>NW_026575043.1:13700000-15155000 GCF_905146905.1 Nyctereutes procyonoides | reverse complement strand
GGGATCCACTATAAACAGTAAGCTAACTTGTCCCTCACTCAGGGAGAGGTATTGTCTCATTTTGCAAGGGGAAGAGCTGTGAAACATTCCTGAACAATTGCCTGGGTAAAGAGTGACAGGGCCTTGCAGTATAGGGGTCACTAAGTAAGAGGTGTGGGAAATATTAGAACACCCACTATAAATGCCTTCCATAAGCTTAAGAAGTTAGAAAAAATTATGAGGATATTGAGGGAAAGCATGACATTTAGTTTAAAATAGAAAAGACCTGAGTCAATCACTTAAGTATGAAAATGCCATGTCTGAAATATGATTACGCTGAGTGGCATTAATAGCAAATTAGATACGGTGAAGGAAAACATTAGTGAACTTGAAGACTCAGCAGTAGATACTGTTTAAAATGGAACATGCGGAGGAAAGAAAATGGACAACATCAACAGAATATTAACGGGCTCTGGATCAACCACTAGCAGCATCATGTAGGTGTAATTGAAGTTGTGGGAGGCTGAAAAAATTGGCTGAAAATTTCCTAAAATTATAGAAAACTATAATCTCACAGATCCAAGAAACTGAACAAAAATCAAGCAGAAGAAACATTAAAAAAAAAAAAGATTTGAAGGCACATCATAATCCAATTCAACTGGGTAAGAATGGTGGTGAGGATGAAGCCCATGACAGGTTTTTAAATTAATGTTAAAATTTATTTTATTTTATTTTATTTTAAATTTTTATTTATTATTATTTATGATAGTCACAGAGAGAGAAAGAGAGAGAGGCAGAGACACAGGCAGAGGGAGAAGCAGGCTCCATGCACCGGGAGCCTGACGTGGGATTCGATCCCGGGTATCCAGGATCGCGCCCTGGGCCAAAGGCAGGCGCCAAACCGCTGCTCCACCCAGGGATCCCTAATGTTAAAATTTAAAAAAAAAATCATGGTGAGGAGAAAATCTTCCAAAGGAAAAACATACAGATGATATACAGAGGGAAAAGGTAAGAATTTTAGAAGACTTCTCTTTGGAAAAAATGTGAGTTAGAAGACAGTGGAGCCACATATTAAAGTACTGAAAGAACCAAAAAGCAAAAAGCAATTATCCACCTGGAATTCTCTACCAGCAAAAATAACTTTCAAAAACAAAGGTAAAATAGAGACTCTGTCAGACATACGGAAATTGAAATAATTCATCACTTGTTGACCTGGCCTGCAAGACATGTTAAAGGAAATCCTGGAGGCAGAAGGAAAATGTTGCTTGATAAAAAGCTGGGTCTACACAAGGGAATGAAGGACGTCAGGAATGATCTCATCCATGACATCAGTCATTTCACCCATGACATCAGTTCCTTCCAAAAGCTCTTTTCCAGATTTCAGTCTCCACATGGAGCAGAAATGCCCTGGAAAGCATTTGGTTCTCAGCACTGCGATGTGAACAAGAAATATGTTTTATCTGTGCTGAAGGATCAAAAGCAAAAAGATAGGAGAGAAAGTGTTAGAACTTGGAGGGGAGAGTGGCTGAGGAAGAGAGATGCCAGAGGAGAATAGCCCTTCTCTGTGGCCAGAGACAGAAGATTAAAGCTCCTGTGTGTTTGCTTCTGTAGGATGCTGGTAGTCTATTCCCTTATTGAGATTATAAATAATAGAAGGACGTGGTGGTGAATCAGAAGAATTTAGCAACATACAGAGTTTAGAGTCAACTTAAAAGTCTGACTTGATATATTTGGGGGTAGGAGAAATAGTTGGACTTTGGCGGTATTGGGAAATGGAGATAGGAATAAATCTCAGTCCCTGTAGTTGAAATTTGCATGAACTTTACCCCGACTGCCATTCCTGACACAGCTTTACCTTCCTGGGAGTAAATACAAGCAAATTTCTCTCTCCAACCATTGTTAAGTGTTATTGAACACCCGAAGACACAGCATTTCGGTGAAGGATTCTGTTCTCAAGGATGCACTTACAAAGATGGAATATTCTCCTCCCATCTCTTTCCTCTGCATTCTACTTATATCTTTTCTGATATTATCAGTCTCTCTTCATATCCACAGACATGGGAATAAATTCCAACATCAAGCCACAAATGATGAATTTTACAGAAATGTTGCAGGCCATTGTTTCAGAAGCAGGGGGTGGTTCAGGGAACATTTTGTGGATCAGAGAGGTTTTGAGTTGGAAAGAAATGGGATTTTGATGAACAGAGACAGAGCATAGGCACCTGTCTGTCTGGGAAGATAAGGTGTTGATTGGTAGCTCTGTTGGGCTTGAGGAGTGGATGGCTGCTTACATTAAGCTGGTTGTTTTGTTTCCCAAATAGGTCTAATCCAAAAGGGATGGAAGACAATAAATACACATCTATCTCTAAGTTTCCCACATAGTTAAGGTGGAGAAGGGAGTATGGCTGGCATCTCCAAGATCTAGTCAAGAGAGAAGGGCAGATGGATCAGCACATTTATCTCAGGGGTAGGAGAAGAGCCATGAGGCAATTGCTGGGGAGTCCAGGAGGTCAAGAGTGTTGAAGGTTGAAAGGTGAGCTGTGTCCAATGAGAACAAGCCACCAGTTTGGGTGGGTGAAAGGGGGATTGAGAGAAGGAAGTTCCAGAAGAAAACCAAATTTCAGACATCTGGGGAGGGGCTGGGTGAGGAGGGGGCAGAGGCAGGGTTACATTAGCCCAGATGAAGATTTTGGACAAATTAGAGAAAGTACTCATCTGGGGAGACCAATTAGAAAAATGTGACTTTTTTTTTTTGCATCAAAAAAAAAAAAAAAAAAAGACATCCCAGTCTTAGGAAGATGCAGTCCTGTGCCTCCCTGCCCTGGCAAGTGGATTCAGGCCTGGATTCAGCTGTCATTCACCCCTGTCCCAAGTGTCTTTAAGTAGAGCACAATCTACAGAGTGGGTACGTGGTGGTTCTGAGCAAAGATACACAGTATAAAGTGCTCATTAGAAAATATGGATGGTGCAGGGAATGGTAAAGTAGTAAAATCACTGAAGGGGGCTGAAGGGGTCACAGAAAGGTGTTTGAAAAGAAATCTGTACATCTTTCTAGGCAGAAACTATGCCCCCTCCTCTTTCCCTATCCCCTCTCTTTGTCCATCATGTCTACACCTGTGGATTTCAGAATTGTTTAGGAGGAGGTACATGTGTGAGGTTAATCCCATTATTATGGACTGAATTATGCCCACCCCAAATCGATACATTGAAGTCCTAACCCTAGGACCTCAGAATGTGACTATTTGGGTGTTTAAAGCGGTAATTAAATTAAAACAAGGTCATTAGTATGGACACCAATCAATGTGATTTGTGTTTTTTTTTTCCAGTTCACTCTTAATAATTTCTTAGACTTCTGTAGTCTAAAAACTTTAGAATACATGAAACATCTTAGCAATCATAATCAAAGGTGCCCTTTAGATTTCATATTTCAACAGCTATTGTATAGCTTACAAAGGTACAAATACACTCAACACGTAAATACTACTTCATCATTTAGACAGTCAAAGTCAGAAGGAACTGCATGGTTTGCAAGGTATTTCAACTTACATGTGGTCATTAAAACCCAACAAGTAATTCAAATATAGTCATATAAGGGCAGGCAATTCAAGGCTCAAATTTCACTCTAAAATTGAAGACCTGAAAATAAAAGCTGAAAACTTTGTGTTTCTCCATCTTGCATATACATGGATAGATACTGGGGGACCTTACTGTGGAAAATATACAGTTATTATACATGGTTTCCCCAGAAAATAATGAAGCTTCAGAAAATACAGAAAGTGTCAAGATCCGTAATTTGCTTCATCAAAAGCTTTTCTAGCTCGTTTCAATTCTTCATTCATAGTAAGCAAGTCTTTAACCCTAGCAAACCTCCTTGGGTCCTTTCAAATCAAGAAGACGATATCTTCAACTTGTACCCGACCTTGTCTTCCAACTGACATTGCCTTGTGAGTCATTTCGGTGATGAACTCTATGACAAGGTCTTCAAGAATATCCACTGACTCAGTATAAGGATTCTGGCCATCCCCAAACCCATACATCATACATCACACTCTGTCTTGTCCAATGCTTTAGTCCGAAGGCCCAACTTAATTCCTACCATCAGCACCTGTTCCAGGATCCATCATAACCTTAGACTTGTAGTCAAGGAGTTCTGATTCTCTAGAAAAAAAAGTCTCTTCCTTTTACCCTGTCCACCTTCTGCACCTCCTCCAATTTCTTCATTTTCTTCCTCAAAAGTAGGGTCTTCCTCTTCGTCGGCCATGCCATCGGCCAGCCTACGGAGCCTGATTTGTGTTTTTAAAGAAGAGGAGATTAGGACACAGACAACTCAGACTGGGCTCAGTGAATGTGAGAGATACAGCAAGACGGCCATCTCCACTCCAGGAGAGGGGTCTCAGGAGAAACCAAACCTGAGGGAGACTCCCAGCCTCTGGAACTATGAGGGAATACTTTTCTGCTGCGTAAGCCTCCCGAGTGTGTGGTTCTTTTTTCTGGCAGCCCTAGCCAATGAACATACGGAGTTAGAAAGAAATCTCATAAGGCAGCTGTGACGAGTTTCTTGCTGAGTGGACCCCAGGAGAAATGTGGAAAGATCAGAGCTTGAGGGCATGGAAAGGCAGCAAGTCTGTAAACCCAGCTCAGCGTTGGAGGAATTTTGAAGGTCAACACTGCCACTACTTAGATTTGTGACCTTGGGTGTGTTACTCTCTTGGCACCTATATTTCTGAAAGTGTACAATGAGCTTTGCAATAGTGCATGTGTTATGAAGATGCCTTCGGGATTAAATGAGAGAACACCTGCAAAGTGCTTAGCACATAGTAAGCTCTCTGGACGTGCCAGCTTATCCTCTTGTTTTCCTGCAGTCAGAGCTGCTCCAGGGCCAGCATCGTGACCTCCTCTGCTTTCTAAAGGAAGCATTTATTAAGTGTCCCTTGTATGTCAGCCTTTTACTTAAAGGAACTGAGCTCTGGGGAACCTGGAGTCCGGTTAGGGAAGGCCAGGTACACAAGGGAAATGCTGAGGAAGAACACAAGGTTGCATAGGGCCAGGCACTATGTCCTATGCTTGGATTAATGTCTATTTCATTTTAATTCTACACAAAGTTATGAGCTAGAAGTCCTTTTGCCTCTTCTTCTTTAGAGATGTGAAAATTGATGGCCAGAGTGGTAGGATTTGTCCAAAGCTCACTGCAAATGAGCAAGAATCAAACCCAAGTGTGTGGGCGTCAAGCCCATCTATGTGATCACTGTTAGAATGACACCCCTCCCCCCCAATGACCTTCTTAATAACCTTGGGAAGCAGGGCAGACCTAGCACTAAAACCATCTTATGTATTAGGAAAATATCACCCAGGAAATACTGGATCCTTCATGTACACACTCAATGTAAGAAGTTAAGTCAGTTCTTAAACCCAGTGAGGTTTCTGGGCTATGAATCTTATGATTAGATACTGTTTAGATATTCAAATTCTCAGGGATGGTGTCCATGCACCGAGGGTGGACTTGACTTTGAAGGGGGTTGTGGAATGCCACGTTTCCTCTGTGACATGGGGTTTCAGTGTCAGCCATGGTCTGATGGCCGTAGACCCAGCATGGGTTTAGGGTCAAAAGGCAGAATTATGGCTCTGGCTCTGCCACAGACTGGTTGGATGACCTTGGGCACTTAATTCCTCTTGGACATGGGCTTCTTCTCTGCAAATAGAAGAGACTATGCTTAATGATTTCCAAAATTTGTTAAAAATCTTATTCTGTGATTCAGAATCATTAAATGGCCCCGAGAGACTGGTAAGAAGCCCACAGGCATATGGGAGCAGAGAGTTGCTCCCGGTCCTCCCATCAAGAAAGGAAAGCTCCACCATGGGCAATGCCTTCTTATGGCTGAAGGTGCCGAGATGCCATGGCAGAGATGACATCAGGGACCAAGTCCTTATTAATGTCATGATTATAGTAACAAGTCTGCTGGGGACTTAAAGGAGTCTGATTTGTACTCCATGTACTCGCAAGTAGAAATCCTTCATGCACTCTCTCTTTTTTTTTTTTTTAAGATTTTATTTATTATTCATGAAAGACATACAGAGAGAGAGAGAGAGAGAGAGAGAGAGAGAGAGAGGGAGAGACACAGGCAGAGGGAGAAGCAGACTCCATGCAGGGAGCCTGACGCGGGACTCGATCCTGGGTCTCCAGGACCAGGCCCTGGGCTGAAGGCAGTGCTAACTGCTGAGCCACCCGGGCTGCCCCTTCATGCACTCTCTGGCCACAGAACAGAGAGTCCTAGAACAAAGTCTGTTTTGATCTTTTGTCTTGGTTAGGGGTGATACCAAGTCTCCAGCATAAACTACGATGCTTGTATTGTTTGCATGCCAGCAATAAAAGAGGAAAACATAACCAAGCAGTTTGGTTAGTTTTGGCATGCACAATTCAGGGTGGGAAATTCCCTCAGATTTTGGCCGATCACTTAGTATTTAATTTTTTAAATAAGTGTGTCAGTTTCAAAATACCAGAGGTTCTTGTTGAAGGGCAGTCACAAAGAACTGGACATCCTGGTGTTTGGAGCAAACATTCCAGCTCGTTGGCATCACAGCACTTACTGTAATATTAGCGATAAGGGCAGTGACTACACGGCAGTGTAGGTCCCTGGGGACCTCCCCGGGGAAGCCTTTCCATTTATGGTGAAAAGCAGTAAAGAAGTGGGGAGCTGATGTGCCTGGAGTAGCACCTCCTAGGTGTTCCAATGTCGAGATCAGCGAGTCTAAAGGAACTGGCCTCAGCCTCTGGGGCCCTGAGACCTTGACTATCAGTTGTCCAACCTGGTTTTGGAGTCCACCGTATGATCTTGGGCCGACCTTGGTCCTGGCTTTAGGAAGTGTATGACTTCCTGGTTTGAGGTCCACCTACTTTGGGGACCTTGTATGTTCTGATTCCTAAGTTAGAACATATGACTCGAGGGACACCTGGGTGGCTCAGCGGTTGGGTGTCTGCCTTTGGCTCAGGGCGTGATCCTGGAGTCGGGATCCAGTCTCACATCAGGCTCCTTGCTGGGGGCCTGCTTCTCCCTCTGTCTGTGTCTTTGCTTCTCTCTCTCTGTGTGTGTGTGTGTCTATCATGAATAATAAATAAAATCCTTAAAAAAAAAAAAAGAACATATGACTCAATACCTTGCCTGACAGTGGTCTGGGCTCTTGCAACGCTTAGTTGGTTCTCGGACCAGCAGCATCAGCATCCCGGGGGAGCTGGCTAGAAATGCAGAATCTCAGCCCCACCCTGGATGTACCAAATCAGAACCTGCCTTTCATCATGATCCTGGGGTGATTCGTTTGCACATTTCAGTTTTCAAAGCTCTGTACCAGAATACCCAAAATAGAGGCGACCATCCTGCACATCCATGAGACAGATGAGCCATTCGCTGGTCCAGGATCATTTGGTTAAAAGAAGACTTAACTTCAGGAAGCTTGATGGGTACACTCAGAAGTTTATCTGTTTTCTGCTCCGTGGTGTATATAAATGTCCTATATATATGCACATGCACGCATAAGAAAATCAGTCATGATTGTTTTTCCATATGCTTTCTGAAATAGTGCAATCGAAAAATACTAGATAAAGTTTGCTAAAAGGCTTTCTGTTAGCAGCTCTGTTTGAAAAGCATTTGCTAAAAGCGAGGATGGCAAGACGCCTTCTGCAAAATGGGACAACATGAACCAAAAGGGAGTCCAGGGGGTCAGCCAGGTGGTCAGGAACCTCTGCTTTCCTCTCGGCTTTCTTCAGGTTTCTTGGCCAGCTCAATAGCACACGTAGGACACTCTCAAATGACCCCTGACCTTCTGGAGTTCACAAACGCGGCTGGCACAGGGTAGATGGGGCCAGCTGACACTGGGAGGCCACAGAATGGCTCCAGGAGGAGCTGTGGGAGGAGGGAGCTGTTTCTTAGCAAGTACTTCTTGTTACTCTACAACAGCCTTAATGTGTTCTAAGCTGGAATTTTTATTCCTTCTTGGAAGACGAAGCCATAATGCAGTTGATGTCATCATTTTTCGGTTCCTCTCCAATATTTATTTGAAAAACCCCTTACTTGGCTTCCTTGATTCACATAAATGTCATCACTCTGAAATTTTCTAAAATTAAAACACAAACACACACACACACACACACACACACACACATCACCTGAGTTCAATAATGCCTATGGCTTATGACTTTTGACTTTTCTACATGCTAAATGCCCACCTGCTTGTCTTCCTTTTATATTCCCCAACTTAAGTGGTGGTCTTGGAAGGTTTGGGGTCCCGTTGGTGACCAGTGCTTTCCTGTGTTGAAGAAATCTCATCTGAGGAAGTGACATAGTCATAGGCCAAGGAGGCTGTATCCTTTCCTCTCACGTGTGGGGTTTGGAGAGGGAGCACTGCCCCCCTTTTGGGACCCATGCTTCATTGTCTATGCATAGGCATTGTTATTGCTGTCATCAATTACCACACACTTAATGGCTTAAAACAATGTGTTGTCTTATAATCCTAAAGGTCAAAAGCCTAAAATCTGTCTCACTGGGCTTAAGTCAAAGTGTTACAGGGCTGGCTCCTCCTGGAAGTGATAAGAGAGAATAATTCCTTTCCTCTTTCACCTTCTAGAGGCTTCCAGGTTTCCTGGGCTCATAGCTGCACCCTCTGGCCTCTGCTTCATCATCACATCTCTCTGGTACAGACCCTCCCTGTCTCCCTCTCATAAGGACCCTGTGATTTACATTGGGCTTGCCAGAAAATTTAAAATAATCCACCTAACTCAAGATCCTTAATTTAATCACATATGCAAAGTCCCATTTGCCGTAGAAGATAACATAGGCATAAATTCTGGGGATTAGGATGGGGCATCTTTAGGGAACCATTATTCTATCTGCTATGGCCTTAAAAGCAAAAATGCTGAAATTATGATCTTTCAGCATTTTCAAGCAGCTAAGGTGCAATGCTATTTATTACCTTTAACTTGAGCTGCTTGGAATCAAACCACATAACAATTCCCAGACACCTCAGCGATGAGGAGGCAGAACCATACTCTTGATCGACTTTAGAGATGTGTTTTTACCAGAAAGGAGTCAACTTGAGAAGATAAGAAGGGACAAGAATAAAATGTGGAGGCTTGAAAGAATTTAATTATAATCATAATATCTATTATTTACTGAACTTCTACTATGATCCAGGCACATGCTAGGTACTCTGCACACTTTATTTCATTTGATCTTCATAAATGGCTGGAAAAACAGGTGTTGGTGTCTGTGTTTTAAAGATGAGAGAACCGAGCTCTACAAGTATTATGGGCTGTTTATACAGCTTCCTTCCTAGGTAGATATGCCGGGACCACTAGCTGTCGGTAGAGATGATGTTTCTGAATTTGATTTTTAATAACTAGACTTACCTTCCATATTTATAGACTTCCCAGAAACTCTGCTGTTGGTAAACTTGGGCTAACCCCAGAGCATCTGCAGAATGAGTCCAGCCAATCATTAGAGAGGATAGTATTTATTTTGCTTGCTGAGTATATCATTCATTACTTTGCTTTCTCAGTTGGCCAACAGCCTATTGGGTCTGCTCGACTTTGATCAGAACAGAAACTCTAGGGTGTCCTAGTGGTTAGAATTCAAGACTCTTTCCAGAATACATTCATATTTGATTAACATTTATTGACTGCCTATCACAGGCTGTAGGTTGAGCTGGGTTCTTGGAACATAACTCGGTAAGAGTTGGAAATGGGGCTACTACTCCAGCTAAGAGGTCAACTGGCTTAAAGTGGTAAGGAGAACTTCATGGTCTGCCTACTTCCATTATTCTCTGGCCTTCAGGAGAAGAGCCGAATGACTGGACCCCAACCTGGTCTTAGTATTTTTACCTCTTATTCTCCAGCCCAAGGAAGTTCAGTTTCAAAATATGTGTCTGTCTATTGTCAGGCTATGCCCACCTGTCACAAATTTTTGTGTATTCTAAGGAGAAAAAATTTAAAAACCCATAATATGGGAATTTAAATTTATTCCAGCCAATCTTGACATTTGTTAGCTTATCCCCAACTGGTAGTGTGCTGGAGCCAGCTTGAGCTAGCTCTTGAGAGCCAAGGGTATGCACATCTTTCCAGATTCCACGCTTTAGTAGTATCAGGATTGTAGCTTGAACCTGGCCATGGTAGTGCTGTTTACATGGTGAGAATCTGCAAATGCTACAAATCAGGACTTTCTCCTTCTCCTCCTTCTCCTCCTTGTCCTCCTCCTCCTTTCTTCTTCTTCTTCTTCTTCTTCTTCTTCTTCTTCTTCTTCTTCTTCTTCTTCTTCTTCTCTCCTCTTCTCCTCCTCATCCTCCTCCTTCTTCTTCCTTTTCTCTTTCTCTTTCTTTCTTTCTTTCTTTCTTTCTTTCTTCTTTCTTTCTTTCTTTTCTTCTTCTTCTTCTTCTTCTTCTTCTTCTTCTTCTTCTTCTCCTCCTCCTCCTCCTCCTCCTCCTCGTCCTCCTTCTTCTTTTTCTTTTTCTTCTTCTTCTTCTTTCTTCTTCTTTCTCAAGAGCCACTTTGCCAGCATACCACTGTAACCAACATATACATTGTCTGTGCATCAATCATAGTCAATGAAAATAAGTAATCAACTAGCTAAAGAAATATTAATTTGGGGCACGTGGTGGCTCAGTCAGTTAAGCATCTTCCTTCATCTCAGGGGCCTGGGATTGAGTCCTGTGATGGGCTTCCCTGTTCAGCAGGAAGTCTGCTTGTCCCTCTCCCTCTGCCTCTCCCCCCACCCTCCGTACTCTCTCTCTCTCTCTCAAATAAATGAATAAAAAAATCTTTTAAGAAGAGAAATATTAATGTTTGTTAGATTAGTAGGCTAATAACGCTTAAAAAAGCAATCTTGTAAATTCATAGATATGTGTGCTGGAAGAGATGCTAGCCATAAGCCTGAATACTTTCCTATTTTCCAGACAAGGAAACAGAATTGGTCCTGAGCAAGAAGAGCTCTGTGTCCTTCTCAGGGAATGAGCCAAGCCAGATCCTCTTAGAGATTACCTTTCTGTGTGCTTTTCCTCAAGGTTTCAGTTCTTAGGATTCAAAGGCAGTAGGTATCTGCAGGGACAGGATCTTCAAAGCTCCAGTGTGGTAGAGTCAGGGGAGGCAGAGTGGGGTCGTAAATCCAGAATGCATGGTGGACGTGTCAAGGATAGTTTGCCTCTGCCTAGACTTGTAATGATTAACAAGAAAATAAATTTCTGTTTTTTGCAAGTCCTTTATTAATTCCAAATTGCCTTCACACATCAGGCATGGAGAGCCTAGGCCCAGAGCAGGGGTCAGCTGCCGGCTCTTATGGGGCTGTCTGCTATAGAAACTCCTATGACACATGCATAGACGTGGAAAAATCCAGGGTAGAGGAAAGTGTTTGCATTGTGCTTGTGTTGCTCAGGAAATCATCCTTCCATGGCTAACCATACCAAATGGATTAATTTGTTTTAAAAATTTACATAAGCAGAAAATCTATCACAAAACAGTCTGTAGGAGGGCAGGCTTTTTGTAATTAGCATCCAGAGAACATATGAATGTTTCTTCTGTCAACATTCCCCTGCTCTGCACTTCCTGCTCTGTTTGCTGGACTCAGCCCCACACTGAGCCTGTTGAAGCATGAAGCTGGGGAGGTCAAGCATTTCATATGGACTAAATCACAGATGTCACTTTCCTTCTTCCAGCCCACAAGCCACTGAACCATGTAGGGCGAAGGTTAGAATTATAGTTCTTGGCCATTACTCGGTGTTCCCGGGAGCAGTCTTTTTCCCCCATGTCCCTCTGGCCTCCACATGTCACCCCCCACCCCTACTCCTGCCCCATCATATAATAATTCTTGCAAAAATAAACACACAGGAAAGATGGTGTAATTAATAGTTTACATATGAACTCTGGTATGTTGTAAAAGCTAAGTTCTTGTGTCCAACAACCTAAGGTGGATCTGGTCATGTGTATTTGATAGAGTAGCAGCTGGAAATGTGGTTTCTGATTCCAGAAGGCCTCCCAGCAATGGTTGCAGATTAGGGTAGCAAATATTTCCAGCCATTTTACTGGCCTCCCACTCACTCATTCTCCTTCTGTAAACTTCTTATCCACTGCTCCCAGGCATAAAATGACTAAGAATATAGCCTTCTTTATGATCTCTCCATGCCCCCGGAAAGAGGTTTTGAGGTTTGACAAGGATGAGTCTGGCAGCAGAACATATTATGCAATGGAGTCAGGGTTAGTGGCAGGAAGACCAAGGAGGATTCCAATGTCATAAAGCAAAGGCTAGATTGTTATAATGGTGGATATGGAAAGAGAGAGAGTGAAAGGAAAAATGGAAGGGATGTTGTTATTGATTGGACTTAGGGATTCAATTATAATAAAGAATCAAATGTGACTCCAAGGGCTTGAGTCTGAGCCATGGGAGAATGGGGATACCATCGACAGAAGTAAGGAGGGATAAAATGGGATCAGTCCTGGAGCAATGAGTATCTAAGGGAAACATTTGGATAGCACTAATATTGTTCTACATGGATTTTGTGGTACCAGCCCATGGGACAATACTACAGTTATTTTCATGGAAAGAAATACTAAATAAGCATGGACCTGCCTAATGCAATTGTGCTGAGGACTTAAAGAAGTAAACTAAAAATGGTTTGTGTCCCCCCTTACCCTGACCCCTACCCAGAGGCTTGTTGTCAGTGACAAGTTACTACTGCTGTACATTTATAACTTCTTGTGACAGAGCAAGATTCCTGGCAGCCACCCAGATAAGACTCTCTAGCCAAGCAAGCAAGACCAACTGGAAAGTTTCAAGCCCATAAAGGATTTTCCCAAGTCATTCACTTATCCTACAAGTCAGTTAAGTATTTTGTAGGCCAGGCACAAGATTTAGCTGTGGGGGGACAGGGTAAATGAGAGAAGCCCAGTCTCCAGTATGAGCACCCTTGGTGGTCTCTTAAGATTGTGGTCTCGATAGACTGTGTATTAGTCTGCTTGGGCAGCCATAACAAAGCACCACAGACTAGGTGGCTTAAACAATAGAGATGTATTTCTTCACAGTTCTAGAGGCTAAAAGTCCAAGACCAAGGTGCTGGCAGGGTTCGTTTCTTCTGAGGCCTCTCTCCTTGGCTTGCAGATACCTTCTTCTTTTTGGGTCCTCACAAGGTCTTAGCTCTGGGTATGTCTGTGTCCTAATCTGTTTTTACACTAGTCATATTGGATTAAAGCCCCCACATATGACCTCATTTTACCTTAAATACTGCTCTAAAATCCCTATCTCCAAATACAGTCATATTTTGAGGTACTGGGGGCTAGGACTTCAACATATGATTTTAGAGGGACACAATCCAGCCTATAGCAGATTGTTCCCTGCCTGTCTGCCTTCCAAGGATGACTCTGAGAGATTCTGTGGAACTAAAAGCACTATCACATCCCCAGTCCCTGAGAAGACTATCTCACAAGCAGGGGGAAGCCAATATATCTTATCTAGCTATAAATATCTTTTGACCAAGAAGAAAAAATATATCTGTAGCATGGACAGGCCTGTCCTTCTGCACAGATATCTCTGCCTCTTGTCTCCTGAAATCTGTGGTTGCCATGTGAGGTGTGATCCCGTGACTGACTGCAAGTATGCCAGGACACCTCCCCTTCTCTCACCTGGTGCTATCTCTAACTCAGGGCACAGTTGGAGGAGTTCTTCCCACCTCCATGTAGGGTCTTCAAGGATTCTTTACACCCTACCAGATCCCTGAAGCATTGCCCTTCCTCCATTCACCAATGACATGCCACTTGCCCATTCTGTCCTCTTCAGCCAAGATTCTTATTATAACATGAGAAAAAAAAAATCTCAAGATTGACTCAAAGATACAGCTTTTATAAGCTGTTTCCAGTTTTATTTAGCATGACAACAAAATCGTTCTCTGAGGACTCTTTCAGACTTTATTCAGAGAGCGAGACACTTCCTGCAAAATGTCTTCCCCATGTTGCGGTTACCCTAATTGAAGCTCAGTGATGTCTTAGGGCTCATGGAATTTCCCTGAAACAAATTCAGCTCTCCCCTGATCATATTTCCAATGCTCAAGTCCTTTTTCCTGATCTCACTATAAAGTTTTCTCATTTTTCTCTAAGCTCAAAATTCTTTGTGAAATTCCTAAATATCTTTACAGTTCTTTCCTACAACTAACCAGAGTCCCCAACCCACCTGGGTAGCATGGAATTCAAATTCATGGCTCCATACCTCAGATAAATAGTGGCACAAAATCATCTTATTGAAATGAGGCATTATTACTCCATCCCTTAACAGAATACATCTGGTTGTGAATACACCTATGATTGAAGTGTGGAAGCACACTTGATGTGGGAGAGTGTATATACATGGGAATCATTTTCCTCTAGAAGGATGAGTCCCATGAGCTTACTAGATCTTTTTGTTTTCAAATTCTAATACTCATGCATAAATTGCTGACAAAAACAGGTCTTTTCCAGGAGAGTTGGCAACAGTGTTTAAAGTCCATAAAAATCAGACAATAGGTTGTTAACATTTAAGCCAAGTGGTAAAAAGTTGAGAGAGTCCATGGTAGCCTGGGAAGCCATTTCAAGCTCTTGTTGTAAAGCCAGTATGGGATGCTGCATAAGACCTGACCTGGTGTTAATGCTATTTTTACAAAACTGTTTTATATCTTGATTGTTTAGAAGAAAAAAAAAGTTATTTTCTTGTACAAAGTGCCTTAACATGAGCACTTTGAGCACTTTAGACTATCTTAAGTACAGGCTGAGATTTCCTTCTCTTACATTTTGTAACTAGGACAACTCTTTGCACACTGGCTTCCCTGGAAAGAAACTCTGAGATGGAGATTTGGCTGTAGGGCTTTGACTGGGGAGTGCTCTCAGGATCAATGCCTGTGGGGACAGAGGAAGAAGTTGGCTCAATGCAGTCGCCGTAGGATCTCGGCTGATCTCAAGGGTGGGAGGGGCTGTAAAGCAGGAGTAGCCCATCAGAGAAGCCCTGAGTTCAGGAGAGGGACCAGACATTTACAACCTTCAATAATCACCTTTTGGATGCAGTAAACATTTATTCAGAATTTGGTGTTGAAGGTTCAACACCTAAGTCCTTCTCCTTTCTTTCCTTCCCTCCTTTAAACCTGTTTATTCTGTGCTTTTTTCATTGAATGAGAGGGTTAAAAAGAGGAAGTTGTTGAAGGTGATTCCTAGATTTTTGCTCTGAGAAGGTAGGGATATCCCAAGGAGGAAGACAAGGAATGCAAGCCTGGCCATATTGACATTGAGGGTCTGTGGGATATCCCAGTGGAGATGGATCACAAGTGCAAAACTGAGAATTTCTAGACTAGACATACAGATTGGGAAGTCATCAGCCATATGGTTGGGTAAGACACTCTAGAATAAAAGAATGCTCAAAGAACATTTCCCTTGTTAAATCAAATGCTACCTTCCCCATGCCTGAGGTGGTCTCTCCCTTCTCATAACTTCCTCTAGGGCTTTCACGTCGGTCCACACATTTGACCCTTGTCACAGACCCCCTAGTTCTTTTATGGGTTTCCTCTCTCCTCAAGTCACGTAAGCTCTGTTGTTGTGTGAGGCTCGATGCCTGGTGGGCCAACATTAATGCCTTCATAGCTTTTTTCTTTTCTTGTACCTCGTTTTTTTTAAGCATTCTCCAAGGTATGTCTATTGTCACTCAGCGAGAGAAGATGGTGAGAAAGTGTGGAATTCGGGAGACCTGGCAAGAGCGAGGTGGGGTCCCAGTAGAACATTTTGGAGAGTTCTGTAAGATGACAAGACAGGACTCAGAAACAAGTGAAGAGAAGCAAAGAGAAGCTCAGTGGCCAGAGGTGCATGGTGGCCTCCAGATGAGGAAGTTGTATAAAGAGGTGTGGGGATAGTTGCAGGGAGGAGTTATGACTAAGGTGATCTCAGGGGCTAAGGGGTTTCTCAGGTTAGACCCAAATGGGGAGTGATGTGATTCTCAACCCTGCCAGGTGGGGAGTGGGTGGGCAGCTAGGAGGGGAAGAGGGGAAGGATGTGAGGAGGAGGACTGAGTGTGTTTGGAACGTCCTGTTAGGATTGTTCTGGAACTTCGAGCCAGTCAGACAGGTGGCTGGTTGGGAGGAGACGAAGGGGTGTTGCAGGGGAAGTGCTGGCTTCCTTCTCTGAAGCGGATGCTGTTGCTTCTGCTTCTTTCACGGCCTCATCTGCTGCTGTGGGAACCAGATTTCCCTCCTGCAATCCAGCCTTTGGAGAAGGGGTGAGGACCTCCCAGTAACCACATACCCCTGGGCCCAGAGGGGAAACAAAAACTCCCCTTTTTGAAAGAGTATGGACCAGCTACCCAGGACCTGGCCCTAATAGCATTTCAGTGACCTTATTGGGGTTGTCATTATGGCCCTTTGAAGATATGCCTACTAGAACCTCAGAATGTGACCTTATTTAGAATAAGTATCTTAATGTAATTAAGGTAATGTAGTTCAGGGAAATAACTCAAATTGAAATCATGCTCATTTAGGGTGGTCCCCAAATCCAATAAGGAAAGTCATTATAAGAGGCAGAAAAGGAGAAGACACAGAGTCACAGACAGAGAACACCACGTGATGATGGAGGGAGAATTGGAACAATGCATTTACAGATTAGGAATATCAAAGATTGCTAGAAGTTATCAGAAGCTAGGAGAGGGGCATGGAACATTCTCCCTCAGAGCCTCCAGCAGCAACCACGCCTGCTGAACATTCTGATTTTGAACATCTGGCCTCCAGAACTGTGGGAGAAATACATTTCTGTTTAAGCTACCCAGTATGTGGTAATTTGTTGCAGAAATCCCTGAAAACTAATGCAGCATTGTATCTGAAAACTCCTGGTCATCATTGCTCTGTGTTCCTTCTGGCAAGGTTAATGGGGGGGCACTCTGACCCCAACTCTAATATGTATTCCTAGCTTTGCAGGTCTTGTTAGTTGACCCTTATTCTCCCTAGAACAGTTTTAGGAAGACTTACAAAAATAAGTATCCTGTTGGCTGACCCGAATACTCCAGGATTGGTAGGCTCTCAGAGGAGGCTCCTAGTATGCCTACTATAGTCAATAAGGCACAATTTACAGTTTTCAAAGTGTTCTCACATTTATTATTTTAGACTCAGAGCAACTCAATGAGGAGGAAAGCCAAGGACAGTTACCTGTTTTACCCAGGAGAAAATAGAAGCTGTTCTTTAGAACACAGGAATATTATACTTATTCCATTATTTGCTGACACATTTATAACAGACTCAGAAGGGATCAGGTTATTTCTTTTTCTTACATCAGCTAGGAATGTATTTGGCAAAAAGTCCCAAAAATTTTGACTAATTGTTGCTTCAAGAACAAAATATTTGTTCATCTCATCAAATAATAGTCCAAGGAGGCCAGGCCAGGACTGATGGATAACCTACCCATGCCCTCTAGATAGGGACCTTCTGCAGTATGCTGAGCGCATAGGGCTCTTCCTTATTCTTGTCTTCTCTTGTCTTCCAATATGGTGGCCGCATCTTCAGGCTGTCCACTAAGGAAAATGGGAAGGCAGAAGAAGAAAGGTAAAGGGGGTTATAGAATGAAAAGCCTCCTGTTAGTGAGGCTCTGCCCTTTGGTTTTTAGAAGAGCCCTCTTCCCAGTAACATCACCAGTCAGGACTGTGTCACATGGCAGACTGTTTCCTTAGGGAGGCAAAGTGGGAGGGAGGGAGGGAGGGATTTTGCTCAGTAGTTCGCCATCTGCCTTAGCCCTATTCCAAGCATTGGGCTGAACATTGAAGAGGAAGTGCTTCAAGGCCTAGAATATCGGGAGGCCTCATGGATTGGGATTAGGAGTAAAAAACAGAACCTGGATTTCCAGTATTTTTTTTTTCCCTAAACTCTGTTTGGGTTGGTACTTGATGAATTCTTTCATTTCTCATTTCATGAGTGAAGTCTTAGTGAGAGCTTGTGACTCTGGTTGTTATTTAGTATTTGTAATTGTCACAGTGTCAACAATAATGATGCTGATAGAGTTATCAATATCCATGTGATCACTGGACTCTTTTTCTTAATCATTAGCAACATGGGGTATTGGATCAAAACAAACAATAAATATGTGGCTGTTGTTCATGTGAAATGTTTGAACTTTGAAACTTTTTAATACCCCCTCCAAATCATAAATAAATGAGAAAAGCAAAAAGCGCAAATATTTTTGATATGTTGCCTCAAAATTAATATCTTCTGCCCTTGGTTCATTAGACTAACAAAAAAGCAATAGGAAAGCTATTTTGCTTCCACCCAGTATCGCAATTTGCTTTGCTATGAAAATGTCAGAGGCCAAACTGAAATGCTAAAGAAAGTTTGTGCTCCTAAAAATAACATCGAATCTTCCTGGAGACCCACAGGAACAGGCGGAGGAAGCCCTGTTTGGGCACAATTACTGCTCTTTCAGTGGTAAACTGCCAACTCTGCCTTTGCAGTTCAAGGATAAAAAGTTATGGGAGGTCGTCGTGGATCCCGATTCTTTCCTTCAGAGAAAGACTTTCTTTGCCTCTGAGCAAAGATGGGTTTGCCAAGAAGTCCATGAAACTCAGCCTTTAGGACCCCTCACCTACAGGGCTCCCTTTCTGCATAGGATCCTAGCAATGTGTCCATAAGTCATACGTCTTTGACAATTTGCGGAGGAATCTTTCCAAAGTCTCTCTCTCTCTCTCTCTTTTAAAGAATGCTCATCAAATTGTTTAAACTCCAGGGTTCACTAAACCTGGATCTACCCTTGCCTCTGGGATAACATTGTTGGCAAACATTTCCTTAGAGGCAGCAAACATTTGCCCTTTTTCCTCCCTATACCTTTGGTCCCCGACATGTGGTATTTCTCTCCTTCATGGGCCTGAAGCTCACTGGGCCAAGCTGCATTGGCAGTGAGTTAGTCCTTCCTGGTCTAACTGGGATACATGCACAGACAGTGGCTCTAGGAAGAGTGTCGATGGAGAGAAGCCAGGTGGAGGAAATCTGCACCACTCAGTTATTGGAAACCAGGCCAAATACATGGCTTTTAATGTGAATGAAATCTTTCTGGGAAAACTTCTTTGAAACCCCAGGCTAGGGGTGGATTATCCTATGGGTGTATTCCTTGCTGCTACTGGTTTCATAAGAGCTGGTACATGATGTTGCCAGCATCTGCCTCTTTGTTTCATGACTTATTCCAGACTCTTTGAGAGTCTCAATGAGCTCTTTGAGAACATTGGTCTTTTATTTTCTCTGTGTCCAGGACCAGGGCTCAACAACGTGACTGGTAAACAGTAGGTCCTAGGACTACTTGCTAAGCCCCCACCCCTTCTCTAATGGGTGGTTTATAACCAAGGATGCTAGCACAGCCGGCACCTCTCCGGTGAGGCTGTTATAAGAGGCACCTCCTTGTACCTACCTTCCCAGAGTATGGAGCAGCCGTCAGTCTCTGAGTAGCTGCTCCAATAATAACTGCCAGTGTGTGATTTTTAGGAAAATCCAAGATTTCTGCCCTCAACTGTCTCATCTTCACTGAGTATTTTTATCAAAGCTGTCTTCCTTTCTTATGAGAGTTTTCCAGATTTGAGTCCCGCTCTTAAATTGTAAATATTCCACCTTAGTTATCAATCAATGCCTTTATGGGATATCTAAAAGACATTGGATGCCAGGAAGATTAGAGACTGAGAGGACCGGAGGCAGCAGCAAAGATAAGGTCTCTTCTGTGGATGTCCAGGGTCAGTGTCTTCTAAGCTTTGGTGGGCAGCTCAGGCTCATACTCCCAAATCATCCAATTCTGGAGAGCAGCCTGCCTACGATGGGGCTTAGGGTTGGTTTGGACCCAGCTGGAGCTGAAAGCTCAGTCACTATTTGACAGGCACAATACCATGGGTATGTGGCTTTCAGAAAGCCCAGCTCAGGACCGTGGAGGGGTGGGGGTGGGGGTGCTCTCACCTGCCCACTGAAAGTCTCTGGCAAAGATTGGTAATTCAGCAAGTGTTTGTTGAGTCTTGATCATGAGTGAGGCACATGCTAGGTGCTAGTGAATCCCACTGTACATATCATTTTCTTTGGGTCTTTGTTATAGCTCAGAGAAGCTGGTATTGGGAAAGTGTGCTAAGAAGTGAGAGGCTGGAGGTCAAAGGGGGCTAAAGTGAAGTGGGGGCCATTGATGTAGGGCCCCTCACCTCCCAGGAAGTCCACACTTGGTGACCTTGCAGCCAAGCTCTGGTTGTGACTGGTTGTACAAAGTATCTGATTAACCTGGTTTCTCAAGTTTCTTTGATCATGATGGTATGTTCCAGGCCTGTGAAGGTAGGTCTTATTTTCTGTTCACATAGTATGATCGCTTTTCAACAATCACAACATATGCATTAGTTATGTCAGTAATAACAACCAATAGTGTGGATTTGTTACTGTATTTTGTGTGCTACCTATACACCTTGTTTTTATTTCTTTTTTTTTTAAAAGATTTTATTTATTTATTCATGAGAGACAGAAAGAGAGAGAGGCAGAGACACAGGCAGAGGAAGAAGCAGGTTCCACGCACGGAGCCTGACATGGGACTCGATCCCAGGTCTCCAGGATCACGCCCTGGGCTGAAGGCGGCGCTAAACCACTGAGCCACCTGGGCTGCCCACCTTATTTTTATTTCTGTAAAATTGGAATAAACCCCATTTTTATGAGGATTAAATGAGATAATTGACTTTAAGTGCTTGACATATTATAAGCTCTAATAGAATAAAACCAATTAATATAATTAATAATTTTATTTGGTTTAATTACTAATACAAATTGCAATATACCCAAGGGAGGGCATAGGGAAGGAGAGGCTGGGGATTTCTCAGTTGAGGGAAGAATGTTTTGGTGGGACCAGATATGACTGGCTTGCCCATTTCAGGGATTTCCAGGAGCACAAAATCATCTGGCTACTGAATGACACACTTGCAGGCCATTGTTTTCTTTTAAGGTGTGTGCAGTTTGCATGGAAGAAGGAATTCTTTTTCATGTTCCGGGAAAACTGACATAGAGCAGCAGATCTTGATTGTCTGGACAAAGCTCACCCTCTTATCCGTTCTCTACACTCCTGACCCCACCTCAGGGAGGACTATCTTCTGAAATCACTTTTGTTTTAGAGAAAAAGCTGGATAGGATCATGATTCCTTGCCAGCCCTGGCTGGCAGCCCTCCTCTGGAGAGCAGAGAACTCCAAAGACCTATGGCAGACACAGGACCGAGAGGAGGCTCTTATGGGCTTTGGCCAAATTCAAGGAATGTCAGGCCCTTCAGGCTCAGGCAGGAGCAAAACAGAGCCCCTCCACAGACAGGTGTCTGCTTTGCCCGGCAGGCAGGGCTGCCACACATAACCTGCCTGTCACTGACTGACACCCCTTCAAAGCCTTGACCCTGAGCAAGGGGGCAGGCATGAAAGGCAGGGCCACAAAGGCCTCTGGCCATGACAAGATCCTGTCTGGACTCGAGGGCTTCGGCCTGAGTGTGGAGAATGAGGGCTGTGGCTTTGAACCTGTCTGGCATTGGCTGTTATGAGGATGCTGGTGTCTCTTTGCTTTCGTGTCAATTACATGATCATAAATTTTGACAGTGAGAATATTTTTAGTCAAAACCTAACCTCGTGCCTTTGTTAGAAATGAAGATGAGAAGAAAAGAAAGGGATGTTGAAACCCTTTGCTCCCTGACTCTCGGTGGTGGCAGCTTCCCTCTGTTGGGGGGGGGGGGAAGTCCTGGCTGGTGTGGACAACTGGCACACTGCAATTACAGACCTGACCACAACGCTGTCTCATTTCTTCCTTCCTTCAATTAGTTTTTCTTTCAACCTGTATCTATTAATTGCTGACTGTATGCCAGGCATTGTGCTAGATGCTGGGAGATGCCAGGCACCATTGCTGCTCAGAGAACTGGAGGTCCGGGCTTGTTATTTCCACTATCCTTGGAATCTTGTGTGTTCTAATTCTTCCAGTGACACTCCGAACACCTCATCTTTCCCCTTTCTTTTTAATATAATTCTAAGGTGGATTATTAAAAAAAAATGACTGATTTTCCCATGTAGTGGTAAAACGGATTATCAACAATGTTTTAACATGAAGAGTTCCAAAAACAACCTGAACAATGAACAACATGGTTAGAATGTTTGCCTTCCATGCGATTCCATTGAAGGACACCATTTATTTGGAGACAGGAGTTCTGGTGAGTTTGTGGATAAACAAAATGAAAGCTAAGCCTCATTATCGTATTAGTCACACCTTGTACAGACCGAACCACATTACCTGTGTTCCCTGAGGGATCCTTTGGTTGAACTAGTTATTTAGTTTGTGGGATAATGTTTCCTTCTGTAATACACTGATCATTAACCACTGCTGAGAAATCTTTTGTAATCATATTTTAATATTGGGATTGGGTTTACACTATATGTATTGAACTGGTGTCTTCAGTGTATTTTTTCCTTGATAGCTGACAGAATGAGAACTGAAACAGTCTATTAGTCCTCTTCTCATCCTTAGTATTAAGTGCAGTCGCTGTCTGGCAATGAGGTGAAAACCAACATTTGTTGAGTGAATGGATGAAGCATACATGAAGGAAAGACAATGCCTGTTTAATTCATTTTTCATAGACACTTATTTTTTATTTATTTTTAAAGATTTATTCATTTATTAGAGAAAGAGAGAGAGAGAACATGGAGGGGAGGAGAAGAGGGAGAGGGAGAGAGAACCTTAAGCAGGCTCCATGCTCGGCATGGAGCCCAACACCAGGCTTATTCTCACAATCCTGAGATCACAACCTGAGCCAAAGCAAGAGTTGGGTGCTTAATCGATTGTGCCACCCAGGTGCCCCTTCACAGATATTTTTAAAATAACACATTTATTTTTGTTTTTAGATGTCCAAATTGAAGTAGAAATTAAAATGAACCTGAGAAAAAATTAGGAGAGATAAAGAGAAACAAGAAAATAAATCCCTTTTATAAAGCAGTCGCTCCCATTGTTTTCCAGGTTTCTCTGTGATGTTTGTGTGTATGTGTTTGTGCCTATATGTTTATGTGCACATTTTTCTTGAGTCTCAGACTAAGTTTGAGAGAGATTGACCCAGCAAGATAAGACAGGTTTGCTGTGTGTCAGTTTACATGGGGGACAAAATAGTTGTGGGCTCAGAACTGATATGAAGGATGGGCACAGGTGTGTGTTTGCCCCAGCAATGGACTGGTAGTTGTGGGAAAGAGGAGACCCCAGGAGAAGAGTATGGAGCTTTCTGCTGTGCTCATGAATACTTTTATTGCCCAGGAAGATACCTCATTTCCTGTTGCACTGGATCAGTGGCCCTGGAGAGCCCTGAGCACCCCAGCAGAGAGAGCTGAGGAACAGCCCAGTAGGGAGATGGGGCTGCATCTACCAAAGAGGCCTGGGCTGCTAACTGCCTTAAATGTTAAGACATGAATTGGAATTTCCAGAAAATTCTGGATGCTGTTGCTGCCACATTTCACTTGGGAAAGTATAAGAAGTTCAGATCACTGAACATCACCATGGACAATGTCAGCTTCATCCCCACCTCCAGCTTTTATGGTTTGATGTCCCTCTAGTCCCCATGATGGTAATCTTGGGCAAGTTGCCTTACCTGTTAGGTCTCAGCTTTGTCATTTGTGAAATGGAGCTTGTAATCAATATTCTTTGAGCCCCTCTCCAATACCTCCTCATTATCTCAGTCTCATTCTTCATGCAGCTCTCCTAGATGCCCTCAGCCAACCGTCTAAAATTCTTCCCTGCGTCCTCAGTCAAAGGGAGAGTTGCCAACATCTTGGAGGTCTGCCACCCCCACAAAGAATGAAAATAGCATGTTGTTTGGAAAGAAAGAGTGGAGGAGGAGGGTTATTAAAGCTAATTATGGAAATAACAAGTTAGAAAGATACCCTAAGAAGAGAAAAATCCAGGCCCCATTGCTTTGTGGGTGAGGAAGTCATTCTGGCTTGGAGGTCCAGCTTCCCTTGAGAGGCTTGAGGGGATGGTGAGGGTCAGAGGGCGGCCAAGAGTTTGTCATTTGAAGCCACAGTGGGTATCACCAGCTTTTTGAAGAACTGGAGATCTGGGTAGAATAATATTTACAAAGCAAGCTGGGTGAACCCCATGATGGCAGCCTCACTCCTCCTGAACTCAGCCAATTCTAGAATTTCCTTTTCCCTAAATATAAAGGAAGAAAGCTGGTTTTTGTCAACAGTGAATTAAAAATCCATTTAACATGACTTGCTAGAGTATATTGAGCACTGGCAATCAGTTCATTGAGGTCTTACTGCTGCATAGAACCCAAATAATATTTTAGGAATGGGAGGGGTTTTGCAATTACCTAGTCTTACTTGTAGAAACTTCTCTTGAAATGAAAGGAGATGTAGAAATGTGTACCATCACAAGAACGCAGATGAAGCAGCCCCTGGTGCTACAGCACGCAGTTCCTCCACCACTAATACTGGGCATCTGTGGGGAAATCCTAGGCCTTGGTAAAGTCCAGTTTGAAAATCACTTGTGTAATCCAAAGTTCTTATTCACTCAAAAAGCATTTATGGAGCACCAGCAGAATGCCACAGTTGGGGCTTGAAGGAAAAAGTAAATATGGTAAGTCAGCCATCCTAATCAATGTCTCCTTTCACGGAGCTCCCATATTTGCAGATTACTTTGAGTGGTCGTTGACCCTCCACGGATGAAGGTGGGAGCAGGTGTTTTGCATGATCCATCTTCCTGTGCTGAATCTGGCTGAGCTTTTTGGCTGTTGCTTTCAGAGGTATACGGAACCTCAATCCTCCCTCATGCCCATCCTCACAAAAGGTTTCTTCATGCCCAATGCCATCTCATTTCTAATGGTGGGACGATCTGTTCATGACTGTGAATTGACAGTTATGATTCCAGGTGAGGGAGGTCCTGATGTGTGACTGCCAAGCTGTGAAAAAGTAAGGTGAACCAAATTGTCAGCCTTACCATCCTAATGAGCCAGATGGAAGGTTGTTTCCAAGAAGGACCCTAGCCCAGCATGGGTCCTATGAGGTTATGACACTGAGTCCCTAGGCAAGACCCCAGGGGAAATGAGAAGCACCCTAAAGGGGGGCTTGGAAGCTTTTTCCAGATGAGTCAGGGAGTGCTCTGTGGTCACAGGGCCTTGAAGAAGACAGATGACCCCAAATAAGGAGAATCTAAGAGACCAGGGACACAAGGAGAGTCTGGGTCATTGTTGGCCTGCCCCTGTGAATCTTCTTTTCTGTCCTCACTCCCCACTGCCCATTTCCTTCATCAGCTCTTAGAGGGGTATTGCCAAAGCTCTTAACTGACTTCTCTGTCTCCTCTACCTCCCATCCCTTTGTCCTTCTGTTGCCAAAGATATCTTGCAACAATAAAAATTCCAACAAATCCATACATTAATAATGATGTTTGTGGGGGAGAGGGAAAGAAAAGAGAGAAAGGGAGACAGAGAGGGAATGAGAATCCCTTTATGCTGCAACATTGGCTGTGTGATAAAGCTAAAATTTCTTAGCATGGTGGTTAGTGTCTTTTAAAATCTGACTCACTTCCTAAATGCCAACCCCATGAGATCTGCTGTCTACTGAACACTCCACTCTTCTTCTCTCCCTTGTTGTCGTTGTCCATGATCTGCCCTTTGCTCATTATGCCCTTCCTGCTTTCTTAGCCAACCCCTCCTTATCCTTCTAGACTTAACACAAATGTTTCTCCTAGCAGAGTTTGTCATTCCTTTATCTGTGTTTCCACATATGGTGAATGTAATCCTTCACACCACACATTTTTATTCTAATCATCTTTCTAGGCTCATCTTGTTCATGAGCAGGACTGCCATTAGTCAAAGACAGTGTTCTGTAAAGTTGTGTGCACAGTGTCTAGAACATGTAGACATTCACCAAAGAATATTCTAGTGGAATACGTAAAGGGTCATGTGTGGTATGAAGCTAAAATAGATATAGTCAGGAATTTCTGTGTTTTTTTTTTAAAAAGACCAAACCAGCAACTCTAGAATCATGTTTGACCTCTATAGAACTTTGCAGAATTTAGAGATTGCATGGAGAGAGCACAAAAGAAGCTCATGAAACATGTACATAGTTGCACCGGCCCAAATTGGGTTCGAATCTATGTGTGTAGATGTGTGTCCATATGTACATGCGTATGCGTACATGTGTGTCTGGATGGTGTATAGGGGTGTGTGTGTGTGTGTGCCTTTTGCTGCCTGGGAATGCTCTTCCTTTGAGCTGGTCTTGTCAGTTGGTTTCTTGCAGAACCCTTTCCCTGTTCTCATTTTCCTCCTTGTCCAGCCGCATTTTTCCTGTATGAAATATTTCTCTAGACCTTTATAAACTGAATCATTGGCAATGGATTTTTCCTAACCCATTTAAACTCACTGTTGGGAAAGACAAGTTTACATTCTAATTGCACATTTTTTAATGAAAATATGAAATCTTGAATATGATAGAGGCTCTTCCAATGCTTTCCCCCTACACGTGCTTCATGGGAAGAAATAAGAAGCTATATTTTGGTTTATAGAAAACAACAAATTAGATGAAGATGCAGCTAGTTGTGTGTGTGTGTGTTTCCAGATTGCTTTTCATTAGAAAAGGACATGTGGAGGGGTGGAAGTTGAGGACTGAAGTTTGAGCCAAAAATATTCCCACATGCCCATAATTCCATCTGAGGACGGGGCTAGGATCAGTCATTTCTTTTGAGTGGTGCATGAAACTGACAGCTTAGATCTCCATTTTGTATGTGTTCATAGAAACACAGCCTGTGGGTTTGAATAAGAGCCCAAAGGAACAGTAAAGTGATAGAGACACAGTATCTGGGGAATAAGGGGAGGAAAGGCCAAATAACCTCCAGGCAGCAGGCCAAGTTTCTGCAGCTAACCACTTTATGGCTCACCCTTCGGCCTTTATTAGACTCATGATGCAGTTAAAATGATCAAGGACATTGTCACTGAGCTGTTCTTTTTTATGCAGAGACATTTTTGGAGCTGCGTTGCAAAGTCAGGGCTGTAGGAGCAAAGTGACCAGTGTAGCTTTATTAACTGACTAACAGCCCAGCTCAGGAGAAATCATTAGATGATTGGCAACTCTGTCCCCCCCCCATTCCCAGCTCCCCTACGCCTTCATTTCCAGAACCAAAGGGGCCAGTGGAGTCCTGACTCACTGACCAAATGATTGAGTAGATGCATGTCAAAGGCAGCTGCAACAGATCACAGATTCTCTCTTCTTTCAATTCCAAAAGGATAAACCTTACTTTGCCTGTGACACAGACAAAGCATGAAAGGGCTGACCCAGGGTTCCTTCTGACATTTTTTTCCATCTATGCAAACATGCGTTCATATTCACTGCAAATGGACACGGAGATGGACCCAGTTGACATGGCTCTTGCAGGATCTGGTTTGGCAAAAGGAATTGGCTCTAACAGTTTTTTAACTCTGGAATCTACAGGCAGGAGAATGAATCCTACTGTCCCCGAGGCCCATCAGATCTTTACTGCTCAAGGATATTTCCAATTACTCAGTGAAAGAGTAGAGCGGGGGCAAATGGAAATGCATTTTGTTAGCAAAGGGGGATTGATGACATCTCAAGCTCTATTTGCAGATTTGTAATATTCTTCTGAAAATCTGTGCTCGGAGTAAAATTATGCTTTCTTTCACTGTGACCTGTTTTAATAGAACTTTGGAAGGTCATGGCTGGAAGAAACCTTAGAAATCCAACAAATCCCTCATTTACAAAGGAAATCAAGACCCAGAGAGGTTAGACTCAAGGTCACTGAGCTCATTAGTGGGCCTTGAGAGAAAATGAAGAGTCGCCTCTTCTTTTTAAGGGGAGAGTCCTGGAGGGCCCACTTTAGGAGTGCACATTATAAGTGCTTTTGTATGGTGATACTAGAACTTTTTAGTAAGAAAAAAAGGGGGGGGGATTCTTTGAAATACGAAGCCAATTCTCTCCCTGCCAAGATCCGTAAAAAACAACAGCAATGAGCTAGGACATCTGTCTATCATTGGGAATTTGGGAGGCAAATATTTTCACAGAACCTAAGTGTTCAAACAAACATGAGTAGAAAATATGGTCTCCACTCCAGCTGAGCCACTAAAACTTGGACAGAGAAGAAAGGCAAAATGGAAATAAAAGGTAGGTAGAAAATACAGGGTTCCAGGATTCTTGAATGGATTACACAAAAAGTAAAATTAATGTAGACGTGGGTTTGTTTTTTTTAAAGACATGATGGCATTAGAAGCCTTTGCGCTATCGCTGTTGGCTTCTAGGAAAACATATAAACTTCTAAGTTTCTCCTTCCGAATGTAAGTTTGTGGTGAGGAATTGGCAGAGCTGGCTGGATGCTTAGAGGATTGTGAGAACTCTTTAAGGCAGAGAAGAGCCCTGCTCCTCCCCTGCAGGACTGGGGAGGGCTCAGGGTTGTCAGGGGGTGTGAGCCGGGCCTGGAGGCTCTCAAGTAGATTCAAGCCAGGACATGAGGAGGCAAGTAGGATCCTGGGCAGGGAGAGGTCAGGCATGGGGAACATGCAGTGTGGGAGCAATAAGAGCCTTGGCTAGGCTGCTAATCTGAAGTAAGACCAGATAATTGGGAAAGGAGAGGTATCTGGGCCCTAGATCTCCTCCAGGTGTGTGTTTTGGTGGTGGTGGTAGTAGTGGGGGGATGAGTGGGAACAGGCTGGCCTGGGGCAGCTAATTTGGGCTCTTGGCTTGGAGTTTTCAAATGCTTTTCAGGTAAGAGATGGGGTAAGGGGAGGGTCTTCCATGCTGATCCCTACATCCACCATCTCAGCATGTGTTCCATGAGCTCAGGGCAGCCAGGGGCCAAATGGAAATAGAAGGTACTAATGGAAATAGAAGTCCTTGGGATAACCAATGTTATCTGACTTGGGTTTTGACATCATGGGCATTGAAATACATTTGATTTCCTCCTTCTTTTTTAGGGAAAAGCTGTGCTCTTTAAAGAAAAGAAGAGCAAAATTCTTCACTATTGCTTTGGAAATACTCCTGCCTAGATAATGGGCCAAGGATCTTCCCATCGATGGCCTGTAAAAATTTCAAGGAATTAGAAAACTGTCTTCCAGCTGAGGAGAAATATGTGATCAATGACATGAATGACCTGAGGAACTTCCTTCAGATATAACGTTCCCAGACAGATGTAATAATTACTGTAAAAATTCCATTACTGGAAATGCATTCTTTAGCATCAACCAGAGCACAAACCATGCAGCTTGTTTTCAACGTGTGAAATACTGATGGGGCTACAGCCTGCATCAAGTCATTGTGGCTTTAGGGTGATTTCACTGAGTGGTACAGGGACTCAGGGCTCTACTCTAGGACAGGTCTGGGTGAGGATGGGTGGGGAAGGAAACTGAGATTAAAAGCAAGAGACAACATTTTAAGAGGGGAGGAGACAAGCTGGGTAAGGTTTACTTATTTATTTCCCACCTGCAGAGGGAAAGTGGTGCTGGTGACACAGGAGAGTGTGAGCAGACTCAGTGCCCCATAACATCCTGTGTGTCTGGGGAAGGCATGGAGGACAGAGGCCTGTGTTCACTGCAGGCTGTCATTTCATTAATACGACCACCATGCATTCCCATGGTCATCCATATTTTCCAAGGTGCTTCCTCATGGGATAGGGATGCAATAAGATGGAGCAAGAGGGAGCAGTGTGACAGCAGATTTCAGGGAATGAAGCTCTGTAGCTCAGGGAAATTCACTGGTTTTCCTGAATTTGTAAGGTCAGAGTTGGTGTACTGACCACCGCAGTGGATTCCCAGGAGATTAAGGTTGAAACCCGTGGTGGAGGTGGTGGTGGTGGTAGTGGTGGTGGTAGTGGAGGAGAGGTCCATAAACTCTCTGACCTGGTTTTTACAGCTAATGTTCTGCATGTGCACGCATGTATTTTTATTGCAATGAATTTCACTACATTCTCCAGGTGCTCCTCCAACCTCGAGAGGTAAAGACGTGCAGGCTGTTTAGTGTGTTGCTGGCATGATATGAGAAAAAAATCCACAACCCTTCTGGGGAGAGATTGGGGCCCATGAGTGAAGCAAGGTGCCCAGGCTGGCAGTCACAGGACCTTAGAATCCCTCCGGTCCCAACCTTGCTTAAAGGATCTAGAGAGGCCACCCCCAAATGTTGCCCCTTTGGCATACTGATTATTTTAAATAAAAGTCACTTAAGACACAGCTGCTGCTGTGTCCCTCTGAAATCTTTCATATGGAAAACACTCTCCCTGTACTAAGTAGATATCCTTATCATCAAGAAGACTGTAGAAACAAACCTGGTTATTTTTTCTAATCTACTAGCTCGGCCTAAATTCTGCTTGGAATTCCCTACTAATTAAAACTCCCAAACACCTGTTTTCATCATACTGTCAATTCCTCACAAAATTATTGTCTCTTCATGTTAAATGTATAAATGCTGCCTGACTTGGTCATTTCTTTGGGTCTCAATTTCATTATTGGGTCTCTGTGTGCACATTATAGAATTTTTTTTCTCCTGCTGTTAATCTGTCTCATATCAATTTAATTTTTAGTCATCTGGAAGACTTCAAAGAGTAGAGAAAGAATTTCTTCTTCCCTACAAGAGCCTCCTCAGGGAGCAGATGGTGTCAGGAGGTGGGCATCTAGCTTTCAATTTCAATGCTTATTCAGAAGACACTCCAAATGCTCACAGGTTCTGTGAGCCTGCTACACTAACAACATTTTGCCCCATCTAAGCCTAACCTTAAGAAGCCCAGATTTAAAAAAAAAAAAAAAAACAAAAAAAAAAACCCTTAAAAGATAAATATGGGGATAGGAGAAATTGGTTACAAAATAATGCCAAGTATTTTTTTCAAAGAGGTTCAATTTATCAAATGTTAATTTCCAGGCTTTAAGTTACTTAAAAATACTTCAGTATAAATAGTGTGATACTCTATGTGTGTTACCTTAGCTTAGGCCAATGCCAGGTGCTAATCAAGAATGCCTAGTTAGGATGTGGCCAGCCAAGGTTGTATCAGAAAGGTTAGACACATCTTTTACAAAGCCTCCTTGTTCACCCTCCATTGCCTTGCTGATTCTTACATTAGGTATCAACAATGGGTTTTTATTAATTCTTGTTAATTGGTTCTCTCATTGATATAGTTAAGAAGATTCAAGATGTGCAGATTAGAGCTTGGCGGTGTTCCTTCTTCCTGACTGAACTGGACCTAAGGATTCACTTAACCATGGACCCATTCCCCTTGGGGATATTTTCTTAGCTTGAGCCCCATTTGGTCCTAAGTCCAGTCTTTGGTTTAACAGATGTGATAATGTCGATTACAATGTTTTGAGTCTTGCTCAGGAATATTGCTGTGTCTGTTGTGAGCAAACCTTTTATAGGGAATGTCTGGAACCCCTAAAGGAACAGCGATGTGGGGCTTGATTGAGTTTAGAGAACCAGCTGATGAACTGTACTGAGCCTGCTTTGTTGACAAACATTTATCAAATGAATGTGTGTGTGAGAGAGAATTTAGCATGGGACTGGCTTCTATTATGACTTACTGGCAAGGTTTCAGAGGAAAGCTAATTATTGCCCACTTAAATGCTCTTGAAAACTACTACAACCTACCAAACCAAATTCCACATTTTGCCCATAATCAAATTGATTGGCATAATTTGCGATAATCCTTTTTTTCAGAAGGTTACTAATTGTATATGAATATAGGATTGATCTACATGGGTTCCAGACACTTTTATTATTCCAAAAATAGTGTGAGGGCAAAAGGCTACTGTGAAGGGGACTTAGTGAAATGACAAAGAAGGCATAAGAAGGCAAGTATAAGGAGGAAGCTCTGGGGAGGTCTTCAGAGTATAGATGAAGATCTGCTATAGAGCACCAGAGAGGGGAGCATGGAGGGACAGAGACCTCATCTCTAGGCAGAAAGAATGGAAACATCAGACAGCAGTACTACCTCTCCCTCTGCCCCACCCACCCCAACTCTGCCAATAGAAAAGTTAGAGAAAGTGATATCATTATTTCCAAAAACACTTAAATGTATCCTGAGAAAAGTTCTAACTGGATTATAAATAGGGTGTGACCATAATATTTCACAAAATTTTCTACTTCTATTTTCCGCCTTTTTGCTTGTCTTATAACATCAACATGGGACCACATCTTTGTAGGCATTCTCTGAGTTCCAGTTTTAGCAAAGCCAGTTAGTAAATGCTTATTTAATGTCTGTTGTGATGAGAGCAGGTACCGAAAGGAAAAATGGAGAAATGTTCGACTGAATTCTGACCTCAACAACTGGTTGAGTATGCCAATTTACAGGCATTAAATAACTAGCAACCCATTCTGTGTATTTCATGCTCATGGCCATTATCAAGGGATTTAGAGAAAGACCATCTGTGGTCTACCACAGTATAGTGTAGGTAGATAAGAAGACTTTAAGGAAAAGATAGGGTCTGAACTAAAGCTGTAGTTTAAAAGCATTGGTGTTTGTTTTGACGGAGAAAAGAGACTCTTTGCAACAAAGTCAAAGGCCTGGGCAAACAGTCTCTGCATTGTTACAGCCACATCCCCTGGAAATGTGAGGGTTTGGAAGACAGGGGCCCTGTTCTGCACTCTCTCAGGCCAGGCTTGGGGGAGTTATGTTGTGGCAAGCAGGCATCTGTCCAGTGATTTATGTGGCAGCTTGGCAGGGAGAGCATCCGGTGCCCATCACCATTAAGTTAAAAAAAAAAAAAGTCAAAATTATAACAACAAAACCCATGTCTCAAAAATGTTAGGCTATGATTGATGTGCCCACAGGCCAGGATTGATCTGCAGGTTTATGTGGTGCTGGGCTAGTGATGTGACAAATTCAAAACCAACCAGAAGGACACTGAAAAATAAGAACTAGCACAGGAAGGCCCCTGGGTCATACTTAGAGCAAGTAGGAAGGGGCTTCCCAGATCCTCAGCTGCCCATCGCCCCCTGCCCCGGCCTGGTTCTAAGTGAGCAGGTTCCCCTAGCTCACACCCCACCTACCCATCCCCGTCCCCTAACTCAGCACACAAAAAAACCAGCTGTTATCAGCATGTAAACAAATCACGCTAATTTAAAACACTGCTTTCATTGAAATCAAACACAATTAACTTATTATTTTAACTACCCAGTGGAGTCCACGGTAGAATTTTGAAAACCAAAGAAAAGAATATGATAACTTTAGAGAGTTCAAAGAGCAGTCAGGCCATTTTATCAGCACAATTGTTTGGGAGGCCACGGTTTTTTAAAAGAATGAGGGGTGGGAAGGTCTTCAGAGAGCATCTGTCCACCCTCCTCACTTACAGGTGAGGACACAGATGTTGAGACTAAAGAAAAGTGCCCTGGTTACTTAGTTTAGAGTGGGGTCAATGTTAGGACAAGATGGCAATGATTCTGGGTTTAAGTTCCAGACTCTTTTATGAAATCTGGTAACAAATCATGAACATTTAATTAACCTCACAGTTGGTTTTTTTTTTTTTTTAAGTTTTGTTGAGATACAGGTCACTTAGGATCCAATTCACTCATTTAAAGTGCACAGGTTGGGGCATCTGGGTGGCTCAGTGGTTGAGCGTCTGCCTTTGGCTCAGGTCATGATCCTGGGGTCCTGGGATCAAGTCCCAAATCAGACTCACCGCAGGGAGCCTGCTTTTTCCCTCTGCCTATGTCTCCTCCTTTCTTTCTGTGTCTCTCATGAATAAATAAATAAAACATTTATAAAAAATAAGTATACAGATGGATGACTTTGAATATATTCACGGAATTGTATCTTCATCACCACCATCAATTTTAGGACATTTTTTAATACCCCAAAATGAAACCCTACATCCCTTAACTGTCAGCCCCAATTACTCCATTTGGCCTCTCTGCATTTTCTTTGTGGAATTTCTATTCAGATAGTTTGTCCCCTCAGCCCTAGGTAACTACCAATCTACTTTCTGTCTCTATCATTTGTCAATTCTGGTTATTTCATAAAATGAAATCATAGAACATGTAGTCTTTTGCAACTGGCTTCTTTCACTCAGTATATTTTCAAGGTTCATCCATGTTGTAGCTTATATCAGTGTTTCATTCCTTTTTTTATTGCTGAATATTATTCCTCTGTATGGCTAGACAGTATTTCCTGTATTGTTTCATTAGTTGTTGGATGTTGGGTTGTTTCTACTTTTTGGCTCTCATGAATAATGCTGCTGTACACATTCATGTACAAGTTTTTGTGTGGGCAATGTTTTCATGTCTCTTGAGTACATGCTTTGAAGTAGGATTGCCAAATGATATGATAACTCCGTGTTTATTTAAGGAAGTGTCACACTGTTTCCAAAAGCATCGGTTCCATTTTATATTCCCATTAGCAGTATATGAGCATTCCAGGGCCTTCGCATTCTCACTAACTCTTGTTATTATCTTTCTTTTTTTGTTTTTCAGAGCCATCCTAGTGGGTGTGCAGTGCAATCTCATTGTGGTTTTGATTTGCATTTCTCTGATGGCAAGCGATATTGAGCATCTTTTTATATGGTTGCTGCTCATTTGTACAACCTCTTCAGAGACCTATCTGTTCAGATTCTTGTCTGCTTTTAATTGGGTTATTTATCTTGGGGTGTAATAGTTCCCTATGTATTCTAGAGACAGGACCCTTATGAGATACATGATTTGCAAAATTTTCCTCCCATTCTGTGTGTTGTCTTTTAATTTTCTCAATGGTGCCTTTTGAAGCACATGGTCCTAAATTTTGATAACTTCACAGATTTTTAAATGGTGAATTATTTTCTCCTCCGCCTTTGGGTCATTAATAAATTTACCTTAATATACATGTGATAATAAAATATTTGCTATAGAACACATGGTGAATTGATCTATATGAGGTAGCTTCAGCTTGATATCAAGGGCAATAAAAATGGATAGAAGTGGTAGCATTAGAGAAAAAAAGCAAAACAATTAAGGTCTGACGGTCAAGGGGATCATGTGATGAGCCCTGTAGCTTTGTGCATGTAGGAATCACCCCAATTGCCTAATACCGAAAGACCCCTAGTCAAGGTCACCAGAAGAAATCATATCCTTAAGAAACAGAACTTATGTAAATAAGGACAATCACAAGAGGTTATCATTTTATGTGTCTTCCTGTTGAGAATAACAGAGCCCTCATAGCCATGCCTGTTTGTTAATGAAGGCAGGTGTGTTTGCTTATTTCCCGTCCAGTTACTTTATTGCACACATACGGCACAGGATTTCTGATGGATGTCTGTGTGTTTATGTATGGGAGAGCATTTTTATTACACTTGTGGAAGGAGCCAGAAGTCCAGGTTGTTGTCATTATAGCATGAATAGAATAAAGTTTTTTTTCTTGTTATTTTCCTTGACTTCTCCTTTTACCTCCCCCAATCTTGCCACTTCCCATCTAAACACAGGAATATACTAATCAGGGAAATATGCACTGCTGTTTAGTAAAGGGTCAAATCCATTTGGATGGAATTCCAGGCTCAACGTGCTAACAATGGCAGGAAACTGGGTCCTCGAGCTGGCTTAAGCACGGAACTGTGAGCGATAGATTGTTGAAAGAGCAGGCCCTAGGGTATGCTCCTTTGGCTTGCTTTGTGTTTGGAATGCTGTGATTGTTCCAGACACAATGAGGGATCTGTCTGTCCACACAGGAGAAGTTGTAATTACAGGAACAGGAGCTAAATTACTGCTCTTAATTGCAAATGATTCCATAGCAGTCTGTACACAACGCTGCTGATTTGTCCTCTGCACTGTACAGGGACAGGCAGGATTGTTAATTTAATGTTCTTGGTGATTAGGGGAGTAGACCTTATACCTTCTATTCACTTCATCCACATTCAGGTGATGGCAGGATGCCCTCTGGTTTACATATCCTGTTGGTTGTGATGACTCGGGCCAGTACATGGTATTGTCTCAATTGAGAAGACAGGGTGTTGAAAGTCTATCTTTGGTATCCTAAAACCTTGATTTGTTGTGATCAAAACATCCTGTAGAGAAGTCTCCCTGTGTATATCATTGAGAAGCCATTTCCTAATTGGGAAAGAAGGTTGAAATCTGGTCCCGTGTCATGTTCTGGAAAAAGACAGCTGTTGCAGATGACAGTTTGTAGCCAAACATAATAATCAAGTGGATACTGTCAAGTAAGATCTTTATCTTTTGGTCTATTAGGAAAATTCACCACTTTGGTTGACTTATGGTGTTATCCATTCATTCACTCTTTCAGCAAATGTCATTGGAGGACCTGCTATATACCAGGTATTGCATAGGAATGGGATGAAAAGTAACCTACGAAAAGTTCGACCCTGAGCTTACTGTCTCAGCAGAGACCAGAAGATGTCAAGGAAGAAGGCAACGTGACAGTATCATGACAGAATTATGCATGCTTCATGGCCTGCAGATGAGAGGCCTGAAGAACATTCCAAGAAGGAACCAAAAACCTTCTCTCACATATCATTGCCCAGAATTGAGATGCGGATCATTACTAAACCAGTCGCTGGCAAGGGGAGTGGACTGACCCTTAGATCAATCAGACCCATGCAAGGAAAAGGGGGTATGGACAGCTTTCCTTGAGGCCCAGGTGGAGGAGGGAGCTGTGGAAACCTGAGTAAGATGCAGGCTCTATTTGAAAGGAGGCAGGTAGCATCGTATCAGGAGAGCACCACCAACACCCACTGCCATTGACGGTCAGAGCGCCCACTTTGGGCGCAGTGGGGAGGATAAGCGTCCAGGCAGATGGAAGACAGGGAGACAGTGAGGGGAGGCTGCAGTGTTGGAGGAGAGGCCATGAGGCCTGGGCCCCTCAGTGCCAGTCCCATGGAGAAGAGAGAGCTCCTGGAAGCTGCGAGGGAGAAGAAGCTCTAACAGTGATTCTTAAACATTTGGGAGGAAACAGACCCTTCGAGAATCAGATAGAAGCAATTTTATTTTAAATGTCAAGCTTGTGGATTTGCTTCATTTTAGCATTAGTGTGACCTCAACGGCAGGGGCCCGGGCTGGTCAATCCTTTGCATGGGCCGCAGTTCTTGGTTCCGTCGGACACCAGTGATTTCTGACCACATCGCAGGGCTGGAGACAGAAGGAACAAGCAGCAGCATTTACCAGGCACAGACTTCTCATACCAGGCTCTGAGACCCACCAAGCAGATGGGAAAACTGAGGTGCTAAGCGTGTCATTCAATGTCCTGTCTCCAGTAAATGGCAGCTGCTGGGTCTGGGCTCATGTTTACCTGAATCACAACACCAAGCAGCCTCCTACGGGCAGCTGCCTTATTTGGTCCAAATGCAGATTATTTTGATTACCGACTTTTTTTTTTTCCTGGAATCCCTTGGTGGCCTCTGTTTGTGCAGCTGAAGGGGACACTCACGATACCTCATTCCTGACAGTTTTAGTAGCTGACAGCAGAACATGCGAGGAATGACATCAAGTGACTTTCCTCAAGGTCATTTCCTGCCCGTGATCTCTGCAAAGATCACATTCCCTAAAGATGCGTGGGGGTCGGAAACAGACCCTATTCTGTCAGAGGAGAAATGTCTGAGGCAGCTGTAATAGGCGGACGAGGGTTCTGTGTGTGTGTCGACATCCTCTGTGACATGCTTTGCCGGTGAACACACACTCCACACTTGGCTAAAAACAAACCAGGTCTGCTAGGCAGGATGACTCATGCTTGAGACTGAAGTCTTCACCCTGAGTCAATAATTCTCATTTTTCTTTTCTTTAAATTTTTATTTATTTATGATAGTCACACACAGAGAGAGAGACAGAGGCAGAGACATAGGCAGAGGGAGAAGCAGGCTCCACGCACCGGGAGCCCGACGTGGGATTCGATCCCAGGTCTCCAGGATCACGCCCTGGGCCAAAGGCAGGCGCTAAACCGCTGCACCACCCAGGGATCCCAATTCTCATTTTTCAAGGCAAATGCTGAGCTCGACATGCGGTGACACTGCCTGGGCTCTGCGTATTACTGTGGCTTGTTAGAGCAGCTCCTCAGGTTCTAGAGGCAGGACGCACTTCAGTGGGCTTTCAATGCCTCCGCCCCTCCTCCTCTTCACGTGGCACCGAGAACGGGTGCAGTTGTAGGCGCTCAGGTGAAGTGCACAGATGATGAGGTTTGGGGATGGGGAGTCCTGATGTCACAGGAGGGTCCTGCCCTTCATTTCCGCATGATGGTGGGTCATTACCACCTGCTCACCTGTGAAGTAGACATCATCATGCTCTATGGAAGAGTGTTCCTAGACTTGATGGCAACATGTGCAGGGTACGTAGTAGGGGCTTAACCCGAGCATCAGGACTCGCTTTGCTGCAGGCCTAGCTGAGTTGTCATGTCCTCCCCTTCCCTCTTTATTTGACCTTAAGAGCTTTATTTTTTCCTTTAAGGAGATAGATATCCAACTGAGTGATGTAGATTATATGCACTCACAGGTGGTATTTGCCACCTCTCCTGTCCCCTCTGTGTTCCGTGTCCATAGGAGGACGTTGGTTAGAGCAAGCATGATGATGAGGGAGAAACAGCAGATGCAGAATCGGGAGACCTCTCGGCTGTCTTTGGCTCTCCCCTGATCAGATAAGGGCCTATGGAAGAGTCACCTAAACTCCTGGGCCTCCATTTACTTGTCTGTAAAAAGAGGAGCTTGAAAGAAAAGATATTTCAGAGACTTCAGGCTCTTGCTGGGCTGTTTCTGGGGCCCCTTTCCCTGAAGTACTGACTTAAATTCTGGTGCATGAAATGCTACCACTTTGCTAAGTCTGCAGATGCTTTTCTCTACTGGCTGGTGCTTAGGACCAGGTTTCCTACAGTCAGCACAAATGGGGCCAGCGTGCTAAGCAACGCCTTCACCGTGAATGTTCCTCTGGAGTACGCAAGCAGACGGGGCTTGTCTCCACTAATCAACCTACACATTTCCAGGAAAATTATTTTTTTTTCTCCTTGCTATTCCTACACATGGCTTGTGCATGTGGGGATTTGTAAACACAGTTGATTTATAAGGGAGTGGATTTCTCTGAAACATAATTTGTGTTAATTATGTCAGCTAGTTAAAATAATAAGTCAGCTAGTTAATTATGTCAGCTATCCTAGCGTGAGCTTGTTAAGACACTAAATATCACTCCTCTTGTTTTTCTCATACTTAGGAATGATTGGTAGGTTAAGAAGTACAATTCCAGTTATAAGGTATCCCAGGGACTAACTGGGTTTATTTACATTTTACCCAAGGAAGTGGAATGTGAGCCTTTTCTCAAAGGGAAAGCTAGCCAACTGGATTACTTCGCTTGGGCCAAATGTTAGCATTCTCGAACCTTCCTCAGAATCCTGCTCTGTTAGAGATGGAAGAGGCCTCTAGGATTTCTGGGCAATTTCTCTCCTTCTCTCAAGTGTCCTTTTAGCTCAGTAAAGAGCTGTGCATTAAATATATTACTTTAAAGAAACTTTTCAGTTAAACAGTTCTGTGGGAACATAAATTGCCCCAAGTGGTGAAGTATCTCAGATGGGATTTTTTTTTCCAGTAAGAACATAAGGAACTTAAATTCTCTATATTCTTAGAAATTTACCCAATTAGTTGTAGTAGGGTTTTTCATAACTAGCTAGCTCCGTTGGGAGATATTTAGGATCCCTGAAACGCAAAGCAGTCAGTGTGAATTTTGCCAGCAGGTGGCACCAAATGTTTTCATTAGAAAAGTAACACTGAAGGCAAACCTCTTTTGCATCCTCTGGCTAGTAAAAAAGCCTTTTAAGTGAGCGTAGCTCGTTCATTCACCCAAATACAGGAAACATGTGCCTTTCTTATTTGGTAGCTCTTTGGCAGTATGCTGCTATAGTTTGGGGTGAGTTATTTCCTTGAAGTTTGTTAAAAGGGAAGTATGGTGAAATTAAAGACTTGAAACAAAGCTTTATTAGAGTTTTGCAGACCAATTAAAATCCAGTCTCTCAGCTGCAAATCCTTCCATCAGTCCCTTCTTGGGGATTCCAGAAAACAAAGGACAAGGAGATGGTGGATGGCTCCATTTCCCCTTTCTATCCTCACGTGGAATCTTATTATTTTTTTCAGATCTCAAGCCAGCCTTTATAGTCTGGCTAAAATTTTGTTCTGTTTAGGAAAGAGTATCATCCTGTGACCTTATTGATCCAGGCCCCTTTCTGGAGGGGGCACACCGATAGCCTCAGACGTGGGCAGTGAGGAGGATAGTACGCTTCTACCTCCACTCACAGTTACCAGAAGAAAGCACTGCCTGTACTCAAGATCCTGAAAAATGGTGGCCGGTGTATGTTGAATTTTAGTTCTTAGAAGACTTTTTTGAAATAATGTATGTACATTCATTCATTCACTCGTTCAACGAATATTTTCTGAGTATCCACCATGCTGGCACTATCCTTGGGAGACAGGGATCCAGAGATGACGAAAAACATGTGGTTTCAATTCTTAAGGTGCTTATCATCCAGTGGAAGATATCGATCAAGTCCCCCTCATGACCCTACAACAACCAACCGAGGCAGTGCTTTGAAGGAAAGGAACACTGTCCCATGCTGCTGTTGAACCAAGGAAGTTGACCTAGATTCCTAGATTTGAGCAGAGATGGTGCAGGCAGGTTTCCTGGCAGAAGTGTCCCAGCTGGCATAGGGAGAGGTGAGAAGAATGCTCAGGCCAGGGACAAGCAAGTTCAGAGACCCTGGGGTGGGAGGGAAATTGGAGAGTGTGAGACACCTAGGTGCAGGGGGAAAGGAACTCAACAAGGAAGGGGACAATAGATGCTTTTACGTGAGCAAACACTCATCATGAGTTTTACACTCTTCTCCATATTGACTACATTCCCCAGCACCACACACACAGTCCAGCATTCTATTAATCACCTGATGTCTACTAGTCGTGTGCTTTTATGACATTGTTGGATTGTAGCCAGTGTCCAAATATTTCTGAAAAGTGTGTCCTTTCCCTTTTTCCTTCCCCCAGTACAGTGACTCATGGGGATGGGCATTAGTACCTTTGGGGAAAGTTCAGAGGGAAATTCACAGAATATATACACAATAGTAGAAAGTGGGTTCTTCAGGCTTCATTTAGGGAGCGTGGATCTGTGAACTGATTGGGACTTAGAAATGCCCCCCGACTTTCTGAGACAGTGGTAGCCTTGATTCAGCAGACCTGGAATTTTTTCAGTTATATATATTACGCGAGGCCAGGAACGCTATGATCAATCTATCATACCCTGAGACCTGGCTGGTCAGTCTCTCCTGATGAGTCCTAATGTTCCCCAAGGTGACTGTACCTATTTGTATCTGTCCTAGTATAACTATGTACCCTTTGCTACCTTGGGACTTTCACGTGGCCATCCCATTTGAGGAGCCCTAGCAAAGGCAGCGTCTTCCCCCATAATCCCCAGCCCACAGAGAAGAGCCCCTATGCTGTTTTTCAAAGGCATTGGTGTTTCCCTCACCAGTGGATATCTCAGGCCCCAATGATGAGATCATCTATAGGGCTAAATCTACAACCGCATTCCTATCTCTTGACATCTTTGAATTCTTTTCTTCCTTATTGAACTCACCATTTCTGGTCTCTCCGCTTTCCCCATGCTGCATTTCCTTTTTTTTTTTTCTTTTTTAAAGAATTTATTTATTTATTCATGAGAGACAGAGAGAGAGGCCGAGACACATTCAGAGGGAGAAGCAGGCTCCATGCAGGGAGCCCAATGCAGGACTCGATCCAGGGACCCCAGATCATGCCCTGAGTCAAAGGCAGGTGCCCAAACACTGAGCCATCCAGGCGTACCCCCCCCCCACTTTTTTTTAGAGCGTATTTATTTATTTGAGAGAGAGAGAACATGCATAGTTGGGGGGGGGGCGTGGAGAGGCAGAGAGAGAGGGAGAAACAGACTCCTTGATAAGCAGGAGCCTGACTTGGGGCCCAATCAGATCATGACCTGAGCTGAAGGCTGAAGGCAGACCCTTAACCAACTGAGCCAACCAGGTGCCCCCGACTGCACTTCCAATGAAGCCCAAGTCTTCAGCTGATGAGCCCTCTATCAGACACATTCACAGCTGCTCAGCCTAGCACTAGTAGGTCCAGAATCCTGGGTGACTGTACCCATATTTATCCTTTTTTGTTTTAAAAGATTTTTATGTATTTATTCATTAGAGATGGAGAGAAAGAGAGTGAGGCAGAGAGATAGGCAGAGGGAGAAGCAGGCTCCCCACAGAGAGCCTGATGTGGGACTCAATCCTGGGACTCCAGGATCTGGCCCTGAGCCCAAGGCAGACACTCAACCACTAAGCCACCCAGCCATCCCTATATTTATCCTGATCAAAATGTTTATTCTTCCTATCTGGTTCAGTAGCCCTCAGGATCCTTTTTCTCACACGTTCCCAGATCTTTGTCAATATAATTGAGTAAAGCCCTGTGGGTCTTTTGGTGGGTAAATCTCCTCCTGGGTTTGATTTTGTAAATCTTCCCCTTCCCCTAAGAAATGCTGGGCTCTGACTTTAGTTACAGGTCTGAGGGTATCAAGGATCAGTGTGTAAGGGTGATTAGGGGCATAAAGCATGAAGAATATCTACTCTTCTCCTGCCTGGAGAAGGTCAGAACTTTCGAGCTGGATGTGATGAACCTAATCAGACAGAGAAGGAAGAGATGGCAAGGGGGTGCTAAGAGTAGGTTGAGGGTTGGGAAGACTGCAGGTCTCTAAATCTTCCCATACAACCCCATTCCAATTCTCTTCTAATCAGTGTCCCTACACATAAAAAAAAAAATCCAGAGAAACCCCACCAAACAAATAGATAAACATATGAAGATAGGAATCCAGCTGATAATATAATTTAGGAACTTCATATTGAACTTTGCCTTTCATTTCCAGCTACCTCAATGCCTTTCTTTTGACATCATCTTCAACATCCTTGATGAACGTCCATGATTTGTGCTTTTCATCTGTTTTTCATTGTCAGTGCCTCGACCACATCCCTTGACCTTTTTTACTTCAGTGCACACACGCTGGACTTCCAGCTGCCAGCATTGACATCTCTTTACCTGGAGGCTTTCTGTGGCCTCCAGAGCTGCTCTGCTCATGCACAGAGACTGGAATGGCAGGATGCCCCGCACCCGAGGCAGGAGCACTCAGACAATGACTGCTGGAAATTGGGGTACAAACTCTCCAGCTGCCTTGACCTTGGGTGGGATGATTCTGATACATGTCTTACTCTCTGACCGAGAGCACCGCCATGGGCTTGAGCTCCAGTTGCCTGTGGTGTTTACTGGGATCCTCTCCCAAATAAATGACTTACGCTTAAATCCTTATCTCAGAGTCTGCTTCCAGGCAAGTTCGAAATAATATAAGACCTTATTGGAAAAACCCATGTAATTCACAGATGGATGAAGATCCAGGCTGTGAAAATGGTTAGCAGACTAGAGATGCTAGGGGAGATGTATGGCCATTATTAATTCACAGGAACATCTGAGTGGGATACCCTTGTTGGGTACCACATGCATAAGGGTGATAACACCCCCAAAGAGAAGGATACAAAAATCCTACTCCTATGTAGAAAGCATGGACTCTAAGCAGACATATCGTTTATCTACCGTCTTAAAATTTCATGGGAAGTGTAAAGGAGGTCTAGGTATAGGGCAACCCCCAAATGGGAGTTATTCACTTGTGAAAAACTATGGACTTTATGGAGTTTGAGGGCTCCATCTTGGGTCTTGGGAACTCCTGGTACTGTCTCCATCCAGAAAGTAGAAGAGGAAATACCGAATATGTCTTGGGTTATGAAAGTCCATTAGAGGTTTACAAACTATTCACAGAGCAGCTTTTAAAACAGGAAGTATTTTAGTTTGGTGTTCCTCAGTGAAAAATGTGAGGTGAGAATTGTGCTTTTGGATGGCTCCTTGGATTTGGACCCTTAACCACTGACATATGTAGCATTAGCTTCACTAACCCCCCAACTAGATGTGCCCATGGCATGGTGGAAAGATCACATTAGTCAGAGATCTTAGGATTTCCAATGGCCAGCGGTGGGATCACAAGCAAGTGCTTCACTTACCTGTATGAGGAGGGTGTGGAATTAAAAGACTTTAGGGTCTCTTCTATTTTTACCATTTTCTTTACTATAAAATATTATCATGACCCTCTCACGTATCATGGCCTTTAATTCTTCTAATAATACCAAGGGAAGATTTTATTATTTCCACTACATGGTGTGGAAGTGGAAATTCAGAGATGTTAAGTTGCTTGCTCACGTTCACCCAGAAATGAAACAGCATTCAAGCCGAGATCTGTTTGGCTCTGAAAGCCAGCAAACCACACCGTCCCATGCTCCAGGGGAAGTCTTAGACTCAGCAGTGGTTTGCTTTTGGTATTTTTCCTTTTCCAGATTTGATATCCTCTCTTGGATGCCTGCGTGTCCTCCATGTTGCTCAGATCCTGTCATGCATGTCCTTGCCCAAGCTCTACATTCTCTGTTTTCAGCTTGCCTTGCTCCCTCTGAAATGCACAGTCAGGCAACTAAAATGCACTGAATGAATTATCTAGGCTCTCAGGAAAGAGTGCTGATAGCTTGCTAATCTGGTAAATATATATGTTAATGGGAGAAAGATAAAGCAGCAGAAAGACTGCCTTGGAGCTGCAGAGTGAATTAGATGTCCCTTTCAATTGGATATCTCTAAATAATACCCCCACATAAACTGTAAGCACAGAGCTGAACACCACTAATTCACAGTAGACATTGCTTCTAGTATAGCAGCAAAAGCCTTAGACCATGAGCTGGAAAAGCAGGTGCCTAATACCTCCAGTTGTGGCAGGAAGGAGAGTGTGGTGCAGAGCCATAAGAACAGGAGAAGCTGGGAGTCTGAGCAGGCTCCTCACTTAGGCACAAGTCACCCCCATGGGCGGCCACCAGGTTACTCACCAAGTTTATATACATGTTGCCCTAAGTTGAGAGCAGGATGCAGCCTGAAACAACCCTTTGGAAATTTGATTAGAAACAGATGATCTGTGGCAATTTCTGAAATGATGTGATTGCTTTTTCTCAACATTCAAAAGGTGTAATGATTATATTCCCCCCATGGTAATCCAGAGGCAATGTGATCTCAGGGGAAAGTCATGTATTGAGAATTGGAGGACTTGGGTTTGGGCTCTGGACTTTAGCAACTCAGGTAAACCTTCTGAGCTTCCTACCTTCTTTCTTCCTTCTTTCCTTCCTTCCTTTTAAATTTACTTTATTGAGGTATAATTGACATGCAATAAAATGCATCCATTTTAAGTGTGATAAATTTTGATAAATGTGTACATCCACCATAATCAATATATACAACTTTTCTATGGGTCCTAAAATTTCACTCTTGCCCTTTTGCAGTTAATCTCTCCCCCTCTCCCCAGCTCCAGGCAACGGCTGACTGATCTGCTTTCTATCACTCTAGTTTAATCTGTTTTAGTGCTCTCTACAAATAGAATTATATGGTATATATTCTTTTGTATCTGGCTTATTTCACTCAGCTTGCTTTTGAAATTAGTTCATGTGGTTCCATGTAGCAATAGTTCTTTCTTTTGGGCTGGTTCCTTTTTATTGCTGTGTAGTATTTCTTTATGCAGCTGTGTTTCTGCTTATCTATTCACCCACTGGTGGGCATTCAGTGATGTCTCTTATAAATAAATATGAACATTCATGTAATAGTGTTTCGGCTGGCCTGTGTGTTCATTTTTTTCAGGCAAAATCTGGGAGGCCAATTGCTGGGTCTTATGGTAAAGGTATATTTAAATTTATTTTAAAAAGTACTCAACTTTCTCACTTCACCATTTTACATGCACGTTCCAGATGTTTCATATCCTGACCAACAATGGTTATTGTCAATAGTTCAAACCTTAGCCACTCTAGTGCATGTGAAGTGGTTAATGAAATGCATTGTGATTTTAATATTCCAGTGACTAATGATCTAGTCCCATGTGCTACTGACCAGTCATATATTTTCATTTTTGAAGAGTCTGCTCATACATTTGACAAAAATTAGATTGTTTCCTTATCATTTAGGTGTAAGACTGGACTTCCAGCTGCCAGCATTGACATCTCTTTACCTGGAGGTTTTCTCTGGCCTCCAGAGCTGCTCTGCTCATGCACAGAGTCTGGAATGGCAGGATGCCCCACACCTGAGGCAGGAGCACTCAGACAATGACTGCTGGAAATTGGGGTACAAACTCTCCAGCTGCCTTGACCTTAGGTGGGATGATTCTGATACATGTCTTACTCTCTGACCGAGAGCACCGCCATGGGCTTGAGCCCATGAATATTTGAATGCAAATATTTTTGTTCAGACTGATATATGTTTTAAGTAGTTGAAATTTTAAATTTTGATAAAGTCAACTTACAATTTTATTCTTTTATACTTAGTGCTTTTTGTTGTTTTGCTTAAAAAGCTTTCAGCCTATTTCACTACATGGTTATGAAGGTAAAATGTGATCACATACATGAAAGAGTTTGCAAACTGTAAAGTATTATACAAGCCTGAGGTATAATAAGAAGGATAATAGCAAAACTAACAATCACAATAAGTAAATCCTTTAGTAAGGTATAACTCTCAGTGATTAGAGAATTACAAAGAAACACTTCCAATATCAAGAGTTATGAAATATACACTAAAAGTCCACAAAAAAGTCCACAACAAAGTAAGATGGCAAATGATATGTGCCATATAATAACACTAGAGCTACTCTTAATTGAATACTTAACACATACTAGCTAAGTTTTTTATAAATATAATTTCACTTAATCCTTAAAGACTCTTGAGAAGTAAATGTTAATATGTCTTCTCTATAAAGAAATCAAAGTTCAAGACGGTTAAGTAGCTGAGAAAGTTTACATAGAATGTGATAGAACTAAAATGAGACACACAGTTGTATCCTGATTATCCACCGGGAGGTTAGACTGTATGCTTTACAGATTCAGAGGACGGATAGAGATGTGTTGACTTGAAAGCTGATGGAATGCTTTCTATAAGACCTTTCTGAAATGGACCTTGAAGAATATTTAAATAAGAGTAAATAGGAATCCAGTTTTATCAAGAAGGGGATTAATTACAGAAGCAAAAAAATAAAGATAATATGTTCTAGGGACATTGAATAGACTGATTTTACTAGTTTATAGGAGTAGGAGTCAAGGTTACAACCATACTGAACAAGATAGTGCTACATTAAAGTATTAATATATTACTTTAATGTCAACATATCTAAGTATAGTACAAGTGTTAGTTATTAATTTTTATTAATAGTACTTCAAAAATTAATAGTAACCCATGCCAATATACTTTCTATATTAAGTGCTTTCCACAAACAATATATCATAATCTCATATTACATAATGTCCATTCATTTCTTTATTGTTTGTGAGTGTCGGCTCTGTGCTAGGCATTGTTCTAGGCGTAGAGAATATAAAGGTAAATCCAATATTGTCCTTGCTTCCAAAGAATTCACAGTCAATTTTTAAGTGAAAAGTTCTGTTAACAGGAAAAAAAAAAAAAAACCCAAGGTTTGAGTTCTGGAAAGAAGTCAGGGCTAAAAATGTAAATTTTGTAGTTGCTGACATGTGCACAAAGCACATGTGCATTTTATAGAAAGAAAAAGAAGGATAAGATTTCAAAGAGCACCTGGGTGGCTCAGTGGGTTAAATATCTGACTCTCGGTTTCAGCTCAGGTCATGATCTCATGGTCCTGAGATCGAGCCCTGCATCCAGCCCCCTCCTCAGGCTCTGTGCTCAATGGGGAGTCTGCTTCAGATTCTCTCTCCCTCACCCTCTGCCCTCTCCTTGCTCACATGCTCGCTTTCTCTAAAATAAATTAATAAAATCTTCTTTAAAAAAAAAAAGGAGAAAGACTTCAAAGAGGAACCAAAAGCAGTTGGAACCTTTTTAAAAGTTTCTGAATTATATATACTTACATACGTGCACACACACACACACACACACGCACACACAACTATTTTTTGCTAATCTTGCAACAAGGAGGTAATGACAGATGTTACCTTGAGGTCACAAAGCAGTTATTATTATAATATGCACATTCCCTTGAATCAGTGGAGTAATGGGTAGCCAGAGAAATGGATATCAGTATTAGACAGGTGATCAATATCTTTTTAAAGCTTATGATAAGCCTATAATTAAATATTTCTTTTTTATGTTCTTAGGGAAATGTGGATCATTTTCTCAGGACCTCCAGTCTTGAGATAGAAGAAAATAGCTCATTCCCAGAGGTAGAGCTGAACTGTACCCAGTATGTTTGGGACTCATTTCTATTCCTTTAGGGAGACAAATATTTTTATGAGGAATTTGTAGCAATATAATCTTACAATCCACATACTGCATAGCCTTGGGAATTATTTATCTAAGCTCATATTGCAATAGATCTGATTATGGAAAGTTTCTGTGTAAAAGGAGATTTTGGAGCCTTGGAAGCAGCAGCATAACGTGACCTTCAGCCAGGGGTCTTGAAGGTCATTATCATTATGCACATCCGATGAGGGAGTGATCCCCACTGAGATGCTGGGTGAAGAGATGCACAGTAGGGAGGAGAAAGTGAGGACAGAAAAAGCTGGGGCCAGAACTCTATGGAAGGCCCATGATTAGGGGGTGGGAAAGTCAGAGAAGATGGAATGGAACAAAAGATGAGCACAGTCTCAGGAAAACATTGAGTCATAGAAGGCGAGAAAAGAATTTTCATCAGAATCAAATAGAGCTAAGTGAAAGAACATGACAAATTTATAGAAGGTCTTAGATTTGGCTTTTCAAAGTCATTAGTAAAATTTTGGAACACAGTTTATGATCTTAACTTTCTAAGATCACCAAGTCATTTTGTTAGCTGATTTTTTTTGTTTTTGGAAGATTCTGAAGAAAAAATATCAATTTACATATTTACACATCAATGAGGAATAGACATATTTACTACTTAAAGATCATCTTGTAGAGATAAACTTCAGAGAAAAGAGATGAAATATGAAGGCATGCCTATGTTTATAGCAACTGGTAACAAGTTCAGCTGCTTTTTCTATCCAGATACCAATGGCTCCCCTTTGTCTACCAACCAGAGCACTCCTCCTTCCTTGTGTAAATCAAAGCTTTGACTTTTGAGCGTTGTCTCCTAGGACTCTATACCTTCCCAAACTGGGCGCCCTGAGCCCACTTATCTTTCCCACCCGTGTACCTCTCTTACCTTCCACATAGACTTTTTTTGATGCATTTATTCCACAAGTATTTAGATGTCTTCTTTTGGCCCTTTAAGGGAGTTACCATGGAAACTAAAATGGCCATGTGAAACTTTGCATCTCATGGGACAGGAAGATATTAAATAATAGCACATCTAATCTTGTACTATGAGCTGTGTGCAGAGGAAATTGATATAATAATGTGATGATTAAATGAAAGAGCTGGACTAACTTGGAGTTAGAGGGGCATATCCCCAAGAGCTGACGGCTCCATAGGAGTTAGTTTGGTAAAAGGTGGAGAAGTGTCAGAGGCAGAGAGAACAGTGTGAAGGCTGGGAAGGGAGACTGGAACACAGAAAATGAGATGATAGAACAAGATAAGATAGTGAAAAAGGCAGGGACCAGACTGGGTCATGAGTTGGGCCAGAATAAGGCTTCTATTTCCTATAGGTAATTGAAATCAATTGGAGTTTCACGGTCAAATTTATGTTTTAAAAAGTCATTCTAGCAAAATAGACATGAATAAAAATTAGTTTTATATAACAGTAACAGTAAATGAAATTACAAGTAATTATAAAACCATGACTAACTGGGGTTTATTCTTCGGATGCTAGTCTAGTTTGCATGGAATCCACCATACTAACAGGTTAAAGGAGAAAAATCACATGGTTATATGAGTCAATTCAGGAAAAGCATTCGACAAAATCCAACACCCATTCATGGTAAAAATGGTCAGAAAAATAGGAATAAAGGAAAACTTCCTCAAACTAGTAAAGGGTGTTCATAAAATACCTGTAGTTGGGGATCCCTGGGTGGCTCAGCGGTTTGGCACCTGCTTTTGGCCCAAGGTGTGATCCTGGAGTCCCGGAATTGAGTCCCACATCGGGCTCCTTGGATAGGGCCTCCTTCTCCCTCTGCCTGTGTCTCTGCTTCTCTCTCTGTGTCTCTCATGAATAAATAAAATCTTTACAAAAAAATACCCATAGTTAACACCAGACTTAATGGTGAAAAACCAATTCTTTCTCCCTCACATCTAGAGTAAGGCGAGGATATCCCTCTCATAGTTGCTATTCAGCATAGAACTGGAAATTCTAGCCAGTGCATAAGGAAGAAAAGGAACTAAAATGCATATAGATTGAAAGATAAGTAATAAAACTGTGCCTATTTGCATATTACCAATGTCCACATAGAAATCCCAAGGTATCTACAAAACAACTCCTACAACTATTGAGTTCACTGCTACTGCAACATCAACATACAAAAATCAATTGTATTTATATATACTATCGATCAACATAGGAAAACTGAAATTAAATATACAATACTACTTATAATCACTAAAGATTGTAACCTAATCACTTAGGTTTAAATCTAAGAAAACATACATAGAATTTATAGAATTTATGTGCTTAAAACTACCAGACGATGATGAATGAAATCAAACAGATATCTAAATAAAAAGGGGATATATGTTCCATGTTCATGGATAGGAAGACTCAACATAGCAGCAATGTCAGTCAATTCTCCCCAAATTGATGTATAAATTTAATGTAATTCTTATTAAAATCCCAGCGAGATTTTTTGAAGATACAGGCAATATTATTCTAAAATATGTATGGGAGAGGCGCCTGGGAGAGGCAGCTGGGTGGCTCCTTCAGTTAAGTGACTCTTGTCTTTAGCTCAGGTCATGACCTCAGGATCATGGGATCGAACCCTCTGTTAGGCCTTACACTGAGTGGGGAATCTGCTTGAGATTCTCTCTCTCTCTCCCCCCCCCAACCCCACTCTCTCTTTCTCTCTTAAATAAATAAATACATCTTAAAAAAAAATTGAAGGGAACTTGCACCAAAGAAAATATACAAATGGCACATAGGCACATTAAAAATGTTCCACACTACTAGCCATTAGCTAAATGTAAACGAAGACCAAGGTGAGAGAACACTACACACACCTTAGAACAGCTTAAAAAAATGATGACAAGGATGCAGGGAAGTAGATTCAGAGAGAGTTAATCTCTCCTACATTGCTGCTAAAATGGCATGGCCAGTCTGGAGGATGATTTGCTAGTTTCTTATAAAACCAAGCATACAGTTGCACTCCTGGGCTTTTCAGAGAAATGAAGACTTACGTCCACATTAACACCTGTACATAATTGTTCATTGCAGCTTTACTTGTAAGAACCCAAACTGGAGGTAGTCAAAATGAATTCATAGGAATTTTCTTATCCATAACATGAATATTACTCAGCAATAAAAAGGGAAAAAACCATTGATTCTTAACAACTTAGAGCTCAAGGGCATTATGTTCAGTGAAAAAAAAGCCAATCTTAGAAAGTCACATACTCTATGATTTTTAAGGATATAGCCTTCTTGAAAAAACAAAATTATAGAGATGGAAAACAGATCAGAGTTTGCAAGAATTAGAAAGTCTTGAGGCAGACAGTGGAGAGAGGTAGGTATGACTACAAAGGGGTAGCATGAGGGAGGTTTCTATGGTGATGGAAAAACCTTGATTGTTGAAGTGGTGGTGACATCAATCTACACACTTGATAAAATACACAGGATTATACTCACACATTGCACCAATGTCAAATTCCTGGCTTTGACCTTGTACTATGATACAAAATGTAACCATTAAGGAAACAGGGTGCTGAATATGTGGGTCCTCTCTGTCCTATCTTTGCACCTTCCTGTGAATCAATAAATACTTCAAAATTAAAGTTAAATAAAAGAGGCCACTTCAGTTGTTATATTAAGAGACTAAGGGAAAAAAATGGTATAATGATTTTGGGTGCAGGGAAGTGACAAGAGACCTGTGGTCATCGCTCTGACAAGGCTAGTAGTGAGAGAAATGAAGTAAATCTAATGGATGTGAGAGACGTTTAGGTAGTAAGATGGAAAATATTGTTTTGCGGGATGCCTGGGTGGCTCAGTGGTTGAGTGTCTGCCTTCGGCTCAGGGAATGATCCTGGGGTCCGGGGTTGAGTTCCACATTGGGCTCCTTGTGGGGAGCCTGCTTCTCCCTCTGCTTGTGTCTCTGCCTCTCTCTCTCTTTCTCTCTGTTCCTCTCATGAATAAATGAATAAAATCTTAAAAAAAGGAAAGATTGTTTTGCTTATTGTATATGGGAAGAAGGAGAGGACATTGTCAACAGTAACATCCAGGTTTCTGGATGATTACTGCAAGGATGGTGGTGCTAATCAGTGAGCTGGGACATGGGAAGAAGAGGATAGGAGCACAGGGGTTTGGGTGTGGAGATTGACTTAGTTTTAGACATGTTGAATTTTGAGTGCTTTTGAGACAACAAGGTAGAGCTGTTGATGGTCAGAATCTCAGAGTTGAATATATGGGAATCTGTAATATAGGATACTTAAAGCCACATCGGATGAGATTGCTTAGGGAAAGTACAGGAAGTAGAAGAATGAAGTCCTAAGATCTAGTCTTAAGAAAATCCAATGTTTAATAGACTGGGTAGAGAAGTGCAAGCAGACAAAGAATATTGAGGAATTGCCAGAGAAACAGGAGAAAAGCCGGCAGTGTATAATATCAGGAAAGCTGAAGATAGAATGTCTTTCAGGGAGAGAATGCCTTACAGTACCTGAAGGTCTGGGAAGCCTTGTTAGATTAGAACAGAAGGTGTCCCTTGGGTTCATGATATAGAGGTGTCCTCATTGAGGGTCTCTTTCCCTCCCCTGGCACGGTGGAGTTGATTAAGGAGGCAGTGGAAGGGAAAACAATACACATGGCAAAGTATATATAATTTTTCTTGAAGTTTGGCTGTGAAGGGATAGAGAGAGCCTTGGAGGGAGATTTTCTTTTGTTTGTGGTGGGCTTGTTTCAGAGAAATGTCAGTGTAAGAGGACTGAAAATACACACAAGTAAAAGCACATGATTCAGTACTTGAGAAGCTACAGGTTCCAGAGCACAGAGGTTGAGGCATCACAGACCATTTTTTTGAAACCAGAGAGAGGCACTTCTCATTCCGTGATGTCAACCTTTGGGTTGGAATGGTAATCATGGCGCTTGGGTTCAGTCTGTATTCTTCATCTGATTAAATATTCTTTCCTTAAATTACAGGTCAAGAAATTTAAATAGGTTAAAGCAGAGTTAGAAGGGAAGTTGGAATCGACCCAGTTCAGAGGCTGAGAGGACTTGCTCCTCCCAGTAATGTGTGGGACTTGGATGGAAGCCACTAGACTCGCTCTCCTCCCCTACCTTCTCCAGCAGGTCAGCACCCTTCTCTGAGCTTAGGCTTTCTCAGGTATAGCACGGACCATGTGGTTTCGAAGAGGAGGGGTCTTTGGGATAATCTACTTTTTTGTCCATACTGCTTTGAAAGAAAAGATTGTATTTTCTCTGCTCACCAGCTTGTCTTAGGACCTGACCGACCTTCCAGGTAAGTCTGGCCAAGCCTCTAGATTACAATGTGCCAGTCGGCACTGTGGCACCCTGTGTTATACTGAAAATGTGAACACCTGACTGGTTTTTGGGTGTCTATTTAAGAAGGATTGGTGGATCCCTCGTATTTGGGTAGAGAAGCCCTGATTTCTCATTACACCCAGGAAGCCCTGTCAGCAGGGCAGCCTGAGGTGACAGGACAGACACTGTGCTGTACTACTGCTGTTGCATCTGCTGAGACCAGAGGCGATGGTTCTGTTCTTCCACTGTATGAAGAAGAACTCCATTTTCTTGAAAAACCATAGGCTCAATAGGATCAATTCTCTTTCCGCATGCCTTTTTTTGTGCTTGGAACTCTGCCAATTTAAAATCTTCATAAAATTCTCTGCATAGAAATGTCTCCCTCTCTGTTATGCTAAGTGAAATAAGTCAGAGAAAGACAAATACCATATGATTTCACTCATATGTGGAATTTAAGAAACAAAACAGACGAATATAGGGGAAGGAAAGGAAACATAAAATAAGATGAAATCAGAGAGGGAGATGAACCATAAGAGACTCTTAACTATAGGAAACCAAGGGTTGCTAGAGGAGTGGTGGGTGGGAGGATGGGGTAACTGGGTGATGGGCATTAAGGAGGCCCTTGATGTAATGAGCACTGGGTGTTGTATGAAACTGATGAGTCACTAAACTCTACCTCTGAAACTAATGATACACTATTTGTAAATTAAATTGAATTTAAATTAAAAAATTAAAAAACAACTGTCTCCCTCTCTTTTTATGTACCTGTCTGTTGGGTTTTTTGTTTGTTTATTCATTCATTTTAGGGATACTTTAAACAATATATTATGAATTAATCTTACTCTATAACCAAGTTGTAAAAATAATCCCAAAAGTTTTCATATACTCTTCTAGCTTCCACAAATGAAACTATTGTACAAGTATCAAAACCAGGGAAGCAAAAATAGTACAGATAATACTATTAATTAATCAACAGACTTTATTCAAATTTTGCAAGTTGCCACACCTGTGTTCTTTCTATAATCTAAGATCCCAGCCAGCATTCCACAATTGCATTTCGTTGTCATGACCCTCATCTAGTACAGATCCTCATTGTCTTTTTGTTTTTCATAACCTTGATACTTTTGAACCTATTTCTCAATGTGGGTCTATCTGATGTTTCCTCACAGTTGAATTCAAGTTTGTATGCTTCTCCAAGCACTAGGTCTTGGAATTTGGGAGCTGGGATTCATGTACTACTCATTCATCATGAGCCTGTGTTCTTAGTGAAAGGCATGTTCATTTAGAGAAAAAGAATCTGCTTCTGGCTCTACCTCTGGAGCTATAAAATTAATCCTTAATGCAACTAGTACAGCACTTATGGTTCACCTCCTGGGTTTTCATGAAATATTTTCTTAAGGAACATGAACTTTAAGTGTTATATTGTTTTAATGTGCTATTTAAAACAGCTAAGTACTTGAGGGTATCAGTTCTTAAATCCCTATCATTAGTCATCATTAATTCACAAGGAACATAGCTAAATCATCAAAAACTAATGCTTAGCCCAATTACTGGATCAATAGAAATTCTCCAAGACCAAAGTCACCCAGGAATAAGTTCACAGCATAAAACTGCCAAGGCCCAATGCACCAGCCACCAATCATGGGGCATGGAGGGGCTGACTTCCTAAGAGATTTGCAGACTGGGTACCATTACTGACATCTCCAAAATGAATATGTGAAGCTGACCCTGGTCAAGAAACTCTTTCAAGCCACATGAAAACTATGAAAACCATACAAGAATCAGAAGCCCAATTCTAGTTCCCTAGCTTACTGCCATGTCACTCCCTCAAGGAACCTGACCTCACTCATTATTTACCCATTTCTTTGATTGATCCATTTTTTAAATTATGGAGGCTCTATGCCAAGCACAGGATAACTTATGTTGAGTCAAAATAAGTTCTTTGGCCCAAAGGGATAAGGAATAGTGTTCTGGGAGTGGGGGGAGAGTGTGAACAGAGCCATTTGACAGAAGAGAGCAAGAGTTTTGCAAAGACACCACTGCAACTAGATGGCAAGCAAAAAGGAAGGTAACTCTAGAGGGTAGGGAACAGTGAGATTTGAGGGAGTACTGCAAGGAAAAACCAACCAAAAATGGATCCTAGAGCTAAAGGTAAAGGCCAAGATTATAAAACCTTTAGAAGAAAATATAGGAGAATTTCAGTTGAGATTCTGAGTTAAGCAAAAATTTCTGGGATGTGATACTAAAAGATTTTCAACACAGAAAAAAAAAGATAAAGTGGACTTTCACAAAATTTAAAACTTCTGCCTTTTGAAAGATAACCCTAAGAGAATAAAATGGCAAGTCCCAGGATAGCAGAAAATGTTAAAATATTTGTAACCTGAATATGTAAAGAGCTCTCATAACTCAATAATAAGAAAACAAACAACCCAATTAAAAACTGGACAAAAGACTTGAACAGATGCTTCAGCAAAGAATATATACAGGTGGCAAAAAAAAAAAAAAGCAGGTGAAAAGATATCTCAACATCATCAGCCATTAGGGAAACACAAATTAAACCATGAAGAGATAACTTCATACCTATTAGAAAGGCTAAAATTTAAGATGTATTTTACCAAATGTGGCAGAAGACGTGAAGAAACTGTAACTCTCACATTGCTGGTGGGAACGTAAAATGGTGCAATCACTTTGGAAAATTTTGGCCTTTTTTTTCTTTGAGAGTGCAAGCATATGAGTTGGGGAGGAGCATATGGAGAGGGAGGGAGACAATCTTAAGCAGACTCTGGGCTGAGTGTGGAGCCTGATGCCAGGCTTGATCCCAGGACCCTGAGATCACGACCTGAGCTGAAATCAAGAGTCAGACACTTAACTGACTGAGCCACCCAGGTGCCCCTTGGCAATTTCTTAAATTAAAATATTACCTCCATATCATCCAGACATTGCACCCTAGGCTTTTACTCGGAAGAAATGAAAGCACATGTCCATACAAAGGCTTATCCATGGATCTTCATAGAAGCACTATTTGTAATACCCCAAGCCTGGACACAACCTAAATGCCCATCAGCAAATGAATAAATTGTGGTATATCTTTACATCGGAATGCTATTTAGCAGTAAAAAGGATTGCTAAACCATTGATCCTTGCAAAAAGCTGAATGTCAAAATAATTATGCTGAGTGAAAGAAGTCAGACAAAAAGTATGTACTCTGTGTGATTCTATTTATGTAAAATTTCCGGAAAATTATTTTCTGTAATGACAGAAAACAGATCAGCGGCTGCCTGGGAAGAGGCGGGAGTGGGAACGGTTATAAAGAAGAATTACAAAGGAGCATAAAAAAGCTCTTGGCAGTGATGAATATTATCACTACTGTGATTGCAGTGATGGTTCTGCAGGTGTTGATGTACGTTCAAAAGTTATCAAATTATATATACTTTAAATATGTGCAGCTTATCATAAGTCAGCTCTGTTTGATTCAGTTATGTATCAGTTCTATTTTATTCAGTGTGTCAATCTGATCTTACTCTATTGTATGTCAATTCTACTGTACTGTTTATCAAATCTATTTTTAAAAAAGCAGGGGGCAGGGGTGAAGTATGGGTGTCTCAGATAATCTCCCAGAAGGCTAGAGAACTTCATCTGGAGGCTTCACAAGGAACGGAGTCCAAAATCATCTTGCAAAATTGCCTGGCAGTCACCTCACTGCTGGGCTCTAGATGTTGGGTCTTGTACTAGCAGCCCCGGGGTAGGATTGTGCTAGAGAGGCTCCCACTTGAATTGCCGTCCTTGCTGCCTCCTGAAAAGAGATGTAGCTGCCGCTTCCAACTCCAGAATGAATCCTGAGTCTTCCTTCCCCTAACTTTTGATTCAGAGTCTGAGGCTGGAGCTGTGTCATAGATGGGTCCTGGGCCACCGAGTCCTGGTGCCCACACCGTAGCTGAAACAGAGGCCGGGTGCGTGCAAGCATTGCCTTAGGAGATTGGAGGGGTCTTCAAATGCTACAAGGGTAGCCGGATGCTGGGTAGCCAAGGACAGCCAACATCAGGAGTCAGGGCCACTTTTAAGCTTACCCTCTGTGCCCTTTGCTAAGAAAGGAGCTTTTATTAAGATTTCTGTGAGAATCTGATGAGATCATATATGTGGAAGTACTTTGCAATTTGCAGTAGAAGTGCAAGCTGTTATTTTTCAAACCCATAAAACTTTGGAACTGAACTTTTTTTTTTTTTTTTTTTTTTTTGGTCAACTAGAGTCTTAAAAGTCTTAAAAGAGTATACAAGAATTAAATAGCTGAGGGAGAAGGCCCCATGAGCAGACAGTAGGAGATGCCAGAAGACAGAGAAAGGCCTGGGCGCCAGGTGGTGAAGCAACCAGCAGAGGGCCCAGGGAGCGCAGCTCAGTAAAGCTGCCTCCTTGAAGGAAATTCTTTCTATAGTTATTTCTGGAACGTTAAAATACAATAAAGATGAGTGTTTTGGCAAAAGCATTACAGTTCATAAATGTGCACACTTTGAAATCTTACACGTACCTGTTATAAATAAGTTGAATAAAAACACCCTTACAGGTGTCATAAAGTATTTTTGTATGAATGTGTTTGTGTCTGTATATAACACATATTACCAATTCAAATCTGGGAAAATGCGATCATATCCATTCTAACTTAACTGTCTGTTCTACGTTGTTTGGTGCATCATCTTGCATCCCCATCCTCAACAAAATAAACATACACACACACACACAGAGTTTGTTAACACCAATTAAACTGACTAGATGCTTTAATTCCATGTATAATGCCTATGACTTGGTCTTGCTTTCAGTTTTTACTACCATGGTCAACATTGAAAATAAGAGCCTTTAGTCTACAGAGACACACAAAGATCTGACAACTGCATTTAGGCGGTTTTATATCTAAGAGCTCCTGTGATATAGTAACATTAATTTCTTCAGATAATTATTTGCTATATGTTTTTATGCTTTTATTTTTTATTTTTTTGCTATATGTTTTTAAATAGACTTTTGTATTTTAGGATAGTTTTAGAATTCCTGAACAGTTGCGAAGACAGAACAGAAAGTTCCTGGATACTCCACACCCAATTCCTCCTATTGTTAACATCTTATATTAGCATGGTGTATTTGCTAAGATGGATAACGAGTATTGATAGATGATTAACTAAGGTCCATGCCTGATTCAGATCTCTTCAGTTTTCACTAACCTCTCCTTCTGTCCCAGGATCCCATCCAGGGAACCATGTCCGTGTCTCCTGAGGCTCCTCTTAGCTGTGACAGTTTCTCTGACTTTCCTTGGTTTTGGGTGACTTTTACTGTTTGAAGGTTTACTGCTTGGGTATTTTGTAGACAGTCATTCAGTTGGGATTTATCTAATTTTTTTTGTCATGATTAGACCAGGGTTATCTGCTTGTGGAGAGAAAAATCACAGAGGTGAAGTGCCATTCTCATCACGCCATATCAAGACACATGCTATCTACAGGACTCATCACGGTTGGTGTTGACCTTGGCCACCTGAGTTGGATGTGCTCTGCATTGTGCATTGTTCACTCCGTGCTGAAGCTGTCCTTCTGCCATTTATTTTTTCATGATTTTTCCAAAACTTTCTTATGAGAACTTGAAAACACACAGCAAATTTGAAGTTTTAGGTTTTTATAATATTTACATATGTCCCCAACATAGATTCTACAACTGATCTTTTGCTATACTTACTTTATTACATACCTGTCTATCCATTCTGCCATTTTGCACATCAGTTTATCTTTTTTAAACAAATGTTGCTATTTATTTTAGATTCTACCGATTCTGCCCCACAATATGAGAGGAAACAGAACAGACTGTGTTGCAAAGAAACAAAGGGAGAGAATCATACTGGACGTTAAAATCCAAGTGTTAGAGATGTGGTGGCAGGAGCACACCAAAGAGAATAGTAAAGGGTAGAAATTAGCCTGCAATTTAGAAACATGTGGAAAGTCCTTTGACATTATGAAGTGTGTCACTGCAACTACAAAGATTGCCAAGCGATTGCATGGCAAGAAGCTAAGGAAAACTATGGCCCAAGGCCTGTGTGACTTCAGAGCATTTGAAGAAAGTGGAAGAGCATTTGCCAGTTTTGGATAGCAGGAGCGTGTCTCCAAAGGCACTGTGCCAGAAAGACCCCAATTGCATTCCCATTTCCTGGATCCCATCCCCAGCACTAAAGGGGAAATGCTGGGGTACCATATTTTAATGATCTATTCCCCAAGGCAAAGAACGACACAATGAATATCCCTTTACGCTTCTCCTTGTCCATCAGTGTGAGGGTTTCTCCAGAAGAATGGTCTTTGTGTTAGTTTGCTAGAAATGCTGTAAAAAGGCGCCACAGACTACGGGGGGGGGGGGCGGTGTGGGGGGCGTGGGGGGGTGCTTAAACAACACAAATGTATTTCTTACAGTTCTGGAGACTCGAAGTCTGAGATGAGTGTCTGCAGGAATGGTCCCTTCTAAGTGTTGTGAGAATCTGCTCCTGGCCTCTCTCCTTGGCTTGAAGATGGCCATCTTTGTCCTATGTCTCTTCACATGTATTTCCTCTGTCCTGTGTCCAAACTTCTCTTTTTATAAGGGCATCAGTCATATTGGATTAGAGCCCACCCTAAGGACCTCATTTTAACTTGATTATCTTTATAAAGGTTCGATCTCCAAATAAGGTCATATTTCAAACAACTAGGCTGAGAACGTCAACTCATGAATTGGGGGATGGGGGCACAATTCAACCTGCAACTCTTCAGATCTATTTCTTGCATAACCCTTAAAAGAATTTGGAAAAACTATGTACCCGTTACACAGCTTAACACTGATATTTAAGAATTTAAATCATAGGTTTAAAATAGTTCCAAAGGATAAAATTGCTGGCATTTTGTAAATATTAACATTTTAAAATAAATGGCTACTCTTTCAAGTGTATCCAAGAGATTCTAAATATCATAACAATTTGATTCATGATAATAATCATTAAAAATGGGGGATTCCTGGATGGCTCAGCAGTTTAGAGCCTGCCTGTGGACCAGGGCGTGATCCTGAAGCCCGGGGATCGAGTCCCACATTGGGCTCCCTGCATGGAGCTTGCTTCTCCTTCTGCCTGTGTCTCTGCCTCTCTCTCTCTCTCTGTGTCTCTTGCGAATAAATAAATAAAAGCTTAAAAAAATAATCACTAAAAATACATGCATAATTCCCTATGGAATTTTTATATCTTTCCTTTTTCCCCTTTACATTCCAATTCTCCCAGAGTTCTATCTTCATGGAATATATTTTCATGCCAGGAAGTCCCATTTTTGATCACCCTATTATATTGCCTTTTGATGAAATTACGAGTGGAAATTAAAATTTTAAAATGCTTTATTTCCTGGGATCATAAGGCTATAAGGGTTTAAACCTTCTTGTTGCTATTGTTATATAATCGATCAAGAAAACAAAACTGTATTATAAAATAATTGTCCTTTTATAATTTATTGAGCAGAAAAAAATAAAATATTGAAAATGCTTCTCTAGAAATAATATAAATAATGCTTCTCCCTCTAATTAGTTCATATATCTATTGATGAATGGTTTTATACTAGAATACAGATTTCTGTACTGATTTTATTCCTGTCCTCCACTCCATTTTTACAGAAGTAACTGCCCAGAAAACATATTCATAGTAATAAATAAATGGGAATGAAAAGTGTTTGTTATAGCAATATTATCTAATTCTTTGAATTCCATTCAAGTTACATGCCAGATACTATCTGGTCATTTACCATCAAAAATTATTTTTAGTATTCTTCTTGCTAAAAATTCTATTAAATTCTTCTTCAGATTAGTGAGAATTGAAAACCACCTGACATGTGCATGAGAGCTATTCATGCTTTCAAGTTTCAAGAGGGACACCTAGTTACACCAGTTGCTCTTTTACCTAAAGCACCTTGTGTAGAGCACATTAGAGTTCTCCAAAAAAGCAAACTCTAAAATGAAAATGGGTTATCTGAGAGTTGATCCTAGAAAGTATAGCAGAGTGGGAACTTCCTGAGTATCATGTAGAAGGCACCTCAGAACTGTCCCATCAAAGGATGGGATGTGAGGTGTTCATGCCCTTTCATTACCTGCCCTTGTACATGGGTGAGTACCAGAGACTTCCTTAGGCAAAGACTTGGGCCCTTACCACTAGAAAGTGCAGTGAATGCACAGGTGGGCCTTAGGATGCCCAGTGCAACATCAACAGTGTCTGTAATAACTGAAAAAAAAGGTAATGTAACTTTCATTACTGATAAAAATATGTATCTTATCACATTTTATTTTTTTATTTCTAAAAATATTTTATTTATTTAATTGAGAGAGATAGATAAATAGAGCACGTGAAGCAGGGGGAGAAGCGGTGGGAAGGGGGCAGTAGAATGCACACTGAGCAGGGATCCCAACCAGGGCTTGATCCCAGGACCCTGGGATCATGACCTGAGTGAGCTGAAGGCAGACACTTAACAGACTGAGCCGCCCAGGCACCACACTTACTACATTTTAAAACATATTTCATCAGAACCCTGAAGCCGGACATTTATCTCATTTAATTTATAAAAAATATCCTCCATATATTGACAAAACCAATAACCTTTGTCAAACCTATCAGAAAAATACAACATTTTCTGACAACAATAGTTTAACTTCATTTTTGGTTCAAATAAATGTTAATATAGGATTCAAATATCTCATTAGCTATTCCTTGAATTAAATTTGAATTTAATATTGGATAAATATGAAACACTAGCAAACCACTGAGAAATAAATTTCAAGATGCATATTGTAAAGAGATGATTTACATGGTGTAGAGATAATTTATTCACTTTACAATAAGTCATCCAAACAAGAAAAGGAATTGACATGTTGTTTCTCATTATTTAATTTATAATAATGTAACATACTATTTAGCTAATATTGTAAATTATGTTTGGAATGGGGTATATGATTTAAAAAAGCATGGTATTCCTTTGGTAGGTGTGTTTGTGTGCATATATGGATCATTGGTATTCTGCTATGGGGAATAATTAACTCAGAAACCAGTATAGATGTCATAAGTAATGTCATTAATTTTTAGATCTCAGGATAAAACTTGTATTTGTATTTAAAGGAAGAGAAAGGTACTGCTGAAACTCATCTGTGTAAAAAAATAATATAATTTTGTTTTTTTGTTGTTAACAGTAATAAAAAAGAACATTAGGTGTTTATAAATAAAATTAGATGGGAATTAATTTCAACTAGAATAGATGTTTAATGATATGCTGTTATTTTTTTAAAGCTTGCTTTATTTATTTATTTATTTATTTATTATTTATTTATTTATTTACTTACTTATTTGAAAAAGAGAGAGGGAAAGCTGAGTGAGAGAGTACACAAGCAGAGGAGAGAGGCAGAGGAAGAAGAAGACTCCCCACTGAACAGGGAGCCCGATGTGGGACTTGATGTGGGATTAGATCCTGGGACACTGGGATCATGGCCTGAGCTGAAGGCAGACACTTAACCCACTGAACCAACCATTCACCCCAATGAGATGCTTATATAATGTGAATTTTAGCTGCTTTATTAAAGAGCACACACCAAAAATAAAGAAATGATGAGCACATTTTAGTTGTGGATTTTTATCTAACTTACATTAGATAATGAGCAGTTTGGGATTTCCAGAAAAACCTGGCGGACCCATTTAAAAAATCAGAGTCACTAACATATAGTTCTCTGGTTATTTAAAGGTGCTTTTCTTTCTTGCTAATGAAACATTTTAGGCACAAATATTGAGGATGTAAGCTTAACAGAAATACCTGTACCTAAATATGTGAGAAAAGTCATAATTTTAAAATAATTTTAAAATTTTAAGTAATTAAAAATTTTAGCCATGATTTGCTCTCATGAACTCTCCCCACCACACAACTGCAAATAGAGTGGCAATTTTTGACATTAGTCTGGAAATAACAGAGGCAAAATGGTTCAATGAACATGATCATCTCTTCTACCTCTGCACAATGTAACCCATTCTCTCCTTTTAGACCAAGGCTTCACTCTTAACAGAAATATGTATATAAAGACTAGAAGATCGAAGTCTCCATGGTGTTCTAAGGAGTCCCTAAGGAGGCTGCTCTTTTGTTTGGTTACACTTAGGCTTTTGAACTCAGGAGCCATGTCCTGAAATAAGATTTGGGATGGATGTGAGAAGGGCTTTTGTGAACACTCGTAGGCCCTTAGGTCAGTCTCACAAAACCCTCCAAACTGATGAACCCTTCGAATAACCCTGGTGTAAAGACCACCAGATTCCTGGACATGCACATATTCAATGTTAATACATACTGACAAATTGCTTCCCATGGTGTGGTGCCAATTTATACTTCTACCACTTGTGTGTGAGATTTCCCACCACTCTAGCTACCTGCTGACATATGATACCATCAGACTTTGAAAGTTGCATGAGCTTGGAAGGTGGATTTTGCTTTACAAAATTTCCAAATAATTATAATGATTTCATGGGTTTTGCTTTACATGTTCCACATTATTAGTGAGTTTTGGCTTATAGGGTTGTCAGCTGAGTTTTTATGGAAGTAAATCATCCTTAATTCTTTGCCTCATTTTTTAATTTTAAAATTGAATTTTGGAGGTTTTTATATATTCTACATGCTAACCCTTTGTCTGGTTTAGTGTTGAAAATGTGGTCTCTCAATCTGTCCCTGTATCATGACTTTAATTACAGAGTCATTGTCTTCATCGTTATCATTGTCATTTTAATACCACGACTACCACTAATATAATCAAAATACATGGATTGCTTACCTTGTGCCAAGCCTGCTTAAATACTCCATGTGTATTATCTCATTTAATTCTCACAGTAGGCTTATGAAGTAGGGCTTATTATATACCCATTTTATAGATAGAGTAACCGAGGTATACCAAGGCCTAAGGAAACCAATCAAGGTTGTTCGGTCAGGGGCAGAGTCATCCTTAATCACTACACTATCTCATATAACTACATCTTAATATGATAAATACAAAGAGTATTGCAGTGTTCAAGACTTAACTTTGGTATGGCATAAATGGTTTTGAGTTTTATAGTCAAAAGCTATAATTTGCTTCATTTTGATTGACAGTAAGTTCCCACAATGGGTTACACATTACATGAGACCTGTGGATTACAAAAAGGAAAAAGAAAAAGGCATAATCCTTGCCCTCAGAGTGCTGACAATGCAGGAAGAAACACAGGCAATTGGAATACTGCGTGATGAGCACTGTAGTAGGATACAGCAAAGGTTGCTGATAGAGTACAGAGGAGGGGGTTCTAACATGCAATCATGTGTGGTTCTATAAATAATCATATGAATGACATATTGAATGTTCAGTCAATAAAATGGCCTCGTCTCTATCACGTGGACTAATCTTCCCTTATCTTATCCATTCATTTAGACATAAATGTCCTAATGAATATGGTGATCTGCTTGTTGAGATCTTTGGGACTCTGATTTGCCCATGGAAAGTTTAGGCTAGCGTTTCTACCAACATGCCATTTACAGTTTGCTGAGAATGTTGTTGATGTCCTGCAAGCCATTTACCCTCAAGGAATTGGTTAAGTGACATAGGACAGATTTTGGAGCAAGCGAGTCACTGATCAGCACTCTGAAGCTGTTTGTCCAGTTTCCTCTTTATGTCCAGAAGACAGAAGGGTAGTGTGGGCGAGGGGAGCACAGAGCAAGGTGGTGATAAGCAGCTATGGCCACGGAGGTGCGGGGGACTGCAGTGGCTGTCCTGGTGCTTCTTATCGTTTGCCTTTTTCTTCCCTCTTCTCCCCACCCCAACGCTCCATCAAAAGCTGCATAATCTCCTCAAGAAATTAGTGAAGCTTTAAGTTTTCATTTGAGCTGAAAAATGGCAAGCTATTTCATAAAACTGCTGGCACCTCAATTTATTCCTCTTTAAAATGGGAAAAAAAAAGTACTGCTGGACACTAAATGAAACATTTTAATTCCTTAGTGCATTTTGAAGGGAAGAAAGATTAAGAAATGCAGGAGATTACTTTTGCTCGTAAACATTTGTGGTGCAGAAGGGAAAAAGCGCATCCAGCGGTAAAGACATTTGTGACCTCATTCGGGAGCAAATGTTGTTTGATTTGGATTTTTCCTATTATGTCATTCCAGATTGGTTATTTTTAAGCACATCAGCACAAATATTTATTTCTTGGCTGCTAGTTTTTGGTCTCACCTCAGTTGCTATTTTAGCAATTGTCCTATAAAGGGCCAGCTTTGTGATCTCACAGGGTGCTGTGAAAAAGAGAGGCAAGAGTGAGGAGGTAGGCATGATGGCAAGACGAGGAGGGCGGAGGGTCTGCTACCAGGGTTGTTAGCAAGCGCAGGTGAGCGGGGAAAGCAAGCAGAAGCAAAGCCCATGACACTGCTACTGCAGGGGGCTGTGTTGTTTGCCATCTATGGGAGAAGTGTGAGGTTCCTTAAAATGATGAAGGAGTGAGGCTGAGTGATGTTGGCAACAGTAGCAAACAAACAAGAAGGAGCAAGTAACCTTCTTCTCTGGTCATTCCCTGTTGGAAGAGGCAAAGGTGAGGGGGAACTGGCAAAACAGAAACGGGGGTTTGCAGAACCAATGCCAGAATCACAAAGCTTTCACAAATCACCAATCATTCAAGCATGCGTTGGAGGCTGAGAGAGAAAATCTTAATAGCTGGCTCCCTAACGAAGTCCACTAGGATGGAGCCATAGCGGCCCTATCATTTAGTATACCCAGAAGGCACGGTGAGAGTCAGGACAGTAATTAAGGAAGTAGGAGAAGACATATACTTTCCTCAGGAAAGAGAATATTATTTAGTTTCCCTATGAAAATGTTGATTTTTTTAAAAAAAATGCCTCTGTGGGGTGACTCATGCATACTATTGAACATTAATTATTAGCGCATGCAATTATTTAACACGTGTCAGGATGTACCTTCTAGGTTTGCGGTGTTTGCAGCCTAGGGATTCTGTCGGTGGAAAACAGGGCTCCTTTAAAACTAAGTTTTCCACTGTGGCCCAGCAAATCTGTCTAACACTGGCCAGGTCCCTACGCAATTATCTTTTACCATGGCCCATTCTTTATGATCAGATTAGAGACAGAGAGAGAGAGAAAAAGAGAGAAAATTAAAAATATTTTAAAATATAAACACCACATCATCACTGCTACCTAATCCATTTTTGCAATCTCTCAAGAAATTTGGGAGAGGAAGGAAGTTGGAGTCTCTGTCTTTAGGCACTGATTATATAAGGTGAGATTAATTTTCCCATATGTGCATGAAATCCAACTCACGGCTCTGCAGGCATACTTCTGCTTCACGTAAGTCTATTTGCATCTAGCTAAGCACCTAGAGTAGGGTGTTGCTTAGAATAGAAAAAAAAAAAGAAAAAGAAATGGGAAGGTAAGAAGAGAGGTAAAAAAAAAAAGAGTGAAGGGTGAAGGGAGACATATGGGATGATTTAATTCTAGGTTCATCCTTCAGAATGGGTCAACCTATTTGGGTCTAGTCATTCATTCTATCATGTACTGTTTATTGTCATTACATGTCAAGTGTTGTAGGATAGAGCCCGTAGACAACAGGCAGAGAAAGACGAATAAAACATGACACCTACCCTCAAGAAGCTTTCTGTCCCTTGGAGGAGCTGCCTGAGTGAAATAAGTCAAGTGTGATGATGTAAGAACTCTAATGAGATGTACTCAGCGTATGAGAGAAGAGACGAATGGCATCAAAGTCACACTGGAGGTCCGGAAAGCTTCCTAGAGGAGATAGTACTTTTAGTTGGTTGAAAATAAAGGAGATAAGATTTGAGGAAGTGGGATCAATATCTTTTAAGGCACAGGGACAGGAAACAGGTCAGTGCAACCGGAGCATGGGATGAGAGATGGAACGAGAGATAGGAGGAGGTGGGGCTGTCAAAAACTGAAAGATATGGAATTTTCCCCCTACTTACAGCCTAACAAGTTGGCATTGTGGCAGATGACACAAGACTCCTGGGTCAGAGACAATGCACTTTATTATTAATGGTATAGCAAGAACATGAGCTTCAGCATATTTGCACTGATTTCCTTTTTTTCCCACATCTTGCATAAGTGATGTGATAGATCCAAGTGGATGCTATACATCCCTTGAGTTTACTTTGCAGCTGAGGAACACAGATCCAAGGGGACAGCCCTTTCAAACAAGTAGCCAGCTATCAAGTCCCCCACTCCAAGGGAGCAAGCCGAGAAGCAGTGACCATGCTGCACTGGATCTCCTTGGGTCCCTATGTGACTGGTTGCAGGTACATCTCAGTGTCAGGAGATGGATAAGTCTTGCAGTCTGGCCCACTTGGCAAGAGTGTGCAGAGACACTTAGCACCCATCGTTGACTTCCTCTCCCAATGGGGCTGGAGAGCTAAGCAGGGGCCATCCCATGAGGGTGTTTTCAATGATGCTGAGGAATTTGAACTTTGCCTGAAGGGATGTTGAGCCATGGAAGACTTGACTAGAGAAATGTGACGACGATAGTTACACTTGGAAAAGATTACTCTTGTAGCTATGCCTGGAGAGGATTGGACAGCTAGCTGAGACAAGGAAGAAAAGCTAGTTAGGAGGCAGTTCCAGGATTCTATGTGTGAAGTGAAATACCCAAAGTCAAGGTAGTACAGGTAGGGGTGGGGAAAAGTGACAAGTCCAAGGATATTACGTAAAGTAGGATCTGAAACATTTCTGTGGGGTTAGTTTAAAAAGAAAAAAAAAGAAAATGTGAAGAATTTATTTATTTATTTATTTATTTATTTATTTATTTATTTATTTATTTATGAGACACAGAGACCAAGAAAAATCACGAGTGGGGTGGGGCAGAGGGGGTGGGAGAGACAATCTCAGGCAGACCACCCAGGGGCTCAGTCTCAATCTCATCACGCTGAGATCATGACCTGAGCCAACATCAAGAGTCAGATGCCTAGATGACTGAGCCACCCAGGTGCTCCCAACACTTGACAAAAAAGAAAATTAAAAAAAAAAAATCTAACGGGCAATATTACTGATAACTTATTTTGTGTTCTGCATTTCATTAGCATTTTGCATATGGTAGCTCATTTGATCTCATTCTCTGTGAAGTAAATACTATTAATATTGTTATTTTACAGATAAGAAAACACCGCTCTTAGGTGACCGCTTTTAGGCAGCTGGTCAGGTGGTGCTGTTCTCCACTGAGATGAGGCACAGCAAAGGTGGGGCAGGTCCAGCAGGGAAGACAAGCCATTTGGTTTTGGCCCATATTATGAACTAAATGGTTGTGATCCCCCCGCCCCATAAATTCATACATTGGAGTGTTAATCTCCAAAGTGATGATATCAATTAATTAATTTGTTTATTATTTTCTTAAATTTTTATCTATTTATTTGAGAGAGAGAGTGCACGTGTGAGTGGGGGGAGGGGCAGAGGGAGAGAATCTTCGAGCAGACACCCCACTGAGCATGGAGCCTGATACAGGGCTCCATCTCAGGATCCATGAGATCATGACCTGAGCCCAAACTAAGAGTCAAACTCTTAACTGACTGAGCCACCCAGGAGCCCCGATGATATTTAGAGATGTGATCCTCGGGAAGATGGCTAGGGTTTGATGGGGTAGTGAGCATGACATCCTCATGATGAGGTCAGTGCTCCTCAAAGAAGAGGAAGACCAAGAATTCTCTCTCTGTCCATGAGCATGCCCTGAATAAAGGCCCCATGTGAGCACACAGTGAGAAGTTGCCATCTGCCAGCAAGGAGGAAGGGCTTCACTAGGAACTAAATTGCCTAGCCCTTTGATCCTGGACTTCCTAGCCTCTAGAACCGTGAGAAATAATTTCTATGTTGTTTAAGCCACTCGTTACATGGTGTTTTATTATGGCAGCCCAAGCACACCAAGACAGCACAGCTGAATGCATGATATCTGGGAAACATCTGAATGGTGATTCTTAGTAGATATTTGAACACATAAATCTGGACTCCAGAAGGGAGGTCTTTGCTGGGAAAATAGATTTAGAAGTAGTCATTGAGTGGGTGGTAAGTGAAACCATGAATTTGGATGAAGTCATCTGGAAAAGTGGGAAAAATAAGAGGAGCAAAGGGTTATAGGATGAAGCTGAGACAAAGAAACTGAAGGCATCCCATGCAAAACTGCTTTTTTTTTTTTCTCCTTTCCCTGCTTTTATTCTTGCTATGACCTACACCTCTGCCTCGCACAGGCCTTGTAGAACAGGTAGTGTGGGCAGCCCAGGGGGTTCAGCAGTTTAGCGCTGCCTTCAGCCCAGGGTGTGATCCTGGAGACCCAGGATCAAGTCCCACGTCGGGCTCCCTGCATGGGGCCTGCTTTTCCCTCTGCCTGTGTCTCTGCCTCTCTTTCTCTCTCTCTGTGTGTCTCTCATAAATAAATAAATAAAATCTTAAAAAAAAAAAAGAACAGGTAATGTATGCCCTCCTTGTAAAGGTCAAGGAGTTACTGATTTGTTTAGAGTCTTCCAGCACAGTAGAGAATATCTAAGGAGTGGGGTTGTCATAAACATTTTCTAAGACCTCTGGAGATATATGTGTTAAGTGAGGAAGTTACCTCGATGAAACTTTACAGGATGTTCAATCTGTGTCGAGTTGGATGGATATGTGAAGCAGAAATGGCAAAAAAAAAGTGGAAAAAAATGGGGGAAAAAAGTTTTTTCTTTTCCTAAAAATGATGTGGCTCTATATTTCCCTGGAAGAGAATACTGTGGACTTTTAAGATGATCACAGCAAGAATATGCATTCCTCTTGCATATATTGGAAAAATAAAGTGGGCACATGTCCCAGATATTCTAGTTGTGTTTTCAACAGGGCTGGGATTCTTTTTATTTATTTTTTTCATATTTTTATTTGTTTATTCATGAGAGACACACAGAGAGGCAGAGATATAGGCAGAGGGAGAAGCAGGCTCCCTGTGGGGAGCCTGATGTGAGACTTGATCCTAAGACCTTGAGATCATGATCTGAGCCAGAGGCAGATGCTCAACCATTGATCCACCCAGGCACCCCCAGGCCTGATCTAGCATCCCTGGGCCTTGTTCTCCTGAAAAAAAAAAAAATTGAAAGTGAGGGGTTAAGAGAACAGAACTAGCTATCTTTTTGGTCATGCTAAATGTACTATTGTTTTTTTTTAAAGCCTTAGGACTTTGTAAGATAGTAGGAAGCAGGAACAGACCAAAGAGACCAGGCGTGAAGATCCCTCTTATCTTTCACTGCAGTTAATTAACCAGCTCAGGGAAAAGATAAAGGAGAAAGAAATGCTTAAAAAATAAATAAATAACACATGGGCATAGGGTCAAGCAGAGTACTTGTTACAGAAGGAGGTGATTATTATAATTAATGGTGATACATATGGATAATGTCAATTTGTGAAAGCCGTGGTGATCTCATATTTCTTCTATTCTTCTCTCTTCCTCCTCTGGCCGCCTTAACAGGCCTCTGCTAACTCAGCTACTCTTCCCGTTAACCTGGTGACCCTGCTGCTATCTTTGTATTTCTGGGGTGTGTGTGTGTGTGTGTGTGTGTGTGTGCGCACACACACACACATGCATGATTTTAAATAGCTAGATATAAAGCTATGGTGAGAAGTTCTATAGACGACAAAAATCCCAAAATAACCAAAAGGGTTGGATAATGTTCTTAGTTGAATGTAATCCAAAATGCAATCAAGTTCATGGTCTCTTGTGATTAATAGAGATAGCCCTCTCATCTAAGATGAAAGAGGAGGATGCTCTTCCCTTAATATTGACTATTGCACATTATCTAGCCTAGGGAAGGATTATTAAATTTTAAGGTTGGAAGGGTTTTTTGGAAATCAAATTGTTTAACTTTTTATCTCTATAGATGAGAAGGTTGAGGCTTAGAGAGGCTAAATTATATCTCCAAGGTCATAAAGCTGGATGGTGGCTGGGCCAGGATCTGCACAAAGGATTTCCAGGAACTTTACTGTTCCTCATTTCCTGTGGCATACATGTGAATTTCAGAAGAGGTTGAAGACATTATTATGTGTTCAGGCATATTTGAATATTTTTAAGACTCTGCTCTCACTACTATACACTCTTTTTCATGCACAGACGTGGGTTCAAAGACTTATTTAGCTTTTACTTGGATATTCTTGGACAACAAAATTTTGTTATTTGTAGACTATGTATCACTGAGAACCTTACCCCTTTTATCTTTCTATATCCTAACTTTAAAAAAACTTTTTAGGGAGGGGTGCCTGGTGGGCTCAGTCAGAAGAGCCTGTTACTGACTCTTGATCTCAGGATCTTGAGTTGGGGCCCCACAATGGGTTTAGAGATGACTTAAATTAAATTTAAATAAAAAAAAACCTTTTTGGGGGACATCTTCAGGATGATGATGAAGGAAATAATATGGTTAGTTTGATATAAACTCGAGTTCCCGTTGATAACCATGTCGAAGGAAAGATTCCTTGGGAGACAGAGTGATCTCCGAGCTGTGAAGTGGAGAAGAGGAAGCAAAGAACATGCAGGGGGACTAGCTCGACTCTAGAGAAGACTGCGAGGTCTCGGTGGCAATGTCTCTAGATCCTGCTTCATTTTTCTGGAGACCTTTGGTACCTCGCATATTCACCTTTGAAACTTGTTGTTAATTCCTTCTTTTAAATATAGCTATCATGTCCCAGATGCATGTCACTCTCTCTGACATCAAACAGACAGCTCATGTTCTTTGCTGGCATTGTTTCCTACAGCTCAAGAAGGGCCTCCCGTAGCAGGCCATGGGCTCATTAGTCATAATTTCTCACCTTCACTCTTCCTTTCTTCTTTCCATCAGAACCTATAGCACCAAGCATCAAATAATTTATTTTCATGAATGTTTATGTTTGGTACTATTTATTTCCATTTACGTTCGGAAAGAACACAGCAGAAAGTTCTGACGTCAACCACTTCTTAACACTGTGGCTAGAACCAAATCACTCCAGCTTCTCAGAAATTTTTTTTCCTCTCTAAAGCTGGAAAATTTTTACCTGATCTGCTGCTCCGATGAGATAAAGTGAGATAAGCAGAATTCAAAGATGGGCCTTAAGATTCCCACCTACTGGTTTATATTATATACCCTGTTATATATAATCTTCACTCCTTAAGTGTGGGCAAGACCTGTGACTATAATAGGATTTTGCTGCTATGAACCAATTACAAATCAGTTGACTAGGAGTTAATCAAAAGGGTGGGCATGGCTTAATCAGGTGAGCCTTCAAGAGAAGAACTAGAGTTCTCCTACAGGGAGAGGATAAAACCAGAAAGATACTCTTACTAGCTCTGAAGAAGTCAACAGTCATGCCATGAGCTATCCATGGAGGGTGGGCCTGTGGACATGGCAAGGATTTGAATGTGGCTCCAGGGAGCTGACAAAAGTCCCAGCTGGCAGCTACCAACAACACAGGGGCTTCAGACCTACGACTGCAAATAAAAAATTCTGCTGTCATCTAAGGGAGCTTAAAAACAGATTCTTTTCCAGGCGAGCCTCCTAATGGGAATGCAGCCCAGTCAACACCTTGAATACAGTCTAGTGAGGCCATGACCAGAAATCTCAACTAGAGGCTATACTGGAATTGTCACCCACAGAAGCTGTGAGATAATAAATTAGTGTCATTTTAAAGCTAGTCGTTATTATGCAGCAATAGAAACTAATACAGCTAGTCAGTACTGAACACCAAGGGGTGAAGGGTGAGGGGAATGAAGACTCTTTCTTCTCTCCCACTGCCCCCTGCTGCCCCAACAGCAAGGGCACAGGTGTGGTCAATCAGGTGTGCTCACCTGGAACTTTGGATCTGGAGAGAGGGACACAGCCTCAGAGACTACTAGAGGTCAACCCCTGAGGCCAGTGGCAGTGATAGCAGAGCCTAGCACAGATTCCAGACAAGATGTGACCATGGTATGACTGGTTGTGCCACTTGGAACCAGGTCCCTTTCTTTCCTGACTGTTCTCCATGCTTTGAGGCTCATGTAAATTCTGTGAACTGTACCCTGTCCTTCTGATGCATTCCTTTTGGCTGCAACCATCCAGAAATAGCTTCTGTTATTTGCCACCAAGAACCCGGATTATTATAGATCATATATGTAAAAATACGTTGTAAACTATGACAAATACCATAAATGTAATCTATTATTTGAACTGTGTCTCTGCCTTCACTTTTTTTCAGGCTCATACATATGACCTGTCTTCTCTGAGCTGCTATAATTTTTGGTGTCATTCTTCTGCATGTTGATATTCCAATAAATAAGTGTGCCTTCATTCTAATAAATAAATGGAGTAATTTATATGTCAGTCTTTGTGAAAAGGAATGGACTTTACAAAAAAAAAAAACTGAGGCAGAACATTTAGGCACTCAGGGACCATTTCCTGGGAGCTTGAGCAGCTTGTTTAGGTTTAAAGCACTTGCTTCCAGTTGAACTTGAAGGTCAAATGGAGCAACAAGCATCTGCTACTGTGGGGGTCTCCAGGGAAGATGTTTCCTTGACCATTCCTCAGAATGGGCTGGAATCTCAGAAACATATATTCCAATTGGTTCACATTCGCATCTAGGGTTTACATCCTCATGTGTAATGGACTAGAAGTTTGTGCCTTTTTAGACTCCCTGCATTCTTGCCACTGACAGATTGGGAAATCAATGAAACGAGAAATGTTATTTTTGAAAAGAAATGATAAGAAAGCATAGTTAAAAAAAAAAACCACAAAAACCATAAAACACAGGCGTGCCTGAGTGGCTCAGTTGATTCAGCGTCTAACTCTTGATTTAGGTTCAGGTCATGATCTCAGGGTCATTAGATTGAGCCCCACATGGGGCTCCATGCTCAGTGTGGACTCTGCTTGAGATGCTCTCTCCCTGTCTTCCTGTACCTCTCTCTCTCTTTCATTCTTTCTCTCTCAAACAAATAAATCTTAAACACACACACACACACACACAAACACAAAACCACTGCATCCATCAGAGTTGTCTCAGGGGCCTCTGGGAATGGCTGGGGAAAGGGGTGGGATTGGGTGCCCACCATATTCAGTCCTCACCACTATGTTCTTGGATGAAATGTTGGGGTTTGAGGCTATAACAAGTTTGGGAGCAGCTGATCACGAGTCTATGTGTTTTGACTAGCTAATCCCAGGGCCCTTCAATCAATTTATATATGGCCAGCGGGGCTCTGAGGACCCTTTGCCAGAAAGGCCTCTGCATTTTAAGGAAAAAGACTACTACAACCATGACCTCCTCCACTTACCATATTTGCATCTAGTCTCCTGCAAAGGGAAATAAAGTTATTTCCTGTGATTTCCTGTGATCACGAGTCTATGTGTTTTGACTAGCTAATCCCAGGGCCCTTCAATCAATTTATATATGGCCAGCGGGGCTCTGAGGACCCTTTGCCAGAAAGGCCTCTGCATTTTAAGGAAAAAGACTACTACAACCATGACCTCCTCCACTTACCATATTTGCATCTAGTCTCCTGCAAAGGGAAATAAAGTTATTTCCTGTGATTCCCGGTAAGAGATCTCTGGTGAAGTGGAAGTCCTATTTGGGGCTAGAAGCAATCAGGGAGTGAGTGTTGACTGCAGAGCACAGAGTAGGTGGAGGGAGAAGAGGAGTTGGGTGTGGTGCTGTGATGATTGGCTTCCCAGTATGCCGACCTGAGGACTTCATTTAAGTTCCTAAATAAAGAAAAAGCTGTCAATGTGACCTCAATAGAGAAAGCTATAAAAGTATATCAATTTAGCAACCTTGGGTAGCAGTTTATCTGTAACACTTGGAACAGAAATGGGGAGTGTGCCAGAAAGTCAGTGGCCAAGTGACAGTGGGAGGGGCAGAGCGCATGGGTGGTAGAAGCAGCTGCTGCAGGAGGAGCTTAGCGAGGATGGGAAACAGGCCCAAGCACCTCATTGGCTTCAGGCCAGATGGGCTGGGAGCAACGTAAGGGCCCGACTCTGGGCAGGGTCGCATCTGTCCTGACAGATCCTGTTAACCTGAGGTTCTTCACATTGACTAGACATTGATGGTCCATCCGTAGGAGAAGTAAGAGAAGGCAGCGTAGGAGAAGGCAGGGCATAGTCAGGGGACTTGGCAGCGTTTGAGGGCCATGGCATCTATGTGGTCACTTTGTTTGACAGGCACAGGCTTGGCTGAGAATAGGGTTGTGTGCCAATTGCTGTCGTAGAACCAACCTGGCCACCAACCCCTTATGTTGCCAGGAGGTCAGAAGGACTGTGAACATGGCCTGTGATTCAGTGAGGCCTTGTAACTTGGAAATTCCCTATGAAAATGATGCTTTCCCCGAGGATAATATAATTTCAGTGTTTCAAGGCTCCAATGATAACTAAAAAGAGCTAAACAAAGTTTAAATTATATTTCCTGGTTTCTATTTCTATAAAAATGAATAGAGTTGTAAGTGAGGGACTTTACTTTTAGAAAAATTGATCACCTTTTACTTTGTTCATATTACCAAACAGTCAGAGCTATAGCTTTTAAACTAAAAACTTGAAAGCTTCCACGAGAGAACAAAGCATGTGGTATTTGAAAATACTTGGACAAGTTGCTGGAACCTGATGTGATTGGCACCAGATACTTTTCTATCGGACATTCTGATTAGTGGCTCTGGGCAAACCTTTGGTATGGCTGAGAAAGGGAAGATTCTGATTAAGAGCCCACCAATCTACCAGGAGTGACCAGCTGGCCAGGAATTTAAAGAACCAAGGTGTGAACAAGCCACGGGTGATACAATATACATCATGTCTTTGAATTGCCACAACATGATGGTAGGTACTGGTATCCCCTTTTTACAAGTTAACCGTCATATACCTGAGTTAGTAGGTGGTCAAACAGTGATGATGATGATGATGATGATGACGATGAGGATGAGAGTCTACCTATCATGCTTTTCTGTTTATGGAATAAATTATCATTAAGTAAATTATCGTATTTGATCCTCATAGTACATAGATGATGCAAATTTTGTTATGATCATTTTTATTTCTGGTATAAGAAAACTTGGACTGAAACTGCTTTTTTCAAAATAAGCATTGAAATAATACTTATTAAAATAACAAATCAAAATCCCTCCTTCATATACATGACTGGTCTACTGATTTCTGGCTGGGTGACATTAAGCAAACTCCCAAACTTCTCTAAACCTTGATTCCTGGCACTGACTTTCCAGAGTACAAGAAATGAATGTGATTATCCTTGTAAATTGGTTTTTACATTGTTAGGGCTCAATAAATATTAACTACTTAAAATTATCATTAGAGAAAGTTATCATTAGAGATTCCAAAGTCCTTGGGCCTTTTTCATGGGATTTATTTTCCAAAATTGTCAAAAAGGTGGTCATGTCCTTGAAATGTACCATGGCATAATCAAGATAAGCTGGATTGAAGACAAATTGTCTGCTTATACATTTTGTGTTTTTTTATATTTCTCCTCAATATATTTACTCAAGAAATACATAGTTAATGCCTTCTGTATACCTTTCATTGTGCAAGGTATCAGAGATAAGCCAATGAACCGAAACTGGTCCTGCTTTCAAGAGCTTATAGTCCAATGGCAGGCACTTTTATGAATAATCCCAGTACCATGGGGTGAGAGCATTTTGATTCAGCAATTCCACTTTTAAGTATTTCCCTAGGAGAAAAGAGAAAATGCCTCAATATGTATCCACAAAAGTACTTGTATAGGACTGTTCATAGCAACTTTATTTATAATGACTCAAACTATAATTGACCCAAATGTCTAACAGTAGGAAAATGAGAAACCAGATTGCGTTATATCCATACACACTCAAAAGCAACAAAAAAGATGAAATCTGGATGCAAAGACATGGAAATCTTGAGAACATCATGTCTGTGCTGAGGCTAAGAGGCCAGACACAAAAGAGTGCATTCTATATAATTTATATGAAATCCCGTATAGATAACACTAAACTACGGTGAAAGGAATCAGAAAACTGGTTGTCCGGAGTTGGGAGGTAGAACAGGTATTGACTGAGATGAAGGAGCTTTCTGGAGTGATGGAAATGTTTTCTATCTTGATGGATGGAGGTGTGGAATATGATACACATTTAGATGCATTTGTCAGAACTCATCAAACTGGATGTGTAAGATGTGTGCATTTTACTGTATATACCTTCCAGTTTAATACAAAAAATTCCTAAGACCTTTATGTTTTTACACTATTATAAATGGTACTTTTAAAAATCTTATTTTCTGGGCACCTGGGTGGCTCACTGGTTGAGCATTTGCCTTCAGCTCAGAGCATGATCCCGGATCTTAGAATAGAGTCCTGCATCGGGCTCCCCACGGGGAGCCTGCTCCTCCCTCTGCCTATGTCTCTGCCTCTCTCTGTGTGTGTCTCTCATGAATAAATAAATAAAATCTTTTAAAAAATATTATTTTCCAAATATTTACTACTAACATATAGCAAGACAATTGCTTTTTGTATATTGGCTTTGTATTGTCTAGCATTGATAGATTCACTCATTCATGCTGGTGATTGGTAGTTTATGTAATTTTCTCTGGGTCTTGCACATGGTAAACCTCCTTCAACCTTCCATTTCTCTAACTACCCACTTATGTTTCCCATTTGTGTCTACAGTAGGAATAATTTCTTTTGATCTGTCTTTTTGTTCTCTGTAGCTTTGTTGATTCTGCTCTCAAACTCATCCATTGAGTTTTTAATTTGCATTTTTGTGTTTTTCATTTCTAGATGTTCCATTTGGTTATTTTTCAAATCTGTTAGGTCACTCTTTCCCTCCCAAGTTCCTGTTTACTGTGGATATTTTTAATTCTCATTTCTTTAAACATAGCTATTTTATAATTTGCCTCTTGATATTTCAAGAACCTGAAGTCTTTCAGGATCTACTTAGATAGTGGGGTGTTTTTCTTCAGCTGTTTTTTTTTTTTTCCTGCTGTTTATAACTTCTTTTCTTGTGGCTTAGTTACACCATGACTTTGTACTGCTCACTATCTCTGAGACATGATTTTTTTGTGTTTACCATGGCTTGGGTGAAAGAACTCTTCTTCAGTTTTGCATTTGCTTCTGCCAGACATTTGTGCCCAAATGTCTACCTCTCTGTAACCAATTCAAATTAAGTCATGGCTTAAAGTTTTCTGACTCACCCTGGGTTTTTAAGTTAGGTTATAATTTTGCAGGGGGCTGGTGTCTACTAATCAGAGACAGATTATGTGTGTGTGTGTGTGTGTGTGTGTGTGTGTGAGCGTGTGTTTACCCCTCTCCTTTGCTCTATTCAAAATTAAGATACTTATATCTTGGGAAGTTTTTTGAGGGGAGAGGAATAAGTAGTTATCTTCAGCCTGAGGGGTTCTTCTTTTGGGATTCTGGGTTAATACAAAAGAGGTATCTAATATTAGCTTTTTGACCCAGTAGACACTAAGATTTGACTGCTGTCCTTCTTACCCCGTAAGGTATTCAAAAAAGGTTACATATGTCCCCAGCATATGTCTTCAGGACAAAAGGATTTTTTTCTTTTCTTGCCTTTTTAGGTTCTTGGAGTCTCTTAGGCCTTGGCATGATAATTTCTTATTATCTTATTGCTTTGATGTTTTTAAAGAGATTAGAAAAATATTTTTCCATTATTTTTAGTTGATTTTAGCAGGAAGTTTGGTTTAAATGGCCCGACCCTTTATTGTTAGAAATGGAGGAAAATGAAATTTGAAATACTGTTTAGTAGGCTCTTTTTAGTAATTTCTAGGTATTAAAAATCATCCTCTAAATTGGTAAGTTTCACTATGTAAAGATTTAAAATTCTGCATGGCAAGAAATAAAGAACATAAAAAAGAAAGACATCATCAGGAAGAAGAAAAATAGACATTCAACGAATAGGGAGAAGTATTTGTGACTTATAGTCTTAATATATGTAGAGCTCTATATTTATGATTGATTGATGAATAACAAATTACCCCCAAGTTTACAAACTTAGAACAACAACATTCCTTACCTCTCAATTTCTGAGTTTTTCAGAATATAGGAACAGCTTAGTTGGGTGGTGTGGCTCAGAGTCCATCATAAGATTACAATCAAGGCTGCAGTCAGTTAGGGCTATGGTCTCATCTGAAGGCTCAGCTAGGGCTGGAGGGTCTCCTTCAAAAGTCGTTCATGTGATTTTTGGCAGGAAATTTCAGTTCCTCACTGGCCACTTGCTGAAGGCACCAGTTTCTCATCACATGGACTTCTCCATCAGCAGCTGGGTGACTTTGCAGCTGGTTTTGCCCCAGAATAAGTGACTCAAGAGAGGGAGTCACCAAGAGAAGCCAAATGTATTTTACAAGCTAATTTGAAAATGACATACCATCATTTCTGTCAAATACTACTGGTCAGTGAGACCAACCTGGTATAGTGTAGGAGATGGCTATGAATGAAGGTGGATACCAAGAGGTGAAGGTCATCCAGGGTGTCTCGGACGCTATCCGCTACAAAATCTTAGAGTTCAATAAAAAAACCCCACATAGAAATATAAACAAAAGATATAAAAGTCTGTGCATATAAAATACATATAGATAATACCTATTAAGAAACATCTGAAATGTAAAAAGGTGTTCAGTCTCATTCAAAATAAGAATAATACCAATTAAAACTATATCAAGATGCCATGTCTACCCATAAGATTGCATAACCCACTGTAGTGTTGAAGATTTGGGGAAATAGGCTCTCATATTTTGTCAGCAAAGGTAGACACTGGTGAAATCTCTATGAAGAGTAATTTGGCAATAACTATCAAGAGTAAAAATACACATTTCCTTTGATCTGACAATTCGACTTCTAGGAATTTATCCCAAGTATATTCAGGCAATGTGTAAAATGATGCCTGTATGAGATCTTTATTGCAGCATTGACTTATAATAGTAAAAGATTGGAAACCATCTGAATTTCCATCTGAAGGGAACTGATTACATAAATTATGGTAATATACATATAATGGAATTCTACGCATTTCTTAAAAAGGAAGGAGGTAGGTCTCTACACTGACTTAGAATTTTCTCCATCATATACTGAGAGATGTGAAAGGAAGGTGCAGAACAGCATGTTGTCACTTGTGAAAAAAACATATATGTATGTGCTTGCACATGAAGACAATATCTCTGGGAGTATATGCAAGAAATTGGAATTATAGTTGCTTATGTAGAGGGGAACTGGATAGCCAGGGAATAAGAGTATGAGAGAGATTTACTTCTTACGTGTTCATTATTGTACATTTTGAATTTTATAGTGTGTGCACTGACCACTCAAAATAACTTTTTATTTTTTTAAATTTTTTTAAAAAGATTTTATTTATTCATGAGAGACACAGAAAGAGCTGAGAGAGAGAGAGAGAGAGAGAGAGAGAGAGAGAGAGAGAAGCAGGCTCCATGTAGGGAGCCCAGTGTGGGACTCGATCCTGGGACTCCAGGATCACGCCCTGGGCTGAAGGCAGGTGCTAAACTGCTGAGTCACCCAGGGATAAAATAACTTTTTAAAAGCATATTGTATCAACTGAAATGATGGTGCCTTAAACTAAGCTAGTGTCAATAGAAACAAAAGAGGGTATTGGTAGGACAAGGTAGATAACTGCATTGATGAGGGAGAGAAGGAAGAGTTAAGAATGGTGCTCAGATTCCTGGTACAGGCACCCGAGTGGATAGGAGAGAGAGAACCTAAGAGAGTATCTCTTAGAAGAAATTTCTGTAGTTGATAAAATTATCAAGTTTTATTAAGAAAAAACCCCCACATTTTTAAAAATTCAAGGCTCTTCTTTCCTTTACTGTACCATGAGCTTCTTGCAATTAGAGATTATACTTTAAATGTCCCTGTATCTCTTACAGTACCTGCTATATATAGTGTTTGGCTTGTTATAGATACCCAGTAGATATTTGTTCGATAAATGTCTGCAAATGAAATTTGTAAAAACATGTTTCATCCTTTCAGAAGGTAGATTAAATAATTGCCCAGATATGTGCAGAGTGAGCATCAGAGAGATTGCAAATAGAATACTTTGCCCTCTCTTTACCCGAGGGTGAAGGGGCGCAGGTGCAGAAAAGATTAAGTTCATGCAGCAAGTTGCTAATTGGAACAAGGCATAGAACTTTCAAAACGCAAGATAATTTGTTTTAGTATCTCTAAAAAGGGGGAAGAGCCAGTTTAGCCACCAGAGGGCTCTCATCATTCCATTTAATTGTAGGCCTAGAATTATTCATGAGCTAAAGACAAATGTAGTTGAAGACCAGCAGAGAATAGATATCCTCCCCCACTCCATTAAATTTATACTACCATTGTAAGGACATCCTGCCAAGTCATCTTATTACAAGATGAGGGAATTGAAAGTCAGCAAATGTGCTTTAAAGACTGCATTTCCAAATGTCAAGTTGTCTTGTGTTAATTGAAAACTGAATTTATCTCTAGTACCCTGTAACACAAGGACTGCTTGGAAGGTTTTCCCATATGTTGGATGGTAAGAAGGAGGAAGTTGTAAAAGGGTTGCGTCTTGAATGTAAACCTATCTAAAACAGTGATGTTTGTTGAAATTTTAGTGGTGCTTTATGAAGACTTAGAGGGTTCTAAAAACTAGAGTTACTAGAGTCTATGCATTTATGATTTTTCATTACTTTTCCCATTTTTATTCTGCTGGGTCATATGTAATGGTCTCTTATTTACACTTGAAGTCAGAGAATTATTGAGACCTTCTTGTTGATTTTGTGAAGTCATTCAGACAATACGTTAGTGTCCCTCTCATTAAAATCTTCTGACCCTGGGTGCCCTCATCGGCTGCTTTGTCCTCTGTGACTTACCACTGAATCCGCCAGGATCACACATGATAACCTATAAATATCCTTCGTTGGGTTAATAGAGCCTTTGAGTTAAGGGAGCAGAGAAGGACATGGATGGTTATTGATTTCCAGACACTGGGCTGTATTCTCAGTCCATTACGACATTCCATCCATACATTACAGTGACTCTAACACAAGCTACATATTGTACCGTCAATTTATAGATAAGGAAGCCTTCCTCTGAAGGCGGAATGAGTCACCCAGAATGGTAAATTGCTGTGGAAATGGACTAACCGAATTTTGCCTGCCTATAGAGTTCATGCTCTTTCCAACATTGAACTCAGGCTTTGGGCCTTTCTTTATCTCTGGCTACCACCCTCTCTTCAAGCCATTCAGGGATCTTTTGTGGGGCTTTAGGGCATTCTATAGCTCTCACAGTGTCTACTGGAAGTATGGTTTAATAGTAGTTACAGCAATAGTGCAAGGTCCCTCCCCAGTGTCCTCCCAACTGAAGGGCACTGTCCATCAACCATAGAGGACATAGGAGACAGTGATGAGACCCCTGCAGGTCTTTTGCAATAACTGCCATGGTTTGGCCATGGCTGCTTTTCCCATTCCAGCTACTAATGGCCTCTGACCCTGGGACTGCCTACCAGTAAACACAGGTGGGGTTAATGGGGCACCAGATCAGTACTTGTGCTCCTTCCTGTGAACTTGACGTAATCGACCACATGCATTGAGCTTGTGTAATAATGAGCCTCACTCCCAGGAGGAAGGCATAGTGGCTCATGGTTAAGAGGACCAATGCTTATGGATTTGCTCTGACTCCTTCACACCTTCTCACTCAATTCACTGGAAAGCAATGTTATATGAACATGATGGTAGTATGAAGTCAGTTGTAAGATCTGTAACCATAGAGGACAGTGGCCTTTAGCACCTCAGTCAGGAAGTCACACCTAAGACCACAGCCTTGTGAGAATCATTAGCACAAAATGATCGGGAATACGTGCCAGACACAAATCTGCACAGGGAGTCCAGCTCCAGCCCCATCTCAGGCAGAGCACTATGAAACCCCAAGTCCCTTCAGAGTCATGTGTGGAACAGTCTTGCAAAATAATTTTCAAAGCAACACTCCAACACTAGGGTTTTCTTTCTGAAATCTGTTCCACTGAACGGGCTCATCTGAGGGAGGACAGACTTTGTTTCCTTGATTGGATGATGTGGGATTTCGGGAGATTCTTGAATGGAGGGAAGAGAGGGAGTTTGGCAAATGGAAGCTGAGGGCTTATTATAGGCCTGTGAGTCACAGGGACTGCAGGCAAATGATTTAGAAAGTGGGGGTAGGCGTGAGGCAGGGCTGGAAGGCAGACCCAGAGAAAGGAAGCCAGGCCAGGGAAGAGGAAAGGTAAAGCACACTAGTCAGGGTTCTCCAGAGAAAGAGAACCAAGAGGCTGTGTCTGTGTGCATATTTGTGTACATATACACACCTATATATGTATACCTGGGGAGGATTTTTAAGTAATGCGCTCATGCTATCATGGAAGCTTGCATGTCCAAAGTCTGCAGGGTGGGCCAGCAGGCTGGAGACCCAAGGGAAAGGTCATGCTCTAGCACTAGTCCAAAGCCTGACCTTTGGCAGGATTCCCACAGGAGGCTCCACCAAGTTCTAGCAGCTTGGGCTCTTTTATTGTCATGGAAATGCATTAAAGGGCAGCCTGGGTGGCTCCATAGTTGAGCGCCGCCTTCAGCCCAGGGCGTGATCCTGGAGACCCAGGATCAAGTCCTGCGTTGGGTTCCCTGCATGGAGCCTGCTTCTCCCTCTGCCTGTGTCTCTGCCTCTCTCTCTCTCTTTCTTGTTCTGTCTCTCTCATGAATAAATAAAATCTTAAAAAAAAAAAAAAGAAGGAAATGCATTGAAGTCTGAAGTAAACGTGAGAAGGCCCAACCACAGAGCTCTGCAGAGGCCTCTGAACCATTCCCAGAGCCTGGTCCCACACCCTGCCTCAATGTTACATCCAAAGGGACCAGACAGTCAGTCATGCTCTCAGATTTGCTAAGCACTAGGATGGGTGGACTCCAGAAGAAAGCTTGGAAAGAAGGGTCTTCCAAGTGATGGTCAAAATAACCTGAAACTTACTATATTCTTTTTTTTTTTTTAAGATTTTATTTATTTATTCATGAGAGACACACGCAGAGAGGCAGAGACACAGGCAGAGGGAGAAGCAGGCTCCATGCAGGGAGCCCGATGTGGGACTCGATCCCAGGACTCCAGGGCCACACCCTGGGCTGAAGGCAGGTGCTAAACTTCTGAGCCACCCAGGCATCCCTGAAACTTACTATATTCAGTCAGACTTCAGTTGCTCCCATGTACAAGGAAAATTCAAGAATTCCCATACATCAGTGTTTCCAACTTTGGCTGTGCCCTGGAATGACCTCGAGGTGCTTTTAAACCTCCCAATGCCTAAACTATAGCCTAGATGGATTCAGAATCTCTGGAAGAGGGATCTGGGCAGAAGTGGTTTTTTTTGTGGCTCCTCAGGGCTCCATATAAGCAGGTAAGGCTGAAGAGCTCTGCTAGACCCCTCCAGTAGTTCTTCATATTTCCTTCCTTCACCTCATGCCTTGGCATTCTGCTTAATGTCCACTTAACCTATTTTGGGGGCCATTCAAGCTACTAGGCATTGGGAAGAGGGTTTTCTTGGGACCTGAGCCCTTTCTATATTGCCTCAGAAGGTCAGAATGAAAATATTTAGCATTTTGACTTTGAGGAGACAGAAAGAAGGATTGACCTTCTAGACATCATGAGGGAACAGAAGCAGGATTTGGTGAGATCACATGGCATAGAAGAAAGGGGGCAAGCATCGGAGCCAACTAGACTTGGCTTAGGCTTCATCCTTCTTGGATAATTCTTCCTTGGAAACCCCATCAGCCTCACTGAGCCTTAGTTTCTTTATCCTTCACATTAAGATAATAATGTCTACCTTGTGGGACTGTGAGGAGGACTAGAGATAAGGAACAGCAAATGGCCATGTGTAGTAGGTGGTATAATCACCAGTGGTATAACTTATTGGTGATTGCTTAAATTAAGACAAGCAAGTAGGAAGAATTAAAAGATGGAGTTTGATATCCAATGACCTCTGACCCCCAACCCCCTCATTTGTACAATAGGGATAATGTTCTGGGTTGAATAGCCTCCCCTTAATATTTATGTCTGTCTGGAACCTCAGAATGTGACCTTGTTTAGAAATAGCATCTTTGCAGATGTGATTAGTTAGTTGATCATCTTCAAAATAAGTTAAGTGAGAAGTGATCATCTCCCCTAGTCTCATAAATCAAAAACAAAGGAGAACAAAGAGACCACAGAAGCCTTGGAAACAGATGGGCTTGTGGCCCTGAGTTCCTGAGTTCCTAGGCCCTGACTTCCTGAGGCCCTGAGTTCCTAGGAGAGGTGACTGGTTTCCTGGCCAACAAAGTATACTAGGAACAAACTTTCCTTCTTAAATCCCCCAAGTGAAGAGCCTGATCTTCACTAGAAAGGCATTCCTTCACCCGATTCTACCATTGGTGGGGAGAGAGCCTGGCATCAACATAGTGCAGGTGGATTTAACTATGGGGCCTCATATCTTTCTCCCCTACGCACTACCCCTGAAGCCAAGGAAGGTACACTAAGACATGGGGGACAATTTTGTGGTGGGATGGTTTGAATGAAATAATTCTGTACTCGGGGGAGCCCTAAAAGCAATGACTGATGTCCTTAAAAGAGAAATAAGAGGCGGATTTGGGCAGATTTCAGATTCCAACTATGATAAGAGACACAGAGACACAGAGAGTAGAATGTCATATGAAGATGGAGGCAGAGATTAGAGCACTGCAGCCACACACCAAGGATTTTCAGGGGCCATCAGAAGGAAGGCTTCTTCTCTAGCCTTCTGAGGGAGCCTGGTGTTACTGACACCTTGATTTCAGACTGTTACCTCCAGAACTGTAAGAGGATAAACGCTTGTTTTTAAGCCACCTACTTTGTGGTTCTTTGTTGCGCTAGCCCTGGAAACTGGGAAGCAAATACAGATAATAATAGCTCTACCACTTATAGACTACTGCAACTATAAACGAATTTATATTGTAAATATATTTAAATTTAGGGATGGTAAAGGTAAAGTTTAGGCTAAATGTTAACTGGGATTATCCAGATGCTGGATAAACAGTCTGGCCTGATGTCAACTATCTCTTGGAAGGTCTTTCAAGGGTGACCATATGAGAGATGAAGTACAGTGACAAATGTTAACTGGAGAAGGGGGCAAGGCGAGAGGCAGTAAGGCAGTAAGTCAAATGCAAGGGCTTCGGACCCTGGGCATGTCCACCCACCAACAGGGAACAAGGGTTGGCTGCCCTCTGATTGCAGACACACAATCACAACCCTTTGTAACACATACAGAGCACATTCACTCACTAACAGCTTAGAGACTTACAGGTTCTCATCCTCAGAGACCCTGCATCGCTATCCCAGAGTCGTGCTTTCAATCTCTTTCCAAATAAGCAACCACAGGACCAAGATTTATGTACATGTGGCATTTTCATTAAACCCCTTAGAATGCACAGGAATCTCCCTTTATGGTTGTTAATGTAGTCAAGGAAGTAATCTCTGTTTTAAGTAATCCCAGAGTCTAGTATGACTCCCAGGTGGGCCCCTAAGAGTTCATCTGTGAGTTAGAAGGACTTTTGGCAGCAGGTCTTTTCTTTCCCATGATGTGAATTTACCCAGAAACCTCCATTGCTGAGTAGGGAGACCATGATTGAATTGGCTGCAGACCTATCTCTTGGCATCTTCCTCTTGGCTTAGTGATATGGAAGGGCACCAGAAGGTTGAAATGGCCACACACATCTAGTAGAGGAAAATACAGGCAGTACCAAAGCAATCTAATTTAAAATAAAAAGAATTTTACTTAATCACAGGACTTCACAAATGGCAAATTTGAGATAACACATGTATTTAAAATGACAATGTGAGTGGACTTCAGAATATACTTAGTAAAATTTTCCAATGGAATAAAACACAACATCTTAGATTGAGAGTTTTCAGAGTCGCACACCAGATTCCTGCCAAGGTAAAAGTCATACAGTATTTGTTTTCTTAACTCAACTTCATCTAACTTCATAATTTGAATCTTAATAAAATTAAGTGTTGAGTGAAAACAAATCCCTACAGTGTCACCAAATGTATCAGCTCAGGCCAGACTTAAGCCTTCAGCGGAAGGTTTTGTAAGCTCTTGTAGTGGAAATGTTTTTTCTCTTCTTCCTGTCTGCATCTCAGAGGGGCTGAGTCTAGCAGAGCAGCTGCTAACACAGTGAGCAGGAGAAGCAAGGCTTGCTTCTACATTCCCACAGATGCTGCAGGAGGAAAGGCTGTAAACTCCTAGTGCCAATCCGAAGGGTCCAAGTGGTGACCACCATGACCTCTGTCCTCAGGCCACGCATGCATGTGGCCCAGACCATGCACATAGCAGGCACTTGCTCAATGAATGAATGAATGAATGAATCCTACAGTATGATGGAGTGCTATGTTGTTCAGCTTATAGGTTGTAACCTTACTGTTGGATTTAGAAATCAGTGTAATGGTCAAAATATATTTCAAGTAATAGAATAGAAAATAATTAGAAAATAGTGGTCTATCACACATTAAAAGTGTGTGTGTGTGTGTGTGTGTGTGTGTGTGTGTTTCTATGGAGTCATGATGTAAAACGTATTTCCACGGTATCAGTCAGGAAAACCTTTGGTGGAGTGGAAACTACTGGGGCATGTGTGTTGGATAGATCTAGGTTTAAATTCCCATGTCACCAGGAGACACTGAACATGTTACCTAAATCTGAGTGTTGAATATGCATTTAAAGCCTGTTGTATATCACGCACTGTGTTCCGTGTAGGGGATGCAGTGGCGAATAAGGCATGCTGCTAGCCCTCAAAGCAGCTCAGTGTACCTTTAGTAAGTGTCCATTTTCCCTCAACATTTCAGGAGGTCTGGGACTGGTTGAGAAGATGTGTGGGTAAGAAGGAATCTCGGGGGGGGGGCAGGGGGGGACACCTGGGTGGCTCAGTCAGTTGAGTGTCTGCCTTCTGTCATGATCTTAGGGTCCTGGGATTGAGCCCCAAGTTGGGTTTCCTGCTCAGCTCAGTGGGAATTCCACTTCTCCCCTCCCTCATCCAGTTCCCCTTGCTTGTGCTCTCTCTCTCTCTCTGTCAAGTAAATAAATACAATCTTAAAAAACAAAGGAGGAATCTTGGGGAAGCTCAATCTAGCTGAAGCTCTTCAAGAGCCAGTGGAAACCATTTTTTCCCTTTGCCCTGCCTCCTCTTTCTAAGAATGGTGGCAATCCAACACTAACTTTCTCCCCAGCTCTAGAGCAAATTGAAATTCCTGTAGTGCCAGCCAGACAATCAAGACTGAAAACTTCGAGAGTGGCATGTGCCTCCTCTTTCCACTACTCCAAAGGCATGCAGAATTTTGTTGACCCACTAGTGGCCAAGATCACTCTCTAGCTCTCTTTGGGGATACACTGACCATACGCCCTCAGAGTGGGATGGAGAGCCAGGACACTCTCTTGGCAGCCCACAGAGTAAAACATTGTGAATCAAGCAAGGTTTGTCCTTGGAGTCTGCAGCTGACCCTTTCTGAACCTATTTATTTTCTTCCAATATTCTGTTTCACTCTGCTACGCATACCTTTCCCCATATTCACTCTTTCTTTCGAGTCATCAAATATCCTTCACCGATCATTGAATATGCCTGAGTGTATGTCAACAGGTCACCTCTTTCATTTGTGTAGGAAATGGGTCTCTCCATGTCCAGTGGAATGCTTTATCCTTGGGGAGGGATTTTTTTTTTGTACATTAGTAAGATATTTGGAGTGACAGTAAGAGCAGAGACCCTTTCCATGGTCCCAAAGAGTCATGCCATGGAGTGACTGAAGAAGTCTCAGTTAAGATGAAGTAAGAGTCAGACTAGACCAAGTCTTAATGATAAGAGCTATTATCTATAAGAAAGGGCCGACCAGGCACCTAAAATAAATTCTGATGTAAACAGGATTTGTCTTCAGTGCTCCTCCTGCACCCACTTCTAAGGATAAATCTCCCTGATTTGGATTAGTACGCTGCAGGCACTCTTTGGGGTAATCAGGGCTATCCAGTTGTCCAATCTGGAGCTCCCCCTGCATGCAGTCTTTATTCTCTAGGCCATTCCTCATAGGTTTTTCCTCTTTATCAAAATTTGTACTATGTTCCATTCTGTCAATGTGCTTTCTACTACTAGGTCCCATCAAAGTATAACCTGATCACCACTGTTAATAGGATTCTGGGATTTAACAGGGAGAGAGTGTCTTCAGAGAAATGGTAGCTCTCATGTTGACACGCTCAGCTTCTGGGAGAGGGGGAAGATCATTGGTGATGAAGCCTATAGAATTAAGAAGCTGTAAGTAACCCTTGAGTCAATTCTCTGTACATATTTCCAGTACTCTCTCATGGTGCAGAGCTTGGCCTTGTTGGGGATACAGACAACTCGACATGGCCCCTGGTCTCAAAGAGCTTGCAGCCAAGCAGGGTGGGATAGAGAATCTTAGATGCCACAACCACTTTAAATAATCTTATTTACTCATGGTAGGTATTAGCATGGGACTTTAAAAAACCAAGCCCCAGAAAAGGAAACTCTTTTCCCCCTGGTTTCTATATGCATAGTGAGGGGTGGAGGCAGGATTTGAATTCAAATCTCCTGTGGCTTTGAATCCCATGTTCTTTCCAGCATCTCAACTGCTATGAGAATAGAAGCCAAGAGGCTGGATAAAGGGGAGAGATGCAAGGCTGGGTGGCACAGGCATGGCCCACTCAAGGGTGTAGAGATGGGATTGAGCCTTGTACCTTGGAGAGCTAGAGGGAGCTTTCCGGAGACTGGGAAGTAGCACCCAGTAAAGTCTGAAGCCACAAAGAACTTGTTTTTATGACAGCATCTAGACAAAGAAAGGTCTATCCAGGACAGGACACCAGTTTAAGGAAAGGCTTGGAAATAGGAATCAAATCATGCTGGAGGCCAAAACAGTGGGTCCTTGATTAAGGGGATGAAAATTATTCTCTGGGGCCCCCTGCTTTTTTACCTCATCTCATTCAAGCCGAGGGAGGGTGAGCCAGTGCAGGAGAGGGTTTCCCTAGTCTAAGGGACAGGAGTTCTGCAAACCTGCCCTTGCCCACAGCCAGTATCTGGAACCACTGCCTCGGAGAATGATGATCAGGGTCCCCCAAGGTGAGGGGCTTTTTCTCAGAAGTCCCTGATGACATAGGCTGCAACCTTCCCGGGAGGAAGGGTGAGGGAGCCAGGTGCTTCTCCCTTCCCTTTTTGGAATCCAAGCTAGTTTCAATTTACATAACACAGCTTAATCCACAGAAACAGGAGCCAGGAGGCAGGTTCTTTCTCTCTCTCTCTCTCTCTTTTTTTTCTCTGCTCTGAGACACGGAAACCTTTATTTTCTCCCTACACCACAAACCGGTGCTGTTAAATAATATTGGATAATTGTACCTGTCGTACTTCCCATATTGTGCTGAGGAAAAATAATTGCTGGTTTTCTGCTTTGCAGTTTAGCTGTGACTTCGTCATTTGACTCGGAGCATGTCATTTTCTCCCATTTTAGACTGTGTACAGTCAAACTGTGTGAAAGGACCCGCGGATAGCAGCCCTGCGTGTGTGAGTGGGCGCGGGCCTCATTCAGCAATGATTTCTAATTTATACAGCATTGAAAATCCACAGCTATAAATAAACAGTTCTGACTGGCTTTGCTGCCTACTCAAATGCTCTATTAAAAAAAAAAAAAAAGAAAGAAAGAAAGAAAAGAAAAGAAAGAAAAAGAGCCACCAACTGCATGAGAAAGGAAAACAATGTCTGGGTATGGATTCTGGTTTCTGACACTTGGGTCTGGGAGGGAGAGGCCCAGATTTGGGAGGGGTTCAGGGCCCAGCCAGGCGGCCTTCTGGGAAGCCCGGCCTCCCCACTCCTCTCTCAGCCCCCCCCCCCCGCCCCACTCCCCACGTGCAGGCGCCACGTGTCTGGGGATTACAGTATATGAAACTAACTTCCTGTTATGACAAGTGTTGCAAGCGAGTAGGTGCAGAGGAGCTGAAAATGCTTTGAGAAATGTATGACCCATTTGAGGAGAGGATGGGGCTAATGAATTGTTGAGGCAGACAAGATAAGTCTTCACCCCAAATTGAAAATTGGGGTCGCATATGAGATAGCAACTCTAGAACATATGGCCCAGTCCACGAGGCACTGGAGTTGCTCTTCTCTCGGCCTATGTGGATGAGAGTGTCCACCACACTGGGGTCCCTTGACCACCACCACCTTTTATCTAGCCTTGAGATGTACACGTGTCTTTACTTTTTTTTTTAATTTTTATTTATGATAGTCACACAGGGAGAGAGAGGAGAGAGAGAGGCAGAGACACAGGCAGAGGGAGAAGCAGGCTCCATGCACCGGGAGCCCGACGTGGGATTCGATCCCGGGACTCCAGGATCGCGCCCTGGGCCAAAGGCAGGCGCCAAACCGCTGCGCCACCCAGGGATCCCCGTGTCTTTACTTTTTAAAAAAACTTTCAGATGACCAATTACTGCTCTGCTCTATAATCAAGAGATAGGAAGATGGGTTCAGGAATCGATTATGCATGTGACCTTGGACCAGTCATTTCCCTTCTCTGAAGCCAGTGACATGCTAGAGCCAGCTCCTGTGGTCCTTGCAAGGACCAAGTGGTTATGCATATCTCTTCCCAGCTCTGTATTCAGTGGCCTGTTGGCATCTTGAAAAAAAAGGTGGCGGAGTGTTCCCACCACGGACTGGGCAAACACTAAATCAGGGCCTTACAATTTTCTCTCTTTCTGGGGGGTTGGTTATTTTAGACATTTACCAGCACACCAGTATCAGAAACTCAGTTTCCTCATTTGGGAAATGAGGACATGATACATTTTCTACTTATGAGATTCTCGGGAGGATAGAGTGAGATCATGGGAGTGAGTGCAGTTTGCCAATAGCATGACCCTAGACAAGTATTATTGCTGACTATCTCCCCGTGCGATTGGTATGGCCATCTAACCACTAAGGACCTAGCCTTCTGTAGGCAGCCAATCCTACATACCTCTTAATGTTTATTTAGTGTGTTTAGTGTTTGTTGTAGATATTTTGCTGCTTCTCCTTTCTTAAGCTCCAGTCGTGCCTGGGAGCCACCTATGTGCTGGTGATTCTCAGGTATTACTTGCAGTGGAATGGATCCTGCACGATGGTCAGTCATACAGAAATCAAGGTCTAAATTGGTTCCAGGGACCATGAAGCCACAAATAGAATTCTGAGCCCTCATCCCAGCCAAGAGCTTTCTATCACTCTGAGGAGTATGCAGCCTCAGTTATCTTTGGGGTGTGGAAATTTTGGGTGATCCCCTGTGGTCCTCGCATTTGGGGAATTTCCACTGTGACAACTGCTTCTGGGTTTCTGCTGAGAGCAGGTGCTTGGAGCAATCAAGCAGCAGCAGGTGTAGGAAAAGAGGTGCTGTTCCTACCTAGTTCAATCTGAAAAGAGTTGCGGCTCATATTTATATATTAGTAGATATAGGGTTAGTGAGATGGTGGGTTTCTGGGTGCCTGTTCCAGGCTTCTTGGGGACTGCCTGCCCTATTGTGTCAGTCTGCCATTTCCTCTGATTTCTCAAGACTGTTCTTGGTATTTCTAAGGTTTTCTGGTCTTGGAATAGATATGGCACTGTGGCTGGTCATACAGCCATCAAAGTTGAATGTGGTTCCAGGAACAGTTTTTGCCAAATTTTACCCATTTTTACTAAATTCCCTCTGCATGCTGTTAGCTTGAGAAGCCTGAGTACAATTTACTTTGCTGCCTGGACCCAGTTCACATGGACCTGGTGACATACCACTAGACTCCATGTTTATCCACGACTAGACCTGTTATCATCCATGTTCTTTACAAAAATGTGCCTGTAAATAAAGACCCAGAAAAACTCACGAGGAAGATCAAAGCTGGGTTTGTGAATCTGCTTGTTAATCACCTAGCCATCTGCTTTGTTAAAGTACAAGCGAACTCAGCAAAGTGCTTTGTGCCAAAGCATTTTCGGGGGTTCTCAAGGTCATGTCACTTCCCATCACTTACTCCCCAAGTAAGATGTACTTTTATTTGACAAACTCATCAATATTCCAATGGAAGAGATTTTGATGGTGATGTCACTAAGTCCCATATTTGGACCTGCCCTGAATTCTTGTTCACAAGAGGCACAGATTTCCCCATATTTTTTAGAACTTACTTTCTCATTGCCCCAATTACTTTGCTCTCCTATCAGGTGGACAGACAATTTAACTTCCGTATAGCACTCATCTCCCTACATCTCTATCTAGACTGAGGAAAACAAAACAAAACACGAGCAATCCATGAAAATAACTAGTTGATAAAAATACTTGTTTTTAGGAAGGTTGGGGTCATTAAAAATTGCAGAGGATGGGAGTTAGAAGATCTGGGGGCTAAATGCTATTGTCTTGGTTCTGACATTAGCTCTTTGGCTTCATGCAGGTTACTTCTCAGCTAGGTCCTCAACACCCTCTTTGGTAAGGTGAATAGTTTCAGTGATCCTAAATTATTTCCCTCTTTAAACATTCTCTAACCCCGAGTTTGTGCAAGGTTCCTTTGCCTTTGGCTGGATTTTGACCACAGAGGCCAGACGAAGCTAACAGATTCTGAGACAGCAGTTATTGTTTTTTGCATGTCCAGTAAACTTTGCAAAAAAACGAAGAGTCCCCAAATTATTCTACCTTCATAAACACTCTTATTACATTTAAATGTCATTCTCTGTCCTTTCTACCTTCCTATGTTGCTCCACCACCTCCCTCAACCAGAAAAAAGCAAAACCAAAACCAAAAACTCTCATGTTTTTTTTCCTCCTTTGTTCTTGGAAAATGGCCTGTGATCATTTCCTCTTTTTCCTTGGCTGCATCGCGTCACCTGTATGATGAAGAGAGACAGACATCAGGCTCCAGGGTTTCTATAATGGGTAATTTTGTGCAAGCAGACATTCTCCCTGAATTGGGGCAGTAGAAAGTTGAGGACACTTAGCCCAGGGCAAGAAGATGTACTTTACAAAGTTCTGAAAACCTAGCAAGCACCTCTACAGAAAAAGCAAGAAGCAGCTCTGTTAACCTTGCTTGGTGCTTGACTCACAGCTAGTTTGTTGACTGATGGTGCCTTTGCCTTCATGGGCTTCTGCAGGTCTATTGTGATTGGTGTTGCTCTTGGCCAAGTGTTTAAAAGCTGTACAGTACCCATCAACAAACTCTGAGATTGTGCAAATGGAGACGAAGAGACATCAAATTAGAGAAGAAATAGAAGAGTGGATATTCACCTAATTAGGGTTCATTTTATGACCTCTCCCCAAATCAAATTATCAGCCCAAGTGGAAAAGTACTGACATGTTGATTAGATTTTAGTAAACTCATTAGAAGGGCTTTCTTCTACTGAAATTATAGCACTAGATTTCTAGAATGACTTCCGTTCAGCCAACAAGTTGGCACCTCTGTATTTATTGATCATAAATCTTTGCATAAACTCGGGAATTTCTAACACTTCATTAATGCATTATCCTTTCCACCTGCTGTAAATGTTTTCAATCCTACTTAGAAAAATTTTCTCAAATCAGCCTCTCCTTGCCCACTCCAGAGCCCTGTTAGTTCTGGCTTGATGCCACAGCAACCTCATGCTCCTACTTTCATGCTTCATCCTTCAAATCCTGCCCCCTCCATCAGTTATGCCTTTAACTATCTTCTACTAATTTTATTTTGCTAGAATTTCCCTTCTCATAGGTTGTAGTGACTGATGATTAGAAGACTCCCTCATCACACTGATTTTCTAGGACAGCCAACTCTTAATCACACAGCCCTTGGGGCCATCCTGTATTCATGCCTATCAACATTTTTAAGGACAGTCCTCTCTCTTCTTCTTCTTTTACTCATCCATCCAGATACCCTCAGTCACTCCAGGGAAGCCTTACTAATTTATCTAGCTTTACAGGCTTCACATCATTTTCATTTATGCTCCCTCTTATTTTTCATTTTTGATGTGGATTCTTTCCTCCCCTGTGAGGTCTTCTGTACTTTAGGCTCTAAGTACAAGCCCAGAACCTTCTCTTTTCTGAAGCATACACTCATTGCCTATAATAAATCCCTTTCCTGATAAATGACACATTAATTCCTTCATTTTAAGAGCTTGGGCAACATCAACTTCTCAACTTTGTTGAGTCTTGCCATCCTTCTGAAGGCTCCTAAAAACTCTATGCTGCTTACCAACCCCCAGCCCCTCAAGTGTAACTGTAATCACAACCACGCTCCTTCAACCCCAGGTGCCAAGGACTGGAGAGTACATCTCCATTGAAGAAACACAACAGAAACTGAAGGCATAGAGAGAAGGACCCCAGGAGTGGAAGTGGTGGCAGGAAGTTCTTTTGTGAGAGGAGAGCAGGTGGCTTCTTCCCTGAGATCAGAGTCTCCCACATCCAACACTAAGCAGCTAGACAGAGAGCACTAAGACATTTCCACGGACCCACAAATCCATTAGAGAAGGCATCATCCCAAAATGTGTCTCTGGGTGGACTTCCAACAGTCATTTCTTCTGTAGTGAGTTACATGGTGTGAACATCACAGAAATCATATTTATCTTTTTGTTTCTAGCTGGTGGGGTCCTGAATTTTCCTGGAGTTGAGCAGTCTCTGGGCTTCTCTGAGTCCTCAGAATCTATCTCTGGCCATGATTCCACACTACATGGCTCGAGATTAAGGAGCTGTGGACTCAGTAATAGGTCATATTAGCCTAAACAAAGTTCACAACATGAATTTCATATTCTAACTGGGAAATAGTGTTGTTTCTTATCCCTCTTTTCTTCATAGAAAGGCAATTTTTCTAGTGGAATGCCTCCTAGTTGGCAGTTAGGAAGCTAAGTCCATCCCTGATTCATTTTAGTCCTTTCTTTATCCTGTGTTAGATAGTACCAAGAAATAGAGATATTTTAGGCCAAACATTTAATGTTTGTCTTGTGCAAGATCCAAACGTTTTCTGCTGTCATGGCAAAAAACCCATTCTTTTAATCAACATCACTATGGATACCATATGTAATTATATTCCTTATTATTCCAATAGTCAGAAAATAGAGTAAGTAGAAACATTATACTCACGAAGATTTACACCTATGTATCTACAATCACAAAAGCTATTGCTGCTAGACTTTGAACTGAAAATTTGAAGAACATTTGCCTAGTTTCCGTGGGTTGGCTTGGAAAAGGGTGAGAAGGCAGATGGTTGGGGAGATATGAGGTGTTAGAAGAATGAGATTTGAACATGAATGAGTAAAAGTTTCAGTGCAGACATAGCAGGAAGGAGATGGAGCTGAGGTTCTGGCTGGAGAAATCCTTGTGGGAAAAAAGGCAGTGAAAGAAGGAGAAGAAATAATCCAACATGGACTCTGTTTGAGTTGAGGGAGATGAAATTAGGGCAAGAAAGGCAAAAAGGAGATATATTTCTGCTTCCATAGAACCATGCTTTAGAAATACACATGGAGTCATCTCCTATAAGAGTCTTTTGTTGTGAAATGATCAGGGACAACATGCAAGACAGAAAAAAAATTAAATTTCTTCATGGATAAAACCAAAGAGGTAGACTAGATGACCTCTAAGCAGCTTTCAACAATAAAAATCTCCCTTTAAAAAAGTGTGGCCTAGAGAAAATAGTATTAAAGGAAGGTTTTAATGTCATTCTGTCTAAGCCATAGACACAAAGTCACTTGGTTAGACTAGAATTTTCAGCTTATGAACTCTCCTTAGGAGGGAAAGGATTTATGGTCTCAGGCCCTGACAAAGGATAGCCTGACTCCTGGCACATGTCCCTCAGGAATGTTAGAAGAGGGGTCATGGGTCAGAGATAAGCTGATTGCCTCTCCAGCCACACCTACATATAAGACGCCATGCCATGGTGGCCTGGAGGTGCTTATCTCCCTTATGTGCCTGATATATATTGTGTGTTTTTCTTCCTGAGGAAGAAAGTCTTGATATCAGCATTCTTGTACCTTATCCAGGAAGAGAGAAAGAAAGAAAGAAAGAAAGAAAGAAAGAAAGAGAAGAGGGAGGAAGGGAGAAAAGAAGGAAAGAAGGAAGAAAAATTCAGTGCTCAAGAGGCAGACAAACAAGGAAGAGTATACTGGAACCCTTTGATAGCCCTTTTTCCCCCAGTCAGGATAGAAAGACTGTATCTGGGGCATCCCTAGGAGCTCAGACATGGTGTGCCAAGCTTACAATGATCTGCCAGAGACTGCTTCCCCTTGCCCAATTCTACTATTGTTTGAAATCTATGTTCCATCTAACTCTGCCCAAAGAGTAGAAATTGAATCTTTTTTGGTGGGTATGTGGTCCCAGTAAGTGACCCTGTGCTTGTTCAGCCCTCTGTCCCATGACACATAAAAGTTAGCACAGGGAAGGGAGTGAGATGGTGAAAAGTCATGCATGGTGGCTCTCTGGAAACTCTTAAGAGCTTTGTGTGTCATAGCATCTTCTTGAAGACCATCAGGACCTTCCCGAGAGCCTGATAGCATTTGTCTCACTGATACATGGGCCCAGATCCATGCTTCTACGCATTCCTGAAGTATGACACCCAGTATCCGAGTTCACATTTGCTTATTGATGTCATCGCTTATTACTGCCTTTCTCACTCCTCTCTGACATGACACATGAGGAGGTAGAAAGTGTGTAGACATTCAGCGAGTGTGGCCATCACTGCCACAGACTAGCAGCATCAGAATCTTTGCGTGTACACATTAGAAGGGTGGAATCCCACACTATACCTTAGATCTATAAGGTAGATAAGAATCTATATTTTAACAAGAGCCTCATTTTAACAAGATTTGGAAGCACATACAAGTTTGGGAAGTGCTACTCCGAGATTGTGGCTCTTGACAATCACTGCAGATTAAAATAACGGGACAGCTTTTAAAAATATCAATGCCAAGTCCCCATCTCCACATATAAGGATTGAATTGGTCTGGGATGGACATGAGAATTAGTATTTTTAAAACTCCCTCAGTGATTTTATAATGTGGAGTAAAGGTCAAGGACTACTGCTAGAGAGATACTTACAAATTAGATGGGCCTTGAATGATATTTCTTGACCACTTGGTACTTGGATGGTAATTCCTAACCAGACCACACTGTGTCTCAGGATTTCAGAAGCAGAGATTCCAATTAATTCTAGCCTCAATTAATCTGACCTCTTAATTTTTCAATAACTGCTCCCTCTCTGTCAATTTTTACTCTGCTATGTGATTGTTGCTCTTCATCGCCTGTCCTAACACACATCTCTTTTTCAACAGCTCTCCAAACAATATACCATAGCATCACCATCTATGCTCCTTAACCTCTCTGCCCGATACTTTAATCTCCAACCATTATAGTCACTCCTTGACCACTGTCTCCAGAAGCCTTGTGCACAAAGTCCCATTTAATGCTTAGAGAGGAGAGCTCTTAGATACCCTCTGTCTGCATTGATTGATCCATTGGATAAGCTAATGGATACTCGAGAGTGAATGATGAATAAGACACATTCCCAACCCTTACAGAACTCAGTGTCTTGTGTAAAAACCTATGTCCATGCAGACCATAGGAGGCTTGCTGAAAGAGGTGAGTTGATATGATTAAGTGGGTGTGAGACAGGCAAAGACTGGGGGCGGGGGATGTGAAAGACTGAAGCCATGGAAGACAGGGACGACATCAATGGGTAAAGAAAACAAGCAGCTGGTGGTGCTGCTGGGGCACACATTTAGAAAAAAGAGAGAAAAGCCACAGCAGGGTCTGGCTCACAGAGACCCTGTGTGTCATTCCAAGAGTTTGGACGTTCATCTGTAAACTGGGGAAGATTTAAAGTGTTTTAAGCAGAATAAGACATGGGAAAACGTGCTCACATAGATAGCTCTGTTTAGTTTTAGGTAATTACAGTATTCACTGCAACTGGAATGTTAAGTGGTCTAATTTCTCTTTTAATTCTTACTAGACCTTTTATAATTATGGTCCATTTAGAACTTAACCCGTTTATGATCCTATTCTGATGCCATATAGGACTTCTGGCCCAATCTGTTCTTTAAGGAGTTAAAAATCTAGAGAGAGGAGAAGGACGCATGGCCACCTACATGTATCTCTGCCACTCACATTAACATAAGCATTTGCATATATGACAGTCCACATGCTGATGCTAACTTATTTGCTCATTGGGACCTATTGTAGTGAAAAATTGGATATAGTTCTTAACCAATGAAGCTTACTTAAAAGATCTTTGTGTTAAAAATAATACTAAACTTGGTTGAAAAAGTTTTTAATTCAACGGATGTCTAAAAGTCACTGTAGAGTAACAACTTAGAAATTAATCATTATTGAATTCAACACAATTGTTTTAAAAAGTTATTGTTCTGTAAGCTCTGAGTAATCACGTTTCTCTCTGCAAATTTCAAATGGATTACTTTCTTCTTTCTTTCTTTTTTTTTTTTAAATATAGACTCGGGGAAGGCATCAAAAATCCTTACCAAGAGCTTCAAGGAGCCAAACTAGTTAGAATTAGATGTCAACACATCTAAAATGTCAACACATTTTTCCCCCCTTTGGATAATTTCCTGTGATTTGGAATCCTGATTTGGGGAGTAAATTTTAGTATTTCAATTTTTTTTAAGTGTTTGCTTTCAAGGATATTGCCTTTGAGATTTCCCCAACCCGTTACATTCTCCAAGGGTAGAAAACATGTGAAAAAGCCAAATTGCATGCTTATTTCCCCAGGGTCTCATTCTCCTCTCAGAAATATGTCACGTTTGTTTTTTGTTTTTTTGGGTTTTTTTGTTTTTGCGTACATGGGCTTATGTTTTCACACCAGTTCATAGATTGGGCGGAAGATGCCACTTGTGCCATTTCTATTTTGATAGAACAGAATGGCATGTGGGCGTGTGATGTGGGGGACTGTGTGTGACTCTTGCTTCCTTATATACAAAATCGGGGTATACTTCCTGCACTTCCCTTTGGGTAGGGAAAAAAAACATGATTATTTTGCAACCTGACTTTTTAATACCTACCATTTCAACAAAATAATATTCTGGGGGTGGGGGTTGTGGCGGAAGCAATGAAGAGAATAAAATCTTCCATTTTAAAATCAGCTGAGTTAAGAAGCAACATGATTCCAGCTACTTATAATTAGAAAGCTTAGCTTGCTGACATATTCACTTTGCCCAAGACCCTGTTTAAATGACAATTCTCATCTCAAGTATAGGATGTGAATTTATCTGGTGAATGTTTTACTACGGGCTAGAAGCAACCTAATGGGAGAAGGATAGGAGACCATCTGGGAAGGCATAGCTGAGGTTGGAAGAATGAAGAGGTTCATCTGGATCCCTATCCTTCGAAAAAGGAAACTTTGACACTAGCAGCTGGTATCCCTCAGTCCCTCACTTAAGGGAAGAAGACCCTGAGTTCATTTTTTTCATGCTGGGGATGATGACACCTTGCTCTCCGGGTCCTGAGCTCTCTAAACAAGATTATTTTTAGCCTTGAAATTAAATGAGGTATTGGTTGGGGGAGGTGGGGACATAATTTGATGGGGTCCTTTGAGAAAATTCAAACTTTCCCCAGGCCTTCACTTTGCTACTTTGGTAGGACCTGTCTGACTGAGTCCTTTGGACAAAGGCATCAAGCATCACTGCCTTCTGCTTTTGGATAGGTTTCTCCTGTTTCCAGGAGGAGTGGAGAAAGTGTAAGGAAGGAATGTGTCTGGAGGTAAAAGAGAAATAAACTGACCCCATTTCCAGTGGTTGAGTTTCTCTCCAAGTAGATAGATGCCAGCACTAAAGATGTAGCTGAGAGAGAAGAAGGCTGTTAGACCCACCGGGCTGAGTTTGGCAAACACAGGATACACCCACGTACCCGTGTCAGAGTAGATCCATAGGACCCTGCAGAAAATGACAAGTCACAATAATTAGGATGGCGGGGGCAGGTTGGTGGTGGAGCCATTTTATCCTCAAGATCAATGGGGTTCTGGAGCCCAAAGTAGATAAAAAGAAGCCATGGGGATCATTTGTCAACAGCTGAGGTGCTTCACAAACCTACAAAAGTGATTCTTTTCTGGATAAATAGACTTGATTCAAAGAGACCTCCTATTTCATAAGCAGGGCTTTGTGATTTTACCTAATCTTATTAAAATTCAATGTTGGTGAAAGACTATGGGAGAACATCAAACAGATCATCAGCCAGAGTATGTGAGGACATGAGTTCTTCCTTTCCCTGAGAGGTATGACCTGCTGAGACATTGAGCCTGCTAAGAGGGCATCATTTGCTGGCTCTTAGCCAGACAAGTGGGGTTTGCTTTTCTGTACCTAAGAGTCAGGTGCAGCTTTTCATTAGCCCTCTGAGTCTGTGGGGTAGGAGAGACAGAGATGGAGCATTATTGCTCAATATGCCTTTTAGAGGTAGGCGGGGTTTGGCTGTCAGCCCTGATTTCAGTTCATGAATAGAGCTGTGGATAGAGTGTTCAGGAGGAAAGGATGGATTTACAGGAGGCTCAGATCCTGCTCATGTGAGGATAGAATATAAGTCAGTTCTGGAAGCCAAGAGAAGGAAAAGAAATGCTAGGAGAGGAGCCACGATGTCTAAGCAGAGCCTGCAAATGCAGTATGCTGGAAACCAACTGCATTGGAAGATGCCAAAATCTGAAATAACTTTTAAAATTAAATACGGGTAAGATGATATATCAACTACAGTTTAAAATTGGTTAAGAGGACAGAATCTGGAAGCAGCCTTCTATGATCCAAATCCTAGTTCTACCACCTATTAGCTGTCTTACCTTCAGCAATTTATTCAGCTTCTCTGTCCCTTATCATCATATGAAAAGTGGGGGTGCAAACAGCATACATATTATAAAGCTGTCATCAGGATTAAGGGAGTTGTTAACACATGTAAAATGCCTGGTCCACTGTGCCTGGTCCATTGTGATCATTTAATAAGAGTTCTAAAGCTTCTCTCTTCTTAGGCACGGCACAGGGGGCTCCTAGCAACCTTCCTTTGAAGCTCCCTATCTCTTATAACAATTAAGATATGCCAGGTCATACTTCAGAAACAACATTCAAATTTGGATACCTCTGGTTATCAAAAGAGTTCAGATGGAAGAATAAAATTCTGAGCTTAATTAAACTTTCAGAAACCCAAGTGTACTCTTGGTTGTTTTAAATACTTCAGATTTGTCAAATGCTTATGGAAGAGACAAGGACTAATATGAAGCTCAGGACTAGGGTGAGGTAAGGGGGGCACCTATGGTATGAAATTTAAGTGGCCATCTCTGTACATCAGAAAGCACAATCAATCAGTTGAAAAGGAAACCTAAGGAATGGGAAAAAAATGTTTTCAGTCATATGCCTGATAGAGGATTAATATCCATAATATACAAAGAACATCCCCAACTCAACAACAGCAATAAAAAACTAAACAACCCAATTAAAAATGGGCAAAATATTTAATAGACCTATTTCCAAAGAAGATATACTAATGGCTAACATGTGAAGATACACAACATCACTAACCATTAGGCAAATTCAAATCAAAACTATGAGAGATAGGGCAGCCCAGGTGGCTCAGCAGTTTAATGTCACCTTCAGCCCAGGGTGTGATCCTGGAGACCCGGGATGGAGTCCCATGTCAGGCTTCCTGCATGGAGCCTGCTTCTTCCTCTGCCTATGTCTCTGCCTCTCTCTCTCTGTGTCTCTCATGAGTAAATAAATTAAAAAAAAACTATGAGAGATAACTTCAAACCCATTAGGATGGCTACTATCTAGAAAATATTATGTGTTGGAGAGGTTGTGGGGGAATTGGAACCCTTATGCACTGTTGGAAGGTATGTAAAACAGCTTAATTGCTATAGAAAACAGTGTGGCAGTTACTCAAAAAAATTAATTTTTTTAATTTAATTCACAGAATTACCATATTATCTAGTAATTCTACTTCCCTATATATATATATATTCTCAAAAGAATTGAAAGCAAGAACTCTAAGAGAGTGTTGATAGGCGCATTATTCTCTATAGCTAATACATGGAAGCACCCAAGTGTCCATCTAAGGATGAAGAGGAACATAAAATGTGGTATAGATATGCAATGGAATATTATTAGACTTTAAAAAAGAAGGAAATTCTGACCCACACCACAACATGAATGAACCTTGAGGATATTCTTTTAAATGAAATTAGCCCGTCACAAAAGAACAAATACTGTGTGATTCCACCCATCTGAAGTACCTAGAGTCACCAAATTCAGAGACAGAAAGTAGCATGGTGGCTGTCAGGGCTTATGGGAAAGAGGGAATGGGAATTTACTATTTAGTGTGTACAGATATTTGGGGCACCTGGGTGGCTCAGTCAGTAAAGCATCTGCCTCTTGATTTCGGCTCAGGTCATGATCTCAGAGTAGTGAGATCCAGCCGTGCATGGGCTCCATGCTAGGTGTGGAGTCTGCCTGAGATTCTTACTCTCTCTCTCTCTCTTCCTCTGTTCGTCCCCCAACCACACTCTAAATAAATAAATAAATAAATAAATAAATAAATAAATAAATAAATAAATAAATAACTTTAAACAGACTTTGCCTCACCTTGTTCATTTTACACTGTGCTTATCTATGGTGATAACTTCCTTCTTGGAGCAGACCCTCTATCTAAATTCTTTCGGGCAGTTGGGGGAAGGTCAAAGTTTTTTCCTGAGCCTTCTGTTCCTTAAAAATAATCAGCCTACATAAAGACTTCTAACTCTGGGAAATGAACTAGGGGTGGTGGAAGGGGAGGAGGGCGGGGGGTGGGGGTGAATGGGTGACGGGCACGGAGGGGGACACTTGACGGGATGAGCACTGGGTGTTATTCTGTATGTTGGTAAATTGAACACCAATAAAAATTAATTTATAAAAAAAAATAATCAGCCTAAAATAGTTCTCATGCCAAAGAAACACATTTTGGGTGGGAATTTTCCTGCCCCACATTATCATTACTAAACCAACATTGGGATCCTGTGACATGTGCATCACATGGGCATGTACGTGAGAAGGGTATCCACAGCACTTCTTTCCTGTATGGCTGCTTCTCATGACAAGCCAGGAAAGGTATATGGGACAGAAAGTAAATCCCCAGGGAGCTGGGGCGAGGAATTTGGGGTCAACAAGGAGACCTGAATGCACTCCAAACAGATTGTTTTAATTAGTTCACTTTGTTTACTTTGTATACTAGAAATTAGGGCTTCCTGGTTTCCATGCACATTTATATAAGATAGTCTGCAAATAAGGACATTCCCCTAGAGGCCTGGAAAGTTTCTCTTTATTTACTTCATTTTTGTTTCCTTCAGCATAAGGTTCCGCAAAGGAAAGTTCCTGAGGTAAGTTAACGAAGTCTGTAGCTTCACAGAGAAAGTGCAAAGAAAGTTATAGGTGTGTTAACTGTCAGCGGAAAAGTAATGAAAACACAAATATGCTATCAGGCAAGAGTGCAATTGTTTCGTGCAGGGCAGTCAGTGAGAGGCCTGGGTGAGGAGATGCTTATACTCAGGTGGGCTCACTTCTTTATGGCTTGCTGAAATTTTGTTGAGAGGAGGAGGGCAGAGGGAGAGAGGAGGAGGAGGAGGAGGAGGGAAAGGAGGGAGGGAGGGAGGAAGGAAGGTAGGAAAGAAGGAAGGAAGGAAGGAAGGAAGGAAGGAAGGAAGGAAGGAAGGAAGGAAGGAAAGAAGGAGGCCAAAATGGAATTTGTCACTGTCTTCTTAGTCAATATCAGCTCTTCCCAGACCCACGTAAGATCCCATGAAACCACATCTAAATGTCCACTGTATTCCATTCCAGGCCCCTTCATCTGGAAGAGTTTCTATAATTGTCTACTTGCTGGGCTTTCTTGCACCCTTCAATCCACTTTCCATACCACAGGCTACCAGTACTCCAGTAATCTGCTCATGGCACTCGTCTGCCTCCAGGGAATCCACACCAACCCCCTTAGGAGAATACCCAAACTCCTTTACCCAGCCTACCTGGTCTTCCCTGCCCACCTGTCAGCCTTCAGGTCTACAGCCTATCCATACTGGATCCTTTTCTGTTTCTTAAACGAACCAAGCTCTGCAGCTCTGGGTCTTCACTCATGTTGTTGTCTCTGCTTGGAACACCTCTGACCTTTTCACTCCCTGAGACACGCTTCTCCTTGCTCTGTGCCTAGCTGAACCATACTTACAATTCAAGTCTCAACTTAAAAGTCCATTTCTCTAGAAAAGATTTCCCAAAGATCCTGTAACACTCACTCGGTTAGGTTCTTGTGCCACTTACTTCCTTTACCATGAACTTTCCTTTGTTGCTTATTTGACTGTCTTCCTCAGTAGCCTGGAATGGGACAGGGATCGTATCTATTATGCACATCTGTTTCCCAAGTGCTGGGAAGATGGCAAGTTCTTTAGGTATTTTTTCTTTTTTCAAAGATTTTATTTATTTATTTATTCATGAGAGACACAGAAAGAGAGGCAGAGACACAGGCAGAGGGAGGAGAAGCAGGCTCCATGCAGGGAGCCCGATGCGGAACTGGATCCCAGGATCTGGGGATCACGTCCTGAGCCAAAGGTGGATGCTCAGCCACTGAGCCACCCAGGCGTCCCAAGTTCTTTAGATCTTTAAATGAATGGCTCTTTGTGGTGGTTCTACTAGCACCCATAGTTCCATTTAGCTGCTGTTCCCTGTGGCTGCTGCAGAAAGCTCTCAGTTGCCTGATCCACCAAGAACACTGCAGCCTCTGAAATTCAGATGGATCCATGGTCTTCCAAATTCTAGTTAATCTATTGCTCACTTCATTATTACTTTGAAGAGACCAATACTTCTGTTCCTCAGTTCTGAGAGCAATATTATGTGTCCTAGAGCCATCTGCCATGTGAATCTATGTGAGTTAGGCTGGGCAGGTATAGACTGGCAGCTAGAAATTAATCTTTTATAATTTTCTCATCCTAAATCCTGCAGCATCCAGCAGTAATCATAAAATCCATATTTTCTTGTCTCGTCAGTACAATAGCAGTGGAAGTCTATGGGTTAGGGACGAGTCGATAACGAGGGGTTTTATGGGCTTTCTGCATGTAATTCTTAAAGTGCTAACACTCACGCTCTCTTTCCCTTGCCCAGCAGAAAAACAGAATTAAAGGACCCATATTTTCAGGCTGACTTCCTACAGAAGCATGTCAGATGGTCACAGTTGCATCTTCTGGCCATCAGATGGCCAGAAGACAGGGACAACCTGGATTCACATTTTGTAAAGAAATGCAACAAGTTAGCAGATTTCCTACAAGGAAAATGTCCCTGACAACAGCTGGGACCTGGCGATTCCTTACGGTAGGGACGGGGGAGCCTATTGTTGCCTTTGCAAGGCACTCCCATGTCACCCCTCTGCTCACCTGCCCTCTCAGGCTTTGTACTCTTCTCTGCAAATAGCTCCCAGTCACACATGTGAGCAATGGCACGTTGAAGACACCTGCCAGCCTTAAGCTACAAAAAGGACTCCTGTACCTTCTCGGTTTGCTACCATCTGATCATTCTTTGCTACCTGGCTGCTCCCCTTGCCCCCTCAGCCCCTTGGGCGAGGGCATTACCTCCTCATTCACTTTCCACCTCTCCCTCTCTCCTTGTCTCCCTGGCTCCACCCTTCTCCCCACCCTATCTCTCTCCCCTCCTCCCCCTTCCGTCTCTTCCTCCTCCCCTCTCTCTCTTCCTCTTTCTCTCTTCCCCCCTCTCCTCCCCCCTTCTCCCTTTCTGTCTCTCCCAGCTTCCCCTGCCTCTATCTCTTCAGTAATCTCATCCCACCAGGAGGGTTCCCTCTCTGGATCTCCACTGTCCCACCTCTCTTGGGAGGGCCGGGTCTGAATGTCCAAACAGTTCCTCTAGGCTAGTGGTTCCCAACCTTGGCTGAAGATTAGAATTGCCTTGGGGACTTTAAAAGGACTTTAGGACTTATCCTAAACCAATTAAACCAGAATAGGACCCAGATATGGGATTTTAAATGCAATCTTTTACTTATGCCCTGAAAGTATGCTTCTGCTTCTATTAGTGCACCCACCATCTTCCCAGTCCAACAGCCAAAAATTCATAGAATCTTCCTTGATATTTCCTTCTCCTTTGCTCATGGCATGCCAATGACTCCACAAAACCTGTTCTGTTCCCTCCACAATGTGTCTCAGAGCTGCCCTCTGTACTGACACCCACAGTATCATTCTGTAGGTTGGTCTTGCTGCTAATTTCTCCAACAGGCATTCTGGTTGAGAGAGAGCTGAGGTTTGCTCAGAAATCATGAGGACAGCAAATGGCCATGTCCTCTCTGGCTCCCCCATTTTCACCTGCTTCCTGTCTGCATCCTGGCTGGCCCTGGATTCCAAGTGCTGATAATAAGGGTGTGTGTGTGTGTGTGTGTGTGTGTGTGTGTGTGTGATCTTCACATTTATTTCACATATTAATTTACCTGGGGGTTAAGATGTACTGTGGAAAATGGGGCTGGGATTCTGATCTCAAGAGTCAAGGTTGTGCAACTATGATGCATCCAGACAGCCCCAGACCAAGGTTGTATTTATCCCCAGGAAAGAGTAACAGGGGCTCTGGACAGGAACTCACCATAATGCACCAGTGGAAGTAGGGGCTGATCTGGGAACTCAGCTTCGTGTATCTCTCTGGCAATTTTTAATGTATCCTAGAGGTAAGATATCTATATGTATAGTACACAGGTGAGTGTGTATGTCAATGGCTGTATAAATTTAGTGGATTGCTACACCTGAGGGCCCAGGCAGCTTCGATGTCGGAGCTCACCTGAGTGAGCATAGTATAGAAGAAAGGAACGATGGCTCTTGCCTCATGGGAACTGTGCTTCAGGAGCAACTTTACAAATATCTCCCTTACTGCTGGGTTATAGCTGCATGTCTCCATGATGCTTGTCCTCGGTATGCAATACCTTACACACTAGCAGAGACACCTATGGCACCTGCAGACTTCTGGTCTACTGAGAGCAAGAGCTAGGACTGTTTCAGTGGCTGGTAGCAGTGCTCTACTGACACAGGGCATTAGCAGCCACTAGCAGGGTGGGTCAGCAATGGGGGTGCCAAGATGACCTGAAAGCAGAGCCTGGCGGAGGCACTGGGCACAGGAGGCTAGGTATTTAGGTCTTGTGACCTCTCGGTCTGCATAGGTGTCAACGTGGCAGGTGTGAGCACTCACATGCTTAGAGAAGAGCGCTCTTAGAGAAGAGGGTTCTGGCCACACGTAACCAGGGAAAGGGTGCTCTGAGTATCCAGACACCGGCTGACACCAGAGCTATGACATAACTGTGGACATGGGGATTAAACTCCCTGGTAAGAATATTCCAACTAATTTTTATTTGTGTGTTATTTTATTCTATTTTGCTTCCCACATTTTGCTGTTCTGATGCGTTTTAAACACCACTGTCAAGGCAGCCTTTTTACAGCAGAATTCTCTAGCCACCTTACTAATAGCTCCCACTTCCCCTCCATGCTGTAGAAACAAATAGTGACAACCAAACCTCACATTGTCTACACCGTGTCTAGCCTCTAGCCTGCTGTCCTGAGCCTCTGGGGGTGGGCAGTGGTAGGACCACTTCCCCTTAGCCTCTGTCACCAGCAGGTCAGGCTCTAGGGAGGTGCCGACCATTGCTCTACCATGATCTGTGCTCCTTCGGCCTTGGGACCATGTTGTTGTTCACTCTCTCTCCCTTTTGCCCCTGCAATCCACCAGTCCTCCAGGCTCAGGATCCAACATGCACCTTTCCTGAGGCCTTCCCACACCACCCAGCCAGACATAACCACTTCCTCCTCTGTGTTCCCGCAGCTTCTTGTATTGGCTAAATGTCATCCCTTCCCGTCTTGTGTTTTTATAGCATGTGGCTCATCCCCCCCCCCCTTATTAAGTACAAAGCCCCCTCATAGGCAGGGGCTTGGCCTTATATAATTTGGCTTTTCCCAGCAGGAACAGTCCTGCGTTAGGGGAAATATTTGTTCCATGAAAGAGTGAATCAGAGCCAGCTGTAGGAATATTTCTGTTTTCCTGATTCTCACCATGACCTCAGAGAGAGCTAGGTGAGGTATTTAGGGGTGAGAGAGAAGGGAGCAAGGAGCAAGCTACTGCATTTATAGGTGAGTAATGCTTTCCAAAGGAAATGAAAGATTTACAGTTATTACTACTTTGCGAAGCTTTATTTTCCAACTTATGGGCCAGCCCTCCAATTTTGCAATCTGAAAAATCACAAAAATCAAGTGCCACATTCGAGGCAGTCCCCACGGTCTTGGCTATTTTTGGGTCGATGTAACGTGGTTTCGGCAGGGCAGTGCTTCTCCAGCTCAGAATTATTGCCTTTTTCTCTGACTCATGTTTGTTTCTCACGCTCACTCTGGCCTTGGCCCATATTCTTTACCTCATTCCTGCGAGGCTGTTTCCCTATTTGACCATCCAAACTGGCATGCCTAACAGCTGGCCCATGGCCACTTCCCTAAAACATCTCCATGGATATGCATGGTTGGTGGAACTTCATTGCTGGCCATCTGTGGCTGTGAGGGCTCATGGGCCCCAGAGCCTTGCGTAGGGTTGAGGCAGCAGGCAGCAGAGTGTGAGATCCCCCAGCCAGGAATGATGGGCAGAAGCAGGGGAGCTTCGGTGTGTAGGGCAGCACATCAATCTAGTTGCGTCCTTCTAGTAAAAATGGAGCCCAATGGGCCAAATGTTGATTTAGTGCTTCATCAATGACAAGAAAGTCCAAATCCCAAACCACTTTGGCTCCCTGCTGGGGCCCACCCAGTCACGTGCTTGCTGGTGACTGGTCTCTGTCCTCTCTCTACCTTGCTCCATTGTATCACTTTAACATCCAATCCAAGCACAGAACTGGGAACCATGACATCACAGAAGTTTGACCATAGAAATGAGGTTAAGCATTTTTGCATGCTTCTCCCTGCACCCCACCTCCACTCTACCTCCCCCACACACACGTTTCACAGATGTGTTTTGCACAAATGGGGAGCTGAACAAATACCCGGCCGTGTGGATATCATGGAAAGTGAATTGTACTCGGAGATAGGAGCCCTGAGTGTAAGTCCCGCTCTGATCTTCCCTAGCCATATGACCTTGGGTGTGTCGTTTATTCTGCTGAGGCTTCGGGCCTCCAGCACTGGATGACCTCCAAGTCACCTCCACCACCACTCACCCTCTCTCATTCCAATTACAGATTGACTGAGACTGTCAACCATTGGCTAATGTCAATTCTCCCGAGTTAGCACAAATGCCACAATAGGCCTCCAGGTCTTGTTCTGCAATTACTGCACTTCATCCAGAGTCATCTTTCCAATCATCTTTCTTATATAAGCCACATCATTTCACTCCTCCTCCTAAAACTTTCCCACAGAGAAGCCCTCAGTTTCAAAGTCCAGACTCACTGATGTGAATTGATGATCTGGCTTTTCCTTGTCCTCCAGTTCAGCCCTCCCCTCAGCAACTCCAGCCCTATGCAGATGTTGTTCCTTCTGTCTGGTGGTCTTTTTCACATATCTTTTGACTGATTCCTTCTCATTCTTTGGGTCTCAACTTAGACATCAATTTCCTTTAGGAGCTAGCTCCCAACATCCTTCCTGGGCACTCATAGTACCCTGTGTTTCCCCCTCCCTCTCTCGTCCCTTAGTTTGGGCACTCTCTTCTCTCTCAGACAGTCCCTAGAGGCAGCGTGGTGCCTTGCACATCACTATAAATCAGTCGCTTTGCACAGTGCCTGGAGCTGATGAATAACTGAATGGACACAGGATGCACTCATACCAGACCCCCATCTCATTACGCCTCCTTTCTCCAACCCCCGTTTCCCTCATTGTCAGATCGCATGCCCAGGCACCAACAAGCTAAGCCCTCTTGATGGCTTCTTTTCATCTTTATGGCCACCATGATTTCTCCCCAAAATACCAGTGGCTTTTGGTGGTCTTTTACCCTCTTGGTCTCTGAAGATAAAAGAGCACAAGTCAGATGTGGCAATCAGAAGACCAACTGCCAAATAGTTAGGCAGAAAAAGTTAACAGACCAAAAAATGCTACCTAATATACTAACTCCAAAAGTTACATTCAGAGAGGAAGACCAAATCAGATGCAAGTCCACACAAAAAAACAAAAGCATGGAAATTCATATGCATAGTCAGCATGACGCTACCCTGCATCTGTTCCATGCATAACAACAACAACAAGATATCTTGATGTATACACACTCTTACCAACCCCAGGTTCCAGATATTCTATCTTTAGGGATTTATTGCTTTGGGTTAAGCCAAATATGGCAAATATATGGCATGTATTCTACCACTCTCCATTCTTACACTATTGGCAGATAATTGCCGATGGATGACAAAACTCTTTTTTGGTAGGGTCTCAGAATCCTTCTCAACACTGTGCTCCAGGCATCAACTGCCAGAAGGTTCCTAACTATCGCCTACTCTCTAAAAGTATCCTTTGTTAAAATGCAAAGGCCCAAGACTGGAGAACAGCATGGATCACTGGAGTCTTGGGGTAGATTTAGGAAGCAAGTACTTTCTTTACTCAAGAAAGGAGAAGCAAGAAAGATTTGGGCACTCGGGAAAGGAGAGGCACAGAAGGGTGGGACGTGCATACATTGCAGGAGGAGAAAACACAAGGGAAGAACCATCAACTGAGTTCTGGGCACAAAGCTTATAGGCTTTGAAACAGAAGATGGTGAAAGCCAATGAAACAAGCATGGCGAGAGCCCCAGTACTTTGGATTGTGTTCTGTTTCTGGCTCCCATTTCTAGCAGAGTCCTATCCTAAATTAAACTTCCCCCACATAGGGAGGGGTTGGGGGATTACCCAGATTGTCAGATGTGAACAGTTTATGTAAGTCTAGACTGGAGAAGGAATATCATGATTAGCTTCCATCTGTAGGTATAATGCTTGGCATGCCCTTATCAGTAGAGCAAGGGCATGGTAGTGGATGAGAAGGCGCCAGAATTGAGAGGGGGTTTCCAATCATCAGGTGGAAGGCCACACCTTTTCCCTTGATTACAGACCACTGAGCAGCACTCTGAGTATTGGTGGCTGAATAATGAAATCTAGGCCAGCTACTTGAATTACCTCTCATGCCTCTAACTAGGCTGTTCTGCAAGCCCCCAGGCAATTGCCCAAATGCCCTATAGGAGCTCTTGTGCCAAATGTTGATGCAAATGAGCCCATAACAATACAAGCAGACAGGATGGGCCAGACCTAGCCTGATCAACCTGACAAATGCCTTTTTAGATGGAATATATTTGGGTGCTTCAGATTATTCATCCACCCAAACATTTTACTTTTTTTCTTTTTTAATTTTTTTCCCATTTTATTTTTTAAAACTTAAATTCAAGTAATTAACATATAATGTATTATTAGTTTCAGAGGTAGAGGTCAGTGATTTAGCAGTCTTATATAATACCCGTGCTCATTACCCAAGCTCATGTGCCTACCTCAATGTCCATCACCCATCCTCCCCACTCCCCCCAGCAACTCTCAGTTTGTTTCCTTTGATTAAGAGTCTCTTATGGGTGGTCTCCCTCTCTGATTTCATCTTGTTTTATTTTTCCCTCCCTTCCCCTATGATCCTCTGTTTTATTTCTTAAATTCCACATCTTCATGAGATCATATGATAATTGTCTTTCTGATTGACATATTTTGTTTAGCATAATACCCTCTAAATCCAACCACGTCATTGCAAATGGCGAGATTTCATTCTTTTTGGTGGCTGAGTAATATTCCATTATGTATACATATATATATGTAAATACATATACATATATGTATATGTGTGTGTATATATATATATATTTATATATCACATCTTTATTCATCTGTTGATGGACATCTGGGCTCTTTCCACAGTTTGGGTCTTGTGGACATTGCTGCTATAAACATCCAAACATTTTAATTGCAAATGAAACCAATGATCAGTATTCTCTTGGGGAAAGTAATAAGCGTAGCTTTGCAATGATGACTTCTTCATGAAGGGGAGAGAGGAGCACGTGACTTCCTGCCTGAGCATGGACGCCTGTGTACTCTAGTACATGTGATATTTCCATGAGCATCAACATCAAACAATAAGAATCTTTCCTACCTAAAAATTTAGTAATGGTTAAATCTCTGCTAATGCAAGATAAAGGCATTCCTATAAGACAGTATGCTTCTTCAGGGGCATCCCTCATAGTCCTGAAGGAAGAGCCTAGGTAGATTATCTGTCTGCAATTCTCACCTGGTGATGTACATAATGCTGGCGCCAGCCAACACAGTGAGGCCTTTCTTCTTCCGGGGATAGCAATGTGGCCTGAGCATGACTTCCACCAGTGAGAAGGGCAATATGGATGTGTGCTGGAGGAGAGAAAATGATAAATGATAAATCATAATGTTAGGCTGCCCCAGCTGTCTTCTATGTCCCTAATTTTCTCTTTCCTCTCTAATCTACTTTCTTATGCAGCTACCAGATGAAACTTCCTTTAACTTAGCTTAGACTATGCTCTCTAGATGTCCAAGGGCCTACAGTGGCTCCCTATTGCCTACTGTGTTGGCCCAAACTCCTTTGGCCACCAAGGCCCTTTGCAATGGGCTACCCCTCACCACTCCCCACGCCCTCCGCTCTCCTCTTCCAATACACATGCATGCACACTTATACACCCACACGTACACACTTACACACACTCATCCACTAGAACTAGGCTGTTTCCTTCATTCTCCTTTGTACTCAGCGTACTTGTTCCCACTCTCACACTTTTGTTCATGCCCAACGCTCTTTGTGGAATGTCTTCCCTCCCTGTATTCTAATCATTCGCGTTCTTCACAGCCAACACAATCTTCCACAATGCTGTCCCTGCATTTTCCTCGTGCTAATTTCTTTACTCAGTACGACTGCATTTCTATCCTCTGCCATGTAGTCTAGCACTTATGATGTGTATTCGTAAGATCTGGAGGTGGGGTGAGCAGAGAACACTGCTGACTGGGAGCATCTAATAGTGTTGGGATTTTATATTTTTTACACTTATAGCTACCATTCCTCTTTCATCCCAGTCCCTAATTTCCTCTGCTCTTGGCAGCCTCTTGCATCTTTAGCCTCCACCTGTGAACTCCATCCAGTTTCCATTTCTGAGTCCCAAGGCAGCCATGTCAGCACCTCAGTTACAATAGTCGCTGGGAGTTCAGAATGTCCCAGAGTCCATGACACTGTGCACCCATGCCCGGCTATGTTGCTGGGGCCCTGGGTGCTGGCTCTGGGTGGCCTCTGCTGTCAGTCCTATTCGCATTGTGCTCAGAGGCATCCCCAGGAGACCACAGCTTCTACTTACTCTACCTAAACTAGCTAGGGTGAAGTCAGGAGATCAAGACCCTCAGAGAAATGTGACAAGTTTTTATGAGACAGGGGTGCAATGAGAAGGAACAAATTTTAATAATAGGACTCTGCTGGGCAGAGAAGGCCTCCTGGGGCCCCAACAAGGCTGCAGGTGGGTAGCACAAAGCAATTGCCCTTGTTACAGGTCCCAGGTACCCACATTTTAGTAGCAAAGCTTAGTGAACAGCATTACAGACAAACCACAGTTTTCACAGACTTTTCCAAGATTGGTCCTGAACATACTGACAGGATGCATGTACAAGTGGCAAGGTGTGTAGGCCAACGGTTACACCCTGTACCTTTCTTTGGTCTGAAATTAGGCTACAGTTTCTGTGGCTCTCCCACTAATAAAGGAGCATAGTGCTTAAGGGCACACGCTTTCAAATCTGACCTTGTACTAGTTACTGAATCTGTTTGAACTTCAGCTTCCTCCATTATAAAATGGAGAATCGTCCTCATGTCATGGAGAGTAGGGCCTTGAGGGTTGAGATTAGAATATGTAAAGGGCTTAGTCCTTGGCCCCTGAGAACTTCAAGTGAACATTAGCCATGATTGTCACCATTATCACTGATTGTCCTCCTTCATCTCCTTGGTGGCCCAGTGTAGATAGAGAGGGGTGAAGCGAAGTCCTAGGATGTCCATAGCACCACCAGGGGCTAGGACGCAGGCAGGCAGGCAGCTGGAGCACGGTAGCAGAGCAGTCCCTGTGGCCACCCTGTAGCTCCCTCCCCAGCCCACAGCTGCCCCTTCAGAGGCCTGGCCACACGCTGCAGCTGACATCAATGTGCTCTTCATCCAGAGGCCACTTCAGGTGGTGAGAGGTGGGGCTGTTTGGCCAGCACAGCCAGCTGCCTCTTTGCCTGCCTTCATTCTGATGCTACCAGGAAGATCCCACTTCTGTTAGGAAGCATTAACAGTCCCATTACACTGGCCATTGATCTAACAGATTTTATTAACCTCGCCCATAGTCAGCAGCTTCAGATCTCTACATTAATGATCATTGGAAAGAGAGTTCCTGTGGAATAATGTAGGGTGTTCACATTAGGAGCAAATAAGTTCATAGTGATTAATGCTTTTACAACAAATAACTCAGGAATGCATGACTGGTCACCTCTTCTAGAAGCCTGCCCTTTACAAGTGACATTCAATTGGATTTCCAAACGACTTCTCCCTGATGGGTTCTGGGAAGTTTACTTCAGTGATGTCATTAGTGACGGGCCATATACTGTGGCTTAGTACTAGCTAAAAGGTCTTCAAAAGAACTGCATTTTTTTCATCTGGGCTGGGGGTAGGAGGAAGACCACAGTCTGAGAGCTTTCTAAACACTGGGCTAGCGTGATGAGCCAAGCGTGACAAAATGAACCTCCCGGTATTTCAAATGTACTGGTATTTTACCTCATGTTCATATCAACTGTATAACCTTTGTCAGGCAGCACATATTAAAAAAAAATGGGGGGGAAGAAAAAGATCAGTAAGAGAAATATCAAATATGCTTTCTGCTTCCAAAAAATCTAATAATTAGGCTGGGATTGACACAAATTAGAATGCTGCCAAAAATTACTGAAAACAGTGACTCATTCTGTATTTCAATTAACAGTTTCTCAGTTTCCCTTATAAACAGTGAAGCTGACAAAAATTAATTATCTCAGAGGGGGTAAAATATTTCCTTCCAGAGTAAACAAAACATCATGGGCTGAAACAATAGTATGTGTGAATGGAAACGATGGAATCAAATTATCTTTCCTTGTCAATTAGCCATCATTTTGGTAGAAATTTCTTTAAGTGTCTCATTCCAGATTCATTGGTTAAAAGGACAGGGTTGCTCTTTTCCCATCCTTTTCTACTAAATTATGCTTCTTCCTCCTGTCCTTGGTATAAATGCCTACTTCCCATCTGGATATCTTGGAGATGGAACTCTAAGTATGAAGTAGTGATTTAAATATTAGTATAGTAATGTGCTTTAGATACCCTGGATGTAAAATAGCCTTGTGCATAAGTACTGGAATTTACCAGCCCGCAGAGCATTCCTACAAGGTTACATGAGTCACGATGTGAAACATAATGAGCGCTTATTTTTACTCACCTCATGCCTGTAGGTACGTAGCTGTTATAAACAGCTTCCCTGGTTGGAGGCTAAATGTATCACGGGATGCATTTGCCTGACTCTTGTGAAAGAGACCAGCCTTAATCCCTGAGATAACCCGTGGAGCCAACAGTTTTCCATCACCAGTCAGGCAGGCTCCCCAGACTAAATCCGTAAGCCAGGATGGTCACACTCTTATCTCTAAGATCCCCGGAGGGACCAAGAGCATTTAATCTTCTCCAATGAATGAAATTCAGGGAGGCTCCATATTTTAAAAATCAGATAATCACATTTAAAAATATGATCTCTGCCTCTTTCCTTGATTTCATTTCCTTGTCAGACTACCCCTTGTGTTGATTTGAGAAGACGAGATAAAAAAGCCAGCTTCGACCTCCTCAGACTGGTCAAGGACTTTCTCCTTCAGCTGCTGTTTCTCAAAATGAGCTTAGCACAATAATCACCCACTTGGTGTTCGTCTCTAACTTTGTCTCCACCTCTCTGTTCAGGCCATGCTTACAAGAATCAGTTCCTTACATTGACGCTTTCCAAACTGAGGTCCTTTTCCCCAAGTCTCTAAGACAATGTCTTTGGTTTGTTTGTGGGGCTAATGGATAGATATTGCAAAATAAAGTTTTATTACAACAGCAAGATCTCATTTCTGGGGACTTTAAGGGTATTTTTTACTTACTATACCTGGAATATAATCCTATTTATGTATTAAAAAATGAAAAGCCTTTACAAAATCTCTTCAGGGGCAAACACATGGCCAAAACATCAATTAAAACTTAAATGTAAATACAACAGACATAAAAAAGGAGGCAAAACAATCCTTAATAGAATGCTCTTATACTCAGGCTTGTCATTACACTGCTGGATCATGTTCCATAAGCTCGAAAACCACATGTGGTAAAAACACACAGTAATAATTGTTTTGTAAATCCCAAGTTTTGTAAATCCCAATAAGACCATCTCTGATTTTGATAACTACCATTCCTTTGCCAGCTAAAAACTTGTATTTCATTCCTCACCACTGTAGTTTCTACCTCTAAAACTGACAGATTGGGACAATAGTGAAGGTCTTCCTGGGAATATTTTGTGTCCAAAAGCAGAGAAAATCTGTATTCTCTATGACCCCTTTGTTGCTACAGTTATAATTTTGCTTTAAGCCCATTTGATACATGGAAATCCAGAAATGTAGACATAGGCTATATTTTTTATATGCCTGGGGACCACTCTTTTCTTTTCTATAAATTTTTCCACCTACACTACCTGCAGGAGTCTTTTCAGCCTCAAATACAAAGAGTATAGAAGACACTATGATTAGATTTGTAAGAATTCCCTTTTCCACTTTCTAGAAACTCAAGTGCACAGGTTAGGCACCACTATAATTAAAGAGCCAATGTTCAAATGCCTGGGGCAGGGGGTTGGGAAGATAAGCCACCCACAGAAAGAGCCACAGGCTTCCCTTTGATCTTTACAGTCTATCTAAGCAGGCTGGCACAGCCCAGCTTTGTACAAATTCAGAAAACAGAAGTTAAAAACCAATAATCTTATTTACCATAGAGGAGTAGTAGTTTGCAATTTACTCTGAAAGATACCAAAAATAAGATGAGTTCATGGATGGGAGGATGCACAGATTGGAGATAAAACAAATTCAGTTAACTCTGGATTGTAGGATCTAAATTGCAGATAATCCAGGGGATCACTGTAAAATTCTTTCAACTGCACTTGGTTTGAAAATTTTCATAACAAAAGGTTGGGAGAAATGTGAATAGTCTTTATAAACTGACCTGGAAAGAGGAGTAAATGCTCCACTGGGCTGAGGAAGAAGAGTAGGGTGTTACTTATGAACTGGTCTGTGAATTGAACAGGTGGTTAAATGATAACTTAGTGGATCTTTTAAAGAGTGTTTCTAAGTGATTTCTTACTTACTACACTGTTGTGCTTTGAGTTAATATGCAGTGTGGTCAACATCTCAAAGCAGTATTCTTCTAACAGGAAGCTGGGTGGCTTTGACAGCATACAGTCTAGTGAAGAAGTGAGTGTTCATATTTGATCCAGTTAAGGGTAAGACAAAAGAAAAGACCTGGAATCTTAGGACCCTACAATCCAGGAATATATTTGCCTTTTTCTGTCTTCCTCTCTCTCCATACCTCTCCAAAGCACCCAAATCCCTTCCTCTTGTTTAATTCTCTCTGGCCATAATAATACCCTAAACACCTGCTGTAATCAATGCCTCATTCCTTCATGTCTTATATCCAAACTTGATTCACTCCTCCCTTCCAATTCTTCCCACAGCTGCCCAGCCTTTGATCTCCCCTGGCATCACCTCCCTAGCTTTCTCCTACGTTGGTACATACTCAACACTACAATTAAAACCTTCGTAAAACAAGTGTATGTTGCTACTCCTGTTCAAGGATCTTCTGTGGCTACCTGTTGCCTCGGTCCACTGTCTACACACCTTCCCTAGTCTCATCTCTCCTTCTGATTTTCCACTGTGTCTTAACAGGCTCCCCCTCTTTTGACTCAAATCAGTCTCCTCCTTATCCTGGTCTTTCATTCTGTCCCCTTCGCTAGAATTCCTTCTGTTTTCCACTTACTGAGCTCTTTAATTCTTCTCTCCCAACCAGCCCTGCACACCTCTGAGATGCCTCACAACCAAAAAGTACACATTAATGTGAGAAAATGTAAAAGAAAGTCAAGGACCCATAAAAAACAATGAAATGCAAATAAGCCAACCAGAGGGCTGCTGTTATTGAGATCCAAACTTTGCAATAGGTTTCCGGACAGCCAAAGTAACAAGTATGATGGAATGAACACAGTCCCTTTTTTTTGTTTGTCTGTGTTTCGGGGAAATCAAGCTTTTCCACTAGTATTTTCCACTGATAGGCGGTGGCCCCACAACAACAGTTCAGAGATCTAGGTTCCATAAACTGATAAAAATCTGAAGGCAAAATAATAAAATGCAATCTCTAGAAGGAAATCCTTCCAGCAAGGAGGTAATTGTATAATTATGTAGGCTTCTGATGATCAGAATAGTAGATGGACTCCAGAAATACCATTTCCCCCCTGTTGGGTTTTTTTGTTTGTTTTCTTTCCCATTATGAGTCAGACAACAGCCAGTATTTTATTCTCGGTTTAGAGCCTGGAGTGGAGGTATTATACACTGTTGATGACACAGAGATCTAAATGCTTGGAGGAATTCAGACAATTGGGCAGCCCCTCCCTGCAAATAAGAAGCTTCACCAAGGAAACCATGCCGTTTCTGCGAAGGGAGTGCCCAGCCCTTCCTGCAACCTCTGGGGCCCGTCACATCCATACCACACTGACGTCACATCCTGCCTTTGCACGAGATGCTCACGCTCCTGACCTTCCCACAGCTCTTTGGGGCTGCACTTGATGTTTCAGTGCTTAGTTATGTTCAGTTTTACTTTTTATTTTTATTTATTTATTTTTTTAAAGGAATAGGGAGCTTTATTTTTTTTAATTTATTTATGATAGTCACACACACAGACACAGAGAGAGAGAGAGAGAGAGAGGCAGAGACATAGGCAGAGGGAGAAGCAGGCTCCATGCACCGGGAGCCTGATGTGGGATTCGATCCCGGGTCTCCAGGATCGTGCCCTGGGCCAAAGGCATGCGCCAAACCGCTGCGCCACCCAGGGATCCCTGGTTTTACTTTTTATGTTGTCAATTTAATTTTTATGTGGTCACCTTTTTCTCCTTGTCTCATCAGATTATAAACTCTTTGAGGGTAAAGCTCTCATCTATTTTTTTAGAACTCCTCCTCTGCTTGATAAATGCTTTTGGACAGATTTTCGTATTTGAGCTTATGTATTACACAGTAGAGTTAAGTCCTTAATGCAGCCCACAGAGCCCCTGATGATGTGGTCACCTTGCCCATCTTATTTCTATGCCCTGCTGCTCCTACCTAGAGCCTTTACCCCATCTTCACCCCCTAATTACTCCTCCTCCACCCATGGTTCCCTCCCTCATCACTGATACATCACACACTTGTCCCTCCCCTCCATCAGCCTCCTCCAACTTCTCCACACCTTACAGGGCTCAGCGTAGATATCCTTACCTCCAGGGACCATTTGCAGCCATCCTGAAACCTCAGGATGATGCCCTTCCCTGGCACAGCTGGACCTCTCCTTGCACATCTGCATCACAGCATCACATGCTTGCATTCACCAGATACTGACTGAACAGGATAGAACCAACTGGAGGCTTAGAGCTATCCACATTTCATCTCCAGTTGCCCAACACAGCACTCGATCTACTCTTCTCACTTACTATTTCTGGCCTCAGTGAACAAGTCAGTGAAACAATGGAGTCGGGCAGCAGAGGAAGAGGCAGTCTACCATCTCGCCTTAGAAGACAGTCTGGCATTTTGGAAGAAGCCAGTGGCTGAAGGTTGCATTCAACTGACCCTGTCAACCATGTACCATGTTGTGTCCGTGGTCGCAGGACCACATCAATCCCTCTTTAGGCTGATCACCTTTATCCTTTGCCCTGGCTATCAAGGGCACCCCAAATGCTGAAAGTGGGTGCTGTGGGTCACAGGGAAACCTGTGAGTAAATGTGGCTCTGGGAAACAAGCTCAGGCTGTCAACTGCAGACTCAATGAAGGGGAGTCACCACCAGCCAGGAGCCAGCAGCCCTGCAGGAAGTCAGAACATAGGGAATCAGCAGAGGCTTTTCTTTGTTCATCTTGGGATCTGCTGGCCATGGTCCTCCATTTGGAGATCAGGCCAGGTGGAAATCCCCCAGGTTCTGTTCAGACCTTCTTTGTATCTCCTCCTCTGTATCAGTGTGTAATTCGCCCTTCCTCCCTGCTTCTGTGGCTGGCTCCAGATAGCACACATGGAGACTTGTTTTTAAGACATAGACAGATGGGCAGCTCTCTAGAAAGCTGCTCCAAGTTGGAGGAAGGAGACTGTTCTTTTCAAGAAAGAGAAAGTTTTAGAAGCATGAGAATCTGCTCTTGCTTTAAGAGCCTCGGTGTCTCAGGGCACCATCGCTTCCCCTCAGATATCATATCATGATGGCAATAAAGGATGCAATGTGTAGGCAGCTGGTTTCCCTGGGAGATAACAGTGATTCAGGAAAGCACCCTGTGAGCACAAACTCCAGGGCAAAGTTCCAAACTCCCCACATGACTGATCCCATGATGGACGAGCTTCCACAATTTCTCCTTCCTGCATCTGGCTCTCCCTTGCTGACCTATCAGGGTATTCCTAAAGGGACTTGCCAGATGTTCTGCAAGAGTGGCAGTTGCTCGCTGGTGACTTTCCCAAACACAAGTAGTTGGTTGGTTTATTGGTAGTCTATAGGTGGACAAGGATGGACACATGAGCTCACTGCAACTGGGATCTTACCCTCAGAGGAGGAGGCAGTTGGGAATGGGGCATGGGGGTAGAAGAAAAGGGAGAGGCTTGCTTGGGAAATGCCCTCACTCAATATCCATCAAATAGCCCATGAGAAGCAGTGATGTTTCTGCAATCCAGTCAGTTGGAAAGTAGAAGAAGTATATTGAATTCAAAGAAATATTAATGAATTTCAACATATATTTAGTATAACCCTGCAGTGTCACACTGGGGCTGGGTGAGGTCTAAAGAACAATATCGTGGAGACTCTCTTGGAAGTGTTGAACAAAGTGAGGTGCACTGGCGGAGCCCCCAGAGTTTATAGTGGAAGTCTTTGTTCCCTCTCTCTTTTGGGAGGCTCACTGGGTGTAAATCTTTCTGACCTAGAAGACTACAAGGTTTCTCTTCAGCATCTCTTATGGCATCCCAAACTGTCTTATCTTACCGTGTGTCCCTCTTTCTGTTTTCTTGCAGACAAAAATTCCTTTTGATCCCCTTTTATTAGAAACAGATCATTACAAAGCATAGACTAATTTTTCAATGACTTTTTTTTCTTGCTGAGAATTTTTTTTTAAAAAACAAAACAAACAAAACCAAGGATTATCAAACTGAAGATGTTCAACAGAATGGTTGATATCAGTTTCGTACTCAGAAGAGAAATCTAACTGGAGACAGATTTGGGAGTCATTAGAGTATAGCTACAACTTTTCTGAGTAGCAGGAGATAAGATAACCCAAAAAGAGTAGGAGAAAAATAACAAATCTAGGAGTAAACACTATTAAATAACAGTAGTTAAGCCAGAGTTTCTCAATGGTTTCACGAGTGCAAGAATAGATAATTTTTCTTTGTAGAGGGCTGCCTGTGCATTGAAGGTGGTTAGCAACTTCTACTAAGCTGCTACTCCTTGGCTTCTGCTCCCTTGATGCCAGGAGCACCCATCCACGTCCTTTGTGACAATCAAAACCGTCCTGGGTATTGCCAAGTAACCCCTGGTGAGTAAAATCAATTCCAGTTAAGAATGCCTGATTTAAGTAATTAGCAAAGGAAGAGTATCTTGCAGAGAAAGTTGACAAGGAGCAGTTAGAAAGTCTGGAGGTGGGGACGCCTGGGTGGCTCAGTTGGTTAGGCCTCTCCTTTCAGCTCAGATCCTGATCCCAGGGTCCTGGGATGGAGCCCCATGTCAGGCTCCCTGCTTAGTGGGGAACTTGCTTCTCCCTCTCCCTCTGCCCCCACTTGTGCTTGCTCTCTCTCCGTAGTGCGCTCTCTCAAATAAACAAAGTCTGGAAAAGAAAAGAAACTCTGGAAGTAAGGTAAAGAAGGAAAGGGAATTTTTTGATAAGTATGGTTGAATGTGTCAAGTGTTGAGAAGGTATTAAGGCATGAGCCCCATCCACCCAGTACCTTTCCTTTACTAAAAGATATGCACCCTGGTTTCAGAGACCAGAGGTTGCAATAAGGATCCAGGAGCTTATTTCTTGTGTTTCCAAATTGCTTTTTCTTCCTTGCAGGTTGACCCCCATGTTTGGTTCTTTGTACTTTTGGGTTTTAGCCTTTTATTCATGGTAATCTTGGACTTGGACCTTAGAGCCCCTGTGCACTGGGGAAGAGTTGGCATGGAGTCATCTCCACGGCTGCCCCTGCCCTCTGTTCCATAAACCCCAAGGGTGGGTAGAAATTAGAACAATTTTCTAAATGCAAAATTTGGGAACCAACATGCAGGACAGCTTGATGGTAGTATGCTTGCTCAGAGCCCCCTACACCCCTGGGAACACAAGCCTGTGGCACTGAGGCAATCTTCCCATTGCCAAGAAACTTGCTTCACTTCCTTATCGCGGTTTTCTTAGGAAAAACAAAACAAAATTTCTCAAAAGGTCACAAAATTCCTTCTTACCACTGGATAGTAAAATGTGGCTTTTATGAGTTCCTAGATGTGTTTTGAGAGCTGCCCAAAATACACAAGCTTTTATTCCTAACTAGTTCATACTAGGAGAACTCTCTGGAATAACCCTCTGAAATAATCCTGCACTTTTTGGTTTCCCAATTCAGACCAAAAAAACAAAAACAAAAACAAAACAGAACAATAAAAACCCACAAAAGTTTTTTTGTTTTGTTTAGCCTTTAAATCTGAATTTTCACTGGTAAAATCTGTTCCTATTAAGGGAAGTGAAATACTAAACTCTCCCGCTGCCTTTACGAGGTTTTTTTTTTTTTAAATTCTGCCTTCAACATAAAAAGACTCTTGATTACTATTGACATGTTCAAATATTAGGTTCCATGGCAGCCACCAAAGAACTTGTTCTATTTCTATTGAGGTTCTACATTTGTGGGTTCACTTTTCACATATGTATACTAATGTACCCCATTACTAGCCACTCTGCTTGTCAGCAGAAACCAGTGGTTGGATCTCTTATCAAACAAGCAAGCCCGGCAATGAGAGGGTGGGGAATTGGCCTCTCCCACATTTTCACAGAATAGAAAGAGGCTGTTTTCAATGGATTTTCTTTGTTTTTTTCTTCAACCTCCTTTCCTTCATCTAGTTACTTCCAATATGGTCATGTCTTCATTCCTCTTAGTTTCAGCCTCTGCCAATCTCCTTCCTGGATTCAATGGCTTTTTTGAACGCCCTTTGGCTACATGAATACTCAGTTATCTACCATCTGACAATGGTGTTAACAGAGGAAAAGTATAAGCCTGAAAACGTTGCTGCTAGAGAACAGCCACCTTCAAACCATAGTCCCGATTAGGGAAAAAAGCAAAACAAAACAAAACAACCCAGTATCTTTCCTTTACTAAAAGATATGCAATTACCATGATTCTGTGCATCTCTTTGAACATAAGTCAGTCAGTAGTATATCGGGGCTCAAATAGAACCACCAAACACACATGGATATTTCAAGGCATCAGTAATCCCTCTAGAATTTTCCCCACTCACAGTTTTCTGAACAAAAGAACACCTCACAGTTTCAGAGCATTTAGTGCCAGCCTCCTAAAGTCTTCCTTTCTGCATCAGCACACCCCACTCTGCCCCTGAGGAGGGAACTCTGGGACCAGTCAAGGGCACAGAGAAGCTACCAGAGTAAGAAGTGAAGAGTTCATTCATTCTTCCATGCAATAGTCTTTATTAAGGGCCTCCCTCATGCTAGGTGCAGCGAGAGGCGCTAGAATTAAGTGGTAAACAGGGGCACCTGGGTGGCTCTGTTGGTTAAGCATCTGACTCTTGATTTTAGCTCTGGTCATGATCTCAGGGTTGTGAGATTGAGCTCCATGTTGGGCTCCACACTGGGCATGGAGATGCTTAAGATCCTTCTCCCTCTGCCTCTTCCCCCAAAAAGGTAAAGGCATGTGATCCCTGACCTTGTAGATCTTATAGTCTAGTCAGTCTAGTCAGCAGGATTTTCTTTTTTTTTTCTTTTTTAAGGATTTTCTATAAACAAGTAAAAACCACATAGATTCCAATCATGATATATGTTATGAAGGAAACAAACAGCAATCTGCAGCCGAAGGAAAGGGAGGGGGGCATACTTTGAGTAGGGTAGACAGGGAAGGCCTTCCTGAAGAGGTCATTTTTAAGCTGGGACCTAAATGATAAGAGTGAGCTGTGAAAGAGCAGAAGAACATTTCTTGTAAAGAGGACAGAGCATGTGCAAAGGTCCTCGTATAGGAAAGAGCTCCACAAGGGTTACAGGCTCAGAGCAGAGGCCAGTTCATTACACATGATAGGTCACAGGAAGAGATTTGAGGATCATTCTAAGTGGAACAGAAAATCAGTGACGAGTATTAGAAGGGAACAATCAGTTGCCATCTATTTTGCTGTTATATATAGAAGGTGGAGAATGGAAGCAGGAAGACCAGTTTGGAGGCAGTGAGTGCTTTAGATGAGAAGAGAATATGGACACCAAGGTGTTGGCAGTGGAGCTAGAAAGTGAACGGATTTGCTAAATATTTTGGAGGTAGAATGGGCACAATTAGCTAATGGATTGGATATGAGGATGGTGGGATGGAAGGAGTTGGCAAAGTCAATTGCTTGTTTGTCTTGAGCAATTGGGAGGATGGCGGCTCCATTTTCTGAGAGGGAGGAGCCCAGACCAGATTCGGCAGTGAGTATAACATGTTCACTTCTCAGGACACTTTGACCCAGACGTGTCTGTGACACGCCTACAGATACGTCTGCTGTAACAGCTGTGTAAGGCAGGCCATTGAGATGCAAGTCAGCAACTCAAAGGAGGGCTGGGCTAGACACTGGGCACATGGGTGGAGATGGATGTTTTCCTACGGAAAGAGTACTGGCAGGATGGTGGCCCAGGGCCCGCCTGGAAGAACACGATCATGTACAGGGCAGGTAGAGGTCACAGCAGAGAGCTAGTTCGTGTGGTATCAACCAAGCCAAAAAAGCTGAGTTTCAAGGAGGGAGAAGTCTACTGTGCCAAACACCTGCTTAGAAGTGAGTAAGTTGGGGCAAAAGCAAGAGCCCTGGGTTTGACAACACGGAGATAGTTGGTGACCAGAAGAAGAGAAATGAGCAGAGTAAGCATAGATGATGCTTATTATGAGTCTGGGGCAATGCTCTTGGGCTCTGTTCCATTCAGAGAGGCTTACCTGCTTCTCTTTCATGTGGCTTGTATGCCTAGAAGAAACTCCTAATTAGCCAACCCCACCATCACCCCCACAATCCTGGTTAAGTATCAGGGCAGGGCTCAGTAAAGTGAAACCATAGCTTGAGGTTTGTCTTTGTTTCGGGTGGTAGGGAGAAGGGATGCTCCTTCCTTTCATCCTCTCATAGAGTGGTTGTTCTGAAAGACCTGAAGCCAGAGTATAGGTCTCAGGAAAGTGGCCAAGCAGCAGGCTGCCATCCTACCTCCACAAAGGACAAGATGCACCACTCTGATTTACAAGAATAGAAGGGATTAGGAAATTGGCGGGAGGGGAAGAAGCAGCACCTAGGTTGGCAAAGTCTTCAAATGGGGGCATTCACAGCTAACGGAGGCTCAGAGGAAAGCTGGGGCTTTGGGTTTTAGTTAAATCGCTCAGTAGGACATATCCCAGTTTGCAAAGGGGACTTGATTTCACCCCTCCCCTGGTGAAGTGGTCTGGATTCTTCTGTAGGTCTTTGTGGAACTCCATTGATGTTAATGGGAAGGTAAATCGAGCAATCCTGAGAATGTAAAAACCTAGCCCTGAGCATGACTTATAAAAAAACTAAACAGCGTGCACCAGAATATAAAGAAACACACATTTGTGCTTCATTGTCACACTGCCCAGCATAGAAGGCAGACAATTTGGTCACCTCGAGGGATCACTTTATGATCAAGAGCCTTTCCTTAATTGCCAGGAATGTCTAAGGGCCTCTCCTCCAGGGACACTTGCCTGGATTAGAAAGGAGAATCCTCCACCAACCTCATCTATAATCGCAATTTAGTATTATTAAAGAGCAGCCAGTGGAATAAGCCCTAAGGCTCTGGGCCTCGATGAAGGCATGAACAAACTGGAGCTGAATCCTTCATTCTCTCTCTTTGCTTATGCCCAGTCATTTCAAAGGAATATTTTATTCACCTCAAATGCATCCTGACCTTCCCGTGTTGCCTCTCCATTCCCCACATCTGACTACAGGATTAACTGGAATAATTCAGTTAGGGGTTAGTTGCATCATGTAGAGATTTGGGCCTTCAAGGACAGTAGAAATGCTTTCAGGGAGGGGGAGGCGGCGGGGTGGGGGTAATTTAATCGTGCACAAAGGCCTGTCCACCATAAAACACGCCTATATTCATTGGTGTGAACCCATCCCATGAGGAGTCCTGTGCTCACGCTTTTCTCTATGCTTCGGAAGAGCACCTGACCATGGATTCAAATTCTCATCAGTGTAGTTTTTTTTTTTTTCTCCTCTTCACAGCTTTTCTTCTTCTACTGATGCAGAAGCCATGCACTCCATTTCCATGTGGCTATTTTAGACATTATAACGTGCTCATTTAATTTGGTAGCGTATAATAGAAGTCATTATCTCTAGTCCTTCCCCCCCTCCACAATCCAAGCCTTCATTCCAACGTCCTTCTCCCAATTTACATTCTATTTTCATCTAGCATTTTAACTCATTCTTTTTTTAAATCACCAGAAGTCGAACAAATTGCTTGCCGTTTGCTTTGGGTATCTCCGACCTCCCTTCTGAGATCATTTTCCTTCTTCCTGAAGCATACCCTTGAGCCTTTCCCATTCCTGAGGGTCTGTGGGTGATAAAATTTGTTTCCCTGTGTCTGAAAATGTCTTTGCCTTCTCTCTGTTCCAGAAGATACTTTCAGGGAATAAATAGGCTGGCAGGTTTTTTCTTCAAGGCTTGAAGCTGTTACTTCACCGTCTCCCACCTTCTTTGTTGCTAATGAGAAATCAGCTATCGGTGGCCTAACAGTAGTTGCTATTTGGGAAATCCATCTTGTTAATCTGACTGCTTCTAGCATCTTCTTCATGTGTAAGGTGTCTTCAGTGTCACACAAGGGGCTAGATATCTGCCCTTTGTCCTGTGTGGCAATTTTTGGTACTTCTCACCTCTAAGGGTTAATTTTTCAAAAATTCTAGGAAATGATCAGTGAGTGACTCTGTCTTCAAATATGGCCCCTACCTCCCTCTTTTTGTTAGCTCCTCTTTTGTTTTATTTTAGATTTGGGGACTTCCCATTACTTTCTTGTCAGTGAATCAGACATTTAAAAATATTTTAAAAATATATTTTATTCAACATTTTAGGTGTTTTGTAGTGTTTGTTTTGGGCTACCATTTCATTCTACAGCCAGAAACAAAAGTCACTCAAGACTTTGTTTCCTTTGGATGGATAACTTTCTCATGTAAAGGGTGTGAGCATGATTTGGAAGGAAGTGGGAATCATATGATCATGTATTAGCCAGGATCCCGGGAGGAGCACAGAAGCCCATTGAGGGATTCCCAGGAGGAAGGTCTTAGAGGCATAGGCAATTGTTGGAAAGGGTGGATCAGTAAAGAGTCAGAGAAACTTTGCTAGAAAGGGTGATTTAAGCGAACTGGCTAAGAGGCTGTGGCAATTCTCCTAAGTCTCTGGAAGCTGCCACCATTGGTTCCAGCTGCTGATAGTACAAAGTTTGTGATTCCTAGGTGCTCGTCCAGCAGCCATAGCTAACCTTGTGTCTATTTTCCCACCCAGCTGTTTTCAAGTGCCACTAGAGAATAATGGTTTGTTCTCTTGCACAACTCATGAGAGTGCCCCTCATTGGCTGACTCTCGCCTGGAACCATGCTGAGAAAGGGATTCTAGGAGCTGTGTGTGTGGTTCTGGGCTTATCCCTTGCTACACAGAGGAGGATAGGAAAGGAGTAATGGTGATTCCAAGTGGACAACTATTTGGCATGGGTCCTTATGTATCACTGAAAGCTTCACATTGCACATACATTACTTTCTTTGTTCCTAATAGAGTCACCGAGAAAAATAGGAAACACCTTTTTTTTTTTTTAAGGAGTATCAGAGAAAGGGATGAGACAGAGCTAGAGTAGAACATAGAACAGTCTTTTAAAAGTAGATTTATTTATTTATTTGAGAGAAAGTAAGAGAGAGAGGACACAAGAACATAGGAGGGAGAGGGAGAGTCTCAAGTAGACTCCGCACTGTGTGCAGAGCTGGATGTGGAGCTTTAGCTCATAACTCTGAGATCATGACCTGAGCCAAAATCAAAATTCAGGAGCTCAACAGACTATGCCACCCAGGCACCCACTAAACACACCTATTTTAAGGAACCCAATACCCAGAGAGGCTTATTAACTTTCCCAGAATCACACAATAAGACAATGACAGAAACGGGGCCAAAATTTTTCTAGTACTTAAAGGTAATTCTTTTCACAAAATCAAAAATTAACTTGTAGGAAACATCTGAGATCAATCATTTTTGCAACTTAGACACAGAGCAAAGATATTTTGCTTCCATTCACCCTAAACTGACCTTTGAGGATCAAGCTCCAGCACCCTTTTTTTTCCTAATACTTTATCCCTTACAACTTTTCAGCAAAAAAAGCAGCTTAACAGATGTGAAGATAGCAAATGCATCCCCAGATGATCCATTTCCCGATGACCTGAACTTGAAGATGTCTCGGATTATCTGCGTCATGCTCTAAAAGTCACCATCTCAAAAAAACAAAAACCAACCCACAAACATTAAGTCCCATTCTCCCTGGATGTGCAACTCATATCCCAGTTGTCAAATATCATTTGACAAATGTTTCTTAAGCACCTTTTGTGTCAGGCTTACAATTTCTGTGATCATCATGATATTTTAATGCTACTAACTCTGACATTATTAGGTTAGCAAAGTATTTTAAAATATGTCAGTAAAACTATGCATATTAATTAAAATGTTCCCACATATAAGCTTTATACTAACCTCCCTGGGCTGATGGTAGACAAAAGACTTTTATTAAATACTATTTGATAGGTTAAGTATTTTAGTATCTCTGCCAATCATTGCTATAAATGCACATTGAATAAAAATGAATAAAAGAATACTTATGAATGAAATGGGTGAAAAGGGGAACTATCACTATATAATTGTCTATTAGTCATATGTCCTAAGACAATAGCAAAAAAAACCAGCATTTTCAAGCAATGGCCACGACCTCTTGCCACTTATATAACATCAGGTTTTCATCCTGTTTTTATTTTTTTTTATTTTTATTTTATTTTATTTTTTTATTTTTTATTTATGATAGTCGCACAGAGAGAGAGAGAGGAGAGAGAGAGAGGAGAGAGGCAGAGACACAGGCAGAGGGAGAAGCAGGCTTCATGCACCGGGAGCCTGACGTGGGATTCGATCCCGGGTCTCCAGGACCGCGCCCTGGGCCAAAGGCAGGCGCTAAACTGCTGCGCCACCCAGGGATACCCCATCCTGTTTTTAAACATTCATAATTAGACAGCTGATTCTTTGAGTGGAGAGATAGGGTGCAGGCCAACATGCCTATAGATTTTTATGTTAATGGAGTCTTTTTAATGGCATCCGTGGCATTTTCAGTTGTTTCCTCTATTCAAAGACTGTGAATATATTCACAACTGGAAAGGAAGGTCCAAATGTGCAAAAATCCACAAATGAGAGAAGTCACTGTCTCTCTCTAATTATGCAAAAAATAGGGTGTCCTTAGGGTACACAAACTCTTAGACAATTGGCAAAAAAGATATACTTTAACGATGGGAATATGTGAAAAAATGGCACCGAAGCATGAATGAAAGCTTTCAGAAGTCTACGTTGTTCCCACATTTTGATAACTCTAGCTCCTCACACATGTGTGTGTCTTACAGACTCACAGGGCCCAATCCACCTGCCCAGCCCTCACTCCTGGATTTAATTAATGTAGTCTTATGTGGGCAGAAATCAGTGGAATAAGAAGCTGCTATGTTTTCTAATATTCTCCATCATAAGTGAGAAAGGCATTCACGATCGGTAAGAAAAACAATCTGATTAAAAGGAAAGTATATTCAACTAATCATAGAGCAGACCCTACAAACCATATCTGGTCCACAAATATATTGCCTGTCTTAGCAGAGTCCTAAAAACTGTGAGCCTGTACTTTTAAATATGGAGATATCATTTTTTTTAAAAGGATTTCCAACTTGGGTTTGTTTGTTTTTGTTTCGTGGGTTTTTTTTTTTTTTTTGGTTTTTGGTTTTGTTTTTAGTGACAGCTACCCCTTTAAACCATATAAGACTACTCCCTACATTTCCACAGCACTGAGAGGATTTTCTCCTTTCTCACTGTCCTCGTGCTTAAGAACTGCTCTGTTTTCAAAGATGAGAAAATTAAAGTGAAATCTAGCGAAGCCCAGAATCTCTGCGAGGTCTCTTCTGACCACCTGCTTCCCTCAGTTCCCTTACCCGCCCAGCCCCTTCAGACATTCACATTTGTCACTTTGGATTGGGACTTAATTTGCCCAACAGCAGTGTACCATGAAGGGTGAGATCTAGAAAACCAACAGTAAGAGCAGAGTATTCATGCAACGGTGAACTGAGCCTCACATTGGCATCAGTGCTAACCAATCTGCTTCTGCAGGCCTGGAATCATGTCTCTTATCTGCATCTTGGTTTTTATTTAGAAAGAAGCTACAACAATAACAAAAATGACCAAAAGCAATTTTTAAAGATTCTGTCCCTCAAGAATGTCTTATTTTTAATTCTGATGTGCTCACAGAAGAAAGGTCCATGAAGATAAGCGATGGCTCATATTGTAGGACCTGAGACTTTTTGGGGACTTGGGAAAGTCTCCCAGTGTGAGGATCAGTATTGGGATGCCACTGTGTAGGGAAGTTGTGTAATAAATGATCCATGTGGCACATCTGGTGATTTTAAACTTTCCTGGTCAGGACTGAAAATGTAACCCCCAAGGTTGTTGGATGGCGGGCTCTAAGACTGCTGCATGTCCGTGCATGTGCCCAATTACAGATAGACCAGCCATTGGAATTTAGAAGGGCCACTGTTGGGTGCTAAGCAGAATACAAAAAGCCCCACAGGCACAGAAAAGGGCAAGAAAGCCCATATTTGCTAAATTCTTAACCATGTGTTAAGGGCACATGACCCATATCACAACTACACCAGGTTGTCTCCCTAAAAACAGGCTGTAGCCAGGAGAGCCAGGGTGGCTCCATTGGTTAAGCATTCAACTCTTGATTTCAGCTCAGGTCATGATCCCAGGGTTGTGGGATCCAGCCCCTGGTTGGGCTCTCCGCTCAGCGGAGAGTCTGCTTAAGAGTCTCTCTCCTTCTCCCTTTGCCCTCCCCACTCTCTCCAAAAGTCTTCCCTGTCTACGCAAATTCACCCAGTTTCTCATGCTAAGTATCAAGGTGGTGATCTCAGATTCTTTCCTTTGCCTTACCCTTTAATCCATCAGCAGGGCTGTAAATTCTACCTCCAGAATACTCCTACAGTCCCTCCATATATGCCATCTCCACACCTACCTCCCTGGCTCAAGCACCAGGACTCCCACCCAGATGCCTGCATCCTAGATGGTCTCACCACCTGCACAATGTTCTGCAGATGGCAGCCGGAGTGGGCCTCTCCTGATGCAAAATAGATCATGTCACACCCTGGTAATGACTCTGCAAAGCCTTACCATGGCAAGAAAAACAGGATCCTCAATCCTCAGCCTGGCCTCCACGGGACTCCAAGCTCTCACAACCCCACCAGCCTCTCTCCCACCTAGTTGGCACCTCTCCCTTGCTTTTCTTTCCTCCAGTGCACTGACTTCTTTCCCACCCCAGGGGCTCACATATGTGTTTACCTCTGCCTGAACTCCTTTTTGCCCTGTCCCTACTTGCTAGCAGCTATTCATCTGCAGAGAGCCCTTTTTCTGACCCACAAATCCACATGAGGCACTCCTGTTGGTCTTTCTCCTAGAATACTTAGTTTGTTCTTATGCATTAATTTGGGAAATTGTTAATATCTGTCCCCTTCACCAGACTATACAGTCCATTAAAGTGGGGGTTATGTGTGTATCATACATCATCTGCCCCCAGACACAAAGCACATGACAGACATGAACTGGACACTCAGCAATAATGCTTTGCTTCTATTCAGACTTCCTAAGTAATCCCTCCCTCAAAGCACAAGAGCATGGCAACAGGATCTGGGGTGCCTGGGTGGATCAGTTGGTTGAGCGGCTGCCTTTGGCTCAGGTCATGATCCCGGGGTCCTGGGATAGAGCCCTGCATTAGGCTCCCTGCTCAGTGGGGAGTCTGCTTCTTCCTCTCTCTCTGGCCTTCCCCCTTACTCATGCTCTCTTTCTCAAATGAATAAATAAAAATCTCAAATGAATAAATTAAAAAAAGATGATTTAATTTTTAAAAAAAGGCTACAAGTATACACTCCATGTTCATGAATCGCTGAGCACAAAAGCAGGATCCCCACTTTAAGCAAAGCCTTTACTCACACTCCCACAGACCAGCAGCCGTCTCACGCGGCTCAGTGCTCATGGGCTCCCCAGGGAAAGAGCTCTTTCGTGTCCCCATATGCTCGCTCCTCCTTAGCTTTACTCTTGGGTGAAATGTTAGAGAAAATGGTTGAATCTTGTGAGCACATGAAGGTGAGAAAGGATAAGTAAGGCTACCTATAGAGGGACAGAGTCAGCAAGATTTAGGAATTAGTTGGCAAAGCAAGCACCTATATACATGGATATGCCCATCAGATTGTGAGAAGGGGGATGCAAAGGCAGGGCTGAGAAGGCAAACCTCAAGACAGAGAGAGTCTGAGAGCTGGGAATCCATGCGATGATGGGTGTGTGGTTTGTGGGAAGTGGAATCACCATCTGGGAACCTAGACTGTACCCTGCAGAAATATTCCACTGCCCAGTAATGCAAGGACCTGGCAGTGAGAGAGAGATGGAGGACTTACACACACCCGAATTTCCAGTTAGCCACAAGGGACTGCTCTGCAGGCAGGGAAGATGCAGAGACCAGGAAAGGGGGTGGGTGCTGGTGGAAAACCCATCAGCAGCTCCCTGCTCCAGGTGAGGATGGGGTTCCACAGCCTCCAAGGCAGCCAGAAATATCGTGGAGCTTTCCCGTGCTGACTGTAAACTGGCAGATGTTCCTTGGAAACTCAAAAAGAAGGCTCTCCTTCCTGGGCTTGCTCTTGGACATTTTCACTTCTGTTCTGAGATCATGGGATGTTAGCTCTTTCCTACCCACTTAGCTATTTTTTCCTTTCTCTTGGTATTTCAGAGGGCTTTAGGATCTTCTGTCATGAGTTTCTCCATCCTGGTTATTCTGCAACATAAAGTCATTCTTCTCATTGATGGGATTGCACATAGTTGCTGTGGAAGTGAGGATTAGTTACGTCACACAGAAGGGGAGACTCCACCAGCACATCCTCAAGGGCATGGAATAATTTTAATTATCCAAGTTCCTTTTTTAAAAAAAAATATTTATTTATTCATGAGAAACACAGAGAAATAGGCAGAGACCTAGGCAGAGGGAGTAGCAGGCTCCCTGCAGGGAGCCTGATGCAGGACTTGATCCCAAGACCCCAAGATCATGACCTGAGCCAAGGGCAGACGCTCAACCACTGAGCCACCCAGGTGCCTCTAATTATTCAAATTCCTAATAAGTTCTTATCATTGAAAAAAAAAACTTTGATCTTAATTTTGAAATTAGGATGTATTTTCTAATGGGTATTCTTCTATTTAGAAAGCAGCCTATTGATAGAGAACCACCAGATAATGGAATTGTGAAAACAAGCCACTCTTCACACAAATCAAAGTTCTCTGAATCAGGAATTAAAAAAAAAAAAAAAGTAAACTTTGGCCATTCTGGCTTCTGCTCTTAAGAGATGAAGAAAGTGGGCACTGTGATTGCTTGGTTCTAGTTACATAAAACTGTGTATAGACTGGTAATCTTTTGGTTGTTCATTACCCATGATCTCCTGTTTACCTTAAGACTTCCTGAGGGGCAAGAGGGCTTTATCGTCCTTCCTCAGCTAACTCTGCTTCCTCATCCTGGCTTAGGTTCTGATTTCACTGCTGAGACTTAAGCATTCAATTTCTCAGTGTTTTCTACGTGAATGCCCTTGGAAAGCCTAATCCACTTCAGATTAGGAAGTGAATAGAATAAATAAAGGGAGAGCTAGAAATGCTTTAAAACAAGAGGACAACCCATAAATAACACTACAGTGATTAAACTTGAAAAAAAAAATCCAAGGAAATATCAGGTATGGTCAATGACTACATTTTTTTCATTCTTGCTCAGGACCTCAGCAACAATGCTCGGGAAAAGGATCTTTTCTGTGGTACACCACCAAACCAGCCATTCAGGACTTAACTGGTATATCTCTACCTTCCCTAGAGGCACAGAATGAGTTATTTCCCAATATCATTTTCTGGTCTGTTGGTGGTCATATTTTCTTTCTGACATGAATCTAGTGTAGAGTAGAAAATTGCCAGAGAAGATTTTAGAATGTAATGATACAACAGATTTGAAGAAGGAGGAAGAGGCCCGAATCAAGGAAGGTAGGCAGATCATAGGTGGGAAATATAAGGAAACCAATTCTCCTCTGGAGTCTCCAGAAAGAATGCAGCTCTACTGATGTCTTGATCTTATCTCAGAAGACCCATTTTGACCTTTGACCTCCAGAATTATACGATAATAAATTCGTGTTGTTCTAAGCCTTTAGGTGTATGTTACTTTGTTAAGCAGCAATAGGAAACTAATGCATACAGCATTACCAAGGCTCTGCCTCCTCTTGCCACCACTCCATCAAACTGCCCTTGTGCAAGTCTCTCAATATCACTGAAGTCAATGGAAAATTCTAACTCAAGTCATCTTACAATGTCATCATACTTGACCTCTCAGTAGCTTTTGACATGCAATACTTCCTCTTTCTTGAAACATTTGTATGCTTGACTTCTGGGAGACCAAGGGTACTGGGCTTCCTCCTAACTCATGGGCACCTCCTCCTCAATCTCCCTGGTGACAATGCTCCTGCTCTCCCTTCCAGATACAGGAAATGGAATGTTTTCCATTTTTAAGGCTTTGTCCTGGAGGTATCTTCTCCAGTCTTACTTATTCCTTAGGTGGTCTTATTTAACTTGAAAAGAATTATTATAATGAAGACAACCAAGTTTATGGCACCAGCCTGGAAATTTCCCCTATGCTTATATGTACACTTTGCCTCTTCTGCACCTTGAGTTTGTTGTCTAATAAGCATCTCAAACATGTCCAAGCAGAACAAAATTTCCTGTGGCTGCCTCCCTCACTTTATCCAAACCTCTCTGAAAATATCAGCTTAACATAGAGACATCCCCTCAGCTACTCTGATTGCCTTATACCGTATAGACCCACTAGTCTACACACACACACACACCGTGCTGTCCCCTCACCTTGCTTTAGTTTTAGTTTTAGTTTTAGTACCTTCACTACCTGACATCATTAATTCTTTATTCATTTATTGCTTATTTTCTCCTCATCTTCTCTACTAGGATATATACATTCTCCACAAGAACAGATTTCTTTGGTTTGTTTGCTTTTGCATCCTTAGTGCCTAGAAGAGGGCCTGGTACACAGAAGGCACTGCCTCATGCTACAGTTAAATGTCTTGCTTATTATTATTATATATAATATATATTATTATACATATGTTAGCTCGTTATATATTATATAAAAATAGAGATAATAATATTATGGGCTCCCTATAGTCAGATAACATTTGATAAAAATGGTGTCAATCAAGGTATGGTTTACAAAGGTATTTTTTGAGAAGAGCTTATTTCCAACTATCTTACTGTATAAGAGCTACATGGTTTTTGTCAACTTTGAATTGAGTTCAAGTATCCTCCAACGGATCTCGCTTACCACTCTGTGAGTGACATGGGCTGGGGCGCTCTATCAGCAGGACATATATCAGCTGGCGTCTTATGTCTTATGTCTCAAGGAAACAGAGGTGGATGGGAGGCAGAGTCTCCCGTGGGAATCTTGACCAGGTCCCTCTTTTTTTTTTTTTTGGATGTGGACTTTCTGGGGAATAATAACACAGGGGAAAGGGGGTTGTATTTTTTTACTGCCACATATGTTCTCTCAAAGATACTGCAAAATACAACCTCTGCTTTTAGTATGTTAAAAGGCTGGGTGGGAATATATATATGTGTGGATGATATAAAATATCTCTAGATGTAAAATATCTCTAGTTTAAGCTTCTTGAGGTTAGAAAACCAACGTAAATTGTTCAAGTTGCCCCCAAGGAAAGTCCATCATTTCTTTTATCACTCCATGGATGTTTCTCTTATCTCTCCATAGAGATGAAAACAGCTCTATGTATATCATAATGGCTTTTAAAAAATAAGTAATTCTTGATTTTGTCTTTTGGATTTGAACTGAGCATTAAAATCATCTGGGGGTCCTCTCTTCAAGTATATGCTCAGTTATGTCAGAAGATCTTAACCCAAGTCACATAAATGGAATCTATAGATTCATGGATTTCCTGATTCACAAAAAGATTTATTCCTAAAGGCTGAAAAACATTGAGCTACCAATAGATGTCTAGATGGTGGATCTTCCCAGCTCAAAGGGATGGCTGGGATGGGGAATCAGGAAGGCATAGGGAGTAAGGTGATAATTTGTAACAACAGAGGGTGACCCTTTGGTACTGACGTGCCCACAGATGATCTTCTTTACTCATCAGAATTCACCTACCTCTACTTAGCAGTCCAACTATGTCACAGCAGGTTTATGGGTAGGAGAGAAAAATCTGAGATTGGGTCTGAATTTAGGGAGAGACAACATCTTGTATGCAATGAATGAGTAAGGAACTGAAAGGGGTAGAGTTTCACTCTCTCAACATTTTGACTCCTTTGGGAGGGCCCAAAGGCCTTCTGGATTGTTCAGTCATGAACAACGTGTCAGTCACAGCCAGGCCAGGACACAGGGGGCATAGAAGCCCTCCTCCTGTTCACATCATTCATTTGGCAACAATCACGCACTGCAGCATAACACCTTGTATGGCAATGTTGTATATTAGTATTGCTATTTTATTATTTCACTTTGTGTGTGCATACTAGGCTCAACCAGATTTAAGGGTGCTAGAAGCCAAAATCCTTGCCAAATATTGATCATGGTGCTACACACACAGTTGGTACTTAATTATTTTTTCAAATGAATAAATAAATGACAATGCATGAAATAAGTAAGAAGCCGTATCTGGCACTTGCTCCACTTTAAAGAGTCAAGGTAAGGCCTGTCTTTTAAGAGCAGGTTATTTGGAAAATATTTCCATTAATATCAATGAAGGCTTTTCAGGTCTAAATTTCTGTGACCATGGATTGAGAGTTTTATATGATGATAACATATATACGCCATCCTTGATACTTTATAAAGTGCTTGCACACATGTTCTCAATAACTATACTATTTTCAAAAGTAGAGGGGCTGAGGGGGTTCTCTGATCTATTTCAACTGTCCCTGGGGGGAACCTGAGCAATTTAGGTTGATTTCCAGAGGAATAAGTTCCCTAGCTCCCTTCGGGTTAAGATCTGATGGTTTCCTCAGTTACCGAGTCCTCTTCCTGCTATTTAAATCTGTCTGCTCTGGTTCTATGTTTAGTAGTCATTTAGTTAATACCTGGGGAGTTAATGTTTTCCTGGCAAGACCTGGAGAAATACTTTGCTGTTCTTCCCCTTCGTTCATGAAGACTGGAGAACTGCTTAGCAATGAAAGAGGCAGGTTGATCTACTTTAAATAAGGCAGCCTGGCTCTCATGGGAGTTCTTAGGGCACCAGTCAATTACAGCCTGTAATGGTGAATGCAAATATCTCACTGATGTTACTATTTGGTTTGAAAAAAAAAAGCAAGGATAGAAAAATGTCCATTAGAGATGACAGTCAACTTTGAATGTCCCTAATTCAATAATGAGTCTCCAATGAGCTAGAAGGATCAGGCTGGGAGAGTTCCAAAGACCTGATGAATCATGAAGGTTTTAGAACCACACTGTGTCAAAGAGGAGAGTGTTATTTCTTAATTTGACAAATACTACTCATTAAACCCAGGCCAACATCGCAAATGGCAACAGGAAAGATATTCCAAATCTAAGGCTAGAATAGTAAACATAAGTACTGTTGTAAAATGAAAGAATCTTTTAGGCAAGTGTGACACTGGCTATGGACAGCAATAATCCTTATATTATGGAAGAGAAAAGGAGGGAATTCCTCTTAGAGCAGGGCCAGCCACAAACAGAGGCAACTAGCATGAAATGTCCTGCCTGACTGCCCATCGTCACTTTGGCTGCCACAGTGGTAGTTTCCAGGTATTCACTCCTTTGGATTGTCATGAAAGGACAGTGTTAGAATGCAGAGTTGACAAACTGACCCAGTAGTAGCTATTTCCATATTCATTCATACTGGTATCCAAGAAATTAGCCTTGAGGCAACAGACCAGAGGGATTTAATAGGAAGCACAGAAAATGTGCAGAGTAAGGGATGCAATCTGGGAAAGAGGGATGGGATGCAGTCTTGAAGATGCTGGGTTTGGAGCAGAACAAAAGGAAGCATGGAAATTTAGAGGTGACCATGTTACCAGACACCCAATGCCAGTTTTGCTGATGCTGACATTTTTCCATAATGGCTCTGTTGGGAGTTTCTCCAATTAAATGAACAGAAACACAGAAGAGTCAGCGTCTGACCCGTGGGAGTTTGCTTCCTCCTCTCCTCTTTGTCACCAGTGTCACTCCCTCATTGACTCTGGCCCTTTTTCTCTAAAGGATTTACTTGGTTGACCATGGGACAAGGAGCAGAGTCAACAGAAACCCTCAGATGGTGAAGGCACAAAAATATCTTAAGACCCTCGTTGTGCAATATCCGCCTTGCTAATTAGTTCACAGATATGATGTACACTGTCCAATTATCTGCTTCCAAAATTACCAAAAATCCATATGGCTGTTTAGCAAGGTCACAAATGCTGGGCATCACCATTACAACTGTTTGAAAGAAATCCAACTTCACTTCTATGTGGAAAATGGAACCCTAGAGAGGTAGGAAGCTTGTAATGGTTGTAGGAAAACTCCTACAAGAGCTCACAAAGCCATGAAAAAGGTGTTCGATATAGGTGTTTGGATCCAAATAGAAGACACTTCCTACACTCTGCCTTAGTAACATCTAGTTCAGTCACTTGTCCCAAATCACTTCATTTTCTTAAGCCAAGTTTTGGCTTATTACCATACAGATGGGGATTCTGGATTTCTTTTTTTTTAAGTGAGAATTCTCACTTTGCTATGTTAATCAAGCAGAGTGACATTCTTTTTGATTGCCTGGTGAATTATGAAACCAGATCAAACTACAGATTTTGTACTTATTGTAACAAAAAGCAACGAAGAGTGAGTTAGACTTGGATTTCAATCCAACTGTCCCGTTTATGAGCTTGGTAGCCCCAGGCAAATCACTGAACCTCTCTGAGCATTTTATTTTTTTCTCATTACAAAAAGGAGGATATGGTTGTCCCCTAAATAAAGTTGTGTGAATTAAATGAGCTCGTGTTTGAGGAGCAAGCTTAGCACAGCAATTAGTGCCATTGAAAAGCAGGAATATTCCCTACATGTGTGTCTCAGATTAATGTTAATGGGAATTTGGGAAAGTGAGGAGGTGGTCTGAGCAAAAGAAGGTGGTGGGAGGGGTCCCTGAGAGGAGGGACTTATAGTTTTTGGTCCTGAACTATGAGTTAGATCAGAACTTGGCTATCTTTGTCAATAATCAGTATCTCACTGAGTACATATTTCAAGTGAAAGTACAAAAATAAATAGATAAATAATAAATAAATAAAATGAAGGTACGTTTTCCTGGAGGCAGGGCACATGAGGGGGTGTAGACTTAGTGGAGTTGCTTTTCCAAATTGGTAATCATGTGAGTTTCATTTTCTCTCTTGTGATGTCCCCTGTTTTTTTAAATGTCATTTGCTTTGCAGAATCCAAGACCTTCTTCTGAACTCCAGACTAGTATGAAAATGCACTTGTAAATATTGAGAAGTTGAGCTAGGACTTTGAATGATTCCTGCATATATGCAGTGCCAATGACTCAGACTTCCTTTTTCATCCAAAACAGGGCCACCCGTGTGCCAGCACTGCTTGTCCAGCTCATTGTTACTGGCATTCAGATACCAGGGACCTGAATCTCTCAGAACAGGTTTTGTTTACTCTTCAACCCCTCAAAAATAAACACATGACTAAAAAACCAAATGGGAATAAATCCACAGAGACAGGTAAAGAATGAGTGCATTTGTGATGAATGGTCTTAGAAATGTATTAGCTAAAGAGCTGCTGATAAGCTAGGAGATGTTCTTTGGGTGCTGGGATGGAATTTTTTTAAAGGTGGCTTGACTTCTTTCCTAGATCAGAGTTTTATTATATGTTATTCACTGAAGACTACAGCTGACAAGAAGTTGCCTGTCCTTACTATTGGGTGTTTTTTCAATGACTTTAGAAGCAACTTACAATAAATGTTGCCTGGACATCACCTCTACTTGCAGTGACTCCAATTATAATAGCTGTTTTTGTTCATTTTGTATCCTCACTGTACTCCTTTTTTTTTTTTTAAGATTTTATTTATTTAGAGGGAGTGCAAACCAGTGGGAGCAAGTGGGGAGAGACAAGGAGAGAGAGAATCTCAAGCAGATTTCCCAACATGGAACTCGATCTCATGACCCTTAGATCATGACCTTAGCCAAAATCAGGAGTCAGATGCTCAACTGACTGAGCCACCCTGGCATCCTCTTAGAGTACTCTTTAAATAAACAGTGATGGGATCGAGAGGGAGGAGTGAACAGGATGCTGGGGAATGAGAAGTTTGGAAATGTAAATAAAGCATTTTGGAGTTCTCAGTACAGAAGCTGATGCCATCTCTGTTCAGTTACTGAATTTGCCCTTTACTCACCATTGCATGATTCAGCCATACTGGAAAGATACCATCTAGGACCTTAGGGTAAACAAGCTCTCGATCATAAAGAAAGAGGATCCAGAATGACAAAAATACAAACTGGAAAATATAATACAAAAATAGCGTCATTAGTTTGTTTTCCATAGAACTTTCTAAGTTAACCAAGGAAACATGGCAAAATAAAAATAGATACAATCAGTCTTAAAGATATCCTATAGACACATCATAGAAATGTAAAATGAAGACAACCTTCCTATTGAATTAATTGCTATGTCCACTCTCTGGGGATTCCAGAGAATTGGGAATCAATTATTTGTCCTTGTGGCAGGCAGGGAGGATATAGATAAACAGGATTCACAGACCATTAAGTCATTTTATTTTAACCAATGACCTCTCTAGTCTAAGCTTTCACTGGGAGTACTGAGATCAGCCACATTGGGGTGGTTTGAGTCTTACACTTCCTTGCCCACCCTCTAAGTAGGCATGGCAAGGGGACACAGGGACACTGGGGGAGGGCAGAAGAGACAAGCTCTCAGGATAATCAGAAGCTAGTTAATGAGAGTTGTATCTCCCCCTTGCTCAGAGCTTTGGAATGATCCTCATCTGCTCATGCCCCTTGGCTGTCTTGTCAAAGTGTCTGTCCTCTGTGTTACAAAGTCAATGTAAAGGTGGGGAGAAAAATCACCATTAATTTTCTAATTTTCTTATCTTCTTACATTCCAAAGGCTCAATTTCTAAGCCTTAAAAAAATGAACACACTCCAATGTGACTAAAAACCGGGCCTTTGTATTTATGGGGGTGGAGGGAGAGGTATCCTGCGAAGTACAACTGGAATGCCAGGACTTGCTCTGTTATCTGAGAACCTGTCAGTGTTTGGGCAGTTTCATTTTGCACTTAAGTTTGAAATTTCAATACTATAGGATGCAGGACAAGGACAGGCAGAGGGAGGCAGTCATTTCTAAGCATAGCCAGTGTTGGGCAGCCGACAGGCTTCATCCCAATTTGTTTCCATTCTAACCAATGAATGAAAACAGGAGCAATGTCATCGAGATGTGGGCAGTATCAGCAAATCCACTTGCTGTCGCTGGCAGATGTCGTGCTTCTTTCCAGTGTCCATTCATTCAACAAAATGAATTAGGCACTCACTGTGCACCCCACACTAGATATTTTGGACAGACTGTCTTGCTCTCTCCCCAATTGTCTTTTCCATGAGCCAACTCTGAAGTTCTCATACCCCTCCCCGCCCTTTTTTATGGTTTCCACTTGTAGAAGTAACATATGCTCATTGTAGCAAGTAAAAGAAGATGTATAAAAGGAAAAATGACTCATCTGTCTCCCCAGCACCCTGCATTCCCAGGACTCTGATGGAGCCAAGGCTATCTTAGTTGTAGCTTGATTAAGAAAGATCCTTCAAACTTCCCCATTAGACATCCATAAGGATCTTGAATCAAATGTTTACAAAGATAAAAAGGCAGTGATCATTCTGGTCAGTAATGAGCCTTATTTCTTGATGACACTGGGCAACATGGTGCGGTCCTCAGACAAGACATTCATGCAAATGCAGTTGCTCAGGTTCCCAATAATCGGCACCTGAACAGCCTTGCTACCCAGGAGAAGTGTTGTTTATTTAAATGGACAAGTGTATTCTATTACTAACACATCTTTGTGACTTACTGTGGAGATTGGAAAAGCCAGCGTGGTAAAAAGCAGGTCTCTGAAGGTGGTCATGAACTTAATGTCTTTCTCTCCCTTAATTCTTTTTAGCACATCTTCCACGCAGGCGACCCCGAAGAAAATGGCCTGCAAGAGCTAAATTCATTACAACAAATGAGGGCATTTTCATTTGCTTTAATTAATACATTCTTCACTGACGTAAAGCTCCATCCCTCTGGGAGCAATGTTGATTTGAGAAGGAGGGGGCTGTTGGCTGTGTTGGTTGAGAGCCAATTTAAGAGCTGGTCTTCCAGCTCAGTGGGCCCTGACCTTGCTCACTAAAACTGATTGAGTAAAGTCGTTTAGGGGATAATAATGTGTACAGTATTTAGTGTAATGGACTCAAGCTAAAATGGAAACAAAATAAAAGAGTCAGCTTAAAAGGAGAATGTAATGAGATAGATACCTTAGCTGCACGGAGGTGGGCAAAACCAAATAAACAAGACAAGGGCAAAGAGCCAGACACAATGGTGGACATGTTCTGACATCTTCCCAGGAAGAAAAAAAAAAAAAAAAGTTAAATCCCCAGTGCTGCAATCTCATTAAAGAAGCCGGAATCAGGGTCGAGAGCACCACAAAGGAGCTCTGTGCTCTCGAGGGAGATGCACAAAATGGTGTCTTGCTTACCTGAGGGAGAAGCCAATGTCCTTCTTTGATTGAAACAGGGTACCTGAAGCCCTTGCAAAGAAAATCTGGCTAAGGGAGTGATTTAAATCCACAGGGATAGGGCAAGCCAGGGGCTCTGTTCATCACTAAGTACCATGAGATCCTTGAGGTGAGGAAAAAGAGAAGTAAGGCCTTTTTCCGGGGAAGTAAGACCAGATAAAGGCAAACTTTGCCCATTCTTACTCTTTTGCACAAACCTATGGCTTCTGATTGAAAGCTTCGTAGGTCACAATATAGAATTAGGGTTGGTTTTAAACTGTGCTTGCATTAGATCTCATCCTATTCCTTGAAAGCTCTGGGTTGGTACAAAAGGGGCAGTCAGGACTCTAAGAGTATGAGTTCTGGAGCCTACGGCATTGCTTTCAGGATGGATCAAGTTGGCTGTTGAGAAATGCCCTCTGAGGTCTGGACTCCCAGAAAAAAAGTTCTAGCAGAGTTGGCCTTCTGCCACTCTAGCCTGATAGGGTGGGTGACGGAGGATCCAGAGGTGAATTAGGCCAGCGACATGCCCGCCTGGGTCCTCAGACCAGCAGCACCAGTGTCACCCCAAAACTTGTGAGAAATACAAGACCTCAGCCCCACTCAACTATAGAATCAGAATCTTTGAGAGTGGAGTCCAGGAACTTATTAACAAACACTCCAGGTGATCCTTATATATGCTAAAGTTCTGGAATCACTCACTGGATTAGACATAAATTTATCACTGAAAATTCCTACTGACTACTCAAAGCTATGATAACGGACTTTCATTGATTTCTTGTTATGTGCCAGGCACTGATCTAGGTTTCTAATTTCTCATAATAACCTTATGAGGTAAGTCCTATTATCATGCTCTCTCACAACCCATTTTACAGATAAGAAAACTGAGGCACAGAGACATGAACAAACTTGCCTCAAGTCTCATGGTTGGTGAATGGGGATTTGAAACCCAGTCTGGGTCTTGAGTCAGACTTTAAAAAAAAAGTCGAGTTTCTAAGAACAATTCAGATAAAGCACTGTGGGCGGTTGGAAGAAAGACAAGTATCTCCAGGTGGGAGACTTAAAAATGACTTTGAAAAATACTGATGTCCAATTTTCAACCTATGCCCCCAGAGACTCTAATTTCCTAGGGGTGTGGCCTGGACTTCAGAATTTTTAAAAATCCTCCCAGGTGATGCTAATTGAGACAGCTAGGGTGGAGAGCCACTTACCTAGAGGAGCTTCCATTTGGACATTTGGATCTGGCCTTCCCAAGAGAGCGGAGATCCAGGGAGGGAACCCTTCTGATGGGATGAGCTTGGAGAAAGAGAGAGAGAGAGAAAGAGAGAGAGAGAGAGAGAGAGGTGGAAAGTGAGGGACAAGACCCCTCAACTAAGGGTCATGGGGGGCAAAGGGGGCAGCAAGGTAGCAAAGAATGATCAGATGGTAGCAAACTGAGAAAGGTACGAGAGCCTCATGGTCCCTGAAGGGAGGAAGAAGCTTTGAGTCAGAAGGGTGGTTCCAGAGAGGGGTGGGCAACAGTTTTGACATGAAGAGGTGGCCACCCCAATACTCGTCATCAACTTTTGACATTCAGCCCCCAGGCTGCAGAATTTGGAGCAGTCTTTTGCACATGGATGATAGAGGAAGTGGCCTCCTCCCACCACTCCCCCCCCCCCCACCCCTGCCTCAACTGGAGCAGCTCTCCTCTCACCCCAGGTTTCACTTCCAGCTGTTCAGGCCACAGCAGGCAGCTGCTTTAGTTAGGAAGGACAGGCATGGGGCCTAGGCCCCAGCAAAGAGGCCTGCACTCTTCTATCAACATAGCAATTAATCACGTACTGAGCACTGAGAGCCTGCCAGGGTTTCTGTCTTTGGGGAGAGGCCGCCTCCACCCAGCATGTGAAGTCCATGTGACTGCTTTCCTTAGCAAGAGCGTCCCAGAGTCACCATGAGTCAAGCTCATCCTAACTTTCTCTGACTTCTCCCAGTCAAAAATGAGGAAATTGGATTAGGGGAGAACACATTACTCAGAGCCTCCCCGGCTCCCCCTTCATCAATACAACTTTTCCCCATGCCTCAAACTTGCCGACACCTCTCCCTGCCCAGCCCTCCAGCCCTCCAGCCCCGCCCCCATCCCCACCCCCTCACATGTATACGCCAACTGTGTGCACCTTGTCCCCACTGATCTCAATGTGTATTGACATGCCATCATCTGTATCAACAAGGAATATTTGTGGAGCCCTCACAAAGGAGCTCAGGAGGGAGGCACTAGGGTGTTGCCAAGAGAAATAAATAAGCCAGAACTAGGGCAGAGAGGAGCCGTGCAGCAGAGCTGGAGGGCAAGGAGAGGGAGGTGCTATGAGCTCAATCAATGGGGAGCCTTCTTGGAGGGCCTCAAGGACAGGCTGGTATCAGCTCACCCAATGTGACACGGTCTGCTCATTCTCTCAGGACAATACAAAGAAATGTCTATAAAAACAAGCACAGAAAGAACAGCCAAGGGAGAAAATGGTAGCTATCAGAGACTGAACTGTGTCCCCCACACCCTCCTCCTAATTCTTATGTTGGAGTTTATAACCCTCAGTGTGTGTGGTTGGAGATAGGGTCTTTAAAGAAGTAAAAAAGCTAAAATGAGGTCAGTAAGGGTGGGTCCTAATCCGATATGATTGGGGTCTTTCTCTGAAGAAGAAACTAGGACACAGACTACACGACGAGTGAAGCAGGACCATGTGAAGACGTGGGGAGAGGAAGGTGGCCGTCTGCAAGCCAAGGAGGGGGCCTCAACAGAAACTGACCCTACTGATTCCTTGATCTTGGACTTTTAGCCTCTGGAACTATGAGAAAATAAATTTCTGTTAAGCCATCCAGTCTGTAGTACTTTGCTATGGCAGTAGGAGCAGACCAACACAGTAGAGCATTAAGTTAGCAACAACCAGCCTTCTTTTAAGAATCTTACAAAATGACTGTCATTTACATTTTTCAACTATTTTGGCTGCCCAGGAGAGCAGAGCTAATAGCTAATGCTATCCTCTCGATTAGGGTTTATTTCAGAGCTACTGCTCTGTGATTTATCTCCTACCAATTCTTTTCTAAGTTTGTTTTTTCTTTGTGCCTTTTTCTGAAATGCTGCTGGTCTAAGTTTGTTAGCTGGCTTCCGTGTTTGCTGCTAGCTAACAAATTTACCACCTGGGAAGGCTGAATTACATTTTTTATAAGTAGTGCAATTTAAGAAACCATCGCTAAAGGAAATTTTGTTTTTACATTCACGTGTCATCACAAATTCACAAAAATCTTGAAATTATGGAAACTTCGCCTTTCTAAGTCATCGCGTTAATTTCTTTGCCTGTAAGCCAGAACCTTCTTCAACTATCTCAGGAAATGAGAATTTCTTCTATTTAAAAAATAATTCCAGAGAGGGAGATTCCACAAGTTTCCTGAACAAGACATTACAGATCTTATTGGATGAGTCAAGCCATCCAACGCCCAGCCCAGCTCTGTGCCTGACTCGAACAGGCTGGGACTTTCTTAGGTCTTGCCTTCAAAATGATGCAAGACTTGCAGTGGGAGATGATTCCAGAATAAAACAGCAAATGGAGACCAATTGTGGTGAGTATTTTAAATAACTGCTGCGATGATGAGGGTATTGGTATTTGGGGACAGGTAGAGGAGACCTTTGCTAAAATAGATCTGCACTATATATAATAGACTGTTTCAAGCATCGTTCATGTGCATTTAGCTTACATAAGAAATTGAGATAAAAAAACATAGAAGAAATGATATGAAGAATATAAACTGGCATGAAGAGGAGGGGGAAAAAAAGAAACCACTAACACTGAAAGACAGGTTGGAAGAAGAATTCTAAGAATGCTCATCCAGGGCTGCGTAGCTGCTGATGACTGGCCTCAGAGTAACAGCAGGATGGCTGTGGGGAGACTCCCTTACAGGTGGGATGGGGTTCCCTAAAAAGTGCTTCAGACCAGGTAGACCCATGTTCTGGTCATTTATTCACGTAATCAACATTCACACGGTGCCCGTTAAGGTGCCAGAAACTCGGAAACTATTACACATAGTACAGGCCAGGGCAGACTCTGTTCTCACATGTTTTTATTCGGAAGAAGAGAGGATAAAGAGGAGGAAGAGCCTTTTCTGTATGTTTACTATTTTACATCATGTAGGTCAGGTTCCTTGGGAAACAGAACCAGATTCTTAGATCTGCCTGTAGAGTGTTCACCGAGGCGTGCTCTTGAAACAACTGTGAGAGAGAGGGAAGGAGGGGGTGGGAGCAGGACTGAGCAGCAGGAAAAGATGAAAGACAATGCAGTTGCATGGAATCAGCTGGTCCCCAAAGGAGCTCTAGAGCTGAGCTGGCTCTTCAGAATTGTCCTAGAGCCCAGCCTTTCTACTCCAAATCAACTAGTCATTGGATGAAGCAAACCCAAGGAGAGCCCCAAGCCTTGTCGAGGGTGCTGCCTTCTGCTAAGGGCATTTCTGGGACAGGACCTCAGCTGTGAGTCATCAGCAGCCAACACTCCTCCCAGGAAGTGTGGCAAGAATACCTTGATGCTGGGGAGATTGGGGATTCTGGGGGCCCCATCACAGGATCCACTCCATATGAAGATACTGAGGCTCAGAGATGTTAGGTAACTCACTCACGATCACACAAGTGAACAGCAGAACCAGGAATCCCCACCTCCCCTCATCGCCAGCAGCCTGGCTCCAAAGGCTGAGTTTTCAATCACCGAGCTCTATATGGTGCGTGAAGAGCCTACCAAAACATCGTGGGTTCAGTAAGTTAGTTATTTTATTTTGGGTGCTGGTGGTGACAATTTCCTGCCATCAATTCTCATCCTTTCAGCCAACTGAGAGCTGAAAACCGTGGGCTTAAGCATTTTTTTGTGAATAGACAGTGAAGTGTGTTTCTGACTCTGTTGAGCTTAAGGGTTCCACAGAGTAATGTATTAACCTGATGATGGAAATTAAAGGTTGGCCTCAAGTGAGTCCTGTAACATAAATGGATCCTCTTCTCATTATTCGTGAGCTGCATTTGGAGTTTGGGCCAATGGAGGGTCCTCAAGGATTTCTCTTTCCCTGGCCCTGCTATGCCATCTCTAAGGACCTATGTGATGAAGTTGCTGTTGTCAGGGTGACAGCCTGAGGAAAATGAGGTCAGAGATGCAGGAGGCTTGGACAACTTCATGATAAATGGAGGGTAAGGTCATGTCTTTGTCGGTTAAGGGGGGAGGGGCCCACCCAGAATCTCCCTTGGAGATCCCAGTTATGTGGCACAACGTTTCAGGAGGAACTTTATTTTAAAAAGAGGAAAACCCGGCAACCTGCATAAAGCCAACAAGCTCAATTGTAGCTAAAAGTCCCCTCTAACCTCCACCTCCCAGTTTATGTTCCCTGAGGTCAGGGGCAGTCCCCTGGATGGAAATGGAGTCGATAGGAGGGGACACAATATTTGTGGAAGTCTCAGGCACTGGAAGCCTGAGCTGACAGGAACAACCTGAGGATGTCCACAGCACTGCCATGTCTCCACACCCAGCTTCAGGGGTTCCCCATTCAGCACGACTCACTGTTCTCTGCTTGAGCCTGCCAACTCTACTCCCAAGACTGCCCCAGTGCCTGCAGCCTGTACCTGCACAGCTAACAGTGGCTCCACAGTGGCCAACTGCTGGCTGGGAAGCTGGAACGTGCACCCTGCAGAAGGAGATAACCATCAGTGAGCTGGGTGGGTGACCCTTGCCTGGATCCATGACCCACCAACTGATATTCCACTAAATCACTTTGTCCTCTGCATGACCTCCAGTCAAAGGTGAGATGACTAGAAGCTCACCACCACCTCCCTATCTTCTCTCTTCATCATCCAGTGTGTGTAGCATTCTGAGAGCTTCCTGCATGTTGAGTCATGAATCATCATGGCCATTTTGTGATGACTGCTTTTATTTCTATTTGGCAGTTTTGGAAACATGAAGTACCTAGCCCAGGATCACAGCCCCTGGAGATGGTAGAGCTGAGGTGCCATCCCAGAGACTCATAACCCTAGACTCATGCTTATAACCATGAGGCTACACAGCCTCTCCCTCCCAACAGAGAATTGACTGCCTCTTCCCTGGGATCGACGTATTCCCTCATTAGCCTCAAACTCACTTCTCCCCTTGCTTTTCTTTACTCTTCTCAGGTACTGGGCAGGAACTGGCCACTGTGACCAAATCTCAGTGGCACCCTTCCCACTCTACCCCCTGACACCAATGCTGTGTGCCTTCCCTTTGAAAGCCCTATGAAGCTTCAGGAAGAAAATAGGGATGATCAGAATGTCGATCTGCGCTAAGGTGAGTTGTGCTCTTGAAATGAGGCATAACTGATATTCAGCCAAATAAAAATTAAAACTGTTGAAAGAGAGGATGGTAAATTTCCTGGAAAGCAGGTCAGGGTACTGACTTCAACAAGTTTAAATACACTTACGAGTATTACAGCAAGTTATGAGACTTAATCATTAGGAAACAGAACCATTAAATCAACCCATGATACCTCAAGAGCAAGAAATGTTAAGGCCCAGAATCTCACCTTAAGTATCATATTTGGAATCTATATACTTTTTAAATATTTTATTTATTCATTTGAGAAAACAGAGAGAGCACAGTTTGGGGAGGGAAAGGGAGAAGCAGACCCCCTACTGAACAGGAAGCCCCGCTCAGGGCTCAATCCCAGGACCCTGAGGGTCATAACCTGAGTTGAAGGCAGATGCTTAACTGTCTGAGTCACCCAGGTGCCCTGGAATCTATCTTTAAATTGATCCCCTGAAACACAGTCAACCCATCTTCACCAACTAGAAAACTTTGCATTAAGTCATACTTTCAAGATGACACCTAACAGAGCCAGGAAAGGAAACAGCCACAGGTGAGCCCCTCTCTGCTTGTTTCAAGAGCCAAAAGATGTCAGAAGAGATAATAGTGCTCAAGAAGGCAGAAGACACTGAAGGTCAAGTGCAGTCAACCTACCAAGTTGCTCAGTTTTTCTTCCAGGGGTCCTCCTTGCCAGCTACTAGGGCAACTACAATGAAGAATCATAGAATGTCAGGAGACAAAACTCCTGCTTTAGAGCCATTTACATGTTAAGACTCACATGTGGGTGGAAATGAGAAAATAATACTATACATAAATTAGATAAATAAGCAGAGACTGAGAGATGCTGTAAAAACTCAGGGAAAGGAAAAATAAAAGTGGGTTGGAGTTGGTCAGCAGAGATTCTAAGGAAAACATGGGATTTTAGATGGTCTATGAAAGTGGCAAGGCAGTGGAGAGGCAAGAAGGCCTTCCATCCAAAGATGACATGAACATGGGTAGGGAGGTGATGGCAAGAAGCCTAGAGACCGATGCTGGAGAAAACACAGGCCTTCCTGAGGAAGAGACCAGCTTTTCTGGGAAGAATAGGGCCTGAGGGCTGAGTAGACATGTAAGCTCTTAAGTCAGGAGTGTGCAATTACTTCTATAAGGTAGGAGAAAGCCACTGTGGCTTCTTGAATAGCAGAACCATCCTGGGCAAGCAAGCTCCTAATGTTTATAATAAAACCAAACCCAACCCAGTACTTTGGGAAGATTAATCTGAAACCTGAGAGATAAATGGATGGATGGCTAACAAGAGGGCGATATAGAGATCATCTCAGTACCCAGGTACAAATTAATAATTGCCTGTCATATGGGATAGTAAGACTGAAGAAAGAATGAACCTAAGGGGGAAAAAAACCAACATAGGATTTGGTAGCTGATTCATCAGGGAAGAGAAAAAGAGATTAATGTTTGGAAAGAATAGTCTTTGACAAGATAAATGGCTTTTTCCATTCTTGGTAATATGAGGGCTCTGGGGCATGGAACTGAGAATGAGAAAGTCAGGGAGCCAGTTCGTGGGAGTAGGTGGTAAGTCTGTTCTCAGCCACGCTTACTGTGAGGTGGGACATCCATACTGGAATTTGGATTAGATTCCATCAGCAGTCCTGGCTATTGGCACTCTGCCTTTTCATTGACTTTTTAAATATAAAGCCAATAGATAGACAAAGCTGAGGTTTTTACTACATTATTCTAGCTCCACAAAAGCATTTCTTTGTGGTTTTCTATTTGTGTGTTTGTTTCATAAAATCCCGTGACTGAAAGAAGTAGTCACCTTGATAGTTTCAAGGACACTAGAGCTGCCCAAGCTTGAAGCTTTCAGGCCAAAATCAAAAGCCAACAAAAGGCCAGAGAGAAGGAAGCAGAACCTCCAGGTTGCTTGGATTTGAACCTTCTGAATTTTTTTCTCCTTAGCACTTCAGAGTGTCAATTTTTCTGATCTTGCATAACCTCTGCTTAGGATTGTGATTCCAAAGGATTGGAATATTTTGCCCAGTTTCTGAAATCAGACGTTTTTATGGCACCCTAGGTCTTAGTTTAAAAAAAAAATCTCAAACATTAATTAGCATCCCCAGAGGATGTACTATTTTTAACTTTTAACTTTAATATTTTTACATATTCCCAAAACATTTTCTAAAAACCTATTTTTCTCCCATTCATTCACACTTCATTCATCAGAATGTGGTCAGCTGGGCTAGAGAGACAAGAAGGAATCAAGTCATAGGATTGGTTGGTAAATTGTTGAAAATGTGTATTTGCCATTTGGTTGGGTGATTCATCCTTTAAGATGGAGCCTGAGCCTATAAAAAATTGAAGTGGGATCTGAACATGGCAAAATGTGTTTGCTTTTCTTAGATAAATCTGTTAGTCTGTGCTGGAAAATGGCATCGTTCCCCCATTGGAAATTGTGCTTCCCACGCAACATACGCCACCCTGCCTTCCCTCACAGATTTCCCCAAGCAAAGTTCAAATTCTCGCTTGTGTTTGTAGTCAGTCCCATGGTGAAACCATTAATTTAGTCTTTCCATTTGAGCTCATCTGAGAAGAGCTCCAAGATATGACTCTTTTCAAAGAGTGTTTAACAATTAGCACAAAACATAGCTACCGAAAACCTCTGAATTGGATTTCTCGGAGCCAATTGTCAAGTCAAAAAGAAAGCCAAAACCCAAAGACAATGAAGAAGGAAGACAAAGGATGGAATTTTGTATTTACCAAAAGTCAAAGGTGATATGTGTAAAAATGCTAATACTAGAGACTAAGAGCTTGCTTCCTGGTACGTTCATATGGACTTACCAGATTTAGGAATGTCAAGTACTTCCAGTGTCCACCATTTAGAAAGATTTTGGATTTCTGCTGGTCCCCTCCTTGCTGTGAGATGTAATAATTGAGAAAAATATACCAGCTCAGAACAAGGAAATGGTATATGCAGGTACAAGTCCTCGTCATGGCTAGCTCTGACCAGGGAGCCATGGATGACTCAGGCAGCTTTCCTCTGGCGTCCTTCCTTGTGCGGGTCACAGCTGAAGTCGTATAAGGCATGCCCGAGAGCTGTAAAACACCCCCTCTGGGATTAGGAGTTCCCGCAAGACCGAATTTTGCTTCTCTCATAGGCTCCCTCCCTGATAAACTTGAGAGGCAGGATTACTGTTGGTTTTCAGATATCTTCATTTAGATAATGACAAGTAATCCCCAGATCTGCATAAGTTTCAGTGTTTTAGGCTTTGAAGAGGGGCAGGGGAGAAGGTAAAATCTGTACTTTGCACTGCTTGCCTGGGGTGGGGGTTAAGGGGCCTTATTGTGAAACAGCAATAAACTCTAATCAATACTGTCAGGGCCATATCCTCTTTTCATTCCTTTTTATCTGGGCAGAACAAGGAAGTTGGAATAATACTTCTTGAGAGATGAGGGTCAGGTTGATAGAAGGAGACGAGAGATTATGGGCACATTTATGGTACAAAGGGAGGTGAGTAGAAAGGGAAAGGATATTATAATCTTGCTCCTGAGGTTTCTAGGGTCCTATATAATCTGCAAAAAACTGCTCCTCCAGGGAGCAGCCCCAAAACTTTTTTTCTTTTCCTTTAGTTTTTTCTCTATACCCTAGAGAACCAAAGGTTACCTAGGGCTGCCCCAGATCATTTACATGGGTGTTTCTGTGCCCTGAGAAGAAGCATAGCAAGAGGTCTGTGGCCAAAGAAGCATAGGAAGAAGTATGTAGCCATGACCCCGACATACCTGAGTTTAGACATTGCTGGGAGAGAGTGAGGGTCTCTGCATTGCCTCAGAGAGTAAGAAAACGTGCTTAGGCTGGGCAGAGTTTGCAGAACCTGGCCCTGCTCAGGCTCGGCAGAAGGCACCTGAGAGAGTGCTAGAAGTGTGATGCCTTGTGACATCACCAGCTTGTTTCCCTGGGCAACTGATTCAGAGGGTTCTGAGCAAAGCCCCAAGGGAAAGCTCCCAATGTTGTTATGTAAGTCTGGAGCTGATGCTGTTTGATGATTTAATCAGGGCTGACCAGTAGTTGGAGAAAGAATTACAGGCTACATACACACGGAGGGCAAGAGAAAAGCAAACCCACCTCCTAAGAGTCATCAGACCCCAGACATCAAGAATTCTATATGGTGGCAGGGGTGGGGAAAGCAAACCTCAGCCAGCAGTAGAGGGTCATCATTGTAAGTGTTCCCAAGGGGAGGGATGATCTGGCAAATGGTGACATAAAACTGTACACAATTCCATGGCCTAGGTTAAAATTACAAATACAGCAGTTCATGCTTTGACAGGGCATATTATGTGACAGGCCTTGCTCTAAGTGCTTTATAATATTAGCTCATTTAACACTCTAGACACCCACACGAAGTAAGTACTATTATGAACCTCATTTTCAGATGGGGCTGTTAAAAGCATGCTCAAAAAGTAGTAAGAGACAGAGCTTCAGTGTGCACTGACCATAACGAAGCAATGTTTGTTCTCATGCCCTCAGACTGCCTTTGTGATGTCTCTCCACTTTCCGCTGACCCTCTTTTATTCCTCTATCTCTGCCATGGGGAACTTCTCTCAGGAAAGAATCAGATCTGTTTTGAAACTTGGTGCACATATAGGTTATTGTGCTATGTTTCCTGCGGTGTTTTCATGGTACACATCATTATAGATTAGGGGTTTGATACCTTTTTACAAAAATCTCAAGCAGAATTCTGCAGATGGGTAAGGATTTGGGGCAAAAGTGAGAAAAGACAGGAAGACAAAGACTCAAATATCTGGAACATGTATACCCAACCTGGAAACTGGCCTTTTAACACCTGGATTTTTTTTTCCTGCATTAATCTCAATGCCCATAGATGAAACCTTTCATAAATATTGATACAGTTGGGGCATCTGGGTGGCTCAGTGGGTTAAGTGTCCAACTCTTGATTTCATTTCAGGTAATGATCTCAGGGTCATGAGAGTGGGCCCCACATCAGGCTCTGGTGCTGGGTGTGAAGCCTACTTAAGATTCCTTTTGTCCCTCTCTCTCCCCTCCCCTCAAAAAAATATTGATACAACTATTTAAATTTATTTGTAAGTTGTTCAGTGTTTGACATTGGAATCCACTTGTTACCATTTTAATGAATAACATATCTATCTATCTGTCTATATTTAATTCAATATATTTTCTCATAAAAATTTCCACAGAAATGTTGTCTAAAGAGAATTCTACCTTGTGACCATGATCACACCACAGTTTGTATCTCTAGTTGAATAACTGATAAATTTTCATGAAGCACTTTGGCCATCTGTCACCTGCTCTGAGACCAGGTGGAGCTTTGTGGAATAAAGATAGTGTCACCACTTAGCTGCACAATATTACAAACTAATACATACTAAATCTGCTATTAGCCTGCCTTTCTCCACTCTTCTAGTATCTGGAGGCCTCATGTCATATTCAGGAGAAGAAGAGAATTGTTTCCTAACTTAATAAAAAACTGACAGAAATACACTTTTTTTTTTACAGGAAACACTAAAAATATAAAATAACCATATTTCACATTTTGAATTGAACAGATAACTTGACTCTTAAAAGCAACGTTCTTGGAAACTCTCTACCTTCTGGGAGTTTAGAACATTAACCTTTAATTTCACAAATAATTATTGAGGAACTGCTAATTGAGGAGTACTTACGAGGTTCTGTGGATTCCCTGAGGAATAAAAGAGAGAGAGAGCGATAGCCAATCCCTGTCCTCATGGAGGTTTTATTCTAGTTAGGGAGATGGACATTAAATAACAATACAATTAGGTGTTAATTCATAATTATGGCAGTTTCTGTGGAGGATAATAGCGCGAGACCTGGAGTGGTCTCTTGTAAACAGAGCTGTCCTCCCAATACTCCTAACAAGCTCTAACCATCCTTCCCGATCTTTTTTGAGAGCTCCTCTTTCTCTGCCAGCACTTTATGTGCTTGTGTTTCCCAGGGAGCTACTCCAGCCCTCTGCCCTTCTCCCTATATACTTACCTTAGTGATGCTGCTCACTATCACGGTTTCTGCCACGACTTTCCAGTCTATAATCACAAATTTTATATCTGTATTCCCAGCCCTCTCTCCATCCCCACAAAGCTTCAAACGTATCTTTGACTACTTGTTGCATATTTCCTGAATGAGTCAGATGTACTTTAAACTCAAGATGTCTAAAATGAATTCACTAGCTTGCCCCAAATCTGACCTCTTGTCTCCATCCTCTGTCTTGGGGGGATGGCCCCCTTGTCCAGCCTGGGAGCCTTCTTTGTCTCCTCTGTATCCCTCACTGCCCAAATCCTGCCAACTTCATCTCCCAAATCAAATTCAAGTCAATCCTCCTCTTGCTATTCTGTCTATAGCTACCCTAGTTCAAGTCTTCCCAATCTCTTCCCAGTTGGTGCTGTCTTCCAACTGGTTTTCTGGATTCTAGTCTTATCCCTAATTCCATTCTTCCCTAGATGAGGAAGTGAGTCTATCCAAAAAGCCAGTCCAACCATATCCCTCTCCAGCCCTTTAATGTATCAATATCATGTACAGGAGAGCATTTTGATGTTCCTCCAACCACACCTGGCTAGGTCATGCACCAGTGCTTTTGCTCCTACTGCCTCCTCTCCATGATGGCCTCCTCTCAACATGTCTTTGATTGGATATCTGATAACCATCCTCTAAAATGCAGCTTAGCAGTTTCCTTCTCTAGAAACCCTTCTCTGAACATCTCAACCAAGCCATGTTAAAAAAGAACTCCCTTCTAGTCTTCCTTAATACCCTGTGCATCTCTGCATGTTTCTTGCTGATTATTAATGTCTTAGTCCATTCCGGGTGCTACGACAAAAATACCATAGGCTGGGTAGCTTATAAACAACAAAAACTTATTTCTCACACATCTGGAGTCTGGGAAGTCCAAGGTAAAGGCACTAGCAGATTCAATGTCTGCTGAGAGCTTCCTGGTTCACTCATTGATGGTCATCTTCTTGCTACATCTTCACCTGTGGAAAGGAATGAAAGATCCCTCTGAGGACTCCCATGTAAGGGCAATAGTTCCATTAATGAGGGCTCCACCTTTGTAGTCCAATCACCTCCTTCAGATCCCATCTCCTAACACCATAACACCATCACTTTAAGGGTTAAGATATAAATTTTGGAGAAACAAAACGTTTAGTCCATAGCAATTCAAATTGAATATCTTTCATGAACTGTCATCTCCCTGGGCTCAGAGATGGTGTTTTTGGATTCTTAGAGCCTAGCATAGTGCTGAACACACAATAAAAACTTAATAAATGTCTGTCGAATGGACAAATATGTATATACCAGACATACTTGTCTACTGAGCCTTATTATAAAGCCAGCTCATTCATGAAAATCTTACTATCTAATAAAAGCGTTCAGTTGCTGGTTTCTGGTGAGAAGCTGGAACACTAAGATGAGTAAGGCATAACCCAGGCCTTGGAGGAACTCATAGTCAAGTGGCAGAGACAGAAATCTAAACTAAAAAAATCATAGCACAATGTGATAAGTACTATAATAGAGGTATGTATAACCTATTAATGGAACCTAAATTATCTTGCACATTTTCTGTCATTCTAACTATACAGGAGATTGACTTCAAGATAAATGCATTGAGTGAATCATCAGAAACCCCTGATGCCATGTAGGAGAAGATAAGGATTAATGTGATCTCACTGTGTAAAGTAGCCATGGCCACCAGCAAGAACAATGATTTTGTCTAGTAGAGATTATAACCCATTCCTAGGCCAGTCACAAAATGAGGAGGTACAAAAAGCAGGGGCTCAACCTGGGCTCTAGTTTACTGTGGGATGATCAGCCATCAGCCTCATTGGGGCATTAGTTACCTCGAGTGTGAAATGGGACTTGGGGTACCTACAGTGGTGATTATCTTGCTTCCTAAAGCCAGGACATCTACTGAGCTAAAGGAGCATTTACCAAGCCTGGCCTCCGAAGGCACTAGAGGGAAGCCCCAAACCCATAGGTATACACCAACCCCCACACATACCATGGAGCTAACTAGAGCAGAAGGTGTTGAAAGATGCTCTGTGGTGTTGGCTACAGGTAGCACAGTGGTGTGAAGGAAATGATGGCAGAGCTCAGAATTCTTGAGGTTATGTTGAAAAAGTTGATAAGTATGGTTTCATTTTGGCTCAAAAGAGAGGCCCCTCCAGCTGCTGGTGCTAAACAAACAACTAACCAATAAATCCCAATCATTTTAAGCTTCAAGATAGGTCAGCAGGACTTAGCTGCATTCTACTTAGCCTCTTGCACGGAGCCAAAGTGGCTCTTTCCCTTTAAAGCTGGTGTACGTCCACATACTTTATAGGTTCTCTTAACTTGCCCATACTTCAGTAAATAGTCCCATCATTAAATTTCCATCTGAATGGGCTAACTTTTCCTGCTGGAATGCTAACTGGTGTAGCTAACCAGACTATGAGCTCCTCCTAGGGAGTCTGATACACCTCTGGAACCTCAGAACTATTCATGGTTGCAGGTAAATACCAGATGTTGGTAAAGATCTGTTGGCAAGGATCAATTTTGGTATTATGGTATTCTTAATATCGAACTAGGGAGCTCTCTAATCCTTGGGTTTCCTGATAATTACCATCCTTGTCACTCAGAGCTGTTTTCATTTCCCTAAAACCCCTGCTGCCTCTGACCCAGTATACCTCAGTGACTTTTAAAGGACCTCTCCTCAGTAAAAGGTAAGTGATTCTGGAAATAATAAAATGTGTGTGTGACATCCAATTGGAGTCAAGGTTCAGGGGAAATAGGCTCTTATTTTCAGTGGATTTTGCATCCCTACGAGCCTTTGTCCATTTGTTGTACATGCAGCTGTGAGTTAGAATGAAGCGTTTCACCCATTGGGTTATTGATGACACACCTCAGAACATTTGCTTTTCTCAGAGGTCTCTGTGACTACTCTGCTTTTTAAAAACCAGAACACTCATGGAAGGCCCCTTCTGAAATCTCTTTGGTGAGAACATGGGTGGGTTTCCAGCCACCAATCCAAGCCAACTCTAAAAGGCAGAGGCATCTATCTTCTTTGAGAACTTTACTGGCCCACCACTTTGCCTATTGCACCGGGAAACCTCATTCAAACCTGCCTTGCTCTTTGCTCTTGGGGTTGGTTTTCACCAGAATACAGTGTTCTGTGCTGATCTTCTCATATTCACTCAGAGGAGCAAAGTTGTCCTTTGGCAGTTTTCTGAAGATCCATTTTTAGTGGAGAGGCCAAAGAACTCTTCCTGTTTACAAGCATGAAATTGACACATTGTTGTAGAAGTTCAAAGCGGGAAAGAACCGTTTGAGGTCAGTTAATTCAACCTCTTCATCTTTCAGAGAAGAAAATTAAAGCTCAGAGGAGTTAAAGGACTTACCCCAAATCACAGAGCTATTAGTGGGGGAGCAGTGACTAGAATACAATGCTCTTAATCAGGCCAGCAAGCTCTCACTATTTCTTGAGTTGTTTTTGTTTTGTACCCAAGCTCTAGAATTTTCAGGTGATTTTTTTCTTGCTTGAATTAGCTTGTCACTTGATTATATGAGGTCTGATGAAGTTATTAAAGAGAAAACATCTTCCTAGAAATGGCCTTTTCAGCCTCTGAATCAGATTTCACATTTTTTGCAAATACCATGTTAATCAGACATGCTCAGTTTCTCATAAGAGAACTCAGATATTTTCAACAGATTTTTACACCCTGAATTAATCGGCGCAATTAAGAAACACACTCAGTGCTGACCAGCAGTACATTCTAGTTTCAATCTTTTGAAATTCTCATGTGAATTTCTGCTCTCATGGGTAATTCACCCTAAGATCAGCAGTTAAGCTCTGGTTATTTTATTTTGGCAGTCTGTATAGAAATATGTAGGAGTCATGTACAGTTAAATACGTAAACTACTCTTTGATTTGCTGATTTTCTAGCTAATAATTATATCATTTGCTGAACGAAGGTATTGACACCCCCAATAATAATTATGGATTCAGGTATTTCTCTTTACAGCTCTATCAGATTTTTCTGTGTGTATTTCAGACTATTGTTTGGTACATACATCTTTAGGACTGCTATGTCCCCCTGGTGATTAATCCTTTAATCATTATGTAATATCTTTTTATGCTTCTAGTAAGTTTTTTTTTGTTCAGATAAAGTCTACCTCACCAGATATTAATATTACAATTCCTTCTTTTTTTAAATTGATACTAACATAGGATATATTTTTAATCCTTTTGTTACTGATCTATTTTGTTGAAATTAAAGTGAATTTCTTGTAAATATTAATATTACAATTCCTTCTTTTCTTAAATTGATACTAACATAGGACATATTTCTTAAGCCTTTTGTTGCTGATCTATTTTGTTGAAATTAAAGTGAATTTCTTGTAAACAACATTGATGGGTTGTGGGGGTTGTTGTTTTTTTTTTAACTCACTATGCCAATTTCTCTCTCTTTTTTTTTCAATCTCTGTCCTTTAATTGGTATATTTAGACCATTTGCATTTAAGGTACTTGTCTACTATGTAATTATTTGTTATTCTTTGTCTCCTCTATTTCTTGTACCTCTGTTCCTCCTTTCTTGCCTTCCAATCTATTAGTTTGAACATGTTTTAGTGTTCTCTCTTGATTGAATTATAGTGGTTTTGAGTGTATCTGTTTGTGTAGTTTTCTTAGTGGTTGCTCTGGGAATCCCAGTATATGCACGTGACTTCCTAGAGTCTATTGGCATTAACATTTTACCATTTGAAATGAAGTGTGGGCTCCTGGCTTCCACTTTAGTCTCTTTGCTTTTCCCTCTTTTAAATATCATAGCCTTAAGCATCAGATGGTGTAATTTTTGTTCTACTCATTAAATACAATTTGGAAAGCTCATGAGAAGAGTTAGTCTATTGTGTGTACGATACTTTTGCTCCTTACATTGTTCTTTCATCCTTTCCAATGCTTCGAGTTTCCTTCTGTTATCATTACCTTTCATCATGAAGTACAGTTGATCCTTGAACAATGCTGAAGTTAGAAACATCAATCCCCGTATAGTCTGCATGTAGTGTTTGACACTCCAAAAGCTTAACTACTAATAACCGACTATCGACTGGAAGCCTTACCAACAACATAACTGTCAACTAACAAGTATTCTATATATGTCTTATATGTGGTGTTCTTACAATAAAGCAAGCTAAAGAAAAAATGTTAAGAACATCAAAAGGAAGAGAAAATGCATTTATAGTACTAGTTATATAGTTGTTGAAAAAATTCTGTGTATAGGTAGGCTGGGCCAGCCAAAGGGGCAGCAGTGAGGCTGGGCCTGGCCCACAATGGTGACATTCTCTGCCTGCTGGCCTTAGCTTGGTAGAATCAGCTGTTGTTGGGCCCACGGGTGGCAACAGAGGTCTGGAAGAACACTACAGTTGCCCCATCTACCCAGAAGTAGACCACCAGCCCGTAGCTATTGGCAGTTGTGGCTACTCATGAGTTCCCGAGGTTCCAGGAGGCCATAGAGCAAGGGCAGCTCATGGGGAGAGCCCAGGAGGGGTCTGAAGCTCCCAGCTGCCCCTGCACCTTTCAGAGACTAGTTCATGGAAGATAAAGGGCAGAGGCATCAGGGGCTCAGACTTCTATAGAATGTGGTGCCTGCCCTCTGGGCTGTTCCTTTGTTTAGCCTAGCCTCCCTGCTGCCAATCCCAAGCACTCAACACAACCATCCTGTTGGCACACAGGGAAACCTGCAGATCTTCCTGGTCCTGAAATCTCCAGGAGCTGCTGACACCCTTATTAGGCCTCCCTGGGTACTCGGAGGGCAGCAGGTGGGGCCTCTGCATCAGTCCTCTTTGATCTGATCCTGTAGAGACTCAGGTACACAGTTGCAAATAAACACTTTGTGGCTTTTGCTGTCAACTCTTTAAAAAAAAAAAATCCACATTTAAGCTGATTTAGGAAGTTTAAACTGGTATTTTGCAAGGGTAAACTATATTTCCCTTAGCCATTTTTTAAAGACAAGTCTGCTAGTAACAGGATTCGTTAAGTTTTCCTTCATCTGAGAATGTCTTTATTGCCCTTTCATTCTTGAAGACTTTTGTAAGATATAGAATTTACTGTTGACAGTTTTTGTCTTTCAGCACTTGAAAAATGCGCAACTTCCCTCTGGCCTTTATGATTTCAGATGAGAAATCTGTTTTTATTTGAATTTATGTTCCTCATGGTTGATGTGTTGTTTCTCTCTAGTTGTTTTGATGATCTTGTCTCTAGTTTTCAGAAGTGTAATTATGATGTGCTGTGGCATCGATGTTTTTGGACTTATCATCTTTGGAGATTGTTCAATTTCTTAAATGTCTTTCACCAAACTTGAGAAATTTTCAGCCATTATTCTTTTTGAATATACTCTTTCATTCCAACTCTTTTTTCCATTCTTCTTCTGGGACTCCCATGATATAAATTTGGGGATTTTGTTACAGTTCCCTGAGGCTCTGTTTATACTTTTTCTAGTCTGTTTTCTGTTTTTCATATTGAGTACATTCTAAGTTCATCAATTATATCCTCTGTTATCTCCACTTTATTATTGAGTTCATCCAATGAGGTGTGTGTGATTTTTAAAAAATTTCTGTTATTGTGTCTTTCAGGTCTATAATTTCATCTTGGTTCTTTTTAATAATTTCTATTTCTTTGTTGATATTTTCTATTTTTCATTTTTTTATGAGAATTGCAAATTCATTAAAGCATTTTTACAATAACTCCATCCTTGTCAGATAATTCCAGTATCTGTTTCATCTCTGTTGTTGGTGTCACTTGATGACCATTTTTTCATTCAAGTTCTGCTTTTCCTGGTTCTTGGTGTGGCCAGTGATTTTTTTTTTTCTTTTGTATCTTAGATATTTTGATTACTATCTTAAGAGTCTCTGGGTCTTGGGATCCCTGGGTGGCGCAGCGGTTTGGCGCCTGCTTTTGGCCCAGGGCGCTATCCTGGAGACCCAGGATCGAGTCCCCACATCGGGCTCCGGTGCATGGAGCCTGCTTCTCCCTCTGCCTGTCTCTGCCTCTCTCTCCTCTCTCTCTCTCTCTCTCTCTCTCTGTGACTATCATAGATAAATAAAAGAATTAAAAAAAAAGAGTCTCTGAGTTTTATTTAAATCTTTCATTTTAATCAATCACTCTGTTTAGGTTTAGCACTCAGGTCCTGGCTTGACTTTTGTAAGCTATGGTTGCTGGTAATTAATTTCTTCAGAGTTTGTAATGCCTCTTTGATGTGCTTTCTTTATCCAGTGGACCTGGAGCTCCCAGAAGGATAAAAATATCTCCAGACATTTCCAAAAGCCCCTTGGGGAGAATATCACCTCCAGTTGAGGAGTATTGCTTGACAGAAGTCAGAAGGATTCAATGTTCCCCGTGTGGGACAGATCATGATCCTATAGGAGGAGGATATATTCTCCCCCAAAGTCTTACGCACGAACTTCAGAATCCCAGTCTGTGTTTGTGTGCACTAACTCCTCTGGCCTGGGATGAGGAAAAGGCTTTATTTGCCTCTTACTACATCTGCTCAAACTTGTACTCAGGGATGATATACTGACAATGCTTCCTATAATGAAACAGGATCTGATTTCTTGTAAAACCCAGCTCTCAGGCTAATCTAGCTCCAAACAAACAAGTGGTCTTTATTATGGAATTACAGCTATGAAGTTTCAAGGTGAAATCCTCTTAGCATTACATATATATGTATGCATATTTATATTTTCTGCTTTAAGACATGCTGCCAAAGATTGTTATCAGATACATCCTTTTTGCTTGTTAGTTGGTTTTCTTATTTCTACATGACTGAGATGACATCACATGACCTTTTGAAAGTTTTTGTTTTTCTGCCTGGAAACATAGGGCAGTGTTTCATAAAAGTGAGGGAAAGGTTGCCATGCTTTAAAAAAAAAAACAAAAAAAAAAGAACAAAAAAAAAAAACAAAAAAACAAAAAAACCCTAACGTTAAAAAAGAAAAGGAAAGAAAATGAAGGAAAGGAAAGGAAAGGAGAAGAGAAGAAAAGAAAGAAGAAAGAAAAGAAAGAAAGAAAAGAAAGAAAAGAAAAGAAAGAAAAGAAAAGAAAAGAAAAGAAAAGAAAAAGAAAAGAAAAAAGAAAAGAACTGCCAGATTGCTTATTGCAGAGTTGAGTCATTTGGCCAAAAGGAGTTGTTTTGGCTAATCATTTACTCAGCTGCCCTCTGAATAGAAATGCCATTCTCAAATTGTATGAAAATTAAATGAAACCTCACAGAATACTTGTTTACCAGATTAGCTGAAGTTTAAGGTCAAATCTGTTGGCCTCCTTGGCATTTTCTACATGCCAAGAAGTCTAAATTATTACAAATTAATTATTCAACTGGAATTGCTTCACATTATCCCGTTGGTGGAGGTGCCTCTATGATCACTAAGCAATTTCCACCATTCTCCTCCAGAATGTTTGTGACATTTGGGGCTACTGAAAGTGAATCCAATTATGTATTGGATAAATCACACACCAATGCAAAATAAACTTAGCTTCTCTCTCTTACTTTCAACAAAAGTAGATTTCTTTGAAACATGGCCTGCTCTGGATAAGAATGTTTTATGGACTGTGAGCTCCTGGAGACAGAAGTAGAGCTGGTTCTCAGCCGATTGGAGGAAATGTCTCCTTCTGGCCGTCTTCTCTGACACCAGCCCTTTGTATACTTGTCTTAAAGAGGCCTAAACTTTTGTCCATGATATTCTACCGATTTCCTTTCTCTGTCCCTTTTCCAAGAATCAGAAGGAATCTTGATAAAAGGATTTGGGAAAGTCCTTATAGGGAATAAATGAAACATAGCCACTTGTCTTCAAGGCTGTCCTCAAACCATAAGGCCTCCTTGCCAATGAACTTACTTGAAGTGCTGGGAAGCTAACTTTTTTTTATATGTTTTTGGAAACAATAATTACTTCACTGAAGGTGTAATGATCTTCTCCCCCATCATAGTAGTAATGTAAAAAGAGTTTTTACATAGTTTTTTGGCTCATTGGTGACGTTAGTGTGAGCATCTCTGGTTCCATTGATCTGGCTATAACTTTGAAGGTGAAGACTGGCTCAGGAGCTCAGAGAGAATGTACTGGGTCTACAAGCCCTGGGATCCAGGGCCAAAGAGAAAAATCCACCCCTTCGTCCTGGCACTGCTATTGTCCTGTTGTCTGCCATCGGTGACATCATTGTGGGGACATGACGAGGAAGAGGATGACAGAGGAAATGTCTGCAAGCTGCTGGATGATTTCAATGGCTCTCAATTTGCTTTCTGTTATTTTGGTGAGGCTGCCTGCCTGCCTGCAGTCAAATGTTGGCTTCTAAAGAAGTGTGGCCTCCAAAGCAAAGTGAGGCATATTATCTTCGAAAGGTGGCCAAGAGTGTGAGCTTCAAAATTAGTGTGCCCTACTTCAAATCCTGGTTTCTTCCCACCTGTATGCCCATGAACAAGTTAATGAAACTTTCTGTGTCTCAGTTTCTTCAGCTATAAAGTAGGGTTAATAATAGTGGACAATTCATAGTGCTGCCATGCAAGTGGAATGAAGCAGTCTTTGCAAAGTTCTGAGGATAGAGCCTATAAGGTGGTAAGTACTCAATAAGCATTAGGCCTTATCATAGAAAGTACTTGCAAAATGCCTGTGCTCACAGCCACCACCTGATCAGAACGCCCATCTGGACCACAAGGACCTTACCACCAGGAAGTACATTTGTAATAGCAACTTTTGCTGCATATTTTATGGGAGTGGCATGATAGAGGTGCTGAATTCATCAACAGGCCCTCCTTTGCAAGCGGCCTGAATTCTTTCCAAAAAACTTTGATGGGAATGATTTTCAAACGTATTTCAAAATTCTCTTAAGGGCAACATTAATTTTTAAACTAAAGAGAAGTTGTTACCCTTGACCTGGGGCTTTCCATTCAGACTGTAATGACCTATAATTTCCCAATGCCCCTGCTAAGTTTGTTAGGAATTGAAAAGAGCAACTGAAATTGACCTAAAGTCCAATGTTTGTGAACTATCACTACCTCTCACTCTGAGAGAGAAACACAGAGAGAGATTGCGAATGCACATGTGTTGGGGGGGCAGGTTTGTGTGGGCAAGGGAGGGTAGGAGGAAAAGCAAACAGTATTGAGCTGGTGTCTTTGTTTTAATCAAGGGGAGTGCTAAGTGATTGTCTTCTAGCACTCCCCTTGGCAGCACAAATACTAAAATTGGAATAATGCAGAGAAGATTAGCATGACCCCTGTGCAAGAAATATCTCCTGGTAGCAGAGAGAAGTATAGAAACAATTCAAGTGTGCCTGACTGTTTACTAAATTTTGAAGGTTGAGAAAACTGATTTTGAATGCATAGCCCAGATATTATCTAGAAAGAAATATTTTCTTCTAAAGAAATCAGGAAGTAGGACTATTGGTTAATGATGAAGGCCAACATGCATAACCCTAATAAGCCACACAGAGGCCTGTGGGGGGAGTCCTGGGAGTTGTCTATGTTTGGGAGGTAGAGAAATGGCCCTGCCCTAGGTACCTCAGAGTTCACAGACAGGGAAGAAAAGAGGAGACACTGCTTAGCCCCCCCAGTTCTCTGCCCTTCCACCTCATTCCCAGCTCAGCAGGGTGACCCTGGGAAGCTGAATTATGGATCCTTCACCAGCCCCACACAGAAGAGAGTCTGGTATCCATGCCCAGAGTTCCTGAGAGAGTGCTCTGTGAGCCTCCTCAGTGAGCTCCCATTGAACAGACCACAAAAGGACATTCCAGCCTCTCATCCTGGATGGGTGCTATGGACTCAATGCCAAAATTCACATATTGAAACCCCAATCCCAAAGGCGATGGTATTCAGAGATGGGAGCCTTTGTTTGTTTGTTTGTTGTTTGTTTGTTTTAAAGATTTCATTTATTTATCCATGAGAGACACACAGAGAGAGGCAGAGACACAGGCAGAGGGAGAAGCAGGCTCCATGCAGGGATCCTGATGTGGGACTCGATCCTGGGCCTCCAGGATCAGGCCCTGGACTGAAAGCAATGCTTAAACTGCTGAGCCACCCAGGCTGCCCCTGATGGGAGCCTTTGAAAGATAATTAAGTCATGAGGATAGAGCCCTTATGATGGGATTGGAGCTCTCATAATAGAAGATACTGGCGAGAATTATTTTCCTTTCTCTGCTCCCTGTCAGGTGAAGAGACGATGAGAAGATCACCTTCTGGAAACTAGGAAGTCAGCTCTAACCAGACACTGGATCTGCTGGCACCTTGATCTTGGACTTCCAGCTCCAGAATTGTGAGAAATACACGTCTGTTGGTTAAGCCACCTGGTATTTTTGTTACAGCAATCTGAACTGTTTAAGGCAATGATTACACCCATTCCATCTTCATTCTGTTTTTTTTTTTGTTGTTGTTGTTTTAGGTGGGAAGAGCTTCCTGACAATGTGAGACATGAAGATGGTGGATCCATTTAACCTGGTGTGGACTGAGCCTGGGTGGAGGTTAGAATTAAGAGTGCCTTCAACTGCCTAAGGAAAGGAGAAAGATAAGGAAGGATATAGAACTTATCCTTTGGAAAGCTAAAACTGTAATTGCTAGACATTGTTGGACATTTAAAATTATTGTAACATATGATTTTCATTAGTTTCTTAAAACAAATATATCATCCATATAAATAATAGTAAGTGCTAATTTTTATTATGCACATCAGTGGCCCAAGCAGGTACCAAGCACTTCACAGGTATGCTATCATTTTTTTCTTTCCTACAGACCTCTAAAGCAAGTATTATCATGCCATTTTATAATTCGAGAAGCCACATCTAAGTATATGGGTGGCTAAATAACTTGTCTAAGGACATGATAACAAATAGCAGAATTAGGACTTAAAGTCATTCCTATTTGAGTCAGAAACCCACTATCTGGGGGCTCCAGATACTTTCTTTGCAACTATTCCATAAATGTTAAATAATTCCAAAATAAAAAGTTATTTGAAAAAAATAAAAACCATTATCTAAACTGCTCTACTGTTCTCTTTCCAAATAACTTATGAAAGTTTTGCTTTGTTTCTATGTTAAATTTCCCAGAAATTTTGAAAAATAGTGTGTTATATTTTCACCTAGGGATCCTTGTACTCTTTCATGTAAAGCACTTAGAAAAGTGCTTGCCACTTGAACAGGTCTCAATAAACATTCATCATCATCATCATCATGCTCACCACTGACTTCACAAATAATCATTTATCACATTACACTTTAAGAATCAGTGTACATATTAAATTCCTCCACTAGACCGTGGATGACTCAAGAGTAGAGACCATAGGAGGTGATCACTAACATTTTATAAAATGAATAAATCCCTGTGCTCACAATTAGATCTTTCAGCAGTGAATCATCAAATCGACAGGTAGTTTGTTTCTGTTTCTAACTTGCCTTTGCCCCTGGGGGCAAATGGCTGTCTTCTCCATGATCTTGGCCACCTTTATAAGAAGAGAAACCCCGTTGCTGCATCCATCTGATGCTTGTGGTAGGCATGCAATTGACATAAAGCTGCACGTTCCAAAAGTAATCTTCCTCCAGCATGTCCTCCCTCAACTCTAACTCACTTAGATCCAGTCATCTTCTCTGCTATGCTGTGCATTAGGGGAAATCTACACATGGGAACAAAATTAATGTGACCTCATGCCTTTTGGACACAATTTAAAAGGGGTCAGATTGTCTTTTCTTGCTGTCAGGTGCAATGTTTCTTATGCCATGTCCCCATTTTCCATTGACTGCCAACACTGTTTATAAATTTGTGGGATCTAGGAAGAGTGAGGGCACAGCTCCAGAAGCCTGATGCATCAGGAAATGTGAACTCTGGAAACAAAAGTGTTCGCTGTGGCTTTGCTGAACCAGCACACTCTGTGTGCTCACTGAGATGGCAGGCCCATCACATGTTTGCCCGGCCAACTGGTGATGACTAGGGTGCTGCTTTAAAAGATGTTAGTTCTAGGTAATTGCAGGAAATATCCTCTAGCTCAGCACTATTCAACAGAACCTTCTGCAGTGACAGAGATTTATGTATCTGTGTTGTCTAATAAGGTGGAGTGGGAATAGGGAGCCACCAAGGCAATTGCAGTATTGGGTAAAACCATCTCAGCTTGATTACAGGGTGAGCACTGCTCAGAAGCATGACCTTTGTCAGAGGATGGGGAAATGGAGGGCATGGGGTTGTGAGTAGGGGTGTAGATGTGTCACCAGGTTGTTGACATATGAAGTGAAACACTTGGAATGCGTTTTCCTTTTCTCTATCTTGTCTTGAAAATGTCTATTTTCAATAAGCTAAACAACCTGTTAGAAATTGCGCCTTTTCAGTCTTATACCTCGAAAGAGGTATATATATATTTTTTGAATTCCTGTCTCATTAACAACTGTGCCATTTTCCCTCCTGAAAAAATAAAAACAAAAACAATTGTTTAAATTGGATGTCTTGGTTCATGGTTAACAACGAGACTTAGGGCAGGTATGACTCTTGGTCCCAAGGTAAAATTGTTACTGGGGCATCAAAAAAAAGCATCAAGCATCACATGACCTCCAACTATACATTTTGCTATTCGCCACAGATGATTTATATAATTGGGAAGCTGAAAGAACATGGATAATTTACTTCCTAGAAACCTCTTTATTTTATTTTTTTGAGTGAGAAAATAAGTGCATAAGCAAGGGGATGACATAAGGAGAGGGAGAGAAAGAATCTTAAGCAGACACCATGTTCAGTGCAGAGCCAATGCAGAGCTCAACTGGCTTGTTCCTATGACCCTGAAATCATGACCTGAACAGAAATCAAGAGTTGGAAGCTCAACCGATTGCATCATTCAGGCACCTCTGCTTCATAGAAACTTCTTAAGCTCCAGCAAGTTGACCCTAGGTAAGGGAGCCTATTCCTTGAATCCTAAATACATCTAGAACTGTCTATATCCCAGCATAAGCACAGGGCACTGTGTCCTGAAGGTAGGAGCCTTGATCTGCTCATTGATAAGAAGAATGATAGGTATTGTCAAAATAGAAATAATACATTATTTCAAATATAGGTTCTTCATATAGTCCTATTGCAATTTTAAGCCTTCACCATTTTTCTTTGTTTTAAGGCATGACTTCGAAAAATCAATAAGCATAATTAGTCAGAAAATCCAATTTCTTTCTCCATTTGTTATAGAAATTAATTTGGCATGCTACAATTTGAAAAATAAAAAGTATGCATGTACTAACCATATTTTGTATATCTAACCCATTGTGTTCAATTGGGTCCTGTGATTATTTTGAAATGCTGCCTACAATCTATGTTATTTCAGACCAGGAGGGCTTTTTTTTTTTTTTTTCATTTCATATAAGACATATCCTCAAGCATAAATTTGCTATTTCTTGCTCTTGGAAATCTTGTCAGTCCCAAGAGAAAAGTATTCTGGAGATCATTCTACATCAAACCCATGGGTTTTCTGACCCAGGATCCCTGAGATTTGCTAGCTGGGTTCAATAGGAAGATCTAACTCGAAGGCCACACCATCTCTAGATCTAGAGGTAAACCCATTGTACTGCCTTCCTTCCAGGGACTCCAGGCTACCCCACCAAATCTCATCTCCTCTCTCTTGTATGTCTTCAGGTGGCTTTTCATTTCCCAAAGGCCTATCAACTAATCTCATATCTGGTTAAATAGAGAGTAGAGATAACTGTTGGGCTTGACTGAAGGGCACAACACAGTGGTCAATGATTCACCATCAGCTTGCGTGTGTGCGTGTGCGTGTGGTGGGGTACCTTTTCTCTCTATCCTGTCACTGCCACCTAGAAATTTTGCCACAAAAAACTAGATACCACACTGTATAAACACCTGGGACACTGGGAAGCAAGGCAGGCCAGGCTATAACAGATGGCTCTTCATTGATTCTTCCTCGGGATATAGGAAGAATTTTCCGTGATTGTAAAGAAGATAATAAATGAGAGGTCATCTGCTCTGCTTTGAAAGGAACAAGGATGGAGACAAAGAGGCCCCTTCTCAACCTCAGGGCATGTCGTGTTTCCAGGATGACTCACTGTATTCCTGTGGCTGGAGCCTGGAGACCCACTGCCGTCTCCTACCTGGATAGGTGAGTGGGGCACAGCCCAGCATGGGTGTGTGCACCAAAGCAGCAAGCAGCAGATCAAACCTGACCTTGCTCTAATCTGTACCTCATTGGGTTCACGTGGTGGTGGTGGGGGGGACCCCTTTTTGGGTCACTCTGCAGTGGAGCCTGCGACACCGTGTGTACTTTACCAGGGGCCTTCTGGCAGCAATGGCATCATATTGATTGGCTGAACCTGTGAGTGATTTCAGTGGTTTAAAGTTTAGAACAGTTTTGGCTACATCAGAGAAGGGGAGTGGTACCTGGGCAAGTCATCAGGGGAAAGGGGTGGAAGTGGGGAAGGTCTTTTACCATTTTGGAAGACACATCCTGCTGACACCTGCTTGCTCCACAGTTTCTGTTCTCAGGTTGATTGGGCCGAAGTGCTCATGATCAACACCTAAGGGGGCCAGGAAGCACATTCACCCCATAGGAGTTTGATAATGAATACTCAGTTGAGTATATTTTGAAAACAAAAGGGAACAGGATATGTAAGTTGGAGAAACCCCCCAACTGGAAGCTGAAAAGGCGTTCCACTTTTGGATCTCAATTTCCCTAATATGCAGGAAATTCTCCCCTTTCCCCCTCCCTGTCTCTGACCAAAGCACTCAGTAGCATTAAACCTCTTCCCGTGGTTCCACACCAGAACTGTGATTGAGCAGATACCTTGGCAACAATTTATTGGCCCCCAAAGTAAAGTTTCAGAAACCCAAGATGCATGCAGTTCTTAGGAGCTGTACAAACCCGGTCCCCGCCCAGTCACGATGAGTCCCCTCACCATCTCTGGAGGTCTGCATCTCCACGGAGTGATGACCGTGGGATGCCGACTCTAATGTGGGACAACTCCCCTGGGGGCTACTGGAGTCTTCCAAGAAGCAGAATGCAGAGCTGGTGACCAAACCTAACCTTGGTGCACAGGGGATTTCCAGGCCCAGAGTAGCACCCAGCTCTGTCTAGGTGATCAGAAGTGTAAGTGGGCACGGGCAGCCTCGTGATCCCGTCCCCGGCCACACATCCATCTCTTCCTCCAAGCTAGTTATCAGCCTGGGAAGACAATCACCTGCAAGCTGTTTTTCTTATGATTTGACTTCAGATCTGTGTGTTTTGGGCACAACGGCTCTCTTCCTGAATACCACCATCGTGAGACTAGGGATGGATGATGAAGAGCCAAGGACTCCCTTGAGGATTGATGGTAACTCATGTTGCTGATTGAAAAATAAAAGAACAGATAGGTGTCTTTGGTTTGGAGAGTCTCTGAGGCTGTTTGGCTTTGAGGATGCCATCAAAGGTGAGCCGGCCGCATACCTGACTGATGAGTGGTGACAGTCTTGGTTGCCAGGAAGTACTGTGGGTGTGGTTGCTGGCAAAAGCTTCTTTCTTTCTTTCTTTCTTTCTTTCTTTCTTTCTTTCTTTCTTTCTTTCTTCTTTCTTTCTTTCTTTCTTGTATTGTGAGTAGGACTTCAGAGGCAACTCTCTCCAGAGCTAGCATCGCCCACCTGGAATGGAATGTGCAGGAATAGCATGACGGAGGGAGTGCATGTAAGTGTGTGTGTGGAGGGGGCGGGGTGCAAATATAACACAACAGGTTTCTATCAGTAAAGCTAAGAACTGGTTTTCCTTTTAAAAAAGAGCTTAATTGGGGGAGCACCTGGGTGGCTCAGTCAGTGAAGCATCTGCATTCGGCTCAGGTCATGATCCCAGGGTCCTGAGATCAAGCCCTATGTCAGGCTCCCTGCTCAGTGGGGAGCCTACTTCTCCCTCTGTCCCTCCCTCTGCTTGTGCTTTCTCTCTCTCAAATAAATAAATAAAATCTAAAAGCAAAATAGCTTGATTAAAGTATAATTGATATATAACAAACTGCACATATTTAATATATACAGTTGGGTGAGTTTGAACACACACAAGAATTTGTGACACCCTTACTGCAATCAAGGTAATAGACTTACCCGACATATTCCCCCCAAGTTTTCTCATGTTCCTTAGGCTTTTTTTAGTGGCTGTTTGTGTGTGTGTGTGTGTGTGTGTGGTAAAAACATTTATCGTGGGATCTACTTTCTTAACAAATTTTAATACCATATTAAAATTATGCTGTGCAATACCATATTGTTAACTATAGGCCCTTTGTGATACAGCAAATCTCTGGAACTACTCACTTAGCATAACTAAAACCTCATACCTGCCAAACAGCAGCTCCGCATTTAGAACTGACTTTTCTTCAAACCTCTATATTACAAGAAGTTATAAGAACTTTGGGATTTTCTTCCATGAAGCAGCATGACTTAACAGTGGTTTTCAAACATTTTTTAAAGCACTGGAAGCCTCTTTTTTTTTTTTTAAGTCCTACGCTTAAGCCCCAAATTATAAAGAAGATCAAAGGAGAGTTGCTCTGTTAGGAGTGGGTGCTGGCCCCTGGAATCCAACCCTGCTACTGATCTTCCTGTTTCTAGTGAGCTTGACCCCAGAAACACCCACATTGGAGGCCCCAAATCTTCCCAGAACAAAATTTAACGAACCTGTAGGTAAGTAGGCAGAGGTCTGTCGGGCCTGGGTTTGGATCCTGTCTCTGCTGCTTGCAAGCCTGGGGACCTTCAGTCATTCATTAACATACCTGCACCTTACTTTCCCTCATCTGTAAAATGGAGTTAATAACTCTTATGTTGCAGACTAGCCACAAGGATAGAGGAAAATGCAGCTGAGGCATCCAGCACCACATCTGAAACATGGAACCTTTACACAACTAATTGTGGCTGTAATTATTTCAGGGTGACTTTGGGATGAGGGCTACCTACCCGAGGACATGAGAGAGAGAAAAAAAAATGACAGCAAGGAGACTTCCCTTAGGTCAGAACTGTTAAGGTTATTGCTATCCTATTTGGTACTCCTTTCCCCAAAGCATCTAAATGCTTAGTGTGGTATCTTTTCTTTAAAAATAGGACAGTTGGGGCACTTGGGTGGCTCAGTGGTTGAGCATCTGCCTTTGACTCAGGTCGTGATACTGGAGTCCTGAGTTCGAGTCCCACATTGAGCTCCCCACAGGGAGCCCGCTTTTCCCTTTGCCTATGTCTCTGCCTCTGTCTCTCTGTCTCTGCTGAATAAATAATAAAATCCTTTTTCTTTAAAGGACAGTCAAGAGAGTAAATAGGCAACTCACAGAATGGGAGAAAATAATTGTAAATCACAAATTGGTAAGAGTCTAATATTCAGAATATTTCAAGAACTCTTACAAGTCAATAACACAAAAGCAAAAGCAACTCAATTTAAAGATAAGCAAAGGAGCTCCTGGGTGGCTCAGTCAGCTGAGCATCTGTCTGCCTTCCACTCAAGTCTTGATCCCAGGGTCCTGGGATCGAGCTCCACATTGGGCTCTCAGGGAACCCCTTTCTCCCTCTGCCTCTGCCCTTCCCCCTACTCATGTGCTTTCTCTCTTTCTCAAATAAATAAATAAATGAATAAAATTAAAAAAAATAAGCAAAGACCTTGAACAGTGATTTCCCCAAAGAAGATATACAAATGGCCAATAAGCACATGAGAAGATGTTCTCCATCCTTAGTCACTAGGAAAATGCAAATCAAAGCCACAGCAAGATATCGCTTCATAGCCACTAGGATGGCAATAAGTATACAGAAAAATAGCAAGTGTTGGTTGCAGCCTCTATGGAAAACAGGTGAGCAGTTCTTGACAAAGGAAAACATAGAACTGTCATATGACCTACAATTCCTCTGTTGACATGTACTCAAAGGAACTGAAAAAATACATCCAAACAAAATCTTGCACACAAATGTTTACAGTAACACTATTCACAATATGCAAAAGGTGGGAAGAACCCAACGTCTATCACTTGATGAATGGGTAACCCAATGGGGTCTATCCATGCAATGGAATATTATTCACCCATAAAAGGAATGAAGTACTGAGATGTGCTACAACATGGTTGAACCTTGAGAACAATATACTAAGCGAGAGAAGCCACACACAAAAGACCACATATTGCATGATTCCATTTATGTGAAAGATCCAGAAGAAGCAAATCCATGGAGACAAAAAGCAGATGAGTGGTTGCCAAGAGTGGAGGAGGTGAGAATGGGGAGTGACTGCTAATGGGGACAAGTTCCTGTTAGGGTGATGACAAAGTACTGGAACTAGATAGTCATGGTGGTTGCACAACATTATGATTGTACTTGACGACACTGAATTATACATTATTAAAATGAATAAAATATAAGTTTGCTGTTATATATGTTTGAACACAATAAAGAAAAAAAAACAGGACAAGTGTCCATCCAACCAAAATACAGCCAGTGCATTTTTAAAGCAATTTTGAAGACTTGGGTTTTTTTTTTTTCCTTTTTTCTTTTACATTCTAACATGGACACAGCAAAACAGAGCCCTGAAAAGCCAGGACATTTGTGCTAAGAAAGATTCACTCTTGTTTCAGGGGTACTTCCTTCCAAAAGGCCAAAGAAAAATGGCCTGGAAAATATGAGTGCCCACTCCTCTTTCAAAGGATGACCTAAAAGGCAGAACTTCCAGAAGCCCAGCCAAGAGCTCAGCAGGGCATGACCAAGCACCCCAGCTCGTTGATGTGGACATGGCTACTCTCAACTTAGTCAGAGATACCACAGTTCAGGTCTTGGCTTGTCATGTTGCCCATTAAACCCAGAACCCGTTCCCTTGGTTCCTTCCCCTAGGAAGGGGACATGTCAGAAACTGTAGTTTCAGGGATACTCTTCAGGATTTCAAGTGAGATCAGCTCCAGGGCAGGTGTCATGGAATCCGTGGGCTGTGTTTGGCCCAGATACCACCCCTTTGGCCACTTTTGCTGTAGCTATTATTTTTAATTGGTGGGGGCAATCATTGTACCCCTTTGCAGAGCTTTCATCTGAGTATCTTAAAGCTCTTTACTTCCATTCCATTCCCTTGCAGGCCTTTGAGCCATGATCGTCCTTTTACATTCCAAGCTGGAAAAACAAAACTCTTGGTGAGGCAAACTCCCTTCAACCAAGTCAAAGACACCCCTTTGCGAGGGAAGCATCTGCTTGCTCACCTGGGGTGATCTTACTTCACATCTGACCTTTACACTCGAATACTTGTTTCATTCTGAGCCAGCCAGGATTTGATTTTGTTCCTCTGTCTTTAGTTACTTCTTGCTTTATCATTCAACAGCTTACATAGAGTCCAACACTCCATCTTAATAGTACCGATTGCCAATACACCATCAGAAACAGAAGTAATGACTAGTGAAAGACGTTGGAGACAGATGGGGGTTGGGGTGCATGAGGACCAGTGGGAAAGAGGAAGAGAGCCACCATATTAGCAGAACTGAATTCTGACATTCCCAGACTGCCCTCAGACACATACCAGACCCCAGTAACCACAGGATCCCTCTGATTCGACTGTAGGGAGGCACAGAGCTGGCTGCAATGAAATAACTAATCAGTTCTTTCCTTCCCACACCCATTCAGTAGTATGGTGTGTTGGCACAATGCACAGTACTTGTTAACCACTCCAGGAAAAGAAAGAGCCACTCACCCTGATTAGCTGTCAGAACTAATTTTCAGCCATGTTATTATATGGTAAAGAAGAAAAAGGAAATCCAAGGAAACTGTGCTTAAGGCCAGTGCCTAATCAGGTTTTTTCCCCTTCATCTGTTTCATACAAAAGCTGCCTAGAATCACTGTGTGAGCCGTTAGGTTCCTCTCTTCAAGTGTTAATTAAATGTGATATTTTAAAAATATACACTCCTTTCTCCAGGTAGAACAAACTGAGCCCTTTGTAAATGATTCAATGCCCATTGGTCCCCCTTGCAGCTCTACTTCATTGCCTTGTCCTTTTTATTCCCCTGTTGGGCCACAACTCCAACAGCAATAAGTATAGAGTAATTATTTCTGCCAGAAACGTTCCCCCTTAAAGGGGCTTGCCTTATTTTGGTTTTGTGTATGTATGTGCTTGAAAGAAAGGCATATTATAATATCAGGCTTCTTTGTTTTCCCTCTTTTACTACCCACTGGTTCTCCAAGATGTCGTTGGCAAACACAACACCATTTGCTTTTGTTCCCTATACAAATATTTTCCACTTGAGCCCTGTTTCTTACTTACAACTGCTGAGTGTCTAGCTATGGAAAGCAACTGTTCTCAAGTAGTAGGTTGAATGAATGCAGCCTGTGCAGTTTTGATTTAGGAAATATGTAGTAAGCTTTGGCCTGAAATGTCTCTGACTCTGGAGCAGCTTATAGTCTCTTGGGTCTTTGAAGGCAATTCAAACCGTAGGCATGTGTGTGTAAGGTGGGAGTGGAGGGCAGATGGGGAGACTTGGAAATCCAGTGAATTTGTCTGTTCCAACCATGCAATTATCTGCTCGACACTGGTTAAATACTTGCTATTGGTATTGCTACTTCTAAGGAAGCTGGAACTCAACCTTGTCTTCATAAGATAAAACAAGTAAGTTTTGTATCATGCCAACAGACAAATCACATTACTGTCTCTTACTCTGATAAAACCACCAGTTTATTTTACAGAGTGCCCAGTTCTTGCCAGAGTTCATTGCAACATGGGACTTGAAAAAGTTCTCACTGTCCTGGTCAAGGTCATCTAATAAAGCTTCTGATCCCACACTAAGCTGTTATAACAAGGGGCCGGGCAATTGGGAGCCACAGGTCTGGATAACATGCTCAAGATGTTGCCTGCTCCTTCCAAACCTTCTGCACTCCCTAGAGAGCCTCCATTTTAATTGGACCATGCTACTGTGACTTGTACCCCCAGAAGAGTGGTCTATCTCTTATCCTAGCCCAGGTTCTACCAACTGTTTATTTTTAAAGCACTGTAGCAAATCAAGCAATGATTTGTTAATTTGTTCCCATGAAGCTCTTGATAGGTTTAGCCAAACTTCCCAGTACTCTCAGAAGTAGACGGCTAGGTAGACTTTTGGGTGCTCCATCCTAATGGGATTCCCCATTTCAAGTGTACACCTAAGTATGCAAGACTTGCGGGCACGTGCTGGTGGGCAAGGACTGGCTCTTTCTCCCTGTGCAGCCCACAATGATAGTCTCTTGCTAGGAGGGAGGAGCACACAAAATGTACTGCTCTGGGTTAATACACTTGAGATGCCCTATTCATTTGTGCCAACTAGTACTTTCATTCAGGTAGTGAAAATGAACTCTGGTCCTTCTCCACCCTGTACGCTGATTAGGAATATATCGAACCCACTGAATAGGAATACACCTCTATACAAGAGGGCTTTCAAAATCTCAGATATCCTATCCTTTATTTTCTTAAAGTGATATAATGTTTTTCCTGCTACTTTGAACAATTCAAGTGCCATGCAAGAGGACTTTTAAAAAACTTCATCATAAATTACACTTTTTTAATCTTCTTCTTATTTTTTTTTTAAAATTTAAGTTCCATTTAGTTAACATACAGTGTAATATTAGTCTCAGGCAGGCATATAATATAATGATTCAGCACTTCCATACAACACCCGGTGCTCATCACACTAGTGTACTTCGTTTTCAAAGGTGTCTAAAACGTTCTATAGATCTTTTGAACTACTATCTTACCATTCTGTCATCAACAGGTGGAGACTATTTCCTTCCCCAACCCTTCCCCCTTGCATCTAGGATGGCCCAGTGGCTTCTCTTGACTAATATAATGCTGCAGAATTACACTGTGTACCTCCAAGGTGAAGTCTTAACTTTGCTTTTACTTTTTGGAAGGTTCTTCCTTGGAATTCAACCACCATACTTGTAGGAAGCCCAAGCGGACATGTGGACTGGCTCACATGGAAAAGAACTGAAGCTCCCAGCTGATCTACCAGATAGCTACCAGCACCAACTACCAGTCATGTGGCGGAGAGCATTTTGAACCGTTGAGCTGTCCCAGAACCCCTGCAATATCATGCAAAGGAGAAATGCCCAAATTGTGGGAAGTAACAAAAAATCTTTGTCACCCACTAAGTATTGGGGTAATTTGTCACTCAGTAATGGATAGCCATAATAGGTCCTTTAAGATCTTTCCCCCCACCCCAGATTGTGTGTGTGTGTGTGTGTGTGTGTGTGTGTGAACTGATGTAAAAAAGAACTATTATTATATATTGCATTTATCTAATGTTTTAATATTTACTACTTATATGGCAATTTCAATTTCTAGTAAATCTCACAGTTTGGGTAGGGAGAAAAGTGTCATTCATTCTGAAGTTGAAACCCATTTCTTGGGATGCCTGGGTGGCTCAGGAGTCGAGTGTCTGCCTTGGGCTCAGGGCATGATCCCGGGTCTGGGGATTGGGTTCTGCATCGGGCTCCCAGCGAGGAGCCTACTTCCTCTGCCTATGTCTCTGCCTCTTTTTGTCTCTCATGAATAAATAAAATCTTGAAAAAGAGAGAAACCTGTTTCTTTAATCATTTTTGCTCTGCTCTTCACACTGCTTCAAGAGCAAGCTCTCTAAAATACAGAACAAATCGTATCAGTTTCTTGTAAAAAACTAAATGTTCTTCATTGATTGTCTAATAGACTTCTTATTCAACAAATGCTTTTATGTTGAATTGAAGGTTAATTTTCCAATACAAAGATGCTGTTTGGAGTAGAGATTTGTTAGAACAAAATAATCATCCCTGTGTAAATGCTGAGGTCACTGATCCCAGAAACAGAACTGGAAATCAAAAGACATAAGAGACAGTTCATCTTTAGGTTAACATCGAAGAAAAGAATACCTAGAGATTTATAATGGAGAATTCAACGGTTGGGGTGGATTTTGAACAATGGAGTAGGGCACATTGGATTTGGATTCTTAGAGGCCAAGTTGGACTAGTGTCTAGACAGATTGTGGTTAGAGGTACTATATTTGTTTCTAGAACAGAAAAAGATGAAATAACATACATGGGGCTCAAACTCATGTACAATTGATCAAATGAAACATCCACAGTGTGAGAAAGATGATGCTAAAAATTGTCACACATTTGTCCTTTAACAATACCGAGTTATCTAAGCAGCCTGGATCATGCCTTGCATCCCAGATGTGGGCAGCCTGTGCAGAAAGAGGAGAATCACACCTGTCCAATATGGTGTGTTTCTCTTGGACCTAGGACACCCAAAAAGGGAGGTAGAAAAAGGGGTCATTTTGTCATGAAGGGTCTGAATTTCTGAGTCCCAATGCCCCAAACAAAGAGGTTAAGCTTCAGCACTGAAATCCTTTCCCCAAATCATCACATATGTGCAGTACAACCTACGGCTCTTCATCAACCACCCTGATATTTCTAGAATATAAATGTGTATTCCTTGAGCAAAAACATTGATTCATGAAATTATTTGCATAGGATGGCAGGTAGTAGCAGGTTATGGGGTATCCCAATATCTGAAATCATGCCATTTGGTTTCCTGACCACTCTTAAGGGAAATTGGGAAGAATAGAAGGTGAAAAGAATACAGAAGTGTTTTTATTTAGATAGAGACATCTTAAAGACAGGCCCTGAGTGGCCTATTCAGCTCTCTTTGGTAAAGGATGCTTATTGGCAGGTGAATGAAGTCAGAGGCAGCTTTCTTTCCTACTCCCTCAGGGGTCTTTGCAATCCTCTTCTCAACGCTTCCCCAACCTCTACCGCTACCAGTTATCTTTTGTTCAAACAAAAATCAATATTGCTTATCTGCGAATACCACAAATAGTATTTAAGCTACATAGGCTTTCAAAAAAGCCATATTAGCTAGGACTCCCAACATTAAAAGGAGCAATGAGTGTTTATTTTATTTAGGGATCTTCAAAAAGATTCACATGAAAACAATGTCTTTCCCCCTCTAAGAGAGTATTGAGCAAAGATCCATCTGCCCCATAGAGGCTGAGATTCTGTATCACTAGACTTGGATAGGCTGGAGGGATTTAAGTTTGGGGATTAACTACAAATAAATTATACAAAATTACAGTGAGCTTGCATAATATTCCTCTCAGGGACACGTCTATCTCCTTAGGTCACTCTGGATTTGGAGCCTCAACTGAACTTCCCTTCGTCTGGAAACAGTTATGTTGGGTAGCAGTACTTCTTGTATTTTAATGCACTTACAAATTACTTGAGATCTGGGTAAAATGCAAATTCAGTGCCTGAGATTCTCCATTTCTAGCAAAATCTCAGGGGATGCTGATGCTGCTGGTTCATGGGACATACTTTGAATAGCAAGGATGTGGTGAATTTACTCCATCGTCAATGAGTCAAAAGACATGGGTTCAATCCATCTTCTACCTGACTTTGTGCAAGTGACTTAATCTCACTAAAATTCTGAGTTTTCATCTATAAAATGAGAAATAACAACATCTTCCCCAAGATATTGTTTTAAGAGTTCAACAAGATGATCAAGAAAGCATTTTATGTTTACATTGGTTAGTGATCTTGAGGTTTGCATGGACTCTCCACCAAGCATGTACAAAACAGCTATGGGTTTTTCATAGTAGAACTGAGAACTGTCCCCATAACTGTTTCCTTTGTTCTCAGTGGAGGGCTAAATGAAATTTAAAATTGATCATAGTGACAGTATTAGAGGCTGAGACCTCAGCCCCTACAGAATACAGCGGGTCTCCCTCGTGATTTCTGAAGAAAAGCCAAAGATACCTATTTCCCTTTTGATTCTATTTCTTATTAAAGGGGAAGGATGGAAAATAGAAAGTGTTATTTTTACTGCGATATTAGAATCAATGAATTTATTGGATAGATGGAACAATTTTCTCCTAGCATCAAAAGTGATGGCATGTCAAGACCTTTGAAATCTCTGACACTAATTACAGGTCTAAGACTCTATTATACTGAAGTTTCATTGTTGAAAAAGACCTTTTAGGCCACATGCTGATCATGTTGGACAGGGAAAGTCTTATAATTCATCCAAATAAAAATGGCCTTTAATTAGGTCCTGGCTAGTTAAGCTGGGTTGTAGCTAAGTGTGAGTGCTATGATAGGGAGTGCTTGAATAAAGGTCAAACAAAAATTATATCTCCTGTAACAATCATTAAACTCCCAAAGTAAATTCATATTAAGCCCCTTGTGATGTTCTGTAAGGTTTCTCCAAGTCCTTTTTCACTTTGGTTTTGTGCCAGAAGTAGATGCAGATGCATCAGCTACCTCGCAAGGAAAACCTGTTCTCACAAGTTTTATCACACCACTTGGCAGTGAAAAAGGCTTGGGTAGAGGCTGAGAACTTTCACATAGATCCAGAAAGCTTGGGAATTCAGCCATTTTGACTTACTGCCCACCACCAGAAAGAAACAGGCAAACTCTGAATGCCAGGATCTAAGATTCCCCTAATTAGAAAAAGAGAAAACTCTGTAAGATCAAGATTTCTTTTTGGGGCAAATGCCACAGACTATTGCAAAGACAGATCACTGCAGAATAGTGAGGGATAGTGAGGGAACCCAAAGTTGCCATGGCTATCTACTTCTACATCCCCTGGCCCTTCTTCTCCCAACCTCCACTGGCCCAGAGTAAGTTCCCTTGGGACACTGTACCCCCTGGAAAATGCCAGAAAGGGGAGTAGGAAGAGGAATTATTTTTGTTGGGCCATTCCATGCACTTGGGAGTCCACTGTAATTAAAGAGTAAACAATGAAGACCATGGGATATGTAACTGGGAATCTATTAAGAATGTCTTCACATTACTCACAAGTTAATAATTTCCCCAAGAGTGGGAGTTTCTTGAGGATGTTCGCAACTTATTTTTAAACCTTTTAGAGTTTAAGAATAACACTTGCAGTTTCTCTTTTACTATTTTCATGGTACTCAAAGGTTTCAAGCCCAGGCATTTTAGAACCCACCCACTTTCAGAGATGTAGACAAATTAGGTAGAAACACACAGGGAACTCTCAAATGCTTTACAGAGCTTATCTGGAACATGGGATATATATATATATATATATATATATATATATATATATATATATATATATACATTTCCTAGACCTCATGATATTTATGGGACAATGTATGTTGATTCCATTGCAAATGTGAAATGGTAGCATGTTAATTGTATATAACCTACAGTGATGTCGCCAAGCTATCATCATTGCTTATGCATATCATCATTGCTTTATTATCACTGCTTTTCATAGTTGGTGCTGTCAAGGGGGATTTTCTGAGAACCTATTAGGTGGTTACCACTGCACTAGGGACTGGAAGGGAATTATGCCATCAGAAGGAGTGGACCCTCCCTGACTGATAGGAGAGGCTTCTGAAAAATTTTAGCAAAAAACAGTCATGTATTTGGATCTCAATCAAATGTGCCCATGTTCCCAGTTTACTCAAAGGGAAAATAAAATCACTGAACTTGCTTACCATTTGTTGATTTCACAGATAATTTTATTCCAAATGCTATTAGGCCTAATGGACACAGAAAGATAAATATGCAAGGTGACTAAACGAATGTGAATCCGTTTGCCCACTAAAGAATGGCACACACACACACACACACAAAAAAAAAAGAATGGCACACAGTAAGAGCATAATAAATGTTAGATTTTATCATCATCACCATCATCCTTATTTCTATTTCCGTTAAGAACCTCTAAATTTAGTAGGATAAATGGTATGCACACAATTGTAATAAAAGGCAGGAAGTATACAGATTAAATTGTTGATGCAGATAAAATGTTGTAGGAATCCAGGGAAATGAAAAATAATTTCAGATTGTAAATAACAATTTGAGATGTATGACAACAGAGCAGCTCAATATGGTCATTCCCTCAGTATTATGCTTCTGAAAAGACCATCAAGTAAGATATTTGTAGGAAGTGATGGTCAACTTGTAGAACCCCAAGTATTCCTGATTTCCTTAGTAACATAATTGTAACTCTGTTCACCATTAATTGATTGCAATCTTATGATCTCTTTACATCTTTTGTGATATGATCATTAAAAAGGGATTCTTCAAGCCTGTTTGCCAAGTGTCTTTAGGTAGTAGAATAACAGGATTTAGTAAGTAATTCTGTGGTCACTCTATTTTTATCTTCATGATTTTGTAAGTTTTAATTGTATTATAAACCTCTCTGTAGTCTGAATAAAGAATTCTAGTATGTTAATTGTTTTTCCTAAAATAATGATACAATCGCTTTACTCTTGGAATGCCTGCCCATGTGTCTCTGTGCTTCTCCATTGTTATTTTTAAGGTATGACAACATAATGGCACACAGAATTCCTCTGTATCATGCTCAAGCTCAAACACTGTGATGCTGTTTCAATTCTATTGCTGAAAATATTGCTAAAAGAAATAATATTCAGTTATAAATTGGTGATGGCTACATGTGAAGTTGCCTTAAAAAAAGACATAATTAATTTTCCCTCACACGTCCTTGTTACACTGTGTGTTCAGGAATATGTCAATCACATTACTGGTTGAGCATGATTTATGTACTGAGCATTGTGTAAGGCACTGTAAGGGTTACTAAAGGAGAGTATGGTGAGCCCCCTGCCCTTCAGAAGTTCCAAATCTACCTGAAACAATAAGAAACATAAGAGGAGAACACATGACCCAATATAATCTATAATAAACGTTCTACAATAAGCTGCAGGCAGAAAAAGCTTTTAAGAGTTCAGAGAGTAGAGAAATGAATGTTGGCCAGAGTAGTTAGGTGAGGGGCATGTTTGGGGGGCTGAGGAGAGCTCTTTTGGTCTGCATTATAGAGCAGAAATGGCCTCTTGTCATGCCTCCCAGTACTTAAGAGCCTTTAGAAATAAAAATCACAAGTGGGCTCCTTGTCTAATGAAGAACATCCCGTGTGTCCTCATCTGTTTTCAAAGGAGGCGACTATAAAGAATGGAGCCCTGTGAGTGCTTTTATACACTCCATGTTATCCTTGAGCAGAACCAAATGATCAATCGCCTTTCCCTGAGGAAAATGTCTGAGTTATCTCGTCAGGGAAGATGAAAGTTTGCTGTCATCCTCATACTTGCCACAAAGGCAAGGGGAATATTTCTCAACTGAAAGGGAACAGGTCTGGTCATATCCTCAATATTATTGTGCTTAAAAAAAAAAAAGTAACATCACACTTGTGCCCTTTTGAGAACATGCCTTGATGAAAAGTCACACAAACCAACAATTTCACAAAATCATCAACTGTGTGTTTCTCTTTTCATAAATTAGCCTTCACTACAATACAAATTAGTCAGAGCAATAAAACCAGGTTGAAATCAGTCTGGCTGGTCCAAAGATTAGCATTTCAGATTTAAACCTCTTACTCTCTTCCAGAGGAAGATTTCCTGGGGCCTTCCAGGGTCATGAACACACCAACCCAGGACACTGCCACGAGCAGAGGATGATTTTGTGACTAAAAAGACATGACCTGTGTAGCACTGACATTGGTGGAAAGTTCTCCCTTTGCTTGCTGTGGCAGACACAGAGCAAGGAAGGGTCTGGAACCATAATGAGCACTCAGGCAAAGAAACCTGGATCAAAGCTTCAAGGCCCAGTGGAAGCCTCCCAGTGGCTCTTTGGTAGACTCATTCACCCAACCACAACTCTCTGAATACCTATGAATTGCTAACCACCTCTTTAAGAACCACCCATGCAGAAATAAATAAAGCCTCACCGCTGAGCTCTCTCTGTCTGGGGAGAGCTGGACATGGAAATCATCAGAATGCAGCATGGGAAGAGCTACAGCAGTGTTACAAACCAAGCATCATTGATCTCGGCAGAAGGTGGGACTAACTCTGAAGGAGGTGTGATGGTGAAGGCAACTTTTGAGCCCCTATATCTTGAAAAGTTAGTTGGAGTCCCAGTGGAGAAATGGAGGAGAAACTGGAGTATTTATGAAATTGCAAATAGTTTTGCATGGGTGGAAGGTAGCGTCTAGGGGGCTGGGTCGAGGAGCTTGTGGTAAGAGTTGGAAAGCAAGCTGTCAAGTTGGACTGAAGACAGTCTCAATGGGAACTTTGATGCAAGGCTAAACTTTGGGGTCAAATGGAGGATCTTTGGAGGTGTGTCACTGAGAGAATAGCATGATGAATGGGGAGTCTTTTTTAAATTTTTTTTTATTTTTTTTTTATTTATTTATGGTAGTCACAGAGAGAGAGAGAGAGGCAGAGACACAGGCAGAGGGAGAAGCAGGCTCCATGCACCGGGAGCCCGACGTGGGATTCGATCCCGGGTCTCCAGGATCGCGCCCTGGGCCAAAGGCAGGCGCCAAACCGCTGCGCCACCCAGGGATCCCGGGGAGTCTTTTTTAGACACCAAACCTTGTGGCAAGGGATGAGCAGGAAGTGGAACTGAGCCTGTAGGAGAGTTCTGAGGCTACTAGCTCTTAACCGGAAGGGTATGTGAGGGAGCATGCGTGCTCTGGGCTTAAACGACCAGTCTCATCAGCAAGAGAAAGCCTACCAGCTGATTTTTTAAGGCTCTCCATAGGTCTTAATCTGTCTTTCCAATCTCATTTCCCTTTGCCAGCTTGGTATCGCTACTAGCAAATTCCATGTGGTACCTGTTCATTCAGCCATCGCTTAGTCACTTCAACACTTACTACTCATCAAGTCTTTACTGAGCAATTACTACATGCCAGACACCGGAGCTAAAAAACACACCTAGTTCTCCCCTCTTGGAGTTCAGACTGTAATGGAGAAGATGACATTTAAACCAGCAATTAGAGTTGGGTTTAATTCACTAGGGCCTACTATAAATACAACATTTAAAAATCCATAATTTGGGGCCCCTGGGTAGCTTAGTCAGTTAAGCATCCCACTTTTGATCTCAGCTCAAGTCTTGATCTCAGGGTCGTGAGTTTAAGCACCATGTTATGCCCCACACTGGGCATAGAGCCTACTTATAAATGAATGAATGAATGAGTGAATGAATGAAGGTCCACAGTTTTTAAGGCATGCCAAAATCATGCCCTTCAATTCTCCTCTGTATTGCCCAATGCCAGCCTCTAGTTATTGAATGAAGAAATGAATAAATGCAAAGAGATCTCATTCCCACAGATTGCATGCCCCGCTCTGGCTATAGGGCTCCTATCTTTTCATCTTCCTTCATAGGGAGAGGCAGTTTAACATAGTGGGTGTTTGCATGCCGGAATCGGGGAAACCTGCTGAGGTCCTAGCTCCTATCTCTTCACAGCTGGGGGAAGTTGAGCAAATTCCTTAACCTCCTTGAGTCTCAGTTTCCTTATCTTAAAAATAGGGATGAAAAAGGCTCCCTCACGAGGATAACATATAAAGGATTATATATAACAGATTAAAAGGATTTAAGATTTAAGGATTAAAATATTAAATTAAAGGATATATTTTAGTGCCAGGAACAGAGGAACACAGTTAAGGGGTAAGTGTGGTGGCTCTGTTGGGTCTACCTGTGTGAGATTTCTACCTACAAAAGACTTGAACGAGGTTCAGAGTAAATCTCTGACTGTGCCACCTCTCTACCTAAAACTGTAAATGACTCCCTATTGCCTTTTTTTCTTGGTATATCATTTAAGGCTTTCCATGAGTCCCAGTCTGTCTTCCCAATCTCATTTCTCTTTGCCAACTTCGTGTCACTACAACTGCTCCCAAGACCTCTCCACTGCAGAGAAGCCGGGATTTCCCTCTGATTTGCTAAGTTAAAGCACACAAGATGTAGAGGAGCTTATGTGGTAGCCTGGACCTGTTGCCCATCCTTTTCTTGCTCTCAAGCCTCGCAAAACTGGCTTAAAGAGAACATGGTAGGTCAAGTAGACTAGCATACTAAATGCTGCCTCTAAAATCTGAAGAGTACCACCAGCCTTTGTGCCTCTTTCTTAGCGGTAGGGGGTGCAAGATGATGCAACTTTGCTTTTACCTCAAAAGGAACACCTCAACATTGGCCAGACCACTGGGCCCCTAGAAACTCCACCATTGGTGTGGGGTTCTACTCTGTGCCACGAGAGGAATGTACCCCAATAAAGAGTACTCCTTTAGCCTGGAGCTCTAGAATAAAAAGACACTTGGTATAGGAGCAAACAGAGCTGCGGGAGACCAGCAGATCGATGAGCAGTACAAAAATAATTGTGACAGCGAACCTCTGAGGCATGGGAGGTATTTGTTATCACAGCAAAAGCTAACCAATACACTTTCAGAGGCCTTTATCTGGGCCAAATGTAACTTGTAACTCTGCACATGTCTCCTTCCTTCCCATTGCCATTTCTTTGCTGGCAAATTACAAAATCTTTTTTTTTTTTTTTCATCTTCCTGTGCCTGATTACAGTCTGCAATTCCAAAGTCAGTTCTTTCTTAATCCCCAGCTGGAAATAAGTTTCTCCAGGTTTAACACCCAAAACACTTTAGTTGTGTTTCTTTTATGGTTCAACACTCTCCATCTTGAACTTTATGATTTGTTTATACGCCTGCTGTAGCTTTTCTGGTTGACTCCCCAATATCTACTCCATCTGAAATGGCTAGTCTAAGCCAAAGATAACAATCCCATCCTTTTATTAGTGATAGCCTTAGCAATGGTCTTAGAACCAAATCTCTGCTAGTGAAAATACTAGGGAAAAGCTCTGGAGGATTTCTAGGGAAAATTTTCTTCTAAAAAAGAGAAATAAAAGAAGGACCAAAAAACGGGGCAGAGGCAGCCTTCATCTCATCCTTTCTTTCTCTACATTGGTAGCAACATACGAAACAAACATAAAAGTGCACCAAAGTGAAGCAAGCACAGGAAGGGGCATCCTGCATGCTTTGGGGCCATGTGCCTCTACCCTAGGAAGATTCTGGATCTATGTCAACTGCAGACCTTCTCCAGAGCATTCAGTGTATGCCTTGCCCAAGACATACATCCAAATAATTTATTATGTAAATAAATTTTTAAAAGAATTTTCAGGTTATTTAAGTATGGGGTAAAAGATCTTTGAGTAAAGTATAAGACACCAATGATTATTGCAGCCTCGAAGGTTGGTGGAGAAGCTCCTTAATCAAGATACACAGATATATATTTTTTGAAAAAGTAGATGAACAAACAAAACTTTTAAGGGAGTAAGAGTAGTGAAGAGAAGAAAAAAAAGGGGGGAAGGGAATAGGGAAAGAACTTTCTGGAACAAAACTTGCGTAATCTGTCTTTCTGAGGTCTTTGTAAACCAGACCAGAGATTATACAGATTTTCATTGTTACGGGAAGTCCAAGTTTAATTCCATAGGATTCCAGTAAATATGGCCAAACTAAATAAAGATAGGAACCAGAATTCATTAGTTCTCCTGGCCGAACATCACACTTAAAGAATAGTGATTTATTTTAGGAAATAAAATTGATATATCCCTGTGTGGTAGTTTCATACTAAGTCTTTGCAAGAACATTGTATTACATCCCATTACACAAGTCAGAGCAGCAGTTTTCCCCAAGCTGCAAGGGCTATGGAGAAACATCCCATTGCTTTCCCCAAGTTGTGTTCTTCCCATTTCTGTTTTGAACAAATTAGTAGGTGACACATCTTCGGGACCTTCCTAGGATTGTGAGTCCATAACCTTGCATCTCCAAAACAGGAATGGTCTTTCCGAGACCTGTGAATACCCTTTTAATTCCTCTAAATTGCTCAACCTCTTTGCGTGGGATAATTAAACCTCCCAGTGAATGGATGCTTTAGGTAAGGTGAGTGAGGTTCTATAGGTTTGTTTGTTTGGTCTTCAGAAACAGCAGAAGATGCTGGTATCAGTGCAGCATGGATAGGGCCAGATGAGCTGCGTTTGATCCCAGAAGAAAAAGGACAGTTAGAGAAGACACTATATTATTGATGAATTCCTGGTGTTCTTCACCCTGAAAAAAAAGGGAGAAACTCCATTTTCCCCCTGATCTGTGAACCTCTCCCACCTCCCACTTACCCCAACTTTCTTTCTTTCTTTCTTTCTTTCTTTCTTTCTTTCTTTCTTTCTTTCTTTCTTTCTATTTATTTTAAAGATTTTTATTTATTTATTCATTAGAGACACAGAGAGAGAGGCAGAGACACGGGCAGAAGGAGAAGTAGCCTCCATGCAGGGAGCCCAATGCAGGACTCGATCCCAGGACCTGGGGGTTATGCCCTGAGCCGAAGGCAGGCACTCAATCACTGAGCCACCCAGGCGTCCCTCACCCCCAACTTTAAATCCCTAATACATAAATATTACTGCGAAGAATGACAAAAGCAGAGACTAACATGGTTACTGGGAAATTAAAAACAAAACTGCTCATTAAGTTAAGCTAATATACTGGGAAGCAGAAAAATCTGTCCTGTGGCTATTATTTTATTTTCCTCTGCAATACTGAAAACAAAAATTGCTTTGTTCAAATGAAATGGTATGTCTATTATGGACAGAGCACTGAAGAATCAATATTCAGTTTCAAAAGTCCAGTTATTTCTCCTCTCATGTATACATAATGCATGATTCTCAGATATTGATGTGCTCAGCCTACAGAAGCAGTGCCAGCTCAATGTAATGGTCCTGTGTGGTGCATGAACAGAACATCAGATTTCTGGCTGTGGTATGATTCACAAAGAAAGATAAAGATAAAATCACTCATCATCTCGTGACTCAGTTTACTTCCTCCGAAAATGAACATATTATATTACAAAAGTCTTGGCTCACGGTGTTGAGAAAAGCCATCCACATGTTTTCTTTCAGACTTTTCCTTTATGAAAAAAATCATTAATTTTTGACTCATCAATACCCATCTTGCAAAATCATGTTCTTAGTATGTGATTGTTGCATCCCATTTTTACAAAGAACACAAGTGTGCATTCAGGGATGGAAGGTTTCCTTTGAAAAACAGATTGAAGGCGTGGTTTTGTTTGGCTTTCTGGGAGAGATGCTAAGCAGCAATCTGAGGAGTAACTTTAACAGAAACTTGTTTTGGTGGGGAGAGAGAGAGAGAAAACAGAAGAGGAGGAGACAAGCAGGAGTCTGGGCTGATTCAAGGCTAGTAACTAAAGGGGTAAATGGGAACCAGAATGGAGACAGTGTTCTTTATCTTTTTCATTTATCTTGCCTGTGAAAAATTGTGAAATCATTTTATCAGATAGTGATAATGTATGACAAAAGACTCATCTTCTACCAATTTAAGTTGCCTGAATTATGGTTTGTTATTCAAATTCAATTATTGGTTGGTTTATTTAACTGAGTCATATTATGGATATTCAGGCAGTTAACTATAGAGACTCTGAGAAAGATAGTTTTCCAGATTTCCTTTGGTACTCTTAGTTACACTCAATCATTTACATAAAATGTTGAGTAAGCAGCTACATGGGAGGTAATGTGGCTATTAAAAGTTCCTCTCAGATCTTGACTGCAGGTGGTATGATTGACCAAGAGCTCCAGTAATTACACTTCGAAAAAATACCACCACATTTAAGTCAAGGTCATGCCTCCAGCCAATGACTGTCTTCTTTCCTGTATGACAAGGATTCCCTTGAGTGGCTTGCACAGCTTCAGGGTTCCCCATCAGCTTTGCCAACACTTTCTTCACTGAGCTGCAGTGTAAGATACTTCCACTCAACCATCCTGTCTTCATTCCATGTCTTCTTTAAGGTCTAATGGCCCCGTTTCCTATCTTTCTTGCAAAGGCAGTTCCCCTAATACATCTCTTTCATGGCTAATTTCATCTTGGAGTCTCTTTCTTAGAGGATCTGGACTCATACAGAATAGTGGAAGAAAACCATTTTTTGGCTGATATCTACTTACCCAATAACATTCATTTTTAATCCATTCATTTGATAATTACTGGTTATCTATGACATCCCAAGCATTGTGGTAGCGTTTAATGGCATCAGAAACAAAATCTTGAAGTCTACCGAGACTCAAAGACCAAGTTATGTTGACTTCATTTTCAGCCTTATCATTGAGACACAAAGAGGTCATTGTGATTTGATCTGCAAAGAGGCAGCAGATTACCTAGAGAGGGCAGCTAAACATGGAGGCAGAACATGAAGGATGTGTTTTTCTTGGCATTGTTCCCTCTACAGTTTGATCCATAAACTCAACTTTTCAGTTCCTGAGAGTTGATTAGTTTCTTAAGAACTGATTCACATTAGGTAAATTTATATTTAAGGTAACTGGTGACCTCCATGTTGCTAAGTCTAATGGTTCCCATCTTATAGAACTAGCATTTGGCAAACACTGTTTTGCTCTGGAAACAACATCATCACCTGGTTTCCAAGCATCATTCTTTCCTCGGTTTCCTCTAACCTCCCTAGCTACTCATTCTTAGTCTCCTTTGCTGGTTCTTCCTCATGCACTTGACACCTTATCATTGCAGTGCTGCAGAGCACAACCCTTGGCCTTTTATTTTTCTCTCTGTACCCACCCACTCCTCAGCAATTTCATGAATTCTCTTGTGTTTTAATACCATCTATATATGACTCAAAATTTATACCTGCAGCCCACACCTCTACCCCAATTTTCAGACTTGGGCTCAAGTACCCACTAGATGTCTGTGTTTGTATGTCTGATAGGCATCTTGAACCTAACATGTCCTAAATAGAATTCCTAATCCTCCCATTCCAGTATACTTGCCCCATAATCTATTCATCTCTGGTAATAGCAACTTCATTCTTTCAGCTATTCAGGCCCCAAACCCTGGGGTTATTCTTGTATTTCTCTCTTATAGTCTATACTAATTCAGAAGCAATCTCTTTTGACTCAACTTTTAAAATATTGCCCAAGTGAAAACTCTTATTACCACCGTGACCATCTTGTCACCTTGGATCAAGCCACCTGAATTGTTGCAAAAGACTCCTATTTTTTTCCCCTTTGTACACTCATGCATCCCTAAAGCCCTGAAATCTGTTCTCATCATAGCAGCCTAGTGATTGTGTTAAAATTCTAAGCAAGATGGAGCACCTAGGTGATTCAGTTGGCTGAGCGATGGACTCTTGATTCGGGCTCAGATCATGATCTCAGAGTACTGGAATCAAGTTCTGAGTTGGGTTCTCTGCTCAGCGGAATCTGCTTGAGATTCTGGCTCCCCATCTCCGTCCTCCCTTCCCCCCACTCATGTATGCTCTAAATAAATAAGTAAATAAGTAAAATCCTTTTTAAAAATCTAAGCAATGGGTCTCCATCCCTGGGGCCCGGGATCAAGTCTCGAATCAGGCTCCTTGCAGGGAGCCTGCTTCTCCCTCTGCCTAAGTCTCTGCCTCTCTCTCTCTCGCTTTTTGTCTCTCATGAATAAATGAATAAAATCTTTAAAAAAAATAAAAATAGAAAAAATAAAAATCTAAGCAAGATGTTATGAACTGATTTGTACCCCCAAATTCCTGTTGATGCCCTACCCCACAGTACCTCAGAAAGTGACTATATTTCAAGATAGGGTCTTTAAAGAAGTAAGTAAGTTAAAATGAGGTCAGTAAAGATGAGCCCTAACCCAATACAACTGGAGTCCTTATGAGAAGAGAAGGTTAGAACACAGACACATAAGAGAAGACCATGTGAGGTCACAGGGAGAAAACAGCCATCTACAAGCCAAGGAGAGAAGTCTCAAGAGAGATCAGTCCTACTAATACCCTGATCTTGCACGTCTGACTTCCAGAACTGGGAATCCCCCAGTCTGTGATGATTTGTTATGGCAGCCCTAGCAGACCAACATATGAGGTGATAAAATTCCTCTGCTTCAAACTCTCCAATAACTTCCCATCTTCCTAGGGGTTCTTACCGAGGTCTACAAGACCTATGGTTTGCTCCTCACATCTCAGGTGGGAGTGAAAGTTAGAATGACCTTGATCACTAGACACCTAAAACCTCCTGCACCCTTTTCCAAGAGTTGCTTGGGCTCTCCAAGGCTAATAGTGCCATGACCTCCTCTCCCCTGTCCTGAGCAGCAATACAAAAGTGCACTTGGTTTGGCCTTGCTAGCCTTTCATTTTTTATTTTCACTTAGGATATTTTCCTTTAGTTAACACATTCTTTCTTTAAATGTGTTTGCATTATGAATGAGGCTGTAGAGCTACATAAACCTTGGGTAAGTTATTTAAATTAGTGAGTCTTAATTTCCTCCTATATAAACTGGGCATAAGTGGGGATAATAATAAAAATATAAATTTATAGGGTCATTCATTCAGTAAATATTCAGTATTTCATCAATAAACAGGTATTGACTACTGAGTGGGTCCCAGACACTATGCTATGAAGATAAAATTAAATATATAAAGCAAGATGCTTGCAACTTGGGTTATATTAGTTGAGCAATAAATGGTAATATTGATTCATTGTCATTTGTATTATTTGTAATGTTATGATCAAATTCTACATCTGCTAAATCTGAGAGATATTTTGTTTTTTAAGGTGGCTTTTGCATAGATGATCTCATTCATTATTTGTTATTTTTCAAGTTTAATCATAATGCTGAGACCCTGCATTTTTCCCAGCACAGCACTCTTTTGCTTTCTCTTCATATTCAAATTCTGTGAAAGAGTTAGTAATGTTCCCTGTCACTGTTTATTGACTTGCCTTATGCTCATTCCCCATCGAACTCCAATCTGGTTTTCTACTGTCATCACTTCCCAAAATAACTTTAACATAGGTTATCTTTGATCCCTTGTTGCTTATGATAGTGTACTGGGGCAGCCATCACAAAATACTGTAGACTAAGTGACCTAAACAACAGAAATTTATTTTCTTCCAGTTCTGAAGGCTGGAAGCCCAAGATCACAGGGCTGACAGGATTCGTTTCCCATGAGATCTCTCTCAGCTCCTGGATGACTGCCTTCTCCCTATGCCTTCAATGGTCTTTCCCCTGTGAGTGTGTGTGTGTGTGTGTGTGTGTGTGTGTTTATCCCTATTGTCTCTGCTTCTTCTTAGGACACCAGTCATACTGCATTAGGGCCTATCCCAAAGACCTCATTTAACCTTAATTACCTCTTTGAAGGCCCTACATCTAAAAACAGTTATATAGGGCATTGGGACTTCAACATACATATTTTGGGGGACATAATTCATAATACATTAAGTAATTTTCTCCTTTTGCTTATTTTACTTGACCTACTATGAGGATTCAAGAATATTATCCATACTTACCTTCTAAAAACCCTTTCTTCTCTGGTTTTCTATACCTCCTACCCACTCCTGGTTTGTCCCCTGTTCTTCTGACCACTTCTCAAAGTCCCATTTTCAAACCTATCTTTCTCTCCCTAATGATGAAATGTTGGAGTTCCTTAAGATTTTGACTTCAACTCCTTTCCTTCTCACTCTATACTCACTTTCTATGTCAGCTTATCTTTCCACGTGGCTCCATCCCACTAATATACAGAAAACTCAGTGTTTTATCTGTAGACCAGTAATGTTGCCTTGGCCTCCCAGTGCAATTGCCCTTGCCTAGAGTATAATAAGCATTGAGAAAAATACAGTGCTTTTTTTTTTCTTTTTTCCTGTTCAGAATGATTGCTGTATAGAAACATATTTAATGTGTAAAATCACCTCTCATTCCATTGTACCATAACACCCATAGGAGGGAATTTCCAGGGTAATCTCAGATGAACTTGTGTGACCGTTACAGAGGACCCACATGTATAGCTCCTCCTGACATCAAGGTGATGGGGAGAGGGGGGGAATTCCAAGCTGCAGGGCGCGTGAAAATAATTTTTAAAAGTTGACTGATAACCATCTACATTGCAAATATTCTGTGACTCTGTCGTTTTATGATTAAGGACCCTGCTGCTGTTACCACACACTGCTAGTATGGAAGAGGGGGATTTTTTTAGTCTGAGCTGGGGTATTTCATGTGCTGGGCTATGGTGGACAGTTTCAGGATACTACAGCTCTCTAGATTTTAGATGTGATTATACATTCCTGAGATAATAAATTATTACTAACTAGAAATGAAAAAGGAAAATCCAAATTGTTCATAATGAACAAATGCCCTGAGTACTAGATATATAGTATTGTGTAAATAAGTGAGGGAGACAGGTAAGGATAAAGGAAGATGGGAAGGTCCCAAAGACAAGCTCCCTGAGCCCCCCAGTGTCATTATCTTGCCAGGGTCAGGCTATTTGCTCCTCTAAGAATCACTCCTTGGCCACACACATCTTAGCTGGCCAACCTCAGAACAGCCTCCAGGCATGTTTGCCTTGAGGCAACCAAACCCCACATTTGACCATGATAGGCAACTCTGACTATTTAAGCTCCATTCACCAGGATCTATGGAACTACATGTAGTCTATGTTTGTCCTGAGATGAATTCCCCTCAGGGATAATCCTGTTGAAATCTCCAACCGAATTTCACTGTAGGGCACCTAATTTAGGAAATGTCATATAATTAACATATGTGTACTTGAGTATTTATATTCTCTCAAAATTTGTATATCAAAGTAGATCCAGGGGATGCTGATTGACTGTTTCTAAGGGTGTTTTTGTTTCTCCCTTCTTGCCTAACAAGGTTAATTTTATTTAAAAAAAAGGGGGTGAGGTGGGAAGGAACACCTGCATGGCTCAGTCAGTTGAGCCTGGAACTCTTGATTTTGGCTCAGGTCATGATCTCAGGGTTGTGAGATCAAGCCCTGAGTCAAGCTCCAAGCTTGGCAGGAAGTCTGCTTGAGATTTTTTACATCTGCTCCTCCCCCATGCTCATGTGCTATCTCTCTCCTCTCTCTCAAAATAAATAAATAAATCTTAATAAATAAAAATAAATTATTTTTTAAATAGAATATTCTCAAATTCTCCATTTCTTTGAAGAGATCAGTGCTCCCTCATGTCAACTCCATTCACTGTGAGTGATGTAACCTCACCCAACATTATCTACAACTTTAGAATAAGGAATAAGTGGGATTTTTGCCTAAAACCAGTGAAAATAAAAGAAAAAGAAAAGCCCTTTAACCATGAGGAATAATAAAGAGAAGACTTATGTAACTTGTCTTTGGAGGAAAAAATAAAAGGAATAACTTTACCCTGTTTCAAGTGGAGTTAAGTAGTTCTAGTAAAATGGAGATTAGCCTTTGGAGGGACCTGTCCCCCACCATGCCTATCCCCTCACTTGTGTGTGCCTATGCATTTTTCCTATATTGGGGGCTCTCCCTCAATTCAAAAAGCACTCGGGGAAGTGAAGATGTCCAAGCAAGAGGAAATGAGGAGGAAAGAAAAATGAACTTCTGATTTTAGCTGAGCTCACCCAGATGGCAAAAAGGAAGAAAAAAAAGTAACAATTTTGACCTTAGAAAGTGATATAGTAGTCAGGCAAGTCAACCTGAGCTCAACTCCCATTTCCCCTTTGATGGCTAAATAAATGTTAAATTACTTTGCAAATATTTTTAAATGAGTAGTTTTGGAGGGGGAGTGGTGGAGAAAGAAAGGAGAAAGGTTAACTAACCCACATAAAACAACCAGCTCATTCGGTTTATGGCCAATTTTTACAGCTGGATTTTTATAAACTCCTTGAAGATCTGGGCGAGGGATGGGTTTATGATGTTGCCATGGCAGTCCTGTAGTTTCTGACAAAATATTGTGACACTAAAGCAGATGTACTTTGGGGAGGTAGGCATAGCGGTTGGGACAAATATGAAGGAATTTAAGACCCTCACTAAACATCTCACCAAAGAATGTCTCACTGAACTGTCGCTGGATTTAATTAGCTGTAGAGTGAAAGGTGAGGGGTTAATCCAAGGTCAGTGTGGGGGAAAATGAAGCCTGCGACATGCAGCTATTTGATATTTGCTGTATGCCACACTTCAGTCAATGAGAATAGTAAATGAACACGGTGTGGAAAAGAATAGACTCTTTCTTGCTTTAAGTCATTTTGATATGACGGTGTTCAATTATTTAATTTCCATATGTGTTTCTCTAAGATTCTTTCTGTCAATCTAGTCACTTCTTCTCAAGTGTTGAAAGTGACTTCCAGGTGAGTAAGAAGCATTCAATTTTCAAAGGGAGAAATAATTTGATTGAATTCAATTAAAAACAATTGAAAGTTGTTTAGTCGTGTTTGGCATCTATATTTGCCTATTTACACTGCTTCATTCTTTTTTTTTTCTTATATACAGGGGGAAAAAAATCCCTGCTGGTCCAACATTTTTTTTTCTTCCCACAGAATCTATAACAAGCTTGTTTGTTTGAAAAGAACAAACTCTATAACTCTTCTCTAGGATACGGGAAGATTCATCAGGCAATACCTTAAGCATTCATTAGTTGATTCAACAAATATCCCTTCCATCTCTTTGGGCCAGGCATTGTGCAAGGCACCATGTGCCCACGAATCAACAGGACAGACATGTCCTTGTCTTCATAGAGCCCTTTTGGGACCCAGAACAATGGCATCTCTTCAGAGCAAAGCTCCAAGGTGGGCAGAGGGAGTCTACTAACCAGAAGGATGATTGAATTATTAGTCACCTTTGCAACAACCCTGAGTTACAGAAAGACTGGTTGATTGGCCAAAGATAACTGGCTACTTAGTATGTAGACACACAGTCAATAGTTCTCTGATTTTTATGTTTGATAGTTTCTGTTTTAACTACAAAGTAGATTCCCCATAGTATTTCTCATATAAATTCTTCACACAGACTTTTATAGGATATTAAAGACACCATCTTGACTTGTTTTTTCAGGATTTATACTAATAGTATAACTTCACATACTATCAAAAAATGAGTATTTAGACTGGCTTGAATGATGTGAATGAGCAAATATCTCCTATTCACCACAAACCTAGTAAAGAGAGAGGAAAATCAACTACCTTTAGCAAGTCACAGAATAGTGAACTCTTAAGTGAGTCCCAAGGATTGTTAACATGAAAAACGTGAGCACACATTTTACTATGTTATCACAGTAGGCACAGACATCAATCCAAACCAAGCTACAGTCCAGCATTAGCAAAAGAAAGCTAGCTTTAGCAGAAAACTGGGCAGTTCGACCTACATTGGTATCTACCAAAGCCACTGAAGGGGCTCCTTTCAGAAGTAGGTTTAGAGGGAATGACCAAAGATTAAACATAAGCCAGGGTGAATACTGCAGCCTCTACCAGCTGCCCTGCCACGGCTGACCCCGCAGCTTAAGGGCCTGACAGCTGTGAACTTTAGCAGTTCTGGAAATAAGATACTGGAGTTTCTTTCCTCCTACCCCAATAGCTCATGTAATTCATCCTGTTGAAATCTGGGTCCTGAATACCTGTTCCGTAGTAGGCATTCTCCTGGGCGCTAGGGATACCATCCCAGACAAGAAAGACACTGTCCACTATGTAGTTCAGTAGAATCAGTGGTGTGGGAGTGTGAACTGGGCATCTGGACACATCAGTAAACTGACTTTTTAATTGCATTGAGTTGAGTTATCTGTGCCCTGGTCCCATTGGTGATCTCTGTCATCCAGGCAGACACAAGGACAAGGACCTCTACTCCGAGCTCAGGTGTGGCTGACACAAAGGGAGAAGTGTCTCAGAGGTCCTCTTCACCTATCCAACATTCTGCATGTGGCAGGAGGTCACAGAAGGATGTGGTCACAGTCCCCAACACCTCCTCTGTCCTTGGTGGGTCTGCAATACTCACATAGTAGCTATTCAGCACAAATGGATGCAGCCAAATTGAAAATGGTTTTTATACTCCTCCTCCCCTAGTTGCTCAAAGCCAAACACTCCTCGGGAGCCCTCCACTTCAGCAAGTGGCATATACAAGCCTATTAACATGCATGCAAATGTCTAAAAGAGATATTTGGAAGAACAACAGGACACATGGTGCTCAATGGCATATATTTTCATGGGATTCTTGGTTGATCACCTCATAAATTCTCAAACTAAATGGACACTAATCATTCTTATTAACTGATGGATGTTCATCTCCTACTTGAGGAGTAGATTCACTTCATTTAAACTAATTGAAAACTAAAGAACATTAAAAAAATCTGCCTAAAAATAAGGAATGTAATTGTTGAATAATACTACTTAAAACAAATTTTGGAAATGAGTTGTCTGCCCCTAGAAAAAAAAGGAAGTAGGACACCAGTTCACCAATATACATGTTTCTGTGATGTGAAATCAATGTTAATCCATCTCTCTCACCATTCGTTAACCAAACAGTTATCGAAAAAATCCTCCCTTGCACCCTTTTAGGAGGAACAATACTTCCATGAACATAACTCTCTTCTTATAATGCCAAGTAGCATGATTGTCTGAATATGTTTAGTTATCTTTTAAAGTTGTAACTGCATATTCAGCATAAAAGAAAAGCAATTTAAGAAAAGGCTGATCCTGAAAGTGGCTAAGGTCTTAAAATCCGTAGAAGAGATTCTACAAGGTGGGGTTGAATTTATATTTTTGGTTGGGAAGTCATATCATAAGTAAAGGGTTACCATTAAAATCAGCTATGTTGATTTCTGATGAGCTAAATCTCCCATGACTACTTCAACAAGCATTTACTGAGTACTTTTAGGGACAAGACCTTGTACTAGCATATTTTCAAGATGATATGATTCTTCATGAGGATTTGAGACATAGTGGTTAAACATTATTCACAGAAATGGGGTATACATTAAGCGCTTGAGCTTATATATAAAGGCATTTCTGTCTATGGTTTGGTCTTCTTGTCTGCAAATGCCCTTTTGAAGGAAACATTGCCAATCAAAGCTCCCAAAATGTTGCATGCTAACATTTTTTTAAAGGGCTCCAGCAACAAGAATTTTCTGACTCTAATCAAGAGATAAACAAAATAGAGGGCATTATGCTAAATGAAGTAAGTCAGACAAAGAAAAACAAGTGTCATTCGATCTCACTTATGTGTAGAATCTAAAAACCAAAAAAAGAAAAAAAAACTGAACTCAGATCAAAAGCAGTGATTGTTGATTGCAGGAGGTAGGAAGTAAGCAAAATGATTGAAGGTGCTCAAAACACACAAACTTCCAGTTTTAAAATAATTAAGCCATGGGGATGTGATACACAGCATGCAGACTATAGCTAATAACACTACTCTGTATGTTTGGAAGCTGCTAAGAAATCAGATCTCAAAAATTTTCATTACAAGAAAAAAAATGTGTAACTGTATGGTAATGAATGCTAACCAGACACTGTGGTGATCATTTTGTAATAATACAAATATCAAATCATCGCACTGTTTACCTGATACTAACATAATGTTACACATTATGTTACATAATGTTAATTATCTCTCAAAAATCAACAAAATAAAAGATACTTGAGCTACCTTCTGAATCTTTCTTGCTGACCAAGACCTGTGAAGGCAGCAATTCAAGCTCTCACTTGGTTATGGGTGCTTTTTTGTATTGTTTGAATGCCAGTCTTGAGGATGAAATTTGTTTATGTCATGCTTTGGGATGACTTGCATTTTCTTTAACACTGGGCAGGTGAGCCTACCTACAAATGGCCATGGCATAGAAAGCACGTACGTGTATAGACACACCTCACATGGGCATAGGATGTATATCCAAGATGAAGTTTCTTCCACTTTGCATGATAGGGGGGCATATTGGCAGGAAAGGGGATGGTGAGCTCTTCTCTGCAATGGGAAAGCCACCATTCTGGGAGAACAACCAGTGGATCAAGTAAAGAGTCTGTTGTAATCAGGGAGGAACCAGTGCAGCTGCAGTTGGCAGGGAGCATAATCATGGGGAGGCTGACAGCTTTGGCAGACCTTCAAATACTAAGATTGGGATTTTTGAGGTTGAAATTAATGGTAATGAGGCGCTATTGGACGATTTTGCAATGCGAGTGGGCTTATTTGATGGAGCTGATGTAAATGGCCTCAGAGGGTGACAGTGATTATTCTTGTGCATTTGCTCTTCTTCTGACCCTTCAACAGTAGAAAGTCTCTTGAAGCCAATAGGCAGCTTGCAAATGGAAGGGGCTGCGGAGAAGAAAGTTAGGATGGCCGCCATTTTTCTACGGTTCTGGAGAGAATGGTCACCTGAGATACCTTCTAAATCAAGGCCCCTTGGAAAGATGTGACAAGAAGTGCTCAACGTGAGAACACGGGTGTGCATGTTATTTATGGCAGGGTCCCAGCTGCCACCAGAATTCCCCTTCTTAAAATAACCAACAGGTGGGTGACCTGGCCTTTGCAAACATTGTGTCAGAGCATGTGTGGCATACTTTAGGGCTTTCTGCTTGGATGAGGCCACATTTTTCTACCTATAAATTCACTTTAATTTTTGTAATTCAGATGTCAAAGAAAGCTACTCATGCAGTGCTGCTCACATAGATAGTTAATAAATGCATATTGATTGGTTAGCAACTCCTGAAAGCAGGCTTGTATGTGTGTGTCTGTGTGCAGAGATTATGGCTTTGAAACAGTTCTTGGTCTGTATAAATCAATATGATCATCTATTTATCTTGTTCTCATCACTTATTGAGTTTTTCCCCATAATATGTGTGCCAAGTATATGCTGCTTGTCTTTAAGGGAATGCCAAAAATTCCCACATTTCCTCTCTGTCAGAGAAAATGAGGATGAATTTCCAGAAATCATTTTAATTAGAATCTGTCTCCCGTACATGAGAAAGAAAGAGTGGCACAGCGTTCACAGTCCCTCCTGCGGTTGTACTGTGCACCATTGGAGGTGAAAGCTGGAGCTGGAACTCAGGGCTGCTGGACTGGTCTCCTTCTCCTCCAGTCCTTGTGCATGCCCTCCTAAATGCAGGGAAACAGTGAAAGGGTTTGCCCCAGGCTCCAGTTCAACCAAGGGCCTTATCGACTTGGCTCCGGGCACCGTCTGGCCTCTGGCTCCACCGAAGGCTCTTTCATTTGTTCCACAGAGATGCCATTCAAATCTCAAGAGGCTCATAAAAACACAAAAATAACAATGTGTGGTAAGAAAACAACTCCCCTAACTGGTTCCTCAGCATTCTTGCTTTGTGTTGAACCTGGATGTATTTGGTTGGAGCAGGGATACTGTTAGGCCATGAGGAAGACAGTGAAGGAAATGGGATTTCCAGAGATCAGAAGCAGAGGCCCTCCAGTGAGGGAGGCACCCACCACACAGCGAGTGATGAGTGATCTAAAGACGTGGTAGTAAATTTAAGGATGAAAAGGGAAATCATCTTTCCTCTGCAGAAACGAGGAACCAGGACAGACTATAAGAGACACTGGGGTCACTTTAGAGTATGAACAGCTTAAAGACAAATGGTACAATCTGGGGATGATAGCAAGGTGAAGGAAAGAGAGAATTCCAGAGCTTGGGAATCAGAAAATTTGAATTCTGGTCTTGGGCTGCTTCCAGGCAGCTGTGGGTTCTTGGCCAAAACATTTTATCCTATCTGAGCCTCAATTTCCTCATTTCTGAAGTATAAGCATGGATCAAATGACTTCTAAAGTGCCTTTCATTTTTTATAATGATATGCCTGAGAGAAGTTGTCATTTTGATTCGGCTCTATGAGGGTCATCTTTTTTAAAGCTGCATAACAAGGAAAGCTTACATGACGAAGTGTACGTATCTATTTTAGAATTATTGTTTCCTTTAATCTTTCCCATTACCCCACTTGGTGAGGTTCACTAAGTTTGTGATGTGCAATGGACCTAGGCATTCCAATCCTGATATGATAAGACATCTGATGGGGAGGGCTGGGCTCTGTCAAGCATCCCAGATTGGTTATCAGCCCATTCTTCAGGGTCTGTGGGATGACGGCAACAGAGAACACATGGTTAGCATTCACTTGAGCAAGGCCTTTATATGAGATTTCCAAGAAAGTCATACATGCAGCAGTGACCAGAGGCCAAGAAATAGTTCCACTGAAAGAAATGGCGAGCAATGAAATATTCAAGGAGAACTGCATTTTGGACCTTCGACTTGAAACGGTTTATTTAGGTATTCAAAATACAATTAGATATAAAAGCAAAAAACTGATAAGGACCACAAAACTCACCTCTTCTTCCTCGGGTTTTTGTTTTATTTTGTTTTGTTTTGCAGAGAAAAAAGCTAGAGCTCAGAAAAGTTGAATGAATACTCCAGAAAAACATAATTGGTTAAGCAGATCTGAGGCTCAACTTAGGGCATTTGACTTCAAATCTAATACTTTTTACTACTTTACCAACTAGTTTCTTCTGGACAGAATTGGCCCTATTCATAGATGATGACACGACTCACCCAAGTCATAGGCATCAAAACCTACAAACTGCTCCTGGAGTCTCCCAGAAAGCCTGTCCCTAGACCTAGAAGCTTCCCACAGCACCCCAGGCTGCCCTGAAAGCCCTCATCTCTATTCGGATGTCTATTCCCCAGTCAGTTTAATGAGGCCCCACAGCATATTCTTCTTCTTCTTCTCAGCTGCATTTCCAGTTTCTGCACACTGCCTGGCACTCAGTCAACACTCCATAAATATTTGTTGGATCAGTGATCAAAGGCTTGAAGAACACAGTGATGAACGAATGAAGAGAAACCCTAGATCTGTTCCACTGAAGTCATTCCTATGGATTAAGATGCTGTGTCATGTTCAAATGCAAAAAGACCAGGGTAGGTAATGACATATGAAATCATTCGCACAGCATCTCAAATTGCTTTGAAGAGTCATGAGATAAGAAAGTTCTAAGGAGAGTTAGGGACAAAAGAGTCATGGTGGAGGAAAAATAAAAGCACTGCCATATTTGTGTTTGGTGGGACAGAGCAGAGCAGAGTGGTTCTCTCTACCGATCCTACAGGAAGCTGTACCTAACCAATGCCTTAGGAATTCCCACTCTGCCTAAGGCAGGAGCTGCTTGCTGTGATTCCACCATCCAGAATGGGTTTCTTCCTTGTAGATTATAATCATACAGATACGGAAGTATTGTGGCTGTGTATCTTTCTGCATTGGATATCAGTTAAAGTTTTCCAGAAAATCATCACATCTTTTGCCTTATTTAATCCCTCTGTGCCTTTGAGAAACCCAGGGCAGATGACATTGTCTCTATTACCATCCAGTAAATCGAGGCAGGGAAACTGGTCTTCAGCCCTGCAACTCTGTGTTCTGACCACCATGTTTTTCTCCCATTTGTTAAGACTAGTGTTGAATTTTTGTGTTTGTGAATGTTTTTTTAGTATTCTTTTTTTTTCTTTTTAGGCAAATGTTTGTGGGAAATGGTCTCGATTTTTCTTAATGAGGGCACAGACTCTAACAATCTAGCAAGCACATCCTGCAGTCTACACCGTTGCTACCTTAATGGATAACTGTCAATCTGGCTGACAACAGCTCTCCTCAAATTCCCCAGAGAGGCTGAAGAGAAGAGGGAGAGCCACATATTAATTCTTGAAAGAATTCAATTATGAATGCTCCTTCTGAGGCCTGATACTTTCTACTTGAAATGGAACATTTTATCTTTACCAGGGAGATGAATAGTAAAGAGTATAACCAAGTAGCAATAATAAATTGGTTGTGTTGTTTTATTATACTTCCGCAAGTCATTTCTTTCTCCTCTTTGTTTGCACTGACCTAGATGTTGGTGACAGGTTTGTAGCCTGCCATCATTTTATATAGACAAGCTGTTGTTTAAGATATTAAATCTAATGATCACTTTACCACCAGCAAATCCCTCCTTCCCTCAAAATCCTGCAGTAAGTGGGAGACAGAAAAACCTAGAAGATGGACAGAGTTGGAAACAACTTTTCCTTGAAAACTTTTTTCTTTTTCCAAGATCAAAACTCAGAATCCAACCTTTTAAAGAACAGGCCCTGGATTTAATTTCCTTTCCTTTGTTCTTAGTTTTAATTCCCGCTCCACGCCCATCAAACTACACTTGATCTTCCAATGTTCTTCTTTCTCATTTAATGCCAATAATTTGCACTTCTGTGATCCCTTTCATCTGGGAAATCACAAGGCCATCTGAAACTTTCTCTGATGAACTTCAGAGGGGTGCTGTAACAGGTAAATCCTTTGATGACCTTCTTTTCAAAGTGTGCAGTGACAGTAGACTTTGTAGTAATACAAATGACTTCTGGAGTCTGGGCTTAGGTGATTCTAAATAGTGGCTGGACTTGAGTGGTGGGAGTGATCCCATGGGGTGCAAGGATAGTGGATGTACTATGGGTGAGTTCATGAAGTTTTACGTGCCTGCAATGACCCAACCCCCTTCTAAGAAAAAAGAAAATGGCCATAAATCGTTTATCTTGTCATAGTAGCTCTGACTCACACAGGAAGCTGGGCTCGGAAAGTAAAATCAGTTATTGTGTTTACTCTGGACACAGCTGATTGGAATTGGATGAGAACAGGTGTCCCGACCAATGTCACTAGGCTTGAGAGATATCTGCCACTTTATAAATAGGTGGTTGGCATCAACTAGCCAATAGAAGTATTTGACAGTGAGATAATGTAATCAGATTATTTTGAGGGGAAAGTTCAAGCTCAACGTGAACAAAGAAAGGTCTGGTCACTTGAGCTCAAGTTCATTTCCTAGGAACCTGGAAATATTATCTCACTAGAATCTAAAATATGCCACAGACCACAGGATGAGAAGAACTAAGACCCAAATTGACAATGTGATAGAAAATTATCCTTCTACCCCACATTTCTGTGGATGCTTTAAATCAATATTCATGTTACCCTTATGTGATCTATGGGCACATTGTCTTCATGGTCTCAAAGAATTTGACTGGCAGGACTAGTTCTATTAAGAAAGGATGAAAGAAAAATGATACTTTCAGATTCAGGCTATGTGGGCATATACACCTGGGCCAGCCTACTGGTAAACCTGAGGTGGCCCATTGCTCTTTAGAGATCAAAGGAATCTTAAAGTAATAAATTAGCCTTGGGCATGATGTTGTCATATTATGTCTTTTGAAAGAACTAAAATCTTTGTGAGACAGAAAGGCGACTGATAGAAACATGTCTCCTCTTCAACATGAAAAAATGATGTGTTCATTTTAAGAAGAAACAATATTATATTGCAACCCGTTTACAGTGGAGCAGGCAACTGAGTATCTGTCCCCATATCTGTGACTGTCCTTGTCAAAGAACCTCTGAAGAGGCAATGAGCCAATAGCAGAGCAGGAAATAAGATTAGAGAATTCTAGCTCCCAACTTCTACTATCACTTTTCAGATGACTGAAATGATGAAGGCATCACATTTTTCCCTTCCCAAGTCTAGATAATTTTCCCTATAAAAGAGACCAGGTGTTTCTTTTCAGTTGCTCTACTGAAATCAAATTAAGAGAATGGGAGTTCAGTGGCTGCTGTCTATTCTAGAGGGAGCATGCACAAGTGCCATCACATCTATACTATTCCCTGGTCCCACAAGAACATTCCAATGTCCCAGAGAGAATGAGCCTCAACAGAGGGCAATGTGTATTATTCCTAGCACCACATTCTGATGCTGGATCCTCACATTATTTCTTGGCCTTCAGGGGCCAAGATCTTGAATAACATGGCTGACTCAGACTTCCGAGTCAATAACAATACTGCCTTCAAGCAGGTGGGCTGGTATCATCCAGACGGATTTTTTTTTCCCTCCTTGGGAACAATTGCTGGAGCGTGGCACATGGTTCATCTTAATGAGTCATTCTCCTTCACTCAGGGCTCAATGGCTTCTACAAAGAACCTTGCCAGAAGCTTCTACGTGATGCCTCTGAGTAACATACCCTTCTGGTTGGAGTCTATCTATCTATATATCTATCTATCTATCTATCTATCTATCTATCTATCATCTATCTATCTATCTATCTATCTATCATCTATCTATCTATCTATCATCTATCTATCTATCATCTACCTATCTATTTTTGCTAGCTATTGTGGGTACCCTGTTTCTAGGGAGCCACAGTAAAAGGGGACTTTCTAGAATTTCCTTGAAATAGACATGACCACAAAGGGTGGTTCAAGTTTAGAGATGAACAAGAATAATAACTTGGGCTTGGTTGTGTGCCACCTTCTTTTAGATTTACTACTGAACCAGATAAAACAATGCAAAAGGAAACATACATGATTAGTGTTGCAGTCAGTGGACACAGCTCTTGATGCTGCCTTGGGTTTTCACAGAGATCTCTACAGTGGTCAGCGCAACCCCCCAGAAGTAAGGAAATTGTTGGATTGAGGATGCCAGAGCTGTGGGCTCTTGAGCCTGAAGCGCGTAGCTAAAGTCACATCAGTACCTAAGGGTCTACCTATTACTATATAAGGATGTATTCACAGCATCACACATACATTTCTAAGTTATATTCTTAGTGTGTCATTGGGCTCCTGCAGTGCTGAAAGTAGAATACCCTAAATTCTTTACTGGAGTACTAGTGTCTGACTTCCTGCCAAGGGAAAAACATAATACAAATCTTGGCTAAGCGTCAGAAGACATATGTTCTAGCCCTGGCTCTGCCCCTAACTAACCAGTTGTGCAACCTTACACAAATCACATAATCTCTCTGGATTCATATTTTCTTATCTATAAAGGGAGCATTAGGTGGGCTCTCCAATTCTTTCAAGGCTTGAAATTCTACGAGTCTGATCCAATGTCTCCCTCAGATGCATACGTAGTAGGATTGTATTGTACAGACTCCCTGGCCAGATATAGGAAGTGGATACTGTACTTTTTTTTCGATACTGTACTTTTGAAACAAATCATAAAATTGACACAAAAGCAAGAAGCATAAGCAAGGGGTGATGAATTTTAAGCATCAACACACCAGCTCTAAATCTCATTCAGCAAATAGCAGAGCATCTGAGAAATTCTAGACTGACTATTGATCTTTTCATGTCCTAGAAGGTAAGGGAGGAGGTAATCAAAAAAAATTTTTTTTGATTTAGAGAAATTTACTGGCAAAATGAACATGATGGGAACTTTAAGAGAAAGTGAATTCTTAGTAGCTACAGTGAAGAAGGTGAAATGTGGTCAGGTGAAAATTTAAAATGTCTAAGAAACATATTAAGACAAATCAACCACATGAGATACTAATGAAGGCTAATTGTTCAACAGTTTCAGGATATTCTAGTATATTTTCCATGACCATGCAATCACGATAGACACCAAATATTAAGAAAAAAAGAGAGAAATAAGAAATGATTGTGACCACCTAGGATATTCCCAGAATAATTTCAATTTAATAAAATACATGTGAGCCTGGAAATAGTAACACAAAATCTATAACTTATCCCCATTCTCAGTAAATGTACAATTATCTGTCCAATTAATTGAGGATGGTTAACTAAAGACAGTTACCTTAGAATCTTGTTTCTCACTCCCAATCCTTTAATCAATTGCTAGGATCTTCCCATTTCTAAATGTATTCCATCACTAAATGGATGTCTCAGTTTTGTCCCCACTGCCAGTTTCTTAATTCAGCTTTTCACTACATGCCCCTTAGGGTGCTGTAGGGGTCTCCTCACTTGTACCCTTACATAATATTCTAATTGCCTTCTAGAGAGATCTATTTAACCTACTGATTTATTTATAGCATCTTCCTACTTTCAACTAGTCGTCAGATCTCCACTGTGTGCAGAAGAATTTCAAATTCCAAAGCATAGCATAAAAAATAATTATTTGGCTTTCTTTCTAGGCATGCTCATTCAAAATGGCCTTATGGCTAAAGGCTCCAGTGTCCAACACATAGTAGGTATTTAATAAGCACATGTTGAGTAGAGGAATGGATTTGTGTGAGGGTTTTGATATTTGAGCTAAGCAAAGGGCACATACAGTGGTCTAATGAGCAATAAGCAGGTCTGCTGGCTTAGGTGGATAATGTCCCAGGCGATGGAGAAAGAGTTTACCAATTATTATTATCCAAAGAATAATTTGAACCCATCTCCAGTGTTCCTTGGAGAATGACCGATGGAGCATAGAAAAAAAATACCAGGAAATCAGAGGACATAAGTATCATAGTTTTAAATATTGATTGCTTAGACCAAGGTCAATTTCAGAAATAATTATAATTAGGGATATCTTGTGAAGATTTCATAAAAGGAAGTGGTTTTCACCAGAAACTGCACTAATCTCACTTCTTGTTGGGCAGGTTAATTTGTCCGGTGAATGAGAAGAATAAGATAAGGCACCACTTAACCACATTTTAGTGATGAATTTGACAAAGTGTCCACTGCTGCATCCTGTAGTGAGGTAGACACATAAAAGCAAGATGGTTGTACCATTAGACCAGTTATCTTGATGCCAGTTAATTGTAAATGAAAGTAGGTTCCTAGTGATCTGCTGTAGAATTTTGTCCTCAGCCCTGTCCCATTCAATAGTTTATCCAACACTTGAATGAAGATCCAGAAAGCACATTGGCTTGAATTCTTGGATGATCTCCCTAACGTCAAAATACTTTGTAAGCAAATATAAAGATCCTGAGAGGACTCAGCAATAGGAAACACAGGATCAATATTGTAAAAATTAAATTTAACAAGAATATAAGGATCTGTATCTTCTTCCACAATCGGTGTCTAGGTTTGGGAGACTCATGGCTGCTTATACAATCTGAGTTAACAGAGTGATCTAAGCCTTCCTTAAGGAAATAAAGAATATAGAATGAAGGAAAGGATAGTCTCCACCACCACCACCACCACCACTACCACCACCACCCCCCAACCTTCTCAGTATGCTGGTGGATCACACCTAGAATATTGACTTCAACTCAGGTTGACATCAGATGTTCAGGTTGGGTAGAGGTGGAGAAGAGCAAGTGGAATATTTAAGGTGTAACCATATATGAAAAAAAAAACAACAGAAAAGCGTCTGGGATGAGCAGCCCATAGAAGGGATGGCCCAGGCAGCCATCATAACACATCAGAAGGGCTGCCACATGAAAGTGAGACCTTGCTTAGTCTGTGTCTGGTCTCACAGGTAGAGCTGAGACCAATACAGGGATGCAATCACATTTCGTTATACGCAAGGGGGGTTATAATAATCACAGCAATGATTGGAAATCCACTTATCATATGTTGTTGATTTGATCTTTTGATGGGAGATTGGTTTGAATGAACTTCTAATGTGCCTTCTGATCTCCATTTAAAAAATTTACCAGTAGCCATGTATGGTAAGATTTTTTTTTTTAATGGCCCCAAACTTCTCCCATTCCTGTATGCATACTCCTTTGCAATATAAGTTGGTAGCATCTTCCGTGAAGAGTTTATGGCTTATCCCCTTGAATCTGGGCTTGGCTATATGACTTCTTTTGACTAAAGCTGAAGCTTGAAAAGAGCTTGCATATCGGAGTCTCTCCACTGCTGCACCTAGGAATCCTAAAGCTGCCACCAGAGTAGGCTACCTTGTTGGAGACACTAGAGCCAATAGTTTTTCTCATGGTAGGTGACAGTCAGCACCCAGTAGTCAATTCCGTATTATGGCCATCCTGGGCCAAGCAGCCCCTAGATGATCTGCCCACTGACCAAGGAACCAGGTGAATAAAGTGAGCTCAGACAATGTTGGCAGAACTGGTCTGCTGAGCCCATTCGAAATTCCTGTTTCAGAATTGTTAGCTAACATATGCTTGTTGCTTTATACCACTAAGCTTTGGGAGGATTTAGAACATAGCAAATAAATCACTGTGTAAATGAAAATCACCCAAAACCCGAGCACCCAAAAAATGTGCTACACCTTTGGGTTTCCTGCAGAAATGTTTCCCACTACCGATAGCGGTAGATTTACATGTTGGATTACCAGATCCTTAGGTGGTATTATTATTATTACTGATATTAACAACTCTGCTTTACATAGCACATTTTGGTTTAAAGAACATTTGACATCCTTTCCATCACGTATTTGTTGTCAATATTTCACACTCCGAATATTAGAGGTATTTAAAACAGATGCCTCTGAGTGGGGCTTTGCAGAGGGAACCAAATTCTTTCTATTGCCTCTATTGCCCTGTCAGCAATGAGGAATGGGGGTGGAGGGGAGGGAGCAAGATTGAAAGCTGAAGGCAAAGCCCCCCCCCCCCCCCCCCGCCACACCCCCATCCCACCCTGCTGGGAGAGAGAGGGTTCTCAAACTGCTGGAGTTTGAAAGAACAATACCTAACACCCCATTTCCTTTATTTGTTATCCTTGGTGCAAAAGCATCTCAAGGAAACATCATTTATTTATTTTTAGGAATGGTTCTCCTTTTTTCTTCATGGGGCCTCATTTGAAGCTACTATGTCTGTTATGAAAGAAGCAACATAACCTTTGCTGCTTCTTCATTTCCAGTCTCCTTTTGAATTTTGTATTTTTTGAGCCAGGAGAAAGAAAAGAATGCCCTTTCTCTTTCTAACAGATTAGGCCAGGCAGATGCCTGAAAATGGGTTCTTTGGATTTTATCAAAGCCTTGAACTTCTTCTTTTGGGCACACCCTCCTTTCATTTTGTGCTGGCTTTCTTCCTTCCTTTGCTTCTCATCTTCTTGGCCCTGCTATTAAAAAGGTGCTTTTTGTGTTTCTTCACTCTCTTGGTTAATATATATATCCTGTGTTCATCTTCTCCCTAAATAAGAGTCTCTAAATATTCACATATGCTGACCAAAGAAGGAACTTTTAATCATGGGTCTTAAGTTAATGCACTTTCTTCCAATGAAACCTTTGGACACGTGTCCCTTCAGAAAGCTCTGGAGCCTTATCCTACAGCAGAACTCCAAGCCCTTGGAGGCAACTGGCTAACTGATGGATTGATTGGGGCTGATTTAGCACATGGCATTATACAGAAGTGCTATTGTTGCACTAAGTAATAAAACAATCCCATCACCCCACAGACTAAATAGCATCCATCTTCTATGGGGCTCTGTAATGGCAGTTTTTCAGGACTAGATGTTGTTGAAGGAACCAAATACATGGGGCACCTGGGTGATTCAGTTGGTTAAGCATCTGCCTTTAGCTCAGGTCATGATCCCAAGGTCTTGGGATTGAGCCCCTCATTGGGCTCCTTGCTCAGCAGAAAGTTGGCTTCTCCCTTTGCCCCTTACTTCGCCTGTGCTATCTCTCTCTCTCTCTCAAATAACTAAAATCTTAAAAAGAAGAGAAATCAAATATACGTGTGTATATGTGTGTGTGTATTTACCAAATATATTTGTAATTTGTAATATATAATAGGTGCATATATTACATATGTATATATAGTATGTGTGTGTGTATATGTACATATGCCCACTTATTTATATGTGTCTAAGCCATTTTCACTTAAAGATTCCCTGTCTTTCACTAGAAACGTTTGCATTTTATCACTCTTCATCACTGCTCCCTTCCCACCCCCTGCCATCCTTATCTGACCCCCTCCCCTCCTCCTTTCCTCCTCCCCCAGGAAAGATAGATTGGGTCAAGTTTAAAGTAACAGAAAATTCCTTTTATAGGCAGCTTAAGCAACATTCCACTGTCAATACAGTAAACAGAAGTAGGAAAGAGTGTTAGGCAACAGTCAAAAACTGAAAATGCTTTTCTGGAAATTGTTCTATTTCAGCCTCCTAGTTAGACTAAGTAATGCCTTCATTCACCTTCCAAACATTTGGCACAAGATTATCTGTCAGGGCATAAGTTATGACCATTAAGCAAATTTATCCAGGCAAAAATGTGCAGCAAAAGTGGTTTAACGTATTCTAAGTTTCAATGTCTCTTTTTTAAAGCAGCAGCTCCTCTCAGCAAAAATAGAATTTAGGGAGTGCCAACTAGAGCATCCTGCTGACTGAATCATCTTTACAAATAGTTGTTCTATTTCCAAAGTAAGAATATATTTTTTCAATCATGCTCAGACATTATGTAGCATGAAGGCATGCGCAGAGAGATAAGTTGCTGTGTTTGTGCCGTTGGTAACTCGAGGCTGAGATTAATAATCTGCTCAGAAAACTATTTCTCGTGCCCACACAGAATTTTATTTTGTATATTTCAGTATTGCTATCTGATGATCCCAAGGGTTCACTCTATTTATATAAAGATTCTTTGCCTTTTTTCCAGAGCCTGAAATGTTTATGTTTTAACACATAATGTTCAAAAACTCCAGTGTGAAAAGCAGAATGTATTTCAGAAAACCTGTTATGTATTTTCTATGGTTATTTACTAAAAAAAAAATTTTCTATCGGATCAGTGTAGGTCAGTGGTCTTCAATGGGGGTAGGGGGGAGGTGATTTCCCACCACCACCCCCAGAGGGCTTTTGGAAATGCCTGAAACACATTTGTGGTTCTCACAACTGGCTTCTAGTATGTAAAAGCAAGGGTTGTTGCAAAGCATCCTACAATGTCCAGGACAACCTCTTACAGCAAAAAATTATCTGGCCCCAAATGTCAGCAGGTGCCACAGCTGAGAGACTCTGGTATAGAGTAGCTTGGTTGGGTATCACAACACTGTATTTTATTCCATCCAATGGAGATGTGCCCAAGATATACCAGGACAGCTGCAAGCGGCCTTTGGAATTATGATTCTTTTGTCCTGAGTACAGTGGCCCCCCATATCCACAGTTTCCTGTGGTTTCAGTTACCCACCATCAACTAGGATCCAGGAGCTGATGATCATTCTGAGTACTGGCAGAAAGTCAGTAGTAGCCAAGGGCTACATCACAATGCCCATGTCATTTCCCCCCACTTCATCTCACCAGGGAAGCCCTTTATCCTCTCATATCATCACAAGAAGAAGGGTGAGTATAGTACAATAAGATATTTGTGAGCAACACAGAGGCCACATTCACATGACTTTTATTATGTTATATTGTTATAATTGTTCTATTTTATATTAGTTATTGTTGCTCATCACTTACTGTGCCTAATTTATAAATTAAACTTCATCCTAGTTTATTTTTATTTTTTTAAAGATTTTATTTAGGGATCCCTGGGTGGCGCAGCGGTTTGGCGCCTGCCTTTGGCCCAGGGCGCGATCCTGGAGACCCGGGATCGAATCCCACATCAGGCTCCCGGTGCATGGAGCCTGCTTCTCCCTCTGCCTGTGTCTCTGCCTCTCTCTCTCTCTCTGTGACTATCATAAATAAATAAAAAAATAAAATAAAATAAAATAAAAAAGATTTTATTTATTCATGAGAGACAGAGAGAGAGAGAGAGAGAGAGGCAGAGACACAGGCAGAGGGTGAAGCAGGCTCCACGCAAGGAGCCTGATGTGGGACTTGATCCCAGGTCTCCAGGATCACACCCTGGGCTGAAGACGGTGCTGAACCACTGAGCCACCAGGGCTGCCCTTCATTCTAGTTTAATTGATAAACTTCATATGTACATGAAAAAGCATAGCACACATAGGGTTCAGTACTACCTGCAGTTTCAGGCACCTCCATAGATAAGGGGGAGACCACTGTACCCAACCACCCTTCTTTATGTGTCTAAACAATAAAGTGGTCTCATCAATACCACTTACCACCAGTTGGAGTGGGAGATTAGCTTATATTACTTATGGCTTAAGAAGTTCAGTATTTAAGGGAATTTGGTGCTTTCCTTGTTAGTCATGGCAACTTTCCTGATTGCCTATTGAGAACAGAGGCAAGAAAATATGTCTTAATATGATAGAATGGGAAAGAAACTTATCTTTTTTAAAAAAATACTTATTATTTATTCCAACACTGATTTGCAATATGACCTTAGGGAACTCCCTGGCTTTAAAACATTGTGACTCATAAATTCTTGAAGATCTGTCACATGTAGAGGGCACATGCTCTTGCCTCTATCAGTTTATTATTCTGATTCAGTTTATTATTCTATGATTTCTTGTTATATATAACATATATTTTAGCCTACCTTTTCTCTCCACCAAGACAGTTTTGATTAGAGAATGAACCCCAAATCCTACTATTGCTTCCTCCAGCAAATCTTATTTCCACTACTTGTACTTCCTTCTCACCTTTAGGGTACCATGAAAGAAGTGATTTGTTTGAGGTATAGTCTGGGGGAGGGGGGCGGTCCATAGTGATGTAACTATTCTAGTATTTTTCTTTCTTCTTCTTTTTTTTTTACAGTAGACAGAACTTGCAAATATGAACTTATCAGGTTTTTTTTAATTACCAGTGTCATAACATCAAAATTTCAAGGTAGCAATGATTCAACTTTCTAAATCTAAAATCAAAGTGCTTTATACTTTGTAACATGAGTAATCTTAATTAAGATTGTCAGATGTATTTCAAGTCACTATAAATGTAAGAAAGTGGAGAAAACAGGCGATGCATGAGGCAGATTATTTTTCTCTCTCTAAACTTTATTTGTAAACTGGAAACAATAATCATACTTTACAGAGTTTTTGCAAGTTAAAAAGAAGTTAGAAGTCTTCATATTGAAAATAACTGCTGAGGGTTAACATAGATAGATGGTAGAGAAAAAAAAAAACACACACACACAAGAAAAGAACCACCACTCCTGGACCCAAATTGATGAAATGCTAAAATTCCAAAGAAATTCTAAAAACTTCCCAAGAGAGGAGGAAAACTGACCCTATGCCAAGAGATTAAAAGCAAATTGGTTTCAGACTTTACATTAGCAACAGTAGACTCTAGTAAGTTAAGTCTTCATTCTGATGGAAATTGACTTTCATTCTTGAATTTTATACCCAGCCAAATAATTGGTAAAGCACAGGGTAAATAAAAGCATTTCCTGATTTTCAATGATGCAAAAAGTACACTACTCAACAATCTATATGAAAATACTATCTGAGGGTTGCTCCAGAAATAAAGGGATTTTCAAAATATAGTAACAAAATGCATCAGAAAGAATAAGAATGAAGTTTGACTTAGAAGAGATGAACAAGACTGCAAACAAATTTAAAAGAATCAAATAGATGTCAGTTGGACATTCTCTTTGGAGCACCAAAGATTAGTGGCATAGGATCATGTTACTCTTTCATGGATCCCTTTATGAATAACATTTATATAATCAAAATAATTAGATACTCTTTTAGAATAAGCATCTAGGAGCAAAGCATATAAGCCTTAATTAAAGATTACTGTTTGAATTTAAATGTTATAAACTTTGAAAATAAAAGATTACATGATTAATCAAAAGACAGTCATGAAATAGTGCAGGTGAGCAAGATAGTGTATTTCAGTAAAAGTCTTAAATTTTTTGTAATAGAAATCATTAGATACTATCTAAAATAGATAATTCAAGAAGTACAGAACTACAGAACTTGATACAGATCCCCATTATCACTATTGCTGTTAATAGCTGGGGGCATTAAGCAATGCAATTTAATAAAATAAACTAGAGGTAAGAATTGGAAAGGAGGTAGAAAAACTGTCACAATTTGTAGATGTCATGTTTATGTAATTATAAAACACCAGAGAGCCTTCTGAAAAACTATTGCAAACAATAAATTGGCTCAATAATTAGTAGAACATATCAGAAATCAATAGTCACAATAAAATGTAAAAATGCAATATTTATAAAAACTGCAGAAGATAAATTGCCAAGAAGAAACTTAATGAGAAATATGTATAACCTTTATGAGAAAAATTCCAAATTATTCCTCATGGGTGCAAAAGTGAAAAACAAGTAAATGGGAAGACTTAATGACTTACCAAGACTCGATAGCACAAAGATGTCGATTCCACCAAACTTAATTTATAAATGTAACATGATCCAAATAAAAATACCAGCTATCCAGGAAAACTCTGATAAAGAGCAGTTATTCATGCGAAATATTGATTTACACTATAAAACTTTAATAATTAAAATAGCATGGGAGTGTGGCATGAATACAAACAGATGAAATAGAACAAATACTTATACATAGTCCAAAATATATCATACAATTAGTACATAGGAAAGATGGTATCTCAAAAGAATGGAGTAAGAGAAAACTTTCTCTTTTTTGTTTTATTTTTGTTTTTGTTTGAGTAGGCTCTACCCTCAACACAGGGCTTGAACTTGACTCTGAGATCAGGAGGTGTATGCTTTACTGACTGAGCCAGCCAGGCCCACCCTGGGATAGAAAAAGACTTTTTTATTTTATTTTTTTTTAAGATTTTATTTATTTATTCATCAGAGACACAGAGAGAGGCAGAGACACAGGCAGAGAGAGAAGCAGGCTCCTTGCAGGGACCCCGATGTGGGATTTGATCCTGGGACTCCAGACCCCAACCAGAGGCAGACGCTCAACCCCTGAACCATCTAGGGGTCCTGAGGAAGACTTTGTAATGGATGTTTTAGGGACCACTGTGTAGCCATCTGGAATGACATAAAAGAGGATCCATACTTCCTGCTGCCTTACAGATAACTCCAAAAAGACTTGAATAAATGGTTCTTAAAAAATCAAAAGTAGCAGTTAAAGTACTAAAAGACAACACAGACAATACAATACCTTTTATAACCTTGGAACTCAGAAGCCCTTTCCAAGGATGACTCAAAAACCAGGCACACATGCACACACACACAAGAAACAATTTTAACTATATAAAAATCAGTATTTTCTCAGGGCAAAACTTCATAAGCAAAGTCACAAGACAAATTACAAAGTAGGACAAATATTTCTGACTCATTTCATGAGGAACAGCTAATCTACTCCCAAGTAGATGGTAGTAAGAAAGCAGATGGTAAAAAGTAGAAAACTGGGCAGAGGATATTAACAGGAAGTTCACAGTAAAACAAAAACAGGTAGCCTTTAAACATGAACGGCTGCTTAGCCTCACTACTAATAAGAGAAATGAAAATGAAAACGATGTGTTACCAGGTTTCATCTAGCAAATTAGCAAAAATCCAAAATCTGTGGTGAATATCTGAAATGGCAGAAATGTATTCTTGCCAGTGAGGAGTGGAAATGCGCACATCCCCTAGGGGAGTGATTTGTCGATATCTTCCAAAATTAAAAATATACATAGTCTTTGATCCAGTAATAAAATTCTAGGACTCTACCCTACACATACACCTCATATTTAAACATCTGTTTACAAGGTATTTTAAAAAGATTTTATTTTTTTATTTGAGCAAGTGGGGTGAGAAGTGGAGGGAGAAGCAGGCTCACCTGCTAAGCAGGGAGTCCCACATGGGGCTTGATCCCAGGCCTCCAGGATCATGATCTGAGCAAAAGGCAGACACTTAACCAACTCAGCCACCCAGGCACCCCTACAAGTTTTTTTTTAATTCTGATTTTTTTATAGTAAAAGAGTAAAACAATATCATTTAGTGAAACACTGGTTAAATAAACGATATCACAGCCATTAGATGGACTGTTATGCAGCTAACAAAAGAGAAATATGGGAAAAAAAAAGAAAAAAAATGTTCTCTTGATATGGAAATATCTTTAGAAAATATTAGTAGTATATCAACCCAATATTCTGTCTTTTGTATAAGAAAAGGAGAAATGTGTACACATTTTGGGTTTTGCTCTATCTGCATAAGGAATGGCTAAAAGTCTAAAGAAAACAATAAAAGTGGCTGTGTACATTCCTCAAACATTTAAACATGAAATTACCATAAGATCTAGCAATTCCACTTCTGGGTATATATCTAAAAAGGATTAAAAACAAGGGCACTTGGGTTGCTGAGTTAGTTAAGCACCTGTCTTCAGCTCAGGTCATGATCCCAGGGTCCTGGCATCAAGCCCTGGCTCGGGCTCCCTGCTCAGTGGGGAGCCTGCCTGCTTCTCCCTTTCCTTCTGCCCCTCCCCCTGCTTATGCTCTATAAAATAAATAAAATTGGGGATCCCTGGGTGGCTCAGCAGTTTAGCACCTGCCTTCGGCCTAGGGCATGGTCCTGGAGACCCGGGATCGAGTCCCAAGTCAGGCTCCCTGCATGGAGCTGCTTCTCCCTCTGCCTGTGTCTCTGCCTCTCACTCTCTCTGTGTCTCTCATGCATAAATAAATAAAATCTTTTCTTAAAAAAATAAATAAATAAAAATTTTTAAAGTTTTTTTTAAAAAAGAATTAAAAGCAAGAACTTGAACAGATATTTGATTTTTTTTAAATTTATTTTTTAAGTAATCTCTGTATGGACATGGCATTCAAACTCATGACCCCAAGATCAAGAGTTGCATTGTCCACTGACTGAGCCAGCCAGATGCTGCATGAACAGGTATTTGTGCACAAAGGTTAATACCAGCATCATTCACAATAGCCAAGAGGTGGAAACAATCCAAATGTCCATTGATGGATATGGATAAACAAAATGTGAAGATATACATATCATGGAACATTACTCAGTCTTAAAAATAGATGAAATTCTGACACATACATGCTACAACACGGGTAAATGAAAACACTATGCTAAGTGAAATAAGCTAGACACAAAGGGACAAGTATGGTGTGATTCCACTTATATGAGATTCCTAGGGTAGTCAAATTCATAGAGGGAGAAAGCAGGATGGAGGTTGCTGGAGCTGGGGAGAGGGCACAGGGGAAGTTATTATTTAATGGGTACAGACTTTCAGTTGGGGATGATGAAAAAAGTCCTAGAGATGGATGGTGGTGATGGTTCTACAAAAACCTGAATGCATTTAATGTCATTGAGCTGTATGCTTATAATGGTTAAAATGGTAAATTTTATGTTCTGAATATTGACCAGAGAGTTATATCCCCCTGTAGAGTCAGGTGGGAGGCTAGGAGAGACACTACATAAATATACCTTTTGAACTACATATTCCCTAATGACCTAATAGGATCAATAAACACATTCTATGAAAGGCCTAAAGTTTCTTCTTGGATCGCTTCCGTAATTTGATTTTTTTTCTATATGCAAATATTACTTCATTTTGTTTCGGTATTTTCAGAACATTTTGATCAATAGTGGATTGATTAAACATCCACACACCAGAATACTAAATAGTGATATTTCCCTCACTTTGATTTATAGATTTGCAAGTTCTGGCCTCCAGAGAAGTGCTTTCAACTCTGATCCTCATGGAGCTGGTTAATGAAATGCCCTGTGCTTGCCCTGTTGTTTCAACCACATGTCTGGGGGGAAGGTGAGGAAGGGGACAGCTGACACTTCATGTTTGCTTCATGCTCCAAGATTACTTATCAGAGCAAATCCCACCTTGGATATGATGGGGTCCTTGCTTGACCATTAACAGATCCCTCATTTTATCTAGCTGTCTTCCCTTGTGCAGGTACCTCCCATGGCAGGGAAGCTGAAAGGCAGAGTAAAGTTCCAAATTTTACCTATATGCATCCTTATCCAGAGCTACCCTGAACAATTCCCTTGTAGTGGGATACCCTACTATTGTGGTACCCATTCCACTGGTCAACATCTCCATTGGCCAGAAAGTACTTCCTTATTGTTGAGCAGAAATTTGTCTCAATTATATCCACCCATTCGTCCTGCTTTTATTTTCAGGATCCAGAAAACATAAATATAATCCTTCTTCTGTATGATATCACTTCTGCTATTTAAAAACCATGGAATCAGACAGTATTTGTCTTTCCGTTACTGGATTATTTCACTTAGCATAATGTTCTCAAGGTTCATCCATTTTGTAGAAGGATTTCCTTCTTTATTAAGGCTGAATAGTATTCCATTGTGTGCATATATCACATTTTGTTTATCCATTTAGGCATCAATGGACATTCAAGTCATTTCCACCTCTTGGTTATTATAAATACTGCTGCAAGGAAAATGGGTATGTAAATTTCCCTTCAAGGTCCTACTTTCAATTCTTTTAGGCATATACCCAGAAGTGAGATTGCTCTGTGTTTCATTTTGTTAAACAACTTCCATGCTGTTTTCCACAATGGCTGCACCATTTTGCATTCCCACCAACAGAACACAAGGATTCCAGTGTTTCCATATCCTCTCCCACATTTGTCGATTTTCCGTGTTTTTTTTTTTTTAAATCAAGTCTTCCTCATGGGTGTGGGGTGATACACCATTGTGGTTTTGATTTGCATCTCTCTAATGATTAGTGATACAGAACATCTTTTCATATGCTTGTTGATCATTTGACTATCTGGAGAAATGTCTATTCAAGTTCTTTATCCAATTTTTAATTAAGGTATTTTGTTGATGTTGTAGAGTTGTAGAGTTCTTTACATGTTCTGAATGTTAACTCTCAGATGTTTCAAAATTTGCAAATATTTTCTCCTACTTTGTAGGTTGTCTTTCAAATCTTTTGACTGTTTCCTTTTCTTGGATATGATACTGAAAGCACAGCAACAAGTCGTAAATAGACAAAATGGACTAAACATGACTTTTTTTAAAAAAACATCACATCTGTCCAGTCATCAACCTGTGTCGACCCTCCTCTATCAGTCTCTCATTTACTCTCTCTCCACCTCTCTCTCATGCACACATACACACGCACGCTCATTCATAGTTAGCATGGTTATGATATTCTCTAGCCTCTAAACATCCAGTTGATTTATAATTCCCTTTCTTCACTGCTATCATCTGAGAAATTGGGGCTCTCTGGGGTCACCTTTGGAAACCATTCCTGAAGAGTTGCCTGGTTCTTGTTATCTTTGCCTAAGCTCTTATGTCCATTCCATGTATCCAGAATTATTTCATCTCATCCAGTGCCACAAAACTGTTCACAGTTGTCTGAAATGCAACAACTAATATATATTACTCTGCTTTGAGTACAAAACACTTTTTTTTAATTTTACGGGTGCCAAGAGACACATTAATTTAATATTGAAATTTATGATGGAGTCAGAAAAACAGCAAAGTGACTTTTTAGTTCTTTTTGAACTTCTTCTGTTAGAGCATTGGTTGCAGCAGGTTTTCATTAGCATTTAAATTAATGTCTTTTTAAAAGTTCTATTCCAAAATGAATGATCTCTTTTATGATGTTTATCTAAATTTATCAAATATACCAAAATATGCAACTTCAGAAATGAATTTTGTGTTCCAGTTGCTGAATCTTGATATTTAGCCATTTGTTATTATGTAGTAGCAACATGTAAAGGGTCTTACCAGGATCATCACAGGAGGTACTTTCCCTATACACTGAGCACTTTCACCCTGCCCTTTTCTGTAACTCCCCTACCTAGAAAGTTTCTGTGAATCCAGTCCCATTCCTTACATCAATGGTGCTAAAGACAGAAGCACATGGTAGCAATGGTGCTACAAACAGAAGTTTATATACAGTATGACTAAATATTTAAAGTTATAAATCAAGCTATAAAATGTGTCCATCCAATCATCTTTATTTCCACATTCTGTATTTGCTAATTTGCCTACCATCTAAAATTTATTTGTAACCCCAAATCAATGCTTTCAGTGCTTTCACGTCATTTGTGGACATGAATAGAGAGGCAAGAAATTTGAGTTGCCTGACATGCATATTTCTAGCTGAGACTGAACAAGGTAATTCTCTGCCATCTTGTTTCAGCTCTCAAAGGACAAGTGTCCTTTTCTCAGTCTTCTTAGAGCCATGTTTTTCACATTCTTGTGCTTTTTGTTGGCAATTTCATTGTTTAACATGGCTTCCAGGCATCATGCTGAGGTGCTGTCTAGTGCTCCTAAGTACAAGAGAGCTATGATGTGTCTTAAAAAACATATATTTTGAAGAGCTTCTTTCAGGCATGAGTCTTAGTGCTGTTGGCCATAGTTCAATGTTATTAATGAATCAACAACATACATTAAATAAGGTGTTCTTCAACAGAAACACATGTAAAACAAGATTACATGTTGTTTGGTTGACAAAAGTGTTGTGATCAGAGGATCGCAAGAACCTACCCAAGGACAAGATTCAGTATTTGCTGATTCAGTGATCTAGTGGACTTTACAAAACTGTCACAAATAGTAAGAATCAACTATACTAGCATCATACCTTAACAAATATATATGCAAATGACAAAGCAAAAGAAGATATGCAAAACTATGGTTTTTAGATGACTAAAATTTTTACCTAAAATATCAAAAGAAATATCAAAGAAAGTGAAATTCAGATTTTTATGAATGTCTTGGTATCCTGTAGATAGGTTGGTAAATGCTTGGAAGAGCACTAAAGACATATATATTTCATGCATTTTATATATATATATATATAATATATATATGTTCTATATATTTTCTTTTTCTTGCCTTCATTTCAGCAGACACTAATAAGATTTTATATAATTTGATTTATGCCCAAGACTAAGCCAAAGGATTAAAAATGTAATTGTAGGCAATATATGCAAACTATGAATATATTTTTATCTAAAAGCAAATAGGGGATCCCTGGATGGCGCAGTGGTTTGGCGCCTGCCTTTGGCCCAGGGTGTGATCCTGGAGACCCGGGATCGAGTCCCACGTCAGGCTCCCGGTGCATGGAGCCTGCTTCTCCCTCTGCCTGTGTCTCTGCCTCTCTCTCTCTTTCTGTGACTATCATAAATAATAATAAAAAAAATTAAAAGCAAATAGAAATAAATGTTTCAATTAAAATTTTCAAAAAAAATAAAATTATTTTCATACATTTTAAAGTTATTTTTTTCTAAATTAGTTTCGATTAACTATTCAAATTAAAAGAAAAATAGAGGAATGCCTGGGTGGCTTAGTGGTTGAGCATCTGCCTTTGACTCAAGGCATGATCCTGGAGTCCTGGGATGGAGCCCCACATCGGGCTCCCTGCATGGAGCCTGCTTCTCCCTCTTCCTATGTCTCTGCTTCTCTGTTTCTCATGAATAAACAAATGAAATCTTAAAAAAAGAAAAAAGAAAAGAAAAATATAAGCTATGATTTATGAAACCAACATGTATGATAAAATTAAATAGAAATGATTATCAACAACTAATTATTAAATAAAATTTGTTTTAAATTGAGCTTTGAAATTTATTAAATGTTTTTATAAAAACTATTCATTATTGTGTCTTTCAATATCCATCTAATTGCCAGCATAAAGAAAGTACCCAGGCTCCTCTACAACTAAAATAAATTTAAAATAATATGAATTGTTTAGCGTAACAAAATGTCTCTCAGCCACCATGTGCAACTGGTCTGAATTAAATCTTTTCTCCTAGTCCTGGTCTTCTTTAGTACAGCAGGAGACACTTACCGTCTTGAGTACAGAATTAGGTAATATCATGATATGTTTGACACTGCCCATACGACTCTCCAAGGCCATCTAACTTGAATTAATTCCTGTTCCACTGACTGACCAAGATCTTTTGCCTCCTCCCACCTTCTCCTGACTTGAAGCAACTCCTTTCTTTTTGTAACTGATTTTCTTGCTCCTTCCACCTTGGACAACCAACTCAAATTTTCTAAATCAAGTTTCTAAATTTAACAGCATGTCCTCTGTCCTAGGGCCAATCACATTAATGACAACAATACGAGTTTGCATTTATCAAGTGCTTGCTAAGACCCGGGCATGGTTCCAAGCATGGAATGTATGAACTTTAGACATATGAACTAATTCGTCCTCACAGTGAGCCCGTGCTGTGGGTACAGCTTTACCAGAGAGGAAACTGAGGCACAGGGAAGTTAAGTAAATTGCCAAAGTAAGGGTATGCAGGGAGTCTGACTGCAGTCCAAATTATTCCTCAATCCACTACATGATACTATGGGAGATGGAGAAATGGTACTTCTTATGTGTTACTGGTAGGTTTGTTTGGCTTATTTTACAGGAAAAATAGATTTTCTTGCAAATTGGTTGAAAGTGATATTTACAAGAAAAAGCATTGTATATGTACATTCACTGTTTTTCCTTCTCAGAGATGGCTATCACTGATGCCATTAACACTAGAACTGCCTAATATCTGGCACTCCTTGTTAACACTTTTCCCAGAGGGCCTCATATGCTCATATAGACTAGTGGACAGAATAGTCCAAAAGATGGAGAAGAATTCATGCAATCACGTGTCAAAAATCTGCAAAGAACTTATCAACATCAGGGATATGTTTGCAATGCCCCCCAGTGTCACAGCCACCAGCTAGGAAACAGTTAATTCACCACCCCCTCCAAGGTCACCTTGAATGTCAATGGAAGTGCTGGGCATAGAGCCCAGGCCTCTGGCTCCTCTCTCTGGGTTTCAGAAAGCAAACCACTTTCTGACATTTAATCGGTGAGACATTTTGTTTGTGTTAAAGCATTCCCTTACAATATTTGCAACCCAAACACTATAGCATGGAGCCAGTGCCTGAGAAACTGGGAAGAAAATCCGACCCAAAGCCAAAGTGCCAGTCCCAGATGCAGGAAGTATAGAGCTAAATCTAGCCAGGTTCAATAAATGATGGCATAAAAAAAATCATCTTTAAGGTTTTCTCTGCCTAATCACCACCATTAATACAGGTCAAATAACATTACAATAGATATCATCATCATAATAAGATTCTTGATCTTCCACTGATGGCACTCTTATTCCAAGCAATATTCAATGCAACCAAACTCTAGGACGTTCTGAGAATTTGCTGTAATGGAGTTTGGCCTGTACTCTAATGGGGTACCATCATACATCTTAAAGAGTTGAGGACTGTACAACAGAAAGAGGACCTTCTATTAATAGGAGGGAGAACTGCATGGTCCATTTCCCAGAAGCCAGATAGCTGGGCCAAGTACAAAGCAAGAGAACTATCAAGAAGAATTGAAATTTTAAGCCAGGGGCATCTGGTTCAGCTTCTCTACTACTATAGAAGGGTCTGCATCCTACTCATCCTGGGTGGAAAAACAAACCAAACAAATTGATGAGCCTTAAAAGGCAGAGTAATGTCCCCTTATTTCTACATCTCCCCCATCTTCACTTTGGAAACTGACCCTGACAATCTAGTTCTCACGAAGCTTCTTCCCAGTACTCCCACTCCTTAACACTGGCCAAGTGCTCAGTCCTCTTGGACATCACAGAAAGGGTCCTTCTGGTATACCATCCAGACCATGGGAAGATACATGGAAATACCTGGGGGCTTCGATTGCTTACGTGGAAATCACTGTTGCTTTCCTCTGCTCTCACATGGACGATCTGCCAAGTTCCTGACTTTTTGTATGCAAGGGACTCAGCTGGGTCCTTCATCACTGCCAAACTGGCCTTTGAGTCCCAAGATATGCGACCTTTGGTCTGTGAAAATGGCCATTATCTCCTCAATTCCTGAGGAGAGGACTTTCTCACTCATCCAACTTGGAGTAAAGGTAACTTGTATGTGTGACATCCCAGACTGGGTCACTCCTGGCTTTTCCTGTCTATCATCTAACTCAGTAATGTTAAGTAGGAACACTCACACAAGCACATCCTAAAAAGTGGGCAGTGCGCTCAGCAATCCCTTTTCAATGAGCCGTGCTCATTCTACACCAGATTTGTCTACCTGATGCCCCATTGGGCATCAATTTGTGCCCCATTAAAATGAAGTCAGACTTCAGGCTGTCCATCTAGGACTTTTCTTTTTTTTTTTAATTTTTTATTTATTTATGATAGGCACACAGTGAGAGAGAGAGAGAGGCAGAGACATAGGCAGAGGGAGAAGCAGGCTCCATGCACCGGGAGCCCGATGTGGGATTCGATCCCGGGTCTCCAGGATCGCGCCCTGGGCCAAAGGCAGGCGCCAAACCGCTCGCGCCCTGGGCCAAAGGCAGGCGCCAAACCGCTGCGCCACCCAGGGATCCCCGATCTAGGGCTTTTCATTAGTCCTTTTAGAGGTTGTTTCAGTGGCCATCCTTGGATCATTCTAATTTGATTCTCTGTGCACTTTCTGTTTGAGGCAAAGGTCAGTTTGTAAGTCTCCAGAAGAACAAAATGTGTTTCTCACATGGGATAAACTAACAACACAGCCTGGACAATTTTCTACTCAAAAGTAGCAGAATTTTGTAATAGCTTTCTGTTTCAGATTAGCCATGGGACTATCATCTCATATTAAATAAGATACCCAAACTGTCCATTCTGAAAATCTTTCCTGGTTTCTTTCTTCTTCCATCTTTCTTTCTTTCTTTCTTTCTTTCTTTCTTTCTTTCTTTCTTTCTTTCTTTCTCTCTTTCTTTCTCTTTCTTTCTTTTTCTTTTCTTTTTCTTTCTTTTCTTTCTTTTGTTTCCTTCCTTCCTTCCTTCCTTCCTTCCTTCCTTCCTTCCTTCCCTCCTTCTTCCTCTCCCCCTCATCCCCTTCCTTTTTTCCTTCTTTCCTTCTTTTTTCCAAATTGAATGACCACTATGAGTTGAGCACTGAGAAAGCAGTCAATTACAATACCAGGCAGTGACTGCTATCCTAGGAATAGCACACAGCTATGTTAGAAAGACCTCATCATACCTTTTAAGATAAAAAAAAAATTACATGTAATGTTATAAAATGTTATTTTATAACAAAGTGCAACTATCTATTGAAATCATCATAAATAATTTATTCTCTTAAATAATTTATATTCCCTGTTATGTACCTCTATGAATTATATTCACAGGCTGATTGAATTAAAAGCTGTCATATCTCATGCCAATCTATTACTTAGGTAATAACTAAAAGTAATATACTTAGGTACTCTATACATGTGTGTGTATCCTAATATCTTTATAATCACATCCATATATCTATACCTATGTATCTATATATGCACACATGTATGTGTGTTTACCCTAATATTTAGAAAGAAATCAAACTATCTTAACATACACATATTGGGATAATTATAAATAGGTAAATATATAATATTTCTTTGAAGGGCACTATCATGGCCTCAGTAATCATTTAAATGATTCCGTTGATAGAATATGCTATTTGTTAGATGGCTCATCATTCTGAGAGCACATCCAAAGTGCACTTGCAGGTAATCAGACGTTGTGGATGACTCTCTCAAGGTCTTCTCATGGTGCATGAGGACATCTTTTGAATGAGAGAATCTGAGCCTTAGTCATCTATGCTTGAGATTAATAGTTTAGGTTGGAACATTGATTCTAGATTAGAATAGTGATTCTAAGAATGTATAAAACTAGAAAAAGAATTTATATACATATATAATTTATAATTTATTTATATTTCTGTTTATACATATATTTGTGAGTATTTAGTGACTTTCATTATTGCTATTGCTCATTTTGTTTTAAATAAAGTTCACCCAAGAGGTATGCAGGTATATCTAATATGAGTAACTGGCTGGCCTAAATGACATTGTAAATTTCAGCCAAAAGGCAATCCTTACCTTTTCCAAGCTCATATATTTGATTTTCCTCAACATATTTTTCCTTTCCTTAGATGTCAACCTGCACCTCTGCTAATAATAGCAAATTGAAACTTTTCTCCATAAATGCATTATTTTAAAAATCTAAACATCCAGCCCACTTTGAGAATATTTAACCAGTCTCTCTGAAATGTACTTAAAATAATTCAATAAGTTTTACAAATCTCGTTATTTTGATACTTCATGATATCTAATTTTATATTTCATAAAATAAATAAGATCATCCAAAAGTATTCTTCAAGGAGAAAGGCTTAAAATGATTTGGGGAGAAATATAGTACTTTCTGTAAAAGGAGCTTACAGAAAATATTTCTTTTTTATGACATTTTATTTTTATCCAGGCAACATAAACACACTCAAATAGTAATATGTTTATAATGAACATCACTCTTCCCCAAACCCCAACAACACTTTCAACTTTTTCATTGCATCTCTGGTATTTACATTCATATTGCTAAATAACATACTTTCTTTGAGATTTCTCCATTTACCAATTTTAGAATTATTTATTAACTTTCTATTATAGTAGCTCAGGATTAGCTCTCTTATGTCAACAGCACCTCTTCCTCCTGTCTCATTCCCAATAAAGATAAAATGTTTATCTAATCAATGCTCAACACTTATATTGTTTTGACTATACAAATATGGTTAATTTCTGAGCCAAGATTATGTTTCCTTTTTCAGGCGATGATAGTGATAAACTCACTTTTTTATTGCTTAGTTTTCTATATACCAAATTCCTCTCCAGTGCTCCAACAGATTGAACCATTGGCTTAATCATTCATTCGATGAATATTTACTGAGCAATGGCTCTGTGTAAGGCACCATTCTACTTCCTGCAGACTCAGCAGTGGACAAAACGAACAACCATCTCTGCTTTTCTGATAGCTTCAAATTCTAGTGGGGAAAAGGTAAGCAATTTAAAGTAGACATAGTGATTAAGTTTTATATTGTTTTAGAATATGGAATATGCTCTGGAGAAAAATTAGAGCACATTGTAGAGATGAGTGCAATCCCATTTTCAGTAGGAATAGGGGAAGTGGAATTGCTGGAGGAGGTTCTGTGATTTGAAATTGGTGGGCAGAGAAGCCCTCACTGAGGTTACGTTTGAGCAAAGAATTAAAGGAAGTGAAAAAAATGAGCCAGATGAGTACGGGGGTTGTGAGGGATATTCCATGCAGAGGCAGCAACAGGGGCAACTAGAACCCATGGGAAGGGACGTACCTGGAGTATTTAAGGACCCATAAGGGCACTATGATTGCCAGGACAAGGAAGAATGTGAGGGGAGATCACTGGGGTCTGATTATACTCTATTTACAGGTCTTTATAAAGGCTTTGTTTTTTTTTATGTTGAGGTGACCTAAAGGTTTTGTTTTAGCTCCAAACAAAAGTTATTTCATCTGAAGGCAGTATTAATTTATTTTTTTATCTGAATACAGCTACTTCAGATAGGTCCACATAGTCAATGGATCCAATAAATGGATAATAACTAGTCTATATTACAAGTGCCAAAGACCCAAAATTTCTATTTATGGCCACAGAGGAGGCAGTGAGCTCAGTAGACAGGAATGCTGATTCACTCAGCCACATGGGTCTTTGGGTGGCGTAGGTAGGGAGTGTCAGTTATTATGTTCCTTGGGCCTTCAGTCACAACATCATATATGTCATTTCTCTCGTCTTTCTAAGTGAGGCCATCCTGCTAGATACACAGTTATTTTCTCCTCAGCACAGACCTTGAACTTTACCCTTCCTAATGGAAGCTCTATTCGTACTGTCAAACTCAAATTATACCCCTTAAAGTGCAAAGCGGATGAAATCTATTTCAGACTGTCTTCTAGAGCAAAACAAAAGCTATCTCTCTTGGTGAGATAAACATTTCTCCATCTCCTCTGCTTTAATTGGTGCTGCTAAATACATCAAAATTATTGTTCTGGACGTAGGGTCAGTATCACATAAAGAAAGTAGTCCTAAGGAGCCAGCATGAAGGCATAACAGCAGAAAATTAGCCTCCTAGCTTCTCAATGTTTCTGTTGATCCAATAAGGAATCTTTGCAGAACAGCGTCAGAAAAATGCCAAGACAGTGCAATGCTACCTTCATACGTGTCACTGGAGTTAACCTCTGATGCTGTGATGGCGCAGGATCTGTCAAACATTTACCCCAGCTTCCAGAAGACCAATGGGAGTTGGTTTTGCAACAGTAAGTATGCAGCAAGGTGGGGTCTGAAGTTGGTGTCAGAATAGAACTCAGCAAACCGGTGCCCCAATCCTTGCTCTGCTAATAGATAGAATGCATCTTTCCCCCCCCAAAAAACAGAATGGTTGACATTCTCCCTCCAAGCCCACAAAAAATATGACCCAATGATTTGTCCTGGATGCTCCAAACTTCTACCCATACATTTTTCGGGTAAGCTTCCAACTTTACGATATCAAAACAGTTAGCTCTTCAATAATCCTGAGAGAGGGGTTATTTGTAAGGCAATTCTCAGAAAGGACATATTTGGAAATAGAACAGAATAGCGATTAATATCCAAGAGTCTGCTTCCAATCCTACTCTGGGCAGCATAGATGTTAGTGTAAGGCAGGCTCGTCTTGGCCTCTGTCCAAGGAGTTCATTCCTGTGAATCCTGGGAAAGACCTTGTTATAACAAAGCTCTTGTATAGCAGAGACCCTACTAGGAAGGGTGACCTCAAGGTTTCTTTTATAGAAAAAGAGGTTTAGAGCAATTTGCAAATCCTAAAATGTCTCAAAAAGGAGTGCACCCAGCAAAATATTTTTGCAGTCCTTTCATTTTGAGAATAATGTGGTTCTCAAAGACAACCCATAAGAGAAGCCACTGAACAAGAGTTGCCTGGGTCCCCAGGGCTTAGCCCGATTGGGCAGAACAATATAACTCAGGGCTCCTACTTTGCAATTCAGCAGAAAAATACAGACATGTGTCCAAAGAAATAAAGGAAGGACGTGAGGAAATGCTCCAGTTCTCTTTTGTCTATTCTAAATGGTCTAGAAATCTGGACATTTTAGCACAGCCTAACCCATTTAGTACAGCCTAGAAGGGCTTACCCAAGCATTCAAGAAGACGAATTACCCACCATGTTTCTGTCCAGTCATAGTGGGGTTCACACCAAACGCTTGATGGGATTACTCATTTTAAAACTCACCACTTCAGAATCACCCAAAGCTTTCATTTCCCATCCAAGAGGCCTGAACAACGTCATGATTACCTCTGAACTGAGGGGGCAGGCTGCGTCAGAGTTTGGAGGATGTTTTTTGTTGTTGTTTTTTTCTTCTCGGAACACAGGCAGCTCAGAAAGCAGAGCACCTGCAAATAGGTTAATGAGCCTCAGAATTGCTGGAGTCGTCAAGACCAACTGTTGAGAATTCCCGTGGAGTTAAGTAGGATGTGAATCCGGCTCTGAGTAAATATCATTACCCATGCTTTGTGACTTCCTGCTCGTGGGTTTTTCCCCTTCAGCTCGACTGTTTGACAGCAGTTGGGTTGGGGGTGGCTGGAAGCACTCTTTAAAACGGTTCTCTTGGTAGGCGGAGGCCCTTATGTATTCCTGGAGCTATCTAAGCTAGAGAGTACTTTTTAGAGAATTCATTGCAGTTTTTATTCATGCTCATGTACCAGGAAAACAAGCTATCAGCTCACGTTCTCAGAAAAAGTACTGTGATGGGTCACTGAGAGTGTCGCATTTTGGTCTTTAGTAGTCATGAGACATGCAAGTAAAACAGCAATAGAATCCTGTGCTCTGAACCTAGGCCCTCTTCGATGCAAACCCTCAAATGCTATTCTGATGACCTGTATGGTGAACCTCTGCAGCCTAATTTTAGTGTAAATGTGAAGCTCTGGTTAAAGTATGTCATCAAAACAGAGAGTGTACATATGGTAAGTGTATACAGCTCCATACACTTGTCACAAAGTCAACACACCCCCAGGACTACAATTCAGATCCAGAAACAGGACACTCAGCACCAAGCAGCCCTTCTCATGCCCTCTCCCAGCCCAGCCCCTCAGGAGGAACCACTAATCCGACTTCCAACACCGCCTGGAGTTCTTTCTCTTTGTTTTGAACTCTGTACTAATGGAATCAGACAGTATGACTCTTGTATCTGGCTTTTTTCAAGGATGCAGAGATTTTATGCATCCGCCCTTTATTACAAACTTTCTACATCACTGTCCCATTGACAAGGAAATCATTAATCTGCCTTATGCAACAGTTTGCTCTCTTCAAAATGTGCTAAGTAAAGACATTTGCATCGGAAATAAATGTATACATGGCTGTATTACATGCTTCAGCCTGCCAATAAGCACATCCGGTTTATAACAGAGGAGGAAGGGAACTTCCGTTAGGCTTTATTTAAAGGAGGCAGAGGACAGGAGCTTTGCTGTGCAGCCTCAACCTGAAATTAAAGGAGGGTAGGAGACCCAAGTGGGGAAATTCTGTGCTCTGAACTGGAGCATAAAGCTAGTGACACGCACATGTTGATGTACCAGAATGGAAGGTGAAGGCCTGCTGTATAATTATAGATGGTGGTGTTTCTAGCCACTTTGTGTGGGGTGTCCCCTGTACACAGGCCACCTCAGGGGGGAATCTGACTCCCTGCAATTTATAGTCAGTGTATTAGACAAGTGACATCTTTAGCCTCTAGGCAAGAAAGGGACAAGCATCATCATCATCATCATGTCATCTCTCAGGCCTGAGCTGAATTAAAACAGTACAACTTGGTCACTAATGATAAAGCAAGGCAAAGGATTTAGAGTAGTCAGAGTCATAACTTCAAGTTGCAAAATAATTAAATGTTATGGCTGTGTGCAAAAATATTTAGGAGCCAACCTTACAGCAAGTAAGTTACGGGATTATTTTATCACATGCACGGGAACCACATATGCCATTGCAGATTTATTTGTCCATGCAACAAGCCTAACAACTGGATTCCAAGGGAATCAAGCACTTGTTTGGGGGAAAAAAAAAGTAATCAAATACGGATTATTTCCATAATAGCCAGAGTTTCTTCCTGAGTTTTCTGCCAGCAAAAGGCAGGGGATTTATGCCACTTATTTTTGAACAAACCACATTTCTCTAATATGGCTGATCCCTCCCAGTCTAAACATTTTCTTTGAAAATGTGAAACCCTGCAATTAAATCTTTCTCCCTGAAACAGGGAGAGTTCACTGAGCTGAGAAACCAAGTGCATCTCCCATAGAGAAGACTGTGATCAGAGGGAGGGAGTGTTGTCTGGTGTAAAGATCCACTGATGGCATGAAGACGGGAGGCTGCTGGAGGGGAGGAGGGAAGAAAAATGCTTGCATGCATCTGAGAACCTGCTGTATTCAAACAGATGTTCAAAGCTGGTTATGTGTGTGTGTTTGTACCTACAACACAGGAATACTGCTAATACTCAAAATATTTTTTTATGACAAAGCTCACATCTGAATTAAATAAGCTTTGCTATTGACAGTTTTCCTTCTAGTCTTGTTTATGAAGAAAGGAAAAAGCTTCACTAAGGAAAACAATGGATTTGTTAATGAAATGATTCACTGGGTTGAAAAATGGCATCTAATGTTTCACAAATGTGATTTTTTCCTTCTTGAGAATCTCATTTTTTAGCTTTTAACCCCAGTGATGTTTCACAGTGGGTCACTTTGGGAGAGGTCCAGAAATTTGTTTCTTCCCTCTCACCATTGTGTTGATAATAGTTAGTGGATGCTCGGGGAGATGGTCTACTCACCAGAATGTAATAAGTTTCATAAAGATTATGCATTTGGGGGCGAGAGTGAGAAAACTGGGGGCAGGTGAGGGTGAGGGAATGTTTTAGATCACTTTCTGAAAATACACCTTCATTATTTTGCCACATGTCCCTAAATACCCCACATTAAGGTAATGTAAAGCAAGCTATCTCCAGAATGCCCTGCTGTTAAAATATGTTCATTTTTCTCCCAATAGCCATTTATCAGGCATGACAGCTGCCAGGTATGTACAGTCCCAGGGGTAGCAAAAAGGCACAAAATTAAGCAATTGAGTAAGTCACAATCCCTTGCCTCAGGGATGTTTTTGTATTAGGGAAGTGACATGATTTTGTGTTTTAGGACAAATGCCATACTGGCAACTGAGAAGTTAAGTGAGCATTAGGAGAGGAGAAACATGGACATGATTTACAAAGCTACCGTTGAATAGTCCAGGCTCATGAGGATGAAGGCCTGACCTCAGTCAGTGATCATAGGGAAGGAGGCAGGATAAGTATCTGTGAAACACTACAGCCTACACTATTCAACATGGTAGCTTAAGCCACATGTGGTTATTTAAGTTCAAATTTAAATTAATTAAAATTGATATAATACTGAAATTTCTATTAGACATGCTAGCCATATATCAAGTGTTCAATAAGTGGCTGGTGGCTGGTTTACTGGACATTGAAGGTAAAAGATGTATTTACTACTGGGCAATGCTGTATAGACCTTTGTTGTTTCAAAAATTACAATTAACTGTGAGGTTGATGACATGAGAATTTGTAATATTGTGGGGGCATGAATTTGGACCATGCTCTGGGGTGATATATGAGAAATAACTGCTTGGCTATGGGTGAGCCACATTGCCTCTGCTACCCCCTCCAAAACTGCTGTATAAATAATACTTGGTGATTATCCAATTGTCCTGCAAAACACATGTATTTTTATACATAGTGCTACGTATTTTTTAAAAAAATTATTTATTTGAGAGAGAGAGAGAGAGCTCACATGAGTGGGGGAGGGGGCAGAGGGAAAAAAAAACTTTCCCCACTGAGCAGGGAGCCCACATGGGGCTCGATCCCAGGACTCTGGGATCATGACCTGAGCTGAAGACAGACACTTAACTGAGCCACCCAGGCTCCCTACCTAGTGTTATGTATTATACAGCATTATGTAGGTAGAAAACATCTATTTCTATACTTATATCTAGATTTAGGTTATAGATTTAGATCTAGATATATAAAACACTTGGGTTCTCCAAAAAAAAAAAAAAAAAGGAAAGAAAGAAAGAAAAAGAAAAGTGCCAGAGTGAACAAGGGAAATGCCTGTGAAGAAGAAAGGAGAACCAAGGTAGACAGAGTCTTCAAACACTGTGTACACAACTGAGGAGGTGAGAGGAAAGAAAGGCAAACTGAGTAGGAAGAGTTTTAGAATTAGAATTCAAGTTCCAAGAAAGGTTCAGTCAGGCTGATTAGGAATCTTTGAGTCAATGTCATAGATCAAAAGAGTCCAAAGTATCACAGGAATGTGTCTGCATGAGTATCTCCCCTGTCTTCAATAGATGGCTGGGAGCAGCGCACAAGGAGCATGGCCTTGGTTAAAATGTGGTGGTGGATCCATAATCAGCTGCGGCCCTCAGACATCATGCTTTCCATGGCAGGACACCTCCCAGTAGCTTCTTTTCATACCTTCCACAATAGTGCATTTTTATTACTATTATTATTTTATATATGTAATAAATAATAACATATACTACATTTTATGGTATTTTGTTTATAATACAGATATGCATAATACATAATACTTCAAAACATTAAAATATGAGGTATATTTTATAGCATGCTGTGTTACAATATAATTATGTATTCAAGAACCAGAACATTCATACAAATGTTCATGAAACGTCAAAGATTTCCTGTAATTAGGTAGTAGAATCAAAAAGACTTGCTGGGGGCACTTTCATTTACAAAAGATAGAGCAGACATAATTTTCTCTCTTCCTCCCACTAAATACAACTAAAAACCCTAGGCATTATTTATGAAACAAACATAAGGAGATCCTAAAAGATAGAGAGAAGAGGCACACTAGCTGGGAGCTCAAGTTCTGAGAAATGGCATGGTGGTAAGTTCCCTAGGTTTTCTATTTGCCATATGTGTCCCAAAAGCCAACAACCCAGAAATGTCACTGAGTAGTTTTTTTAAAGCCCCCCCAAAATTCTAATCTCTTAAGGCAAAAGATCAGAAAAGAGGCACTCTAGCAAGATAGAAAACTTTTAGGAAAAAACCACTCTACTATAGCCAAATACCACAGAGTGGAACAAAAACTGTGGCCACACCCCATACCCACCAGCAAAGGTTAAGTTGAGAACCTAGATTTCCCTCTTTGTCAAGCTATAATGAAATTTCCAACAACCTGCAAGGGTGATGGCAGAGAAGTTTCAGTAGGAAGCCAGTACTTTAATCCCCAATGGGCAGTACTGAGTGACACCCTTGGAGTATCAGTGTAGACCATATGGGGAGCCTAGACTTCCAACCCCATCCTGTAGTAACAAGACACTCCTCCACTTTCTTCATTGGGTGGTATCAGAGGAAGCCCAGTGAAGAGTCAGGACTTTTACTATCACCCAATACTAATGAGACCACCCTCCTCCAGGGTGGCAGTGGAAATCTCATGGGGAGCAGTAATGAGGCACTCCTAACCCAAAAGTTATGTGTGGAACCCAGAACTCTCATAAATCCAGCAGTCATGAGAAGTCTCTTCCCTTGCATGTCAGTATAGGCTGAGTGGAAAAATTGGACTTGTATGCCCACCTGCAGGTACAAGGAGACCTTCCTCCCTTCCCAAAGTGGTGTCAGAAAAAAGGCCCACTAAAATAAAAGGTTTAAATAAGATCCCAATATCATAATACACAAAATGTCAGTTTCAATCTGAAGTCACTCATCATACCAAGAACCAGAAAGCTCTCATGCTGAATTTAAGAAAGAAAAAAAAATACAATCAATAGATTCCAACACTAAAATGGCAGATATTTGAAAATTATTTGACAAAGATTTTCAAGTAGCCATCATAAAAACTCAACAATATGGAATTAAGAACATTAAAACAATTGAAAAAAATCGAGTCTCAGCAAAGAAATAGAAAATTCCCACAAAGAAATGGGAGACATAAAGTGGATATAAAATGGAGACTTTTAGAACTGAAAATATAGTAACTCCAATGAGAAAAACTTAATGGAGGGGGCATAAGAAAGAATCAGTGCACTTGAAGATGAAAACAAAATCACCCAATCTTAAACCTGAAAATACACTGAGAAAAAAATGAGCAAAACAAGGATCTGTGGGGCTATTACAGGAGAGCTAACATTTGTGTTATTGGAATCCTAGAAAGAGAAGAAAAAGAGGTGGGGCTGAAAAAACACTCATGGAAATAATGGCTGCAAACTTTCAAACTTCTGCAAAAGACATAAACCTACAGACTCCAGAAAAGAGAATAACTCCTTACCTATAAGGGAAGCACAATTTGAATGATACATTTCTCACCATAAACTGAGGAGGCCAGAAGGAATTGGCACATTTCACAAGCACTGAAAGTAAAGAACTGTCAACACAGAATCCTATCTCTAGAGAAAATATTTTAAGGAATGAAAGGGAAATTAAGACAGTCTCAGCTAAGGAAAAATTAAAAGAATTTGTTGCCAGCAGACTCACCCTAAAAGAATGGCTAAAAGAAGCTCTTTGAACAGAGACCAAATAAAAGAATGAATCACGGAATGTCAGGAAAGAAGAAAAAAAAACAGTGAGCAAAAACACAGGCAAATGCAGTAGACTTTAGACTTTTCTTCTCTTAAGTCCTCTAAATCATGTTTGAGAGTTGAAAGAAAAAATATGACACAGTTTCAGATAATTCTAAATATACATGGAGGAAATATTTATGATAATTATATATAGGGTTGGGTAAAGGAATGTAAAGGAAGATAAGATTTCTATACTTCACTCAAACTGGTAAAATGGTGATGCCAGTTATGTGTATTATATGTGTACTGTTGTATCTTGGACAAGCATTAAAAAGCTTTATAGAGATACACTCATAAATACTATGAATAAAATGAATTTAAAAAAAAAATGTTCAGGTAACCCAGAGGAATCCAGGAAAAAAGTAAACAGAAATGAAAACAGAGAAAACAAACAGAAAACAAAAATTTAAATGCCAAACTGAAAAACCCTTGCATGCCAACAATCACATTAAATGTAAATGGTCAAAGTCTACCAATGAAAAGACAGAGACTGATAGAGTGAATAAAAACTTTACCCAAGTATATGCAACCTGCCAGAAAGTTACTTCAAATGTATTGGTCTTAGTCACATTGAAAGTAAAATGATGGAAAAAAAGATACATCATATTTATATGTAATATGATGTATATATGTATATGTATATGATGTATATATGTATAGCTATATTCATGTCATATAAAGTAGAATGTAGAACAAAAAAATATTCCAGAGATAGAAAAGGATATTTATAATGATAAAAGTTTCAAGCCAACAAGAAGACATAATAATCTTTAATGTGTCTGCACCGAACAGCAGAACTGCACAATATGTAAAGCAGAAAGTGATAGAATTAAAAGGAGAAAGAAAAAAATCCACAATTATAGGTAGAGGCTTCAGAACTTCTCAAAAAAATAAAACAACTAGACAGAAAATCAGCAGATACTGATGAACTCTACAATACCATCAACCAACAAAATCTAATTGACATCTATAAAACACTCCACCTGATAACAACAGAATACACATTTCAAATGTCTGTGGAACATAGATCATGATAGACTATATCCTGAGCCATAAAACAAGCCTCAACAAATATGAAATGATCAAAATGTACTGTCAGACCTAAAACTAAGGTCCATTTTTATGTTCTGCTTTGACATCTGGTGAAATCGAGAAAGCCTCATTCGGCCTGACCACAAGTTCCCCTCCCCACTCTGTTATTGTGGATAAGATCCCTCAGCCAAACAACCCTCCTTATCGAGGGGAACAGCTGCAATTCTGCATATCCCTGAGTAGCAGGTTTCAGTTCCTTGCCTGCCACGGAATTATTCAAACAATCACTTTCAATCAATCACATTCTTCTGTGGCAAGCACCTCATCCTCTTGATACTACAAAGCCTGCCTCCCACAGCCACTGGTTGTTTACACTGTTCCTGAATTTAACCCCCATGCAGCCCCACATGGTGTGCAATGTTTTCCTCCTTCCAGGCTGTGAGTATATATGATTAACAAACTGCTGTCAGTTTCATCTTCTCATCTGTCCAGTGTCCAGTATCATGCGTTTGGCTATCCCCTAAATCCTAGGGTAGGAAAACCTCCTTCACCAATGGTGTGAATAGGAGGCAGGTAAGCCATGAAATCACATGCAGTATGTTCTCTATGCATAAGGGAATCAACTAAATCAATAAAAAGATAATAGAAAAATCTAAGACCCATAAGCTAAACAGCACACTGCTCAACAATCCACGGGTGAAAGAGGACATCTCAAGGGAAATTAAAAAAAATAAGATGTGATGAGTGATCAAAGGTGGAGATAATTAAAGGAAGGAAGGAAGAAGTTGGGGGTTGTTTCAAATTCAGATGATGAGAGGCACGAGGTGAGCTACCCATCACAGTCACCGTAAGGGACCAATGCAGATGTATGGGTTCCATTACCCACCTTGGAAAGCAGAAGCAGGTACAGAGCTCTGAGGGGAAAGTTGGTAGGTGGAAGATGGGGAAAAAAGTTGAAGCAAAACTATCGGATTGCCAACCAGAAACAGGTGAATCCCTTTCACAGGACACTAGGAGATCATGGTGTGACACAGAGGACTTCCCTCCTTTTCTTCTCTCCCTCCTGCTTAATTAATTTATTTATTTTTAAAGATTTTGTTTATTTATTCATGAGAGAGAGAGAGACAGAGACACAGGCAGAAGGAGAAGCAGGTTCTATGCAGGGAGCCCAACTGCGGGACTCGATCCCGGGACTCTGGGATCATGCCCTGGGCCGAAGGCAGGTGCCAAACTGCTGAGCCACCCATGGATCCCCCATCCCTCCTGCTTTATATTGAGCCCTTTTAGTGGGAATGCTGACAAGGAATGTGGACCTTCTGAGTATAATAATCATGTGATGAACACTCTCTGCCAGCTGCTCCTCCCTAAGCAGCCAGGAGTTATTCTTATTAACTTTTCTCTACCCTTGTCTCTTATCTATCTGCTCAGAGTCTACAGATATTTAGGAGATTATTTTGCAATTATAAGTACAAAGATACAGGAATGAAGCTTTAAAAATCAGCTTAATAAATAATTTTTATTATTTTAGAGTTTATTACTTCACTCAATTTATTCAGCAAGTACTTCCCTGTTCCTGAGTAAGTCAAGATCCTTTCTATCCCCAAATTTCTGCATGTTAATTAACTTGATTCAGTGACAGGGTAGCAGTGACTAACTTTTAAAAATCAGTGTGCTATAATGGAAATAGCATGAATTACATGTAGCACATATTATTTAATACATATATAACTATATGTGTAATTATATTTAAATATATATAGATGAGTATCTGGAAAAATGCACAGGTATGCATGTATGGTTGTTAACTAAATGGGTAACTACTACAATGTTATTAACATTCATCGTGGGCCATAATCTGCATATGAATACTAAAGGGGAGAAGGGTCTCACTCACCAGTTCCTATACACACAACATTCAAATCAATTACTGTAGGAATCCCCATGGGCATGCATACACATCCACATACAAACACAATCCATATCCAATCCTTTTTCAAGTTTGCGTAAAAATATCTTCTGAAAAATAAATGTAAAAAATTCCACAAAGTCTTGTCACACCAGTTAGGAATACCTAATGTTCCTTATTCAACATCATGCACCATGACCAAATGATGACTACGTGCTATGCGGTAATGGAGGGAGATTCATATTTTAAGAAGGATTATTTATGACTCATCTTTCTATTGTCCCTTCTAAGCCATTATAGCAATAAGTAAAATAGGTTCCACCATTTCCCTGTAATTGTCCTGGGGTCCAATTGTGGTAAAGAGCACTCAAAGTTATTGCATGAAAAATCACGCTCTCCTTTATATTCTGTCCATCTTCATTTTCCTGTTTTACATTCTCTTTTCTCCTTTATAACATATACAAGGCCATTTAACACAAAAGACAGCTAGAGATCTCTAAGCTGCAGAGGGAAGAGTCTATTAGGTGTGGTCAATAAGTAAATATAAATATGCATTCATAAAATCTCTATAATGGCATTATTCCTATTTAAGAAGCGTTTTGAAGACTACCATTCATTCTTAAATATTTAGAAAGTGGTAGCTTAAAAAAGAAAGTGAAGGAATGGATAGCTTGAACAAACTTGCCATATATAAACATACTGGTGATATAACAATTTAAAAAGTAGAACTCAAAATTGTACAAGCGCAAGAAAATTGTGAGATCACAGCTATGCAAATTTAAGCATAGCATAGCAAAAAGACTAGAAGAAAATATTTAAAAATATTTGTTAGAGGTAGAAATATAAGTAAATTTTTTCTTTAGTCTACTGTTACAATTTCTAAATCTATGAGTTTATCTTATGCCTAACAAAAAAGATTAATTTTTTTATGAAGCAAAATAAAATTTGCTTTCAAATTTACAATTTTAAGTAAAAAAAAAAACCCACATTTTCTGTTTAAATTTTAATTTGGAATAGTCTCCTCTAGGAGGGATGTTGAACTTTTAAGAAAATAATTTCTGCTGGAGGCCAATATTTTTGTACTCAAAGTTCTGTAACAGAAGTGATCTTATATTTGATCCTGTGGTAGAGCTGGTTGCTAAGGTAATGAATACCCAGTTTATATGACTCAGCTAAGACACTGATTAAAAATGGGGCAGAAATTTGGAGAGGGTTGTCTAAAGGAAAGGAAAGGGAAGTGAAGGGAGGAAAGAGTCCTGATAGAAAAGACCAATTAATATTGAGAGATGAACATGGTAGTGATGAGACATTGTGGTACGCACAAAACATGGCAGCAGCACAAGCAGCAGCGTACAAGAATATAAATAGCATAGCCATTAGGGTCAAACTAGTGTTCGAATTCCTCTCTGCTCCTTGCTATTATTTTCTACAAGTTATTTATCTCTATGGACTTTCCTCATCTATGAATGGAAGATAATTGTAACTACCCTATGATATTGTTGTGAAGATTAAACAAAGTATACATACAGGAAAATCCCTCGTATGAAGTCAATATTGAGGAAATATTAGTTTCCTTTTTCTATGGTTAATGAAAATTTTCAAGAAATAATGTTCTTACCCATTCCCTTATGTAAACCTTCGCCTTCTCTTTTCTTATCAGTTGGTAATGCATTTGTCTTCCACTAACAGGAAAAAAACCAGCATAATGATGGTTCCACATAACAAGACGTAGGATGGGGACACCTGGGTGGCTCAGCGGTTGAGCATCTGCCTTCGGCTCAGGGCGTGATCCCAGAGTCCCAGGATCGAGTCCCACATTAGGCTCCTTGCAGGGAGCCTGCTTCTCCCTCTACCTGTGTCTCTGCCTCACCCTCTGTGTCTCTCATGAATAAATAAATAAAATGTTAAAAAAAAAAAAAGATGTAAGATGGAGATGGTCATGGGCTCTGGCTCAGTTGTTCATTGAGGCTATCAAGGACCAAGTTCTTTCTACACTTTTCCTGCACTATCTCTAGTGGGTTGGCTTTCATTCCCATGCTTCAACGATCACTGCTATAGTTTCAGGTATCACATAAAAAGTTAAGGCGGGGAAAAAAAAAACCAGAAGAAAACATCTTTCTTCTGAAGAAGTTTTATCTTTTATTTCAGAATGAAGTCCTTCACAAGAAACTCCTTTATATCTCTTTAGCTAATACCTCGTCAAATGACTGACCAGTCGAGGGGAATAGATTTGCCTATTCTGGACATTTCATATGAATGAAATCATACAGCATGTGGTCTTTTGTGACTGGCTTCTTTCACTTAGCATAAATGTTTTCAAGGTTGATCCATCTTCTTTTGTTTGTTTTCCATCAAATAATATTTCATTCTATGGATAGACTAAATCCTATTTATCCATTCATCAGTCATTGGACATTTGGATTCTTTTCATTTTCTGGCTAATATGCACAAAGTTTCTACAAGCATTTATGTGCAAGTTTCTGAATATACATGTATTTTGGGTACATACATAGGAGTGGAATTGCCGGGTCACATATGGTCATATATGGTGACTTGTAACCCCATGCTTAACCACTTGAAGGATTTCCTGGCTGTTTCCAAATTTGCTTCACTATTTTAAATTCCCATCAGCAATGAGCTATCCTGGAAAATAGTCCTGCGTATTCCAACAGTACTATGCTGTTGTCGGGTGATTTCTTAGACCTCATTTATTTACAGTACTGTTCCAAGACTTCAATTTTATTGTTGGCCTTGTGCCCAGCCCAGTTGTTCTATCAATTATTGAAAGTAGGGGATTAAAGTCTCCAACCATTATTGACTCTTCCTTCAATTCTGTCAGGTTTTGCTTAATGTATTTTGTGGTCCTGTTGGTAGAGGCGTATATATTTGTAGTTGTCTTACCTTCATGATAGGCCAAGCTTTTAATCATTATAAAATGCCCCCCTTATCTCTAGTAACATAAGTTGTCTTAAAGTCAATGTTGTCTGATTATATAGCTTCTCCGTTCTTTTATGGTTGCTATTTGTGTGATACATCTTTTTATATCCTTTTACTTTCAGCCTATTTGTATCTTTGAACCTAACATGTGTCTCCTGAATACACCAAATAGTTTGATGCTGGGGATTTTTCCCAATCCAGTCTGAAAAATCTCTATTTTTTAATGGATTGTTTAGCCCATTCACATTTAATATCATTGTTGATACTTACATTTTGTAATTTGGTATTTATACCTGCCCTCTTACTTTTTGTTTTCTATATTTCTCATGTTTTATGCCTCTATCCTTTGTTCTTGCATTACTTTTTAGTGTATCATTTTGATTCTTTTTATGGTCTTTCACTACATTTTTTTTTTTTTACTTTTTCTTAGTGATTGCTCTAGGCTTACAACATACATTTTAACTTATTAGAATTAACTTGAGATTTATACTAAGATAATTCCAGTGAGATGTAGAAATGTTATTTCTATGAAGTTCTATTCCCTTTTCTCCTGTTTTAGCCATCAATAATAATTAATGGATTTTTTCATTCTGGCTATCCCACTTTTTAACTCCAGAATTTATATTGTTGTTTTTTAATAATTCCTATCCTCCTATTTTTACTCTCTATATGCTGAGATGTTGTTATCATGCTTTCTTTCACTTGGGTAAGCATGGTTTTCTTTAGTTCCTTGTATTTATAATAACTGTTTTGAAGTTTTTGACATCTGGACCCTTTCAAAGGCAGTTTATGTTTTCTGCTTTCTTCTCCCTGTATGGGTGACACTTTTTCTGTTTCTTTGCATGTCTTGTAATTTTTTTTCAAAAATTGGACAGTTTAGACCCTATATTTCAGCAACTGTGGATACCATCCCACTCCCAGGGCTTTTCTCGTTTTATTTTCTTATGTATCTAGTGATTGGACTAGACCATTTTAATGAAGTGTATTTCTCCTGCAATTTCTCAGAGCAAATTGCCTTGGGCATGCATACAGTCATGGGGGATGACAGTGGTTTTAGCAGGGCTCCCTTTTTGACTGTGTCTTTTCCTTGACGTCTGTTAAGCTTCTGGTTTGTCTGCCTCTCTTCATATCACAAAAGCAATTAGCCTCTACTAACTTCTGGCTAATTGCTTTATTGTTCCAATATTTTGGGTCACAAATTTGTTCACATTCAGGCCTTTTATCAGGAGGGATACTGACTCTTGTTCTGACCCCAAGAGGGCTCTTCATTCTCCATCCTCTCTGTTAAATTTCTGGCTGGTCCATGGCTTGGGTTGCTGTGATCACGAAGCTACCATCCTCCTCTTAATTGCTTACCACCAAAATCTGTGTTGATTTCAACCATGCCCTTAAGCTTGAACCTCCTTATGTTCTGTTATGGATAAAGTCAGTTTGCTTAATGAGAGCTGTGCAGCTTATCTATTCTTATGGTCTGACCCTCCCTGAGCAAAATCTCTACACTTCTGCTGTGGAGCTAGAGGCAGAGACAGAGGCACATTTCTGTGCAGTGATACCTCTGATCTGCAGGTGGATGGCTGGATAGGGGAAGTAGCTTCTCAGCTTGCTTTCTACTGGCTATAAATTTCGACACTGATAGATTTTCGCTTGTGTTTTTCAATTCTTTAAAAATGTTGCTCCACCATTTTCTGGCTTACGTTGTTTGATGGAAATTCAGTTGTCATTCTTATCTTTGTTTCTCTGCACATAATGTGTCTTTGTTTTTTTCTGGCTGCTTTAATGACTTTTCTCATTATCACTGTTTTTTGATAAATGTATATGATGTGCTTGATGTGACTATTTTTAGGCTTATTCTACTTAAGGTTTTTCTTAATTTTTGTATCTATAGATTTATACTTTTTATCAAATTTGTAATATTTTTCAGTTATTTGTTCAAAAATGTTTACTCTTTTTCTCCCTGTGGTTTTGCTTCTCCAGGGACCCATATACACATGATAGACTGCTTGATGTTTTTCACAAGGCACTATGCTTCTGTTCTTTATTTTTTTTATTTTTTTTATTAATTTTTAAAGATTTTATTTATTTATTCATGAGAGACACACAGAGAGTGAGGCAGAGACATAGGCAGAGGGAGAAGCAGGTTCCTCGTAGGGAGCCTGATGTGGGACTCAATCCTGGGACTCCAGGATCATGCCCTGAATTGAAGGCAGACACTTAACTGCTGAGCCACTCAGGCGTCCCTGTTCATTTTTTTTCAAATTTTTTTTCTTGGGGTGTCTGGTGGCTCAGTCAGTTAAGCAACCAACTCTTGATTTCAGCTCAAGTCATGATCTCGGGGTTGTGAGATTGAGCCCTGCATCAGGCTCCATGCTCAGCAGGGAGTTTGCTTGAGACTCCCTCTCTCTCTGTCCCCTTCTGCCCCTCCCCCCATTCATGCTCTCTCTCTTTCTCTCTCTGTCTGTAAAGAAATAAATAAAACTTTTCTTAAAAACCTTTTTTTCTTTTTCTCCTTCAGTGTGGATAGTTTCTATAGTTATGTCTTCAAACTCACTGAATTTTTAGGAGGAATACATAGTTTAATACTCTCCAGTGTATATTTGATCATGATTTTCATAAAAGTACTGCATTTTATTTTATGAAAAGTAGTTTTTTATATCTAGAAGTTCTGTTTGGGTCTTCTTTGTATTTTTCTATTTCTTGTCTCATTATTTTCATGCCTTTCTTTAAATCTTTGAGAATATTCATAACATTTAATTATTTTTTAAGATTTTATTTTATTTACTCATGAGAGACACAGAGAGAGAGGCAGAGACACAGGGGAGAAGCAGGTTCCCCATGGGCCTAATGTGGGACTTGATCCCAGCATCCCAGAGTCATGTCCTGAGCCAAAGGCAGATGCTCAACCACTGAGCCACGCAGGCATCCCGTATTTAATTATTTATTATACTTCTTTTACAATATTTATCTGATAATTCCATCATCTCTATCATTTCTTGGAATGCTTTCATTGATTAATATTTGTTCTTGGCTATGGATCATATTTTCCTATTTCATTGCATGCCTAGTAGAGTGTGGTTGAATGTTAGGTATTTTGGATTTTTCCTTTTTTTTTTTTACATTTTTGAGTCCTAGATTTTGTTTTATTTCTTTAAAGATTTCTGCACTTTGTTCTGGCATATTGTTAGGTTGTTTTCATCAGTTTTATCCATTTAGACTCCTTTAAGCTTTTGAGTTAGATTTTTTTCTTTTGAGTCAGGTCTTGGAGGCAGCTTTACTTGGCTAATTTAGTCACTCTACCAAATCAAGACTGAGGACTCTAGCAGACACTCCTTGCATTATGAGATCTCTACATTCTGGCTGGTGAAAATGCACATTATTCCCATCCTTGTGTGATGACCTCCAGAAATAATCTGTTAACTGTTTCTTAGTGGCTTTTTTCTCAGCCTCATGTAGTGTGGCCACTATTGAGGCATAGGGGCAGAACTCACTCAGCAAATGACTCCAGTACAATGCTCCACAGAACTCTCCTATGTGTGCAGTTCCCTCTCTGGTATTCTGATTCACAAATTCCAGCCACCTCAGCTTTCTGGAACCGTGATCTCTGCCTCCTCCACTCAGCTGAACTAGCTGACTCTGCTTGGATTTCCTCTCTCTTCGCTGGAGTTGCATACAACACTTTAGCTTGTATCCTATTGATTGGAATTTAATCACCTTAAAACACCTCAATACATAAAAGGTTGGGAAATGGAATTTTTGTTCTGGATGGCCCTTGCTCAGCTAAAAATTAGGAGTTCTATTATTGAGAAACAAAGGAAAAACAGATACTAACAGATTAACAGCAGTCTTTGACATAAAAATCTTCTATGACCAAGTGAAAATAGGTAGCATTTTTTACCTTTTTCAAAATTAGAATATTTCTTTTCCCAGAAGTATATTTATTTTCATTAACAGATTGTTGGGTATGACATCCAGGTCACATAAAGCCAATAGATTTCATTTTGAATACCCCTATGAATTGTAAAATCTTAAGAATATAAGAGAACTCAAGATTCTCTTAAATCAAACACAGATTACATTTTAGTTAAAGTAGTATTCTATCAAGTTCAGATATTTTTAGAATTAAAGGAAAATACATCAACATATCATAGAAGTGAAGGAAATGCAAAAACTAGCCAACCTGGATAGAAGTTGGGTGCTTATCTAAGTTCATACATATTATGTAATAAGTATTTAGAAAACCAATATCTTTTTAAGCTTTGCATACCATGACATAGTAAATCTCAAAGAGGACTCAATAATCAACAAAAAGACCTATAAAAGAATGTTTCCAACAACTTTGTTCATAATAGCCAAAGCCTGGAAATTGTCCAGGATCCATCTACAAGTGAATCCATAAACTGGTGCATGTACATAATGATACGTGCATGCTCAGCAATAAAAAGAAACAAACTACTGAGATGTGCAATAATAGGGATGCATCACAAAAGCATTATCTTGGATGAAAGATGCTTTCTGTAAAATAGTACAAGCTGGAAAATTTCACAAATATAAAGTTCTAGAAAAGGGATACCTACTCTAGGGTGGAAAAAAGACAGATGTGTGGTTGTCTCGGCAAGTGGAAGCAGAGATTGACTGTGCCATAGCACCAGGAAACTTTCAAGGCTGTGGTAACATTTTACATCTTAATAACAGTTTTGATTATACAAGTGTAATCATTTGTCAAGATTTAGTGATTATACACTTAAAATTTGTGCATTTGACTGATTAGAAATGTCACATCAAAAGAAGAAACTGCACGGGTATTGATTCTAACTAATGTTACACCTGCTGAAGCAATGAGGGGAAGTCCATCGATGTCTACAATTTACCTTAAAATTTACCAATACAAAAATGGAATGGTTGATGGATAGAGACATGGGTAAAAGATAAATATAAGATAAAACAAGTATAGTAAAATGTTAATAGTAGAATCTTGATGGGTATATGAATGCTCATTTTACAAGTCTTTTAGTTCTACACTGTATTTGAAAATTTTTATAATATGTTGGGAGGAAAAATGAGTATGGGGAGTAGCTTTGCAGTAAACATCTGGCCAGAATGTTTAACCAAAATAATTTCATCTAACCAGGATTGTACTTGTCTTCTTTAGAGTATATGAATCTTTCAAGCTTAAGGAAAAAGCATATAAAGTTTTAAGTGATCAAAATTATAGTGTTAACATTTCCAGATTGAAAAATACTCCATCATACTTTGTATTTCACACTGATGTGATGTCTAAGAGAATTTGACCTAATTAAATGACAACCTTGAAACTTCAACTTAAAATAGGTAGTTAGGTAAATAAGAAAGCCTTATGATTTTAAACTAAAGTATCACTAAGTTTAGTATTGGAAATTATATGATGTTTAAGAGTTAAGCGCTCAGAAAAATTTTGTTGTTGTTGTCAGGGCAATTGAAATACATATACTTTACAACAAACTTAAACATGTCAAATTTATAAATGCAACTTGAAGTGTCTGAATGCTTAAATATTGTAACTAAATCTGGAAACATAACCAAACTGAATTAAAAAATCCCTTCAAAGTTGCTAATAAAATTTGCTAGACTTATAAAGAGAATAAGGTCTGTAAACTGAGTTTAAAGTCCATGAATTGCATTAAAAAAACTTATTTTAAGTTTGTCAAAAAGCTCATTTCAAAAGGAAAATACTTCACCTCCAAAATATTTTTCAGGGCTATTTTGGCTCATAGAGGTAGGGTAGGCTAAAGGTAGTTACCTTTCATATGGGCTTCTGACAGCTCATAAAAGATACCAATCCAAACCCCAGAGAGGTGATCTTTTAAAGTCCATTGCCTATATTTAATAAGCAAGATATTCCAGGACTTTTATGAGGAGTTTAACAACATAGCTAACCTCAAAATGACTGCTACTCAATGTTATCAAAAGTTCAGGAAGAGGGGCACCTGGGTGGCTCAGTGGTTGAGCATCTGCTTTTAGCTCAGGGTGTGATCCAGGGTCTTGGGACTGAGTCCCACACCAGGTCCCCTGCAGGGAGCCTGCTTCTCCCTCACCTATGTCTCTGTCTCTCTCTGTGTGTCTCTCATGAATAAATAAATAAAATCTTTAAAAAAAAAGTTCAGAAAGTGCAATAATATTTACTAGGGGTTGCATGAAGAATATACAGTTCCTCCTGTCCTACATGGGCTTTCTCCAGGGTGAAGATAGATCATCAGGAAGCTGACCTTCATTCCTTCCTGTCTTCTTGTTTAGCATCATAGAACTTTTTAATAGACTCATTTTTGAGTTCATGGCACCTACTTGCATGTAGGTGCATCTTGAGGAGCAAATCTATGAAATTTGGTGTTGGACATAACTTTCTTGATCTAACCAAAGACTGCATCGACTTTTTTTTTTTGCCAAAGACACATGGAAGACGCAGGCTTTTTTTTGTCAAAGACACATGGGAAGAAATTCTTTGGGGACATAGAACCAGGAAAAGCCGAGTCTTAACCCTGTATTTTATGTATCAAGTAAATAATCACATCTCTTCTCTGTGTTAGTTTCTAGAAAGTTCAGAGTAACCTCTATGGTCTTCTCAAAACTGTGCCAATCTTTGTAGAACTGGCCCATCTATTGTAGAATGACCTCTCCTTTCATTTGATTTTACTTCCTGATCTGCATTTTTATTTCACTAAATCACTTACATTTGTTTTTGTCTTGTTCTATTTTAATGCATCAATAGGTATAAACAATTACATTTTCTCTAGGTCTCCCCAAATCATTCTTAGAACATGTAATAAAATCAACAAAATCCTAAAACTCATTAGCCAGAGGAAAAATTTAAAACCTGAGAAGTAATGCAGATGGGATGAAGACAGAGGGCCCAAAGATGGTTAAAAGTGGATGAAGAAATCCATAAGAATGGGCTGATTTATTGAAAATAAATTAGGATGATACATTATTTTGAATTGCCTTCTGGAAACAAGTTGAAAACTGAGAGGTTTTAGGGAGTGGGGAATATGCAGGGATTCTATAAACCTCTCTCTTTTGACTACGTCTCATTATTCTGCACACATTTCGTGTTTCAAAATGTGAACAGAAATAAATGTCAGTTTTCTATTTTCTGGGGTTTGAGGAACAGGACACCTTTATTTATTGTAAGTCCTATCACTTGTTATACAAAATTTATTTTCTCTTTCCTGGTTATCTCTTCTAATGAAGGTACATGTACCGTATTTATTTGTATTGTTTCCTTTATCCTTATGTCCTTTACCCTTTCAAAATTTGAGCTGTCTGTGATTTTTTTCTCTCTTTATATATAATTTTTCCTTGACAGGAAGCTTTGGGCAGTTACCTGAAGGCTACTAATTATAGGTGAGAATTTATGTATGAGCCTGTTTACTGAAAACAAAAGGAAGAGTGTTAAAGTCCTCCTCATGTTTCTTGAGTTGTTATTACCAAGTTTTCAGAAAGTTGGCTGGTGGCGGGGAGGAGTGATCCAGTTTGCGCTAGGTCTAGAAACCTCCAGGACAGTGTTTGCAGAGTATGTTTCAGGATCCCCTTGGCATCAGAATCACTGGACTGCATGTGACAAAAACAGTTTACTGGACTCTCTCTGGGCCTTGAAACCATAATCCCTAGGAATTTGGCCTAGTAATCTCATGTTTAAGATACTCCCCAGGTGATTCATATGCAGAGTCAAGTTTGAGGGCTCTTACCCTAGATTTATCCCCTCAGCAGAGGCAAGAAGAAAATGACCTGTGTAATAGTGTTCTATTCTGAAATCTTTTCTCATGTATGGGTAATATACTCCTTTTAAATGTAAAAGTGATATAAGTAATTACAGTAATGGGATTTTAACTGGTTGAAGTTGAATGAGATATAGAGAACACTGAAGGGATTTCAAATAAGCTTTGCACCTAATCATTCATTTGGAATGTCTTTCTTTATCTAAATCGATAGTTAATTTAACTTTGTGTTAGCTTTTCAAAATGCTGTTGCCTCAGGCACACTCCAGAACCATGCATCTGGAATCTCTGGGGGTGGGACCCAGATGTTCATACTCCATGGGTGTGAGTTAGCTAGCCAAAGACCATAGCAAAGATTATTGTCAAGACTGCAGAGGCAAGTCTAATTATTAAGAAGACATCAGGTCTGAGAACAACATAAGAGGAGACGAAATCTACTGAACCAGAGATCCTGGTCTATCTCCTTTGCTATAATCCCTATCATCATTTTCAAAATATCTCTTCTTCTATACACATTTTCAAACTCCAATTTTCTGAGACTCTTAAGGCAGATTTTATAGGTCATTAAGATATCCTAATTTTCCAAGGTCATTATCACACCAGAAATAGATTTCATATTTTTTGTGAATAACTATATCCTCAGCCAATTACATTCCTATCACAGAAATACATATATATGTATGTAGATACATACATATATCTTTTTATTTTACTTTTTTACATTCACTACACCCACTTTAGCAAACAAAAATCAAATCCGCTGCAGGAGGCCAGAGAGGGGGGTGTTAGATGGGTAAGATTCCTGTCAAGGATCTAATGACCTTAACGAGCTCAACAGTGTAAAACTTGCAAAGATTCAGCACAGAATGCCCAAGTAGCTCCTTTCTCCTGGTGTCAGAATGTCACAGCATTACAGCTGAGCTGTGGCTCGATTAATTGATTCAGAACGATTCCTGTTGAGCAATTGTCTTCTCTAAAGGAATGTCAATGCAAGCTGCTAGCAACTGTCACTTTATATCAAATATGAATTATGCTGTATAATGGGTTCAGGTGCTCATATAAATTGACTGTCATAAAATCCTTGTGTGTGATAATTCAGTGAAATCATCTTGTTCAGATGATGAAAACAAAGGAGCAGAATAGTGACAAGAGAAGGGAGGTGATAACCTCCCCACTGCTGACAAGAAAAACAATGTCTAAAGACTGCTACTCATTTATTGCTCACTCAGCTTGGTAATTAGCAGCGTCCCCCTCCCCCCCACGCACACACTAAAATATTCTTGGGCACAATGAAGATGTAATGAGAAAGGACATGATTTAAAAAACTATCACATATTTTTGGTATGAAGATTGATTACAACCAATCGTCAATTGAATCAAAATAGGTATCAAGACTTAGTGTTGAATATGCCCTTTGACCCAGCAATTTACACTTCTAGGAACCTAATCCAAGCGGCTAATACAAGTGCAAAATATCATATTCACAAGCTTCTTCCCTATAGCATTGTTTAGATTAGTAAAAACTGTTGAAATAACATAAATGTTCCTCGCAAAGGATTGTGTATAGGTCATGTGTCTAATGATACTTGGAAACTATTAAAAATTATGATGACTATTCACAAATGTCCTAACATGAAATGATGTCCAATACTGACTACAAAGGAAGTTTATAGAACAGTATGAATAGTTATTCTGCATTTACGTAAAACGACACGCATATATCTACAATATCTACATGTGCATATAAAATAGGGAAATGCCTGCAAGAATGTTCATTGAAATTTTAACAGTAATTTTCTCTGAATGATAAGATCTAGGGTAATTTTTACTTTCTTCATTGTACTTCTCCACATTGCTTGAGTTTTTACAATGAATGTTCAGCAATTTTCCAAAAAAACAATAAAGCTACTTAAAAAGAAAGGAGCATGATAAGAAACTACGTGTGAGTACAAATGAGACCGAGGAATTTGAAAGGGTCCTTATGATTACACCTCTGTTCAGAGACAATAATGATGATAGTAGGTGAATTGCATAATAATCATGTCTGATAGCAAAAACATTAATTTACAATTTATCGAGAGTAGCAATGTGCACCCTGCACCATTAAGAAAATAATAGTAATTCGCGGAATTGAAATGGAAATTAAATAAACAAGCACAAAAGCAACTTGCAAGCAGATCACACTGGGGACACTTGGGCCACGTTTGCGAGAGAAATAATACCTGCCACCTGAGAAGGGCAAGGTTGGGTAATGAGTATGGTTTCACACGATGCAGGAGAATTTATCTTAGCCAAGGAAAAGCTTTCTGGAAGAAAAAGACTGTGAGAGGTGAATCGAAAAGTGTGAGGGAGAGACAGCTTGCTGGAGAGGAAGTCAAATAGAATATTTCATAGAACCCAAAGGAAGGAAGAAGAATATTTTTGCCTCGGGATTTCCAAAGAAGAAATGTGAAATGTGTCTGTATGCTGTGGTTATTGGCAAAGTCTGCAGCCGAGCTCTTTCAGGCATTCATGCTTTCCCTAGGATGCCTTGGCAGGTTCGTTGTGTAGAAAGTACCGTGGGAGAGAGCACCCTCAGAAAAATCACAGAGGCAAATCCTTTGGGAAGTCCATGTTCTCTCTTTGCAGACCACAGAGATACACCCGAACGCATGGCTGAAGCACTAAGGGAATGTCTTGTGCGGGGGTGTAATGGTCTTACAGATAAGTGAGCCCATATCCACCTGAATGGCTGTCAAGCAGTTCTATTTCCCAAAGAATCCCTGGCTTATCCTATCAGCTAGAACCTGAAATTCCTTTAAATATTCATTTCTTTTTGTGGGTGTGATGGCATCTCTGGATGAGGGTCAACAAAACAGCGATTTATCACCCAGGAGTGACTCATCATAGGTTCCATGATCAGAAAATAGAATATCCTGAGACAGGGATAAAGATATTTAATGAGGTTGCCTGACCTTGGCCAACTCTTTGGGGTGTTACCTGGCTAAGCCTGTTGGGGAACTACCATGGCAGGTAGGTATAGCCAAGACTGTGTTCTAAAGTATATATACTTTTTAAAGTATAAAATGGATTTTTTTAAGGATTTTATTTATTTATTCATGGGAGACACAGAGAGAGAGGCAGAGACACAGACAGAGGGAGAAGCAGGCTCCCTGCGAGGATCCCGACTGGGGACTCCATCCCAGGACCCCGGGATCACGCCCTGAGTCAAAGGCAGACACTCAACCGCTGAGCAACCCAGGTGCCCTTGTCTTGGGTTTAAACTACTAGACAGAAATATGGATCATCTTGGGCTTTTCAAGACCACAGACACTTTCTCTGCGTGTCTTACTTCTAGTTTTTCCTGCTGTGCACATTCAGCCCAACAATTATGCTTCCGCTATGAAAACCTAGTGAATTCACTATACAGAGTAGAATCCCAAAAGTTCAAAATCACAGAAGATATGCATCTATTCATCAATGGAAGGATATAACTTTCCTTTTAGACTTGTATTAGCTGTGTATGATCTTTGAAAACATTTTTTCTTCTTTCTTCCTTTCTTCCTTCCTTCCTTTCTTTTACTTCTAAATCTTATTATATTATTTAACAGTTTACTTCCTGTATCTCAACAACATAGGTGTCAATTTTTTTCTACACTGTAAGTCCTCTACCAGTGCAGGAAATAATCATTCCTATCCCTAACATACCTTTATTCCCTGCTATATTATGGGTAAAAGGATGCGGGTGGGGGTGGTAAAGGAACCATGAAAGTATTATCCTTATCATTAACCACCCCCCTCAAAATACGGGGAGTTATTTATTGAACAAATATTTATTGATCATGTACTATGGCAGGGACTTGGCTCTTGACACTGAAAACACTGCTGAGAGCTAACCAAAGTCCCTGGGTGCTAACATCCCAATCCACTCAGAGCTAGTTTTCTCGGGGTTGAAGTTCATAAGTTTGTTCAAATGTGAAAAAAACAACAGTTTCTTCAGCCTAGTGCAGTTGGATCTTACTTACATTTTCCAGTGCTGAGATTAAAACAATAAAACGAGCACCCGTCATCAGCATCAACTGAGTTACTAAGTTACTAGACATGGTGCTCTGGACAGGAGACTCGTTTTTTAACACAAAGAGGGATGAGAACAGGATTTGTAGTGACTCTTCACAGCCTCTTAGTGGAGAACAACTCATGATGCCCTGTTTCCAAAGCCCAGAGTGGAGAGGGTGGTGCCAACGTTCTGGTTCCCGGAATGCTGTCAATAGGAGAAAAGGAGACATAGGTCACGTTGCTTCTTTTAAAATCCTCACCCCTTTTTGCTGAATTTATCCTGAGAAAGTAAAACTGGGGGAAAGAACAAATCGCTCTAAGGGTCTCTCATCCGCCCCCCCCCATTCCCTCTCACAGCTTTCAAGAGGAAAAGGTGTCCTTGATATTTTTATGCCATCAATATTCTCCATCATTGGCTTTTAGGTTTGAGCTTCCCTGGAAGCAGACCCTGAGAAAAGTCATCGAGTTCAAGTGGCTAATTGGGGCGGTGCTCTCAGGACCCATGATCAAGGGAGTGAGGTATTGAGCTAGGAAAGGAGAAGCCTGCCAGCCCCCACACTCACCCAGGCTGCCCGGTTAACTCCAGGTTACCTTCTAGTTACCTCCTGGTTACTCCCCACCTGGCAACCTCCAGCTCTGACCCCGGAGGGGTCACACCCACACCCTGTGGAAGATGATCTTCCCTCCCTGGAGGAACAGGCCTGCCCTTCCTCACAAGGGGAGACAGGGTCTGTTTTTCTTCCCCCTCAGACAGGCCTGGCTGGTGACTTGCTTTTACCAATAGAAGGTGACAGGTACAGTTGGGCAGGTCCTGAGCCAGAAGGAGACCCAGAAACCCCCACTTCCACACTTGCTAAGGAAGCTGGCTGCCATTCTGGAAACAATCTAGGTTCATCCACTGAATAGTGAGACATGGTGTGAAGAGAAAGAGGCCACTTTGAGGAGGACCCGAGAGCCACACACGTGAAGGGGACCTTCCTGGGCCTCACAGCCCTCGAGAAGGCAACTCAGCAAGTGACCCAGTGTAGACCTGAAGACTGCCCAGCTGTGTCCTGCCTGAATATCTTACCTCCAGATTCATGAGAAATAACAAAAAAATGAATGAATGAATGAATGAATGAATGAATAAATAAATAAATAAATAAATAAATAAATAAATAAATAAATAAAAATTCTTGTTTTACATAGTGGCTATGCATGGCTTTAGGAAGCATACCTACACTCTGATACCTACACTAACTTCAGTGGGTCACTGGATTCACTCCCAGGGGGTATTAATCTCCTGGCCCTTTGGGCCTGTTTCATGGGTGAGCAAAGCAGGCTTCACTCCTCAGAGAAAGCCCCAGACAAAGAAATACAGGTTCTCCGGCCTACAGCTGCCTGCAGGGCCAATGTGTACTGAGGTGGCAAAGGCACAGAAATGTGGGCGGAGCCCTGCTGGTCCCTGGGACACCTGGATGCTCTCACTTCCAGCCATGGCCGACCTTCTGGCCAACTGGGCCATTTACCTTTCCTCCCAATGCAGAGATCTCCACTGCTTCTGTTGTCAAAACTCATTCCTTCCGATTGGCCAGCTGTGATTTCGGTGTTCCAGGGAAATTCTTCCTTCCCTGGAGATCACAATCTGCCTTCGCCTTACACCTGATCCCTGGAGCTTCTAAGCTGCACATTCCTTTCCCGAGACATTAAACATTTCTCTGTCAATCAGCTTAAGGAAGAATAAAATCCTAACTCAGCAGAAAGTCGTGCATTAGGTAATGTGGAATGTGAGTTTGTGCTTGCGTGTTGGTTGGCAGAGCAAAAAATTCCAAAGAAAAGGACTCTTCTCAAGAAGTTAAAAGTCTAAAAAGAGAATGGCTTCTGATCAAGAAACAGTTACCTCAACATTATCAAGATAAAATCATTCTACCAATGTGCTGTCCTACTGGATAAAAGTAATGCTCCATCTCAGATAAAATGCCTGTTATTTTCCTTGTTTTTCTATTGGTGGCGATGAGGTCACCCAGAGGACCCGGTCTCTCCCCTCGTTGCCCTGGTAATCAAAAGCATGTAATTAAAAGCTGGCTGGCGACAGCAATGAATGTGATTCTGTGACCCAAGAACACTTTTTTCCTAAGCAAAGCTCATTAGACCACATTAAATTCACAATAGGTTTAAATTCACAACGTGTACACTGGAATGATCCTAAGCGGAGGGCTTTAAGCAGAGAGTTCCTCAAAGGACAGAGGAGGCTTAAGACCTATTTTTTAAAAATGTGAGGAACCCGGGGGGGAGGTTGGGTTTTCTAACATGCAAAGCAGGAAGCCCTGGGAGGGTCCTAATATACGAGGCTGGTGGCTAGGAGGGGAGAGAAAGGAGAGAAATTGCCTGGCTCAACAAGGCTTAGATTGGAAATGCCTTATTGCTGGATTACGTTATTGTCAGATGACCAAGCCAAGTCGTAGTTCGTTTAGTGTTTTCTATCACCCAAACAGGAGGTTCAGGTCCCTGGATCAAAGGATGGGAGATAAGTGCTTTAAAACAAAGCAAAACAAAGCAAAACAAAAACAAAACAGAAAAATGCTCCAAAATGCCAGGGCTTGTCCATTCACTTCTATCACTGAGACAGTAACCCACATTTTTATCTTTTTAAGAACAAAATTATGGAGGGAAAGCAGCTGTGCCAATCCCATATACTTTTTAAGAAGCAGACCCAAATTCTTCAGTGTGATCAGGCTTTGGAGCATCTTCCTAAACCTTCTTCTAAGAGGCTCTGAGAACAAAAGCCCAAAAGTGGCCTCTGGAGTTCTCCCAGATGCCAGATGTCTGCCCAGAGGGCAAAAGAGGAGCCCAGCAAGTGGGCAGAGCAGATCCAGGGCAAGCCTGCGAGCTTGAAACTGGGAGGGCTGCAAGGAGATCTGGAAGGGACCATGCAGATGGCTCATGGAAGCCAGCAGACAGAGCCTCAAGCCCTCCAGGGAATGAACCTGCTTGACTTGGGGCAAGTTCTTCAAAAATTCTTTCAGCCTTTACGTTTCCAGCTGAATAAAGGGGACCCTAGTAGCATCTGCCTCGCAGAGGCATTCACAGAGTGCTTTGCACGGTGCCCACGCCATTGCGAGCAGTCCTTGAATGCTAACTCTTAATCAGGTCCCTAGCAGCACCCTGCACAGCTGGTGCGAGGGATCCCCAACATGATGTGCTCTCAGGGGTGCTGGCAAATGGGCCCTCATGCAGAGATTTTTCCCACTCAGCCCTCCCTGATGCCTGAAGTCCCTTCTTTGAGAACTTCTCTAGTTTCTCAGAAATTATTCTTTATTAAAAATGCAACTTAGCAGCTCCAGAAGTGGTTTGCTTGCAAGGCTTCCTCACTTCATGGATGTATTATGCTGCAAGACACACCTCATCCTGGACGAAGTGTCCTGGGTTCCTCAGGACACACACACTTCACTGTTAGGGTGTGTGTGCAAGCACGGTTTCAATGGGGTGGCAACCTCCCAGTATATACTGGGGCCTCACTTGGTATAAGGCAGAGGCTCTTAACCCGTGTTTCCAAGATGGGGCTTTAGGAGCTCTTTGAGTCTCCTGAAATTAGATGCACAGTTGTCTTGGTGAATTGGTATGCTTTGGGGCTGGAAGATCCACAGTGTTCATGGATTCTCAAAGGGCTTCATAATTAAAGAACTGTCATAAAGGAGACTGCAATTCAGAGCTAGCCCTCGTAGCCGCCTGCAAGTATGGTGATTCGCCAGGGGCCTGAGGAGACGTCAGAGTGTGTTCCAGTTGGCGGGGGTGGTTGGGTGGACAGCCAGATAACCTCAAGGGCCCTGGGTGCTCTGGTGTGTCAGTGCGACTGAGCAGATGGGTCGAGAGCCAAACCCAACCCTGTTGACTCACAGCTGGCTTCTGGAAGCTGCCCTGGAGTGAGCATGCAGAGCGACGTTCTAGTAACTTTCTCAGCATTGGGAGGGCTTGGCCTGGGAGGGACAGTGAAGCCTTGGGGCTCCTAGCCCTTCTGCAACCCAGGCCTCAGGGCACTCAGCACTAGGTGGGGGGGTGCACTTGGGGTTCCCTATTGTGTCTTTCAGTCCTAACGTGAAATCATCCTAATGATTCCGCATTGAGTATTTCTCCCTCTCTGAGTACTTCTTCCTGCCTGAAGTTTATGTAATTTGGGGATAGAGCTATCAAGTAAAATACAAGACTCCCAGTTAAATGGGAATTTCAGAAAAACAATGAATAATTTTTGTGTGTATATGTACATATGTGTATATATATCTTAAATACTTCAGGGGACATACATATTTACTGTTTACTTGGAATTCACATTTAGCTGGGAGTCCTGTTTTTCTGTTTTGGGGGTTTCTTTCTTTTTTTTTTTTTTTTTTTTTGCTAAATCTGGTATTATGGGCTGAATCGCATCTTCTCAAAATTCATATGTTGACATTCTCACCTCCTAATACTTCAGAATGTGACTTTATTGGAAGTAGGGTGATTAGAGAGTAATTCGGTTAAAATAGGATCGTTTGATGGGGCCCCAATCCAATATGGCTGATGTCCTTACAAGAAGAAGAAAGTTGGACACATGGACAGAAGAAGGACCACAGAAGACACAGGGAGAAGATGGGCCTCCACAAGGCCTCAGAAGAAGCCTTAATCTTGGACTTCCAGCCTCTGGAACTGTAAGCAAATAAATTTCTCTTGTTTAAGCCACGGAGTCTGTGGTATTTGTTATGGCAGCCCAAGCAGATTAATACATCTGGCAACCGTATTTAGAGAACATTCTAAATAAAACAGCACAAAATTATGAATACAGAATTAAGCCCAAATGTGAATACTTATTAGAATAAGAAAAGAGATCACAGCAAATTACCAGAGATGTGAAGATTGGAGTCCCTTTTCTCAGAGACCTCTTTGAGGCAACTGGAACACCAGTGGTTTCTAGAATTCACCGAGACCCCCCACATGAGAGGCTCTCAAGCCTAAGCTTTATTAGTACCCCAGTCAATTTAAATCTGCCGGGATGTTTATCCCGACCTTTTCTAAAGCTCTCTGTTTATTTCCCTGGTTTCATTTGGCTTTCATAGCAATGCTCAAATTACACAACTGGGTATTTTTGGAACTCTGTCTCTCCTTCTTTTATTGTTTAGTTTCTTATCTTTTTTCTGGGGGTAAGATTTTTTAGCTCTTTGATTTCATGTAAAAATGGATCCTAATAATGTTTATAACACAGCATAAGTTTTTCGCATTAGAACTATTTTTAACACATCATATTATTATTTTAATTATATGGATAGCTTTGGTAATTTTATTTTCTACATTTTGTGAAGTCTGGAAAGAGAAACAAGGAATAATATAATTTTCTTTTGCATAAGGGACTCTTATAGAAACATTTAATTTCAGCTGTAGCTGACAGATTTATAAAGATAGGAGTGTATATAAATACATATGTGCATGTATATATTTCATATCTTTCTGAATGCTACACAGAATTATCCCAAAGTGCAACTAATTATACCAACTTGATTGCCCAGTAGGAAATCAGTTAAATTAGACAAAATTGTTCTGTCATAACCATATATAAAAATTCTTTGTGGATAAAATGTACATATATTCAAAATGTCTTATAGGAAGGGTCCATAGAAGACATTTCTTTTTCATTTTGAATTTTAAAACACTAAGTCCAATCTTTTTTAATTGAAAGAAGGTGTTTTTGAGCATTGTATAGATTTCACATTAGTATGGCAGGTAATGATTTTGAGCTTGAAAACTTTAAATCTCTCCCTAACAGGGCTAAAAACTGGCTTAAATGCAACATGATTGAAAATGAAAAGTATAGGTGTGAGCCTAGGTGGCTCATTCGGTAGAGCATCTGGCTCTTGGTTTCAGTTCAGGTCATGATCTCAGGGTCATGGGATCAAGCCCCAGGTGGGGCTCCATGCTTAGTGGGGAGTGTGCTCGGGATTCTCTCCCTCTGTCCCTGGCCCCCACTGCCATGCACATTCTCTCTCTCTCAAATAGATAAATAGATAAATGATAGATAGATAGATAGAGTAGATAGATAGATAGAGGCATAAAATAGAATCTTTAAAAGGAAAAGAAAAAGTATAATGAGTGTAAAAGAAAATAAATAATTTAAGATGGATGATACATGCAGTGGAGGAGGAAGAGGAATGCAGAACAAGATAAGCAGAGTGAAATGTGGATGGAATGTCAAGAAATGAAATCTACTAAGCAAGTTTTGAAAAATGGTCACAAGTAAGTTGTGTGACGTATTAATAGATGTACAATGGTGACTGAGTCAAGTAGTTCACCACTCTGGCTATGCCAGTCTTGGAATCGAATTCACACAGCCATTTTTCCCCTCCAACATATTAGAGATATTACATTGGTGAGTGTGTGTATGTCTGTGCAGGCGTGCATATGCATGTAGTGATGGTGGTGGTGTTATCAGAGTGTGCATTCACAAGTGTGTAACTGGGCAGTAAAATGGGTAGGGCTGGTGGTGATTACCCCATAAGTGTCATAACTACTTCAGGATATCCATCTTGCTTTTTCCTTGTATAAATTATAATTATAGTTAAGAATCACGAAGGCGAAATAAGTCAGAGAAAGGCAATGATCATATAATCTCGCTCCTATGTGGAATTTAGGAAACAAAACAAGGAGCATAGGAGAAGGGAGGGAAAAATAAAACAAGACGAAATCAGAGAGGGAGAGAAACTATAATTATGAGACTCTTAACCATAGGAAGCAAACTGAGGGTGGCTGGAGGGGGTGGGGGGAGGACGGGTTAACTGGGTGACAGGCTTGAGGGATGGCACATGATGGAATGAGCCCTGGGTGTTGTATGCAGCTGATGAATTCCTGCACTCTACCTCTGGAACTAATGATGCAGTATATGCTAATTAATTGAATTTAAATAATAATAAAAAAGAATTCCTAAGGGTTTCTCTTACTGAAATAGTTCACAAGGAATAGAATTATATTACTGTTCAATCTTTAATTCTACCTTTCTTTTTGAAAAGGCAGTTCACTGAATGGCCAGTAGCTATGGATATTATTTTAAGGTTTTCACTTTTTATTTTTGCTTTAAAGCAGATAATTTCTTGTGCAAGTAATTATGCAGGTATCTTCCATGTGGGTACATTTAATGCTTGTGATTTTTTTTTTTTCTCCTTGGAATTGGATATGTGATTGCTAATCAAATGTTATCCATGGATACAAATTCAGGTAAGGGAGGTAGACAACAAATAGCATCTTCAGAGAAGGTCTTTTTCCTTATTGTCTGACCTGATTTTCTACAGCCCAGTCACTAAAATAGCCCCCATTTCTTTTAGGAATCATATCCTCTTACTTGCTATGCTGCTAATATGTTCTTTCTTTCTCTGATTGTAGCTACCCCAAGTTTGCTTGGTTATTATTTGGTCGCCACTTGTGTTTTGAGGCCACCGCATTTTCAAAACTCTCCTTAATTATAGTTATTCAACTTGCTATAGAAGAGATTCCTGGATATCCTATTGTTCTCCGACTTTGCACGATATATCCCAGCTTAAATTAGTTGCAGTAAATGGTACTTCACACAAAGGCTTATACGTATATTTAGCTGAAGGCAGGGATTAGAGAATACATTTTCCCATCTTTGGGAAATATGGGAAAGCCTCTCTGAAAAGGAACTCTTTGCACACTCAAAGATCTGTGGTTTCAATAACTGGTCACAAAACGGATGTGCTATATAGCATGTGAACATGAAAATGAATGTTGCATTTAGCAGTAAGAGAAAGTGCTGCATCACACTAGGATAGCGTGTCCTTTCTGATGGGCCTCCCTTCCCTGAGGGCAGGAGTGACATCTGATGCACCTTTGTCCCTCACGTCTGATGCACCATGTGGCACACAGAGTGGGTGCTCAAAAAAACTGAACTGAGCTAAGTAACGATCAATAACCCACACTGACTACAAATTGTTAAATAAAAAAATACATTGTGCTATGCCACTGCCAAAATCTTTATCCAAGCATGAAGAAGTCTCCAGCTGGATCCTGACTCTGTCCTCATCTTCCCTTGTCATTTTGACTCACCATCAGCTCCTGGGATTCCCTGTTTTCTCCTCTCTCTTTGGTCCACCCTCTACATTCTTCTGTCCTGAAATAGTCATTTCCTTGTTTCTGGGCTGATAAAATAATTGCAGAGATTTTTCAGGCAATTAAGTCAATGGGTACACTCTAAGTATTGTGCAGGGTTTTCTACAGCCCCACATATTGCTATTTTTAATTTGCAACACTACAAGTCCATGACATGCTGGAATTTAAGGAGGCTCATTAGCCTACAATGTTTACTCTGCAAAATGGTTGTTGTCATTGAAGAAAATAACCTCCCCCACTTCACAAAGATCACTGCCTCGTTTCGCATTGCTTCGGGATATGGCATCAGAAACTCACCCCCACTTTAGGGCAGGAACAGAATGGAGGGCTTCCGTCCTTTCCAGACATCTATGCATGGGTGACAGTGGGGTGGGCATAACTGTGAACAGTGAAATACACAGAGATATAACCTGTATGTCCCACATTGGAAGGTCTTGCCTGTAGATATGCCGTAATACGGTGTACCACACGTGCACACACACACACACACACACACACAGCCCACACATACTTGTGCATGTGCACACACCGTGTACTCTCACTGCCTTTATATTACCTACAAGGTCAACAGCAGACTTCCTTTACCATTTTAATCTTTAGTAGTGCATACTCCATAAGGGATGGTCATCCACTGCTGACGTTTACTTGACAAGCTAAATCCAGCTGCTGTTCCGTGACACACCTTCCCCAAAGATGGATCGAAACTTCCCGTTTCCTGGAGTGAACTGTGTCCCCAGGTCATGAATACATGACACGTGTCATACATTCTACAACCACTTGTACCAATTCCTAGATTCTTTTTTTTTTTTTTTTAATTTCCAGAAGGTGCAATCTTTTTGAGATAAAATGTTGCCTGGCACATGATGTGATGAGCACTGGGTGTTATACATAACTGGTAAATCACTGAACACCACATCTGACACTAAGTATGTACTTTATGTTGGCTAATTGAATTTAAATTTTTTAAAAAGGCAAAAAAAAAAAAAGAGAGAGAGAGAGAGAGAAAAATGTTTCCTGGCAAGAATAAACATGGTACTAAGTTAAACTTAGGAAGATTATTTAACACACATTTGCAAAAGACTTCATGCGCAGCTTTGACATTTTCTTCCTGAACATTCATAAAAGCGGTATTAAAAACCACTATTGGTAAGCTTTGCTCACAAAGAAAATTATTCCAGTATATCTCTACATAAAATTATGTCCATATGAGAATCAAGAAACAAGATGGGAGAGGATGGTTCTCAAAGGGTGTGCCAAGGATCCCCACAACGTTGCAGGGGACCCACAAGATCAAAACTGTTTTGATAATAGTACCAAGATGTTGGCTTTTGTGGGTTTCATTGTCCCTCGTGTGGATGGGAATAGACTCCCAGGCTACGTGACCTGTGATATTGCTTCTTACTCATTGGACTGAGCACAGAAGCAGATATGAGGCCCCACTGCCTCGACTTTTAAGCCAAACATTAAAGAGATTTGTAAAAATGTAAAACAGTGCTACATTCTCCCTCTATATTTTTGTTTTGGACAATACAATTACTTGTCATACAAATAACTTACATTGATGTAATGGTTTCTTACCGTTATTTTAAATGAATCAATAAGTAAATATTAAAAATATTTCCTAGTTTTAATTTCAGATATAATTAAATATTGATAAATACAACTCACAATTTAAAAAAGCTCTTTGGGGGGCAGCCTGGGTGGCTCAGTGGTTTAGCGTCTGCCTTCAGCCCAGGACGTGATCCTGGAGACCTGGGGTCGAGTCTCATGTCGGGCTCCCTGCATGGAGCCTGCTTCTCCCTCTGCCTGTGTGTCTGCCTCTCTCTCTGTGTCTCTCATGAATAAATAAATAAAATCTTTAAAAAAAAAAAAAGCTCTTTGGGGTCATCGACCATTTTTAAGAGCATAGGTTTCCTGAGACCAAAAGGTTTGAGAAGGGCTGAACTATGCAAATAGAGGGGACGGTACCTCCCTGGTAGCTTGAGCTTGTAAATATTCTCCTCTAGAAATCATTGCTTAAAACAATGTTTCAAAAGAAGAAATGGGTAGGAAATATCAGAAAGGGAGACAGAACATGAAGACTCCTAACTCTGGGAAACGAACTAGGGGTGGTGGAAGGGGAGGAGGGCGGGGGGTGGGGGTGAATGGGTGACGGGCACTGAGGGGGGCGCTTGACGGGATGAGCACTGGGTGTTATCCTGTATGTTGGCAAATTGAACACCAATAAAAAATAAATTTATTATTTACAAAAAAAGACGAGTTTTGTGACTCAGAGGGGGATTTTCTAAGTAGAAGCCTCTCCATTGGCTATCAGCAGGCTGCACCTGGACTGGGCTTCACCCCACCTTATCTCTAACATCCTCTATAGCTCCCTTTAGGCAAATAAAGTAACAGTGGGGTGAGGGGGCTGCTGGGCCCCACAACCTATTATTCTTGGAAAAGGCTTATGCTGGGTCCTGGGCTTCCTTGAAACTTTAGCAGTTTAAACAAATGCCTCTAACAGGTTTCTTCCTTCTCTGCCTGTCTATCTAAAACGCATCCTGTTTGAACTCTCTTGGGAGTAGAAGCAGCCATCCCAAATTCCTATCTGTTATGATTGCTTAAGAATTAACTGGATCACGTTTTAAATACAAAGCTTCCAGGCCTCAGTCTAGATCTAAGGAATCGATAGCACAGGACTGAGGGGAGCCTGTTTGTTCTCTTTGACAAGCTAGTCCCATAATCCTTAATACAGTCTCCAGGAGGCCACTGTGGGCAGCACCCAACACTTACCAGTGAAGTCAGACCTGGAAGGGGCATTCAAGCATACAGGAGCCCCAACAAGGAGAGGTGAGCCAGGTGCCATGGAGCCTTGTGGAGGGATGGGGGGATAGCATTTGGGTTTAAAATGGTGACTGATGGAGAAGGAGAGAAAGAAAGGGGAACAAAGTGGGTAAGTATCAGGGCAAAACGAAGAAAGTTCCATAAGTGAGGGCCCTAGCGTTGAGCTATCATTTCCCTGCCACGGTTTTGTTTAGAGCCAGCCAGCCCTAAGCCTCAGTGTGGTCAAGACTCAAAGCAGACTTGACAGGCACTCAGCAGGCCAGCTCTGATGAAGGCCCTCAGAAAACAGAAACGGAAAGAATGTAAAAACCCAGAAAGAGGGATCACATAACTGAGACCTAGAAAGTTCAAGTAAATAAGTACTAAAATGGACACAGGGAAAAATCAGATCTAAAGGTTTTTCAGGGGTGCCCAGGTGGTTCAGTCGGTTGAGTATCTGCTTTCGGCTCAGGTCTTGATCCCAGGGTCCTGGGATCCATCCCTGAGTCAGGCTCCCTGCTCAGCGGGGAGTCTGCTTCTCCCTCTCCCTCTGCCCCTCTCTCCCCTGCTCATGCTGTCTCTATCTCTCAGATAAATAAATAAACAAATAAAAATAAAAATGAATGAAGGCTTTTCAGCCACACAGTGTGTTTGGAGAAGGAAATCTTGTGTCTGCGTGTTTGTTCAGCTGAGGGGTGCAGGAAGCAGAAGGCAGAGGAGGAACACTCTAGGCCTGGATTGTTTACCATCCCCCAGTGCAGGGCACATTATAAAAAACCCACCCAGATACAAGTCAAGTGTTTATAGCCTTTATTAATCTTCTCTTGACTGTTAGTGCCTCAGATTAAAGTCAGTGAGGCTTTGATTCGAAATAGTTTATGGTACACCCAGGGGTGAAATCTCCTATCTCTTCACTTGGCCTCATTTGTAAGGTTCTTTCAAAGAGGGGTTTGACTTGGTATCTCTTTCCTTGGATGCTTCTATATCTAAATGTACTGTGAACATTTAGGCCATTCACCTATTGACCATTTTTAACATAAACTATTATATTTCAGCGGACTAATGAATTTGGGAGAGATGGGGAACAGGGTAAAATCTGATCTATTGGGACAATTTTGGGTGACCTGAATACTTTCAACTTTCACCTACTTTTATTGCACAAGATGAGACCTCTCTAGCAAGTCTTACTCGTGTTTTGCAACACATTTTCAAGTTGAAATGTGTGTGGCCCAAAGCACTTTCTGTACCACAGGCAGCTTTGATAACAAGCAGAGGTAGGAGGAATTCACTTTAGCCAAATCTGCGGAGTGCCTTTGCGAAGCTCTTCACTTTCTTTGCCTTAACCGTCCTCATTCTCAAGATAAAATGGGAAAAGAAAGGAAAGAAAAAGCTGTTTACCTCGTACAGGTCTTTCAGAAGGTGGACTGCAGGATTACAGAATGCTTCATGAACTGTACAATCCCTTGTGTGCTGGCTTGCTGCTGAAAAGGAACTCCATTGCTCATTTTTGGAAAATATAAGATGCTTATGACTACATCAGACAATTTAATAACCTTTCTTTGCTTTCAGCAGTAGGTACTCTGAAAGCCTTCTGCGGCATCTCCATAAAAACTTTTTTTTTCTTTCCTAACCAATTCTTTGCATGTTTCACGTATTTGTAAGACATCACTAGTTGTGTGAAAGTGTGCAACTCTAGGGATCCTGTTGCTCTGAACTGCCAAGACTTCACTTTGGGATTGATTTTTTTTTTAATTCCCTTTTATACTTTTTTTCTCTCCCATTTCAAAAGATCTTTCCCGCTATGGTGGGTCCTTGTGAGATGGCGGATGGATGAAGGATAGTGTTTCAATGCCCAATAGAGTAACCCAACTGAACATGACCTGAGAATAAAGTCTTTTGGGTTCTTCAGAGAGCTCTTCAGATTTCATACCACGTGCTCAAGGCAGGTGAGATCAACAGTATAACACGGATTCCAACCTACATCAAATATGGGGAGGCAAGGTGGGACCCTGCAGCACCAGGAAGTGGTCTATGCACCATAACTGCTGAGCCCCACAGATGCTGGTTCTGTCTCTTGAAATCACTCTCAAATAAGTTGCATTTACCCCCCCAACTTTAAGCATTTAACATGATTTTCTCTGAAATTTTATTTTTTAAAATGTTATGTTTTAAAATGTCTTACACTTTACTATTTTTCTAGCCAGGCATTAATTTATACATTTGTTCAACAAAAAAATTCATGCAGGATTTTGGGCCTTACACTTGTGCTATTTGTTTGTTTGCATATTTATTTATTTGTATATTGTGAATTCATGATTTGCTGGAGGGAAGAGTCATTTATCTTTGTATCCACTGATCAAATAGATAATAAGTGCTCAATAAACACTGAAACAATGTTCAAAGGCAAATTATAATTAAAACATATATCTTGTCAATATAAAACTTGTGAGAGAAATGGAGAATGGCATTAAGATATAGTTAATGGAAATTAGGCTGAGCTTCCTGATAGCCAGAGTAAAAGAAAAATTTGCCAATGTACATCAGATATAGGGATTGTGGACAGGTCCTGGATTTTAATACATTTCAGCTATTAATGAATATTTTATTGCTATTTGATTACATTTCAGGAATTTTCCAATTATATCCACACATTTTTCTTGAAATAATTAATATGGATCTCATAGAAAAATTACTTTTTAAATTTTTGCAAGCACTGGGTGCTTGTAGGAACATGGAAAAGATCAAATAATCTTATGACAAAAATAAAATTCATTTTTTCCTAAATGAAACTTCCTTAGCCTTTCTCATTTAGAAATGATCAGATCACTTATTTCATTATGTTCAGGATTATAAACTTTACACATGAAATGTGCCTAAAGTAAATTAAAAGCCATCCCCAACCCCCTACCAATGAAACATACCTAAGAATAAGATGAAAATGCCTGGAATAAGCAGGTAGACTCATATCAAGGGTGAACAGAGACACTATATGGGAAGAACTTCCAGCAGGCAGTGAACAGAGCCATTTATGAAGACTCCAATGAGGGAAATATCTAAACATTTCAATGAACTAGGAGCTCTGGTTGCTAATTAAGAACTGACAATCACATTGTTTTTCCTGTTTCTTTGGCCTCTTGAACACATACAGGGAGTCAGAGATCTGGTCTTCAAGATAATTTACTGTTCCGTGAGCCTAACAGAACCTAACAAACCACCTGACAGGTAGGTGATCACTCACTCAGTGAGGCCTGTTTCTCAAACCTCAAAACGAAGATCATAATACCTACTTTGTGGGATTCTTGTAAGAATCAATGCAAATAGATGTGATTAAGTATGTAGACAAACTTTATAAACTTTATATGAGGATCCAATTTGGGTCCAATGGAGTCCAGCTCTGACATCAGCACTTGGGAAGTGGTGGATTTTTCATAGCATTGTATGTGCGATTGGTCAAATTTATGTAAAACTAACATCATCTACTGCTGAAACTCAATTTTTTTTTTGCTTCACAAATGTGAACAATTTTTAAAAATTTATTGAGTTCAGCGGCTCCATGTTATTACAGAACTTGATTTTAGATTTTAAAAGCTCACTTTCTGTGAGCTCTCTTTCTGTAAGAAGCGTGAATTCACAGTGTTATCTATAGATTTAATACATATTTATCATCACACTGAGTGAGTGTGATAAAGTTCTACTTCTTTTTCCAGATTATTATCTTCTTGGCTTTATTTACATTTTGCCTGGATAAGCATATTTATACAGTTTAATACTTCAGGTGATTACATACACCATGATTTTGAGATTTTATGAGGAAAACTGGAGTACACAATTATGTTTTGAAGTTAACTGATTTGACCATCCTCGATCCAAAGGAGAACAAAAGCACCTGACTCTCGCTAACTTTTGAGATGGCTGTATCAGCTTCTCTAGAAGCAATCAATCAGCAATGATCACATTTCAGATAAACCTCAAGGCTGAAATGTCACCAAGGTGATTGAGAAGAAATAATCAAACTGAGTGGGTATAGAAAAACAAACTTTTAAGGAAAGGCAAAGATCACAGAGAGGTTCACCCATTCCCATGGATGTCCTAAGCAGGGGAGCACTGGTAATGGTGGAGAAATACTGGAGGAGGAACCACACATTCTTCCCCCGCCTGCCATGCTGGCAGAGGGATCCATTGGCAATGAAGTGAAAGCATAAACTGGGACAGATGTAAGGGACTAGGGAGTGCCCAATGGCAGGAGGGCAGCATGAAGAATTGCCTAATCCTCAGAACATCTGAACATGCCCTGTCATCACAGGGAAACAAGCACTGCAGTTGAGGTATCTGGACACCATGGGCCATAAACCTTATCTAAGGCTCTTTCCTTCCCAAGCACCCACTGACCTCTTTTCCTAATGAGTCTCTCTACAGGGCAGAGGGAAGATGAATCAATAGACTACTGACCCTCATTTCACTCTTTGATTCTCTTCCAGTTAGGGAATAATAGCTGGGATTAAGAACACTTACTTTTGTGTGCTATTTTACTGTTTTTATTTACTTGTGTCCAGCAAAACACCTACAAACCTATATGGAAAAATCTACAGACCTAATTTATCTGTCTACATATATGACTGAAATATGTGACTTCTGGAGCCAGTTCTTTTTAGGTATGAAAAAGGCTGGGATTAATAATAATGTTGACATATAGCCTGGTGCCAGTGTCTACATATTGAGATTTTATTTATTTATTTATTTATTTATTCATTCATTCATTCATTCATTCATTCATTTTTAAAGAGAGAGTACAAGCAAGGGGCAAGGGAGCAAAGGAAGAGGGAGAGAATCCTAACAGATTCTACACTCAGCATGGAGCCTGATGAAAGGCTCAATCTCACAACCCTGAGATCATGAACTGAGTGGAAATCAAGAGTCACACGTGCCAACGACTGACCCACCCAGGTACCCCTGTTTTTTTATTGGAGTTATTAATTATAATGTGTGCAAAATCACACAAGGTGTTTCTCTGGCAACAGCAAAAGGAAAGAAAACATTATTTACAGTGTTGCACAGAATCTTACTCCCACCATTTATAAAGATCACAAGCTCATGAATAGACACTAGAGATTCCTAAGGAATTCCCTTATTTTTTTTTCTAAGGAATTCCCTTATAAGTAGAACTTATCTGTGAATCTTCCAATATTGATGATGAGAGTATATATTTTTCATTCCAGGAGCCAGTGAAATGCTAATTTTATGAGACTAACACTACTTGAGTATTACCGTGATGGGCATACTAGTACTCATAAATAACCTATTTGTTCTCCTGCTTTTTTCAGTCACATAATGGTTGTAAGAGTAAATGAAGTATGTTGCTGCTAACCAGAGCCATGAAAAGACTTTGAGCAATTCTCCACTTTTTGCAAATCTACAGGGTTTAGAGAAAAGTATGCAGTGGTGGAGATGGAAGTAGCCTAGCCCGCAAATCACTGCAGAATGGAGTCTTCAAACCCACAGTGGACATTAGATGGGTGAAAAATAAATGTTTACCATGTTAAAATGCTGAGATTTGGGAAATAGCTGTTATGTTTCCCACCATAGCCCTCCCTGATTAATACATGTAATAATGGATTTTTAGCCTTGGGAGCTAAATGAAAATCTGTTAGACATTTTCAATCTTTTAATGAAAGGCTTAGTAGGATATAGCAAGAATTGGCCAACTTATTCTGTAAAGAACTAGATAGTAAATATTTTAGGCCAAGTACTCTCTTCAAAAGTACTCACTCTGCCATAGGAATATTTAAGCAGCTACGATGATATGTAATGAGTACGGCTATGTTCTAATAATACTTTATTTATAAAAAGATGATGGACAGGATTTGGAACATTGGTCATAGTTTGCTGGGTCCTATGACATGGTACTTCCTGTTAATGTGGTTATGTTGAAAACTTGGTATATAAGTTTCCCAGGGCTAATTTTACAAAGTACCACAAACTGTGTGGCTTAAAACAATGGATATGTATTGTTTCACAGTTCCGGAAGCTAGAAGCCAAAATCAAGGTGTTGGCAGTGTTGGTTCTTCATGTAGGTTCTGAGAGATAATCTTTCCATGCCTCTCAGATTCTGATTGTTGCAGATGAGGTTGGCATTCCTTGGCTTGTAGATGCATCACCCCAACCTCTGCCTCTGTTTCCACATTGACATCTTTTCTCTGTATATGTCTATCCTATAAGGAGACCAGTCATATTGGATTAAGGGCCTAACTTACTCCTTCCAGTATGACCTCACCTTAACTAATCATATTTGCCTTGACTCTAGTTACAAATAAAGTCACATTCTGGGGTACTGGAGGTTGGGGCTTCAACAAATCTATTTGGGGTATACAATTCAAACTGTAACACTTGGTTACTTAAGGAACACATTTCAGTAAGTAAATTGTCAATGACATGTAAATTTGAAATAAGTTCATAGTCAGAGATCAATTCATAAATTCCCTTGACAAAACTGGAACTTCAGGTATCTTACAGAGCAATTAAAAGAAAAACTGCTCATAACTTAAATAATAAATAGAATTTTGTAGTTAACATTTACAATTCAGTATTATTGTTCAGGCTCCTACTTTTTCCAAGTCATTGATTGATGCTTAAGATGAGAAAATTAGATGTGATTTACATACTTTATTTCTCGAGATGGTTATTAAAGCAGAGGATTGATGAAAAGATTATTCCTTAGAGTCTGAATGGAGACATCTATAAGAATTTATTGAAGACAAAACTACAATTTCCTTGGCAGATTTTGAAAAAGCACACAGGTGAGCAATCAAATAAGTGCTTTAGATGGTGCAGAAGAGTTCAGAAAGGAGAGACCTCCAAGACCTAGTTAGTGGCACCCTCCAGGAGGATATGGCACCTACACTGGGCTGGAAGGGTGGCCAGAGTCTGGACAGACACCAGAGAGCATCTAATGGGCGCACAGGCATAACATGATGTAGTGTGGGGAGGAGGATCAGCCTTATTTGAGGTCACAGGGGAATGTCGGGAAATACCAGTAATTATAACTGCAAGGAGCAGATGAAGCTGATACAAAGGGCCTTGAATGTCACCCTAAGAAGGGTTCATGTTACATTCATGAGCAATATGTTTCTAAACAATTAAAGCTGTATGATGTAGTACACAAGATAAATAAGGCAACGGATTGGTAAGGAATTATCTAGGCATTAGCTAGGAATGTCTAGGGATTATGAAAAAAAAGGTGATAAACTGTGGCTGGGTAGTGTGGTAGAGTTAGAATGGTTCATAGGAATTTTTATATATTTTGATGATTGGAGTTCTGAGACCGAGAAAACCATGAAGGAGAAAAAGATGAGCCAACACGATCTCAAGAGTGAAGAAAAAGAGAGAAGAGGCAGATATAAACACAGGAAGGCAGGCAAGACAAATTCTAGCTAATTACTATTAGAGTTGAAGACTAATTCATTAGTTCTACTTGATTAGTCAAGACAGGATAAGGTAGCCATGGTTACATATAATCCCCCACATTCCAATAGCTTAGCACAGCTGAGATTTATTTCTTGTTCATGCTATCCAAGGCTTATTGGAAGGGAACTCTGTTCCACAGATTTATTCAGGTATTGAGGATAAAGGGCATTCCACCACCTTGGGATGCTACCATTTCAACGTGGAACCACACAAGGAGAAAAAAGAACAAGGACAACTCCCACCACTCTTAATTGCCTTCAGCCCATTTGCTGGAGCTCGTCACATAACCAAAATCCAAGTTAGGCTGGAAAACTAGAGAAGCCATACAATATCCACTAAGCATTGCCATCTCTACTGTGTCATTTTTTCTTCTATTTCAAAAATAAATTGCTATCTATGAATTTCTGTCCTGATTTTGCCCTTAGTAAGGGGAATCTATCTCTTTCCACATTTTCACTGAACAACCAGATGATGCTTGTATATTCTCAAACCATATCCATGGCAAGGGACTTTCTTGGGCATCCTGAGCAGTGGAGATAGACAAAAAGTAGAATGTTAAAATCTGCTAATTGTTTCTCCTCAATGCCTACATTGGTTATATGGGTTTAGGCTGTAATGTGTACTTGTCACATCTGCTTTCTCTGTAACTCCTGATTGTGTCATCATCCATAAGGGCAGTCATCACTAAAAATACTATCATGTAACTGGAAGGATATGTATATCCTTAGCAGGATATTAAATGTAACTTTTTCTATCTAGGGTTTAGACAAAGATACCAAAGACAGACCAAATGCAATCGTTGACAAACATCCATGTGCTAGAACAAGGTGCTAGACATCTGCAGGTATATTAAGGGACTATGAGACTGGTTCTTCTAGCATTAGCCCCACCAACCCCTTCAGGCTATACGAAGAGGCCAATAGTGAGGTTTACTCTGGAAAGAGTTCTTGGTGTGTTGTGTGTTTTCCTCTTCAAAATAGGGAAGGGGAGGAGGATGTTTCCCTTCACCACAAGCCAAGTAGGGAGTTCTTGAAGAGAATTGCACAGAGAGCCCCGTTCTCCTGGAGTTTGGTAAAGTCACAGACTAACATTTGACCTATGCTCTGAAATATCTGAAGTAATGAGTTTGTGGTTAAAAGTGGAAGCGCTGGGCTGTCAGAGACGAGGACTGCTACCAGTCAGTTTGCATATAGATTGAAGAGTATGTGTGTGTTTGTGTGTGTGTGTGTCCCATAGACATAGAGCCTGCAGAAGTTCAAGCCATGGATTACCTCTGAAAGGACTCTGCCTAAGAACAGGTCTTTCCTGGGACAAGATAATCTGCACAATAGAGGCTGGAAGCTAACCATCAGTGCAGAAACTAAGGGAAGGAGCTGAAAGCAGAGAGCAAGAAGCCAGTTGGAAAAGCCATCATGCATGCTAGGGACCAGTGAGTGATCCTCAGAGATAGATAGCAGTGAGAGGTGAAGAGGTCTTTAATAAATCTCGAAGAACAGCCCGTAGAGGAAGAATCAGCATTTGGAAACTATCTGACGAAGAAGTCACTAACAGATGGTAAAAGTACTGAGCTAGTACACATTTCATGCTACTTCCTCAGTGGGTACTAGCTCTGGAGGGGCCCAAAAAGCAGCAAGGAGAGTCCAGAGGAAGATAGAGAAGAAACTTTCATCTCCATTTCATCATTCTAAGTTTGACCTCAGCTGGGGGAGCAAGAACAGTTTCAAATTTGGTTGAGTAATCAGACCTGAACTAGGGAAGAAGGAAAAGTTTGAAATGGGTTGAGAACTTGGCATTCTGACATCACACGGGCTGGACTTCATACCATCTGGACTTCCTACCATCAGAAAGAGGATTTGTCACTATCTGAGGGAGGGTGAAAGCTCTGGGGCATGGAAGTATTTTACCAAAGAGCAAGAAGACAGATCCACAGAGCAAGGTTTGCAGAAGCAGCCATGAGGAAAAGTAGTTTCTTATTGCTTGGATCCTATCTAATCCTTCTGGTTCAAAAAGCCTGTTCATGTTCATCACTCAGTGACACTAATAAATATGGTACAAGCTGGGAAATGTACAATTGATCCTTGAACCTCACAGATTTGAACTTTTTTCCAATAAATAGAATAAAGCACTATGCATGTATTTTCTCTTCCTTTTAAATTTTCTTTTTTTAAAAAAAGAATTTATTTATTTATTTGAGAGAGAGATCCAGAGAGAGAGCACAAGCAGAGGGGAGGGGCAGAGGCAGAAGCAGACTCCCCTCAGCAGGGAGCCCGACGTGGGGCTCCATCCCAGGGACTCTGACATCATGACCTGAGCTGAAGGCTAGATGCTTAATGGCCTGAACCACCCAGATGCCTCTCATTGAATTATTTTTGACATGATCTCTAATGAGTGACCAATATTACAGCAAATGAACCCACAAGTTTTTTATTCAGCCATTCATTTACTATTAACAATTGGGTTGTTCCAAATGCTTTGCAATTGAAATCCATATTTATACATCTTTCAGAGCATTTTTATGCCTTTAAGATATAGTCCAATAAATTAAATTGCTGAGTCAAAAATAAATTCTGTGGAAGCCATTTTTTACACAATTTTTAAATTTATTTCCACAAAAATCATGCTAATTAAAACTCTCCTCCCCTGCTCCAGTAGCAGTATAAAATATTCTGTTTTTTGTAGGCTTATCAATGGGACAAATTATTTGCTTTTATAAATAATCTAGGCTGGTTTTGTAAAAAATTTAAGTAGACATTTCTATAAATAATCCTTAGCAAATAATCTTGATTTAATTTTTAGAATAAATGTCTACTGAAGAAATGTTGGGGAATATAAAGAAATGCAAAGTAGAAAAGCTATTTCCTATAATTAAGGATTGGTAAATTCTTGGCACATACCCTTCCAGTTCTTAACTCTCTAAATGTATTTAACAAAATTGAGACTTTGTTGTATTTGGATTTATATTTTGTCTTTAACATATAAGACCATAGAGCAAATGGGCTATCAGATCATTAATTAGGCTTCAAAGCATGGCTTGCAAGAACTGCATGACTTTCCCTTGTGTGAGTGGCTGTGATCAATCTCCATTCCTGTCTTGGAAGTTAGGTTAGTTTTTATCTTTCATTTTTACATGAACATTTTTGTATACCCCTGTGGATACCTTGAATTAAATTCTAAGACAAATTGCTAAAAACAGAAATGTTGAGTAAAAGGATTTGAACATTTTTATGACTTTTAATTCATATTGCAAAGTTGTTTTCCAAAAGAAATGTGCCTGTGAGTAGTGGAGAGACGTCTCACTTCACAACGTTAAGAATGATCAATATTTTATTGTTCCAACAATGGCTTTGTATTTGAATTTGCCATTCTTTGATTATTTATAATTTTAAATATCATTTTATGTCTTATGGACAATATTTATTTTTGTGTTGGAGGATCTGGTGCTATTATTGGTGATGGTCAAAGCTTTTTGCTGTACCAGCAAGACATTAATGATTATCTATTGTATTTATTCATACAGCCGTGTTTCATATTTCTAAGTTACTGAATTTTGCATCTTTACTGGCTATAATACAAAGATGTATAACACATCTTTGAGTATGTTTTTCAGGACATGTACCGGGGTTCTTTCTGAGCCTTTGCCTAACTAAAATATCCTTTCTGCTGCTGTCACATGTAAATGACATCTTGCCAGGATGTGAAATTCTTGGGCCACAAGCTTTCCCTCAAAATGCAGTGTCTTCTGATACGCAATATAGCAGAGAAGAGTTTGCATGTGTGGTGGCTACTTTTATGTCAGTTTGACTGGGCATGGGGTATGCAGATATTTGGCCAAATGTTCCTCAGGGTGTTTCTGTGAGGGTGTTTTTGATGAGATTAACATTTGAATCAGTAAACTGAGTAAAGCAGACTGCCCTCTCTGGGGTAGATGAGTCTTGTCCAATCCGTTGAAGGTCTGAATAAAACAAAAAGGCTTATGGCCTCCCAAGGAAGAGAGAATTTTGCCTGACTGCCTTCAAAATGGAACACTGGCTTTCCGTCACCTTCATAATCATATAAACCACTTCCTTAAAAGTCTTCCTCTTCCTCTTGAAAGATGATAGATAGATAAACAGGCAGATAGAAGATAGAGAGATGATAGAGGACAGAGATAGATTCTGTTTCTCTGGAGAGCCCTGGCTAATCCAGCATGTTACCTAGAACTTTTTCTCTGTTTCCATGGTTATAGAATTTATGTGTGAAATTTAAAAATATAATCATGATACCTAGGTGTCATGTCTTCCCCCCCCCTCCCATTCTGTCTGAAATATAACATGATCCTACTGGACAGGAAGTTGAGGGATCTCCATAGTATATGTTCTCTGTAGAGTGTGGTACAAGGAAGGTCATCTGCTAGGATAAAGGAGGAAGGTGGTAAGGATTTTAAATTCTGTGATTCAGTAGTAGGCCTTTAAAGTACACTTCCTGCTGTCTGCATCCGTCAAACCCATTTGTGTCAGTTACAACACTCCAACTCTCCTGGCTTGGTCTTAACCTTCCATTACTTGGATTCAGATGTGTCCTTCAATATGAACCTCCAACCCTATTAGCAATTAGCAATCGTTAATTTTCCACATACTTAGATCCTCTCTACCTAGGCTTGAGCAAAGGAATTAATTTATATTCACCTTACATTCAGTAGACTTTTGGCAATATTTACTCTCTGATTTAAATTGCAAAGACCAACAAATATTACTCACATGGCAAAAATACACTTACATATTTTTAAAACACACACCATTTTTGCATCACTGTTGATGATAATCAAAATAAACTTCTGCTTTAGGCAGATCTCCAGGCTTTTGTCCTTTCAAAAAATATATACATATACAAGTGTATATACATGAATTTGTTACAGACAAGGAGAACATAAATCATACTGATCATATTGGAAAATGTACCTATTCTAACCTGAATGTTTTCCAAGTGATTTTGTTAGGGATATAAGCCAGCATACAATTAATCCATTGACACTATAATTCCACAGTTGAAGAATTCTGCATGATTACCTACAACTTACCAATAAATAATTAATAGCATTTACTGTGTGTCAGGGACTGTGGTATGCAAAATTTATCAGTAGTCTTACATATATAAATTTTTAAATTTATGGCACAAAATTACACTACCTGCACAATACATAACAAAATCACATATTCTTGTACTTAGTGTTCTTTCAGTTACAATAAAATTACTGCTTTCCATTAATCATACTGTGCCTCAAAATTACTCAAGACTTAAGTAGCTATAATCACTATAACTCTTAACTCACCTAAGCCACCTCTTGCAGTTTTTCTCTTCTCATTTTATGACGGTTACTTTTGCATACTCATTACTCTTGTATTATGTATAGTACAATCCACAGAAAGATGTGTGCACACATCTATGTGTATCCACACCCAGGAAAATCTGAGGTCCTGTGTAATTCTATAGCTATCAAAATTCTGTGCACCCACAATACCCTATGTTCCTGAGCTATCCATTCTTATATTCCCTCATATTTATTCAGCTTATTGTTGTCCGTCCACTTTAAACCTCACTTCTGGAGATCTGTAGGCAAGGTCTATCTCTTTCCCACCCACTTATTTTTATGTAATCATCAGTCACTCCAACCATCAGTCAACAATATTTCCCACAAGCCATACACATTAACTCTGGGTCTAGAGAAATCAGTAAGGCTTAGTCTTTTTTCTCAAGAACATCATAAATTAGTAGCATCCAGGGGGTGCTGACTTCCAGTGTCTTTGATATCAACTTGAGGCTTGAGGCAATGGATGATCTGATTTCTGAAAGAAAAAAAATACACACACACACACACACACACACACACACACACACTACGGCCGTAACTCCACGCTCTAAAAAGGAAGAGGAAGAAGGGACAGTAAATAAAATCCTGGGTTTTTAATTGATGGAATTTGAGTCTTAGGAGAGGAGGGAAGAAAAGAATGTAAAAGTAGGTGGGCTAGTCCTGTGCTTGGGAAGAAAGGATTTTAAAACATCTAGCAGGGCAGGAAGGCTTCTACAAGGTACGGGGGTCTCTGAATCCTGAGGCTGGAACTAGAAAAATCCAAACAGATGAAACATTGAGCAATACTTCACACTCCAGCCATATTTGATAATAGACTTAGAGTTAATAGAGTTAATCCAGCCTGACCAGATCCAAAACTATTCTTCCATTGAGAGCAAAGACAAAGCTGCTTATAGAAATAAACACTATTTCTTCTGACACCCCCACATCCCAGGGTCCTCATCATTCTAAATCAACTCATGGATCAACTTTCAGTTGTTCCTATAAGGAGGAGTGGTATCTCAGGAAAAACAAATGGTAAAACTCCCAGATTTGTTTATTTGTTTTTAAAGGCAGATCCACCATCCACCATCTTGCTAACCTACTATTATATACTGGACAAGCCTTTCATGACAAATTGAAAGTTGAGAGATATAAAGTGAAAACAGCATTGTGAGGTTATTTCTACTTAAGTAGAAATTGTTGGTTGCAGAACCCTGCATGTTTTCACGGGGATGGAACACAATGGAACCAAAAGGTCAAAGAACTTGGAGTTTCATGATTCCAAAATCCAACTCACAGTTAGGGCCTTATAGTACCAACTATGAACTGTACACAGACATGTAGAAATGGGGTAAGACCTATTGTAAGTCACATCCAGTTCTAGACATTCCTTGAAACTATTGCTGAGGCACCTGGGAGCCTCAGTCAGTCAGGCATCAAATCTTGGTTTCTGCTCAGGTGTCAGGGTTGTGGGATTGAGCCCTGTGTCAGGCTCTGTACTCAGTGGGGCATCTGCTTGAGAATTCTCTCTTTCTCTCTCCACACCCTCCTCTACCCCCCCCCACCAGTTTCTCTCTAAAATAAATAAATAAAGCTTTAAAATAGTACCTAGAAGTCAAAATAATACTATTTTAAACTCCCAGTCTCTTAGATAAATTTGCTGAGCAGCACCCACACCACTCATTTTCTGAAATTCATATGTAGTGTGTCAGATTATATTGATTGTTTTATTAAAAAATAGTTTTTGATAGAATTTTCATTACCATGATTGATGGATTTGAAAACATAACACTATAGCTATACTTGCTCCATTCTGTGGCATATTCATTGTGGCACAAGAACATCCTGAGGATATGAGATTATGATTTTCCTACGCTCTTCTCACCTCTGCCCTAGGCCCAAATGTAGCACACTGGACACTGCTTCATTTTCCAGACTGGAGTGTCTGTTGAGGATCTCTAGAAAAGCTCATATCAAGAAAATGTGCATACTTGCAAATTCTTGTTCAGAGTCAAACAGTTCCTTAAACCAATATAAACTATGGAATGTCAATGCTTGTTAGGTGTTATAAGTAAACTCTGATTATCTCACTCTTGTGTTATCTTTTCAGTATATTTAGTAACTGTCTTATATCCCATAATAGAAATATTTATTTATGTATTTATGTATTTATTTATTTTTAAGACTTTATTTACTTATTTGAGAGATACAGTGAGCATGAGCAGGGATAGAGGTAGAGGGAGAAGTAGACTCCCCACTGAGCAGGAAGCCAGATGTGGGACTCAATCCCAGGACCCTGGAATCATGACCTGAGCTGAAGGTAGACACTTAACAGACTGAGCCACACAGGCACCTCTATTTTTTTATTAAAAACCTCTAATGGTAACTTATTCAATAAAGAACTGTGCTATTGTGACCCACAGTTCAATCCACCTGCAGCTGGGAGAACGAACTGTTCTATTACACACCAGGATGTTGAAATTCAGCTTACTGTGGGCCAAACGCACTGGGAAATTAAAAAAAAAAAAAAAGACATTAAGTGAACTCAAATCTGTCAGATGACCTAAACAAGGAGGGAAAAAAGGTACATCAAACTTAAGGAACATACAAACTCCTTTTCAAAAAAATAAATCTCACACCAGTATATACTTAAATTCTTTTCTAATATTATTTAATCATTTATAGACCTAAAAGTATCTATATACCCCTAAGGTTTATATCTTGAATTCATCTCTAAAACCAGATAAAAATAGTAATCATATACAAACAAAAAATATGTCAATAAAATTAAAATTGAAACACTTTTGCTAGGTGGCACACTGTTTTGTTACATCACTGTTTGTAACATGATTGTATGACCAACTGCTATGGCACAAGATTGCCTTTTTCCCTGATTATGAATATGTTGATGGTTTTATACTTTATAATGATATATTTATAAATATTTTCCTTACATTTGATGTAACAATACATATTGCATACATAATAAAAACTTACATAATCATTTATTATATAAGCACAAGTACAGTTTATAACATAACAAGTACATCTTACAGTTAGGTTTTTTCATTATAAAATACCAAAAGGCATAAAACCAATTAAAATTACCCAAACATCTAACACCCAGGTATCAGTCCAGTTTTAGCGTATTTCTTTTCTCTTGTTTTAAATGCATGATTGTGGATGGAGAAAACAGGAAAGCAGGTCAAACTGTATATGAACTTTAGTATAATACTCTATGCTTCCAGCTAGGGTGATCAGCTATCCATGTTTGCCTGAGACTGAGGGGTTTCTAGGGACATGAGATTTTTCAGCCCTAAAACCAGGATAGTCCCAGGCAAACTCAGATGGCTAATCACCCTAATTTCAGCCTTTTGTTTTGTTCCCAGCCTACTTGATACTGAAATCTGCATGTATTTTAGGCTGTATCTTCTTTTACTTTAGATCATCAGTCAACATTCTTCATCCAACATTCCAAAGTTTGTCAAGAGACTTAATTTCAGTGTTTACCCTTTGTTCCCTATTGTTTAAAACTGAAGACTATGTTTTATCTGAATTCCATTATTGTTATTTTAGTGGGCTTTCAGGTCTGCTCTGCCCACTATCTTCAACAAGAAGGTGTAAGATGCTTTTGAGCTTCACATGCCTGTACTGCCATGGATCAGTCATCACTGATGACTCCGCCCTGGCTCCAAGTCTCCGGAAACCTTCTCAGGTACAACTTGGACTTTATTTGCCCTGAATACATCATCTGCTGCCTCTTATTCAATTGCTTTTAATGATCAAAGAAGAACTATGTGGCTCTAATATGATCCTAAATATAAATAGAAACGCTATGTTAACATAGGAAGTTTGGTTATAAAAGAAGTTATCCAAATGTTTTTGAGCAGTCATTTTTCACAGTATCACTTAAATAAACACACAGAAAAATGTGATGCTTATACAGAGAAAAAAAACAAAAACCTTTGAACCCCTAAGAATATATTCACAGATTCAAGAATGACTTCTCAGAGATCATTTTAACCCTGTATGTTTATTCATATTTGCAGGGAGCACCACTTTAAAATCTGGAGAAAATTATGATCATGAGTTAGATTTAATTTGAAATATGCTAGAACCTTGGCAAGTCTTTTTTAATATAAATTGGGTAAGGCTCAGTCACTAAGGCCTATGTCAGAGAATGATTTTCTAAGAGACATTCTAAATAAGATCAGATGATAAAAGGTGGAATGTTCACCTGACTTCTCAACCCCATGAATTTAATTCTTGAGTGCATTTTTCTTTTTCCTTTCAGGACTTTAAATAGTACCCACATTCCCCTCCTAAATATTTTCTTTGTTTTTTTGACTTATTTATTTTTATTAGAAAGCGAGGAGAGGTGCAGTGGGAGAGGGAGTGAGAGAACCTCAAGTGGACTCTACACGGAGCACGGAGCCCGACACAAAGCTCAGTCTCATGACCCTGAGATCATGACTCGAGCTGAAATCAAGAGTCAGAAGCTCAGCTGACTGAGCCACCCGGGCACCACTCCCTCCTGAATATTTTCAATTGATTGTGGCCTATCAGCTCTAGCTCTTTTAAGGATCTATACTTATCATTGACAGGTAGACTGATTTTACAGATATTTTTACCATAACTTAACTCCTTGTTTCAAATATGAAATGAATCAAAATTAAAAGATCAGTAATGGAGTAAAATGTATAGGACCCATTTTATTTTTATTTTTTTTAAGATTTATTTATTTGAGAGAGAATGCTTGTGCATGGGCACGAAGGGGAGAGACAGAGAATTTCAAGCAAACTCCTTGCTGAGTGTGGAAGGGCTCGATCTCATGACCCTGAGATCATTACCTAAGCTAAAATCAAGAGTTGAATGCTTAACAGACTAAGCCATCCAAGCACCGCAATAGGACTCATTTTAGAATGTCATTTAGACACACTCTGGGGACTCTTCTTTTCTCACCATGAGGCCCATTGATGTTAATGCTAGTATGAAAACAGTTTAAGCAATTGAGATCCCTGTAAATTTAAAGAGAAAACTTCTCATCTTGACAGATAAGAAAAGAGAAAATGTAATCTACTTAAAGGACAATTTTCTGTTCATTTTATTTTTATTGTAAATATATGTGTTTGAATCAATTTGTTACTACTCAATCACAACTCTTGGTTGATTCCTAAAAATAACAGTATCTCTCTCTCTCTCTCTCTCTCTCTCTCTCTCTCTCTCTCTCTCTTTGTCTCAAGCTTATTTTTTTGTTATAAACATCTTGACTTTGTTGGAAAGAGAAGTCATCTGAGAAATATTGTTTGCCCTCTATAAATAAGGGAAAAAATGTTAGATAAAATTGCAGACATGAAAAATTACTATATTTTCTGGAAAAGATCTATTGTAATGTCTTCAGCAATATGATGATCTTCTTTAAGGAGGCTACTACTCATTCAATGGCAAAAATTTTTATTTCATGATTATTTAAGCAATAAACCTTTCAATGTTTTGTAAGACGGCAATTTTATAGATTTCATTTTCAATCAAACAACTCAGAAATAATTTCCAGTTCCTTAAATCACAAAAGACCATATTTCCCAGATCTCTAATTTAACATCCATAAATACCTTGAATCAGAATAAAGATTTGTGACTAACTCATGTCCCAAGACTGTGGTCTTGGTTATAATCCTTCTATAGACTTATCTCCATTTAAATATTTTATTGTAAAAGACATGAAGTCCATGTATATCAAGTGCAGATGCAAGGAGAAAATTTTCAGAAGGGAGTTTTCAGAACTATGGAATTCTGAAACTATAGAGAAGTAGGTACTTTGAAGAAACCAAGGATGTTGTGAAATTAGGTGGATTTTTGAAGTCTCTAACTTCACTCGGGTCCCTATGCTTCTCTCCCTCTTGAAGAAGAAGAATCAGAACCTACTCACCAGCTTTGCTGAGCTTCTTCAAAGCCCAAGACAGTGACCCGATTTGCCATTTCCAAGGGCTTGTTTGAGCCAAGGCAAGGATAAATGTGTTGGGAGTTTGAATAAAGCCTTAGGAACTAACAAATTATAATTCTTAACTGTATTATCCTATTGTAGACACAAGAACTCAACAGAGTGCCCCTAGCCCATGAGTTGAATTCCAAGTTGATTGCTTGGAATTTGTTTTCCCTTAACATTACATGTAGAATTTAGATTTTCACACAAGTTTGTTAGTAGCAAACTTTAGAGCTTGACCATCGCATGTGACACTGCTTACCAAAAAAGAAGCTCCAAAAGAAGTTTCAATTCCCAGATGCTGTAAGCATCTCTCTCCCATTGCCATCTTGACAATAAGAACAAACTCCTCCCCTTTTTCAGTCCAGGACTGGGTCACTAGAAGAAAATCAAGAACTCAAGACATTGTTAAAACAGATATCCCAAATCTCCCTAGCACAGAGGAGACTAAACATGGAAGGGGTTTAATGATTGGGGTTTAAACATATGGTATATAATTATAAGTTTCAGGCTCAAAAAAACAGGCTGTTTTCCAGGGTACTTAATATTCTATTCATCTCAGCTTTAGAACTATCAGCCCCTGTGGACTAAAACACAGTACCCAAAAAGACAAGAGGTTGATGATACTTATGAGAGAAAGAAGGAATAAAATTCTTTATATCTACTTCATATAACAAGACCTATAAACTTTAATGACCTCAGAGGATTTGACTATATCCATAATTGTAGAAATTAGACACAGTAATGGAACACTTGGTTCTTCTCTTTCCGGAAGCCATCTTAACACCATATGAGTGGTTGCTTAATTTTTCTGGCCTTTGGCCATGTTATATACACAAGCCACGCTGACCAAATGTCTCACTTTTTTAGCCAGAAGGCTCTCATTCATATAGCAGTGGTGGGGAAAAAAATGAATTAATGCTTCTTAGCAGTCACCTGACATTACATTTCCTGTCCTTTCTACACCCTCCTGTGAAATATACACAGTGTTAAAATTTAAAATTCTGACATTTATAATTCTTTTCTTCTGGTAATGTGCTTATTCCCTTGGGCAAATTAATCTCTAGGGGCCTGGGTTTCCTCACTTGTAAAATGAGGGAATTATATCCCCAGTAATATCCGAGAGTTTTTCTAACTGAGAAAGTTCATGGTACTACTTATGTTTATACTAGGATTGTGCAAATACATAAATATATTGTGGATAGTAAAGGCTAGGTTTTCATTTCTCAGGGGGAACAAAAGGTATAAATAGGGAAAGGGTGACAATAGAATAAACTCTGGTATTGGATTGAAACTAAAAGTATTAGTATGAATTCATGGTTTTTCATGTATATATACAGATGAATAGACAGAAATGCAAATATGTACCTAGGTTAGTATAGAGACATATATTTCCTGCTTTGTCTGCTAAAAGGATCTAGAAGTAATGACAACCCCGTAGCAATTAGCACACCCAGAGACCAGTTACTAGTTCAAAATACTGCTCTCTAAGAAAAAGAAGCCAAGGCTCATTGGAAAAAAGTATTGATTTCAAGACTATGACAAGAAACATAAAAAAACAAGCCCAGAACATCTGTGGTACCTCCAAATAAAGACTTATTTGGAGGTACCTGGATGGCTCAGTGGTTGAACATCTGCCTTTGGTTCAGGTCATGATCCTGGGGTCCTAGGATCAAGTCCCGCATCAGGCTCTTCACAGGGAGCCTGCTTCTCCCTCTGCCTGTGTCTCTGCCTCTCTCTATGTGTCTCTCATGAATGAATGAATAAAATCTTAAAAAAAAAAAGACTTGTTTGAAAATGATGGGGCTATGTCAATAGAGCACTGGAACCAATTTGAAAGAGCTTCCAAGTACCCAAACCTGGAATAATTTGAGTGAAAAAAAATTAACTACAGCATAGGATTATAACCTACAGAATAAAAGAAATATCCACAAATCCATAAAATCAATCAATCAGTAGGGGAGTGGAGACTACTCTTCTCCACAATAGAATTCCAAATAATAAATATCAAAGAAATGAGGAAGAGAGAAACATCCATTTTAGGCAAACACAAGAACCATGGAACAATGCTAAAATTAGTGGGCAAAACCAGGTGAGAAACTGAATAGCTTCAAAGCATGTCCCAACAAGATGATTACTAATTAAAATGGGAAAAGTCCTAATTTTACTGTGGAGAAATCAGCAGATACCACCGTAACCAACTGGTTAAAGTTAACATCCTCAGTAATAAGATATATTGATATCATGTATCCCCTGAAATGATGCAGTGGGGAGGGCTTGGCATCAAGTCTGTCTTCTCACCCAAAATGCATAATCTCAGTCTTCTCCAGTGAAAATATTAGGTACATTGAAGGGTATTCTAAATAATAGCTGACCAGTGCCCTCTAAAAGGGTCAAGGTCATGAGAACCAAAAATATTAAGAAATTTTCAGATTGAAGGAGACAGAGGAGATATGGCAACAAAGTACCATGTGAGTTCAAGGATTGAATCCTGACCAGAAATGTCAGTGAAAAGATGCCATTTGAACCAGACTCTGATATGGTTCATTGTATGGCATCAATGCTGACTTCCTCTTTTTGGTGATTATGCCGTGGTTGTATAAGCTATGTATAGAAGCTAGGTGAGGGTACACAGGACCTCTTTAAAACTTTTCTGTAAGTCTGAAATTATTCCAATTTTTAAAACTAGGAAAATAATATAGTTGTAATAACTTACAGATTTTAAATATAATGATGTTCATTTAACAAATTCCTATTGAATGAATTTTCTGTACCAAGCACCATGCTAGCAGACATCTAAGGATGCACAGCACATGCATACACACACACACACACACACACACACACACATTTCCAGTTATTTTAAGAAATCCTTAATAACTAATATTAAGACAAGAATCCTTTTTTTTTCCCGAAATGAGGGCTGAACATCTCTAATTATAATGATGGTATTATGACAAAAGTAATAAAGAAGGAACATACTTCAAATTAATCTGTAAATTCCATGTATTTCTAAGTTAAAAATCCCAACAGAATTTAATAGAGCATCATAAATTAATCGTAATGTTCATCTGGAAGGTAAAATATGTGAGAATAAGGAAATTTTAATAACTTACTCTAACAAATATAAAAACATACTTTAGGAGCACCTGGGTGGCACAGTTGGTTAAGCAACTTTTCGGCTCAGGTTGTGATCTCAGGGTTATGAGACTGAGCCCGGCATGGGGCTCTGCCCTAAGCATCAAGTCTCCTTGGGGTTCTCTCTCCCTCTCTCGCTGCCCCTCTCACTCATTCTCTCTCTCAAAATAAATAAATATATAAATCTTTTTTAAAAAGCCATACTTTAAATCTATAGTAATTAAAGTGGTGTTATAAGAACATATGAAGTAGTCAATGAAATGATAGAAGACCAGAAATAGACTTATCTATCTAGGAAAATTTAGAATAGGTTACTAATGCTATTTTAATCTAGTAGAAGAAAAAGTTAAGTGTCAATCAAAGACTTTGGGATAATTAAGCTTATTTATTCATTCAACAATTATTTAAATGCCTACATGCGGGTTTTTTGGTTTTAGTTGACATAAAATATAATACTAGTTTCATGCGTATGGCGTAGTGATTCAACATTTGTAACACTGCAAACTGATCACCACATTAAGTCATTTACCATCTGTTACCATACAAAGTTAATACAATATTATTGACTCTATTCCCCATGCTGTACATTTATCCTTATGGCTTATTTATTTTAAGTGGAAGTTTGTACCTCTTGATCCCCTTCACACATTTACACTCCCTCACCTCCCTTTCCTCTTTGGCAACCACCACTCTGTTCTATCTCTGACTCTGAGTTTTGTTTTTATTTCTTTGTTTTGTTTTCTTGGATTTCACTTATGAGTGAAATCTAAAGATATTTGTCTTTCTCGGGATGACTTGTTTTACTTAGCATAATACTCTGATGGTCCATCCATGTTGTTGCAAATGGCAAGATTTCAGTATTATTTATAGTTAAGTAAATGAATTCCTTATTCATTCATTCAGCTACTGATAAAAACTTAGGTTGTTTCCATTTCTTGGCTATTGTAAATAATGCTGCATAGAACATAGGGGTTTTCATTTGCTTTGGCTAATCACCAGGAAGTGAAATTGCTGGATCATATGGCAGTTCTATTTTTAATTTAACACCACTGTTTTCCATGGTGGTTGACCAGTTTGCATCCCACCAGTAGTGCACAAGGGTTCCCCTTTCTCCACATCCTTGCCAACACTTGGTTTTTCTTGTCTTTATGAAACTAGCCATTTTGACAGGTGTGAGGCGCTCTCTCCTTGTGGTTTTGATTTGCATTTCCTTGACTATTAGTGATGTTGAGCATCTCTGTATGTGTCTGTTGATGATCTAGCCATATGTTTTCTTTGGGAAAATGTCAATTCAGATCTTCTGCTCATTTTTTAAATCAGATTATTTGTTATTTTTTCATTGAGTTGTGTAAGTTCTTAATATATATATAAACATATTTGTGTTTACACATTGTGTATATATATATATATATATATATATATATATATATATATATAGTGTAAGATAATGATCCAGCCTCATTCCTTTGCATGTAGCTGTTCAGTTTACCCAACACCATTTATTGAAAGGACTATACATTCCCCATTGTATATTCTTATCTCCTTTGTCACAAATTATTTTGACCATATAAGTGTGGGTTTATTTCTGGGCTCTCTGTTCTGTTCTACTAATCTATGGGTCTGTTAAAAACAGCACCATAGAGTTTGGACTATAGTATAGTTTGAAATCAGGGAGTGTGATATCTTTGGCTTTGTTTTTTCTCCAATTTGTTTTGGCTATTTGGGGTCTTTTGTGATTCCATACAAATTTCACAATGATGAAAAAATGCCATTGGAATTTTGATAGGAATTGCATTGAATCTCTAGGTTGCTTGGATAGTATGGATATTTTTACACTATTAAGTTTTCCAGTCCATGAGGATGAAGTATCTTGCCATTTTGTGTCTCCTCATTTTCTTTCATCAACATCTTATACTTCTGTGTGTACAAGTCTTTCACCTCCTTGGTTAAATTTATTCCTAGGTATTTCATTCTTTTTGATGCAATTATAAATGGGATTGGTTTCTTGGTTTCTCTTTCTAATAGTTTGTTATTAGTGCACAGAAATGCAACAGATTTTTGTATACTTATTTAGTATCCTACAATCTTACTGAATTTATTTATTAGTTTTAACAGTTTTTGGGTAGAGTCTTTAGGGTTTTTTTGTAAATAGTATTATGTCATTTGCAAATAGTGAGTTTTACTTCTTCCTTACCAATGTGTATGTCTTTTATTTATTTTTATCTACCCCTAACTGCTATAATTAGGACTTCCAATACTAGATTTAATAAAAGTGGGGAGAGTGAGCATCCTTGTCTTCGTTCCTGACCTTAGAGGAAAAGTTTCAGCTTTTAATCATTTAGTATGATATTAACTTTGGTTTTGTTATATGTGGCTTTTTTTATGGTGAGGTGTGTTCCTCTATACCCACTTTGTTGAGAGTTTTTGTCATAAATGGAGTTGAGGGGTGCCTGGGTGGCTCAGTCAGTTAAGCATCCAATGTTTGATTTTGGCTCAGTTCATAATCTCCGAGTCATGAGATCAAACCCTACCTCAGGCTCCAAACCCAGAAAATTGTATGTTTCTAGGAATTCATCCTCATTTCTTCTAGGTTGTCCAATTTATTGATGTATAATTGCTCTTAGTAGTCTCACGATCCTTCGTATTTCTGTGGTATCAGTTACAAATTCTCTTTCATTTTCGATTTTATTTTTTGAATCCTATCCCTTTTTATCTTGATGAGTTTAGCTAAAGGTTTGCTAATTTTGTTTATCTTTTCAACAAAATAGCTCTTAGTTTCATTGATCTTTCTATTTCTTCTAGTCTCTGTTTCATTTATTTGTCTGTTCTTTATTTCCGTCCTTCTGTAACTTTGGGTTTCATTTGTTCTTTTTTTTTTTTTCAGTTTCCTTAAATGTAAAGTTGGATTATTTGGTATTTTTCTTGTTTCTTGAAGTAAGCTTTTATTGTTATTAACTTACATTTTAGAACCACTTTTGCTGCATCTCATAGGTTTTCATATGTAATATATCTGTTTTCATTTATCTCTTGGAAATTTTTTTATTTCTCTTTGATTTCTTCAATGATCCTTTGATTGTTCAGTAGCATGTTGTTTAGTCTCTACATTTTTATGGGTTTTCCAGGGTGGTTTTTTTGTTTGTTTGTTTTTATTTTGTTTTGTTTTGTTTTTTAAATTGATTTCTAGTCTCATTGTGGTCAGAAAAGATGTTTGTGATGATTTCAATCTTTTTTAATTTATTGAGAATTATTTGTGGCCTAACAAGTTCTATCCTGGAGAATGTTCCATGTGCACTTGAGAAGAATGTATTCTGCTGCTTTTGGATCAAGTGTTCTGTATATATTTATTAGGTCCATGTGGTCTAATGTGTCATTTAAGTCTTATGTGTCCTTATTGCTTTCTAAATGCATGCGTTTTTGAGAAATAGGAGTTAGATTACTAACTAACTCCGTGTACACAAAGCAGATTTCCAATGTAAAAAGTAGTTTTTAATCTATAAAAATGGTAAGGGGGCACCTGGGTGGCTCAGTCAGTTAAGCATCTGCCTTTGGCTCACATCATGAGCCCGGGGTCCTGGGATGAAGCCCCATATCCGCTTCCTGCTTAGAGGGAAGCCTGCTTCCCCCTTTCCCTCTGCTGCTACCCCTGCTTGTGCTCTCTCTCTCTGTCAAATAAACAAATAAAATCTTTTTTAAAATGATAAGATAGAAACAGAAGAATGGTTTTTATAATCTTGGATTGGAGAAGAACTTTCCACACAAGATAGAAAATCTATGTCATGAAAAATGGAAAGTTTTAATTTCATAAAATTTTAAATTTTTTGCACATGAAAAATAAGGATAATGGCAAATATGTATGCTCCTTAATGAAAAAATAAATACAAATTAAAACAACAGTCTTCTACTTTCACCAAATAGGCAAAAATTTTTGAAGATGATTAATGTACAATGTTGATGGTTAGATAGTTGTGAAGTAAGGAACTCACATAAAATGTTGATGTAATGAAATGCACATATCTTTTGATTTGGCAATTTGATTTCTATGAATTTATCAAAAATCCTCAAATACGTACACAAGAAGCATGTATAGGAAATACCATTTGAATTATTTGCAACAATAATATATTAGAAAAAACTCTCAATATTCTTTAAAAGGGGAATGGGCAAAAAAAATATAGAACATCTAGGCATTGAAATACTTTCCAACTATTAAAAAAGAACAAGGTAGTGTTTACCTACAAATATGGAAAGATCTTAAGGACATTTTATGACAAGCAAGCATCATCAATTGATATGGTATGATTTTATATATATAATAAAACATGTATATGCAGACATATAAGATGATAGAGAACTTACATATTTTACTCTGTATTTGTTTCATATAATTCTTAGTTTAAATTTTTACATTGGGAATCTATTCATTCATGACACAAGTAGCTAAAAATGTAAAGTGAAAAGATAAGATTCCTTATGATTTAGAGCAGCTCTATGTAAATATATTTTGTCCAACTTTTAAGGTCACACTTAAAAAGAAAAAATGGGCTAAAAGTAGAATATGGAACCAAAAATATGTATTCCTTAGATTAAACTAAATGATAGATTTTCTTGGTAAATCTCGAGAATGTGGATGATTTCATTCTAAACACAACTCATTGAACTATAGATCAAGTAAATTGCATCTTTATTTTGGAGCATAAGACAGAGAACACTCAGGGTTCTATCGAGCTCTGGTAAATAGCCCACTTACTTTTACAGTGTGTGTTGGGGAACAGGATAGCCTGACTCCTAGAGTTCACTCAGTTGGAAAGGAAACAGAAAAATGAATTTCTCCACCTGAGTACATTTCTTGTACTTAATGGGAATAAGCTTTAGGAAAAACAAAGGAGAAAAGCAGATGTGAGGTCTACAAAGCCAGGTATGGAGAGACTGCTAGGTAACATGAAAACTAGAGAGGAAGACTAGAGAGTCAACACAAAGCTAGAGGAGATACTTGAGAAACAGCAAATGAAAGCTAAAACAATGGGCCATACCATTTTAAAACAAGAATTTAAATTCTGATAATGTTGACGGGCAGTGAGGGGGGCACTTGATGAGATGAGCACTGGGTGTTATGCTATATGCTGGCAAATTGAACTCCAATAAAAAAAATCATAATGTAAGTAAACTGATGGAGGAAATATAGAAACACATAATTTCCCAGCCATCCACCAACTATTGTAAACCAGGAAATAGAGGTCATTTTTTATATTTCCCTCCCCTCACCTCTACATCCAGTCCATCATTACAAGAAAAAATGATTCCATCAATCCAACTATCAAAGTATCTTTCAAATATTTCCACTGTATTCTACCTTCAGTGCCTCCACCCTGGTGTCACCACTGTGTCATCTTACCAGAACAACTGAAATGAACTCCTAACCTTCCTCCACCCCATCCTCTTGCCCTTCCAATCCATTAATATAGCAATTAGGGTGATTAAAAAAAAAAACTTAAGTAGTTTTGTTTCTTTGTGTTTAGGAGTCCTTACCTCCCAAGGCTGCCCTGCAGTGACCTTGAAGACAAGAGACTCAACATTTTCTCTCTCTCTCTGTCTCTCTCTCTCCCTCTTTCTGTCTCTCTCTGTCTTCACTCTCCTTCATTAAGCCAGTTTTGCTTCCTTTATCTCCTTGCATCCCTCCCTAGGGCCATCATATTCATTTTCCCCAAATTTTTGCCTGATTGATTCATTCTCATCATCCAAGCCTCAGCTGAAATGATATTTGCCGATAGATGCTTCACTGACTACACAATCTAAAGTAGCCTTTATATCCACTATTTTGGTCTCTGACCTTTTCTTTCATAGTACCTACACAATGTGTAATTACATATTAATCTTAGTGTACGCCTGTTCAATGTACAACCTCTCTTCCACTGTTTGGATTCCAAGAGGGCAGGGACGATGTCTATCTTGTTCTCCTCTGTATTGCTAGTGCCTACCCTAGTACCTGGCATGCAAGTATTCAGTAAATGAGTAGGTAAACAACCCAGCATAATCACATCCAGAAATAATTTGATAGGATAGAAATGTCTGACAAGATAAAGACTAGTAGGAATAACTATTATTCATGTGATTTAAAGATAGAAATGATATAAGGATAGATATAGGGCCCCCTAGAGAAGTCATATGGCTTCCCAGACACCCTGTGTTAGGAGGTCAACAAGTCCACCATGTTTGCTCTTCACTTATTGGGTCTAGAAATAATTTTTCAGTGCATCCACAGTGATTAACAACTGACTCATACTGAACAAACTCATGGCATATCTATGTGTAGATTACAATGCCAACTCATTAATTTATAATAAAATACATAACTGTCAAGTCAACTTGATCCTCAATCTTTGTTTAGCTCAATAACTCCCTATTGGAGAGAGATGGATATCTAAATTATATGCAAATGATAACTGCAGCTCAGAAGAGATTCCTGGGCACAAATTACTCATGCAGCTAAAGTACTATCATTTTAGACTAAGTCATCATTACCTTACACCTGGATTCTTAGAGCAGCCTCTTAACTGTTCTCTGCACTTAACCCTCTAAAATCTATTAAGCATATAGCAGCCAAAGTGTTTCCTTAAAAACATTCATCCAATCACCTCACTCCTCTATTTAAAACTGTTCAATTGTTCTCTTTACATCAGAAGGAAATCCAGCCCCCTGTTCATGGTGGTCTGTGTGTTCTGGGTGTTGTCCCCAATCCTATTTCATTGGATGCCCCTCACCCCAGCATTCTAGATGCCCCAATACACCAGTGTGCTTTCAGATTGACAGACTGATTATATACATGGAAAATGGCCAAACCATGCATAAAAATAGAACTCTGACCCACAGCCTGCAACAACCAGCCTAGGAAATCAACTCATTAGCTACAGTAACTGGCCTAGGAAGCCAGCCTACTTTCTATGAGTCAGACTCATAGGAAGTCAGACCACTATCTCTAACAACTGATCCAAGAAACCAAACAATAACCTCTCAACAATTGGACTGAAATGACCAGGACTTATTAATAACCTAACAGCCTTTGAGTCTCTGCCAAAACGTAAGTGGCAATGGCTGACTCCTTGCTATAGCAAGCTTGGGATAAATGACACCTTTGCTTGTCCTCTTTGGTTGGTCTTTGTTTATTTCCATAAGACCCTTCACTATAATAAGCTGCTTCCTTTCTGGGAGACTTTCTAATCCTGCTAATCCTATTTCATTTGCCTGAAATGCTTTCACAATTCTTCAGATGGACAACTCTTTCCTGTTTCTTAGATTTCTGCTTGTATATTGAAGACAACTTCTCTGATCATTCTTTTTAAATACTCCCATTCTAGCCTCTTTTTTTTTTTTTTTGGATTTCATTATAGCACTTACCACAAGTTGCAATCATTTTGTTTATTTATCTAGTTTACCTGTATCCTGCCCAGCACTCTTCCCTATCATCACTTAGAATGTAGCTTTATGAAATTAGAGACTCTCTCTCTTTCTCTCTCATTCACTCTGACCCTTTAAAACCTAGAATAGAAAGCAAAAAATAACAGGTACCAAGGAAATATGTTGCATGACTGAATGGGTGAATAAATGTTTGCACACCTATAGGAAATGCAGGCCCGGGGTAAGAAAAATTTTGTGTAGCCACTCATTAAAATAACTAGATGTTGGGTGGGTTTATGGCACTGCACTTTTGCTGGCTTCCCTTAGACCCAACATGACACAGAACATCCGACCTCGGAGCAGAGGATGAAGGAGAGGCATGGCCCAAGGATGTATGGCTGAATCTCAAAATTTTACCAAGTCTATGAATCTCAAACATCCAAGTTGTATAATCCCTCTAGCCATCATTAGATCCCCCAGCACTTTCCAGAATCCAACTCTCAGCATCAGCTACTTCCTTTCAAGCTTCTGAGACAAAAGGGAGAATTTGGCGACTTAACAAACCTTGTTAGGCCTTGTCCTTGAAGGCATTTTCAAATTGAACCATTGGCCACAACTTCATTGTAGCCAAGCCCATCAGTCAGAGTTTATCAGAGAAACCAAGAGGAGAGAGAGAAAGAGAGGGGGGGGGGTGCATTTGGCCTTTGAACAATACAGATTTGAACTACATGGGTCTAGTTAGATCTGGATTTTTTTTTTCAATAAATATAGTACGGTACCATAAATAAATTTTCTCTTCCTTATGGTATTCCTAATAACATTTTCTTTTCTCTAGCTTACTTGTTGTAAGAATACAGTCTATGATACATATAAACATACCAAATATGTGTTAGCCTGCTATTTATGTTTGGTAAGGGTTCCAGTCAGCAGTGGGTAATTACTAGTGAAGTTTTGGCAGGGGTGTGTCAAAAGGTATACATGGATATTTGACTGTATGAGGGTTCAGTGCCCTTAACCTCCACATTGTTCAATGGTCAACTGTATATGTACGGAGATTTAATTTCAGGAATTGGCTCACGTGATTGTGAGGGCTGGCAAGTCCAGAATGGCAGGACCTGCCAGCAGACTGGAAACTTAGGCAAGATTTTTATGTGAGAGTCTTAGGGCAGAATTTCTTCCTCTCTGGGAAACGTTTTTCCTCTTAAGGCTTTCAGTTGAGTTTTTGAGGCCCACCCACTTTATAGAGGGCAATCTACTTAAGAGTCAACTCCCTGTAGGTATTAATCATATCTACAAAATACCTTCATAGCAACATCTGGACTAGTGTTTGACCAGACATCTTGGTACCATAGCTTAGCCAAGTGGACATATAAAATTGACCCTCACATTGAGGTTTCAACGGAAATTCTCATTTTTCAAAGTAAAATAATGTCATCCCTCTACTTAAAACTGTGTGGGGCTTACAGTCATGCTCAGTTTAAATTCCCACTTCTCTACTGTGATTGAAGGGCTCAACATGAAATGCTTTGGCCCTCATCTCCTGCTGCCCTATTTGTCACTATGCTATAGTCACTCATCCGTTCACCACATAGGTCAAGGCAAGTTTTGGCGATTATAAATTAAACTGCTATTAACATTCATGTGCAGGCTTTTGTGTGAACATAGGTTTTCAGCCCCTTTAGGTAAATATCAAGGATATTTGTTGGATCACATGGTAAGAGTATGTATAGTTCTCTAAAAAAAACGAAACAAAAATACCCTGCCAAGCTGTCTTCCAAAGTGGCTCTACATTTTGCATTCCCACCAACAATGAATGAGACTTCCTGTTACTCCACATCCTCGTCAGCATTTAGTAATGGCAGTGCTTTGGATTTTGGCCATCGTAATAAGTGTGCAGTAGTCTCATTGTTGTTTTAATTTGCAATTCCTTAATGCCATATGGTATTGAGCATCTTTTCATGTGCTTATTTGCCATCTGTATGCCTTTTCTGATGAGGTGTCTATTCAGGTCTTCTGCCCAATTTTTAATTGAGTTGTTTATTTTCCTATGTTCAGTTTTAAGAGTCTTTGTATATTTTGGATAACAGTCCTTATCAGTTATGTCTCTTGTAAATTTTATCTCCCAGCGTGGGGCATGTCTTTTCATTCTTTTGATGGTCTGTCTCTGGAGACATTTTTGGTTGTCACAACTTCAGGGCTGTTCCAGGCATCTATCTAGTAGGTAGAGATCATGTCCTACAATGCACAGAACAGTTCTTCACAATACAGAATTGTCCAGACCAAAATGTTAACAGGGCTGAGGTAGAGAAGCCCTGGCCCAGATAATTTAATAATTTATTGGTGGGGATGGATGGACAGACCATTGAAGTTACCACCTGTGGTTGAGCCCCATGAAGGAAGGAACTTTGTTTTGTGTTTTTCATCTCCCTATTTCAGCATGTCTGTTAATGAGCATTTGATGAAGTCTTTGCAGAATTTTGAGCAGAATAGAGATGTAAACCAGCCTAGTTTTTAAGGGTTCATTCCAGCTGCCAAGTTGAGAAAAAACTAGAAGGGAAGCAAAAGCAGAAGCAGTGAGATCAGTCTGGAGGCTCTTGAGTAATTCAGGCAAGAAAGGGTGATACTACGATTTTGGTAGCCATGAAGGTGGTGGGAAGTGGTCAGAATCTGGATATTTTCTGCAGATAAAAACAAAAGCATTTTCTGAATAATAATGTGAGGAGTGAAAGAAGAAATAGAGTCTGTTATCAACTGACATGGAGAAAATTGAGGGCGAGCTGGTTTTGTGGTAAAGACTGGGAGTTCATTTTTGGACATGTTGATTGAGAAGTTATTAGACATCCAAGTAGTGATGTCATGTAGGCATTTGTCATAATGAATCTCTGGAAATATGCTTGTGGGAGCCATCAGCGTGAGGAAAGTGAAGCCATGAGACTGGATGAAATCAAGAAGGGAGTGAATGTGAATAGAGGACAGAGCCCAAGGCAGAGCCAGGGAGCATCCTGGCAGGAAGAGCTCTGGAGAAGAGCAGAACCCAGCAAAGGAAATGAAGGAGCCATCAGGAGGGCAGAAAGAAGAAACAAGCAAATGTGGAATCCTGGATGGTAAATGAGTAAAGTGTATCAGGATACAGTGGTCCATGGTGCCAAATGCAACAAGTCAAAGGAGCCAAGAACTCGCCACTGGCTTAAGTAACGTGGAGATCCCTTGTGACCTGAACAAGATGAGTTTCAGCGGGGTTGTGGGACGAAAGCCTGGCTGGCTGAGTTAGAGAGGCACTGGAGGAGAGCTGTGGAAGACAGTGAGTAGTAATAACTCAAAGAGTTTTGCTACAAAGGGGAGCAAACGAATGGGGCCACAGATAGGAAGAGACAAGAGAAGTCTTTCAATAGGAGGAATTACAGCAGATGAACCCAGTAGATGGGGAAATGATGATGAAAGAGAGAGGAGAGAATTGCTCAGAACAGATGGGATTTAGTGCAGGCGAAGGGTTGTCTTTCCACAGGAGCTTGGCTAGTACGGCTACGGTGAAGGGCAGCACAGTGTGCAGAACCGTCCTGTCACACCTGACATGCTCACTGTGACACTGCAGATGGGCTGGCTGCCTTACAGCGCCAGAGGAGGCAGCAGTAAACGTGGTTGTGAAACTTGTCCCTCGGTAACTTCAAATATCCCTTTGTTGATACGTTCAGAGATCCAGTCTGTAGATGATCATTTCCTTTATGAAAAGGCAAAGGGCATATATGTTTCCACGTTGACTCTCCCAGACAGACAGACACCCCAGTGGCATTTGAAGCAATCATCCAGGATACTCGCTGTGTTTGGCTTCTAAACTACTTCTATCCCATTTCCATACTGCCAAATTCCTGCCCTTTGTCTTGAACTAAAATTTTGGCCCTTTTTCTGGCTCTTTGGAATTGACACTACATTCTGGTTCCTGGTTGGGTTTCAATACTTCCTACTAACTTTGGCTAGGCCTCATCCCCTTAGCTCCTGGCCGCCTTGAGCTATATGACCTGCTATTTCCAGCTCTTTGAAACTGAGTCCCTGATTTGCCTTACTTGGCTAATGCCCCAGCCTGGATCATCTTTATCACCTCCTGAAAGGGAATAGATACATTCAGTGACAGCTGGGATTTTGTAATGAAAACAAATTCAAAACAGGAAAGTGAATTACCACTGATTTTATATACATATATAGCTGTTAAATATACTGTGGCCCAGGCTCATAAATCAATAAGAGCTGAAAGTATCCTATTAATTAAACAAATCCATGGGATGCTATGGTTGGATAATTCTAAGATGGTCCCCCAAATTTCTCACTCCTTCCTAAATGTTCGCATCCTGCATTGTCTCTGGAACTGTGAAGAGGACGGATTTCACTCCTGTGATGAGGTTATGTTACATGGCACAGTTGACTGTTACAAAAGGAGATTATCCAAGTGGGACTGACCTAGTCACATGAGCCCTTTAAAAGCAGAGTTTTCTCTAACTTGTCTTGAAATAATTCAGAGACTGAGAACACAAGAAGGATCCCACAGACAGGCCATTGCTGGCTTGAAGATGGAGAAAGCCGGGTCTCAGAATGGCAGTTCCTAGAAACTATGTATGAGCCCCAGCTGACAGCCAGCAAGGAATTGGGGACCTCGGTCCTACAACTATAAGAAATGAAATCTGCCAACAAGAATGAACTTGGAAGTAGATTTTTACCTAGGGCCTTCAGATGGGAGCTCAGTCTGGCTTATTGATTTCAGTTTTATGAGATCCTGAGCAGAGAATCCAGTATGTCATACCATACTTTTGACCTACAGAACTGTGAGCTAATAAATGGGGATGGTTTTAAACCTCTGACTTTGTGAAAATCTGTTATACTTCAACAAAAGACGAACGCAAATGTCATAGGCCAGCAGTAGCAGTGGGTGCTTGGCAGTTGGGTTTAAAAAAAAATCCTTTAAATTTTTTTAAGGTTTACTTATTGGGACACCTCAGTGCCTCAGTGGTTGAGTGTCTGTCTGCTTTCGGCTCAGGTTGTGATCCCCAGGTCCTGGGATCAAGTCCTGTATCAGGCTGCCCGGGAGGAGCCTGCTTCTCCCTCTACCTATGTCTTTGCCCCTCTCTCTGTGTGTCTCTCATGCATGAATAAATAAAATCCTAAAAAAAAAAAATTTTTTTTTTTACTTATTTACTTGAGAGAGAGAGACAGAGAGAGAGCAAGCAGGGGCAAAAGAAACTCAAGCAGACTCACTGCTTGAGCACAGAGCCCAGCACAAGGCTTGATCTCAAGACCCTGAGCTCAGAACCTGAGCCGAGACCAAGATTCAGATACTTAACCAACTATGCTACCCAGGTGCCCCACCAATTGAGTTTTAGAATGCCTTTCCAGATAAGATAGGTAGCCTGGAGAAGAACTATAGAATGTTCCTGCAGCCTCTCTGGGAAAGGCAGATTCAACCTTTATTCTCTACTTCAAACCCACAGTCCCTGTAGGCTTATTTCCTTAGTTAACATTCGGTCTTTTACCTTAGCTGCTCTGACCATTACTTGAAATGGACATTCGATGTGTTTGAGCTTTGCTTTCTCACATGGATACTGCTACTCCTTGAATTATCCTTGATTCCACACAAGGACCAGAATAGCTCCTTACCCCTAACCACCCTCTTTCTTTCCCCACCCCAGAGCTGGACTTGTGTTCCTCAAAACTCTGAATCCCAGTCTGGACCCAGCACACTGGGTCTAGCATTGGGGGTAGTAGATGGGACTGGTCAAGCCTTACTTTTGTGGAAGGAAAGAATTGCAAATATGCAATAGCATTACAAGGCCTGGAACTCCAGCTTTGGTTTTTGCATTAGTTTCATTTCTTCCTTACTTTGGGAGGAAGTAATACCAACAACATGGATATGACAGCCCAAAATGATAACGTTGGATGTTCCAAATTTAATCTTTTTCTTTACCTTGGATATCTGACGTTTTAAAATGACACAAAAAGTCTTTAGGTTTTATCTGGACATAGATCTTTAGATATTTATAAAATCCTAAGACTATAGGTTTGTATCATCCTAAAATTATGAAATCAATGATTTTTCTCTTTTTAAAAAAGTTTTATTTATTTATCCATGAGAGACACAGAGACAGAGGCAGAGACACAGGCAGAGGGAGAAGCAGGCTCCATGCAGGGAGCCCGACATGGGACTCGATCCTGGGTCTCCAGGATCATGCCCTGGGCTGAAGGTGGCACTAAACCGCTGAGCCACCCAGGCATCTCAAAATTCAGTGATTTCTCTAATCCCACTGGGCTACAACTGGAGAAGCCTCTAGAGTTACAGCTTCAGCAGTTGCTAGTGCTGATCTGTGGCAAAGGCATATCAAGGCACTTGTTACAGCCAAGATCAGCAAAGTACTGAGAAGGGGAAGGTAGAGATTGGGCAGGAAACACGGTAAGAAGACAATGATTTAGGACTTCAAAATCTCGATAAGTGAATAAGAGAGCCCAGGACTGGATTAGGCCAGGTGGGAGGAATGAGAATAGGGGTAGCATGCCAAATTGGGATACACTGCTAAGAGCTATTGAGTCGGCATTTCAGGATTCAACAACAAGCGGATGGAAAAGCTGAAAAGATTGGGTACCAAGGGACAGTTAGGGTGGGGAACTCCTAGTCACTGAGTTCTTACATTCTACTGAGTATCATCACACATTTTTGGCATATGCATTTCTTTCCCACATGCCTTATGAGATTAAGTACTACCATTTCCATTTTACAAGTGCATAAATGGAAACAACTCATAATGGATAAATGACTTATCTTGGATCACATACCTAGTCAGATGACAGTCAGGATTAGCACTGACTTCAGTTGGCAGCATCCTGTCAGGCTGCCTCCTGATTCCTTCTCCCTTAAAAGAGGCCCTACCGAATCCATGACAAACTAGCTTCTATCCAATGAAAATTTCTTGACCCCCTACTACATACCAAGCATGATGCACAGTGCTAGAGAGATTTGCTTCTTGAGGCTCTGTTGTCTATGGTCTAGTGGGAACTCATTATATAGCAGCACTAATGAGGAATGGGGATTTTTGTGAGCTCTATGTATATGGCAGCAGCTGTAGAGACATATCAGGCACATTGAATGCCCAGTGTGCTTCAGACACTGTGTTAATGCCAAAGGCACCGTAGAGAGCAACTGGCCTCTTATTTTGTAACTAGACCAGTCTCCTTGCTGTTCTTGCACAAGGGGAAAGCCTTTGCAAACTTCAGAATGGTCTTTAAATGGTCTCAAAATCTTATGGGAAGTATCCTGAGGACTTGTTCCCCTCTAAAAGTGAAAGTAGACCAGTTGGCCTGGATGGGATCCGCAGAAATAAGCCAAGAGATTTCCAGTAAATATATGGCTGGGGGATTTGGGTAAGCTCCAAGCCCAAAAAGCCTCTGTCAGAGTCATCTGAAGACAGCAGGGAAAGAATACAATTGTAACTATGAACGTTGGAGCCTAATCAATAAACCTCATCTAAACAAAGGTGTTAAAAGAGAAGATGATCTGACTAGAGCTTAACAACAGGATATTATAATAGAAGTCAAGAATGTGTTCGTGTTAAGCTACTATTGCCAATGAAAACAGAGTCAAACCACTTTGGAGAAATATATGCCACTGGGAGACAAGAGTGACTTTTTCCCCCTGGCCCATATGAGGTCTTTCTTAAAATGATCTCACTCTCTTTATTTCTAATTCTAATCTTCTGATTAATGTTTTGACTCTGGTATCAGACATCGGAGTCTGGATTCCAGACAAGTTATTAAATGGGAAGTCTTATTTACACATCTGTCATTTGTAAATTTGATTAACATAAGACGATCTCAGGGAAGTTACAAATGGTCAATGTCTGAAAGATCTTGCAAGATGGTAATATCTAGGCATGGTCATTTCCCAGGGTCTGGTCCATAGATTTGGAAGAACCAGAGAGGTAAAGAATCTAGCTTTTGAAGCTAAGGACCACAACCTGGATGGGGGAGCAGGGATGATGCCCAGTATTACCATTCCAGCAACACTTTTGAGAGCTTGTTCTGCCCCTTTCTGTATCTTTGTCGCTTTGCTAATTGCAAAAAGCCCTAAGAGAAAATTCTTTTAAGGTGGGATTACTAGTAAATAACAGGCCACAGCTGGCATTTACTTCCTCCTTGGCCACTTTGGTGTTCTAGAATATCATGAGGATTTTTGCCCCAGAACCTGTATGTAGAATGCAACTCTTGGAGGTTATACTGCTTGATTTGTACATCTTCTTTTTCACAATAGTCTTTCTTCCTAAAGAATAGGCTTTTCACATACTTGAATTTGCAATCAGAAAATTGAATCTATCCCCACGGAGCCAAGGGCAGAGTTATCTGTGTCAATCTGCAAAACCTCTGAATGATGTTTTCTTGTAGCCTCTTGACCTTATTGGAAACCTGCTGTTTAGAGGCAGTTTATATTAGAAACAACTGCTTTGATATCTTGGGCAGGGAGTGAATCTCTCTTATTGGTTATGGCCTTCCCTTGGGTGTCCACAATGAATAATTTAAGTGGCATTTGGGGGAACATGCTTTCTAAATAGAAGAGTCATCTGAAATGTCTTCCAGATTTCAATGTTGTTGCAGATGACTACAACTTAAAAGAAAGGCATATAGCAGGCTATGGATTCCATTTTGTAGGCATAACTGATGGAACTTATCCACAATATGCTTTTTTAAAATATTTTATTTTTAATTGTGGTGAAAAACATAAAACATACGGTTGACCATCTTATTCATTTGTAATTATACAATTCAGGGTAAGTATATCCACATTTTTGTACAATGCATCTCTAGAGCTCTTTTATCTCTAGAGCTTGCAAATCTGAAATTGTATATCCATTGAACAAATCCCCACTTTCTCCTTCCCCCAGGCCCTGGCCACCTCCATCCTACTTTATGCTTCGGTGAATTTGGCTACTTTAGATACCTTATATAAGCAGAATCATACAGCCTTTGTCTCTTCACAACTGGCTAACAATATGCCTTTGATAATAACACCCCTTCCCAACACCAGTTCCTCAGCTGTGCATTCCTTTAGTTGAGAAGCAGCAGAAGATGTTATTTTGTCATCATGGTAATAGTGAACATATACTTCAGTGCATTCGGTGTGCTTACAACTTCACAACACCCTCACAACAGCCCTTAGAAATAGATACTCTGACTACCTCCACATTACAGATGAGGACACAAGGCTCTAGGGTTATAAGACTAGAAAGGTTGAGTCACCAGCCCAGGGTCATACAAGTAGCAGGTGTCATTGTCGGCATTCACAGCCAGCTGGTCAGACCCCTTATCCTGTGCACTCTTAACCACCACACCATACCACTTCTCAACAATTTCTGTAATTTGCCAGAGAGACAATCATCTTCTCTTCCAAATCTTTATTTTATCTGAGACCGGCTCAGTATTGCTCAGATGAGTACCCCTGTTATGCTAACATCCAATTTCAGAGTATCTCCAGAGCACTCATCATAAGACAACGTTCACCTGAATTTTTTCAAGGAAGCTTAATCCGGTTATTATAGCAGATGCTCCAGATCCTGCATGTACCTGATCTCATCTGTATCTGCAGTGGGTAGTTTCTGGGCTCCTGACAGCTTCTCTCAGTTGCTCTGAGTGAGACTCTCAGTGGCCAAAACCATGTGAGTTTGTCCAACCAGCATGCAGGGCACCTGGGAACACTGGGGATGTAACAGCAGGGATGAGAGTAAGGGGATAATGGCCCTGGCTACCCTGGCCATTTCTCCTTCCCTGCATTTCTTCCTCCTACTCTTCTACCTCATGAGGAATCCGCCCTCATTTGCACCTCCAGAGATAACTGAGTAATTGACCCCAAGTTCTTTTCTGAGGTGTGCTAGGGAACCCAAACCAAGACGTTTGGTGGGTATTTAGTAAACACCACTGGCTACTGGCCAGTTTGTCGTTTTTGCTGTTGCTGTTTTAAAAAATCACATCCTCAGACCAGTTGTCCATTGGAATATCAAGGGACGTGTGGTGTGGACCATGGGACATGGGCCAATATGACTGGGCTAGGAATTGCAGAATTCAAAAGGAACCGGCCAGCCTTGTACTACAGCCCCTGGTATGCAGAACAGACACTGGATCATTTTAAACAACAGCACAAATGAAATTGGAACTGAAGCGTATGTGTCATTGTTGGCTCTTTACAGAATAAATGAAATGCAAGCTGAGCAAATTTAAAAGGCAAATCATTTCCCCTTTCTCGGAGTAAGCCACCTGTGGGTCTCTGTTTATTGGTACTAAGAAACCGTAAGTGTTTTACAATGGGTCTCCATGTATTTCCCATGTACACTACTACTGAGCTAGACCCAGCATTCAAGGGAAAATAAAACAGTAAGTACATGGTACAAACCGATTTTGTCAAAGAAACATTTCACTCCATCAAAAGAGAAATAACCACATTGAACTCATTAGGAAATGGTGAAAACATTGCTTTGTTGCAGTCCTGAGTGGCTGCTTCTAGTCTCAATGATTAACTGGAAGTCAATCACCCTTAAACAATCAAGCAAGCATCCCATTGAATATCACCTTTAGTAAGCCATCATAGGCTGTTCACCCTACAGAAACCTGGCATCTGAACCTCCACATAGCCTGAGAAAGAAGGTGCTTTCAGGGTTCAGGTGTGTAACCTGAAGTTTGGCTCAAGAAATTCACAAACGAATATCAGCTCCTCAAACCAAATGCAATAAAGTGATTCCAGAATGAAATTTAGTGCTTCTGTTTTCTCAAATAAGTTGGTTTCAAGGGGGGAAAGCAAACAATGGAACAAAAACAAGTAAAATAGAGGATGATTCCAAGTGATTAACAGTTTAAAAAAAGAAAAAAGAAGAGTCAAAACTAGATAGAAAATTACCGTGGCATCATATGCATTGAGAAATTTCTCTGAATCACCTCCTGCCATGACGAGAGTCGAAAAAGAATTATTAAAAAAAGAAAGAAAGAAAGAAAGAAAGAAAGAAAGAAAGAAAGAAAATAATTATAGAAGAATAGGATTAATCAAAAGGTAAAGTCAAATGAATGATTCTCTTAGTTTCCATGATAACAATCATATAAACAACAACGAGATAAAAAACAAAGCTTTGAGAAAGAAAAGAGTTAGGAGTTTCTTAAGTTAGATTGAAATGTTTCCATTGGAACCAAGTCAGAAGCACTCATTTTGTTTATCTACGGTCTTATCCATCTCTAGATGTGTCATTCTTACCTATTTTTAAAGTAGAAGATTATTGAGCATAAGGATTGTGATTTACTTATATGCAGCACAGTGAAATTTGGTGTATAAATCTAGAAACAATTTTTTTTTGCAGTAATTCTAAGAGTTTTACCCTCTAATATGCAATGCTGAGTAATTATTGTATTGCATGTGTTCAAAATGCGGATGCTCTGAAGACATCCCAACTTGAAGGGGCACCATCCATAGGCTTGGATGATATGGTGAGGTGTCTGTCACCTATCACTGAACAAGGCCTGCTGGTATAGCAGAGAAGGAGTCCAGTAAAACTTTACTCTGGACAGCCATCAGGGAACAAGCCATCATATGTACAAGGCCAATTTTGAAGCCTTTGAGTATTGACATTTTAAATCCTTGACCTTTGAAAAAAAATATAACATGACACATTTGAGTGTTTAAGGCAATGAATGCAAGAAGCAATGGAAGTGAAAAATGGGAATTAAGCTCTTTCTCAGTGAACTTACACTCCAACAGAGAAGACATACTATCAAATTTTTATGAAAAGTAGTAGATATATAAAATATATATATATATATATATATATATATATATATATATATATATAAAGAGAGAAAGGAAGTTAAATTATCTGTAGGTCAAAGTACAAAAGAGAGAAGGATCTAGAATGACTCCTGGATTTCCGGCCCAAGTTACTGTGTAGCCATATGCTGAGATGGGAATATGAATGCCCCACAGGAATAAGGAGTAAGCAAATGATGATGATCTCGTTTATGAGTTGCTATCAATGATGATGAAGATAGTGTGGAATATGTGGCTTTAAAATGTCCCTAAAATTGGCATGTTAGAAAAAAAAAAAAGGTCATTGAGGGGCACCTGGGTAGCTCAGTGGTTGAGCGTCTATCTTCAGCTCTCGTCATGATCTGGGGGTCCTGGGATCGAGTCCCACATCCCCATGTCCCTGCATCATCAGGCTTCCTGCTCAGTGGGGCATCTGCTTCTCCCTCTCCCTCTGCCCTTCATCTCACTCACACACTTGCTATCTCCCTCTCTCAAGTAAATAAATAAAATCTTTTTAAAAAAATCAGTGATGTTAGCATGCATTTTTGGCGTTTGGCTTATTGTTATAAAATGAAATCTTTCATACACACACACACCCATTCCCATATGACTCCTATCCAAAGGACACTGTACATGTCCACTTAGCACTGGTAGCTGTTTGTCTACTTAGCAGGTGTTCTAACTCCCCTGTCTCAATGGAACCTTGTCATCTCGTCTGTGGTCAGAGGACCATCTCTTTACTGCCTCTCGGACCACCGTTAAGTTGTTGCCAGATAGGTATGTCTTTGGCTCTCTACTGTGTCATCTATTTTGTCTTGACCAGTTCCTTAGCAAATCTTTATTGTTTCTTGGCCTTTAACACCGAAACAAACACAACGTGGCCTTTTCTCAATGTCCCCATCAACCACTGGCTCCATGGGACTTACGGCAGCCACGGTGCCCTCCCCTCTGCTCTGGGAGTTGAGAACCATGAGCTGTGAGCCCTCAGCCCCTGCATTCTTGCCTCTGGGGAGTGGGCTGGGCAGTCCAGTCACTCCAAGTGACTCCAAGTCCAGTCACTCCACAAGACTGAAGCTGTTAACTGTCTTGACTTCTGAAAAACAGGCTAAAGGCAAGCCTGTTCAAATATAAAAGTTATTTTTTTTTACCTTAGCTCCTGCCAAGAAGTTCTTGAAATGATGATTTTCATGCCATAACAAATCTGAAAAAAATAGCAAATAGATCTTACACTCGTTTCCTATTATGAAGGGATTTGGATGCTGTGTTCAGAAGGCTGTGTTCTGAAGGCAAAGAAAAACCCTAGAAGGTTTTGGATAGAAGATGACAGCCTGACTCTTTCTCTTGCTCCTTTCTCCCGAGGTAAAAGAAGCTAGAAGAGATTTCAGCCTGCGATGGAAACACTATGCTCCAGCCTCCATGGTTCCTCCGAAGTGGCTTCCTTGTGCCCCTGGTTTCTGCAGGAGTCAGGAGGATGACCACCCCAGAGGACAGTAAGACTGTTCCCATGTTGTTTTGTTGTTGTTTTTCATTTCATCTGAGCCAGATAATTCCCTGAGTGTACTGTGATCATCCACTGCAATGTGTTCCCCCCATTTTTCTACTGCCTGTGTGCCTCTCTCCCTCCTAGTGGACACGTGATATTTTATTCCTTTGCCATCCTGGCCCTTTGGAAAGCTTTCTGACCTTCCTCATTTAGTTGGCACATCATTGGTTAGATGTCTCCATTATCATCCCTGGCATACGACAGTGTGGTTATTGCATGTGACCATCACATGGACTTGTTCTGTTCATCCCAGCTCATCTTATTTTTTTTCCAAAATCTGCCCCCCCCTTTTTGTATTGGGTTATTTCTTGCACATATCACAGGACAACTCTTGGGTAGGCCTGTACCTCTTTCTGTTGTCAGACACACTTGCCTTGGCCGAGTAATTAGTTTGGTTGCTGTACACCTGTTCCTCTGCTTCCCATTTCCTAGTCTCTGATGATCTTTCTCCTGCATGTCCCTAAATTACATTTTCTCTCATTCGCTCCCTGTGACTTTGTTAATTTGCTCTGCTTTTTTGAAGCGTTATTTTCTGTATAATAATTGGCCTTCTTTATTTCAAATTGACTAATTGGGAAACTCCTTATTTTCTATGCATCATTTTGAATACTGAGGTCAAACATCATTAAAGCAGACTCTACCAATTACTTTATATATGCTGCTTAACAAATAATGCACTTGGGATGCCTGGGTAGCTCAGTGGTTGGGCTTTTGCTTTTGGCTCAGGGAGTGATCCCAGAGTCCCAGGATTGAGTCCCACATAGAACTCCTCGCATGGAGCCTGCTTCTCCCCCGCCTCTCTCTCTTCCTCTGTGTCTTTCACAAATAATAAAATCTAAATTAATTAATTAATACTAATGGTTTTAAGAAAACAACAGTTTGAAAAAAAAAGAAATAACGCACTTGCTGGGGTGCCTCGGTGGAGCAGTATGTTAAGCATCTGACTCTTCGTTATGGCTCAAGTCATGGTCTCAGAGTCCTAGGATCAAGCCCCACATCAGGCTCAGTGCTGAGCTCAGAGTCTGCTTGAGATTCTCTCTCTCCCTCTGCTCTTCTCACTCATGCTCTCTCTTGCTTTTTCAAATTTCTTTTTGAAGAAAGAGAGAGAGAGAAAGAAAGAAAGAAAGAAAGAAAGAAAGAAAGAAAAGAAAGAAGAGAAAACACTTACCAAAAAATAAAAGTAAATATGTGAGGTGATAATATGTGAATTAACTCAATAAGGGACATCCTTTCACACTATATATGTTTATCAAATCATCGCTTGTACACTTTAAAAATCTTACAGTTTTGTCAATTTTACCTCAGTAAAGCTAAGGGAAAAATAATGCAAATTAATCAAGTAATTTTACATTTTAAGAGTACTTAGTACTCCTTATGTTTTAATGAATAAAATTATAAGCAATTTTAATCTATTTTTTTCTAATTTTACATTCATGTTTTTAAATTATTTAGTTTAATGAAAGCTCTAAAATTGATTGAGTCTCACAAAACCTGGATCTGACCCCTGGATCCATGCTTAGAGAATTCCTGTTAAGTATAAACAATTTATTTTTCATATTCAAAATCTTTAATCTACATGGAACTTATTTTAGATTATGGGATGGGGTGGGAAATTTGTCTTTTCCCCCCAAAGTGGTTAACCAATTGTTTTAACACTATTTTTAAATAATATGTATTGTTTTCCTGTTACTAATAAAGATCTTAGCATATACTAAACTTTTAAGTATGCTTGGAACCTTAGGATTTTTATCTTGTTTTATCATTCTATTTCAGTTCCACTTTTAGCTATTATATTTTGATAATATAAATCTCTTTTCATGCTTAGTTTTTGAAATGTCCATGGTTTTTGCAGTTTGTTTATTTTTGTTGTTGAACTTTGGTATCACTCAGTCATGTGTTATAAAAAGAAGCCCGCTAGAATTCTGATAAATTTGTATGTAATTCCACAAAAAAACGATAACAACATCGAGTCTTCTGATCTAGCAACATCATTTTTTTGTAGTTGCCCTTGGAAAATGTTGTAAATGTTTTCCTATGGATCTCTGCAATTCTAATTAAGCATATGTCCAGGTAATTCACACTTGCTCTGCTGTTGTGAAGGCTTCTCTTCCTGGATATCATTGGTTATTATTAGAAAACTGTTTTATAGTCAATAGGTCTGTCTGTGTTGTGTGTTTTGCAAATGGCCATTTTACTAAACTTTCTTATTTACTGTAGTAAGTTCTCAACTGAAAACTGGTATCCACTTGATACTTTATTTCATCTGAGTAGTTTACAGCCTATTTAGCTTTTCTCGTAATATTGGCTAAGATTCCAACATCTCGAAATAGCAGATAACCGTTTGTATCAGTATTTATGACTTTATAGGAATGCCTCTGAGAGTGGGAGGGAGGGGGGAGGGAGGGAGGGAGACACAGAAAAACCCATTTAAGTACCTACATATTTATTTTCATTTGTATTTGTGTATGTGTGAAAAAATATTTGTATATATGAAACATTCAAGGAATATTCTTTCTACTTCCTTTAAATATATTATCAAACATGGATGTTGAACTAAACGGTATTTTTGAAGGGCATCTATTGACATAACTTACTTTTTTTATCATTTGTATCTATTACATTAATAGATTTCTTGCTACATGATCCTTGATTCCAAGAATAAACTCTACTATACTAGTAATTTGTTGTTCTTTTAATACATTTAGATGGATGATATTTTATTTAGGATTTTTTCTCCTCTATAATCATAAGTGAAATTTAGCTGTAGTTTTCTTTCATTGTGATAATTTTATCAGGTTTTGGTATAAGGTTAAAATAAACTGGGAAGATTTCCATCTTTCTTTATGCTCTGGGACATTTTAAATTGCAAAAGAACTCTATAATTTCAGAGTTTAAAATAACATCCATAAAATCATCTGGTTTTGGCAAATTTGGGGGGATAATTATCTTTTTCAATTTTATTCATGATGGATCCTCTACATATTGAGCCAATTTTGGTTATTTATATATTCCATGCTGACAATCTATTTCTTTATGATATTCTAACTCAGTCTCATCAAGTTTTATAGAGAAAAGGCTCCCAATGATTTATCCTTGCAACCTTAATATCGCCTCAATATACTTATTTAATAATTTCATATATTTACTGCTTACTATATTCATGGGTTACATTAATTATAAAACAAAGTTGATAATAGAAAAATATTAAGGATGAGATAAAGATGAAATAAACTACTTAAAAGTAATTTTTCAACTTTGTAGACCAATAAAAAAATTGTCTTAGTAAAAATAACCCTTTTGTGCCTCTAAAACAGTATATTTCTCCAGTGTTATTGAGACATAATTGACATATAACATTGTATTAAATCTGTGTATAATGTGCTGATTTGACACACACATAGCAAAATAATTAGCTAGCACCTTCATCACATCACATAATTATTATTTGTTTTTTTTGATAAGAACATTTAATATCTATTCATTAGTAACTTTTAAGTATGTAATACCATATTAGTAGCTATGATTACCATGCTGTACACTGGATCCCCAGAAATCATTCATCTTATAACATCTCCCCATTTCTCCCACCTCCTGGCATGAAATTGTCTTAATATTTTAGTAAGAGTCAAAAAAAATATTTTAGTAAGAGTCTTGTGATTAAATAGGCCTTATTGTTATATTTTAATCTTCATGTAATACATTCTGATATAGAGATCAAAGACCTTTTTCTAAATTCAATTTGTTTTGATTTTTTTTAAGATTTCATTTATTTATTTGAGAGAGAGGGATAGGGTGCAAAAGCATGAGTTGGGGGGGAGGGGGTAAAGAAAGAAGCAGGCTCTCCACTGAGCCTAAGAGCAGCGTTCTTGACTTGATCCCATGACTTGAGCCTACCACAGCGTTCAACTGAGTCACCCAGGCCCCCCCATTGTGATATTTTTTAAAAGCTATCTTAGTAATAACGATACCTCACAAATACATATAGTTTCAAATTGGAAAAAATAAATCACAGCAAGCTTACTAAATCATTATATTCACTTTTTTTTTCCGTTTCATTCATCGATTATATAGATACTGCTGGAAATATTAAGAAGTGCTCAGCTTCCCTGAAGCCAATCAGTTTGATCTTTTTTATTTAATTTTATTTTTAGTTTGGTCTCTTAAAATAATCATAATTTTACATATAGTTTTTATATTTTTAACAAATGAATTTTAAAAACCACTAAGACTGCACATTTTGAATATTTTAAAAGTAGATGAGGTTATTTTGCAGTCTAGGTTTTTAGATATGCAGATACAAGAATTTTTTAAGTGACATATATGGGTTTCAGTAACAAAATTGTATAATGATGGAAACGTTTCCAAATTGATCCCCAGAATATTGTCTTCACAGAAGTTGTTGTTGTCATTTTTATAAAACAGTTACTTTCTACTTCCCTATAAAAACACCACCTTTACTTTTGAGTGGTAGATTGTGCTAATGTCGTGTCTTCTGAGTTGATACACCTGACTACCATTTACCTTCATAGAAGTGATCAGCTAATTCCAAATACTTGTCTTTATCAAGGAAACATGTGTAACTCACCAGTAGCTTATACTGGTAATTCTCAAACTTAATTCCCCTCTCAGAGGAAATGAAATCTCAGGTACTTTATATTTAGCTCCTCATTTTCAGCACAAGTTTATAAATTCACAAAGATAAGATTATGGAATTTGGTAACTATTAATATTTTAAGAATAAAATGTAAATCATATTATATCCAGTGGCATCCCAATGCCACAACAATTTGATACCACTATCCATTTTTTAAAATATATGAATCAGATTTTATTTAATGATGGGAAACTGTGCTTTATCCCTTTTATCCTTGGATTTATATTTCTATCCAGCTTCCACTACTCCCTCCCCCAGAGAATTTGTTTATTCTTCAAACTACGTTTATCACCATTATTTTCTACAATAAAAATATGCACATAAATTGAAAGTTTAATTTTATAATTACCTGTGAATGAACATAAGGCTCTAAGTGTTAATTGCCTCTTGGGTAGAGCTATCATTGCAATTGTTAGTAGTACATAATTGGTCAAAACAACTTAACTATATTACAAATTTCCATAAATAATCATTAAACAATTTTTTTAACCATTGGGGGGAAAAGTGCTTACTGACATGAATAAGGTTGGGTTATTTTGCTGTATTAAAGATAAATATTGCTTATGGCTTGAATGAGACAGAGCTCACAATTCTATTTATATATTTCATGTTTCTAGATGTAAGCCCTGAGAAACCTTGCTCATATAAATAGATTGGAATAGAAGTTTTATTGTAGCAATGCTGTTCAATTTGTTTAACCACTTCTGGATCATATGCCAAAAAGTCACCCACTGATGAAATTACTTTTAATAATCTATCTTTTGACAATTCTAATTCATTCTTTGATTTTGTTGAAAGCAAAGAATGGATGTGTTACCCGGTCATTAGAGTTCATTCACTTAGGCTTTATTGAGATCTACCAAATGATTATTATATGAGTCAGCCTTTGCTGTGTTACCAACAAAATCTCAGTGGCATATAACAAAAAGTGGTTATTTCTGTCTCCGGCAAGTATGTAGGTCAACTGGGGCAATTCAGATCTGTTTTGCATTGTTGCTTTTGGGGGTGTAGAATGAAGGTGCAGTGAGCATGTTCTCCTCACATTAGTGGGCATGATGTGTGCATCTTAAAGCCTGGGCTCAGAGTTGGAACACTGCCCCCCTGCCCACATTCCATTGGCCAAAGGAAGTCAGATGATCAAGCCCTGTTTCACTGAGGTGGGGTGAATAGTCTTCTCAGGGATGGTATATGGGGTGGGGGAGTGAATGTTTGCTGACCAATGTAATCTACTATGCCTATTCTTTTTGTTGTTTGTTTTTCTTTCGGATTTAGTTTGTTCTTACTGGCAATGTGTTCAAAACAGTTTATTAATAAACAATGGTGGATTACGAGGGGCATAAGGGAGACTTCTGAGCCACTAGTCGTGCTCTATTTTTGGGTGGTAAAAAAAAATACACAGGTGGGTTTAACTGGTGATAACTCACGAAACTATGCACTCATGATCTGTGCACTTTTTCTGTACATATGTTATACTTCAAATAAGAACTTATTTTTGAATGAGGAGTTGAGAAAATTCTTTTTTCATTTCAGAACCTTTCAATACAGTATTTTTGTAAAGATTATTTTTACCGTGTCACAACCTTTAAATGTGTATTTTATTAATATCTCTAGAACTAAAGATTTAGGGCATTCAACATGTGGGAAATGTCTGCTCTGAAACTTCCTTAGCAAAGCCTTTCTTTGTTTTCAAATCTATCAAGTGAATCAGATTTAGATTTACTTTGTGTCAGAGAAACACTGCATTTTTCAGTTCAAATAAATATGTTAATATTTATTTCAAGGAATGTTATCTTTAAAAAACACTGTAAATTATGGAATATCCTTTGTAATATAGTTTACTAAGAGTGATTAAGATTAAAATTGGGTAGATTCAATATGCTAAATCCTTCTACTTTATAAGTTTAAAAAAATAAATCTATACACTTTTAAAAGTCTTGATCTCTTATAGTGCAGTGTATAGCTAAAATGATGTTACCATAAAGGGAGAAATATAGTAAAATCATAGTATCTATTAAATGTTATATACATGCATGTATTTAGATTTTGACATTTGGTTTTTAGAATTATTAACTAAAAATCATGTGTAAAGATCCTAAAATAGCTTCATTAATTTTGTTCACATTATAAGGGTACCTGGGTGGCTCAATTAAGTGTCTGCTTTTGGTTCAGGTCATGATCCCAGGGTTCTGGGATAGAGCCGAGTCAGGCTCTCTGTTCAGCACAGAGTCTGCTTCTCTCTCTCCATCTCCCTCTGAATGTGCCCCCTCTCTGTATCAAATAAATAAATAAAATCTTTTAAAAAAACTTTTTTGTTCACACTATAAAACATTTCTACATTTTATGAAAGAAGATTTTATAAAGTGCTAAAAATTATTTTAGAAGCTATCTTATTAATTTGAAATTTTAATGAAGTAGAAAAAAGTCTAGAAATGCAATATTTTTAAGATATGACTTGATATAACAAGCTATAACCAAGTATTGAGTAATATATACCAAATCCAAAATGAAAAAAATTTAGTATAATCCCCAAAATTTGGATCCCAATTACTCTTAAAGCAAATAGTACTGGCAATCTTCACTTGTTCCCTGAATATGCTTTTCTTTCTAGTGAGTGAGTCATAGGGATGAGTGTTGAGAATAGCCAAAGAAAATGGCTCACATTTAAACAAATGAAAGAAAAAAGAAATAGTCTTTTCTGCTACAATATGTCTTGCCAATGTCCCCTTTGTTTTGCCTTCTCTAACCTTTCACTCAGAGAGTAATGCACTTTTTGACAGTCCTTGTTAGAACAAGAGGGGAAACTGTAAAAGACAATATCCATCGCTCTCCACTCCCTGCAAGATCGGATCTCAAAACAATCTCCCATGAGCAAAGACCCTTGTTCCTAATACACTGGCTGTACCTTTAAAAAGAAATATGTATGAGAAAGAAAAAAAACTAGAAACTCCATAGACTTATATTGATTCATAGACTAATCATAAAAGGAGACTTTGCAAAAAACAGTATTTCCACAAGTTCCTTTGTTTAATGTCCTAGAAATTCCTGTGGACAAGAGGCCATGCACTGCCAGGGGGATAAATCAGGGGAGTCTTAATGCTGTTCACTGAACCTGTCCAGACTTTGTACTTTCCATGCTCATGGTAGACAAACTAGTTCTGGCCACTGTATTGTAAAGGAAAATGATGTATGTCCTTTCTAAGCAGGAGCATTAAATTCCACTACAAGACCTTCCAGAGTTCTCTTTTCTTTCTGCCACGATGATTCGCAACCTTCCATCCATTGACCATGGAGTGAGGGTCAGAGTGAGGACAAAGTGATATAAAGACCCAAACCTTCCCTGGTGGAAGGTACAGCATAAATGAGAAATAAACATCTGTGTTTTAAGCCACTGAGATTTTGAAGTTTCCCAGACCATCCTAACCAATTCAACTTTCTTTTGTAAAGTGGGACAAGGCTATTTTGAAAGGGGAGATAAGAAAAAAAGAAACCTACATTACACCAGGGAAGAGGATATAACAAAGTTGTTCTCTGTATATTGTGTCCTTTAAACTTCACATTGTATCCCCTTTAAAAAGTCTCTACTTAGCCCAGTATGAAGACTCTTGGTTTAAAAAAAGAAAAAAAAGTCTTTTAAATATTTTGCCAAAAGGCAACTGGGAGGTATCTCTGAAGAACACAAAATATATTCATAATAATTCCAAAACTCATTTCAGACAATTTTAAAGATTCTACTTTTTAAGTAATTTCATCTAAATACCATTTAGCTAAGTATATATTAACCAAATATGTGCCAATACACTGAGTGAAGAAAGGCCAAGGACATGAATATCAACACTTCAGCATGGTGAAATCCCAAGGTGACGCAGGTCTGACACACAGACGAGGTGAGCCTGAGGGTCCACTGAAATTTAAGCTTCGGTATTAGGAGAGTTGATTCTCCAAATTTTAGATAAAAGTAGATTCTCTATGATTTTATTTGAAGACCACTATGGACCATTCCTTTAGATGCATCCATATCACTTTAGAAGAGGATTCTTCTTAATTTAGAAGAGTATCCTCTTCTAAATTAGAGTATCCTCTTCTAAATTCAACTTAAATCTCTTTTCAACTGTGATTATTCTTTATTGTTACTAATTATACATATTTGTATTTTTGTTCTTATTTTTCTTAATTGACCTTTATCAATTTTGCTGGACTGTTTAAGAGACAATCTCTTGTATTGGTCAATGTTTTATTCTTCTGATTTATGAGCCTTTTACATTTAATAATTTTTTCATTCCTTTTCTTAGGTTCCTTTTGTTGTAATATTAGCTTCTTGAGTTAAATATTTATTTTTGTTGTTTTATTCATTGTGGTTTAGTGATAAAAAAAGCATTTAAGATTTCAGTTATAAAATGAATAAATTCTGAGGATCTAAGGTACAATAAGATGACTATAATTAATAATCCTGTAGACCATACTTGGAGGGTAGATACTACTCTATACTAAGAGAGTAGGTGGTAAGGATTATCACACACACACACAAACACACACATAATGGTAACTACATGAGGTGTTGGTTGTTAATTAGTTTGGGTCATCATTTCACAATGTATATGTATATCATGTCAATCACATTGTATACCTTAAATATATAGAATTCTTACTGGTCAATGATATCTCAATAAAGGTGGGGGCGCGGGAAGCATTAAAGATGATTTTTTTCTTTTTTTAATATTTTATTTATTTTTTTAGAGAGAGATAGACTGCACATGAGCAGAGTGGGGGGCAGAGAGAGAACCTTAAGTAGGCTCCAGACTCAGGGTAGAGTCTGACTCAGGGCTCAATCTCATGACCCTGAGATCATGACCTGAGCCAAAATCAAGAGTCAGATGCCAAACCAACTGAGCCAGGCACCCCAAGAAGACTTTTTCTCCTCAGGGCATAGCTTTCCTTGTAGGTGATGATAAATGTTTTCATTATGGCCCATGTCTAAATTCTTAATATTACTAAATCTGTAATTGCATATTTGATTTCTTTCTTTTTTACTCAAATGTCATTTAGCAAGGTGACATTTAATATTTTAATATTTTCACTTAGTTGAGTTTAGAGGAAGAAAGGTTTTGGGTTCTTGTTTTTGTTTTGTTTTGTTTTCCAATTTTAAATCTTGAGTTACCCATACAGCGCTGTCATCACAAAATCTACTTGGATCACTTCTGCTTTGGAGTGTCTATTAAGATTATTCTCAGTTATTGATTTGGGAAAGAGGTTGTCATGGGTTCTGGATTTGGGATTTAATCTGTAGTTCTTTCTCACTAGAGCTAAGAGTGGCACAATCCTTAGCCAAAAAAAGTTCCATGACCAATACTGAATTAGTGGCACTATAGTTTATTGAGATGGCTCTCAAAGAAAACTTCCAACCCCAAAGAACAAAACTCACAAAAACACCATCAGCGATGGTACGGGTTCCTCTCCTTCTTGGAACAGGACAGGATAGACGTCTCCCTGCATGCCAACCCATTTTGTTTTGCCTCAGAGCCAGTGGAGGGTGGGAGAATGGGATAAAGTATTGATGACCAGCACCACAGAAGTGATCATCCAAGCTAGTTGTCTGACCCTACTGTGGATTGTGCCTCCCCAAGCTGTGACCAGGGTCACAGTGGCCTGGGAGGTGATACATGCCATCCTGCAGCTGACATAGGACATGAACATTCTCAAAGATAGCTCTGCTAAAGGAAGTCAAAATACAAGCTCTACAAAAACACCTGCTCAAAAATGTCTTTAATTATTTATTGAAGTAACTTTTCTGTATTTATTTGGTCTATTTTGTACCAGTAGGATGGAAGTAGTTGAGGTCCTTCCTTACCTAACATCCAACCTTGGGAGAGTGTTGACAAAACACGCCCCGTGTTTCCTTCCTAGCAGATCACTGCAGGGACCTATTTATGATGACTGTCAGTGTCTGGCATTCTGTGGGTGCTAGAAGAGTAGAGGTATCTCTCTTTCAGGAGACAGAGTGAAATTGAATCATCATTGCTAATTATATTATCAAATCTTTCATCTTCATACTTACATTGTTGCCTGCTTGATGGTATTGCTTGCTTCAACTCAAAGACTGAGTTGAGAATTTTATTTTAATTACAACAGTGATAAAGCTCATTTTCAAAATTATGTAATAGGGGCACCCGGGTGGCTCAGTTGGTTAAGCATCTGCCTTTGGCTCAGATTGTGATCTCGGGGTCTGGGATCGGGTCCCAGTTCAGGCTCCCCACAGGGAGCTTGCTTTCCCTCTGCCTCTGCCTCTCATGAATAAATAAATACAATCTTTAAAAAAATGTTAGAAGCTCTGGGGTATGCTCTTCTATATTTTTTTTAACAAATACATACAAACAAATACTAAAGTGTGTTTTTTTTAATGGGATCATGCTACAGATACTAATTCAATAGTTTTCTTTGAAGGTGAATTTTTCTAGTATTCTTTATGTGTCTATTTTATGCAGCCCTATTTACATATAAAAGTTTATGACTCGGCAAGCTTTATTGTATCACTATAAAATCATTTATTTGGGTCCCACCCTATGCTTATCATAAATTGATATTTTTAACACTTTTATTGAGACATCATTACATATCATAAAATTCATCTGTTTTAAGTGTATGATTTAATGATTTTTACAATTTTGTAGCCATCACCAACTGACTTTATTTTTTATTTTTATTTTTTAACATATTTATTAAACAGTGATTGTGTATTCTTTAAAAAAACTTCTGTATATTTATATTTTGTCTCTACATCGTCTTTGATTTCTTCTTCTAGTATTTTCTTAATTTCTGCCTTTAAGAAATAGCTCTTAACTAATTTTCCCCTCCTTTCTCCAGGCTCTAATGTCTCTGTCTCTGGCTGCACTTTCTCCTAAATACATTTTTCAGAAGTTATTTGCCAGCTTTAAACAACTGAATTTAAAATATTTTCATCCTACTAAAAAGAAATGACATGTGAATAATTCCTTATTGCCATCTCCAGCTTTAAGCAAAGCTACTATAGTCTCTGTCTCTAATTATTTGTCTGTTTTTTTAAGGTTTCTTATAAATAGAATCATACAATATGTTTGGCTTCTTAAAGGGAGCACAATGTTTTTTTAAGGTTAAGCATATTGTAGCATTTACTGTATTTTGTGCCTTTTTTTAAATTGACAAATAGTACTCTCTAAATTGATCTTTGCCTAGGATACGTTGACTCATTTCCTTATTTTCACCTTTAATGAATCTTATAAACAATAAGATTACATTTTATCTTTTTTCCAATTTGAGAATCTTCGCCTTTTTTTAACAAAATAGCTTAATCCATTCATATTTTTATTTTGACATAGTCACTTGTTTCTGTCATCTTGTTTCATGCTTTCTGCTTTATATCTGAGATTGTTTCTTTCCAGAATTTTCCTATTGAACAACTTTTCCTGTTTTGTTTTTCTTTTTCCTGCTAAGCATTTGGAAAGTATGTAGCCTACTCCAGTTTTATGAAAAGTTTCCTTAAAGATGAATTTGTATTTTTCTATGTTTATGAGCGAGATTGGCCGGTGATTTTTTTACTCATATTTTCTTTGGGATTTTGTTTGTTTGTTTGGTTCCTAATCAAGGTTGTCTTGGTCTCATAAAATGATGAATATTCCCTCTTGTTCTATTCAAAAGTTTGATAAAAACCAGTGTCTTTTGTTTTTGGTTATTGAGAGTTTCCCTTATGGGAAGCAGTTGATTATGGGTTCAATTTCCTTAGGAAAAGGACTACGGACATAATTTACTTCTCCTTGTATATAGCTCATATTTTCTGTAAGAATTTGTCCATTTCATCTACATTTTCAAAAGTGTTAGGGTAATACTTAAAAAAAAAAGATTTATTTATTTATTTTTAGAGAAGGGGAGTGGCAGAGGGAGAGAGAGAATCTCAAGTAGGCTCCCAGTGAGCACAGGGCCCTACACAGGGCTCCATCCCACAACCCTGAGATGATGACCTCATGATCATGAACTGAAATTAAGAGTCAGACACTTAACTGCCTGAACCACCCAGATGTTAATGTTCTCATAATTATGATTTTATTTCAAAATTGAATTATTTTATCTTTTTTTTTGCTTTTGACGTTGATTAATTCTGCCCTCTTTTATTCCTGATCAAAGAGCATTTAGTTTTGTTGATTTTCTTCATAGTGTGTTTGTTTTCTATTATTAATATCTGCTCTACTTTTTCTTTTGTTATTTCACTCTATTTTTAGCCCAAGGCTAAATTCAATATTTAAAAAAAATCTGAAAATAAGGGCCCAGTGACATTAGAGAATAAACAATGCATTTTTTAAAAAGCAATTATACTGAAAACTTCAGGGAAAGGCTCTTGGGATGGAGTGAAAGAGTGGCATTGAGACAGTGAGGATAGGCAGGGACGAGGACACCTTCAAAGGAACTCTGTGGAGCCTGTGGAGCCATGGGATCAAGGGATGGGCTGCTTGCTGTGCTCTTCCCCTTTTCTCCTTCTCCCTGTGCCCCAAATTAGGCCAGTTTGCTATGAGCTCATCTCTTGCAGCGTATCTCCATTTGGAGAGGCACAGAGGAGGAGGCCTCCTATTCAGCAATTTGGAAACTCGTTTGGATTTCTACAATGACCTTTAGGGTCTGGGCTATTAGGGAACAGTTATAAAATCCTAAAGGTGATGAATGATGACTGGTCCAGTGGTACAAAAGACACCCTGGGATCCAGGGGCTTTTATTTACCCCTGAGACAAGTCCCAATCCAAATATGTTTTTGGAATGAATATTTACCATTCCTTATCATTCATCCACAAGCCTTCTGGTACAGCTGAGGTGGAGTAGGGGACATGGATAAAGTTTGGGCTAGCCTATACATGTTTTATATACTTCCACTTCATTCTTTAAATGGCAGATTTTCCAACACTAGAGTGGGTCAACTGAATGTCTTCTTCACTGGAGAAAGGAAAGGTTAGAGATGAGACATGTTTTTGTGTTTGCACAAGTACCAAAAAAATAATCTTCATGACTTCTATGATTTTATCACCACCCAACTACACCCCCTTGTATTATTATTAGGATGTGATAAAGCTATCCTAGATCAACCAGCTCCCATCCAACCCAGGAGCTGACCATACACACACAAGTGAACCCAGCCAAGACCAGAAGAACTGCACAAATGAGCCCACCAAATTGACAACCTGTGGAATTATGGGCGAAATAAATCATTATTTTAAGCTAATACATTTTGGGTTGATTTGTTATGCATTAAAAGCTAGCTGACATAAGTCCCTATTCAAAACTTTTAGATTCAGAAGAAAGGAAGAAAGACAAAGTTTAGATTTTCTCATGTTTTACTTTGGTGGCTAAAGAGACCTAGCAATCTGTGGGGTAAAGAAGATAGTCATACAGCTGGGGAGTTTCACCAACTGGCTAAAGCTTCACAGTGTTAGCTGATCAATCAGCCTTGGGCAGGCCTTATTGTCAACTAGTAGTAGAGACGTGGTAATCAAGAAGTCAATGGGCCAGTAGACCACTTTTATAGCATTGGGGCCACTGCTCTAAGATCAGAGAAAGCCCAAGGCCCTCTGGGTAAACATCCATAGCAGTAAATCATTAGAAGGTATGTATGGAAAAGACACTGGATCAAGGAACTAGTAGACCATTCCACAGAGGTTCCACCTCTGCAGTGATCTGAAAGATCAAATGAGACCAGAGAATCTTAAGACAGTTAGCTTAAGCCAGAAGCTAGAGAAATGACCAATGCTGAATCCTGTTTGGATGCTAGGTGGCCTTGAGGCATCCCAAGAGAATAACTTTCTATTGATAAAGATTTCACAAACAGTTTTATATAGTCATTATCACTACAAGCTTTTTAATAGCAAATAATACATCTATTTAATTTGACCTCCCACGCCAGCAAGATTAAGGGAATGCAAGAACCTGACAAAAGAACAAAATAATATGGGGAACTTTCAGTTGGTGATTCTTTGTACTGCAAACACTTTAACCCTGGGTTATCCCTACAATGCAATCCAGCAGAAAAGTCTGACAAAGGTATGTAGCAGCTCAAGCAATAAATTTTATTGAATGTCTAATATTGTGAATAGTTTTAAGAGATAAAAGATCATCATTACAACTCAGATATAGGGTGTTTCCTCAAATATTAGGTAGATAGTAGGGAGTGAGACAAATATTTCAATGATGGTAATATACCCTCAGAAGTGATCTATACCGTCTGAAAGTGTGAATTCCACAGGAATTCAGTGGAAAGTAGGATCACTCAATTTTTCATCCAAGGGGCATCATCTTATCTTCAAGGGAAAACAAAATTTGCATTAGAAATTATGCCAGTGAGAGAGGTGGGAAGAGCCAGCATCTATCTCAGGATTGAGCCTTCAGCTCAGATGTTGAAGACAGAACCTTAATCTTAATCTTATATTCAGGAGGCAATAAGAAGGTTGACAACACCAAGCTGGCAATGGATAACTAACTGTGTGACCCAAGAAAGTCAGTAGGTTTTGGTTTCTCTTATTTCACCTGTGAAATCCATCTGTTAAAGTCAATGATCTCTAAGATTTCTGCCAGTCCTAACATTCTGCTGGGCTTGGAACAAAACACTGTAGTATTTTAAATCATTAAAAAGAGTTGTGGTCATAGTTTCAGGTTTACAGTCTATTGTTGGTCATATTCTTTATTTAATGGCAAAATGGCAATATTCTTTATTTAATGGTCAATTTATTTAATGGCAAGTCCTTGCTTGGGGATGCAATAGCTAATTATAACACTAAGACTATGGAAAAATATGATTTACCTTCCAATAATATATTTTTACAGGTGCTCTAGGAAGACTCTGTGGTAAGCAAAACAGAAACTTTATGCATTAAAAATGTGTACAATGGAAATTTAGAAAATGTATTTTGGAATTGAATTGTTAAATATATCTAGGAAACAAGGATTAGAGGCTGAAGGAAGCTGTGCTTCTAAATAGCAAAAAAAGTAAATAAATAAAAAGTAAGGATTAAAAAATACCTTAAGGGTAAAAAACGACAGATTACAGGAAGAGGAATGAGAGAAAAAAATGACATTTTTGTTGAAATTTGGTCAGGCTAAAAAAGGAAGATTCAGAACTTGCTAATCATCTTTTAGTTTTCCCTGAAATAAGAAAACAATCAGAAAGCAGTGAAACTTAGAAGTTACACTGAATAAAAACTGAGGTCCATTTGCATACATAATAATTAACGAGCATATCCTTACTGGGGCAGTCTATAAAATCATGAAGATATAGTCAAACATTATTTTCAGTACATATAATTGTAAATCTTCAGAAGTATTTTGATGATATTTCTAATACTCCTAAAAGTGTAATTAACATCAACATTGAAATACAAGAGCAAAACTTTCATGGTTTAGTTAAACTAGTAGTCATCACGAAAATTATCATTATAGACCATCTCTAGATCTATAAGATATTGTTAAATTCATACATATATTAAAATAAAGGGTGATGTAATTTTACATGCACTTTGTTTCCTTCCTGGATCCTGCCCTTCTTTTAATACACTGGGAAGTCTGTTAGAACAGAATCTCAAGCTTTTTTTTTTTTTTTTTTAAAGAATCTCAAGTAAATGTGTTGTCATTTTTCATAACATGTAAGTTGTTGATTTTCCTTCACTCACTGTCACTGACCCATATCCTGTAAGAGAGCAAAAGAGCTCTGACATCAGATGGAGGATAAGACTTCTAGGAAATATCTAATAATCAGAAATTCTGTGCTCAAAAAAGTGGGTTTATCAGCCTGTACTAGGTTGGAGGATAAATTCCTAGAATGGATAACCTAGCATTTCATTCAGATACAAGTAAAACATTACACAAAGGAGCTGGACTCTTTTTTTTTTTTTAGAAAATCAGATATATAGTTTTCCCATCCTAAAGCATATTTGTGTCTGCTGGCAGACAAGTACAGGTAATTGCCTCCAGGTGTTTGCCTGCAGGAAGTTATTGAAATTCAGTGCTAGTAATGGCTGTTTCCTCAGCAGCAAAAACTAACCTGTGGGAACCTCACAGGCAGGCACAGGTAGGTATATTTTAGAATAGCAATACCAGCCAGTTGAAAAGCCATAAAACCAGAACGCCCAGTTCAAAAGGGAACAGATTAACTAAAATAAGAATAAGGACATACTTTTTAACTATTAACAACAATTTAAGATTTTAAAAATTTGTTCTTGGCTTTTATCAAGTTTTAAAATTTGTGGTTTTTTTTTTTTTAATTTGCTCCCTTATGGCAATTGCCTAGCAGATCCCCCCCACACACACACACACAAGAGGAAATACAAATTACAAGAATAACTATACTTTTCTTTAAGTTCTGTTTTTATGAAAGCTCATGATCAAAAATAATCATTATTAAATAATAATCTGGATCTTTTCTTCCACTGTGAATACATACCCTAGGACATTTTATTAAAGGTAGCAGATTAACCATTTGCATTTAACTCACTTCCTCTGCTCAAATGAAAATCAAGTTTGTTTTTTTCCAAAAGCTTGTAGCAGACTTGAGAAAGCTAAATTCTAAGTTAGCTACAGGGAAAGCTCAGAAGTAGGCTGATCTTTGGGAAATTTTTCAAATAACGACCCAAGAATGGGTCAGTACATCTGAAAGTTCTGTTGGAAATGGGGTTGTTTAAAAAGGAGCTGTACCTCGGGATCCCCTCTTCTACTCCATGGAACAGGTCAACTGCACGCCCTAGTAGATGACTAAACAGATTTATTTCCTGCAGACAGACACATGGAAGGAACAGGGGAGTTGGGCCTACATAGTGGGTGCTAAGAATCCAAGTATTTTTTACCCTTTTCCATTTGGAAACATGGTAGACACACACGCATGCATACTTCCAAGTCAATATTTGGAAGTCTCTATGGAATTTAACAAGCCTAAGAAAAAAGACCTGAAAATAATGACCTGGAGCTCCCTAAGTAAAAGTAAACAGAAGAAGATAAGAAAAACAGACATGTTTCAGAGGTCCAACATCTGTATGATAGGAGTCCCATAAGGAGACAACTGAGAAGATAGACAAGGGGAAATCATCAAAGAAGTAACTCAGTACTTTCACAAACATAAGGACAGAAGTCTTCAGCTCAAAGTAAACCCAACACCAGAGATAACAATAAATCTACACTAAGATACATCATTGTGCAATTTCAGAACTCTGGAGATAAAGAGAACATACTATGAATGTTCTAAAAAGAAGAGAGTTCATAAGAAGAATTGAGATTCAGAATGACAGAAAGTGTCTCAATAGTAATGCTAGGAGCTAGGAGACAGTGAATTAATGCCTTCAAATTTCTGAGAACAATTACTTGCATCTTATAATTCTTCTCTACACAAAGCATAAATTAAGTGTGAAGGTAGAATAAAGATAATCTCAAGTATTTTGAGTCTCAAGTTTTGTTTTGTTTTCATGACCTCTTTCTTAGGAAGACTCTGGAGGGTGAGCACCACCCAAATAAGGGAATAAGCCAAGGGAAAAGCATGGGCTCTAAGAAATGGTGTCCCACTTGAGAAATAGGAGACAACAATCCCCAGGATGATAGGAAAGGAATCCCCATGGAAATAGTTATATGGCACACCTGAGGGGTGACTCTTCAGAGTACAAGCCAAAACTTGTATTCTGAATACAAGTCAAAACTTGAAGAGAGCTATTCTATAGAACCAAAGTCATATTATATTGAGTGAGTTTGGATATATTAAGGTGGCATCTTAGATTAAATTAATAAGCATGTGGAAAGCCAAGCAAACATTTCTATGGGCAATTACTGGGCAATTACTTTCACCTGGGAAATGAAGAAAAAGAAAAAGCATTATATGGTTTAGCTGTGAATAGCATTCACAGTATTACATGTAGTCATGGTGATAATGTACACATAAACACTTAGATCCAAGCAAAATTGTAACCTACATGGGGCACACGTGGGATGGTAACTGTTGGCACTGCAGGATAGAGGAGTGGGGATGAGAAAGACATAAAACTTCTTGTTTCAGAGTTAGAAGTTAATAGAAAACATCTAAATTGAAAAGCCAAAAATTGTCAACATGCTTACATTATATATATATACACACACACACACACACACACAAATGTAAGTGTTAAAGAATTGACTAAAAGAATTGAAAATATTTGTATCTAAAGAGTAGGAAAAGGAAATATCAGAAAGGCACACAGAACATAAAGACTCCTAACTCTGGGAAATGAACTAGGGGTGGTGGAGGGGGAGGAGGGCGGGGGGTGGGGGTGAATGGGTGACGGGCACTGAGGGGGACACTTGATGGGATGAGCACTGGGTGTTATTCTGTATGTTGGTAAATTGAACACCAATAAAAATTAATTTATTAAAAAATAGGATAAAATATAAAAAAAATAAAGAGTAGGAAAAATAGAGGTGGCAGGGAACAGCTTTTGTTCACAACATGCATTATAACTGCCTGACTCTTTAAACTTCAGCGAAGAATTATACATTAATTTTTAAAAAAAGCTCAGGTTATAACATGTATTCTAAAATCTTTGATTAAATCATTTCAGGAGATATGGGTAAAGTGAATCACTTATCTCACAAAGATCATACCTGTATACTTCTTAATTCATTCATATATTTATGCTGTGAATGAACATTTATTAAGTCACTACCTTGTGCAAGATATCATATGAGATGCCAGGGGAAAAGTACATAAGAAGGACTACAACATGATTTTCTTCCCTGTGTTGTTGGCAAACAATTAATAAAGATGTGAAACATGTTTTTACATGTTTATGTGAATAGATGACAAAAGAACTAGTGTGGAGGTGATGGAAGGGCATATTACAGTACAAAAGAAACAGGATCAGGATTAGCCTGTTAGGTATGGCAAATTAAATTGAGCATTAAAGGAAGAGGTAGACCAGATAGCTAGTACTAACATGAGCAAAATCACAAAGAAAGGAAATATTTCAGCAAGTTTGGAGGGTTACAAATCATTCAGTATAATGGAGGACAAGGAATAACAATATTAATTCCAAGAGAAACAGACATCTCTTATTTGTCACTGTGCTCTCAACAACCTAAAACATTGCCTGATGCATAATAAATACTCAAAAATGTTTGCCCTATGCATGGCTTGATAAGATTGGAAAGCTAAGGTAGGAGTTGATAACAGATGGTCTTGATGCCATGCTAAGGAACATAGAGTTTAGACAGTAAATAATAAGAAAATAGTTGAGGAGAGGATTATCATGGGTCTAATTTTGATGACTGAATTCAAGATAGATTGGAAACATAAGAGATGTCAGGTTAATTAGGAAGAAATGGAAAATAAAGGTCTGAATTATATCCATTGCCCACTAAACTAGAAAGCAAGAAATACACAGCAGTTATTGGAGAAACCAGCCATGATTTTACAGAAATATACTACGTTTGGCATCACAAAATCTGAATGTAAATCCTGTTTTCACTGTCATTTAATGCGTGAGAAATCATAGAAACAAGTCATAGAAACTCTTTAATGAGTATCAATTTTCTTATTAGTAAAATTAGGAATTAAAATCCCTTACCTGTTGTCTAAAGGGTACCAGGTACCTTTCAAGGATATGTAAATGCATGAAGGCAGTATAAATTGAGGACAAAAGAAGAGAAAACCATAAGATTGGAGACATAAAACACAGCTGAGAATGAAGCTAAAAATCCACCATGATTCAAAAAATTATGAGAGCATGTTGTAAACTATGAAGACCTAGACAAGTAATAGGTGTATTTAACCTACACCATTTCTGATGTGCTGGAAGCTTGAAAGATATTGCCATGGATACAAGGAAAAGGCATCACACGGATGCGCAGGCAATGGGTGTAGATGAAGCTTTTAAGTTTTAGAGGTCAAGAGAAAACTAGAAATAAGATATTCACTAGGCTGAGAAACTGAGTCTAGGGAAAGCTTTTTTGAATCTAGAAGATATTTGAACAGATTTGTCGTAGGAGCAAGAAGAGTCTATGGAATAGGAGAAAGAATAAAGAGAGGGGGAAATTGATGGGTTAAGATCTATAGGAGATTCAAGGATGCACAGTCAGTGGGGAAGGACATTGTCCCTAAGTGGAGAACAGATTCCACTTCCTCAAGAGGAGAAGAGCAGAAGGGCAGAAGGTACATGTTATGCTTTTTGAACATTTGTCCTTTTTTTTTTTTTTAGGATTTTATTTATGTATTCATGAGAGATATACAGAGAGAGAGGCAGAGACACAGGCAGAGTGAGAAGCAGGCTCTCCGCGGGAAGCCTGATATGGGACTGGATCCCAGGACCCCAGGATCATGACCTGAGCCGAAGGCAGACACTCAACCACTGAGCCACCCAGGTGTCCCTGAACAGTTGTTCTTTAAAACGTGCTCTCACTTGTCTTCATATGCAATCACCATATTACCGAATAAGAAAATTGAGGGTAAGAAGAATTAGTGTGCCCAAATGCTAGTAGTTTTTTGTCTCATGTCTCAAATTTCAATTGTTTTGGGTCACTAGTGGGAGAAAATCATTATGTTTAAGTGATGAGGTGGGTGTTCTCTCTTGCCTAGTTCCAAGGTCAGCAAGAGAGATGAAGCTTCACAAGTCAGAGAAAAAGTCAAGATTGCCCAAGATATTTTTTGAGTTAGTATTATCTGATGTATTCATCGGAAATTTCCAGTGCTTCCATAATCATATCGTGAGGACAGGAGACATCTGAAAGCAGGGGTACTTAATGTTAACCTATTCGTAATTGAAATACCATGGTCAAATTAGAGTAAAGGAAGCTGCATTTACAGTAAAATACTCATATTTCAAAAGATTTGCCCCCCAAAAAAGAAGAATTATCTCTGAAGGAGGTTTTTCTGGATCTCAGCTGAGAGTAAAAAGTGAAAAACTGGATAAAATAACAAGACAGAGAAGAGTACTCCATCTTTAGAGATATCAGATAAATGACAATAGGACAAAGGCAACAGTTTTATAAAAGGCATGTATGTAGGCAGCCCGGGTGGCTGAGCAGTTTAGTGCTCCCTTCGGCTCAGGGTGTGACCCTGGAGACCTGGGATCAAGTCCCACATCAGGCTCTCTGCATGGAGCCTGCTTCTCCCTCTGCCTCTCTCTGTGTGTCTCTCATGAATAAATAAATAAAACCTTTAAAAAAATAAAAAGAAATAAAAGGCACATATGTAACATTAACTACCTTTTAAAGAAATTAATTGAATTTATTTATTTATTTTTTATTATTATTATTTTTTTATGATAGTCACAGAGAGAGAGAGAGAGAGAGAGAGAGGCAGAGACACAGGCAGAGGGAGAAGCAGGCTCCATGCACCGGGAGCCCGATGTGGGATTCGATCCCGGATCTCCAGGATCGCGCCCTGGGCCAAAGGCAGGCGCCAAACCGCTGCGCCACCCAGGGATCCCTTGAATTTATTTTTTAAAGCAGTTTCAGGTTTAGCAGAGAAATACATCTCCTCCTTACATCGATATGGTACATTTATTACAATTGATGGACCAATATTGATATGTTATTATTAATTAAAGTCCATAGTTTACATGAGTGTTCACTCCTTGTAATCTACCATTTTTAATTATATCACCTACAAAATAGTTTTGATTTATTAATATTTAAGTTGAGGAAAACTCTCCAAGGATCAAATGAACGTTTAGATTTTGGATTTGTGGTACTGTTTCTAGCCAGGAATTCAAGGCAATCAGAGGAAAGATCTTTTTGTATAAAAACAAAAACTACCTTTTGAAATTTTTCCAATCAGTAATCTCTAATTATACCTCAATATTCTGTAAGAGAAATAATACAAGAAGATATTGTTTTCATTTTAATTTTTACTGAAATACAGTAAGGTTGAGGAAAATTGTCACATAATTCTTATAGGTATAATAAAATTCTATATAGTACAGAAAGAAAGGGGCCAAATGCATGGATCAATTTGTTTCCAAACCAATATTCTGCAGTGAATGCAACCACATCTTGCCTGTTATCTCAGATTGTAAAGAGCCTAGAATACTTAATCTAAATAACTGAAGATTGTTGAAGTTTTGTCTATATCGAAATAGTATGCTATGTGGACAATGTCATTTTAAGGTCATAATGAAAAAGAATGAAGGAGCCCATAGTAAAAGACTAAGGTCCATGATTATTAAAGTTTATATTACCACAAAGTACCTGATTAGAAAATTCACCAGTCTTTGAAGTAGAACCAATAAAATCACAGATTCTTTCTTTACTCTAGTTGTCACTCCATGGTCTTCCAGCTTCCATGATTTCTGAAGAGAAATCTGCACTAATTCTTGTTTACTTCTGTCTGTATTTTTTGTATTAGTTTTCTATTGTTGCCATAACACCTTTTTTTTCTGATTACCTCAGTGAGCTGGTTCCACAGAGGCCCTTTACAAATAGAAATTAAAACTCAATGAGATGTCAGTGTTAGTGACAAAAGATACCACTTAGCTATTTTCTGCCAAAAGGGAAAAATAAATCTGGATATAACAAATAGTAGCCTATGGATCTCATTTCCCTACAAGGATGGTTTATGGATAACATCCAGGGTTGGTTATTAATTAACTGATTAATGAAGGAGACCAAAGAGAGGGCTACATAGAATAATAAGAGTTGTCTATTCTAAACAATGTAGACCAGAATATAGAAACCAGAAAAAGTAAAAAGATAATAACACTTAAAATTGTAGGCCCAATAACCCATCTGACCGGGAGTATGTCAATTTTTTGTTAAAGATTTTATTTATTTATCCATGAGAGACACAGAGAAAGGCAGAGACATAGGCAGAGTGAGAAGCAGGCTCCCTATGGGGAGCCCTAGGACCCTAGGATCATGGCCTGAGCGAAAAGCATACGCTCAACCACTGAGCTACCCAGGGGCCCAGGTATGCCAATAACCTGTGAGCCTGATCATCTGCTCCATGAAATGGTCACAGAAAAGGGACAATTTAGCTAGATCTTACAGAACTGGTAGGGTTTGGATGAACAAAGAGAAAGAAGGCAGGCATTCTCTGTAACGACAATGATTGGAAACGCAGAAACTTTTTGCAGAAATAGTGAGTGGAACCATTTAGCTGAAATGTGGAGACTTTATTTGGGGAAGCAGCTGACAGCAATGCTGGAAATGTCCATTTGGGTCATAGTGTGGTTTGAAAGCAGCTAGGGAATATGGACTTCATCCCACAGTTAGCAGCAAGCTGCTTGCTTTCTTCGGCAAGGGAGTTACATGCTCAAAGCATTATTTTTAGGAGATAATTAGGGTGGTGTGTCTGATTAAGAGAAGTTAGGAATGTCTGGACTCCAGCCCTATCTTTTCCAAGTTGGTGCATTGGTGGACAACTGTGTTCTCTCTCCAGACACCCTCCAATGTTAATATTGGCAACACTGGAGTACCACTGAATTAATCTACTACTGAGCAGCTTTTTATTAAATGTAATATAGAGTGTACTTGCTTTACGTCTTTAGCAATCTTTTGAAGAAGGGTGAGGGAAATATTTTTAAATTTATCACATTGACCTTTACATCTTAAGGTATTACTAATGAAATTCCAAATCTTCTAGATGTGGGAGAAAAAAAGCAAGGAGTTGATGTTGGGAAAACAGGAGCTTGTTAGTTTAAAAAAAAAATCAAGGAAACTAGAAAAATTGCGTTTGGAAATGTCAAAATTGCAGGTTACGGGTGGTTGTAAAGAGCTAATCTGTTTTTGGTTGGAGAAGCTATATTCAAAACGCCAGGTGTCAGGACAATGCAAACTGGAAGAAAGAAGACAGGTATCCAACTCAGAGACTTCATAGAACGTAAAAATAATATTGTTCTGGGTTTAAGAATAAGCCATTCACTCCAGCTTCAGAAGCAAAAAAAAAAAGAGAAAGAAATTCTAGCTGCAGAATGGGAAATAGTTACAAGTATGGAAATAAATGTTTATTTAAAAGGATCCAGTTACAATGTAATGAAGATAGGAGGTGTAATGAAGAGAATAAGATAAAGGAGACACTGCACATAGTTGAAGGAGAGGGAGAGCTAGTTTGATAGTTGTATAGAAGTGGATACATTCAAATTATTTAATAAACACTCATTACTCTTCTATAAAGCATCCCTAGAAAATAAGTTGATTATCACCCCATTTTACAGATGAGGAAACTGTGACATGCCCCTTTAGTGTTTTAGCACATTAATCTTAGCTTGTTAATTGGCAATGTATCTGAGTTGTAATTTAGCTATGATAAGAAACATTAATGTTTCTCCCCCCACCCCCCTAGAATCTGTAGTTTAACCCAGAAGAATGATCCCCTTGACTTATCCACCACACAACTGGTCAGTATTCCATCATGACATCTCAACACTACCATATATTTTAGATGACCAGAAAAATCAAGCAGGTTTCAAGGAAATCTTAGCAGCAAGAAATCCATACTATGAAATCACTTGCTAATATTTCTAATATTTAAGTACTGCCCTAATTTATTCTGGCTTTCTTTGTATTTGTGAGAATGGACACACATAAAATATTTTCTTGTGATTTATTGCAGAATAACAGCTGGGCCTTTTGGGAATATGAATCATAGACCACTGTCATAAAGCAACTTATGTTTGAAAACTTTTTGGAATAATAATTGGTTTGGGACAATGCTTTTTATTTCTAAATAAGAAAATAAATTTCTTAAGACATGTCATTAGAGATTTGAGTGAAAAAAAAATCATGTGGATTTGTTTAAGTGGCATCAAAATGGATACAAGATCATCAGTTGCTCAGATAATATGCTTTAAAAAATGGCTATTTAGACAGTCAAAAAATACATTTTCAGCCTATTTAGAAGCTAACCACATTCCTTCCCCCAATCAAACTTTAGGGTGATAGAAACTATGCTTTTAGAAGAAGACAAATAAGACAAGAGCTCCTGTTAGAGAAATATCTAATTTACCTTTCTGGAAATCATTTTATTTTGTTCCAGAGGGGTGGACCATGGAACTTTCTGAGAGAACATGATTATGAAACTGTTGTGCGATTAGAGCTCAGGAGGGAGGGACTGTTTTGACTCCCTTGTTACTATGTGAGCGCTGGAATTCTGCAACCAGAAGGATCCGCGACAGTTGGGAACGACAGTTGTATGAGTAGCAAGCAGAAGACAAATGTGTGTGTCCTGTTACTCCTGCTCTGAGCACTACATACCACGACTGTGCCAAGACAAGATTTCCTGCTTGCATCAATATTTTTTATAATTACCAAGCCTCCTGTGCATAATCCATTAATAGTAAAAAAAAAATCTTACAAATAATATCTACGCTGTCTTTAGGTTAGACAGCCATCTGGTTAGCTGATACTATGCACACACACACACACACACACACATACACACACACACAGCCTTATTTAGACGCCTTATTATAATCCTTGTTACATATCCAATTATCTACTATAAATCAAGCTCTACCTCCTCCTGGAGAAATTAAAATAGCTGAAATTTACAGACTACTTAAAACATGTTCAAGTTTACCATTATATGTTATTGTCCTTTTATTAGGGGCTTACTCTGGTCTTTCATTCACTGGCTTATCTTTGCTATTTATTAATCTTTGTTTCATTTTTCTCAGCCTCTAGTCCTTTCATTCTGTCTATTGCTCTTCGTCTAATTTGCCCCAATTTGAACTTTGACTCCAGATTCTTGGGGATCTTTTGTATTAATACCTGCAATTATTTTGGCATAATAGGGACCACCACGAAAACAAGATCTCGATAAACTCAAAATCATAAATCAAACCATGAGCTCTTGCAAACAGAAAATTAAATGAAGCAGTGTAGGATAGTACAGCCCTGAGTTTAGGGAAGGAAAAGATGGTGGGTTTTAGGGTTGTTTACCAGAAGCAATTTAGTCGCAAAATTTCATTCAATGAACAGGCATCTAGAGAGAACTTCTTAGAGCCCAACAACATGTTTAAAAAGCCAGAAACTGGTGAGTTCGGGACCTGGTCAGGTCTAGGGTAGCAGAGACATTCATGTAGGAGGTAAACATTGGGAGTCAAGCTGTGTTTGGAGAAAGAGAGCACTAGTGAAGCTGGGGGCGGAGTTGTGGGGTTGGCAGTTTATTTACAGAAAGGCAAGGCTGCGTATAACCAGTGATTTAGAAGGGAAACGTGAAATGCTTTTTCATGCTCTGTTGAATCCTGTCCTGGAACCTGGTTTACACAACTAGTATACCCCCGTGCTGATGCTGGAATTTCATAACTATAGATATGAACCCTATTAAAGTGAAAAACTGCTAGAGATTATATATATGTAATATATACATATATTAATATGATAGATATATTTACACTTGAATTACAAAATACACTAAGGAAAATATAAGGCATATTTTTGAGGTAGGTCCCACCTGCTTGCCCCAGTCCTACACTGCTGCAGATGAGGGAGCAAAGGAAAGACTCAGGGGCAGCCGGGGTGGTCTGGAGGTTCAGGATGTGGTCTTTTCTGCAGACAGTCAGGGTCCTTGTGACACCATGCGTGGTTGTACTTTGGACATGTTACTTAACCTCTCGAAGCCTGAGTTCCTTTGTCAGTGGCATGTGGTTAACAACAGTACTTGTATAGCAAGTTATTGTTATTTGAAATAAACTTGAGCTCTAATCACACAAATTCACTTTGGAATATTTTAGATTTACAGAAAACAGACAAAGATGGTACAAAGAGCTACCATACACCCTCACTCACCCATTTCCCTCCATTGTTAACACCTTACATGACCATGATGCGTTTGTCAAAAACGAGAGGACATTACTATTAACTCTAGACCTTATTTGGATGCCACCAAATTTTTTCACTGATGTCATCTTGATATCCCAGGATTCCATCCTAGGCACCAAGTTACATTTACTTATCATGTCTCCTCCATCTCCAGAGACTTATTTCAGGTCTTATTTCCTGCACTTGGCAGAGTGCAGGAAATGCAATAAGGAATTGGTCAACATTTATGTGTGTGCCACAGTTATAACTAGGTGACAGGCACTGAGTGCTTTAGAGATACCAACTTATGGGGCACCCGGATGGCTCAGTCCGTTTAGCGTCCCACTCTTGCCTTTGGCTCAGGTCATGAACTCATGTATCATGAGATCGAGCCCCTCTGGGTCAGGCTCCGTGCTCAGTGGGGAATCTGAATATTCTCTCCCTCTGCCCTTTCTTTTCCTCTAAAATAAATAAGTAAATCTTAAAAAAAAAAAGGAGAAATACCAACTCATCATCTTCATAATAATTCTATGAAGACGTGAATTACATCTCCTTTCCAGATGAGTAAACTGAGGCACAGGAAATTCAAATAAATTGCCCAAGAGCATGTTTCTGGCAGAGCTGGGATGAAGTCCAGGCTTCTGATCACCAGGTTGCCTTTGTGAGTGTTTAATACACGCTGTTATTAGTAGTAGACTCTGGAACTGGTTAATTCTTTCCAGGGCAGTGGGGTTTCCCAGCCCCCATTTCTCACTAAGAATATGCCCGATTTTTAACCCTCTTTAATTCCACAATTATAGCAACTTAGAAAGAAAAGGTATGGCACGTCGATTGAATTAGCCAGGAGCACTCGGGGAATAGCTTTTCCTATAGATCACTTTTTTTTAACCCTTGCTCTGCCATATTTTTTCTTAATTTTAGAGACACACATAGCTACCTTTCTTTCTTTCTCTCCTACCCATCCTTCCCTTCTTTCTTTCTTTCTTTCTTTCTCTTCTCTTTCTCTTTCTTTCTTTCTTTCTTTCTTTCTTTCTTTCAATATTTTATTTCTCTATTTATTTGACAGAGAGAGAGAGAGAGCACAGCAGGCAGAGTGGCAGGCAAACAGCAGGAGAGGGAGAAGCAGACTCCCTGCTGAGCAGGGAGCCCAATGTGTGGCTTGATCCCAGGACCCTGAGATCATGACCTGAGCCAAAGGCAGACACTCAACAGACTGAGCCACCTAGGGCCTTCTTTCTTTCTTTCTTTCTTTCTTTCTTTCTTTCTCTTCTCTTTCTTTCTTTCTTTCTTTCTTTCTTCTTTCAAGATTTTATTTATTTATTTATTCATGAGAGACACGGAGAGAGAGGCAGAGACGTAGGCAAAGGGAGAGGCAGGCTCCGACCGTGATCCTGATGTGGGACTCGATTCCAGGACCCCAGGATCATGACCTCAGCTGAAGGCAGGTGCTCAACTGCTGAGCTACCCAGACGCCCCCTTTCCTTCTTTTCAACATAAAATGCTTCAGCCATGAAACCTCAATCAAAGCTGTACCAAAGAGAAACATTTTTTTAAAAATCTGGGGATGAAGAATAAGAGTAAGCAAAACTAGTGGAGTGGCTGGTGAGTGAGAGCCAGGGAATGACATAAAAGGAGAAAGAGTAGGGTGCGAATGAAGGAAGGATGGAGTGGGGGGTCTCCAGTCAGACTCTGCCAGGAGCCAGCTTGACAATGTTGTAAATCCACATGGCCACTTCATACTTCCATTCCCCAGTCTACAAAATAAGTCAATCCCTTCTAACTGTATTTTCTGACATTGAGTCCAGAAATACAAGCCTTCCATGTTGTTTGAATGAAAATGCAAAAGTAAGAAAACAGTAAAGTTGGCACGAAAACCTGGATTGGCAAACTGAGAGATGAGTTGGACTCAGACTATGACAAAGGGGCCATCTTGAGAGCAGGGCCTGCCACCAATAGAGTAGAATCTGAAAGTAACTGGAGGGATTGCACTCGAGTGGAAAGGAGTTATGGTTTCCTCATTCATTTTTTTTCAACAAACATCTGTTGCGACACTATTCTAGGTGGTCGGGTTCAGTGGAGCACATATCAAGCCCTCTTTACTCATGGCCCTCATATTCTATTTGAGGATTGAGAGATAAAAGACAAGGAAATCAGCAAGATAATTCTGGAATGCTGGATGTTATAAAGGAAATGAATGGAGTGATAAGATGGAGAGTATGGGGTAGGGGCAGGGGTATCCACACTTTAGATAGACAAAGATAGAGAATGCTTAATTGACATAAGTTCAGTTTGTGAACACAGTGGGGAAGATGAGACCCTTAAATCCTTTGGCAATCAATAATGTGGCTTTATTTACAATGCAGTAAATGTGTATACCCAAACAGCTTTCAACAGGAGGTTTGAAACTGTTTTACCAGAAATGTTAAAAAGTAGAGCACACGACAGTATTTTAAGTTATTTAGGAGTCCTTCTTCCTGGAAAGAGGAGACTAGCATGAAGGCCTCTGGTCCTCTGAGGCTATGGTCCAATCAAGCACGCCCCAGTCAGGTCTCCCCTTGGATACAGGAGGCTGCAGGCTAATTCAGAGCTTTTCCTTTTTGTTTTAATTTTCAAAGATTTTATTTATTTATTTATTTATTTATTTATTTATTTATTTATTTATTTATTTATTTGAGAGAGACGGGGAGAGAGAGCATGAGCAGAGAGAGGGAGAAGCCGACTCCCTGCTGGACAGGGATCCCATTGCGGGGCTTGATCTTAGGACCCTAAGATCAAGACCTGAGCCAAAGGCAGATGCTTAACCTAAAACTGAGCCACCCAGGAGCCCCAAATTCAGAGCTTTTCCAATTTCCCATTTTCCCTGGCAGCTGCAGGGAAAATAGTAGTGAGAGTTACAATAGTAGCTAACATTCATTGAGAACTTTATCAGTTCCAGGCTTTATGACCAGTATTTCACTCAATCCTGTCTTTACCCCTGCAAGGAAGGTACTAGAACTTAAAGAGATGAGAACAACCTTTCCCACAGTCACCAGTGTCCTCTCTGAGTGGCATGCAGGTCTGAACCCAAAGCCCACGTGACTTGTTTCATCCTCAAGCACCTGACAAGACAGTCTCCTAGGTTTGTGTTAACGCACGCTGCATTTCCAGGTAACGGTAGTCCTGGTGTCTGCAGTGGACTGAATTGTGCCTCCTCGCACACCCAGATTCATGTTAAAGCCCTATGCTCAGTGGGACTGTATATGGAAATAGGGTCTCTGGGAGGTAATTAAGTTAAATGAAATCATAAGTGTGGGGCCCTGACCCATAGGATTAGGGTCCTTCTGAGATCCCAGAGTGCTCACTGGCTCTCAGAAGAAATGTCCCGTGAGTACACAGGGCAGAGGCAGCTGGCCAGCGACAAACCAGGAAGAGAGCTCTCGCCAGAAATCAAATCTGGTGACCCTTGATCTTGAACTTTCAGCTTCCACATCTGTGAGGAAATAAACTTCTAATGTTTGAGTGGCCCGATCGATGGTACTCTGCGTAGCAGCCCCGGCCAACAAATACAATGTCTTAGATTATTGCACCTGCTTGCCTCCACGTGGTTAGATCAAGGATAAAGTTGGACCATTTCGATCACAGAGAAGGTTGAACGCCAGTGCCTCTTTCTAGAGCTCCCCAGTATTCCAGTTGTGGAAATTGTTTATGAAGAATTGTTTGAGGAACCGCAAATCTCACTTCCATTAAGTCACTTCTGGTCTTCTTTCACCAGTGAGTACACCAAAAAAATACTCATTAACTCTCCTATTGTTGGCATTGAACTCAGTGCTTTTAAATGAAGTTAGAGACCGGGTTTCTTGTACTAGCGTGTCCTGTAAGGGTAATAGTATCGATATTGGCATAAATGTGAATTAAATCATCCTCCTTAAAAGCAGACTTGGTTAAAATTAGTCATTTTCTCTTCTCCCCTTTAAACATCATACCATCCGGACTTCCCCATTTTCATCACACAATCTATCAGTTTCTCAAAACTTGAAAATGAGGACTTTTTTTTTTTCCATTTGTTTTCCTTCTTTCTCCACAGACGCAGAACATGATAGAGCTATTGCAAGGTTTTTCATAAAATATAACCTTTAAGCTTAAGCATCTCAATATTCTCTGGGATGTAGGCATGGATCTACACGTACTAGCTCTGTGGCTGCAGGTAGATTATTTGGCATTTCTAAGCCTCTCTTTCTTCTTCTGAAGTATGGGTTTATAGTGGGGATTAAATGAGTTTACACAGGAAAGGCTGACAAGTCATAAATTCTCAATTAACTGTCAATTACTACCACAGCCACTATTGGTCCTATTACTATCGCTGCGGATACAAGTACTATTATTCCCATTGCTGCTCTTACAAGTCTACTATAGTAATTTCTGTCCATACAAATACTACTTTACACTTCTGCTGGGAAAAGCACTACAGTGACAGATCCTAAATCCATCAATGACAATAATTTTTCTTAAAAATATCATTCTCGGTCCAGATGTCTCCAAATAACTACCAACTGCAGTATCACGACCAAATTCTTTCCTAATGATGGTCGAGAAGGCTTTTCCCTGGCTGTCTGTTGTCTCCCCATTCTGTCTTCATAGCCCATTACTAGGACAGTCCAGGTATATATGTCCTCATCTGCATAGTTATTAATAGCTCCCTGTTCCCTCTCAAAAGTGTCCTGGTTTGGTTGCTACATTTATAGGGCCACCCTACTTGTTTCACATTTGCTTTGACTTTCTGCTCCAGCCAGCAACACCATCACACAGGGTTCACTTGCTCTCACCTTCAAGCTATTCCCCCTGCCTGGAATGCTGTTCTCATACCATTGCCAAATCATGAACTTTCTCTCCTTCAGAACCCTACTCAGAACTCACCCTCAGGATGAAACTTTCTCTGATAATACTGCCCTCCACCCAATCCAGAAAGCTCTCAGCAATCATGTAAATAACTCTGTATAACTTTAATTGGCTCTGTTTATAAGCTCCTTCTTGTATCTTTTTCCCCTCCAGGTATTTTTTCTATGTGTTTATCCTGTCTCCATTAATTTGTGAACTCCCAGAGGGCAAGGCCTGAACACAGGTTGGTGTTGGCATAATGTGGATGAACAGTTAGGGCTGCATGGCAGACAGTGCAAACCTTGATTACTAATCTGTAAAAACAAACAAACAAAAAAACAAAACAAAAAAACCAAAACCCCAAATCCCCAACAACCATCCTTTGTTAAGGCTTTGCTTGTGATGGCCTGAGACTACTAATCGAATGTGAGAATACAGCTAGTTTCTGCTAGTGTCCAGTTAACTAGGATAAAATCAACAGTTAAAGGCTCTCCATAATGGGGGGGGGGGGGGAGAGCGCTGACATATCCTGATCTAGAAGAATGGGCATGCAAGGCACATTATGGAGATTCTTTTGCTTCGGAGGTATACCCTTGTCCCTTCAAGGCTTCAGGTCCATCTCGGAAGGGAAATAATATTTACTTTCAAAACAGAGCTAAAAAGCAAACAAAGCCTCAGAAAACGTACAATGCCACCTTGTTCTAAGTTTGTGCTAAGAGGGGAGGGGACATGAATCTAATTTAGAAGGCCTTTTGTGTGTGTGTGTGTGTGTGTGTGTGTGTGTAACAGACAGGACAGCACAGGGGCCAAGCTCTTGGGGACCATCAGCGAGGTGGATTGTTCATTTGGGTCCAGGTAACAAAGGGATAGCCCGGGCAAAAGGCTCCTTCCTCCCTGCGGGGAGGGGAAGAAGTGGAAATCCTTTACCGTGACCACCTGCTTCCCTCTCTTCAAACCGGCACAGAAAGTGCCAAATATCTGTGTATCATTCTCGGCCCAGAGCCCACGGTATAAACCAACGTAGGCGGTGCACCAGATAACATCAAAGCCCCAGGCAGGGGCCCGAAAAGGGGGGGGGGCGAGGCAGCCGAGGCAACCAAGCGCCTCCCCCTAGCATTTCCTCTCACGCCCACTTCCAACCTAGGAGGCTTTGGGTTTCTGCTTTTGTTGTTTTTAAAATTAAAAGTTAAAAACCCAGGCAGCTTGGGAGCGGACTTTGGCGTTGCAGTTCGGGTAAGTTGTCTGTCGGTTTCTTTTGTCTGGCGTCTGCGGGCAGAGTTGGCGGAGCGGGCGGGGAGGGTTTCGTCGCCGGGTCGCCCCGAAGAGGAGGGGGAGGGGAGGGGGAGGGGGAGGAGGGGGAGGAGGAGGAGGGGATTCGGCCGGTGGACGGGAAAGCCCGGCGCGCGCGGAGGGCGGAGGGCGGAGGGCGGAGGGGAGGGGAGGGGAGGGACGGGCGGCGGCGTGACCCGGCGGCCAGCGGGGAGGAACCTCCGGGATCTCCGCGTGGCGGCGGCGCTGCTGCCGGGCCGCGCGCGGGGCGCAGGGCGGAGGGCGGAGGGCGCGGGGCGCTGGGCGCTGGGCGGAGGGCGGCGGGGCCGCGCCAGGGGGGAGCCCGAGCCGGGCCGGGCGGCCGCGTGGGAACCGGGGCTGACAGCCGCGCGGGCGGGGGCGGGGGCGGGGGCGGGGGCGCGGGGGCGCTGGGGCCCCGCGGTGCACTCGCGACCTGCCAGAAGTGCTCAGCAAGGAAAATGTGTGCAGAGCCTGGCCGTGGCATGCCCTCGCTTGAACCGCAATCCGGGTGGGGGGGCTGAACAGCGTCCACGCGGCCAGCAGGGTTGCAGCCAGAGAGAAATAGGGCCCTGGGAACCCCCTTCTTCTTCTTCTTCTTTTTTTTTTTTTTTACTCCGCCCCAAGAGTAGGGTCACCTCCTCCATTGTCCCAGAATTTTTGACAGTTCAAACTGCTGTTCACCATTTACATTTACCTTCTGGTTTAAAAAAATAAAGAAAAAAAAAAAATTTTTTTCTTTCCCCCCTTACATTCCGACACCATTTGCGAAACTGTATTTAATTTGCCCACAAGACAAGTCGAAGCGAGCTACTTTACCGGTTAGCTGGATTTCCCTGCGTTCTGATGACTAGGAAGTTGGAACTGCAGGCGGAATTAGGAAAAAGGCATTGCATTTAGAAAATCCGAAACTAGGAAATAGGAAGCTGTCCCGGATCGCCTGTATTTCAAAGGAAAGTTTAATATTGATTTGCCGCTCAAAATTTGTGAGTCGTCTGTTTAAGGGGGGAGGGGGACTCTTTTAACGAGCTAAAATAGCAAAATTATCTATTATAATTCTAAATTGCATGCTTAATCTGTTGGGAAGCTCACAACAATGGCAAAAATCCCATACAAACTGTGTTCACAGTGTGTATTATGTTCACCAAGTATGTGGTTAAAAATATACTCATTCAGTTAGGATTTTGATTTAGCAAGTGACACCAAGGAGAATTAATCATTATCAAGCTACCTTAATCTTTATCCTCTGACAGTTTAGATGTACTTTAATATCTTTTATTCAAATGCCCAGCTGGGAAGTTATAGCACATACTTTTTTTTGTGATTGCCATCCATTAAATAGCCTTTATTTTTATAAAAGACAGACGATTACATCACACTGAAAATTTAAAGATTGCATTATTTCATTGCCAGGTTGGGAGTATAGTATGCTAAACAACGTCATTTCAAATGTGGGCAGTTGTTGGGTGATCTTTGCTCTCATGACCAAATTTAGTTTTTAATAGGTAATCCTTCCTCCCCCCCCCTCCCCAACTTAGGTGACATTACTTTTGGTTACAAGCTCGCCTTTACTGAGTATTCCATTTTTAATCATTCCTATTCTGGTGCATTAAAGCTTTTTCTTAGTTCAGAGGAGCTAGAGGTAGGACTTCCTCAGGGGACTTTTCGGGGTCAACCCTAGCAGGAAAAGCCTCGATGTCTTTCTGGAAGCCCCAGGGAACAAAACAATTCAAGTCTGCACAGATGGCCCGCGTAGTGGGTGTACGGTCGTTTAGCATATTTATTCCTTAAAAGGGGAAAGCAGTTTGGTTTAATCTGAGAAATTTTTCCTGCATCCAAATTTCTGCTTCGCCTCATTCCCCCCGAAGTTCAACGTGGCTCCTCAAAGCAGGGACTCTCGCCTGCTTCTCCCGGCTTACGTGAGCCCCCTCCCGCCCCGGTTTCCAACAGCGCACAGTAGGTCTAACCCCGAAACACCTTCGTTATCAGTGCCCTGGCCCAGCCCCTCCCGACCTCTGTCCATAGATTACACGCACTCCCAGCTTCCTCTAACTGCTTTCTAGCAGCCAGGGGCAGACTCTGGTTTAGGGCCAGTACCCCGCCTGCCCCCTTCCCCTCCTCCTCGCGCCCCGCTCGCGGCCCCGGGACCCCCGCCCCCCGTGCCCCCCGTGCCCCCCGTGCCCTCCGTGCCCCCCGGGCCCTCGGCTGTCAGGCGGGCAGGCAGGGGTTAACCGCGCCGGCAGCCCCGGCTCTGGGAACCACCGGCGGGCTCCGGAGCGGCCTCTGGAATAACCTTGGCTTCCCTCAATCTTTTAATAGAACATCCGCCACCAAGAAGTGGTTTCAGTTCAGGGTTAATAATATGTCCCCCTTCCACCCTCCAAACCGACACCCCGCCCCCCTCCCTCCCCGTTTTTTTTTTTTTAAGTTGTTTTTCAAAGTTAATGAGTTTCAAGTTTCACAATGACTTTCCCCTTCCCTCTACGCGTTGCTGAGGAAACCCCCTTGGGGTCCCCCTCCCCCCCCCCCCCCGCGCAGCCCTCCCTTCTCCCTCCCCTCCCCCATACGGCCCGGGCGGGGGGCGGGCCTGGGAGACCCCATGACGTCACCGGCCCGGCCCACATCCTGCTTTAGAAAGTAAAGAGACGGTAAAGAGAAACTACCGCCCCGCCCGTCCCCGCCCCTCTTCCCGGACCAACCGCCCCCAACTGCGCGACCCGGCCAGGCCTTCCCCGGGCCGCGTGACCGGCCCGGCCCGCCCCTCCGCCCCCGCCGGGCGCCAGTCCCCGAGCCGCCGCGACCCCGGTGCCCGCCCCTCGCGTCCCTAACCCCGCCCCTCCCCCTCGGGCCGCGCCGCCGCCTCCTCCCGCCCCCCCCACCGCGTCCCTGCGGCGGCCGGGCGGGGCGGAGCCGCAGGCGGGGGGCGAGGGGGGAGGCGCGGTCCGGGGCCCGCCCCGCCGGGGAGACCCAGGGCTCCCGGCTCCACGCGGGCCCCGGCCGGGGCACCCACCCGTCCCCGCCCCGCGCAGGGCGGCCGGCCGCGCCCGTCCGCCTGGGCCCCTCCCCCGCCGGGGACGCCCCCTCCCCCGCCCGCGCGCCGGGCTCGCGGCCTCCCCGCCTCCCGCCCCCGGGGATCCCCTGCCGCCCCGCCCACCCGCGGGAAAGCCGCGGACCTTCGCCCTCCCTCCCCCGCGCCGCCCGGCCCGCGCTCCTCGCGTCGCCCCTAAAGACGCTAAACGTGCCCTACTCTGCCCCGGGGAGAGGTAAAGCCCGCGCCGGCCCTCCGCGCCCCGGGGGCCGCTCCCCCGCCGCGCCGCCCCCTCCCCGGCGGCGGTCATGCCGCGGCCCGGGGCGCCGGCGAGCGCGGCCGCCTCCCCCGCCCGGCGCCTGCGGCCCCCGCCCGCGCGCCCCGCGCGCCCCGCGCTCCCCCCCGCCCCCCGGCCGGCTCCCCTGTTTAATATTTCAGCGCTGGGTGGTGTGAGCGCCAGTCGCCGGCCTCCAGGGTGGCTGCTGCTGGGGCGGCGGCGGCGGCGGCGGCGGCGGCGGCGGGGAGGGGGCCGGAGCCCGGGGGGCCGGGAGCAGCCGCGGGAGGAGGCGATGTTTGTGTTTGGGGTTGTCAAGTGAAGGAGGGATCCCGGGCGCCGCCGCCGCCGCCGCCGCCGCCGCCGCACGGGGGTCGCGGAGACTCCGAGCTGCGGCCGCCGCCATCAGCAGCGCAGCTCCCGGGCCGGCTGCAGCGGCAGCGGCTCCGCCGGGCGTCCTGGCAGCAGGTTCGGCGCGGGCTGGGCGGCGGGGGCGCTGCAGCTGGGAGGGCGGCGGGGGGAGGGGGCAGGACCGCGTCCCCCTGCGCGGGCGGGGGGCGTGCGGGCGCGCGTGTGTGTGTGCGCGCGTGTGTGTGTGTGTGTGTGTGTGTGTGTGTGCAGCCGCCGACCTTGCGGAGGGGATGGCTGCGTGCGGGAGACACTTGGCACTTCTGGGCGCCCTCGCCGCGCGCGAGCGGCCCGAGCTGCGGTCCTGCGAGGCGAGCAGGTACGGAGGGACCCAGCCTCCCCACCCCGCGTTCCAGCCGCAGACGCGTTTTTGCAAGAGGGTGGGGGGGGGTGAGGGAGACCAGGCCTCGGCTTCCCAACCTCCCGGCTTTGTGGCTTTCTTTCCCTTTCGTTCTTTGCTCTAAGTGCCTGTTTACTCCCAGCCACCTGGGTAGTTTCTTTCCGGGTTGGGAGTACGCGCCTGCAGCAGTTGGGAAGCGGGCGGAGGGCCTGGGCGCGGGTCGGCTCCGGCTCGCCCGGGGTCGGGCTGGGGAAGGAGTTGCTGCTGGGGAGGGGAGGGGAGGGGAGGGGAGGGGAGGGGAGGGGAGGGGAGGGGGCGGTGGCGGAGCCGGAGCCGGCGGCGAGGAGGAGTCTCAGGGCTGCCGCGCTCGCCTCATACCGTCCTCCTCCTCCTCCTCCTCCTCCTCCTCCTCCTCCTCCTCCTCCTCCTCCTCCTCCTCCTCTCCGCATCCACTCCGGGCTCCTTCCTGAGCTGGCACTTCCATTCCCCCCTCCTCCTGGCATGCGAAGCGCTTTGTTCAGTGCAGCGTTGCAGAGGGGTTTTCCCAGGCTCCGCCCTCCACATTCATTCATGTTTTTTCTCCTTGCAACTGTCTTTACGCTTTTTGATCGTGTCATGTTTTTGCTCCATGTGGTATTTATTCCTTCCCTGCAAAGGAACGCTTTATGACTCGTCCTAGTCGCTCTAGTGCCGCTGTCTTTGCATCTGCTCGCTTCCCCCCCACCACCACCACCACCAGGATTTAGACCTGGGATGGACAGCTAGGGACAGCGGGGGAGGCAGGGAACCGGCCAGCAGAGAGCTGTGACTGATTGGGGATTTGCAGGTTTTGTATTTATGCTCCCCATACGGGGTCACGTGATTGGATCGCATTCGGAGTTCAAGCTTTAAAAACTTCCGAATATCACGAGCATCTAAAAAGCTTTTAAGTTTAACAAGGAATGCGGTTAAGGCGGCGCACAATTTGCTGGGCCCCAACGTCTCTGAACGTCGATGGAATCAAGCTTCGTGAATCGGATGGTGGATGTCTTTAACTAAAGCAGGGAGTTGAGGAACCAAATCCTTTATGGATCATTTAGCACGGTGCCAGATGAAGTGGATGGTGGTTGGCCATCGTGTTTCTTATTCTTCTCTCTGCAGTTAAAATAAAAATTGCAAGTAATTTTGTGCGGTGCCCCCACGTAGCCCTTATCAGGGGTGAGATACTGAAGTTACTTGTAGCCTTCTTGGCTTCTGTTTCTCCTCTGCTCTAATGAGATCATAGATTTCTAAAACTTTACACTGGGATATTAGATCTAGTCTTTCCCATTTAGGCTTTGTTAGGAGAATTAATATTTGAATATTTTTGTGTGCCAGGCAACAGGCAAAGCATCTACATTGTTTAGGCTGGACCTCACAACAACCTTGTGAGGTGGATACCATTTCCTAGTTTTATTGTTGGGACATCTGATCTTAAGAGAGGTTAAGTGCCTTGAACAAGGCCACACAGTAAGGGGAAAAGCCTGGCTTTGAACTCAGTCCCGTTTGACTCCGAGATATATAGCCATGATTTGTGCTCTCCAGTCTTTTGAATAAAACCACAGAATACCAATTATCTCTGCTGAGGAAATAAGCACTGAGAGTAGCCGAGTCACGTGGTGCCATATTTTTTTAGTTGCTGACCATGGGCAGGTTAGGCAACCTCTCCCCATCTCCTCTTCTTATCTGTAAAGTAGGTAAGTCATAGCTACTTTGCCAGTTATTGTTAAGATTGGATTAGGTAATGTGTAGAAAGCACACAGGCACCCTGCTCAGTAAGCACTCTCTTGTTTCTTCTACAGTACTGGATATAGAATGTTCTAAATCAAAGCATTCCTGCCCCATTCTTGTGTCTTTGCTTAGTGATTAAACATAATTTCATGCTTAACATCGTCAGGTTTATTCCAGGAAGCTAAAACTAAAGTTTTCGCTCTAGGATCCTTGAGGGTCTCGGAGAATAGGAGGCAGAGGTGGCTGATTTGGGAAGAGGGATGATCGGGTGTGGGGTTATTACCTTGTTGACATGTTGCATATGCGATCACTGTTTTTTAGAACGTAGAAGTCAGGACAGACCAGGTTGTGCTGCAGTAACAAATAACTCCCAAACCTCGGCCACTTCCAAACAACGAAGGCCTCTTTTCTTGTTTATGTAGCCTGATCATGTTAGATGAGCAAGAGCTCAGCTCTGTGTTGCAACATTCACTGTCTGGAATGGTGCCTGTCCCATGGCAGAGGGAACAGAGCGCTGGAGAATTTTGCTTTGATAACTAAACAGCCTGGTACTGCCTAGAAACGGTGCATGTCTCCTCCACTCACAGGTCATTAGCCAGAACTGGTCACACATTGTAGTTTAACACAGGGAGGCATGAAGCATAGTCCTGGCACAGGCCTGAGAGAACATACTGGAATAGTTGGGGAGCAGCTCCGATAGCAACCACATATATTAACTGAATTAATTCAGTAAAACAAGATGAATGAGACCTGGTCCTTGTTCCCAAAGAGCTTATGAAGGAGCAGACGTATTACATACGGCATAATCCTTTTATGGCCTGACGCTGTAACTTTAATCTGTACCCTGTGATGACTTTAAAACACAGTGGGGGGAGTCTTTTTCACTCTTCTTTGATAAAGGAACAGTGATTTTCTTTTTCTGTGTTCTTCATAAGAAAGCCCAGGTAGTAGCAAAATGAGATGTCCTATGGTTAATTGAAAGTTAGTAATGTTTTGCAGGTGTCTCTAGCTTGGTTATCTTTTGTTGAATTTAGGTTAGGACTGAACTAAGCCATAACTTTTGAAGTGTCTTTTTCCTTTGAAGGTAGTAAAATGTGATTTGTTTTTTCTCCTTCAGCACATGGATTAATTGATGGATGTTGAGTTTATGGAGCTACCTTTTTGTGACCTGCTCTTCCTACAGTTTCTAAGAAGCAAAAGGGGCCCCTGAATCAAAGAAAATGCCTCGAACTAAACAGATTCATCCCAGAAATCTAAGAGGTAAGGCTCTGTGTTAAAATAGAAGTCAGGTTTACGATAAATCTTATAATAAAGTATTTCTTGGGTGACAGGAATGGCAGCCTGCTAGACATTGGACGCTGCTCCATGGTGAGCACCAGGAACGCTCTGTTTCTCTTGTTCGCGCTCAGTTTTCCTGCACAATTTCCGTCTCTCGGGAAATGCTTCATCAATATTTGTTGAATGAATTAATCAGAATTTGACAAAATTACAATGCCCTCCCAACCAGTAGCGTGGATGTGAAAGTGAGGGATTTACTTTCTCTTAACAGGGATGGTGTTTGCATTGGAAGAATCTGAAATGAATAGTTGGATATTCTTTGCCAACATGAATTTTTTACCCCTCCCCCATACCACCATTGAGATTTATTTTTGTACTACTCTATATGTTAGATTATCAAGAGGCGAAGAGAGTTGTAGTTGACATTAACTCAGACCATTATTTGCAGAACTCAGAGGAAAATGACCCATTTTCCATGAGGAAGCAACCAGTCGAAATTACATGTGCTATGTACATTTCATGCAAAGGTGAAAAATGTGTATTGCACCTTCACTGTGAAGAGGTTTTAATTTTAGGAAAGTAAGCTTATTTTAGCTAATTGTTTTAAAAAATAGATGTATGTTGTTCTAATGTGGTATATATATCAACTGGGAGAACAGTTATCCTTTATATTCAATTTTAGCAGTGCTAGGCAAGGAACAGGGAGAGTAAATAATTCCAAACTGACTGAAGTATCTTACAACATATTTATTATTATTATTTTTAAAGATTTTATTTATTTATTAGACAGAGAGAGAGAGAGGCAGAGACACAGGCAGAGGGAGAAGCAGGCTCCATGCAGGAAGCCTGACGTGGGACTCGATCCCGGGTCTCCAGGATCGTGCCCTGGGCCGAAGGCTGCGCTAAACCGCTGAGCCACCGGGGCTGCCCACAACATATTTAGTATTACAGAAAAAAAATAGTCAGGCACGTGCAAGGTAAAAAATAAATAAATAAATAACCTAAAGATCAAACAGATTAATTGGAAGATGTTTCTTTGTGAAATCAGTTTGGGTAATCACTGTGGGGTAATAATTGAAAACATGGTCAATTTTGTGGCCTACTTGAATCTGGAACAGTGTTTGTTTCCTGCCTAAAAGAGTACTGGAACTCTCTCCTGGTGCTGGCATAGGTGGCTGCCTCAGATCCAGTTCAAATTGATGATTATAGCACCAGTGTTCAATGAGGTGAGGATCTAGTTGGAGAACATTAAGTCTTGTGTGTCTAAGACTGATTTTTCAGAGTCATAGAAAATGTTGAGAATTGACCGTGTATTTGCCCATCATTCTCACTAGAACTTGAGCTCCCAAAAGTCGGTACTTTCTCTCATTTACTATTATAGGTAAAGCCTTCACATTCCTGGGTGCCAGCTGAGGTGGGCCTTTGGAGTCCTGGGCCCGCTTTTATAATTCATCTGTCTAAAGAGGGTGCCCTGTTCTAGTGTGCACAAAGAGGGGTGGTGGTGCCCTAGCCTAGCACAGGTCCTGGAAGCTACTAGGAGCTCGGATATTTGTTGAAATGAATACATGATTGATCTTAAAGCATTATTTATTAGATCACAAGTAGTAAATGTTTTTCATATTTAAAATATATACAGACATACCTTGGAGTTTTATGTCTAGTCCTCTTCCCCGAATGCTGCAGTAAAGTGAATATCGCAATGAATCAAGTCAAATGAATTTTTTTGGTTTCCCAGTTAATATAAAAGTTTTGTTTACACTCTGCTATGGTCTATGAAGTGTGCAATAGCATTGTTTTTAAAAATGTAGATACTTTAATTAAAAAATACTTTCTGCAAAAAAATACTGGTCATCGTCTGGGCTTTTAGTGAGTTGTAATCACTGATCACAGATCATCATAACAAATATAATAATAATGAAAAAGCTTGAAACATTACAAGAATGATCAAAATGTGACACAGAGGCACAAAATGAGTAAATGCTATTGGACCTGATAAGCCCGGGGTTGTCGCAAACTTCCTCCCATTTGTAAAGGACAGCAGAATGCAATAAAGCAGAGCACAATAAAGCAAGGTGTGCTTGTTCTTTATAATATTCTAGATCACATGGCTATCCAGAGAAATGCAGATGTTGGGCCACAGACTATTTTCCTTCCTGTACCAAATGTACAGTCCAACAGATAGTTGTTAAACTGTTCATGTTCTCCTGTTTTAGGAGATAGGAATAAAATGATACTCAAACACGGGCCCTGGAAGAGCATGGAATTGAGGAGGGGAGATGGGTAAACATGCACCTGTGCAGTGTGATTTGGGAAGAGCAGAGGTATGGAGCTTCCACAGAGGTGGGGCGTCATACTATGTCCTGATTGTGGGGGACAATTTGGTGAGGGGCAGTGTGGGAAGGAAAGAGAAACAAAGGTACCGTCTGAAGTGGGCTCTTAGGGCTAAGAAATTACCCAGGAAGCTGAGAAGACAGGGTGGAAGCTGGGGTAGGAGCTTATGAAGTGGGAATCCAAGCTCCATAAGTTCCGTTCAGAGGGGAAGGGGAGAGGTAGAGGGTGGGATCGAAGAATCAGAAATCAGATCCTGAGGGCCCCTGAATCTGAGTCTAAATTTAGTATGCAGAGCTAAAACCTTATTTTTTTAGTTAATTTGCTTTTTTTAAAAAAAGATTTTATTTATTCATGAGAAACAGAGAGAGAGGCAGAGACATAGGCAGAGGGCGAAGCAGGCTTCCCCACTGGAAGCCCAATGCAGAATTCGATCTCAGAACCCCGGGATCATGACCTGAGCCAAAGGCAGACTCCCAACCACTGAGCCACCCAGGCTTCCTGTAGAGATAAAACTTTAAATAGGAAACCTTGCTTGTTTTGCAAAAGTAAGATATTTTAAAAGTTTTCCAGGAGAATTTGAAATAAATTCAATTCTGGCCCATCATTGAGAGCTTCAAAAGTTACTTCACTAAGGCAGTGATGAACTCTCGGGCATCGAAGAGCAGATCACAGTAGATTAGCACAAGACAATTTACTAAAGCCACGTCGGTCAGTGGGCCCTGCAGACTGGCTGGGTGCAGGGGTCGGGGTAGGAGGGGGTGGTGGACTGGAAGCTGGGGCATGGCACTTCATGGGAGAGGTGTATCTGAGGCAGTGACCTCACTCAGCAGAGAGGGCAAGGCTGTTCCTGTCGGGGAAACCCGGTAAACAGAGGCACAAAGACAAGGAAGTGCTAAGGTGTAACACTTTAAGAATTTCCACTTCCCTCCTAACGTATATTTGAGGACTGCATCCCTGGGCACGGTTTGGGTGTTAGAATAAGCAAATAATGTCCAGAATTGCAATTCCCCTGTTATTCTTGAATAAGCTCATTTTGCTGATTTTTTTTTAAAAAAAAAGTAAACAGGTAAACATTAACTTTTAAAATGAAATTTTTATCATTTATTTTGTGTCTCACTGTGACAGTTGAAATATCACGTTTGTTTTGCCTTACTCTGTCACCCACTGCTTTGACTTACAGAAGACCTACCACGTAAGTTAGCTATGAAATGGGGAGAGAGGAAATCAGAAGACCAGAAAGCCAGTCACAGCCCACCTTGCTCTGGTGAGCACATTGCTCACACTATTTTAAGTGCATTGCTTCTTTTCAGGCTTCCTTGGAAAATAGTCTGTGATGTGTTCATCTTGTGTTTGGTAATTAAGTCAATAATAAAAGATTTATACTTAAATTATATGTTTATTATGCTTTCATGGCAGTTTTAACTTTTAAAATATAATTTTTCTTTGATTTATTCTCAGTTCATCAACTGGTATTGGCGTAGTCCTATGGCTATGTAAAACCAGAGAATAAACCTATTATAACTTTCTGGAATATAAATTTTATTTTGGGGAAGATACATATACACACACACGAGAGTGTGTGTGTATTCATATATAAAAATATTTCACAAGTATAATCTCATATATAAGTATACAGAATTGGTATGGGTTTAAATCAGGCCTGCACACAGAATGTTCCTGTAGAAGGTAGAATTTACACTTCCCTGCTGTTAGAGGTTCTTTAGTAGAAAAGTATGAGAAGAACTGCTACGTTAAGGGCAAGACATGAATTTGGGGCAAAACTGAGCGTTAGAACTGATGAGGAGTCTGTACAGATTGTCGGAGTAGGGTTTGTTGAATTCTAGTATCTTTACTCTTGGCCCTATAAAGCAGATAGAACCTTTGTCTTTGGTGCCTGTCTGCATGAAACAGGTGGTTAGAGTAACACTGACATATCCTTTTTTTTTTTTTTTTAAAGATTTTATTTATTTATTGTGGGGGGGAGGAGCAGAGGGAGAGGCAGGCAGACTCCATGCTGAGTGCGGAGCCTGACAAGCTCAATCCCAGGACCCCAAGATCATGACTTGAACCGAAATCAAGAGTTGGACACATGACCAACTGAGCCACCCAGGTGCCCTTCCCGCCCCCGACTGACCTATCCTTCGTGAAGGTGAATGAGAATTTCTGAAGAGCATGAGGTAAACACTTGGCGTCCAGGAGAAAGATTTTGTATATTGTCCTGGGTTCCTCGGAGAAGGGCTCTTGGCCACTATGTGACAGACTCCCTACCTGGAACCCCCATGTGTAGTGTTGATGCATGTGCCAGCGCCACCCTCACCAGCAATCATTCTCTTCTGATCACCCATCTCCCCCCACCTTCCCTGGCCTTTGCTTGGACTGAGATAACCCAGATGGCGGGACTTGCTGGGCTTCCATGTCAATCCTCCTAAGAGAAAGGGCTGTTGTTCCGCTATGCTGGTCATCGTTGTGAATGTGTTCCAAAACTTTGGGGAAGAAAGAAAATAGGTATTTGAGTTGAATTTGGGCCTAGGGTTTCAAAGACTGATGTACTTTAAGATTGGAAGTCAATAAGTCAATGTACAAAATACCAAGTGCTAACCTTTTGTAAAAAGTAAATTTTTTTAACCTTTTGCAAAACAGATTTTGGGAATTTGGGTGTGGCTGTTTTTCATTTTTATTGATTGAGTGCGCTTGGCTCTGAATATTGCTTTATTATAATGTGAGAAGTAAAGGGTGAGGTCCACGCATGGGGTCTGTGGATGCCCACCCATCATCCCCTTGTAAGATGAGGTCCAAAGTCCTGAGTCTGCCTCGGACACAGTTTGGTTTTCTTGTTTTCCTGTGTATCTGATGAATAATCTGCCATTTCAGAGCTCCACATGAAGATCTGGCATTTCTGTGCTTGCTCTTCTTTCTGGGAAGTATTTCTTTCCCTTTCCCATTTCCACTCTCTTGTCTTACTCTGCAAGGGAGATGTCTCTGCCAAAGATTTCTCTTCATCTTTGAGCTTTTCTCCCTATCCCCTCCCCTGCCACCATGCCCCCCCCCACCGCCCCCAACATACATGGTGGGCCTCCATTGCTTGCGTCTACAGGTACCTTACTGAACTTCTGATATGGCATCATCATTATTCTCCAATAGATCTATCATCTGAAGTGGTTATAACTTACATGTCAGAAGAGCATGTTTTAATCACCCATCTCTGTTCAACAAAAACATATCTGCGTTAGCTTTTTAGGCAAACTGAAAGATTAAAGGTGATTTGTACTCTCAAAAGTTATTTAACACTTTTCAGCCTTGATTGGCAAATGCTTCTTATGGTATTTGGTAGCCTCTGAGTAAGAAACCTGTTACAATATTAAATTTTAATCACCTGAACCAAGTAGTTATTATTAACTTTTGTTTTACATTAGGTTTTTGTGGCAGAATTCCTAGCGTTTATCTCTTTGGTACATTTAATTAACATAATGGTAAAGAGTTGGGCCTCAGGTTATCAGTGGCTGGCTGCATGGCCTTGGGCAAGCCTCCAGTGTTGGTTCCTCTTCTGCAAAGTAGAGATAATGTGTGAAGATTAGGTAATATGGCAACACTTAGCACTGATGCCTGACACCAGGTAAACACTCATTACAGAGTTGTCGCTTTCTCTAGAAAACTGGTTTGTGCCAAACTCTTGGGTTGCATATGCTTTGCAAACAGAGGCCACCCGGAAGCAAGGTGTGATCCGGCTTCCCTGTGCTCAGCATTAATTACCCATAGGTCTTAGGGTCCTGGCGATCCACGCCTTGGGGTGCAGAAGAAGGGAGACATCACTGCAGAAAAGAATTTGGGAAGGACAATTCTCACCCAGTGTGCAATCTCCCCAGTTTGTCCGTCGACACGGATTCACAGCTTACCTCATGTTTAGAATCTAGTTCTAAGGATATTGATCGATTGTGAAGTCTTCTGCAGTGTTATAATGGAACTGCTTTCGGAAGGATTTGACATTCAGGATCCTGTAGGATGGAAGTGATGCTCTGTCCCTCGTGCTTGCTCCCCTCCCGTGTGGGACCTTGGAAACCCAGTGTGTTTTCAGGAGTAATCTGAAGAATGTGAACATTTTCATTTGCTGCCAGTGAGTGGACCCACTCCCGTGCCTGTTTTATAAATCACCTGTCGTGAAGAAAATTTCGTGTTTTCTTGTTACATAAAGCAGTAAGTAGAATAAGTTTAATTCTGATGATTTTCAGATGGAATCCCAGCTGTTCATGCATTGTTCTTCATCTTTGAATGTTAAGCCAGCAGTTCTATGTTAACAACAGCCTTAAGAGTTGAGAAGTCAGAAATCTTGTGGCGTATATAACCCATGGGTTATTAAAAAAAAAAAAATCTGTATATGACTGCAGCTAGGAAGGAAGGAAGTAAATAACTTAGAGTTTTTGATGATAAAGGTAAGAAGGTATTGAAGTTATTAGCAGCTATCATGTAAATAGCTGTTAGTTCATCTGACTAGGATAAAAATAGGAGACTAGATTTCGTAAAGCAAGCTTCCCATTTGTTTTCAGATAATTATTTTTCAACTCATATCGAGAGCTTATTTGATGCTTTTGGAATGCTTAATAACATTAATGCTTTTTTCTTTTTAAAAGCAAATGCAAAATGTAATAATATGATTAATCAGTAATGATTTTATTTAAGAGCATCTTTGCACAAAATATGTTCTGATGAGGTATAATTTTATCTTATCATAGAATAGGAAAATACATAATGTGTATAGAATATCCTATTATATACATACATTTTAAGTTCTACCTTTAGAATGCCCTATAATTTGAACAAGTCTGGGACAAAGTTGGTTCTTGTATTATCTGAAAAAACATTTTGTGAATAAATTAAATGCCCTATTTTTTCATTCCCATATTTAGTATTTTAAAACCTTTCAACAGCACTCTTTTGCATATTAATAATATGCAAAAATTACAAATGGTCCTCAGGTATTCTTATAAAGCACTTGTTATTTTTAATGATGTTATCCACTAATCACTGTAGGGCAGACACTTACAACCAAATAGTGTCCTTTATTCTCAATACTCAAGTCATTCTTTAGAAGGAAGTTCTTCTTGATTATCAGGCTTTTATTTTGGAGTTTTTATTTGAGGCAGCATTGCATTCATTTTGGCTTTTAAAAATAAATTTAAGTAATCTTTACACCCAACTTGGGTCTCAAACTTACAACTCCGAGATCAAGAGTTGCATGCTCTACGGACTGAGCCAGCCAGGTGTGACTTCCTTTAAAGATTTTATTTTATTAGAGAATGAGCAAAGGAGGGTGGTCAGAGAGAGAGAGGACAAGCAGACTCCCCGCTGAGCAGGGAGCCTGACACAGAACTCAGTCCCAGGACCCTGGGACCCTGACCTGAGCTGAAGGCAGCTGCTTCACTGATTGAGCCACCCAGGTGCTCCGAGGCACAACTTTTTAAAAATAAATTAAAAATGTAAGGTTCTTGGGTATTTTCTTTTCTTTTTTTTTTTCTTGGGTATTTTCTATGCTGAATTTTGTTCTAGAAAATATTCTAAGGCCATACTGCCATGCCACAGTACTTGAAAAAAATAGAGTGATCAAAAACTGGTTGCCTGCTAAGTAATTAATGAGAATAGGGGTTCTTTAGGTGTGAAGTGGAACAATAGTAGTCTAAGTGTTCTTCTTGTTTAATTGATGCAGTGCAAAGCTGGATTTTTATGGTACTTGGGATATTTATGTGCCTATGGTATTTCTATGTGCCTATGTGGTGAGAGTACGAATTTACTCAAAGGTACCTACTGCTTTGCATTTAATAGTGTGCTTATTTTCCAACCTTAAAAAGATTTGCCAGGGAGGAAAAAGACCAGATCAGCATAAAGTTGCTTAATATTATAATGTTCAAACAGAAATAAATTAAGAATTCAATCGTTGTCATGTTTGATAGTTTAAAAATATGTAAACATGCACTGAGCTGCTACACAGCCCAGGGACCTTGAAAGGTGGTTGAACAGTGCCAGAGATGTGTCAGGGAGTTCTCCCTCTTGCTGGTTTCTCAGACACCTCTCCAGGAGAATCCTACAAATTCTACAGCTGGGAAGGACAGACCTTGGAGATCATTTACTTCATCTTCCTTTTTACAGATGAGAAGTTGGCCAGAGAAGTTTAAGTGAATTGATGTTGAACAGCATCTTATTTGTATCTTATTTGGGACATTTGTGGAATGGTCTTTAGAATTTTTTTTTTTTTTGAATCATACTGCTTCCCATGGTTATGTTTTGTTGTGAGCTGGTGGCAAGAGGGACGTTGTGGTTTACCATTTTTGTTGTAAAAAGAGCTAACCTGTCCACAGGTCTGTGTGCTAGGCTATATTCAACATGCTTTTAGTATCTTTGTTCATGCAATCCTTAAAACCGACTTGGACAGGTACTGTTATTGCTCCCATTATATAGACATGAGGATGAGGCACAGAGAGGGTGCTGGTTGCCCAAGGCCCCACAGCCAGGAGTCTCCAGTGCCTTTGATCTTGTCTATCATACTTCTACTTGCTCATGTTGATAGTAGAGTTTTCCTGAGTAGTAAGAGCTTGCAAAGGTTCTCTATCTCAGTTATAAAATAAAACTTTTGTCAAGCACAGCATGTAGAGCTGAGGTCACTCAGAAGGTCAGAATTTGAAGGGCTTTTATTTTCCCCCCTCTAAGTCTTTAATTGTTGAAATTCATTTCAGAGTTGTGTATGTATATATTACTCCAAGCTGGATTTGGTATTATAAACATAAGGAATTTCCAAAGTCTTCAAGAGAGAGAAAATAGTTGTTCCATCGAAGATGTTTGCTTACTTATTTACTTAGTAATATGTAGTTGAAAGTAGCAATATCTTGCTTACCGTGGAAAATGCAGTATTTATTTTTTTATAATTATTTGTTTTAAGAATTTATCTTTCAAGTGTAGTTGACATACTATGTTATATTAGTTCAAGTGTTCAACATAGTGATTTGATAGTTCTAGATGTAGCGCGGTGCTCACCTTGATAAATGTAGTCACCATCTGTTACCATACAGCATTATAGTAGTATTGACTCTATTCCCTATGCTGTACTTTTCATCTCTGTGACTTATTTCTTTTATAACTGGAAGCTTGTACGTCTTAATCCTTTACACCTGTTTTGCCCATCGCCTCCATGCACCTCTCCTCTGGCAACCACCAGTTTGTTCTCTATTAATGGATTATTTCTGCTTTTTGTTTGTTTTGTTTTTTAGATTCCACACATAAGTGGAATCATATGGTATTTGTCTCTACCTAATTTTGCTTAGCATAATACCCTCTCTGTCCATCCATGTTGTTAAATGGCAAGATTTCATTCTTTAAATGGCTAATATTCCGTTGTATATGTATACCGTATCTTCTTTATTCTTCTGTGAGTGGACACCTGGGTTGCTTTCATATCTTGACTGTTGTAAATAATGCTACAATAAACACCGGGGTGTGTATATCTTTTTGAATTGGTGTTTTTGTTTTCTTTGGGTAAATAGCCAGTAGTGGAATTACTGGTTCATATAATATCTCTATTTTAAGAAGAATGGCACTATTTATATGAGAGTCTCAGCCTAACAGTTGAAAATTTAGACATAAATGCTTAAAAACTTTTTTCTGGGAATACTGATGTGAAAACATTAAAATTCTAAGTAAAATATGGATGAAAAGATTTTGTAATTTTTCCTCATAAGTAGATACAGAAGGATATAGAAAAAGTATACTATTTTAGATGTATTTGGACTCTTCTAGATTGTAGATGTAGGTGAAAGGCAAATGAAAGAATAAAAGGGACATTTTATTAGTCTTCCATTTAATTCCACAAACAGTGAACATGCTAGTATGCTATACGTAGAAATTTAACCTCACACCTAGCCATCTAAGGGTTTTTAATATGTCTCCAAACATATGAAAAAGATCTAAGGGCAATATAAAGCAACAAATACATAATTTAAGATGAATATGGAACATTGTAGTATGGAACTCTCAAAGGGAAGATGAAGCAAAAACTAACTTGTTCAATCAGAAAATACTTGGAGAAGTTAATTTCTTTCTCAATGAAAACTTGAATGAAGCGGAGTTTTGAGATAGCTTTTAAAGAAAGGAAGGGTAGATTGGCAGAGAAAATAAATAGTTTTGAGACTTTGCTGGAAAATTAATGGGGAGAAAATCATGCAGGAATGCTTGTTGGTTTAGTTTGCTTGATTGAAGTGTATTTCTCAATGAACTTGAAAATTTAAGAATAAGGGAAACTTTGTAGGTTTGACATGTGTAGTTTATGTTTACAATAATTATAAAATCACCAAGTTGAGTATTTATAAAAGATATATCAGAGGCTAGAGACTGTCTTATAATACTTTTAAATTTAAAGATTTATTTATCTAATTTGAGAGAGAGAGAGAGCATGCACACACAAGTAGGAGCGGCAGAGGAAGGGGGACCGAGAATCTGAAGCCGACTCTGCACCAAGCGTGGAGTGTGACACGGGGCTTGAGCTCATGACCCTGAGATCACTACCTGAAACCAAAAGTCAGCCACTCTACTGACTGCACCACGCAGGTGCCCCAGTACTTTGAAATTTAAAAACAACCTCCCCACAGAGGATTTTTAGAGCAGTGAAACCACTCTGTGCGATACTATAATGATGGATACATGTCATCATACATTTGTCCAGATCTATAGAATGTACAACCCCAAGAGTGAACCATAATGTAAACTGGATTCTGAGTGATGCTGTGTCCATGTAAACTCAACAGTTGTAACCGGTCTATCACTCTGGTGGGAGATGTTGATAGTAAGGGAGACTGTACATGTGTGGAGGAAAGGGGTATGTGTGCTATCTCTGCACAGTCCCCCCAATTTTGTTATGAACCTAAAACTTTTAAAAAGTAAAATATTTTCTCAACAACATCTTCACCGAGGGTCAGAATGATTTGTTGATATCCAGGAAAAGGATGGTAGGTTAAAAGAATAAGGCAGTCTCTGTCTTTCTTTTTCAGAAAATCATCTTCCTGCATATGAACAAATCAGGAAAAGAGCAACATATGACCTTGAGCAGATAACTTGAATTTAGTTTCTTCCTTGAGGACAAGGCATGGGAGTGGGCAGGGGTTGGGAGTGGGGTGATGTTGATCTGTAATTTTCTTTTTAGCTTTAACTAGTGGTTACTCTAAGGCAGGGGTCAGCAAACCACAATCTAGTGGTGAAGTCCAACCTTCTACCATTTTTGTAAATACGGTTTTATTGGCACTTGGCCATGCCTCCTCATTTACATGTGTCTGTGGCTGCTTTCTTGCTATAGCAGTAGTTGCAAATGGCTCAGAAAGCCTAGAATATTTTCTATCTAGCCTTTTACGCGGTTTGCTGATCCCTGTCTATAGAATAGAGGGGAATTGGATTATTTATTTTTAGACCCCTTTATGTTTGGGAATAAGTAAGACTATTCCATCTATCTTCAGAGGACTGTAGGAATGAGTTGTCGGGGAACTTAAAAGGGCTGTTTTGTTGGGTTTAGGGACTGCTGCCTGCCACGTATGACAAAGAAATTCACATTCCTTTGGTTATAAGGTGAAGGGAGAGCCTTAGAGGTTGAGTTGGTCTGACAGAAAGATTTAACTGTTCTTGATGTTCTAATGCCAAGATCATGGGTCTCCACTCAAAAGGCCTGGGTCATCAGGGAGCCATTCTTTTAGAACGCTGTCCTTCTTCCAGTTGTATTGAGTTTTTAGTCACCTCTGTATTTAACTCACAGTGGTAGAAAAATATCGTAAGCCACAATTCCCAATGCTGTACACCAAACATTTTGTGAAGGATTGTTTTTTAGAAAAATAGAGCTGTCTTTGAGAAGAGTGCCTTCAGAAACATGGGCCCTGAGAGGCAGTCCTACTCCCTGACGGTGGTGTGCTGAGAATGGGACCCGTTATCTGTATGACAAGTGCTATTGACAATTAGGCCCTATGATTTGTTCTTCAGTTTCGGAAAGCATGATTACATTTCTGAATTTCTGAAATCTCAATATTTCCTACACAACCACCTTTGATCTCCAAGTGAGTATTTCTGGTGGTTTTGGGTTAGCAGAATGAGAATGAGTAGAGAAGATAGCTTTATGTTCTGGTTTTGTTTTACTTTATTTTGCTTAATTTTAAATACATTAAGGATGGGCTTGGTTGAGTTCATAGTAACTATTTGAATAGTTTGAGAAACACTTTTGAAAGCGATGCTGATTCGGGGCACCTAAGTGGCTCGGGTGGTTAGGCGTCTGCCTTCAGCTTAGGTCATGATACAAGGGTCCTGGGATCCAGCACTGAGCAGGGAGCCTGCTCCTCCCTTTCCCTGAGTCATTCCCCACTGCTTAGAATAAATAAGTATAATCTCTCTCAAATAAATAAAATCTTGAAAGAAAGAAAGAAAGAAAGAAAGAAAGAAAGAAAGAAAGAAAGAAAGAAAGCAATGCTGATTCTCCCCAGACACATTGCACCATAGGTCTTGTTACTGTGGGACCTGCCAGTGTGAGCATGTGTCTCGAAAATGATGTGAGATTCAGTATTTTAACATATGACCTTTCTCACTGAAAAGCAGAGCCCAAAGTGGTCATGAGGTGAAATGAAAACAAAGGGCCACTCTGGAAGCCTCTGCCTGGACTTTTGAAGGCCCTGCTGGGATGGGTTGGACACATGGTAGAGTTCAGCAGCTCTGCCCCTGTCTCATATGAAATTTATAGTTGAAGACATGAAGACGATAATGATTTACACGTGAAAGTCCAGCCAGCTGTGCAAACATTTGATGAGTGAACACAGAAATAATATTCAATTTACATATATAAGCAGATGTATGACTGCATGGCAGAGGGGTTAAGTGCATTATTTGGCCTTCTATCTGTTGATAGTTTAGAGTGATCTGTTATGTTTTGGTGGAATTAATGCCATATGAGTGACGAGTTACATGCTTCACATTTACAGTAACATCTTCAAGAATGTAGAGTTTCGTTAAGTTTTTGTGGAAAGTGTTTTTCAGTCTCCAGACAGTAGTTTATTGCCTCAGAAACCACTGCAAGATATATATATATATATATTTTACAGCTTTTTAAGATGTAATTTACATGCAATAAATTCACCCATCGTAAGTGTACGTTTAATGAATTTGAGTAAATTTACAGAGTTGTGCAACCTCTTCCGCAGTCCAGTTTTAGAACATGTTCATCACCTCCAGTATTTCCCTGAGCCTTGTGGGAGTCAGTCATGCTCCCAGGCACCTGCTGGTGTGCTTTCTGGCTCTTTACATTTGCCTTTTCTGGACCTTTAATAGAATGGAATCACACAACTTATGGTCTTTTTTCTCTTGTTTCTTTCAATTAGTATGATGTGTTTGAGACACAATTACATTGTAGCATGTATCAGGATTTTTTTTTTAACCTTTTAATGCTGAGTAGTATTCTCTTATATGAATGTGTCACCTTTGATTTATCCATCTGCCAGGTGATGGACATTTGGATTGTTTTCAGTTTTGGGCTGTTAATGACTAATGTTGTAAGCAGCAATGCCCAAGTCTGCATTTTAGCAGGGGGGTTCTATAAATGCCACTTAAGTCAAGTTGGTTGTTAATATCTGTTTTACTTGACATAATTATAGAGATTCCAGCTCTCTTAGGATTGCTGTTTGCATGGTATATCTTTCCCTACCCTTTTACTTTGAGCCTTTGGATTCTTTGAACCTCTCATGGACAGCATGTTGTTGGAATTGCTCTTTTATTCAGGCTAACAGTTTGTCTTCTGTGTAGGGTGTTCATTCCATTCACATTGCTGTGCTTATTGCTGGACATATGTTTACCGTTTTGTTATTTCTTTTCTATTTGCCTCATACTTTTTTTTAAAAAAGGGTTTTTTTTTTTATTTGAGAGAGAGAAAGGAGAGAGAGAATGCGAGTGGGGGGGTGGGGGAAGGGTCAATGGAGGAGAGAGAGAGAGAGGGAGAGAGAGAGAGAATCCTCAACAGAGTCCAACACGGGACTTGATCCCATAACCCCGAGATGACCTGTGCCAGAGCCAAGAATCAGATGCTTAACCTACTGAGCCATGCAGGGGCCCCTACTTGCTTCACACTTTTTGTTGTTCTTGTGTCACTGCCTTCTGCATTAAATATTTTTTAGTATATAGTTTTGATTTCTCTGTTACATTACTATATTTCTGAGTAATTTTCTTAGTGGTTCAAGACATTATAATATGCTCCTTAGTGAATCCCTTTCTACTTGAGAATAATAGTACTTGAACCCTGGTAAAACATGGCAATTTTGATCCTGTTTGTCTCTTTTTTTCTCCTTTATGCTGCTGTTGTCAAACATGATTCATCCCTTTATGTGATAACCATAGCTCTATAGTGTTAAATTATGGCTTTGTACAATCTTATATTTTTTAAAACATTCAAGATAAAAAAAAATGAGAAAAAAATAGTAAGTCTTCTATTCACCATTTCTGACACTCTTCATTTCTTCATGTGGGTTTGAATTGTCTGTGTTACTTCTATTTAACCTGAAGGACTTCATACAGCATTTTTTATAAGGAGAGTCTTCTAGCAGCAAATTATCTTTTAAATAAATCATAGAATGCTTTTTTTTCTTCTCCTTTTTTCAGTTTTGAAAAGTAGTGTTCTGGCTATAGAATTCTTAGCTCATAGTGTTTTCCCCTTTCATCAGTTTGGACCTTCCACTGCCTTCTGGCCTCCATTGTTTCTGATGAGAAGTCAGCTGTTTCTCGTGCTGTTTTGCTCTGTGCAGAGTGAATTGTTTTTTGCTTGCTGCTTTCCATTTTTTCTTTGTCATCAGTTTGAGTACGCTGTGTTTAGGTGTGAATCTCTTTGTGTTTATTGTTTTGGGTTGAACCTCTGGGATTCAGAGTTTGGTGGTTTTGCTTTTTATCAAATTTGGGAAGTTTAGGTCACTATTTCTGAAGATATATTTTTTTCCAGCTATTTCTCTTTTTACACACTTGGCTTCACACACCCGTGAAGTTATGTTCATTTTTCTTTCATCTGCTTTCTTTCTGTTCCTCAGATTGGCTAATTTAACATAGAATAATCATCAACTGTACTGGTTTTTTTTCTTGTGCCAGCTCAAATTTGCTTTTGAACCCCTCTAGTAAGTTTTTAAATTTCATTTGTTTTACTTCTCAGCTCCAGAATTTTCCATTTGGTTCTGTTTTTTATAATTTATATCTCTTCATTGAGATTCTCTATTTGTTGAGTTATCATATTTTCTTTTAATTCTTTACACATGGTTTCCTTTGGTTCTTTTCATTTTTTGTTTCCTTCAGTTCTTTAAAATTTGTATATTCATATAATTGTTACTTTGAAATCTTAATCTGTTAAACATTTGGGAACACTAGAGACAGCTCCTATTGACTGAGTACGGGTCACACTGAGTACGGGTCACACTGTCCTGTTTCTCTTAAGGTCTTCCAAGTTTTTTGTTGAATATTTTACACTTCAGGTAATAGATTAGAGCAACTCTCTTTATTGTTCTTGTTGCTTGTGTATTTGTCGTTGCTGTCATTATTCTGTTTCTTTAGTAACTTTCCTGGAATAATTCTGTGAAGGCCATCTCTCCCATGCTGTGTGCCTGCTGCTATCTGTTCAGGTCTGTCGTTGATTTGTTTTCCTGTTACTGGAAGCCTAGTTTCCTAGGGGTTACCTTCCTGGCTCATAGTTTTATGTTCAGCCAGTGATTGATGAGAGGTTGACCTCACATCAGTAGAGCTTTCACTCTACTGATGGATCTGTGTGTGGGCTGGGGAGCACATTCAGATTTCAGGCAGTTCTCTTGTCTGGCCCAGCTTTTACTTTGAGCTCAACCCCCCTTGTATCTTCATTGTGAGTGTAGGTATAGGTTCTGTCACCAAGGATTGTGTGGGTGACACGACCCACTCTTGTGTCTGCAATGCACATGCAGAATCTCTGGTCAATCTGGGACATCTGTAGAAAGTTTATTAATTACACTATGGTTGTCTCACCTCCCAGGACTCCCTGTTAAATCTCAACTTGTCTGCTTGTGTCCTGCTTGCCCTGCACAGGACCTTAGTTTCAGGCTAGCAGAAATCCAACACCTTTGTGTTCCCTTGCTGATGGGATTGCCACTCTTACAGTGCTCCATATCTAGGGGCCCTGGACTGGCAGTGGCAGTGAAGCTATTGGTATTCTCAGTGCCCCCTCACAGTTGAACTATTGCACTAACGGAGCTGGGGGCAAAGAGATGGGAGTGGCCGCCTGCAGAAACCACATGGTCTTCTGCTCTGCTGGTCCTGTGTGAAATTCAGTACTTGTCACAGAGAAATACTTCTCAGTTTCTAGAACGCTGAACTGATGGTTTGTGAGTTTTGCCTGGCTTTGTAGGTTGTGTTTTGCGGAGAAGATCTGTCCACTTCATGAATTTTGTCATTGGTCCATTTTCTGTGAAGGTCTAAGCCCCACCCTGGGTTCTCAGAACATCAGTTTTGTGACGTGTCTTCACAAGCCTTTTACTTAGAACTGCTCAGAGAGACCCATCAGGTTGGCCAAAAATCTTCTTGCTTTTGAAAAGCTATAAAAAGTGAGATGATCATGCCCCTGGGACACTAGTGTAGCCATTATTGATATTGTACATCCATACTACTCATTTAAACACCGGCTCACTGAGAACTTTTTTTTTTTTTTTTTTTTTGGTCTAAATTTCTGTCACTGGAACTGTGGTTTAGTTGGAAAAATAAATGCAGAAGCTTTGGGGTTTTGGAGTTGTGGGATTGGGATTGAATCCTGATTCTGTGATTCAGAGTGCATTTTGATCCCTGTGAGTCTGTGTTTCTTTAGCTTCAATGGTGAATAATAACACCTACCTGATGAGTTATTCTGGAGATTAAATGGAACATCAGGGAGACATCTGAGACATAGTAGGTATTCAGCAAATGCTAGCCTGTGGTTGGGAATGCAGTTTTGGTGACTTGAGTTTTTTTGCTTCTTGCTTTTTCAGATTATCTGCTTCTTGCTTTACCTAGCTTTGCTTCCTCAGATTCCTTTTCCTTCTTTGGGATAATTTTGGTACTTTATACAGTACTGAAGTATACAGTGTGTTTTCCTTGGAGTACATTTTAGTTGAATGCTCTTTCTAGATATCCCAAGTGTTCCCAATACTTGATAGTGATTTCCTTTCTAAAATCCAAATTTTATGTGTTCATAAGTGGCAATGGAACTTTTTATGGCCACTTTATGGTGAATGAGCTCACATGTATAAGATTGCCTTTTGGAGGAGGTCTATAAAACGAAAGAAAGTGGATCATTATCTAGATGTTCTCAGGACATGACTGGGAGGGGCAAAACAAGGCCTCTAGTAGAGGTGATCAAAGACTTTTACAGAGAAATTTTCTTGGGACTTGCTGGACCACATCTCACTCTGTTCTGGTTTGGAGGTGCTCTCCTCTGATATTTAAGCTCATTGGGAGGAAGTGGTTGCTCTAGTTGCTTCATTAGATTGTAATGTCATTTTTGGTTTTAGAGAGGATATGGTGGGGCTAAAGCATATCCAGAGCCTTTTATGAATAGCCATACTTTTCTATGATTTTCGAAGCTGAGAAGCTAACAGTTCCTCTTATGTAATATTTTACTTAACTGTCAGAGCACCCTATGTCAGAATAGTTTGTAATGCTTTTTATTAAATTTTTAAAAATTAAGTTTCAGGACACTGCCTCTTCCTGAAAGCTTTAATTTTCTCCTAAAGAATGTGTGTGTTATGGACAATGTGTTTGTTACATGTAATTCTTGAAAATACAGTATTTAAGGGGTGGCTCAGTCTCAGTTAAGTGTCTGGGTGCCTCAGTCAGTTAAGCATCTGCCTTCGGCTCAGGTCATGATCCTGGGGTCCTGGATTGAGCTCTGTATCATCGGACTTCCTGCTCAGTGAGGAGCCTGCTTCTCCCTCTCCCTCTGTGTTCCCTCTGCTTGTATTTTGCACTCTTTCTGTCAAATAAATAAATAAAATCTTAAAAAAAGAGGAAGTACTTAAGCTCTAAGTTTTGCAATATGGATATTGCAGAATTTAGACATACAGGAAATCAGGATCCAGAGCTCTCTCATTGCAAAGTGAAATCAGGAAGTCAGGTATAGGGTGGACAGGATTAGGCAGATGGCTTATGGGAGTCACCCTGCCCTTGGAGTTGCAGCTGTGTATGCTGTCTGGAATGAGGTCAGATCCAGCAACTCATACATGCCTATAACACGCATGATACAGCCAGAGTTCGGTAGTTAAATCATGGGTTTGTCAACATGAAATGGTCCTTTGAGCACCTGCATTTGTTGCAGGAGTAGAGTATGGAGTTATATATGCATCTTGCTTCTATTAAACACTGATATGAATGCAAGTCTTGAAGCAGGTCTGTAACAGGTTTATAAAAATTATTACTTTGTTCTCTCGGGCTTTAAAAAATCAGACTCGTATTATGATAAAAATTTTGGAAGAGTTTTATTAAATGAAAGGAAAATTTGGACTTTTTATTCTGTGTAGATTGAATATTTTTTTTTCTATGTACTCAGTGAATATTTGATAAATAAACCATGCAAAGTTCTGTGCCCTCGAGTGCTGTGGAGGATAGGAAAGTGGCTCTGGCATAAATGCCAGCCTCCAAGGTCCTGCATTTCAATGGGAGCAGTGAGACAAGTCCCTACCATCACAAGTGCAAGGTGATAAGTGCCATGGGGTGAGTAGAGCTGTGGAGAGTCTGGGAAGGCAGTGTTTTTCTGGTTTGATAGGAAAGCTATCCCCGACCCCCAAGAATTCTCTTTACTTTCCTTGTTCATTTCAGACCAATTCTGAGTCCCCATTTTAGCACATGAGACCGACATATAACATTCCTAATTCCCTTCATCAAGTAAGTCTGAAAGAGAGACAAGAGGAATTCACTGGTGAGAGCCTTGGTTAAGGACCATAGCTTGGACACTTGGTGTGGTTTCTTCACTTGAGGGTTGAGCCAGGCTGCATATGGCATATGACCTGACATGTCACTGGAAAAGCCTTGTAAGTGCAAGATGTCACTCAACAGAAAGATCTCGGAGAAACAACTCGAATTAAACTCAAGGTCTGGACGCTAGATTTGGGAAAAATACCATTTGTGTGAATCAAGCTGTTGGTACCAAATGTATGAAGAACTACTGACACCTCATGGATGTGGATATTATTATTTTTAGTTACATAAAGTGTGTATGCATATGTAGCAGAGTCTATCTGCGTATGAGTACGTACACATGTATGGTCTTGGCTCAAACTGATCTGTCGAGTTTAATCTGTGACAACAACTGTTCAGTATATTCCCAAGTTATTTGAAAAATAAAATAAAGTTGGAGTGTATCTGTTGAGTAACAGCTTAATCTCTCCCAGGGTATCTGTATTTATTCTGTAGAATTCTGCTGGTAGGACTTCCTAAACAGGAAAACAAGGTAGCATTTAAATAATTCATTATCCTTTTCAAATTTATATGCACTATTGTTTTGGGAAAGAATCACAGTTGTGGTTTTCTTTTTTAATGGTACAATAAAGACAGTGCAGAGAGGTGGAGTGAGGACTCATTGACACGTGAATCTAGATAAGTCCAGACTGAAAAAATTGCTTGTAGTTTATTTGATTTTTTTCATATATCCCTTGCTCTGTGGACTTGTGTGCATATCAGCCAACTTGTTTCCAAAATCCAGTTCTAAAGTGAATCTCATCTTCTGACATTTGTAATTTTGGAATCGTCCTGTATATACATGAACACCCAAAACCAGGGGAAGATCATTAGAAAATAATGTTGAGGGCAGCCCCAGTGGCCCAGCGTTTTAGCGCCACCTTCAGCCCAGGGCCTGATCCTGGAGACCCGGGATTGAGTCCCACGTTGGGCTCCCTGCATGGAGCCTGCTTCTCCCTCTGCCTGTGTCTCTGCCTCTCTGTCTCTCTCTGTGTCTCTCATGAATAAATAAATAAAATCTTAAAAAAAAAAAAGGAATTTTGAAATAAAGGAGTAGATGCTTGGAGGGAGCAGATACTGAAACTTTACCCCAAAAGTCAACATAGATTTTAAAGAATGGATATATTAAGAAAATCAAAATATAGAAAAGTATAGAAAATGTAGAAGAACATCCTAAAGCCCTGGAGAGGTTCCATTCTCAGGTTTGGAGAAATACAGCTCTGAAATAAAAAGCACGACTGATCTAAAAATATAAAGTATTTATATTTCAAAGATGATAGAGTTAATCTTAAAATGGTAACTTACTCTGCTGTATAAGAAAAGGTAATAGGTAAGGGAACAAATTACTCTCAGTAATAAAAAGGGAAAGTAAAAACTCTCTGGAGATAATTTTTATTTACCAATGCATTTGATTTTTTTTTAAAGCAATCAGGATGCCTGATGTTGGTAGAACAAGTATTATCATTTGTTGTTGGTGATGTGATGGAGCTTTAAAGGTGCATGTACTCCGTGTAACTTAGTTTATACTCTGCATATACCCCTTTGAATAAACCCCTTCACCCAGGCATTCTATGTCCTAAAATTTATCCCAAAGAAATAACTTGTCAGGGGCCAAAGGGTATTTCCCCATCGACACTAATTTTACTGTAATCTGTGATAGCAAAATAGTAGAAGTGACTTGTATGCCCTTTAGTGTAGAATACTAAATTGATCTTCTGTACTAACAGACTTTAAAAATGGTAGTTTTGAGATCTTGTGGAAACATGAAAAATGCCTGCTATATATGAAAACATATGTATAGTACAGAATATGCAATTATATGGCCTTTGTGGACATGCTTTTGTTGGGGTGGCAGCAATATGAGAATTTTAAACCTTTTTTCTTTAAAGATTTTATTTATTTATTCATGAGAGACACAGAGAGAGAAGCAGAGACCTATCAGAGGGAGAAGCAGTCTCCCCGTAGGGAGTGTGATGTGGGACTCGATCCCAGGACCCCGGAATCACACCCTGAGCTGAAGGTGGACGCTCAACCACTGAGCCACTTGGGGATGCAGTGCTCCTCACATGCTTCCGTATGGTCGTGTAGATGGGCACTTAACACAGCTAGCAGTAGAGTTTGAAAGGGTGGCTTTCCAGAGGTGATTTCATGAGCTGAGTCTTGGAGAATATATGGGGATTGGCCGAATCATTTGGGAGGAAGGGATCAGAGAAGAGGTGACAGCGTGAATAAAGACATGAAGTCGAGGGGGGGTCGTGTGTATTTACAAGGACTTTTATTTCCAGGGTAAACTCAACAGTGAGGGAATGGTGTTGAGGGCACGGGGTCGGTGGTGAGGACTGGGTCTTAGAAGGTGTGTATGTTGTTACTAAGGGTGGAAAAGGACTCTTGTTTTCACCTCATGTGGTGGTTTCTTCTTTGAGAGTACAGTACACATTTTTTGTTTTGTTGGTCATGCTCTGTCCTATAATTGTTGAATATTTTTGGTTGTCTAACAGTAAACACAACTGAAGTGCATGGAATCAAAATGGGTACTCATTTGTGTAAATTTCTTTGTGTATTTACTACTGTGTCTATTCATACATTGATCTGTGATGATTTTCTTGAGACGGTATGCGAATCAGCAGCAAAAATTAAATTTTCTGACTCCTGATCCATGAAAGTGTATTTCCTTTTGTAGTTTATTACTGCAGGTTATAGCTGAATATGAACATATTTGTGGGTAATGCACTTTTATGTGGTTGGGAAAAAAGTTTTATTGAATATTATGGGAAAAAATTTTGTGTTTGCAAGAAGAAGTAGCAGTATTTTGCTGTTTTGTAAAAATTTATTTTCATTATAGAATCTAAATGATAAATCCTACTTATAGTTTTTCTTTGTCATTTTTATTTTAAGCATCTTGTGTAAGAAAAATTAAGGAACATGATACATTTCATAAGACATTAATACCATGCAAATTCTTTGTTTAAATGTTTTGATCTATGGATGTCCCTTAAGTTGAAGGCAAATAATAGTAGTTATTTGGTGATCTATTAGATCTTATTTAATGCTTTTCTAAAGAAGCACAGATATTACAATTTCCATATGTGTTTTTTATATTTGAGGACTGTATTTTGGTGTAACTGGTTTCCTTTTGTTATCTTTTTTTTTTTTTAAGATTTTATTTATTTATTCATGAGAGACATAGAGAGAGAGAGGGGCAGAGACAGAAGCAGAGGGAGAAGCAGGCTCCATGCAGGGAGCCCGATGTGGCACTCGATCCCAGGTCTCCAGAATCTGGCCCTGGGCTGAAGGTGGTGCTAAACCGTTGAGCCACCAGGGCTGCCCTCCTTTTTTTATCCTATATGTTTTATGCACTTAAAAACATATGCAAGCAATCCTTCGACTTATGAATGAATAAAAAAGATGTGATACACACACACATACACACACTGGAATATCAGCCATCAAAGAAGAATGAAATCCTGCCATTTGCAACAACATGGATGAATTTAGAAGGCATAATGCTAAGTGAAATAAGTCAGATAGGGAAAGACAAATACTGTAAGATTTCACTCATATGTGAAATTTGGGAACAAAGCAAATAAACAACAACAAAAAAAAGAGGAAACAAAAAACAGACTCTCAAATACAGAGAACAAACAGGTGGTTTCCAGAGGGGAAATGGGTGGAGGGAATGGGTGAAATAGGTGAAGGAGATCAGGAGTACACTGATTGGTTCAGTTGATTAAGTGTCTGAGTTCGTTTCAGAGCATGACCTCAGGATCTGAGATTGAGCCTAGCACCGGGCTTCCTGCTCAGTGGGGAGTCTACTTCTCCTGCCCTGTCTTGTACACACACACTCTCTTTCTCTCTCTCTCTCTCTCAAAAAAAAAAGTAATACACTTATTGGGATGAGCACTGAGCAGCAATGTATAGTATTGTTGAACCACTATATTGTACACCTGAAACTAATATAACACTGTATGTTCATTAAACTTCAATTAAAAGTAAATTAAAGTTAGGTAGAATTCATCATGTAAAAAGATGAAAAAATAAAAGCATCCTAAGAAGAGGTCCATAGATTTTACTCGACTGCACGGATGTATGTGGTATACATGAAACATTAAGAACAACCCATCCCAACCTGGTCCTATCCCCCAAGCCCAAAGCCAGCCAGGGAAGAGACCAGGATGAACTTTAGAAATGAATAAATTTCTAATCTGGGAATCTCCACTCTGCCTCTTAAGAGCTCTGTGGCTGAGGCATTTAACTTCTGAGCTTCACTCTCAGTTATAAAGTGTGTATGATATATCTATCCAAGGTTTGTGATGAGGATAAAAATAGTTGCCCTATTTAACATACCCAGCAGGGTAACCTGCACATAGAGTAAACGTTTCTACCTCTGGGTCCTCTTCCCAGAAACTAGCTATATGTCCTTGGGTAAATTATTTATCATTCCTTGATCATACATATTTATCGAACCTGAAAGGATTTAGACCTGTTTCTATTTCATCTAAACAAGAAATCTGAGATTATTTCAAAAATCAAGATTGCCCCTTTTCAGATTGGAACACTTCTTCAGCTGTGCTGAAGAACATTGATGTACTTGTCTTCATGTGGCACCACTAACGGGAAGCAGGCACAGACCTTTCTTTTGTTGATTTGAAACACGCACACGTGGACAGTCTTTGCCTTTTGTTTCCGTGCCACCTAGCTTCTTTTTTTTTTTTTTTTTGCCACCTAGCTTTTATTTGCCAGTTTTCTTTCATTAAATGTTTGCCAGTCACCTTTGGTTGAAACTATGCTTATTGTCTCAGATATCACCAGAGCAATATGGAAGCTATCCTGATAAGAAAGCCTCTCTCCGGGGTTCGCTTACAGGAATCCTTCTTCAGGTTGAAAATGGTATTTCTGCATTTTGTGACTGGTAACCTGCTCTCCCTAATCTTCACTTATAGTAGGTTTTTAACCCTCCTTTGATCTATTGGCTCCAAGTTGGTTAGATGGATTGGTTGATGGTGGGTGCGTGGGTGGGCAGTTGGCAGAGACTTAAAAATATACGAGTGTACAGTCAGGGCTCATGATGGCAAACAATAGAAACTCAGAGAAGGAGTTCATTTGGAAGGATATGGGATTGCCCACATAATTTCCACCACAATGGATATTTGTTTAAAAGACAGGTAGGAGTCTATGTGTGTAGCCAGAACATGGGAGATCACGACAGGGGAGAGGAAAGGACCTGGCCGCCCACCAGGTCACCAGGTGGTGGATTCCCCAAGGTTCAGATGCTGGGCATCTTAGAGAAAATACAAACAAAGAAAAATGAATGTTTTCTACTGCTGGATCCAGGAGTTGTTGAAAGTGCTTATTATATTTGTGTGTTTGAGTATGCACCTGCTGTGAATGTGTATGCACACGCCTGCTTTGGGTGAGGGGGACGCACGGCTTTCATCAGAGGGCCTAAAAGGGGCTTTGATCCCAGAGGAACTAAGAAATGCTCTATAATAAAGAGATTTAACTGTGTTTGAATCTTTGCTTTTCCACCAGGTGGTGCAAATCTTTTATGATCACAGGAGTTAATCCTCTTAAAAGATACGAAAAATTTGAAATTAAATCATTTTCTCTCTTAAGAGTTTAGTTCTCCCGCACAATGAAGGACCATTGATCTGATTCTTGCCTTCTGTCTTGCATAAAAAAATCTGTGGATACATAACTTCAAAAATATTGACAATTGATTTTTAAACTAATCATAGATTTTTGAGGCTATCGCACACCATCTCGTTTTGCTCTTTCTAGAAAGAAACAATGACACCTGGCAAAACGTGGGTAACATAGTATGATGATTGTTTCATTCAATTTTTATTACTTTCTGCTTGATACAGAAAAGTCATATGATTTAAATTTTTGAAGATAAAAGTGCACTGTAGCAGACTCGTCAGATATTTTAACTGTCTTGTAATGTGACCCAACTGACAGGATCCTAATCAAAACAGGAAGGTAGGCGGCTGAATGGAACAGGTCCCCCGACAATGTTTTTCATCTGCGAGAGGTAGAAATAACGTAGGGTAGGGTCTTTGTAAGGCAAGTAAAAATATTTCATTGCCAGGATAAAGGCAAGAATGAATTTTGTATTTGAATATGTTTATAGTTGTCTTAGAAACTTGGAACTCTTTCAGTTTGGACATGTTTTGAATATTTGGGGGAAAACTATTTGAATACACTTACTGAATTTAAATATGTGCACACATCATTAGCAAAGTTGCTTAAAATATACATGGCTAAGATGAAGTTTTAACAGTTCAGAGGTCGCTTAACATTTGAATTTGGTTATTTAATAGTTTGGATGTTTATACCAATGTTTAGCTAGGAACAGTTTTAGTTTATACCTAACAACATTTAAAATACTCCAAGCCCACTATACATCCTTGGGTCCCTGCTGTGTGTCTAGAGTTTAGGTGAAAACTTGTTAAGTAGGAATTTTTTTGATACTCCTTTGTAACTCTACTCTGTAGGTATGATCCAGAGCAGCATCTCTCACTTTTTTATTGTTGTTGTTATTCCCATTAAAGAGAAAAATTAAATTGATGACTAACTTTAAATTTCTGCCTTATGAAAAATATTAAATATTAATCCTAAGAACTAAGACTTTGTTGGGTAAGGTGGAGTTTCGAATGGCCACAAACCATGGTAATGGCTCAAATATTTTTGTCCACCAAGAACTAGTTTTTCCTCATTTGAGGCAGTATTGCCCCTGTGGAAAAAGCATGATGTAGGCTCAGTTGTCCTTAAAACCATTTATTTGTGGCTTGTCTGTAATAAAAACAAATGGCTGTGCTGTGATTCTAGGGGCACCGCAAGTGATTTGCTTATGTGGTGGATTTGTGATAAGGACTGGAAATTAAATGTGCTTTTCAATGGCACCTTATTGATTTTCCTTGAATCCAAAGAGTGATACCAAGGGTACTGGAGTCCCTGCCACTCAAACTCATGTGGCCTCAAACAGTTTAATTTTTGGAGACATTTTCTCAGGTTAGATAGGAGTGAATTCCTCTGTCATCTTCTCTATTTCCCTTGTACTTCCTTTGGATTTATGTGTAGAAGCAGAATTGTGTTTTTGTCTGTTTTGTCATAAAGTTCAGGTTTTGCTGAAGAAGCCAAGTAAACAATTTAAAGGTTACAATGCTTTTCTTGGCAATATTGCAAAAAAAGTCAAGTAGCATGGTGAATTGAATCACTTAGTCCGGTTTTCTCATTTTGTGTATAGGAAATGCACCTGGCTGGCTCAGTCAGTTAAGCATCTGACTTTGGCTCAGGTCATGGGTTTGGGCCACACAGTGGCCTCTGGGCTGAGCGTGGAGCCTGCTTGGGACTCTCTCTCCCTCAGCCACCAGCCCGCTTCCCACCCCCCCACCCCTGCCCCCTGCCATGTGCATGCATGTCCATGTGTTCTCTCCCTCTCTCCAATAAATAAATCTTTAAAAAGAAAGAAAGAAATGCAACTCTGGCTAAGGACTTAGAAAGCACGTCACTGCTAGAAACAGAATAGCATCTCATACCTACATGTTCTACTTTAGAACCCCCCAAAAATTCTAATGTTATTTATTCAGAGAAAGGATCTGACTGATGGGCAGTGGATCTGTAGTCTGATTTGGCCTCTGTTTTTTCCCCCCTCTAAGCTGTTAATAGCTTGCTCTTTCTGCATCGTTTTGTGTTCAGACATAAACGCAAAAAATATTTTACTAATTTTTAATTTTCTGCCCCAAATGATGACTCTAATTTCCTTTTTTTTTAACTCAATAATTTGATAGGGACATCCTTCCACTCATCATATATAGATCTTCATTCATATTTAATTAGTTTAATCTAAAATACTTAGTAATCTAAGGTATCAATTTCTCTAACTTATTCAGTTATTTCTTTGATAGAGCAATTAATTGGTTTTGCTGTGTGTGTGTGTGTGTGTGTGTGGTTATTTTTGTATGTCATCTATTTTTTTTTCCCCAGAAATAAGACCAATTTTTCAGGATTGTTTAGTAAGTAAAGAATCCTTTTCTCACAGAATTGCCATAATTTCCCACATGCAGTTGGCCTCCTGGCCTGGTTTACTGACTTACTTATTCTTCTGACACCATACTGTTTTGGTGGCAGTAGCTCTTAGTTTTAAATTCCAAAAAGTTAAGTTTGGCTTCACTTTTTTTTTTTTTAAATAACATTTGTTAATGTTAACCCTAAATTTCAATTCCAAAGGCTCTGTTTTCACCTGTTCATTTTTCCTTAAAACTTTGGTGAACTAGGGGATCCCTGGGTGGCTCAGCAGTTGAGTGCCTGCCTTCGGCCCAGGGCCTGATCCTGGAGTCCCAGGATCGACTCCCACATCAGGCTGCCTGCATGGAGCCTGCTTCTCTCTCTGCCTGTGTCTCTGCCCCCCCAGCCTCTCTCATGAGTAAATAAATAAAAATCTTAAAAAAAAAAACAAACCTTTGGTGAACTAGGCAGGCCTTACGGATAGTGCTTGTGTGCTCACAAGTGCTCACCTAACAGTGGCTCCCACTCCATGTGGTTTGCTTGTAGCTCAGGGGACATTAGATGCTTCTCTGTCCAGTGCAAGAGGGGTTCCCAGTGAATCGGGTGCTCCCCAGCATTTCCTTGCTAGATCGTTAGTGGCACTTCTAGAAGTCAATAAAACTTAAGAGACTGTCCTAGACTTTGTGGAATTTCTAATAACCTCTGATGTCTGTCATCTCAATGCCAGTGGCACTCCGATGAGTATGCCAAACAAAAATTCCCAGAGTTTTGCTTCAGAATAATCTGAGGGGTGGACCTTTGAGGTGGCAGGGGAGTGTAGATAATTGCTGAAGATGACATGAGTGGGTGGTGAGAGTGAGAATATGGGGTTCTAGCATTTTATCAGTTTTTTTTAATATTTAGAGTTTTCTGTGGTAAACTGTGTGTGTGTGTTTAATGTCCTATGCATGTAAATGATGCATTGTGCAGGGTGACCAGCCCCTGCTGAGACCACAACTTTAAAGCCATGAATGGAAGGCTGGGAAAATGGATTTCAGGCTTCCTGGGTAAGAATGCTAAATGAATTTGTTCTCCCCATAGAACATTTTATTTTTATTTTTTTTAAACATTTTTTTATTTATTTATGATAGTCACAGAGAGAGAGAGATTGAGAGGGGCAGAGACATAGGCAGAGGGAGAAGCAGGCTCCATGCACCGGGAGCCTGATGTGGGATTCGATCCTGGGTCTCCAGGATCGCGCCCTGGGCCAAAGGCAGGCGCCAAACTGCTGCGCCACCCAGGGATCCCCCATAGAACATTGTTATGATGAATAATCAGGATCTGCATTAATATTTTGTGACTTTGGAGGGCAAATTTATGGGCTTCTTTATAAGTTGGTCAACACACCAACGTGTACGTGTCATTTTTTTTTCCCTAAGGCAAAATATATTTTGATTGCTGAACAAAATGATTTTCAGTTGGACTTTCAAACTAGCTTTTTAATTAGGGACTAAAGGGGGGCACCAGAGTGTACCTCGGGGAGCTTTAGGGCTGCCCGTCCCATCGCCCCATTAGCTGCTCCCTCCGACCACACATCTCTGGCTACGGCTGAGAGCTCGCTCTGCAAGTATGGTTTGCACCTGTCTTAGCAACCTGCTTCTTCCCTCCTCAAGGACTGGCCCTATGTCCCTCCTTTATAGTCATTCTGGAGCTTCCACTGTGATGCTGACCGACCTGTCAGCCTTTGTAGATATAGGCTGAATGTGCTTTGTGAGGAGATTCCCTTTATTTTCTGGTTATAGGACTTCTGTGCTATGTAGCCGAGTTAGTGGGGAACAGTGGACTAATGAGATTGCCAGAGGGCTGAAGCGTGGTGTGGGCCCTGGCTTCTAGTTTTCCATCTCTGTTCCAAAACCCTGGTCAGCAGTGGGGCATTTTCATACATACCATTGGTCAGAAATGAGATTGGGTGAACGTGTGCATGTGGATCCAACAAATCCATCTTCCGTTGCAGACAAGCAGCTCGGCCCCAAGTCCTCAGAGGCTCCAGGGGTAGATGGAGGAGCAGGACACCTCTGCTCTATGTTAGCATCAGCGGCCGACACGTTAGATTCATCTGAAAGGAAGGGGGAGCGTGTTGAATCTATTTGACGCGTTGAGGGAGATTTATTTGGTTCGTCTTCTCCTCTCACATGTCATGAGTTGGGCACATTTTTCAAGGTGCTGTCAGAGTGGGAAGGTGGCCCAGGGCCACTGTGCTGACATTTCCGGGAGACAGGGTGAGCAGCGTCCCCTAGGATTGTGCAATGGGCACTGCCTTGACCTATCTCCTGAATTTCTTTAGTAAACAGCTTTGAGGTTACTGCTTGCTAGTGAAGCATACACTTCTACGTAAGAGATGACTGTTGGTGCTTGACCCACACAGGCCTCGGAGGGCATGTTAGTGGTGTTTGTAGTGTGTAAACGCCTTTTTACAGCAGATCTCAAACCTCATTTATTACCAGTTAAAAACACATTATCATTTTAACAGTGCGTGCTTAGTAAATGCTTTCTATAACATCTGTAGTGGTGCAAACACGCCTAATAAAATTTTGATTATAACGTTTAGAAGCATTGGGAAGCCATGCTTTACAATCATCTTTTACATGCTGCCAATTCGAAAATCCAGTAATTTATATTTTTATTGCTTAAAGTTTCTTTTTATAAATGAATGTGATTTTCAACAGTGTTAAAGTAACTTTTGGTAGGAACACTGAGTGAAGACCTGAACTACATGCAATTTAAATAACCCAGAATTCACTGGGGAAAGATTTTCAAATAACTTTAGAAAAATAGAAACTAGAAAAATTTTACCTTGGTTGTCCTATCTGAGCTACTTTGATAGATTGCATGGACTTTTTAAGATGTATTTGAACACTTTACGGTTGCAAGGTTGACTAGTAGTTTAAAAAGGAACCATAGAGGAACCATAGAGCCCTGGGGGGCTCAGCGGTTTAGCGCCTGCCTTTGGCCCAGGGCGCAAACCTGGAGTCCCGGGATCGAGTCCCGCGTGGGGCTCCCAGCATGGAGCCTGCTGCTCCCTCCTCCTGTGTCTCTGCCTCTCTCTCTCTCTCTCTCTTTCTGTCTATCATGAATAAATAAATAAATAAATCTTTAAAAAAAAAAAAGAAAAATGAACCATAGAGGAATAGTATTTTGTATACGTCCCTAAGGATAACAGCCAACATTTATTGAGTTCTTTCTGTATTTCTGGACCTATCTTAATCTCCTTACCTTGTTGAATTCCCCCCCCCCCCAAAAAAAGTCCTGCAGCGTGTTGGTACTGTGTTGTCCCCATTTCAGAGAGGGGAAGACTGAGGCACACAGGAGCAAGAAGCCGCAGACCTCACAGGAATCGTGTGGGAGGCCGAAGGTAGATTCTGGACTGTCTTCCCCAGAGCCTTACTCCTCTTCCTGCCACAGCGCTTCGCAGTGCCCGAGACGCTACTCACACACTTTTCGCCACAATTTGTGGATGACTTCACGGCAACATCATTCTGGATGCCTTTCAGACACGTGGAAGCTCGGGGCCGTGCCAGCGCCCAGTCCGCCTTGTGCGGTGACGTGCAGGCCACCGAGGGACCGCGCGACGCGAGGCCGTGTTAAGTGCTGAGAGGCGTCCGCCAGGATCGTTGTCGGAATCCAGAAGCTGTGCAGTTGGCCAGAGGCTGACACGGCGGCGTGGGGGGAAGGGATCCTCGGGCAAAGTGGGCGAGATGGTCACACCGAGCGCTCCCTGGCTGCCAGGCCCTGTGTGCGGCCCACGTGTTGCCACCTGGTCACACTCCCGGCTCCCCAGGCAGCGTGGGTAACTTGTCCGGGGGCCCCCAGCCACCTGGGCAGAATCTTGCCCCGCAGAGCATCTGCCCCCGGTCACGTCTTCTTCCCACCCCCACCACAGAGCTCATTACCCTTGTCAGCTTGGGCTTTCCCTCACTTCTGCTTTTGTGGTGGCCCTGTCTGAGGGTGCCATTTCCTTTGTTTGTATTTATTTATTTATTTATTTATTTATTTATTTATTTATTTATTTAGTCATTCAGTCTGTGAAATTTTAGGTCATCCCTTGCAGGCCACTTCATTCTTACTGATACACCCAAGTAGGAAGCATTTGAACTAACTGTGCTCTCCCACCCTACGACACGTCACCTGCAGTCATGGATAACTCCCATTTTCTCAGTAAGCCAGCCAGGAGAGTTTCAGGTCCCGTTTTGGGGTTCCTTAGCATTCTTTTATTCTGAACGGCGCTGTTCTTGCTTTTTAAAAGCCTGAGTATGCCTCAAGTCGGTTTGCATAGTTTAGGGATGCAGAGACCCTCTGAGTATAAAAGTGAATTCTGGGCTTGACATCTGCGGTTCCTAGTTCAGCAGTTAGGATACACCTGGAATCTCCTGTATAGGAAACATGGACCTTTTTTTTCCCCCCATAGATGTTTCAGGCTTTCTGTTCAACTGATACTCTCATGTAGAGTCACAAATTCTAGGTACCCTGGGGCCCAGTAGTGAGAGCAGGTGTGTGGTGCAGAGCAGATGACTGGCCACAGGAAGGCATCTCAACGCTGTTCCTGAAAACAGCATGTCAGAGGGGCCCAAGAATCCAAATTTTTCCACATCTTTAGATAAGGAAATGAAAATTTGCTTGAATAAAGAATTAGTGTAATTTTTTTTAACTTTGTCACCCAGACATTAAATGATCATTTTAGTATTTGAGAGAGAGATGTCTTATATTTTTAATACCCTATCTCTCTACAGACATCTCTTGGTCTACCAAACGAAAATATCCACCATCCTTCCCAAAATTCTTAACTTTTTTTTCCCTTTTTTGTAATCAAGATGATACTTGTGATTCATGGGGTATTTCAAAACGTGCATGGTGAATCTATTGTTATGGGGACCTGGATACACTGTTTGAAAATTCACTATAAAAGTCCAAAATAGAAGGCTTAGTTTTCAAAAGAACTTTCCAGTTGAGTTGAACAGCTCTAGAAGTTAAAAATGGATTTTTCTTTTTTAAAATATTATTTAAATAAAAATATCCTCACTCTTTGTGAAACTGGCACACACGCTTGTTTTGTGACGCTTTCTACCCAGATACTGACTTGCCTTTGAGCAAAACGGTGAAGCTGTTCTTTCAGCTTGGGAACATTTTGGTATTATTTTTCTCACCACTAGTCTACTCAATTCAAACCAAAAGCAAACCTCAAAGTGTTTATGTGATATCTGTGGAACACACTGGCTGCTTACTGCATTTTAATAAGAATGTCAGTATAAGAAAATATTAAAATAGCTATTTTGGATTCTGGCATATAGTCAACTCCTGGGTATCCACAGGAGAAGAGCAGAGGTGTGTGTGGGGGTAAGGAGGGTGAATTTCCCAAAGCATTTATAACCAAAAACACTTATTCTGGGGTTTAGTTTATTAGATAATAGGAGCACCCTTGAAAGAGGTGTTAAAAATGTAGAAATCTTTGGGTAACTATAAATTCAGGCTTAATGATATTTATTATGTATTTCAAACGAGAGGTGATCTTGGCACACATCCCTCATCATGAGCAGCTGCCTAGCTGGAGGTTTTCTCTGAGCCTGCCCTCCTCTCTCTCACTCTCTTTCTTGCTCTTTAGGATTTGCTTGACGGGTCATCACCTTGGGGTGGAGGAGCCAAGTGGTATTTGACCTCCTCAGGTAGCTTGTTGGGTGTGACTAGCTAGGTTTCTGTTTGGCGGAGGAGGTGGGGTTTGCATGACCATTGTGACAGTTGCTATGCTTGAATAGATCGCTTCTCTTTAAATGACTCTAGAACATTACAGATTTCACTAGTGCTTTTTGATGTATGAACTTTATCCACTTTTCCATCCACAAATCAACACAATTAACCAAAACAGGTATTTTCCTCTTTGCTCACTCAGGTAATAAAAACCACCTCTGTGTAGGGAAAAAAAAAAAAAGATGAAAGTATGAATTACAAATGATTTGAGGTTATTTAAAAACAAATGGAATCTGTGGATTTCTAGCTAATAAGTATATTACTATTCTGGCAAGTTTGAGTGGTTTTGTTAAATAACCTTCCTTTTTCTCACATGCCTTATTTGAGATCTCAAACCATACTACAAAGCTATAAGAATCAGAACAGTGTAATATCAGCATGAAAGCAGATGCATAGATGAACGGAATGGAATAGAGAGCCCAGAAATAAACCCACACATAAAAGGCCAATCGTTTATGGCGAAGGAGGCAACAATGTGCAATGGGGAAAGGACAGTCTTCTCAATAAATGGTGCTGTGGCACCTGGGCAGACATAGGCAAAAGGATGAAGCTGGATTCCTTTGCTATTGTAGACTATACACAGAGGTCAACCGAAAACGGATTAAGGACTCAAACATAAGACCTGGGACGCCTGGGTGGCTCAGCGTTTAGGCATCTGACTTTGGCTCAGGTTGTGCTCCTGGGGTTCTGGGATTGAGTCCTGCATCGGGCTCCTCTCAGGGAGCCTGCTTCTCCCTCTGCCTGTGTCTCTGCCTCTCTCTGCGTCTCTCATGAATAAATAAGTAAAATCTAAAAACAAACCCAAGAAACAAAAATTAAATGTAAGACCTGAAACCATAAAATACCTAGAAGAAAGCAGGCAGTAAGTTTCTTGACATTGGTCTTGGCAGTGGATTTTTGGATTCAATATGAAAACAAAGGCAACAAAAGCAAAATGAACCAGAGGGACTACATCAAACTAAAAATCTGCACAGTAGAAGAAACCATCAACACAACGAGTAGGCAGCTTACAGAATGGAAAAATATATTTGTGAATTATATAGCTGATACGGGGTTAATGTCCGAAGTATATAAAGAACTCATACAGTTGAATAGCCAAAAACCAAACTATCCTTTTGTAAAATGGGCAGATGATCTGAGCACTTTCCCAAAGAGGACATACAGATAGCTGACAGCTACATGAAAAGGTGTTGAACATCAGTATTATCTATGAAATGCAAATCAGAACCACAGTGAGATATCATCTCAAACCTGTTAGAATGGCTGTTATCAAAAAGACGAGACAAACAAACGCTGGTAAGGATGTGGGGGAAAAGGGAACCCTTATGCACCGTTGGTGGGAACGTAAATTGGTGCGGCCACACTGGAAAGTAATACGGAGGTTCCTCAAAAAGATGAAAAGCAGAACCACCATATACTCCAGCAATTCCACTTCTGGGTATTTATCCAAAGAATGTATAACTTGAAAAGATCTATGCCCGTCCATGTTCACTGCAGCTTTGTTAATAGCAGCCAAGACATGGAAACAACCCCCATGTCCATCGACGGATGAATGGATAAAAAAGATGTGGTATATAAATACAGTGGAATATTATGCAGGCAGAAAAACGGAATGAAACCTTGCCATTTGCAACAACATGGATAGATTTTGAGAATAATATGCTAAGAGAAGTAGATCAGACAAATACCGTATGATCTCACTTGTATGCGGAATTTTAAAAGAACCACAAAACAGTGAATCCATAGATACAGAGAACAGATTGGTGGTTGCCAGAGGTGGGAGGTAGAGGTGGTTAAGAGATACCAACTTTTTGGTTATAAATAAGTCCTGGGTTGTAATGTTCATCAAGGCCATTACAGTTAACAGTACTGTATTGTATATATGAACGTTGCTAACAGAGTAGGTCTTAAAACTTCTCATCACAAGGAAAAAATTAACTGTGGTGATGGATGTTACCATAGTATTATTATGTTGACGATTTGACAATACATAGATATATCAAATCATTATGTTGGAATGTTATATGTCTAGTATATCTCAGTTAAAAAAACTTAGGTATCTAAGAAAAATTATGGTTTATTCTTCCCTTTTTGTCTTGTTTATGTGTGTATATACATATATATTACATAATTTATAGGTAAAATACAAAAATGTAGGTATATGTATATATGTGTACATTGATCTGTACTTTATATTTCCAAAGAAAAGGAATCTCACCTGGTTATACTTTACAAATGAATATACAGACTGTAACTGGTTTTTTTTCTCCCCTGTGAGGAGAGGACATTATGAGGGAGGGATGGTACATGAGTCGGTATTTCTAAAATTGTTTCAATAGAGGGATTAAAGTTTTTGTTTTTGTTATTTTTTTCCCTTCATAACTCTTATGCACTGTGCTTTTTTTTTTCCCCCTTTACTTTTGGCTAGCTTCTTTTTCCATAATTACACTTGCCCATAATTGTGCTTGAACAGTCTTGGGAGAGAAACTCTGTGGCTTTCTGAAAAACTGTTCTTTTATATAAACTTGCTCAGATGAGTTATAGGAGGAACTATCCTCTCTGGTTTCAAAATGAGTTTAAGTACCGTGTGGGGGACTTTCCAAATGAGTAAAGCATGCCATGGTGTGTGGTTAGCCAATACAAAACTAAGGGACAGTGACAGCTGTTGCTAACTTGTGAAACATACCTTTGGGTTGAAAGTGGTATTTGGAAACTCTAACTTCCATTGGTACATGACTACAGATGCATCAAGAACTGTTTCCTAGGGTAACAAAACGGTGGTACGGTGGTGGTGGTATATCCATTCAGATGATAAACATATCTGTTTTTATTTTTATTTTTTAATTTTTTTTTTAACGATAGTCATACAGAGAGAGAGAGAGAGAGAGGCAGAGACACAGGCAGAGGGAGAAGCAGGCTCCATGCACCGGGAACCTGACGTGGGATTCGATCCCGGGTCTCCAGGATCGCGCCCTGGGCCAAAGGCAGGCGCCAAACCGCTGCGCCACCCAGGGATCCCATGATAAACATATCTATTCGCTCTCTTTGTGTTATGTTTTACTCAGCAAAGGCACAAGCTAAAATCCTGAACTGTATCTTATTACCAGAAGCACCCAAAGTGGGCAAATACATATTTTAAGGGCTTCCTGGAGAGGGCTTTGTGCAACATGTCATAATACTTGAGGATGTTTATGTTAATACATTTTCATTTTATTAAATGCTATTAAAAAAAACTCATGTTCTAAATGTACTGCCCATAGTACATGAAACACTTGTGTCTAACCCTTATGTGTACAAAGTTATGTAGGCAGTTTTAGAAATGTGTATTTGTGAAGAGGGGAGAGAGAGTGAGCATGTATTGAATACCTCCTCTGTGTTCTGTAATCTCTTTCAGGAATTAAAGCCATCTTGGAAGGCAGATGACTTTTTTTTTTTTTTTTTTTTAATGATAAGGCTGAGGTGTGACAGTTAGAACGTGTGCTACTATCACGCAGCTAGCTAGTGACAGAACCAGGACTTGAACCTCAGTTTGTCTGAAAACAAAACCCTCGCTATTCCCAGAGGACCATGTTGTCTCAGTTCACTTTCTCTTCTCATCCTAATGTGAAACCAGAGGATCTCATTTCACCAAATTAAACCTAGATAACTCCTTATAAGCTAGAAATTTTAGTTCATGTAACCCTGGTCCCTGTGATCTAAAACCATATGCCAAAATGCTTGGCAAACGGTACCTTTTGAAGACTTTTAACAAACATTCAGACGGTGAGTTCTCGGAGTGGTGAAGATTCTCATTGGCATAGGTTTTAAAGTAGTTTATTTTCACTACCGGAAAAGCTGTACAGTTCTTGTAACTGGACTATGTGCCTATTATAATTTTGCAGCATAATTTCCCCTTAGATCTGGAGACTTTCTGTGCAGCTGCTTTAATTTACATCCCTCTTTTGGGGGAAAATCTGAAAGGATATATGTCCCTACTATAAATGGTGTTTCAGAATACAGATTGGGAGACGAGATATAAAATTTTTATAAATATTCCCTAATTGCTCTTTTATATGTTGATAGGTTCTGAGGCTGTCTAGCCAAATTTTGCTTGTTGCTTTTTAAACATTAAACTGTCCTGTCAGTTTATGGTTTGTTTAAAAGAAGACTGGGGTTTTTCTCCTGGTCAAGTTAGAAGATCAAGGGTAAAAATAAGAGAAACAGCATAGAAATAAACTTTCTATGACTATAGAAATATGAGTACAAAAATAGACTCTGACTAATAAACAATGTTAAAAACTATGGAAAAAAAAAGACAATTACTGTAAGGCAAACATTTTTAAGTATAATTAACCCAAATGTTGGGATATAACAGAAAAACCTAAATAGATACCTGCAAGTCTTAGGGACAGGAGACCAATGGAAATATTCTAAGGCCCTGAGGAGAGTGTGTGGGCAGTTCTCAGACTCTGCGGCCCTAAGGGCAGAATTAATGCCCTGTCTTGACAGAAACCAAAGTGGTGGTAGTGGTGGGGAACGTGTATGGAGGTTATGTACTGATTCAACCAGGATATGTTTGGAGAGAAAAGAAAACACCAGTTTTCCTTTTGCAGCCTTGTCAAGCCCCAAGCAAAACAAGAGAAGACAGAAAAACACAGGAATAAACACACAGGCTGTGTTGTACGGTGGCTTCCACTTCTCTTCCAGAATAAACACTATCATGATGAACATCTTGGTGCATAGTGATTGTTCCATATTTAAGAGTTTTTGTTGCTTTGTTTCAGTGAAGAATCTCACAAGTAGGATAACAAGGGGAGCGTACATTTTCATCATTCTCCATGTGGAGATAGGACCTACAATTTGTTAGTATCGGAAAAAGTTGGTTGCCTTTCTTTTCTGTGTTTGGAGTAGAGCCCACTGTACTTGAACGCCACTAGCTCTCATGGCTCATGGTTCTCAGCAATGTATAGAAAGCATCTATTCTATACTCAGTCAGTTACTTTAATCCAGCAATTGTGATGGCAATTTGAGGGACTTGGAGTATTATATTTGGGGTCTAATATTTAGTTAACTTATTTGACCGATGAGTGTGTAAATAATTGGATGAATACCAACGGTTATGCTGTGGAAGAAATTAAACTATCAGGAATAGAATACAGCCTGTCTTCTCTCCCCATCCTTAGATGTATTTACTAAAAAAAATAAAAATAAAAATAAAAATAATTATTTGTTAGTATGTTTTTTGGAGAAAATTTCAAAGATCTGCATACTCAAAAATTATAGTCACTCATAATTAATTGTACCATCCAGTAATAACGACTAACAATTTGAACATAAATTTGTATGTATGAATTTTTTAACACAGTTGGGATAATATAGTGTGTATTTTGTGGTGCGCCCCCCCCTTGATAGTATTGGCCACTAGTGTTTTTGCAATGTCATTAAAATTCCTTATAGATATTGGTTTCAAATGACTCCATGATATTTTGCCTCATATTAATTTGTTATACTTAACATTCTCTTGCTGAGGGATGATTAATTTGTTTCCATTTTATTTAATGGTTATCATGGAACCCTTTTTTCCACTTTTATAACTAACATGCCTGATTTGATGGCGTAACATATTACTTGATCAAAAATGGCTTGCTTCTTGTTCATTAAAAAGCCTGAGCATTTGGGAGCTTGGGTGGCTCAGTTGGTTAATTGTCTGACTCTTGATTTTGCCTCGTGGTCCTGAGATGAAGCCCTGCATTGAGCTCCTTACTCCTTGGGGAGTCTGCTTGAGATATTCTCTCTCTGTGTCTCTCTCTCCCCCCCCCCGCCCCAATTCCCCCACTTGTGCATGCTCTCTCCTGCTGTCTCTCACATTAAAAAAAAAAAAAAAAAAGCCCGAGCATTTGAGAATATAATTCAAGATTGAGTTACTTTTGTGTTTATGCTGCAATAATTTTAAGAAATATTTCTTTGCATTTTAAATCCCTGTTTTAGAAAATTGTCTTTGTTAGCTTCAGTTTGATCTACTTTTGTTCACACTTCCATGAAATATAAGTTGAGCAAATAAGTGCTAGGTATTCAGATTACAGTGCAAGCCAAGATGGACAGAGTTCCTGTTCTTACAGAGCTTACTGCTTGGTTGAAAAGTATTATATTAAATAATTATCTAATAATTATATTAAATAATTACCTATGTGAAGTAATTAAATGATTATAGAATTATACTTGTAATAACTGTTATAAACCAAAAGTTACAAGTGTAGCACTAGAACATATACTTGAGGAATCTAAACTTGTAGGAAAAGACAATTCTTCAGTTAAGAGCATTCTCATTAATTTTACTCTCTTTTGTGCCTTCTATTTAAAATAGAAAGCCTCTATGTTTTATCTGAGGAACTGTCACAAACCAGAGGATACAATTCAGACCCTTTATTTATATAGTGTTTTGTTCTCACCAAATACCCAGTCTGGAGGAAAAGAAATATTAATCCTTTTGGTTGAGTATTTGACTTCTGAGCTGGAATTTTTTATCTGAGCTAGCAAATTTCAAGGTATAAGTTGAATTCTTTTAGCCAGCACTGTGGTTTCGAAGCATGAGATTTCATCACCATGATTAAAAAGCATTGGCCTGCTCACAAAGCAAGTTAAGCACAAAATAAGCAAAACGATGTAAACATGTGCCTAAGACCAGGGTCCTATGAGGCCAGTGGTGTTTATGAAATCAGTACAGTGAGACATGAGAGGATATTGTACATCATTTAGGGGAATTGTGCCTTGTGGAATCTTTATGGAAAGGGTGAGTTAATATTTGGTTCGTATGTATTTGATTGCTCACCAATTTAGTTAGCAGAAGTCACATTGGATGGAAGGCTGTAGGCAGTTGATCTGGGGTCCAGGTTAGATTCAGCCTTGATCTGATGCCAAAGTTGGAAACAAAATCTGAGATACAAGGTGATGAGTTAATAAAGAAACAAAAGTGAAGAATATAGAGCTGAAAATCAAGTTAAATGCCCTAGGATTTATTTGGAGGTAAGGTGGGATCTACAAAGTGCTAGTAGGGTAACTGTGCAGGGTGAGAAGATTTGAAGAGGAAGGAAGTATCTCAAATTTACTTATGTTGCATGGAGCCTTAGACTGAAGAGAGTGTGGTACTCTTAAAAGTAAGAAGGTTAATATAAATACCCAATGTCCTACACTTAAATTCACAGCTGTTTGCATCTTGTCGCATTTGCCATCTCTCTCTCTCTCTCTCTCTCCTCTCTTTCTCTTCTCTTTGTGTACTATTGTTCGTTTTATTTGTGATAAATTTGAAAGTACTTTAAAACTGTTGATTTTTATAAGTTGACTTTGTGTATGGCCACTTGACTGAATTCTTTCTTACTCTTACCAATTCATTTGATTTTCTTGGATTTTTCTAATTAGAGTATATCAGCCGCAAATAAATGATTCTGTTTCTACGTTTATAATTTTCATACCTCTTAAATTTTTTCTTCTTATTTTATCAAATTGTCCAGAACCTCTAGTGAATATTAAGTAGTATCACTGCTAAAATTCTGACTTTAATGGGAATGTTTCCTTTAGTCCACGGTTGAATATGATGATTGCAGTTAGCTTCTGGTGAATATTCTTTACATAGTTTTAGAAATCATCTTCTAATCATAACTTTTTGAGTATTTTTGTAGGAATGGGCATGAAAATTTTATCATTAGAAATTGGCTTCTATAGTTCACATTTTTCCTTAGTATGTAGTGAATTTAGTAATGGATTTTTCTGATGTCAAGCCTGTCATTATATTCCTGAGATAAATCCTATTTGGTGATGATCTTTTATTCATTTAATATATTTTGGTGCTGACATATAAATTATATATATATACTATTATATACCTATTAACTACATATATATGTGTGTGTGTATATGTGTGTGTGTGTGTATATATATATATATATATATATATATAGTTTTTTTTTAAGATTCTTTTCATTTATTTTAAAGAGAGTAGGATGAAGGGGCAGAGGGAGAGGGAGAGAGAGTCTTCAGCAGACTCTACACTGGGCATGAGCCCGATGCTGGGCCTTGATCTCGTGACCCTGAGATCAGGACCTGAAGTAGAAATCAAGAAAAAGTTGGACCCTTAACTGATTGCACCCCCCCAGGTGCTCTGATGCTACTATATTTTAAGTAGATCAATGAATGTGAATGCAATTGTCACTAATGAATCACACATCCACATAGAAGTATTTCTTTTATATATTTTTATCATTGATCTGCTTCTGACATCTACAAATAGTAAAGGCATAGCTCCTAATACAGGGAAGACTACAGAATTTTTGGTTAAAAATTGGTCTTCAGACTTGAAGTCATTGGGAATTCGTAGTCTCGATAGTTGAAAAACAAATTTCAATACTCCTCCTCACCCTCATTCTGTTAGTTTTGCACAGGAATCTGTTATCTACAAAAGGATCTTGATGTTAATCTGTACACCCTCCAGTGTCACACATTAAAGGAGCTTCCAGAGGTGGTCTCAGTTCTCCTATTTTCTGTTATCTAAGACTCAAAAAACTAGTGATTGCATTGTATTCTTATGAAATAGCTCATTGTACCATTTTACAACCAATCACATATCTCCTGACATGAGTGTTGTAGGACATTTTAGTTAATATTGTTTTCTTGTATGCTCAGAGTTGGTTAAGATACTCTTTTCTTGCATATTTAAAATTACAACTTTTTTTTTTCTAAATAAATTAGAATTGTGAATATAACCCTTATTCTTTGTAGGCTGGGAAGGGGGAGGCTGATATTTCTTCAGAATCCTTACTAAGAAAAAAAAGAGTCTTTAATAAGAATTAATTATCACTATTCAGGTAATTGTAGGATGAGCAAGATATTAGGTTTAGACTTGAGAAATCCCTGAAGCCAGCACGTTGAGTTGTCTCCTCGTGGGCAGGAAGGAATCTAGATAATCAGAATTATTCTGATAACTATTATGTCTGTTTTTTAAAAAATGCCTCAGAGTCTTTGGGGGGGCTAAATGTATTCCTCCCCCCTTTTTATAAAATCCGTAAGGCTGTAAATGTGGATTCCAGAAAGAAGATCATTTTTAAAGCCAAATGCTGCTGTAACGTAAGGCTCTTGGATCAGGGAACATTTGCCAGTGTCAGTATTGCCAGTGACTTAGATAATGACCGTTTGGTTCAGAAAGTAAGAAAGAGAGCCTTGACTTTTCTCTAAAAATATGAACTTACAAAAGAATGCATATCGAGTACTGAGTAATCCTAATGACCAGTGTGTCTGTCTCTCTCTCTCTCTCTCTCTCTCTCTCTCTCTCGTCTTTCTCTGAGGAAGCCAAAAATAGGACGGTTAATATCTTAAAGGATTCTCGTCTCAAATACTGGGATGCCCAGATACAAAGGGGACGTGCTGAGATGCTGGCTTGGTAAATGAAAACCCAGCAAATCAGAATCCTCCCCGGGGCCTCAGTCATGTTATGTAAGTGGTCACCCAGATGGATTTTTAACTCTGATTTTCCTAAGTTCTTTCCCATCCATTTGAACGGTGGTGGAAGGTGCTCTAAAATGCAAAATAACGAGGAATGCACCGCTGTTACTTTAAGAAGGAAATTAAGTAGGGAGGGAAAAGGAGGATGTTGTGACTGCTGACATTTGTGGCCTCTTTTCATTTGCGTAAGAGGTGGACCGGCTTCTCTGTGGCTGCGGTTGCCATGGAGAGGTAGTGGGGGAGGACTCCCAGGACCAGCCCGAGACAGCGGCTGCTTCTCAGAGCTGCTCCCGAACGTGACGTGGAGGGGCAGGGAGCGCAGGTGTGCCTCGGCGGCACAGCGCGTGGGGGCTGGTGACCTGTCATGGCTGGTAACGTGACTGTGCACAGACCCCTGGGGGTGACAGACATGTTGGTGGACGGGCCTGTGGCTTCTCTATGTGAACTGAAAGGATTGTGATGTTGTATGTATGCCCACGCTTCCTGCGATTTCTTACACGCGAGATTGGCTTAGAAGAGTTTAAGCATATTTAACCCTGACCGACACCCTTGTTCTAATGAGAAACTTAACTTTGGTTGGCATGTTTGCATAGAGATAAATGACATAAACAGTACGTTGAATAAATTCCGATGGGAGTAATACACTCAGAAAAATCTGATCTAATATGGTAGATCAAGTCGCAACCAGAGATGAATGTGTTACTAACCTGGAGTCCTTAATTTACAGACGAGAGGGACAGAGCAGTGTAGCTGGGTAACACAGGAAAAAGGAAAACAATAAAAGTTGTAAGGATTCTTCTCCATTAACAGGGAGAAGAAAACCAGTTGTGTGTGTTTGTGTAGCTGAATATGCTTGATCTTAACAGATGAATCTTGTCATCACTGTATTTTGCAGGGTGTGTGTGTGGGGGGTGTGTAGTTTCAGATCAAATAGAGCATTGTGTTAATGAGTTTGTAGTGTGATCATTTTAGGACTTTTTTTGTTTTCTTCACGTAGCTGGTAAATTGAATCTGGTGATATAGTAGTCTTTTGTTTTCTCGTGGGTAAAATTGTGGATGATGCCTTTGTTTAAAGATAGAATGCGATTGGTGATTTTAACTGGAACTACTGTTTAAAATATTTTTGGGTGAATTTATGCTTCTCTTGAGGAAATCATATCATGTCTCAAATTTACCAAGTTTAAAAAAAAACTTGACTTTTCAGTTTTCTAATGAAATCTGAATGAGAACTGAATATTAATACTGTTTTTATAGTAGTTGAGTCAGAAATGGCTTAGGTGAAGAATACGTTGTAAGGTTGTAACTGTTGTTGGCTGCTTAACGCATAGTACAACTTATTTTAAGAATGACAACTAATTGCTTGTTTAGTCTGTGAAAGAAATGCCAAACCAAGTGTTTTTTTTTTATAAGATAGCATTATTAAAATTTATACACAGTGTCATACAGAGTGGTACACAGTGCTTCTGAAAAGATTTGCAATGTAATACACAGATTTATTACAGAATTTACTTAGAAAGTGTTAACTTCAAGTTAGGGTACTTCAAACATTGTTCCAAAAATATTTATTGGAAATTATATATATATATATATATATATATATAAACTATTCCTTAAATGATAACATTATTTGGCTTACTAATAATTTCTCTTTCTTTTGTATTGGAAATATTGTATAATAAGATTGAGTTTCCTAACTTTTTAAATATAATATAGACAAAAGTTCATGAGTTATTAGGTACAGATATTGATGAATTTGACATTTTCATTGCTTTTCTTAGTTGTTAAATTAATTCCAAGGTGCACTGATTCAACAAGGAAACCAGAACTAGTTTTCTTGATCACTCATGCAAGTCAAAGGGCTATGAAGTGTAAAATATTTGCATATTTGTTAGGTAATTATAAGTAATTTTTTTCAAAGATGCATTCATTATTTTAGATAGAGATAAAATAATGGGGAGGGAGGGGCAGAGGAAAAGGGAGAGAAAGAATCTCAGCAGACTCCTTGCTGAGCACAGTACCCACTACGGGGCTCGATTTTATGACCCTGAGATCATGACATGAGCCAAAACCAAGAGTCAGATGCTCAACAGACTGAGCCACCCAGGCGCCTCAATAATAAGTAATTTTGAATGAGTATCAACTGTAAGCTGAGTATTCTTTTAAACATTTCCCCTTGTTGCCTTTTCTCAAGCTTATGCAACTTTGTGAGGTGGGTGTTGTTTTCTTACCCATTTTATAGATTAGGAAACAGAGATTTGGAGAATCGAGTCACTTGTCCAATATCATAGAGATAAGAAGGAGGGCAGGATTTGAACCCATGAAAGTCTACAACCACCACACTTTATTGTTTCTTTCATGTGAAAACTATAACCGGAGGTAGCAAGAAAGTTTTGTGTTCAGGTGTCCTGGGATGTCCAGCCTTCCATGTCTTAGCCGAGTGACATAGCAGAAGTTAGGGCTGCTCATGCCTCAATTTTTTGGTGGGTTCTTAATGATGGAATATATGTGAATACTTTAATCTTAGTGCTAATGGGAAGGCTGCTCCCCCCAACCCCCATGGCAGTAGTTACTGGCTAACATGCACTCTTATTCATAATGCTAAAATATAAGATAGTGATCAAAATTATATTTTTATTGTTCTGTTTAGAAGGAATGGAATAGAGGAGTAAAAGATATGATTAAAATAATACTGAACCGTTTTGCAGAGATCCTTTCAAATATGGGTCCAAGTTTACACAGCAGGGTTTCTTGACCTTGACAGTAAGGATGTTTGGGGCTAGATCATTCTTTGTTGAGGGAGCTGTCCTGTGTGTCAGTAGGACGTTTAGCAGTATCTCTGGCCTCCATCCTCTAGATGCCAGCCACAGCCCCTCCCCTTCAATTGTGACTACCAAAAACGTCTCCAGACATTGTCCGATGCCTTCTGGGGGACAAAATCATTCCTGGCTAAAGACCACTATTAGAGATATATAGGGATCAATCAAGTAAATAAACATAGTAGGATTACAGAGTGTGTTGAGGACTTTGATGGAATAGACCAAGACACTCTAAACAAGAATAATGTGAGGGAGCACACTGGCAGTTGTGGTGGGTGTGGCTGCACGTGGAGTGTGGGTTAGCCAAGGGAAGGGCATGAAAAGACATGGAGGCCAACTCAGAGGCTGTGGCAGGGATGTCAGTGAGAAGTGAGGGCCTGGGGATGCCTGGGTGGCTCAGTGGTTGAGCATCTGCCTTTGGCTCAGGGCATGACCCTGGGGTCCTGGGATCGAGTCCCACATCAGGCTCCCTCTGTGGAGCCTGCTTCTCCCTCTGTCTGTGTCTCTTCCCCCCCACCCCCTTCTCTCTCTCTCCCTCATGAATAAATAAAATCTTAAAAGAAAAAAAAAGTGAGGGCCTGGACCAGCCATTGGGGGTGGACAGTTGGGAGAGCTTTCTGGAGGGAGAGTCAGAAGACTTGGGGTTTGCTAGAGTATTACAGTGCTGACAGCAAAGAGTAAAGAACAAAGAGGATATGAGAGGTGGATGCTGGGGAGTCTGCAAGACTAACTTGCCAGCTGAGCGAACCTTCTGTGTGTCAGCTTGGCTGCGTGTGGGATTCACGTGTGTTTCTTAGCAAAGTTAGAAGTGACTGAATGTCCCAGACCTTTGTGAATATTGGAAACCGTGAGTCTTATGTCTGTGACTGCCAAGTGAGTGCATATTTAAAACATGAAGGGTCAGATGTGATCTTGAGAGACAGGAGACCTCCCCATTTTGGCCAGTGGTGTGCCTTGGTGCACACTACTGCTTCTTCTTGGGTCCCTGCCCCTGCCTGTCCCCCACCCTGGTTTCTTTCCTTGGCTCCTGAGCTTTCTCCTCCAGTGCATCCACATGTGAAGTGATTACCTTTTTGGATACCACATGAATATCTTGCTTTTGAGTCACAGTTTTGAAATTTGCAGATTCCTTAAAGCAGCGCATCTCTGTAGTAGGCACAGCGTACGCCATACATTTAACAAATGCTAAGGACACAACATCCCAGACCCTGTCTGCGGCACAGTATCCAGGGAAACCCAATGGAACTTCTCTCTTCATGCAGCAGATCACCTCAAAAGGCTGTTTTCTGAGGCTCTTTTAGTCAGTAAGATCACACGAGCATGACCTAATGATCTTTTGTTAATAATCGTAGGGGAAACCACTCAGAGTTGCAATTACACTGTTGCTAGTATTACAGGATTGTGATGCCAGTTACCTCAGCAGTGATGCTAAAGACTAGCCCCCTGGCCTCCCCACACAGCTAAACTGTGATGTTGGAATTGTGTGTGTAGCTAAGTGTGTCTGTCAGTCATTTCCACGGTAATAGAGTAAAAATTCCTTTTTGCATCAGAACTGAGGCCTTGCAGTTCATTGGCCTGGCCAAAGGGGGAAGACAAAAGGAGAGGAGAGAAGCCACCTTTCCTGACAGCTTCGTGGAGTCTTGATTTCTTGGTTTGCCCCCCACCTCCTCCACAGGCCCCACTCCTGATCAGCTATTGGTTGCTTTATTTCCTCTGGGAGAAGGACTTTTTCAACTCCATTTTCCATCCTGAGTCGTCTTCCCTGTGGGTCTTCATCTCTGTTCATTCGCTCTGACAGATACGAGTTCAGCCACATTGGAACACACGCCGTGTTTCTAGAGTTGTGTGTGTGCTGTAGGGATTGGTTTTCCTCTCTGCAGGTAGCTTCAAAATCGCAGAGATGGAAAAGAGGCTTCCACGTAATAGAGAACTTAAGGAATAAATGAGACCACCAGTAATAAATGGGCAAATGGGATACAGTTGAATACCACTGAAGAGACACTTCACTACAGATGGTAGTGCAGAGCAGATAAAGTTCTTGGGATGTATAGGAAGGGAAGAAGCTGTCTTTGCTGGATTTATTGGAAGATTCTGAGAGTTGAATGAAGCTTGGTCATGCAACATTGGTGAGGTCTGGGGGACAGAGTGACTGTGGGAGACCCTTGCCATGGAGTTGATGACTTGAGTGATACAAGCATGAAAGAAGTGAGCTGACACACACGAACTTGATGCTGGAGGAGCTAGGGTAGTTAGTGCTGGTGCACGCTAGAGTAGGGGCCCTGGGAGGGGCTGCAAGAGCATGCGGTCTCACAGTGCAAACATGAGAGAGGATGAGGAGGCACTGCCAGAGCAGACAGGATGCCGTTTTGCTGTGCACGGATACCCAGGGAAGAGCCACAGCCATCTAGTTGTAGAGAAGCTGTATGGTCGTGTGGAGGTAGAGGGGTAGGGAGGGCACATTCTGGAGGCAGTGTGCCGGGATTCCCATCTGGCACGTCTCCTCATCAGCCCTATGAAGCCGGCTTCTGTGGGCCTCAGTTCACTCTTCTATAAAGAGGAGGTCACAAGGGCAGTTCCTTCCTCCTGGGTAGGTTTTCTGTGAGAGTTGAATGGGTTAGTTTTCATAAAGTCCTTAGAACAGTGTCTGGCACCTAGCAAACACTTATATTTTCGCTATTTTGATAGCTTTTTCCTCAGTAGGGTCTGAAGGAGGATGAACACTTCCAGGCAGGTGTAACGGAAGCATTGAGAGGCACTTCTCCTGAGGAATACCTGTGAATTTGAAGCAGTGATGGGAGAAGGGCAAGCTGTGTAGTGTGGGCATCCCTAAAAGGCAGTGTTGCCCATTCAAGAGAGGGTTTTTGTTTTTGCTTTTGTTTATGTTTTAAGATTTTATTTATTTATTCCCGAGAGACACAGAGAGAAAGGCAGAGATATAGGCAGAGGGAAAAGCAGGCTCCATGCAGGGAGCCCGATGGGGGACTCGATCCTGGGACCCCGGATCACGACCTGAGCTGAAGGGTCAACCACTGAGCCACCAAGGTACCCCCTCAAGAGGAGGGTTTTCAAGAGCAGAGATTCTAATGATGTGTTGGAATAGATAACTTAGGATGTCTCCATTAGCTTTAAGAAACATGTTATATGTTAATTCTGTTTTGCTAGTTTATTTAACATATGGTTTAGGGAGTTTAAAAACGAATTAATCTTACTAGCTATCCATAGTAATTACATCATGGTGATCTCTCAGGTGCTACAATATTAAAACTGAAAAGCACTATAAATTTTCTTACGTTTAGTTATATTTTAGTGTGTTTTCACCATGATTTGCCAAACAGGGTCTGTATAATGCAGGAGCCTCTAAAGCAAATGACAATAGTTGATAAATGACTAAAAAGCTATTTTTTGGCTTGACTAGATTAGATCCATACATATGAAGTTATAAGTCTAATTACTGTTATTTTTGGCCAGAGTCCTTGCAAGTGTGGGAGTTAGCCAAGTACTTCCTTTGTGAAAAAATGACATTTGTTCATTGTTTAAATTGTGATGATTGATTAAAGCCTGTGAGTTGTGTGAGTATGTGTGTGTGAGAGTGACTGCATTATAAAGTTTGGATTGGCAATTTTATACCTTGTAAAATTTCTCATAAATACTGATTCAGAACCACTTCCATGTATGAAGGGCCAGTGCTATTATTATCTTATATGAGATGTTATTACTCAATAACAGTGAAGACTAACAGGGAACATAGGCATGTATACATGTAATGGTGTGTGAGTATATTTCAAATAAGGTAATGTGCATAACAACATACATGATACAAACATACACATCATCCATTATACACGTCTACATACACAAATATACAAAATTGTATGAACAGTTACTTGACCATTCAGGCTCATAGCCTCAAACAATCATTTGAGTTTGTTTTCCTAAAATATAATTTATAATGTAACCAGTGGATTCATTTGAGGTATTTTGTAAGCGTTACTCATTTCAAAATCAGTTTAGGGAATATCTCCCTTAGTGTGTTGGCCACTAATAAAAAGCTAACTCTTAATTAAGTTCATGGTTGGCCATTCACTCTGTGGATCCCACAACCACCATACATTTCTGTACTTCTTTACCACTTTGTACTTGTAATGACCTAAATCACTCAGAAGCTAATACATTTCACATTAAAAATTATGGCATACGATATTAGTAACTGGAAATAATTGTGTTATTTATTGAAACAATAAATAATTGTTTCATCTCTCTCTTTGTGAAACTGAAAAGTTTGGGAACTTTGTCATGCAACTTCTTGAGTGGAAAACTACTTGACCAGACTAGAGCATTTATTCACTTTATAGCACAGAAAAGTTAATAAGGATTGTTTAAAAGGTGTAGCTAATCCAAAAATTGGAAATTTCATAAGGTTACTTTTCTTGTGGTTATCAGATTCTTCCCCACTTGTGTGTAGATTTATACAGTACAGAATGGTTAGGATTTGTGGCATTTGTTCAATGCCAGTGTCCAGATGATTGGACAGTTGACCCGCCATTTATGCAGCACTGTGCTTCGGACTCAGGGCTGATAAGCACCTGTCTGGTCTCTGACCTCATGGGCTACTGGTTGAGTAAGGAAGTAATTCTTGAAGCAAGCCATTACTCACAGTAAAATGAGCTGACTGCTGTCGTAGGGACAGTGTGGGGTGTTAGGTATTGTAGGAGTACGTATCAGTGGCCCCTAGCTTGATCTTCATAAATGACAAAATATTGTGAGGGTATTTTAGTTTATTTGACTCTGATTCCCCCCTTAAAAGATGATATCTGTAGTTGATGACTAAAATTGTTAGACTTTGTCTGTTTTCACCTTATTTCTCTCCCCTCTACCACCTACTTATAATTTTTCATATCCTTTTACCTTCTGATTCTTGCTGGTGAGGGAATTACCCTTTGGCAAGGATGCAAATTGGACTATTTTGAGGTGAAAAGCAGACATTATCTGACCTCTGAATATTTTGACTAACATGTTGAGTTGAATAAGTTAAAGGGAAGTATAAAGAACAGTGTGTTGCAATAATTACAGCGCCATTCAGTACATGTTAATGTATCCTCAGTTTGGAAGGAGGAAACTGGCATCCATGACTTTGAAAACATGGAATAATCATTTAAGCGAGAATATAGAAACAAAATCTGAGAGCATATGTGTATATTTAATAGGTGAACAGATGTAATACACATAATATATGAATTTTTTAAGTATGTAAGTAAGGACTTATATACTCTTAGAGAATTGAGGCATTCAAGTTTTGTTTTTGATTTGGCTACTCACATGTACATACATCTATCTTTATACATGCATTTATATGTAAATGAGTAATACATCTTCAATCTGAATAATGCATACACTTAGTTTTTTTTTAAAGATCAACTAGTACAGAAGCAATGTACAATAAAAAATTGTCTTTTCTCCCTTCTCCTGTCCCTGTTCTTTATCCTCATTCTAAGAGGCACTCACACTAATTTTAATTTCTTTGTTACTTTTCAGAAACCTTTATGCAGACATGACAACATCATTTTTTAAAAACTGAATTATACAATCTATGCTGGTCTGAACCTCTGATGTTTTTTAAAAAATTAGGATTCTCATTCTTTAAAAAGTCATTGCCCAAATCCCTGGAGTTATAAACTAAAATTGAAAGCAAAAGCCATACTAGTAGGAAAGCACCTACTAGTGAGCTGACTACTGATAAAATTTGGCTGCACCCAAGCCTCCTGCGGGATTTTGGGTTGCCATTTATTCCCAACCATTCATTCGGTCAATGTCTTTGTCAGTTTATTCCTGATATGTTAATTTTCTCACTCATAATGTTATTTACAGAATATGTATTTGAAGTAGTATGAGAGCAAAGTACTTTCAGTTTTCTCTAGTGACTAAGCATGTTACAACACAAACTGGAATGCTTTATTTTTTTTTTTTATTTTTTTTAATTTTTATTTATTTATGATAGTCACACACAGAGAGAGAGAGAGGCAGAGACACAGGCAGAGGGAGAAGCAGGCTCCATGCACCAGGAGCCCGATGTGGGATTCGATCCCGGGTCTCCAGGATCGGGCCCTGGGCCAAAGGCAGGCGCCAAACCGCTGCGCCACCCAGGGATCCCCTGGAATGCTTTAAAATAAACATGAGGTCTAGATTCTTAATTCCAAATCTGTGTGTCCAGCCTTGACCAGTCAATAGAATTCTATTTAGCTTCCTTTCAAGTCTCTCTCCTGGAATAAGCTCTTGGGACTCATGTTCCAAACTGATTATCATGTCTACAAATGGACTTCCCATCCCTAATAAACCATTTTTGGTTCTTTATTCATTTGTTCATTTGGTAATTGATCGGTAGATTCCTAAATGCTAGTAGAGCGCTTGCTCTGTCATATATGTACATTGCCAGGTGTGAATAGATGTGTGGATAGATGTGGGGGAAAGTAGGTCATTTGCCTCTATGATGTGTGGTGTGGCTCTATCCGTCACCTACTCAGCAAACCTGAACCTTCTGTGTCATTTGAGACTCTCTGATTACTTTCCTGATATGTTAGCTTTTCACCACATTCTCTTCTCACCCTGCATGTTTACTTTCTGCCACACCACACCTACTCATTGTACCCCACATGCCGTGTACTCATTCCTACTTTCTTCACGTTCTTCCCTCCCAGAAGCTTTTTTCATTTTCCCTAGCATTTACTTGAGCTCACACTCTGCCAGTAGTTAATAGAATGAAATAATTTGTTATTTATTTAAAAAGAGAGGATGCTCTCAGTTTTTCAAAAGATTGCCAAAGCTGATAGTCTGCTTGCTGTGTGAAATGTGTACCAGAAAATAGGTTGGGAACAAACCATCTAATAATCTATTTCAGTTTTGTGGTTTTTTAAAAATAATCATATCAATCTAGCATTTTAAGACTTGGTGTAAGATAAAATAACTTTAAAGGTATTAAGATTCAGATTTGTATGAGTTCATTACTTAGTGATGACCTTGGGCTTGGGGGGCATTTGAGATGAGTTAATGTTTTTAATCATATATTTTACTTCTGTGTATGTTATAAACCATATAATATATTGGTTTTATTTTTTTTTGCTATAATGGTTAGTTTTTCTTAAAGAATTGAAAAAAAGAGAAATACAGTCTTTTTATTTGTCCTGTCTCTCTTCCTTCCTCCATATTCTGCGGTTGCACTAGGACATACATATGTGTCCTTCTCTTTGTGTTCATCCACCTTGGGGTTCACTGAGCTTCTTAGATCCATAGATTGATGTTTTAGTCAAATTTGGGAACAATACATCTATTATTTCTTCAGCTATTATTACTTCCCCATTTTCTCTCCTCTCTTTTGGGGACATTAGTTACATATATGTTAGATTACTTGGTATTGTCCCACAGGGCAATGAGACTATGTTATTTTTCAGTTTTTTCCCTCTCTGCTTCAGTTTGGATAATTCCTTTTGACTTGTCTTCAAGTTCACTAATTTTTTCTGCTGTAGCTTTTGATCTATTCTTAGTACCATCCAGTGAAATTTTTTTTCAGATATTGCAATTTTCTTGATATTATTTCCACTGTTTTTAGAGTTCTTATATATGTTCTGAAATTCTCTTACAATCGATTCTTTACAAGATTCATCTCTTTTTTTCTGTAACTTTTTTTGTCATGCATTAATAGTTTAAATTTCTTATCTGCTAATTATGTCTTGGTCATCTGTAGATCTAATTCTTTTTCCTGGCTTCTCTGTCTGTAGCAATTTCATGATTCATCTTGCTCCTAATGTTCTGTTATATACAGAACAGTGTGGTTGATATGTTATTAGAAGTCTGGATTCTGTCATTTTCATCTGACGACTGTTGAGTTTTGTACTAGCAGATGGTTAAATTACTATCAGATCTTCCAAAACTTGTGGAGGCTTTTTGGAGTAGGTCTCTTTGATTTGCCCCAAGTCCAAGATGTGATGTTAATACTAAGGCATGGCCTTCTGAGATTTCCTTGGAAATACAAGGTATTTGCCTGGATCCTCGAATGTGACAGGACTTGAATTCCAAATTCAGTGTCCCCTGTATTCATACTGCTAGTTGCTGCTGTTACTTTGCTCCGTCTTTCAGCCTGCCCTTGGGTTTCTTTCCCTTAGGTTCCTTAAGGTCCATACAAGCAGTTTAAGAGTCAACCAAGGATTTGAGGGGCTTGTTCACAGATTCCAGGCTCCTCTCTTTGAGGCTCCCTCTGGGATTTCCCCCACCCTCGATGACCAGCTGTTGTAGCAGTTCCACAATCTACCTCTGTGCCCTTTGCTCTTCAGTGACTGGTTGATTGCCCCTCAGGAAACGGCCATTGAAATGTGGATCTTAACATTGTTTGCTTCTTACCCTTCCAAGGTCAAATCGTATCCAGTTTCTATCTGCTTCCTGGTCACTCTCCAGTACCTTCCTTTTTTTTTTTTTTTTTTTTTTTTTGCGGCTATTTAATACTTCATACATACTTTTATTGTATTGACAGGGGGAGTTAGTCTCCTTTAAGCCACTCTGGCATTACCAGACGCCAGAAATCCTAAATGAGTAGATAATAAATTCTTGCTCTCAATGGAAGAGTTTTATAATATTAGTAAGATGATTACTTAAGGAATTAAGAGACTCTGGGAAGCCTCCCAAGTTGGCATGGTGGAGGAGAGGAATAAGACAGTCCTCGGATCCTTTTAGTTCATGAGTTTGGTGTCTCAGGTTGACTGGCAGCTGGTGGAAGATTTTACCGGGCCTTACTCTCCCTACATGCTGTTGTAAGCAAAAATTAGGTGGGTTATGTGTTGGGCATGTACTATGAGAATTTTGCTTTGTTTCCTTTCTTCCTTTTGCTATTGTGAGGGTATCACTTTTTACTATATATCATCGATACTAATACATTAATACATTTTACTTGATTAACATATTTTCATCTCCACAAGAGCCTGGCCTCCAAAGGGTAGACACTGTATCTAGATCAAAGCTTTGCACAGGGTTAGATCTAAGAAAGAAATGAAATGTACTGTGCTAAACACAATGCCTGATGTACTGAGAACAGTGATTTTTTTTTCTTTCCTGTCTATTCTGTAAAGAGTTGTTAAATATAATAGGACTGGTAAATTAAGAAAAAGAACAGATTATTTGTTACAATTACCTCTTTTTTTCCCCTTTTTTTTCATGCGGCTACATCAGAATAGTTTGTACTAGTAAGAGCTACATTGCTAAATTATTTTGGGAAAAAATGAACAACTAAAAAAAAAATGAAAACATATTTAGTATCACTGTGAAAATATACCTTTGAATGCTCACTTAAAATGCAAAAGAATAGGGATCCCTGGGTGGTGCAGCGGTTTGGCGCCTGCCTTTGGCCCAGGGCGCGATCCTGGAGACCCGGGATCGAATCCCACATCGGGCTCCCGGTGCATGGAGCCTGCTTCTCCCTCTGCCTATGTCTTTGCCTCTCTCTCTCTCTCTCTGTGACTATCATAAATAAATAAAAATTAAAAAAAAAAAGAATGCAAAAGAATGGTAATAGTGTAAATTAGGTCTGTGTCAGAAGTTTTTAACCTGGATTAGGGTCTCTGCAGCCCCTGAGACCATATGCAAAAGTATGTGCATGCTCGAGTGTGTATTGTCATAAGGATTTTTTTAAATAGAAACATTTTGAAATTTTGTTTTATTTTTTAAGTAGCTTTTTTTAAAAAATGAAATTTGAAAAAGTGATGGATCAGTATTGGAGTAAGAGGAAGATATTCCTTAAAAAAAAAAAGACATTGTGTCTATATAGTTCTTATGTCGTTTCATTTTTAAGGAGTGTGTGTGTGTGTGTGTGTGTGTGTGTATACACACATGGAAAATAACCTGGAATCTGATGTGCCAACATGCTAACGGTGGTTAATTTGTGTAGTTGGAATATTGTTTTATTCTTGTACCATATATTTTTGTTTACATTTCAGAACTTAAGTAAATCCTACAATATTAACTAAAACAGAAAAGACATTAAAAAGTACAATGAAATATATACCTTTCTTATGTGGACCCCTTTCTTCAGGGGTGGCTGTAAATACCAGCAGTGTTATAGAGCCTTCCGTAACACGCACACACATATACACACACATGCACACACACACACACGCGGGGGCGCATGTGTGCACACATTCTTTTTATATTCTGACACAAATGGAAGCATACTATATGCATTGTTTTACTCCTTGGGTTTTGTTTTTTGTTTTGTTTTGTTTTAACTTTCTTTCTCATCTTTAAGTTCTTAACCTCCTCCTGCCACATCCAAAGGATTTAAGAGCATTGGATAGCATATTTCTAGAAATCATTTTCTTTTCTTTTTGATATCTTTTTCAGCTTTGGTGTGTACAAACCTGACTCCTAGTGGTAGTTCAGAAATTATTTAATTTCCTGTTGGCTCTGATTATTTCTGGGGGCCATGACCTTTATTGAATGTCCACTGTATGCTGGGCCTGTGGGTACCTTGCTTCATTTACTTAATACTTATATATTATTTCTTGCTTATTATTATTATTTGAACTATAGTGGTATAACAATACACTAATAATACATTGGTAATCTCTTAGTTTTTTTTTTAAATTGTGCTTCTTTTGTTTCTTTTTAAAACTTTGGAATATGGAACTTTTATTTATTTATTAAAGATTTTCTTTATTTGAGAGACTGTGAGAGAGAAAGAGCACAAGCATGGGAAGGGGCAGAAGAGAGAAAGAGTCAGACTCTTTGCTGAGCAGGGAACCCAACACGGGGCTTGATCCAGGATCCTGAGTTCGTGATCTGAGCCAAAGAAAGATGCTTACTGACTGAGCACCCAGGTGCCCCAAAGTCAGCATTTCTTGAGTGAATAATGCATTTCAGGCAAAATATTCACATGTTAATTTCTGTCTTTCCTTTTCACAAGAAAATAAAAGATAAAATTCCTTTAAATACAACCATGAGAAGTGGCCATACCTATACATTAGATGAGTGTGTTGGGTCTGCTAAATTTGTGTTAGGAGTACAAGCAAAATCAATCAATCAATCTTGGTTCTTTTTTTCATTAGAATGCAGTTAAGTGCTTAATGTCATACAGTCTAGAGAAGCCTTTTCAGAGTCTCTTTAATACGGCACACATGTCTTGGAATTTATTTTCCTATAGAGTTGAATCTTGCTGAAGGGAAGCTAGCTGTGTATCAACCAGTAGGCCAGGGCTTGAACCATGTAGCCATAACATTCAAGCTTGTGAACTGGGACATCCATGCGCAGAAAGGGCCAGCACAGTGATGGTAAATCCAGTGGCAGGTAGCTGGGAAGACCACATGTCATAGCTCTTTGCCAAGTATGTAGTAGAAAACCAAAATAGCAAAGTATTCCTTACCCCAGACTGACATTTTATCCAGTTAGAATTCTAGAAGAAAGGTAGTTATACTTCCTTATCCAGTCTTGTGTCTTTAAATACTTTTTCTACCCGAAGGGGGTTTGGGGTAGTTATTCTATTGCTTTCTTTCTGCCCTCATATTTTTAGTCTTCATCCTTTCCTCCACCCTCTCCTTTCCCCCTACTTCTTAGAGAATATAGATTTATTTGTATTTGTGTAGTAACTGGAGATCACAAGATGGAACCAGTGGAACCAGAAATCTGAAGTATTAAACTATTGTTTACTCCAGCCCACAGTACAATTACCACAGTTCCGGGCATACTGTGAGCATTAACTGTTTCCTGATGAGAGAAAGAATGGTGAGTGGGCTTCCAGTGAGAAGTATAAGGAGGATGTCCCAAGAAGAGCCCTCCAGGTACATAGAAGTGGACAGCTTGCCTTCCCTCAGATACAGCTCAGTATGCTTAGTTTTGCCCTAGATCATAGCAACACTTTGTATTTAAGTCCTCCATTTTGTTTTGTCTGTCTTTTTCTCTTTTTTTCTTTAAGAGGCCTTTAAAAGGGGGCAGCCCGGGTGGCTCAGGAGTTTAGCGCCACCTTCAGCCCAGGGCCTGATCCTGGAGACCCAGGATCGAGTCCCATGTCAGGCTCCCTGCGTGGAGCCTGCTTCTCCCTCTGCCTGTGTCTTTGCCTCTCTCTCTCTCTCTCTCTCACTTTCTCTCTCTCTCTCGAATAAATAAATAAATAAAATCTTAAAAAAAAAGAGGCCTTTAAAAAGTTGTAGGGAAAAATGTATGTGTTACTTGCTGATGGTGGGTAAGACGGCCAGCCTGAAAAGCCAGAAGAGTTCTTTTTCAGACTTTGAGATCCACCTCTCTTGGTTCTCTCTCAGCCATCTCTACATTTACAGGCCTACCCTTGAATTTGGGGTGTGTGTGTGTATGTGCGTGCATGCACACACACATGAGGGTGCACACATGTATTTCTAAGTGCATGAATCCATTCCCGGGTTAGTGACTTAAGTTCAGTGGAACCTGGCATTTAGCCTTTCAGGATAAGAACACTCTGTCTTCCTAATCCTTTCTCCCCGTCAGAGTTACCATGACTACCTGCTCCCATTCACGACATCAGAAATCATCAACTGGGAAGAGGAAACCAATGTTGTCATACTCTAATAATAATATCTGACCCAAAAGGGGCCAAGTATTTTAATGCGGTGATTAGAAAACTACGTTAATCCATGTCAATTTTTGGCATCTTTACACAGGAGCTTATTATGTTTAAATAGTTTTTGTATTTTCAAACATACATTTTTCAGTTGGAAACTTATTTTTTAGTTTAGGACTCATATTGGTAATGAATAGTAGATCTACCTGTGATATAATGCTTATTAAGGACGTATGCTTTGACTTTGCATTGTAGCAATAGACTTGAACATCCATAGCCATGAAGCACACATGGAGCTTTCCTTCCTCGTCTTCCATGGAATTCACCAAAGGCAGCAGCCCCTCTCATGAGGCAGATGATGTCACTGCCCCGTCCCTGTTACTTGATGAAAAGCTGCTCCAAGGAGCCAGCCGATAAGATTTTTTCCCGTGACTACTTGGGTTTTACACAATTTTAAATCTTGACCTGATAGTATCTATAATTTAGAGAACATTGATTTTCCGGTTTGGCTGCATATTGGAATCACCTGGGAATCTTAGTACTGACTTGGTTGATATGGGGTGCAGCCTTCATACCCAGATTTTTAAATGATTCTGGTAATAAATGAGCACAGGTGGACTTCTGGTGTCTTAGGTGACTTATAAGAGGACAAGGCAGGAGCTAGAAGGGTGGCAATACGGGATGTGACCTTGGGCCACATTGCTTTGGCAGCCATCTGAAGAAGGAGCTTTTCTTCAAACTTAATCTCCTTGGCTGGACTTCTCATGGGTTCTGAAACTGTGTGAGGTTTCAGGAAGGAGACTTGGGGAGTTTGCTTTGTTTTTTCACTTCTTAGGCAATGTACACTCAACTATGAAAACCAGGGGTCTTCCCATCTCCCCGTAGGGGTAAAAAGGTATAATTATCCCACTATTAAAAGTGTATTTTGCACCTGGTGGCCTAACAGAGTTCTTGGCTCTGCTGAGGAAGACTAAGGGACTGTCTGCAAAGTGAAACTGGGTGATGTGTTATTAAGAGACAAAAAAATAATTTAAAAGCTTTAGAATGGTTCAGTGGTAACATTGTGTGTGTCTGTGTACATTTTGTTACATCCATGGTCAGCTTTGATACCAAGATGATTTTCTTACAGAAGAAACATTGCATTGAATCTATCCATATTTTTATTTATTTTTTTAAATTTTCATTTATTTATGATAGTCACAGAGAGAGAGAGAGAGAGGCAGAGACACAGGCAGAGGGAAAAGCAGGCTTCATGCACTGGGAGCCCGACGTGGGATTCGATCCCGGGTCTCCAGGATCGCGCCCTGGGCCAAAGGCAGGCGCCAAACCGCTGCGCCACCCAGGGATCCCCTCTATCCATATTTTTAAAAGCATGATGGGGCTTTTACTTTCCTCTTTGAACTGTTTTAAATTTTTCTCAGTGTCACAATGGAAGCATGCTTTCTGAGAAGGATAAATGAAAAATTTTGCAAAATATATAAAGTTCTATTTTTACATATGCGTAAAAGTGTAACTTTTACCTGCCGTCACACTCTGGATCTTTTTCAGATCCATGAACCCCTTGTCAGGAATTGATCATGGGGGCACCTGGGTGGCTCAATGGAGAGCGTCTGCCTTTGGCTCAGGGCATGATCCCAGGGTCCTGGAATTGAGTCCTGCATCGGGATCCCTACAGGGAGCCTGCTTCTCCCTCTGCCTGTGTCTCTGCCTCTCTCTGTGTGTCTCTTGTGAGTTAATAAACAAAATCTTAAAAAAAAAAAAAAAAAAGAAATCGATCATAACCTCTAACCAGGCTTGTTTGTGGGCCCCAACTCCCAGTCACTGTCCCCTGCCCCTCAGTTTGTCCGTCTCTTTTCTCAGTTCCTTCCTCATCACTGCCCACTGAACCACTACCCATCTTGTGTATCTGGCTGAGCATATGGCCCATCCTCTAGCAGCTTCGTCTCCCTGAATTCTTTGTCCTTCCCCCTGGAAAAGTGCAGATTTGGCATTCCTTCTCCCTTTCTTCGTGCAGGTTGCCAGACTTTGTCGAGATAAAGGGCACTGCTGTGTGCACCAGAGTATCCGGTGTCCGAGGATCTCCACGTCACAGATCCCTTGTCGCTGTTCATCAGTGCTTTCATGTGTCCTTAAAATCCTTCAGCTCTTCCATTCCTGTCAGTAATCTGTCTCACCTTAGCCAGCCATGAGGACCCCTTACGGAAACACTTGAGCTCCTCTTTCTTTGCAGACCACCTCACCTCTCATCTCAGTAAAATCGAGGCCCTTGGATGTGCATTTCCTCAACCTCAGCCTTCTCATCAGTAGACTTTTCACCTGATGTAACGTCTCTGAAAAACACACCAAACGACCTTCCCTTGGTCCTGCATTTCTCAGTGCCTCCCCAGTTCCCTCTCTCCTTCTCCACTGAGGGTTTGGAAAGACAGTTCTGCTCTGTTCTCCTCGCTGCCTCCCTCCTGTCTCTGTCCCAGGCCTGTGCGTCGGCCTCCCCACTGCGAGCTTTGCGACACCTCACCAGGATCCTGAGGGCGACCCAGGGGAAGCTTTTCCAGCCTGTACCCATTGTATCATCGGCTGATTGGGCGGTGAATACTGTCCTCCTGACCTCTGAGGCCACAATTATCTCTGGGTCTCCTCATTTTTTTTTTCAACCATTCCTTTTTTTTTTTTTTTCTTTGCCTCTTTCTTGGGTTTTCTTTACCTCCTCCTTAACAGTTGGGGCTGCCTCTCATCCCACTAGTGGTTCTTAACTGGAGAGTAGGCGGCCCATTAAAACTCTCTGTCGGGACGCCTGGGAAGCGCAGTGGTTGAGCCTCTGCCTTCAGCTCAGGGTGTGATCCCAGCCGCATGGGGCTCCCCACAGGGAGCCTGCTTCTCTCTCAGCCAGTGTCTCTGCCTCTCTCTCTGTGTCCCTCATGAATAAATAAATGAAATCCTAAGTAAATAAATAAAAATCTTTAAAAAAAAAAAAAAAAACCAAAACCGTTTTCAGAGCTTTTAGATCAGTGTAACCTGGGGCCAGTATTGCTTCAGGAGGACCTCCTTCCAGAAACCTGGACTTTGATGCTTTTATAATACTCGGTCATATGGAAGTGCCATAATTATTTCTCAAGTAGTCACTCAACAGATATTTATTGAACTCCTTCTAGGTGCTGTAGATGATTTAATTTTTCTAGTATGACAAGCACTGTGATGAATGGCCTTTACCCCACTCCTCTTATGGTCTCAGTCTAGATTTCCAGTGCTTTAATCACTGTATTAAGGATGCTGTGGTTTTCAAAGATCTTAATACCTATGGCCAAGTCACTTCATAGAATAGTTATGTTTTTGCTTCCACCAACCCCGTGGTATGGTTTCAACTGCTAGACATATAAGAAGGTAGTTTCCAAATCCTGTTTCATTAGACCTACTCTCTTCCAGATCTCTTCCCAAACTGCTTTGAGCTCCTGACACACCCTCTGTTTTTGTTTGCTTTTCCAACCTCCTCATGCTCCCCTCCCTGAACGCCCTCATCACACCATTCCACCATGTGGAAGAATGGCTGGTTGACTCCTGTAAGTTCCTGCATGTGGGATCACTCATCTCTCTGTACCCGTACACATAGGAGCTAATAAATATATTCTGAACCGAATGAACCCTGTGTATTAATGTTTTGGAAATGATCCCAGGGTGCCTGGGTAGCTCAGGGGTTGAGCATCTGCCTTTGGCTCACGTTGTAATCCCAGGGTCTTGGGATTGAGTCCCATGTCAGGCTCCCCATAGGGAGCCTGCTTCTTCCTCTGCCTCTCTCTCTCTCTCTCTCTCTCTGTCTCATTCATAAATAAATAAATAAATAAATAAATAAATAAATAAATAAATAAATAAATCTTTTAAAAAATAAAAAAGAAATGATCCCATAAAACCTGGCAGTAATGTATGCTGCTTTGGAGGTGAGGGCACCATGCTAGGAATGCAGATCCAAGGTGGGGGTCCTGGTCAGGGATGGCTTCCTCAAGAAAGTCATAACATGATTAGTGGCCAATTTTGTTTTCAGGTGTTCATTAGAATAATGCTCGGTTAATACAGTGAAGTCTACCCTGTTTCTATTTATTGTTGAGGATTTTTTTGTTTATTGTTTTCTGTTTTGTTCTTACATTAACAATAGATGTGATTTAATCATGTCCATTCTGGACATTATTTAAATTTCCTTTCCCTCCTCTCTTGTACTATTGCTGTTAACAAATTAGAACAACAGCGCTTCCTAATATTGAAATACTTTTGCACACTTACTTTACACCCTACTTGGATGTGGTTTTCCAAACTTTGAATATACTTCTTTAAAAAATTTTTGGGGATCCCTGGGTGGCGCAGCGGTTTGGCGCCTGCCTTTGGCCCAGGGCGCGATCCTGGAGACCCGGGATCGAATCCCACGTCAGGCTCCCGGTGCATGGAGCCTGCTTCTCCCTCTGCCTATGTCTCTGCCTCTCTCTCTCTCTCTCTGTGACTATCATAAATAAAAAAAAATTTTTGTATTTATTTTTTTTATGTTTTAGGTAATCTAAATGCCCAAGATCAAAAGCCACATGCTCCACTGAATGAGCCAGCCAGGTGCCTCTGTACTTCTTGATATAGATTGTTGAATCAGTACTCACACATGGGACTTACCTGTGGTATTGATTTTTCTGCCCCTTTAGCCATATTTTGATATCAGGGTCATACCAGCTTTATAAAATGACATAGAACAGCTTTTATGTTATCCTGTACTCTGAAACAGTGTAGGAAATGCTTTACTCTTCAGAATCTGAAAGAATTTAATAACAAAACCATTTAGGCCTGGAACCCGTAAAAAAAACAAAGCAAAATGTAATTCTAAGGGTACCTGGGTGGTTCAGTTAGTTGAGCATCTGACTCTGGATTTTGGCTCAGGTCATGGTCTCAAGGTTATGAGATTGAGCTCCGCATTGAGCTCTGGTCTGAGCTCAAAGTCTGCTTAGGATTCTCTCTCTCCCTCTCCCTCTGCCCCCACCCTCCCGTCTCTCTCTCTCAAAAAAAATAAAAAAGGTAATTCTGGGTTATTCTCTGGTCAGTTTCTCAGCTGCATCCATCGTGGTTATTCCCATGGAGATTTCCTCTTCCTGGGTCAGCTTGAGTAATACTGTTTCCTGGAAACTTTTTACTAATTAATCTCAGTTTTCAAATTCCTTGGGACAGAGATGAGTTTCTGATTTTGTTTTCTTTACCCTACTTACTTCAGGCAGTATTTTCCGATTTGAAATATCCCCAGTCTGGATTATCGTTTTCAGCTTTATTGTACAGTGTCATCTTCTTAGAAGACATAAGTTCAGAGGTACGAGGATGTATGACCAGGCTTACTTAGGTGAGTTAGTAGCAAACCCCAGGAGAATTTTCATTTAAAAGAGCATGTATAAATGGTTCTGGGTATTGGATGCGTTTTTAACATTACGTCATTGTCATATATTTAGTCCTACTGAAATAGCTCTAGCAGTTAACAGTAAGAGTAAGGAGCTTGTACTGACGGGTAATGAGGGGATGTAGGAGTTATGCTTATTTCGTAGTAAAAATAGTACAGTCCCATATGGTGATCCTTTTTCAATCAGATGGTATCTCTTTCAGTAAATAGAGGTGCCTTTTACAGTTCATTAGGAGCTACTTCATAACATTTTACTCTTCCCTGCCCTGTTGGTGCTTTTAGGGCCAAGTGAAGAGGGAGAGTCCGTGGTGGTAGAGCAGGGGTTACAGGTGCCTAACCGAAAAGCAGGAGAGAAGGGTATGCTAGTAAAATTAAGGTAGGAAGCACTTGCCATTGATCGAATGGAGTAATAAATAGTTGATTCAAGGGTTTTCAATGTACCCATATGGCTTCCCAAATGTTGCAATCATTTGTAATGTCAAAGAGGATAAAAGGCTGCTTTTTTAAGCAGAACCACCTTTGTGTGCAGGTATACCTATCCCTCTTTTTCAGAACGCCCCAGTGCTCCTCCGTGTCTCAGCAGGTTAGGGTCAGCATTTATCTGGTCAGTAAATCCCCCAGGTCCCTCTCATTGTCATTGGGACGCGTGATCATGAGCTGTGTCGCTACAGAGAGACAGGGTTCCACATGCAGGGTTTGGTGGTGGCACAAAGAAGGGAGTGACAGGCTGTGAATGAGGGTGTGAAGAGAAGATTTCTTGGGGGAGGCGAATCTGGAAAGGATGCCACCAGGAGAAGAGACGGGGTGGGATGTGATGGAGCCTGCCTGTAGGTGGGGCTGAAGCCAGAAAGAAAGCCCAGAGCGGTGCTGGGAGTGAGGCAGAGGAGCACCTTGTTAGCTGCACAGTAGAACCTCCCACCTTGTGTTTACCTTTAAATTGATATTAAAATGAGTGTGTAAAGATATAAGAATTGGGGCATCTGGGTGGCTCAAGGGTTGAGCATCTGCCTTTGCCTCAGGTCGTGATCCCATGGTCCTGGGATCGAGTCCTGCACCAGGCTCCCTGCATGGAGCCTGCTTCTCCCTCTGCCTGTGTCTCTGCCTCTCTCTGTGTCTCTCATGAGTAAATACAAAAATTCCGTAAAAAAATAATAAAATAAAGGATATAAGAATCTGTGAGCCCCTCTTGGAAAGCCATTCTGGGTCTTTTGTTTGTTTTAATTAGAATTAATTTTATGTAAATTCAATTAATTAGTATATAGTTTATTATTACTTTCAGAGGTAGAGTGCAGTGATTCATCATAACATATGTCTTAACATAGCACCCCAGTGCTCATCACCCAGTCACCCCATCTCGCTACCTGCCTCCCCTCCAGTGACCCTCAGTTTGTTTCCTGTGATTGAATCTCTTATGGTTTGTCTCCCTCTCTGATTTCTTCTTGTTTTATTTTTTCCCCACTCAGCTACCATGTTTTGTTTTGTTTTTTGTTTTCCTATCTCTAGTTCTTCCTATTGTACATGACATGGAGGAGACATTCAGCACAATAAAAACACAGCTTTTGTTGAATCAAATCCTAAGGGCTTCATGGGTTGGTCCCCAAAGCTAGTGTCTTGCATCCTGAGGCTCCTGGGGGACTGGTGCCAAGAGAAGCACCCACCCTTCACCATAGGGTGTAAATGGTCAAAGAGCAGGAACTTACCATGAACCTGCATTTAAAGAGTGCTTTATTGTTGCAAATTATTTGTTTTTAATCATTCAGTCTTCTTCCCTGTGCCCTAAAAGAGAGGTGGTTTCTTAAGGGCTCTAGGAGTTGGTTTTGGTTTTGGTTTTTGTTCAGTGGTTTCTGATTATATTTCACAAGTAAAGAGACTTTTTTCTTTAATTATTTATGGATGATAGAAATAAAATATTTTTGAATTTTTTCTTGTACAAACAAAAGTTTTTAAATATGTAAGGCATTATACAAAATTGTTCATAGTCTTCACCATTAACAAACAGCTTCTGTGCTTTATTGGAGGAGAAAATCTATAAAAAAGTTGTAAAATTTTTAATAGTTGCAGAGCCAAAATATGACTTAGATGATTAGTACCCCCTGCCCTCTCCTGGCCTGTTACTCTTTCAACCATGGGCCCCAGTGGATCTCAGAAAAGATTATGGATCCATTCATGTCGTCAGGACCTCTTTTGGGTGACAGCTCCTCCAAGTACATTTATTAAAAATGGAATTAATTAGAATTGTATCTTCAATACAGTAAGAACTCATTACATAAGAATGCGTGACTCTAGATTTACCAACATGGTGTGAGTATTCATTTGGTGGGCATATCTATTTTTATTCTTAAACAACAGCAATGAGAAACTACAATTTGTTTCTGAATGTGTAGTTTGTGAGGTTGTTACCTCAGATGGCAGTGACACTGGGGAGGTGGCTCCAAGTCTGAGATCCCATCCTAACTGCACCCTCAACCCCCCAAGTCAAGGCTTATAATAATGAGATCATATATTTGTTGGAAAGTATTATCCTTGGTTAAAGGGAAAGGATAGAAAAAAAAAAAAGTAAAAGAGATGTGTAGGGAACTGCTTATATCAGGTGAGGAATCCAGCAGTAGGACATGAAATCAGTGTAGCTGGTTGGGCAAGGTAGCATTTTTCATTTTTAATAGGAAAAGATAGAGGATGGAGTGTGGGTAAGTTTGTTTCTGAATTATGTATACACATAATAGTACACACGTGTAATTGGTTGGAATGTAAGAATATATTTATTGCCTGGAGTCATAGTAAAAAAAAAGTGATAAATATTGCTTTAAATATCAGTGAATTGCCTTGTATGATCCAATTAAGAGCCTACAATGTATGACTACTTTCTCTGGCTTTTGGAGTGTCTCTGAAACATCCTGATCAACCAGGAGAATCATAAAGCAGAGGTTAAATATCAACAAGACTTTTTCTAAAACTTGAAGCAAAAGCTTTGAAAATTGGCTTTTAGAAGCCCTCTCCATGAAAATTGTATTTACCTATTGAACTGCAGCTTTAGGTAAAAGCATTTAAGTAGATGCTTATCCCTAACATAGTAGATGTCCTACATCTGCTGATTTATGCACATTATTATCAAGAGAAAAAGGCAACTTAATTGAAAATTTAACACAAAGAGTAGTGTTTTGTGATCCCATGTAAATTGAGGTCATTTTTGTAAGAATTTGTTATGTTAACATGCAAACAGAAGGTGACCAAACCTCCATATACTGAATAGCAGCTGTTCCTTAAATACATGTTAGATTTTGAGTTTTTGTTGCTTTGAGTCACAATTGATTCTATTAATAAACAGTTGTTTTATTATATAATCCCAAATATGTGTGCATAAACTCTTAAACTTAGCCATTACTACTATGAATATATATAATATATACATACATATTATTTATGGTTAAGTTTGGATGAACTGCTGACATAGAAAATAACAGTGTTTTTTCCTTTTTATGTTTCTCAAGGACTGTATATTTAAATTATACAATTTGTTTCCTTACATTTTTGAAGGTCTCCAGTGTACTTAGTATATTTTATTTTTTAAAAAGTGGCCCTTTGGGGATCTGGTGGCTGGTGGCTCAGCGGATTAGCACCTGCCTTTGGCCCAGAGCGCAATCCTGGAGTCCCGGGATCGAGTCCCACGTCGGGCTCCCGGCATGGAGCCTGCTTCTCCCTCTGCCTGTGTCTCTGCCTCTCTCTCTCTCTCTCTCTCTCTCTCTCTCTCTCTCTATCGTAAATAAATAAAATAAATCTTTAAAAAAAAAGTGGCCCTTGCCCTTTTGTTATTTATGTTAACATAGATTTCATCCATGTATTTGGTATTTTTCTCTTCGAAGCAAAATTATTGCTGAGGCAGGATCCACTTTCTACATTTAATAAGAGGGTTGTTTTTTTTTTGTTTTGTTTTGGATTTTTTTTTGGTTCTGAGTTTTTTGTTTTTTGTTTTTTAGGAGGGCTTCCAATTTCACTTGTCATCTCATGACAAGTAACTAAAATTTATAAATAAGAAAAATTGTGTTATTTCTACAGGTTACTCTTCATACATCTCATTCTGGATCCAATGATTAGCATCAAATAAATAGGACATTACTGTGGGGATACATTTGTCAGGATAAAAATTTAGTTATTTCGACCAACACTGATAGTGTCTAATATTTCAAACTAGCTTGTCTCTTTTATCTTGCTGCTTCCACTCTGCCTTTATTTTATAGACTGGGTGGATCAATATGCAATTTAAAAGAAGTTTGATCAGTAAATTGAAGGTTCTCCGCGTTTCTGGCTTTCCCGGCAAGGTTGATGGGAGAAGCAGCAGATGGATCAGAGTTCAAAGGGCCTGTGGTAGGGTCTGCCTCTTTTATTTGTTTGGAAAAAGATGCATTTTGGAAGATCATCTGCGGCCAGTGGTGGTACGGTTAGCCTTGGAGACCAGTTTTAGGGACTCATGGTGGATGCCCAAAGGCATAAATGGCTCAAGTACCAATATTTTGAAAAGCTTTTAAATGATACTTCCATGGACTAACTAAAATATTATATAATTACTGGTTCTGTATTCATTTCAGTACAAAATAGTGCCCTGGGAATTTTGTAACTTCTATTATCATGAGCACTTAGACTCCTGTGTTAAACTTGGAATTGGCTATTGTCACAATCATCAAATAAGTATATCCTTAAAAAGTTAAAATTAATTGTTACCCAAAGTGGAACACGTGCTATTATTTATTTATTTATTTATTTATTTATTTATTTATTTATTTATTTAATTTATTTTCGCAAAACCCAGTGGTGCTCAGAGCCTCAGATCTAAGACCTGTTGGCTTAGAACCCACATTGGCTACCTCTGCTGTCCATCCCTCCCTAACCCTCCCTAGGGCAGCCCTCCTAGCGTCTTGTTAGTTATTACCTCCAGGTTACACTTGATCCTTCAAAACTGGTTCATATTTAACAGTTCTATGGTCATTACTTTGATAGAGTATCTCTTTAATGCAATTTGCTACCCTCACACTTCATAAATAACTATCCTGTTACCAAAGGTTGGCAAGACAGATGGCTATGAAGCTACTACTCTTCAGTTCCTCATTTCATTTATTTCCTGGTTCTTCCATGTTTGGCATAGGTCTCAGGCCATCTATGAACTTTGATTAGACTTGTTCCTAAGCTAGTGGGCATTTGTTGTATATCTCTAATAAAATCCTTGTTGGGCATTTTTATGTCTTCATGATGAAGGATTTATTTTTAGATACTTTTATTAGGTTCCTAAACATTTTTAAACTATAGTTCACCGTTTCAAATGTACTAATTACTTGCATTATGGAAACATTGACTAATTGGAATTGGTCCTTATGACCAAGACATGAATGAAATGAGAAATTCAGTTTTAAAATAAGGGAATATATCATTATTTTGAGTTTACACATATGTGTTTCATAAATAATTCATTCAATAAATATTTACTACAATGTATCAGACACCATGTGTTAAGTAGTATGTTTGTTTTATGGTATTCTTGTTTGTATATGATGAATTGATTTGTGAAACTTCTTTGTTTTTCGTAGACAAAATTGAAGAAGCACAAAAAGAACTTAATGGGGCAGAAGTATCAAAAAAAGGTAAATTAAAATCAGCCACAATATATATTATATATGTATTCTTAACAGTGATTCTTCTATAGATACCTTATAATTGCAGCCTTACTAAATCTACCAATGTAAACATAACATAAAATTAAATATTACCTCAAACTAATTGATACTTAAAAGTATATGGATTTTGCTTTGTGAAATGCTTTAGCTACAACCATATTCTGAAATGGTTTCCCACATATTTATTGCTGGTAGGATATAAAAAATTGTTGCAGCTATTTGAAAGTCCTGTTTTTGAGACCATCCCATAGCAATAAAAATACAAATGTAATGACTAATGATGGCTGTGTTTACACATATATGTGTGTTCTTGTGATGCAATATTTTTTTGTAATGCCAAAAGCTCAAGACAAAATAATATGAATGCTAGTCAGTGGGAGAACAGTTGAGTGAATTGTAATATATTCATATTTTGGGATATACTATGTATCTTTTTAAAAATGTTAATAATTTCAGTTGATTTATTGCTGAATGAGGAAAGTGAAATTGCGTTGTAGCTTGTAAAATATCTCAATTTTTTTTTGTTCAATCAAATGACAGAGGCATACACACACATATGTGTATTCATACGCATTCTCGTACATATGATTATACAGGTTTGGACAAAGTTTGCAAGGACTGTGAACAAATATGTTTATAATGGTGGAAGAAAGGCTGAGGAAGATTAACTTTTATTTATATGGTTTTGTATTTTTTATTATCATGGTTATAATTTTGTATAGAAATTGAAGCTTAAAGGCAAGAGTTGGTTGTCATCATAGAAAACATACTGGTTAGTTTTCCATGTAACACGAAAAAATACATTCGCTATAAGATAGCCAGTGCAGAGGGGGAGACAGTGTGAGGTAGATAGTGTTCCAACACTTCTGTGTTAATGAGAAAAATTGATTAAAAGGACATAATTAAAGCTCCCTTTGTAGCATTTATATTTCATGATTTATTATGTCTTTGTCCTAATTATATCTTCTAATTAGAGTGGACTATTTTGACAGAGTAATTTAGCCATGTAGAATTCCAATTGGAAGTCATTTAGAAACAAAAATCTAGTTAGGCTCCTAGCGAGGTATGTTTTATAGAAATATATCTGACTATCCAGGTTCTCTAGGCCTTGAGTCAACCTATGAACCTCCAAAATTTGGTGTTGATCTGAATGGTTAGGTTGTGATGTGCAACAGCCCTGAAGTGTCTCTCTTGTTTGTTTTTTTTTCCTCCCATCCCTTTCTTCCATGCAATCTGGAAGGTCCATAACAAATAGGCTCCTTTAAAGACATTCTTGCAGAAAAGTCTAGAAAGAACAGAGAAGTCACTGTAGCCATGCTGTCCCTCTCAGTGGTTGACTAAAGATCCCTTCCCCCCATCACTGTAGACATAAAGCATTTAAGACATGCAGGCTCTAAGAGATCTTTTACATCTAGTAATGGTTTAGAGCTGCTTCAAGTAGAAAAATAAATGTGTGCTTGTTTTCCTTTTCCTTCTTTCTCATTTCAGCAGCAGAGAGTTTTAAGAACAGTGAACTAAATGCCTGATAGGAAGGAGGAAATGGAACAAAGGTTCTAGAAAAAGAAATTGGATAATGAGGTTCAGAATAATCTAGTGGGCTACATTTGGCAGGCTGCATTTATTTAAGACCTAGGATGAATACCAAGTGAGCATTGTTCTGTGCAATTCACTGCCTCGAATTACTACTCAGCTTTCATTTTTACATACACATTCTGGGCAAATTAAAAATAAGATAACTTTTCCCTCAAATATAATTAAGGAATAATATCAGTTTGTCTTTAACAATATGAGGTAAAATTTTTTGAGTAATAAAAGTGTTGAGATTTCTCAAACTTTGCTTACTGAGCTGCCTATTTTATTAAAGGAAATTCATTTCTTCCTTTGATATGCTTTAAAAATTTGTTTATTATTTTTATGAAGATGACTCATGTAGGACAGATCACTTTTTCATTATTTGTTCAAGATGCTTTTGGTTTTTTCCCCTTGAAAGTTTGACTTATTCTCTTCTACATCTGGCTATTTTCTACAATGCTCACGGTTCTAAGGCTTTACCTCCCTTGAAGATACTATAGTCCTTAACTTATCTGTGGTCTTTTCCCCTCTTCCTTTATTTTTAACATTAGGACAAATAACTAATTTATCTTCGGAAGCATCTACATTAATGCAGGCCCTTAAAAAAATAAACCTTGCTCATTGATAGATCTTTATTGTTTCTAACATTTTAAGAAAGGATTAATCTGCTTAATATGGTGGCAAAGAAAGTGACTTGGCCCATTACACACCAATAAAATAAAAAAGGACACTAAATTATGTTAATGTATTTCTTTTATTCTTTCTCTCTGCTTATGAATGAAAATTAGATGACTGATTTATTTTGATTTTAATCAATTTGTGGATAAACGGAACATGTAACATTCACATAATTCTCCTTCACGTCATTATATTCCCCTTACAGTACTCTTTACTTGTTCTTAACATCCATTGTATTTGACACTATTCCTAAAATTATTGCACAGGATTTAGATAAAATAAATAATGAATGTCATAGATGTGGGGATGGAGTATGTTATAAAATAAACTGGGAAGAAATAAATAATTTCTCAGGAGAGCTTTCATGTTCTATTTTTGTATGTTTTAATTTAATAGTTTGTTTAAAATGTTTATCATACAATATTTGATATATATAGATTAATGTATTAATGTAGTGAATTATAAAGCATAAAAATAACATGGTGATTTTTGATTCCACTTCCTAGTATAACTAAGAGCTGGCACATTGTCAGTACTGTTGCATCAATCTGCATGCTAGGTTGTCTCCTCCCGCTGTCTGCTCTGTGGATGCACTTACTGTCCTCAAGTTTGCGTTCATTGTGTTAATGCTTCATAAAAGTAATTACACTTTTTAGTTTTGCCAGAGTTTGAGCTTTAAAAATAAAATTATGTTGTATAATTTTAACAGCTCTTTCACTGAGTATTGTTTCTAAAATGTATACATGTTATTGAATGTAGCTATTTTCATTGCTGTAATAATATTTTATTATGTGAAACAGTATGTCCTCCATTTTCTTGTTGATGGATTTGAGTTATTCCTACCTTTTTGCTGTCACCAACAGGGGAGCTATGAATATTCTCATTTCCTAGTGCACATGTGTGAGTTTTCCAGGGTATATGAGAGGGAGTATAATGGTATCTAAGAATTCATTTTGTCCTTGGAATTGTCAGCCCTTTTATTTTTTCCAGTTGGATGGGTAAAAGGTAGTATTTTCTCCTGCTCTCAACTTATTTTTCCCTAATTAGTAAGAATGTTAAACATGTCTTCATTTGTATTCCACCATCTTGAAATGCTTGTTAGTATCTCCAATGCATTTTAAAAATCTTTGGTTGTTTTCCTTCATGTATTTTGAATAAGAATCCTTTATTCATGTTACCTGCTTTAGTTTTGGGCTTAATTTTTTACTTTCTTTAAAGTACACTTTAGTAAGCAGAAGCTCTTAATTTTAATATTATCAAACTACTAGGCTATTTCTTTTATGATTAGAATTTTTTTTGTTTGGGGGATTTTTAAAATATTTTGCTTGTCTTATATTCTTCTCTACCACAAGGTCGCACATATTTTTTTTTCTCTATTTTCTTATTAAAAAAAATCCATCTGGAGTTGATTTTTTTTTTAAATAATGGTGTCAGGATTTCAGTTTTAGTTTGTGTCTCCCCCATCCCACCCCCAGTTGGTAACCATTTGTCCCTGAACATTTATTGAGTGGATTTCCCTTTACTCTCTGTTTCATATTAATTTTCCTTGTATGTATGGGTTTGTTCCTTGGCTCTCTGTTCTGTTCTGTTTATATATCCGTAAGTTAATATCACAATGTATTAATTACTTCACTTTATGTTTTAATATAAAGTAGAGTAGGGCAAATTCCTAAAGTGTTTTTGCTATTTCTAGGTTTTGCTCATACATTTAAATTTTAAAATCAGCTTTAAAAGAACGTGTGGGGACTTTGGGATTGCATTGAATTTGGGGGAAACTGTTGTCACAATTTTCAGGCTTTCTATCTATAAAAATAGCATATTTTTGATACATGTGTTGTCTTTAACCTCTTATTTTTTTCTGTATGGATCTGTATTTCTTTTATTGAATTTATTTGCTGGAATAAATTCAATATATTTTGCTGATTTATTTTGTGTGTGTGTGTATATATATATGTATATATATACACATATGTATATACATATAGAAAATTGTTTTCAAGCTTTTGTTGACAAATAGAAATGCAATGTATCTTTTCGTGTATTCATCTTGTATCCAGCCACTTGACTGAATCATTCATTCTGAAAATTTGTCTGCAGATGCTTTAGATTTTCTTATAGTCATATCAGTTGGAAATAATGAAAGTTTTATTTCTTCCTTTTTAAAATCATTGTTTCTTTATTATTTTTCTTGTTTTACCCAGTTGGCTCCATAAAATAGCAAAAGAATGGTAGTATTGGCATCCTTGACTTGTTCTTGTTTTTAAGGGTAATGCTTCTAATATTTCACCATTAAAATTATTGAAGTCTTTTTATGGGAGGATGAGGTCAGGTTTTTTTTTTTTTAATAGCTTAAGGAGGTTATCTTTTTGACTTATTGAGATGTTTATAAGAATTGTACATATGCTTTTTCTTAATGTGTAGAGTTGATCTTATAGTCTTTCTTCTTTCATTTCAATGTTTAACCTTCACTTGCATTCCCTTAATAAAACCAATTTAGTCTTGATGTTTGTCTTTTTAAACACACTGCTAGATTTGATTTGTTAATATTTGTTGAAGAATTCTGTATCCATGTTCAAGAGATAATGGCTTTATTTTCTGATAATGTTCCTTGCCTAATTTGTCTCACAATTATACTAGCTTAACAGAGGTGATCTGAGAACTATCCTCCTGCTTCCCATGGACATGTTTGTGTAATATTGGAATGATCGCTTTATATGAAGATCTTAGAATATATTTTGACTATCCAGTGGGATTGAAGGTAGATTTTTAAGTATCAAATTATTGTATTTAATAACAGGTCGGCTCAAGCTTTCTTTTTTTCTCTTCAATGAGATAGTAAGTTATATATTTGTTACAATGTATACATTCTGTTAAGTATTCACATTTATTGGCAAAAAGTCATTGGTGGTATTCTCTTACTCTTTCATTGCCCATGGATTTTTTCATTGTTAATTTTGTTTATTTGTGCTTTTTCTCTCTTTCTTGATTAGTCTTTTTTTTTTTCTTCAAGATTTTGTTTATTTATTCATGAGAAACACAGAGAGAGAGAGACTGGCAGAGACACAGACAGAGGGAGAAGCAGGCTCCATGCAGGGAGCCCGATGTGGGACTCGATCCTGGTGTCGATCAGGACTGAGGACTGAGCCAAAGGCAGATGGTGAAACCGCTGAGCCACCCAGGCATCCCTCTTTCTTGATTAGTCTTGCCAGAGGCCTGTTTCACTTCCTTATTGCTATACCAACTTGTGATTTTCTTCATATTCTCTTGTATTGTCCTTAAAAGTTTCATTGTTTTGCTTTTTATTATATTTTTCCCTTTTTTCTTTCAGTTTATTCTATTATCAAATTTCTTAAAGTTGGAATTTGGGCTAATTTATTTTAAGCCTTCATTCTTTTCTATTTGAATCACTGAAAGCTATTAATTACTTTCTAAGTATTGCTTTATCACAAGTGTGCACAATTTTATATTTGTTACTTTCATTAATTTCTATGTTGGTTTCTTCTTTTTGACGCTCTTGATAGAATTTTTTCCCATATTTTTGGAGATTTTCTGTTTTTATTAGTGATTTCTCACTTAATTGCATTGTTACATTTTTTTTTTAAAAAACTAGTTAGTATTTCTAAAATAATTTGCTCTCGGTTTCTGAACACTGTAATCAAAATTTTTAAGGAATGTCCTACAGAAATGCTCCTAGATTTTATGCTAGAAATTGAGAAGTCATCACTTTCTAAATTTAGCATGTTACAAAGATTAAATAGCTGAAATCGAAATATTTCAAATAACATTACCCCCAGAGAGTGCAACCAGAAAGTGGCATGAGGAAGTTTCAAGTCCTTGTCTTGGACTCTACTATTCTAACATTATTCTGCATCATAACTAGATGAGAGCTGTGGTCCAGTGATAGTTGAATTTGTAATAGTCCTGTTCAATATTACCCTTTGAGTAATTACCCTTTGAGTGGTGATATTATGATAGCAGTCACTTCTTTTAAAAACACTGTGATAATTCAGGAAAAATAGGATTCAGCCATTGGCTCTAGAAAAAGATTGAGATTTAGGTCAGCTTGCATTGGAATTTCTCACAGTAATTGACAGCAAAATCCTGAAATTGCCACTGTAATGCCAGTAATTTCTTTTAGCCGCAGTTGCATCACTCTGACTTTTTAAACCCCCACCGCCAGAAAGTTTTTTTATGTAAAAAATTATTTCAGTTAATCCTTCATTTTACCTTGTGTAGGAGAGTAATGAGGGCCTAAGCATATATGTGTAGTCTCTGTAGCTTAACACATAGTAAGAAATCTGTACTGCTGAAATAACTCAGTGCTTTTAGACTTGCTCCAAGGAGTCACTTGACACATAGGATTTTTGTTAACCTAGGCATAATTTATGCCCAGGAATTACCCTCTTGTTATCTGGGAAAGCTTAAGGGAAGTTAGGTTTCTGTGTAAAACTAGGCTGCATAATTCTGAAATGAAAGTGACAGACTAATGAGCAGAAAACTAGATTGTGGAACTCTAATTAGTGTGTAAATAAGAAACCCTAGAATTTGCTCACCTACTTTCCTAAATGTCTTTTTTTAAAGCTTCTTTTAATAGGAGTAAGTTTGCCAGGAGCACAAAAAATACTAGCATGTTTCTTCTTTTTTAAATATCACACATGCTATTTTTAAAAATGAAGGCTGATTTGGAATAATATTTTATGTTAATAAGGTTATGTTTGAATGCTAATGACATTCTCTTCCTTAAGAATTTTGCTAAGTATACTTAAGAAAGCATAAGGGCTTGTTCTTAGATTAGGAGCAATGAAGCCTTTCCTGAGTAAGTCTAAAATTGAGGTGGCATTGTGGGAAATTTGGGCTCATTTTATTAAATTAAAATGAGTAATATTAATGCAATATAAGGTAAGATAAAAATGTTTTAGAATAGTCTGGGAGAAAGTTTGTGGAATAAGACAAAACTTGGTTAGCATCATGAAAACGTAATAAACCTAGAAGGGCATTAACAATTTACAAAATGAAGGTTCCCAGCCAGAGGAAAGGCCAGTGTAGTATTTCATTGAGATGTCTGAACTTCAGAGTATTTTAAAGGAATGCAATTTTATTACTTTAGTGTATAGCAATACCAACTAGTTAAGTATGTATTCTTGACAAGTTGTCCTTAGGTTTATAAATTAATTGCTGGGAAATAATGCATTTAAATGAGTGTAATAATGGATTTTATTGTAAATAACCATTTATAATACAATAACATTGTAAATATTTATAAATTCTGCTTTCTTAATAAATGCCCTAAAAAAACTTACTATGTTTTTCTCATAACGTTGTTAGTTCATTCTTTTATTCAACAAATTTGTATTATGCATCAGCCATTCTTTGTAGCCCTGGGAAGTAGACAGGGAAGAAAAAGTCTAACCCCTAAAAGAACCCATAAGCCTTGGCTTTATTGCTCTTGCCCAAATTATCATGAAATCTGAATTGGTAGAATCAAAATTCATAAGGTTTTGTGTAGACTGGCAGCAGTACCTAACAAATTTCCCTTGGGAAAACAGCAAGAGATTTTGCTTTTTTAGGGAAAAGAATCATATTTTATTACTTGAAATTTTAGATTTAAACATTCAGGTTTCATGAAGTACTCTCTTAGAGTAATAGACAACGCTAATTTGAATTATAGGAAGATTAGTATTGTTTTAATTGTGCAATGGTAGCATCAATCCTGTTGATATTTTGAGATTTAAAAATACCAAATCCCAAGATTATTGCCTTTCAGATAGACTGTGCCAGCCATATAGAAGATGATCTGCACAATGATAAATAACAAAAGGCATTTTTTTAGTACATTAATGTAAAAAAAAAAAGTCTTTAAGTGTTCTGTACTCGTGGTGTTTAAATGAAAAAGAAAAAAAAAAAAAAAACTTGGGGCACCTGCATGGCGCAGTCCATTGAGTAACCAAGTCCTGGTTTCTGCTTAGGTTGTGATCTCAGGGTCATGAGATCAAGCCTGCATCGAGCTGCAGGTCAGGCTTCACTCTCAGCAGGGAGCCTGTCTGCCTGGAATTGTCTGCCCCTCCTGTTCCTTCTCTCTCTCAAATAAATAAATCTTTTCTCCAAAAATTCAGAAAAACTAACACTTTGTTTCCCATAAAATGCAAGAGGCAAGATCCTTAATAGTTTCTTGTTAGAATATTCTGTTACTGATTTCTGTCTGTTGAGTAATCATTCGTTAAATTAGACATTTAGGTAGCTAACAAGATTTTTATTTTATAGGATTCATAGGATATCACAGACTTGCATTCTTTTACACTCTTAATGCATATTCCATTCGCTTCAAGATGCTATTGATTGTGAGATGCACAATGATTTCATGCACCATTTAGAAAGGGAAAGTCACTGCCCATTAAATCACGGCACAGTGCTCTTATAATTGAGTAGAAGATGAATCCTGATTTCTAGGAGATTAAAATGTTTGTAATGTGTTTGTTTGAGAGTCTACAGAGTATGTATGTATGTCCACTGCTTCATTTTTTTGGTAAGAGAGATTAAGTGGTTCAGATGATGATGTGTGGACTTGAGCTGCTTTGAGGACAGCTTCCCTACGGACTGTGAAAAAACAAAGGAATGGATCTTTTTCTGTTGGTCCTCTTGGGGATTCATAGAAGAATGATAAGAGGGAAAAACAGGTTATGTTCAACTTACAGTCTTTGCTTCTTGGGTTACTGACCTCATGCATACGCCTCAGTATTTTCTATGTAAATATGTTGCAGAGTGACTTAAAAGGATTGTGTGTTACTGTTGATTTAGTTAGGCATTTCTCCACTTGGCTGCTGTAATGCGTGTGCGAGGCAAAAGGAACAAAAGCGAAGCGAGCTCAGATATTTATTGCCTACAGAGAGACTTGCTCTCTGTTTCCACAGACAAGAGAAGGTACTAGATGTGTGGCGTGGAAGTGAGGCAGATAATTCCAGGGAAGGAAGAATAGAAAATAAAAGTGAAGGGAGGCAGAATAAATTGAAAATGGATTAAACAACTGGGAGAAACTCTGGAAAATAAATGTAAAAATTAAAACATGAGCAGTTTTAGAAATAACAAAGTACCCTTTCACCCAGCTACCGTAGTCTCTTGTCGGTTTCAGGATGCAGAGTGTTTTATTGGCCTGGGCTGCATCTGAGAAGAATATCAAATTTTGCAGGATGATAACTTCGAGTGTTGTCCTGAGCACCAGTCAGAGAATTAACTATTCCATTCAAGAAGACATTTGGAAGCGGCAACTGAGATTTGGTGGATGAGTGAGGGAAGGTCTGAAGAGGGCTGAAGAATGTTGGAAATGAGGACAAATGCAGGTTGTGACATCTGCCCAGAGTCTGATGTTTAAGTGAGGAAGCAGATTTGAGCAGACCACAGAACAGTTTGGGGAGTGCAGTGCGCTCACTGCGCAGGAGCAGGGAAGGGGGGGTGTTGTGGGTGTGTTGATTTCAGCGGGCCTACCACCTGTTAGAAGCTGTTTAACAGTACTTCCTGTAATGGCTTTCCATGGCTCTTGGCATGAAAACAGTGCTCCAAAACCTGGCACATGTGAGACCTCATCTCGCTAAGCTCCACCCCTCATCTCACTAAGCTCCACCCCTCATCTCACTAAGCTCCGCCCCTCATCTGCTCCCTCGCCCTCACCGGTCTCCTGTGATTTCCTCCAGTTCAGTTTTGCCCACTATCCCACTCCAGCACTTGGCACCAGCCCCTAATGCATACAGTAGGCATCTAGCAAATATTCACTGAATAAATGATGACAGGTGGGTAGGGAGCTGAGGGAAAGAATGGCTTCCTTCACATTATCAACAGAACGATATGTGCTCTTCTATTTCTTTAAGTGTAGCCTCATGGATGTTTTTTATTTCTCCTGCTATAACCTAGATTGCATATTGGAAGTAAATTTTTTATTATATTGAATTATCTGTATAATTTGTATATGTGTCTGCAGTGATACACAGAACTCATTTGTGTATATATCTATCTCTAACAAAAATAAAAGCTTTCCTCTAACCTGTCCTAGAGACTGTAAACAGCTACTGCAAACGAATCCTTCCTCATGATGTTATCTAAACGCTAAGATTAGAACCACTCTTGGTATACTTTGGTAATACAATATAACATCTTAGTTAACCTCGCAGGAGGTTGTGATGTTATGAATGCAAATTTGAGGATTTCAGACTTCTGAAGGTTTCCAGGGCCTTTGTGGTAGAAATGTTTACCAAACAGATTTTGTATTTTCTTGTCTTGGTAATAGCATTAGCCTCAATCTAAACTTTTTTCTTTCTTTCTTTCTTTTTTTTTTAATACTTTATTTAAATTCAATTCTTTGTTTCTTTTTTAAGCTTAGGGTCAGTCATGGGCTGGTCCCTGGGGGAAGAGAGGGAACAATTGGCAGCATTTGCAGTGTGGAGAAAATACTCCTACCATGGCTGATTTCAAGCTACCATTGGTTACAAAAGCCTATTTAATAGGGCTGTCCCAAGCACATATTGCTCAGAGAAATGATCATCATGCTGTATTCTTGTGGATTCAACTATAGGAAGAGTAAGACCTAGAGCAAAATGGGCCCCAGTTCTAAGTTCAAAATTTTCTCAGAAAAATCACCAGGGTTTTTGGAATCTTTCTTATGAAAGTGAACCAGAGAAGGATGCAAACCCAAATGACCTTCAAGGCAGGGAAATGTGACTATCTTGTAAACTTATTATTTGAGTCGAAGGCTGAATCATCCTTCTACCAGGTGACCTTCTTAAACCTGTGAAAGTACATCCAGATATTTGGTTTTATTATCAGTGTCAGCTCTCTTGTTAGCAACAGTGAGATTTTTATCTTATGCTTCTCCAGCTCACTATTTTTGCACAGGCCATATCATTACACATTAGAACAACTTATAAAAATAGAAACTATACTTCTTTCATAATGCCTCCTTTCGGTTGTTAGTTTTCTACCTTCCTTGCTAACCTAGCTATCCCATGGAAAGGATGAGTTTCTCTGAGGTGCTCTTTAGAAGTAAGGAAAAGCACTTAGCAAAATCATAAATAAGGTTAGTGTAACAAATCTGTAAGTACATACTTGGTTTCCTCTTTTAGTGGCATTTTGAAAGACGTAAGTTATGTAAAGCAATAATTATAACAGTGTTTTGTTGGAGTGTAATATTTATGAATGTGACGTTGTATAACAATAATATGACGAAAGGGCAGCCCAGGTGGCTCAGTGGTTTAGCGCCGCCTTCAGCCCAGGGCCTGATCCTGGAGACCTGGGATCGAGTCTCACGTTGGGCTCCCTTCATGGAGTCTGCTTCTCCCTCTGCCCCCCCCTCTCTCTGTGTGTGTCTCTCATGAATAAATAAATAAAATCTTTTTTAAAAAAGTGGGGGGATAATAGAGCTATATAGGCATAACATTTCCATACTGTACTGAAATTAAGTTGGTATAAATCTGAAGTAGATGCTAGTAAGTTAGAATGTAAGGATGTAAGGTAAGCCTTAGAGCACTGCAAAGAAAAGAACTCAAAAAAAGTAGTGAAAAAAATCATTAAATTAAAAGATTATATTAGAAAATTTTCACTTACTACAAAACAAAAACTAAAGAGAAGTAGAGGAATAAGAAAGATATAAGATATATAGAAAACAGAATGTAAAATGGCAGATAGGAACCCAGCAATGTCATTAATAACATTACATGTGAATTGATTAAATAATCCAATCAAAAGGCAGATATTGCCAGACTGGTTAAAAAAAACAAGATCTAACTATTTGCTGCCTACACTGACCAACTAAATCCAAAGACGCAACTCAGTTGAAAATAAAAGGCTAAAAAAAGAAATATATAAACAACATATAAAAGCCAAGTAGTTATATTAATATTAGACAAAGAGACTTAAAATATAAACAGGGATGGGGCATCTGGGTGGCTCAGTCAGTTAAGCATCTGACTCATGATTTTGGCTCAGGTCATGATCTCAGGGTTGTGAGATCAAGCCCCACATTGGGCTCCACGCTCAGGGGAGAGAGTCTGTTGGAGATTCTCTCTCCCTCTTCCTCTTCCCTTCCCCCCCCCCAATAAATAAATCTTTGAAATATATATATATATATATACACACACACACACACACACACACACACGTATATGAACATACACACACAGAAGTATTTTGTAATGTTAAAGAGTGAATCCATCAGGAAGACGTAACAAGTTAAAAACATATCTACCTAACAACAGAGCCCCAAAATATATGAAGCAAAACTAACAGAAATGAAGGATCAAGTAGACAATTGAACAGTGTGGTCAGAGAGACTTTCCATAATGGATGGGACAGCTAGGCAGGTCAGCAAGTAAACAGAAGACTTAAATAGCCCAATAAACCCGCTGGACCTCACAGACATCTACAAAATATTCCACCCAACAATCGTAGAACACACATTTTCCAGTATACACATAGCATTCTCCAAGATAGGCCATAATGGGCACCATGAAACAGTTTATCAGTAAATTTAAGAGGACTGAAATAATATGAAGTTTGTCTTCAAACTGACATAATGGAATGAAATTAGAAATCAGGAATAAAGAAAGTATACTCACCTGAAAAGGTTCTTCTGGTCCTACATAATCCCCCAGAGGAAGAGAAATGTCAGTCAGCAAAGCAAAACTTTGTACAGATGATTCAAAGACTTTCCAAAAAAGTAGACTATGACTATTGCCATGAAATTGATGAAAGGACTCTACAGTAGATTATCTATCTATGATGAAGCTAACAACGGTACAGACCACTGGGAATGCTTTCTTTGAAACAGAAATATAGCTTGCTATAACAAATTTTTAAAGATTAAAATTCCTCCATAAGAACAAAAAGTTGTTCAAAATCATCTCCTTAAGTAATTAAGCAAGAAAGGGATTATACCCGAGAAATGCATTTGGAACAACGGTCTCGTTGTCTTCCTTCTGAATAAGATAGTCAAAGCATTTTAGCAGCTTAAACTTTTCACAGAAAAATACACTTGTCACCCAGTGTCATTACCTTGTCATTTCTTAAGGACATACTTCTAAAAGAGGTTAAGTATTATTTTATTTTTTATGTTAATTTAATACTCTTTATTCTACTAGTGTTCAATCTATTTAAAAACTGTTCTTACTTTATATTCTAATAACATAGAACATTAGAATAATGTTAGCCCTTTTATAAACTTATTACAAGACATCAAATAAAGTATGTGTTTATGATGTTTTTATTAGAAGTGGTTTAAAAATTTAGTTTCGCCGGAGCTAAATAAAATACTGGAGTTAATTCCAGCTACTCATATTATAGAAAATAAATGTTGTAATACTGGTTGAGCCATTTTGTTCTAGTAATATAATTGCAACCTATGATGGTATAATAATAATAGGATGATGGCAATATAATAATAATATCATAATCACCATCAACAGTACAATAGTGATATTAGAACCAAAGTCGAGATTTTGAGCACCACACTGCGCTTCCTACATGCATTACCCAAATAATCCTTGAAGCCCTGTGCAGTGCCATTATTTGCAAAATAACAGGACATGTCTAAGGTCATAGAGCTGGTGATTGGTAGAGCCAAGCCTTAAAGCCAGGCTTCCCTGTGGTAACTGAGTGGATGGAGTATGAGAGTAGGAAGAGTCTAGAACAGTTTCACCTGCACAGGCAGGTGCATGGATGGCCACACCCTGCACTCTGAGATTGGCCTAAAATTTAGTGCATTGTGTCGATCTGACAGGACTTCACTGACTGTGTTGGGTAACTTTCCTTCTATTTTAATCATCTGGAAAGGTTACTTGGAAGTTTGAGTGAATGTAAGGAGGAGAGTGTGTGTGGGTTCTTCTGTTCTTCCTCAGAGGTCTGTTCAAGTTTTCACCTTCTTGGATCAATTTGTTACATTCTATATGTTACTCAAGTTTCCAAATATAATAAGGTGGAATAAAGTATTCTTTTCTTACAATTTTGAATAACTTTTTCTGTTTTTATATCATATGCTTTTTCATTATCTAAGAACATTTATTGATTACACTCATTTTAGTCTTTAAATTTGTCAAAGGCATTATTTATTCTACTTTAATTTTTTTGAGTTATGTCTAACTTTTTAAATTTTCTTTTTTCTATATTCCTACCATCTTAATTCTTTCTCCGAAATCATGTATTAGCTGCTTAGCAAATTGTCTTTTACATATAAAAAAGTCCTACAGCGTTGATTTGCCATTGAGTGGTTAATTACACAAACATTCGAGAATCTATGTTGCCCATATCTACTAGATTTTGATTTATATTATTTTCTGTTAAATAAGCTGTTATCTGTTAGATTCTTAATTTGTTCGTTGAACCAGTTTGGGGGTGGGTATTTTATTACGTATTTATGATAATATATTTGTGCATGATGAATGTAAAAATATAATTCCAATATAATTAACACGCAGTGTTAATATAATAATTAGCTAATATTAATTATTAATTAATAATTAGTTTCAGTGTACAATATAGTGATTCAACAGTCATACATAATACTCAGTGCTCATCACGAGCAGTGTACTTATAATCACCTTCACCTATTTCACCCCCCCATGTTTTTAAATTATTTGTGAAACTTTGTGTATGAAGGTTTTATCTTAACGAAGATTTATAAGTTAATATGTCTGCTTTATTACATTTTCTCTGTGTGTTCAAACCTGTGTGTTTCTGTTTCCCGACCTTTTGCTATATCATAGCCTGCTAAATGAATTCAGACACTCCCCGACACTTATTCTTCTGGTTTTTTTTTTTTTTCATTTTTTTGAAGAGTTTTTAATGTATGCTGTTGCCTGTCTCTTATATTATAAAAGTTTAGTAGTGTTGCAATTTGCCTTGTTTGAACCTCTAGCCAGATGATTCCAGGTCTTAACTGGAATGAGAGTTGACCTCAAATTCCACTTACCATTTTATTCTTGCTTTTCTTTCCAAGACTGAGGTTCTTATTCAGGAAGGCTGCTGGCTTCTGATTGCTTTTCAGTGTAGTGTCCTCCATTAGGAGTATTAGCCAGGCCTTTGAACCTACTTGGGTTGGTAAAACTCAACTCACATTTCACTGAATGCCCCAAGAACCGCCCTGATCTTCTGCTCTGCTCAATATAGCCCTTAAGGAGGTGTGGTGACACCCTCAGAAGTTGCTGCAGTGCCTGTGCTGTACCAGGCTTTTCCAACTTATCATCATCCTGCTGCTTCTTCCTCTTGAGGGCTTGTCCATTTCCCCTGCCTTTGACTTACATGCTGTCATTGTGTACGTGAATTCCACACACTTTTATTATTTTTCACACAGTTGCTGTTCGTTTTGACTCAGCCACATAGGGATCACACGTTCGCTCCTCACTTTGCATCTCCAGTTTCCCATCCAGGCTGATTTTATTTTACTGTAAGAATTCTCTTTAGTTTTCCATTAGTGCAGGTCTGTTGTGACAAATTACTTCAAGGATCATTTATTAGAAAATGTCTATTTCGTTTTTATCCTTAAAAAAAAAAAAACTTTTGCTGAGTATAAAACTAGAGTCTTCTAGCTTGGCAGTTTATCTCCTCGAGCACATTGTTGCTGCTGAGATTGTCACTTGTGAGTCTAATTATTGCTCTTTGGAAGGTGATCTGTCTTCATTTTAATGTATTTGCCTGAGACTTTTAAGATTTGGGGCCTCATCTCTGCCTTGTGGTCTCACAGAAAGGTGAATAGGTGTGATTTCTCTCTTATTTATCTTGTTTGTGCTTCGTGGCACTCGAATTTGTAGAGTCCGGGGTTTCAGTAGTTCTCACCTTCCAAGATTCCAGTTCCATTCTTTCTGACCCATCTTTTGTTGCAGAACCTCTCCATTTTACCACCTTTTGTCTCTGGTCCTCTATTCTCTATTGTTTCTTTTGATTCCTCTCCCAGTTCCCTGTCATAATCTGAGCTTAAGTCAACATCCAGTGAGTTCCAAATTTGCTTGTATTTTTCCAGTTCTGTCATTGATATTTTGTTTTTTAAAATACTATCTCTCTTTTTATACTTTCCCTTTATCCTCTGGAATTTTCAATATGAACAGCATTTATTACATTGATTTTAAAGTTTCTGTATATCAATTCCAATCGATATATTAGAGCCTCGTCAATCTATTGTGATACCAGTTCTTTCATTCTTTTCTTAGGTCCTTGGTTGTCTTTGAATAGTTAGACATTCTATTTTAAAAATTACTAAAATGATTTGAAGCCTAAGTTGACATCTTCCTCCAGGGAACATTTTTATTTGCTTCTGCAAGGCTCCTAGGAGAACCAACAATCTTATATCAACTTAATCCGATTTGGGGGCCTGTGATTTTTCTCGACCACTAGAAGTGAGTTGTTGTGCAGTGAAGCTTGCTTGGTCTCCATGCAGTTCTCTCATATTTCTAGAATAAAGCCCTTCAGGCTCTCAACTGGGAACATGTTGGTTTTCACAGAGATCCACAGATAGCATGCCCTGATTCTGTTTTTTATACCCTTGGCTCCTTTAGATTGTCAGAACTGCTCAGCCATTTAGCTACTTCATCTGGGCAAATCTTCGTAAACAAAAGGAGCCCCAGCACTGAATTCACCTTTTTTGGACTTTTATCCTCCCCTAGCTCTTGGCCCGCTAACTTTTTACTACCTTCCTACTGTTTCAGTGCCTCTAAGCTGATAACATTTGTGTTTTGTTTAGCTATTCTGTTACCTCAGAAGAGTATCATTTGAATTACTCCATTACTATAAAAGTTCTTTGTATATTTAGAATGTCAACCTGTTATCTGCCTTATATGTTGTCATATTTTTCTTTTTGTCATTGGCTTTTTTATAAAAGAGGTGTTTGGTGTTTTTAAGATTTTATTTATTTGAGACAGAAGAGAGAGAGTGCACGTGCATGCATGAGCTGGGGAGAAGAGAAGGACAAGCAGATTCTATGCTAAGCGTGGATCCCAATGCTGAGCTCAATCCCATGACCTTGAAATCAGGATCTGAGCTAAAATCAAAAGTATAACACTCAACAGACTGAGCCACCGAGGCGCCCCAAAGAATTTTTTTTATATGTTCGAATCCATGAACTTAGTGTGGAATGTGGTGTTTGCTTAAGATCTACTTTCCTTTTTTGTTCCATGTGTGAAAACTGCATATTTAAAAACTGTATCATCTTTTCCTCAAGATTTTGAAATATACTACCTTTTTATATACTAAATGCATGTATATGATGGGATCTTTCTATGGGTTTTTGGTTTAACCATAATCCAATTTTGAGAAAATACTGTTTAATCGTTTAATGCCTCTGTGTTACATCATTCTTTTTCAGAATTTTATTATCTAATTTAAAATACTTTCCCAAGTGAAGATTAGAGTCATGTCACATTAAAAAGGGGGGGGGGATTTTTCTATTCTTTAAAATTATATAAAGTTTAGAAATTTGAAAAGAATTGAATTGTTATCTACACAATATTCTTTCCAGGATCATGGTGTATTTGTCTTGTAAATCTTTTCTTAAATCATATCTGAAAACTTTAATTTTTTGTATGTTTTGATTATTTTGTGCCAAATTTACTTCTAGGCATTTTTCTATTTTTATTGCTGTTACAAGTAGAATATTCTTGCCATTATTTATATTTTCTAACTAGTTATTTTTGGTATAAATGACAAGATTGATATTTTTTTTATTTTGGGTAGACATCCACCTTCCTGAGCTCTTTTTAGATACAGATTTCCGGTTATTTTTCATAGATTCTCTGGGAAACCATTATGTTATCAGCAAATAAGACTACTTTCTTCCTCACCATTATTTATATCTCATTTCTTTTTATTGCTACTGCGTTAGCTACATCATCTAAAGAACTGATTAAAAGTCATAGTGATTATGGCAAAACCCCCCTTGTTGTTCCCTGGTGCAAGAGATTTCTCTAGTGTTTGATTTTGAATGTTATGTATCACCAGAATGATAATTATTCTTTATTGTATTTTCCTATTTCTCTAAAGTTTTGTTTTGATTTCTCAGATTTCTCTGTGATTTCCTCTCTGACCCCTAGGCTATTTAGAAATATGTTGTTTAATTTCCAAATATTTGGGGATTTTCCAGATATCTTTCTACTATTTATTTCTCCATTTAATTTTGTTGTGGTCAGAGAACATACTTTATATGTCCTTTTAACCTTTTTGAGCAGCAGACTGTTTTTAAATATAAAGTCACATGTGCCCAGTGGCTACCTGTATTAGTTTTCTATGGCTACATAACAAATTACTATGAACTTAGTGCTTTAAAGAAATGCTTCTTATCTTATAGTTTTGTAGGACAGAAATCTGACATGGTCTCACTGGGTGTAATCAAAATGTTAGCAGGGCTGCTTCTTTCTGAAGTCTGTAGGTGAGAATCTGTTTTTTACTCATTCAGATGTTGGCAATTAATTCCTGTGTCTGTCCTGCTGGCCTTCCCAGCTTCTAATGTCCACCTGTATTCCTTGGATCTTGGCTCCCTTCTTCCCATCTCTGAAGCCAGTAATAGCTGGTCAGGTTTGTCGCACCTGAGGTATCTCTCTCTCTCTCTCTCTCTCTCTCTCTCTCTCTCTCTCTCTCTCTCTCTCTCTCCCTCTCCCTCCCTCCCTCCCTCCCTCCCTCCCTCTCTCCCATCTTCTTCTTGTCAGTTGATTGAGTTTGAAGAGGTCTTCTGATCATCCACGATAGTGTCTGCATTTTAATGTCCATAATCTTATCACATCTACAAAGTCTCCTGTGCACATATAAGGGTACATAGTCTCCAATTCTGGGAGTTGGGGTGTTGTCATTTTGCAGAGCCATCATTTTGCCACACTACCATATTGGACAGTGCAGTGTCACACTGCATTATATTTTAAAGTGATGGAATTTTAAAGATTCTTTTACAAATTTTCTTTTATTGCTACCATTTTCAGAGCTCTTCATATATGTGGATCCAAATTAAGATTTTAACATTTCAGTACAGTCCAGTTGACAATGAATGTTGTCAGTTTTTGTTTTTCTGTCAGTCTTTGTTTTGCCTTCATTTTTGAAAACTATTATCTTTTGATGAAGAATTCTGGGTCAGCCATTTATTTTTTCTTTGAGTAGTGTGAAAATGCCGCTGTACAATTTCTGTTGAGAAGTTTGCTTTAATTTTTATCTTTGATTCTCTGTGTGTGATACTTTTATCTAACTTCTGGGTACCTATGAAGTTTTGTCTTTTTTTTTGGTTTTCAGCACATTGAATATGATTTGTCGAGGTTGTTTTTTTCCCTTCCTTCTTTCCTTTTCTTACTTTTATTTTCTTTTCTTGCTTTTCTTTTCATCTTTTCTTATTCTTACTCATCCTGTTGGGGTTGTCTAGGCTTTTTGGATCTATGGTTTGTTTATTTCTTTACCTGTTTCTTCTACTGTATTTGTTCTTCTCTTTTTGTGATTCCAGTTATACATTAGGTTATTTGATATTGTCTTATGGATCTTGGATGCACTGTTCTTGTTTTGTCCTCTTTTGTTTCCATACTGTTTTTCTTCTTTGTGTTCCTGTTTGGTTAATTTTTATTGTAAGTTCACTGACTCCTTAGTTTTGTCAGGTCTCCTAGTGAGTCTGTAAAAGGCTTTGCCTGTCTCTGTTTTACTTTGTCTTTTATTGTTAGTATTTTCATTTGACCTTCTCTGTGTTTAAATTAGGTAGGGTGGACAGGAACAGCCTAGAGGTAACATTGGTGTCAGACTGTAAAGTTGAAAATGATACAGTCACTTAAAAGAGTTGAGAGTAGGGAGGGCTTTTCAGGAGCTGGCAAGTACAAATTCCCAGGGGCAGAAGGGAGATGGGCCTCTTGGAAGATCAGAAAGTTCACCAGTGTTGTTGAAACATAGTGAGTGCTGGGAAGTGAGTTATGAAGGGAGGTCAAAAATGTAGTCAGAGCCAGATGACCATGCCATCTCTTTAGCCAGGCTACATATTTGAATTACACGAGGAAGGGGAAGAACGTGAGATGAATTGAATGTGGCTTGCTGTTGCTTACTAAGTAAAAGTCATTCCCACATCTGCATGGTAGCCTCCCCATTACAAACATACCTCAGAAGTATTTCAGGTTTGGTTTCAGACACCGCAATAAAGCAAGTATCGCAGTAAAGTGAGCCAAGTGAATTTTTGGTTTCCCGGTGCATATAAAAGTTATGTTTACACTATACTGGAATCTGTTAGGTGTACAATACCTATTATGCCTATAAGTTAAAGATAGACTTAAAAAAAAAAACACTATTGCTAAGAAACGCTAGCCATATTCCCTACTTTCTGTGGGTGATAATCACTGATCATAACAAATATCATAATAACAAACAGTGTGAAATATTGCAAGAATTACCAAAATGGCACGCAGAAATGTAAAGTGGGAAATCCTTCTGGAAAAAATGGCACCGATCAGGGTGCCTGGGTGGCTCAGTGGTTGAGCATCTGCATTTGGCTCAGGTTGTGATCCTGGGGTCCTGGGATGAGTCCTGCATGGGGAGCCTGCTTCTCCCTCTGCCTGTGTCTCTGCCTCTCTCTGTGTGTCTCTCATGAGTAAATAAATAAAATCTTTTTAAGAAAGAGAGAGAGAGAGAGAGAGAGAGAGAGAGAGAGAGAGAAAGAAAAGGAAAGAAAGAAAGAAAGAGAGAGAGAGAGAGAGAGAAAGAAAGAAAGAAAGAAAGAAAGAAAGAAAGAAAGAAAGAAAGAAAGAAAGAAATGCCCCCAATCAACTTCCTTGGTGAAGGGTTGCTGTAAACCTTCAATTTGTTTAAAAAAAAAAAAAGCACTATTTGCGACGTGCAGCAAAGTGAAGCCGAATGACATAAGGTGTGCCCATGTGCCTTTAGTATAGTTGTTTATCTCACATTAATTCATTTGTTATCTGTCTCACATATTCAGTCTCTGTGCTGACTTTTCCTTCCTGTTTATAACCACACCTTTGGAGTGGTTATGATTTGGAGAATTTCCTTCTCTTCCTCTGATGCTGACAGCCCTGCCTCTCCTTTTCTTCACAGCCACTTCTCAGAAGGTGTTCTGTATTCATCATGCCCTCCTTCCCTCCCTCCCTCCCTCCCTCCCTCCCTCCCTCCCTCCCTCCCTCCCTCCCTCCCTCCCTCTTTTCCCTTTTGTGAAATGATTTTTAAACATACCATGGCCTCCTGATCCCAGTGACCACCAAACCCAGCACACTCTTGTTTATTCTTATTTCTCAGAATGAAATATTTCCACTGGCCACATCTTCTTTCTTAAAAATCTCTAAACCATGACTTCCTGGGCACTTCACCATCACATTTTATCTTTCTCATTACCCCTTGTTTGTTTTCATTTCTAATCCACCCTAAATAGAGGGATTACCCAAGGTGCTGATGTCAGACCTCTCTATCTACCATATACTCTCTCTGGCTTATCATTTATGTGCTTTTACAAACCAGCTCTCACTGTGTACTCCCAGATCTCTGCCTCCAGCCCAGACTTCCCTCTAGGGAAAGAAAAGAATATGCATCTATATTTAATAGATCATAATTTTCGTATTGCTATGTCATCTTTGCAATTATTTTAAATGGATGTGTAATGTTATGTTAAGTGCCTCTGCTGTAATTAGCCTAACCATTTCTTGGTTGAAAATGTCTAGTCCTGGATTCGCAGCCACACTTTATAATTCTACACATGTATTGAGTTTGAGATTTGATGGGATGGAAAGTGAATTGCTTCCCTGCCCGCCCACCCCCCCCCCCCCAAACTAGCTCAGGCCTCCTAGATAAAGATGGGAAATTCAGCAGAATCTTTGGCAGGCCTTTCTTCAGCTTTCTTGCTTTGAATCAGCTGAGAGGCCCCCACTGTCACTACCTGAGTTCAGGGTAGCATTCTAACTCTTGCATGAACTCCTGAAAGGCCTTCCTTGTGGTCTCTGTGTCCCTGGCCTTTTTACTCTCTGCTACAGCATGCTCTCAGTTGTGAGAGAACAAGTAGCTCATGTGTCCCCAGAATACAGAAGACCCTAAGATTTTTCACACTCATGTGTCTCTGAGTAAATCTGAAGAAGAGATTGACCTTCAACCAAGGCAGGATTTTAAGCACACTATTAGATTGTAGTTCCCATGAACCTTGGGAGTATTTTTTGCCATATTTAACTGGCAACTCAGATGCTCTCCTGAGCCAGGAAATGTGTTTGCTTCCACTCTGTTATTCTCAAGAAGTAGTCCTGGAAACCAGCTAATGGTGCTGTTCTACACTCTTCGGTGTTCTTCTTAAAAAAATACAGGCACCCTACTGATTACCAGGCTTGTGCCTTGGAAAATGAAGTGCTGGTGCCTTAGATACAAAGAACTTAGGACCTATTTCTCTAACTGTTGTTCACGGGTCCTCCATCAAGTGGCCTTTGTGATCTCTCCAAACTGTTCCAACAACCCACCTGATGGAGAACCGGCTCCTTAATGAAGCCCATCAGATCAGAGCTTCCAACAGTAGCCACACCACCAGCTTTAGTGTCACTCCTCAGTGTGATTTGTATGTGTTAAGTGAATTCCTATTTGGATTTCCGAATGAGTGATGCCTCCAAGCTTTTGCGTGATTGTCAGCCATTTCCAGTAGTACACCAACCAAGACACAAGTTACAGCGGTTGGTTGACTCCATTTTTGAGCCCCTTCCACCCTTTCCCACTCTATGTATTATCACTATGTAAGGAAAAAAGATTGTGTGCACCAGGCATTTCCAAGCCCAGTGTTAGTAAAACACAGCAGCCCGGGAAGCATACTATAAAGCAGGGTGCATAGTCTGAGCAGAAGGTGGGCCTGTGCACTGGCTGGTGGAGAATGGGCATGTCATAAAGGCACTGCCCTACTGCTGCCTTCCACCACTTGTCTCATGGTCTCTATTTCTCTTGGATCCTCTAATTAATTTTCAGTTTAGTCTACCATAACAGCAAAGTGCCTTTACAATTATTGAAAAGCACAGGTGCTGATGGTAACAGCTGCTCCCTTCTCACCCTCTGCCCCAACTGTACTTCTGCCTTGAGGCATTCTGATCTGTGTATCCTCTTAACTCTGTGGCTGACATTAACTGTGTACCAGACATCATAGATACAGCTACAATGTTTTATGATTGTGCTCTTTGCTGTAGATACAGGGGCGGGAGAAAATAACTTGTCGCTCTTCAGTGGATAGGTTTGAGATTAATCCCAATTAAAAACTACCCTGGGTGCTTCATTCTTGGAACACCCAAGAGTCTGATGCTTCGTTCTACTCCCGGCATTGGCTCCCTTGAGGAGGCTTCTATCTGTAATTCCTAGCCAGATGGCTTAGCCATCCACCCTGTGCACTCCTACCCCAAATCTGGTGAATCAAGGGATGGAGGGTAACAATCAGTGGTGAGGCACATGCCTTGTTTCAGTTCCAGCTGTAGGATGATAGTGTGGTGTTCATCTTAGATGTGCCTGGTACCCTTACCCTCTTGACATTCTCTCTGATGTGTTCCAGCTTCCTCTCCCTTCACAACAATAACAAAGTCCTTATATTTAGAGACTGATCCAACATGTAGTCATCCCCACCAATAAAGTTGGAGGGGCTTTATCTCTCCAACAAGGAAAGTGAACCCTATTAAAGGAGACCTGACAAAATCTTAGAAGAGTGACTACAACTCACAAAAAGACCATTAGGAATATAGTCTCCACCAAATGCCACCCCCTCAATACTCCCCACCACGATCTCAGGCAATAGAAAAGCAGACAGAACATGAAAAGATAGGCCAAACACTTAGCCTTACAGAAAATATTACCTCAGAAACAGAAGTGTTTAAGCATTGAACTTAATAAGATCATAAATTTATTAAAGTGACAGCCCAAACATAGTATGAGACAATAAAATAAGATGAAATAGGAAATCTGGAACTAAGGGAACAAGATGAGAACAAAACAATATTCACCCAAAACTAATAAATAAATTTGAAACAATAAGGAACTTAATGCCTCGAAAACTGAGTTAGTAACAAAAGGAAAAGCTTCAGATAATTCTAAAGAAGGCAAAAGAAAAACCCTCAAAATGGAAGCAATTTAAATCATTGTAAGGGTGATCTGTTATAAAGATAATTGGTGTCTATAAGGGAGCCCAACCCAAAGAAAAAAAATTGGTCAGAAAAGATCTATTTGAAGATATAATAAAAGAAAATTTTTCTGAAATGAAATGCTTCTCCTTTAGAGAAGGTCCCTGTGTTCTAGGGGAAAACAAAATATCAAAAATTGTATAGTGATAAACTCCATGCTGACTCCTAGTTATTTATAGGACTTGAGAAATAAAGAATTTTGCAGACATACAGACAGGAAAAAAGGGAAGTCACCCCAAAGAGGAGAGGCCACCCAGTCAGGCTGGCTCTGAGCTTCTCCACTTCTGCATCACTACCAGAAAGCAAAGAAGTATGCAGAGTTTTGAAAGAAAAAATTGATGTATTAGCACCAAGAAAGTGTTAAAATTCAACTAGAGAAACCAAGAGTAAACAACTATGCAAATTGAATGTAAATGTTATATACTTTGACAAAAGAGAGAGGAGTCGGTCTTCATTTAAAATTGATGCATGTAGTTCAGAAAATCTGTTTAAAATATGTTTTTTTTTTTTTTCAAAGTCTTAACTTCAGAGGAATTTTTTTTTAGGAAAGTAGTATCTCTATAAAGAAATACAGATTTAAGTGTAGTTTTCCTTTATTTTCACTTCAGCTTCATTTTAAGTACAGTTAAATTTTACTCTTTCTGTTTAAGACATACATAGGATGGTGTATAGAATCCCTTGAAAAGTTAGTGTGGTATTTCTGGGTGTTTTGCCTGTGGGTTGAATTTTTACATTTTCCTTTGGAGTGTAAGACATTGTTTTAATTTTATTCTTATTTTCTTTTATTTATTTATTTTTTTACAAATTACTTTGTCTAAAAATAAAAGCTTATTCCAAAAAACACGTAAAACATAACAAAGTAAACCCATCTACCAACCAAGGATCTGTTTAGGTCCTAGATAGGGTTTGGCAGAGGCAGATTTTTTAATTTTTATTTTTACTTACTTTTATTTATTTTTAAGATTTTATTTATTTATTCATAAGACACAGAGAGACAAGACACAGGCAGAGGAAGAAGCAGGCTCCCTGCATGAAGCCCAATGTGGAACTCGATCCCAGGACCCCAGGATCATGACCTAAGCCCAAGGCAGATGCTCAACTACTGAGCCACCTAGAGGCCCCATGAGCAGATTTTGTAGAAATCTCTTGTATTTCCGAATGTTCTGACAGTTTGAACTGCTGCTCCTTTGGTTTCTCTTCTGTTTTTATATGTGTGTTGACAACATAGTGGCTTTTACCTTTCTTACAACCCACCTCCATGCTTTTTGGAAATGATTGGGGAAGCAACTCACCCCAGATGACGAGTATGACTTTTCTTTTCCTCCCATTTGCTTGGCATGGTTAATACGAGGCACAGAGTAAGTATATCATTAACTTCATTACATTCATCTTGGAAAGGGAAAACCAGTGGGAAACAGTTTATAAATGAGTGGATCAAAGCATAGAAGGGATTTGCTCAACATCATTTCTTATCAACAAACCTGATACTTTCCTTTCCTTATTTTTCTTAGCTCCAATATCTTAGTTACAAGGCATCTCCCTACTTTTATTTCTCTTTTGATTATGATGGGTAAATGTCTCATTAGCATGTTAGTAATGTATTTTTCGTTAAGTTAATCTATGACAGCATATAAACTGATAATCACGGGATGACTAGGATATTTTTTATCTTATGTAAATTTTTATCTTCAGTTAATATAAAGTGGTTATTATGATGTAGGCATTTTGGTCTAATATGAATTTCAGATACATGCATTGCAACCGCTATTTGAAGATAATCAGGAATTAGAGTATTTGACTTTTGTACAAATAAATAATGTGAGCTTGAATAATTTTTGTTTGTGTACCCAAGGATCCAGCAAATGGAAACAAATGAAATTATGACAAGTAATCACTGCTCAAAAATATAATAGTTGACAGAGATTGTGAGTGGTTGATGCCATTTAAATACTGATTTACTTTCAACACAACCAGAAAGGGAGGTAGTTTCATCCTTTCCCTCCAGCATTTAGCTCTATCTCCCTTCTTGTCATCAATGACAAAGAAACATAGACATTTTGTTCAGTTGGGGCACCTGAGTTGCCCAGTTAAGTGTCTGCCTTCAGCTCAAGTCATTATCCTGGAGCCCCCACATTGGGCACTCTGCTTGATGGGGAGTCTGCTTTTCCCTCTCCCTCTGCCCCACTTGTTCTCTCTCACGCATGCATTCTGTCTCTCTCTCAAATAGATAAAATCTTTTTTAAAAAAAGAATATTTTGTTCAGTTAAAATGGTGATTTTCTTTTTAAACTAAGGGTCATTATAACATTATGACTTTTAAATTGTGTTGATGAAGAACCACAAATACGTAAGTTTTTTTATTTTCATAAAGTTTTTGTTCATTGATAAAATTGCTCTATTAGCAATTCTTCATGCTTCTACCAGCTAATATCTCATGATCATCTGAGGTATGTTTCCTCTAAAAATCATTGTATAATAGCTTTTTTTCTTATAAGAATATCAATATTGCATATTTTAAAACAATACTCTTAAAAATTTGCTAAGAAGTTTGCCTTACCCAGCATTAAAAGGTTGAATTTTCTTGCGGATGGGGCAGGTCTCAGACTGTTGTGTAGAGTCCTCGGCTATCAATGTGAAGGGGAAGGATAATTTAGTTATTGAAAGATCTGGTTCTCGGACCTTGGTGAGAGAGATGGTCAAGTGAGTAACACAACATTCTGGAAATGTACACTTAGGTCTTTGTGTGATTGTTTCAATAGATTTTGATTGCCAGTATTCTTAAAGTTGCCAGAATGTCCCAATACAGCTTTATCCAAAATAAGCTTTCCTTAAACTACCTTCTTCAGTTGTCATAATGCTCTTCTGATTATATTAATTCTAAAAATATGAATAGAGTGTATATACCATTTTACCAATTGTTATTTTTAATTTGTTTTAACAGAAATCTTAGAGGCTGGCATTAAAGCAACTTCAGAGTCACTTAAAGGTGTGAAACGAAAAAAGATTGTAGCTGAGAATCACCTGAAAAAAATACCAAAATCCCCACTGAGGAATCCTCTTCAGGCAAAACATAAACAAAATACAGAAGAGTCATCTTTTGCCATTCTTCAGAGTGCTTCAGAGTCTCACAAAAAACAGAATCCTAGTCCTGTAAAAAATGGGAAGCAGTTTACCAAACAAAACGGAGAAACACCTGGGGTAGTTGCCGAGACCCCTAAATCCGAAGACTCTGTCTCCCCAAAGAAGCCCTTGTTTCTGCCGCACGCATCTGAACTGCGTCGATGGGGATCGGAAGGCTCTGACCCCACCGAGTTAGACTTCCTGGACACAAAATGTGACTCTGGTTCTTCGTCAAGTAAAACCAGGACTGACCACAGTGAATGTATCTCCTCCACTCGTAGTCCTACTTCTTCCTCTTACACAAACACCGCATTCGATGTCTTACTGAAAGCAATGGAGCCAGAGCTGAGCACCTTGTCCCGAAAGGGCTCGTCTTGTGCAGTTAAGATTGAAAAACTGAGACCAAATAAAACTGTACGACCCCCTTCTCAGTTAAACAACAGCTCAACGGATACCCCAAATCAGACCCCGCAAGAATTTGTTTCTGAATCACAGCCTTCTCCTTGTACCTCATACGTAGTGCATGTGTCTGCCACTCAGAAGAATGAGCAAGCCACAGTTCAGTCAATTTCTCAGTCATACCATCAACACGAACACTTTGTTTCCAAACCTAACCAACAAAATCAGCAGCTTCCAGTGTGTCCAGCTTTCACGAGGTCGTTGGCAAATCTGCAAAATCAAGAGAATGCCAAAATCGAACAGGTTTATCATATAGCAGTGACGTCATCTGTGGCTCTGACCTCACCTTCCAGTAGAACTCAGGTTACTCCTCAAAACCAGCAAATGGATTCTGCTTCACCGATGTCAGTAAGTCCAGCCCATTCTACACAGTCAGCTCTCCCGCCAGTTTATAATTCGACTCCTGTCGCCTCTGTCGTTAACCATAGCGTGGAACAAATGTGCAATCTTCTTCTGAAAGATCAGAAGCCCAAAAAACAAGGAAAATATATTTGTGAGTATTGCAATAGAGCTTGTGCAAAGCCCAGCGTGCTTTTAAAGCACATCCGCTCCCATACCGGAGAGCGACCCTATCCCTGTGTGACCTGTGGATTTTCATTTAAGACTAAAAGCAATCTTTACAAGCACAAAAAATCCCATGCACATACTATCAAACTGGGTCTTGTCTTACAACCGGATGCTGGTGGTTTGTTCTTGTCACAGGAGTCCCCCAAAGCACTGAGTATCCACTCAGACGTAGAAGACAGTGGGGAGAGTGATGAGGAGGGTGCTGCTGATGAAAGACAGAACGATCTGGCCTCCATGGACCTGCAGCCTGTGCAAATAATGAAAATGATCTCAAATGCTGAAGCTTTACCAAAATCAAGCTCCGTTCCAAGCAAACCAGACCACGTGGTGGGTGACTTTTCACTACAGGACAAAGCTTCAGAATCACAAGCTGTGACAGAGTTACCAAAAGTTGTGGTCCACCCGGTCAGCATGTCCCCTTTAAGAGTTGACAGCCCAAAGCTTACGGATTCCAAGGCTGAACTGTCTAGTGCACAGAAGCAGAAGGACCTTCAGGGAGCCAGTGTACTGTCCCACTCAGCCCGGACATCCTCCCTAGAGACTGACGAGAAGTCTCGTCAGAAAGGGGATGTGAGTCAGCCAGAAGGGAAACAAGAACCACACATAGGAACGGTACATGCCCAACTACAAAGGCAGCAGGCTACCGACTGCCCCCAAGAGCAACAAGGAAAACTGCTGAGTCCTCGAAGCTTGGGAAGTACAGATTCTGGTTACTTTTCACGTTCTGAAAGTGCCGACCAGACAGCGAGTCCGCCGACTCCCTTTGCCAGAGCGTTACCCACCATGGAACAAGACTCAAATAAGAATAATGGGCCCCCTGCACCTCGTATCAATACACCAGCACCCTCAACTCTGTCAACAAATGAAAAAGCATTGCTTTTACCAGGTCAGATGCGCCCACCCTTGGCAACAAAAACACTTGAAGAACGGATATCAAAGCTTATCTCCGACAACGAAGCCTTGGTGGATGATAAGCAGCTGGATAGTGTAAAGCCACGGAGAACCTCTCTCTCACGACGAGGAAGTATCGATTCCCCCAAATCATACATTTTTAAAGATTCTTTTCAGTTTGATTTGAAACCAATGGGACGGAGAACAAGTTCAAGCTCTGATATACCAAAGTCCCCTTTCACCCCTACGGAAAAATCAAAGCAAGTGTTTCTTCTGTCTGTACCTTCCCTTGACTGTTTGCCTATTACAAGAAGTAACTCTATGCCTACCACAGGTTATTCAGCAGTACCTGCGAGCATAATACCTCCCCCCCACCCACTGAGAGGAAGCCAGTCATTTGATGACAAAATTGGCGCTTTCTACGATGATGTCTTCGTGTCAGGACCTAACACTTCTGTGCCCCAGAGTGCGCATCCCCGTACCCTTGTCAGACAGTCAGCGGTCGAAGACTCTTCAGCAAGTGAAAATCACCTGCTTGGTACTGGACAGTCCTTGGATGAGAGCTATCAAGGATGCGGTGCCACTGGTGACACTGTATCGGCAAGGAACAAGTCATTGGCACCAGGCTCGCATTTAGAAAAAAAGAAGTCCCATCAGGGGCGAGGGACCATGTTTGAGTGTGAAACCTGTAGAAACAGGTATAGAAAACTGGAGAATTTTGAAAACCATAAGAAATTTTACTGCTCAGAGTTACACGGACCAAAAACAAAGGTAGCTGTGAGAGAATCTGAACACAGCCCTGTGCCGAATAGTACGCAGCCTCAGATACTCCACTACAGAGTTGCTGGTTCCACAGGGGTGTGGGAACAGACACCCCAGGTTAGAAAAAGGAGGAAAATGAAAAGCGTTGGAGATGATGATGAACTTCAGCAACATGAAAGGGGGGCTTCTCCAAAAAGCTCCGAAGGCCTTCCATTTCAGAATTCTCTGGGCCCCGCTTCCACTCTGTCTAAGCATAATATTGCAATAACAAGTGACCAGCAGCACAGAAACATACAGTTGCAAACCTCCCAAATCCAGTTGGTTGCCAGAGGCCCTGAGCAGACCACAGATCCAAAGCCGTCCCCTATCTCTGAGCAACACCTTGGTTCAACTGCCCAGGACAAGACAGAGCTGAAGAGGCAAGGAACCGGGATCTCAGTCATTCAGCATACAAACTCACTGAGCAGACCCAATTCATTCGACAAGTTTGAATCTTTTGAAAGAGGTTCCCCCATTACCTTCCAGGAGCTGAATAGAACAGGGAAGCCTGGGCCTTTGAAAGTAATAGGAATTGCCCTAGAGGAAGGCCTCCCTCCTCAGAATACACCTCACCCTCACCAGCCTGTGCTGTCATCAGATGCTCTAAGAGGAGAACTTCAGGATGGTCTGAGAAAGAGTTCAAATGAACGACATGTGCTGGGACAGCCCTCCCGACTAGTTCGGCAACACAACATCCAAGTCCCAGAAATTCTAGTCACAGAAGAGCCGGATCGGGACCTGGAAGCCCAAGGCTATGATCAGGAAAAATCAGAAAAGTTCAGCTGGCCTCAGCGTAGTGAAACCTTGTCGAAGTTGCCAACAGAGAAGCTGCCACCCAAAAAGAAGAGGCTCCGTCTTGCCGAGATGGAGCATTCTTCAACAGAGTCAAGTTTTGACTCTACTCTGTCCAGGAGTCTGAGTAGGGAGAGTAGTTTATCTCACACTTCCAGTTTCTCAGCTTCGTTAGATGTAGAGGATATTTCTAAAACTGAGGCTTCCTCCAAAATCGATTTTCTAAACAGAGCAGATTTTCTCATGATTCCAGCTGGCTCAAACACACTTAATGTTCCTGGAACTCACCGGGAAATGAGGCGTGCTGCCTCAGAACAGATTAGCTGCATGCAAACCTCCATGGAGGTCTCTGATTTCAGAAGTAAATCATTCGACTGTGGAAGCATAACCCCACCTCAAACAACACCACCTGTTGAATTGCAGCCCCTGAGGTCCCCTTCTGGCATGGGGGTCACCGGGCACGTGCCTCTCTTAGAAAGAAGGAGAGGTCCACTCATGCGGCAGATATCTTTGAACATAGCTCCAGATAGTCATGTGTCTCCTGTGAACCCACCATCTTTCCAAACAGTTGCTCTTCCTGGTGCGAACACAGCACCGTTTCAGGGCCCTCAGCTCACTAATGCATCTTTAGCCGAGTTTCCTGTAAATACTTTGCACTCCCAGACTCTAGTTAAGGATCAGCGAACTGAAGCTTCCAGTTCCAGCTCTATTAACATCCTTCCTGTTCAACAGCTTTTTGGTATTAATTTGTTAAATCAAATCCACGCACCCCTTGGCCATCAAAACACACAGATGTCTCTGCAAGTGTCCACACAGAGTGTCAGACCAGATGCAAATCCCAGTTTATGTGTGTCTTCTAAAAGTAAAGATTGCTTTGCTCCGAAATACCAACTTCACTGTCAGGTTTTCACTTCAAGCCAGTCTTGTTCTTCTAGTCCTGTACTTTCTTTGCCAAAGCAAGTTCTTTCGGATCCAGTTGGAGCTGACCACCGTGGGACTTCATTAGCGTTACCAACCAAATTAATAGATGCCATGCCTAATTCATGTGCTCAACCCCCACTGAAGCTTGGGCCACTTGGTGGTCAGGCACAGAAGGTGCCAACATCGTTTGCATTGCCTGTGCATCTGCAGAGTAACGTTCCAGCATACTGTTTTGCCACAGTCACACCTCTGCCACAAATCCTGGTGACACAAGATCTATCCAACCAGCCAATTTGCCAGGCTAATTGTAGCATGGTGCCAATCAGCGAAGACCAAAACTCCATGCCAAAATTGCAAAAAGATCACCAGAATGCTTTGCCAAACCCAGAGAAGGAACTTGTTTGTGAAAATGTTTTCCCAGAGATGGGCCAGAATTTTTCTCCACCAGATTCCCTGTCCATAACCCAGAAAATGTCTGTTGGTAGACTTTCCCCCCAGCAAGAATCCTCAGCTTCAAGTAAAAGGATGCTTTCCCCAGCAAATAGTTTAGATATTGCCATGGAAAAGCACCAGAAGAGAGCTAAAGATGAGAATGGGGCTGTTTGTACAACAGAGATTAGACCTTTGGAACCATTGAGTTCAAGACCTAGTGAAGTTAATAAACAGAAGAAACCCATTTTAGTGAGACAGGTTTGTACCACCGAACCTCTTGAAGGTGTGCTCTTGGAACAGGATATTTTTTCTCAACCTGAAATTAGCGGTGAGGCTCTTCATTTGACAGATGTTTTACCAGCTGATCATTTGTCACCCGAACACTCGAAGTCTCTAGTTACAGAACCCATAAACGAACCACAAGAATTTGAAAAGGTCAAGTCATCCACATCACTAACTCTTACAGTGAGAAATTCACCCATTCCTGCGGGTTCTCCTTCGGAATGTGTAGACAGTAACCAAGAAAGGAAGTCCCCAGGAGTTAAAACTCAGGGTGACAAAGAGAGCATCCAAGAGCAAAGTCCGGCTGCAACCAGCACACTTTTAGTGTCTGATGTGGGAGACACACAGCAGCTGTCTTTCCCCAGCCTGAAGACCTCAACCAACTTTACGTGGTGTTACTTGTTAAGACAGAAGGCGTTGCATCTGCCTCAGAATGACCAGAAAACCTCAGCCTATACTGATTGGACAGTTAGTGCCAGTAATCCAAACCCACTTGGTTTGCCTACAAAAGTTGCTCTTTCTCTCCTTAATTCAAAACAGAAGACTGGAAAATCACTATATTGTCAAGCAATAACTACCCATTCCAAATCAGATTTATTGGTCTATTCAAGCAAGTGGAAAAGCAACCTGAGCAAGGTACTTGACATACCATTTATCTTCACAAATAGTTTGTGCCGTGTCTTGGTGCCTTTAAATGTTTTAATTGGAAATTTTATCTTAATTTTGAGTGACAAATTGTGCTCTGTAAGTATAAAGTTACCCGAAAGAAAGGATGATAAGTTTACCCCGGGAGTTATACTGATAAGGGTTACAGGGAATCCTTCAGTGATTTTTATCTTGAAACATTTGAAAATAACTTGCCCTGAGCTGAGTATTTAAGTCCTTATGTGATGGTACAGATAACCATAGTTTTACTTTCATCTTTCTCTTATACTAAGTGGTAGGAGATTCCGTTTATGGTATGTCCCCCCTAGTGCAGGGGAACAGAAGTGTGACTAATCAAAGAGTGTTATATTTCACTTTGAAATATAAGCAGAGAGCCATTCACACTTACCCGTGTGTACCTGACCACTCTCCCCTTGCCTTGCAAGTCTCCACTCCCGCCCAGTGTTGGAATCATCTTAGTGCTAAAAGAAGAGTCACAGAATAGCTGACTCATATGCTTGATAATTAAGTTGATTTGGTCGAGATGTAGAGAGTAAGGTCATAAAACTCTACTTTGGGGTTATTTGTGGAATCAATTTTTGACTTCATAAAATGGGAAAAATCACTGAAGTGAGAATAAATAAATAGGTAAGGAGATCGTATTGAACTCTGCCATTCAGAATGGATGGGCAAGTGGTTGACCTCTACAGATTCACAAGCGTCTAATACAGGCTCATAGACATGTATGTGCTTATCAATAAGAACATACTTACGTATCACAGTTACAGTAGAGGTGTATTGCACTTTTAAGAAGGAAGTCTCTAACTTTGCCAGTAGGTTGAGGAGGTGTGAATACAGGGAAGATATTCCAAAAGTAGAGATACTTCAGCTGAGTCCTTTTTAAAAAACGAAAAAGTAGGAATTTTTTTTTTCAAGTGAACAAGAAGGAAAAATTTTGATAGTCCGCTGAAATGATACAGAAGTGAGAAAGCACTTGGTTTGTTTTAAGGAACCCTGAGGATTCTGCAATGGTCAGAAGGTGTTAAGTCTGAGACACCAACATGCTTTCAAGTTGGAAGTATAGGTAAAGACCAAAGAATTTGCATGATGATGGCGACCCATTGATCCATTTTCAGTGAAGAAGGGTGCATCCAAATCATTCAGAATTTAATTTTTAAATGCCCAGACTTTATGCTAGACCTACTAACTCTCATAATCTTGGAAGATGAGACCTGATTATGAGAATTTATTTATTTATTTTTGATTATGAGAATTTAAACAGAGCTTCATGAATATTCCTGAAGTACCTACAGAAAAGTGGGTCCCCTTCAGTACTAAGTGCCTTGGTAGAAATGCCTCCGGAATGTGTATCTAGATGTGGAGCTAGGCAATGACTTCCAGTGGAAAGTGTCAGGATTCCTAGGTGCACTGGTATAATCAGTGAGCTTGCTCAGAGGGGGTGGAAGGAAGAAAGGCTCAGGATGAGTTTGGGGATCACTACTACTTAAAGGGTTGAATGGATAAAGGAAGCCCACACAGGAAACTAAAGAGATGGTTCACAGAGGAAAGAGGAGGACCAGTAGAAAGTGGGATCACATAGCTCAAGGAGAAAATTTCAAGAAAAGCTACTCAGACGGAGAAGTCAAATATAGGTCACAAAAAGATGAAGATGAACATGGTTCCTGGACTGAGCAGTTCTAACATCGCTGGTGACTTGGTTTGTAGGGGCAGGTGGTTGTGGAGGACTGGGTGCTGGATTGACTGTTCACTCCCAACCCAGATGTTAATGTATTTATAATTCAAAATGGACAAGAAGGGACAGGTGCTGAAGTGAAATGATTTCCAAGAGAAGCAAGGTATCAACAACAGCCTGCCCAGGTGGTCAAGCGTATAAAGACTAAGGAAGGGATAAGGATCTTGGGATGTTTAGCTCACTGGTGACTGGTGAATGGAAGCCAGATTTGACAGTAAGAAAGTGAGCGAAAGATAAGTGGGAATTAGGTATTGAAAAGAAGCTAAAAAGTAGGGTTAGTGTTAACAGTATAGAGTCAAGGGAAGGGATGTGTATGCATTGCAGATTGTGGGGAACCCGATGTGTTTGCCAGGAGAAGAGGAGACCGAAGCATTTTCGCTTGTCAGGGTCAGTGTCATTAGCTCCTCACACTAGTTTTCTGAGACACTGGGCCAGCAGCTTTGCTATACTCCTGGCCTCAAAAGGACAGGAGCTCCCCAGGTTACCCCTGCGGCTGCACGGGCTCTCCATCCATCTCCAGCGGGTGCACCGCTCTCATGTCACTTGCTGGTAGTTAAGTCATGTCAATACAGAGCCCTCTGCTAGGGGCTGTGGTATTTAAAGGTTTACAAAAATGGTCCCTTGATCAGAAAAGTCAGGCCTCACGTTGACTTTGGCCAGAGGACGAGGGTTTGAGCCTTGGCTGTTAAGCTTGACCTCAGAAAAGTGACTTCACCCCGAGAGTGCCCGTCCTGACTGGCCGTAACCTCCTATGCTGCCTGCCTCACCAGAGATATAAGAATGGCAGTGGCCAAGGAGAGGGAACATGTGTGACATCCTAAGGCGCTGTCGCTATGAAGTCTTCATAGGAAATGCACATGTTGTTTATCACTTTGATGTTTGTTACCTAGTTTCCTAGAGAATTATTACGAGGCCACAGCCTGACTTCTGACCAGCGTCTCACAGTTATCAGCATTCAGGAACTTTTGAGAAGATAGAGGGGAACATCATTCTGGTTTAAAATGATAGGAGACAAGGAGACTGTTGGGAATGAGGCTTCTGCTTGACAGGTGCACGGTTATAGTGCGTTCAAGTTGAAGGGGATGTAGTCAGGTGTCTCGGGAGTCTAAGACATAGTTATACCATCCAAGGGAGCCAGCTCTTTCCGGTCTCCGGCAGAATAAAGAATAAAGCTCTTTAATAATTAAATTGTAGTGTGAGTGGTTGGTGAGCGGATTGCGGTGGGATTCTCAAACAACGCACAATTTCCTGGTTTGCTGTGGTGCAGGCAGAGAGCTGAAAGCTAAGGGAGGGGGAGAGAGCCAATGACCTGTAAACATGTTGAATTCCTCGAAATGCATTCCATTTAAGTTACCTACATGTACAGTTCTCTGCCATGTTCTGATTTCCAAGTGAAACATTGGCATGTTTGTGTTTCCAGTTTTATTAAATTAGTTTCTCTTTTTTTTTTCCCTTTCAGAGAGCATTAGGTAATCAAAAGTCCACAGTAGTTGAATTCAGCAATAAAGATGCCTCTGAAATTAACAGTGAGCAAGATAAAGAAAATTCCTTAATCAAAAGTGAACCAAGAAGAATTAAAATATTTGATGGAGGGCAAGTACAAATTTTACTTTTTAAATGTACATTTAAACGCACTTTTTAAATGTACATTTGCTTTCATGTGACTGAAGACTTACCAGTGCCAATTTTATATAAATGTTGCAAGGTTTCTCAGCTTATTAACAGAATCTTCATGGCAAAATATATGTTAGATTATCATGTTAAATAATTCCATTCTGATCAAGAAAATATTTAGGAAACATTGTAGGTCCTAGGAAGCGGCTAAGAACTGCTTTCAGGGTAAACTCTGGGTTTCATGTGGATTTACAATAAGGAGTGCCCTGGGCAATCTGCTGTCCGATAAATTTACTGCCTATCTGATGCCTTTGTATATCTGGTAATGAGAAGAATACATGGTAAAAGCTGACTGTAGTTCTGGCGAAGCCAAGAAATATTTCAATATTTACAGTTGTAACTGAATTTAATAATAAGACAACTTTTGAAAGAGTGGCTTAGAAAAAGGGAGGACTCTGCTAAAATTAAACCTAGTATCAAGATTGTTTGATTAGAATTAGCTATTGCATTTTAAATGTTGATGCAAAAAGCTGGAATATTCTGTTACTTACATGTGCATAAAATTTGTATGGAGTATAAAGATTGTGACTTGCTGTATTTTGTAAGTTGAATTCTAATCATCAATATTTTCTCAAAGACACAGCATCCAATCTCCCTAATCATTTTTTTTCTTTAAATTAGATATAAATCAAATGAAGAGTATGTATATGTCCGAGGCAGGGGAAGAGGAAAGTACATTTGTGAAGAATGTGGAATACGTTGTAAGAAACCTAGTATGTTAAAGAAACACATACGGACCCATACAGATGTCCGCCCCTACCACTGCACTTACTGTAACTTCTCCTTTAAGACGAAAGGTATGAGATGACATTGCTTCATGGTCCTTTTTATATGCGTTGAGTTAGTAGAGCTAAGATCCAACTTTACATACTCTTTGACCCAGGATGCGGTAGCTTAAAGTGATTAATATAAATACATCTTGTCAACATGGTAGTCTTATTTCTTTATCTGTCTCTAGACTTCTTAAGGAAAAAAAATTAATTATACGCTTTTACAATATATATAATAAATACAACATTTTAAAAGGAGCAACTGCCCTTTTTCATTTTACTCCCTAAATTAGAGTTGTATAACCTGATGACTAATATATTTCAAAAATACTTTGGGGCAGAAGAGGAGAAAGAAATTTTCATGATTACAAGTAAACTCATTTCTGTGCTAAAAGATTGAAGAAAAAGTTTAAATAATAACTATAGTAAACTTATAATGATTGTGTTCATATTTTATTATCTAATTTTAGGCATGAATAGCTATTTCTCTTTTTTCCATGATGTTTTTTGTTTTTTACCCAAATTCTATTGACTTTCAGCTTCAAAAATTTCTGTTGCACTATTTAATGTGTATACAACTCAAAACTAGTCATTAAAATTATATTTAGTACTCTTTTTCTGTGTTCTTCATATGTTTTTATTTAAATTGTAAATCTTTATTATAGTTTAGGTAATTTTACCCTCTCCAGATTCCCCAGTACTAATAATGAGTACACTACTTATAAAATAATGCTCACTTTCTCCATTAGGCTCCTTGCTTATGAATCATTACATAAAAATAAGTTACTTGAGACTTTAATTTCCTATACTACCCTTTAAAAACTGAGAATCTCTCTAAAACAAAACAATGTAATCAAAAAATTACCTGTTTGAAGGTGCAATATCTGTAAAAAATACTTAATTGATAATTTTTTTACAGAAGCTTTATTTTTATCTGTTTTGAGTGAATATTCACTTTTTTCCTGATTATGTTGGCCTTCAGGGTTTTTGTTTTAAAGATTGGTCAACTCTTCAGCAAAATTGATTTCATTTTTTGCTTAGTATTAATTGGCATTTAAACAAGTTATGATGGGTAGCAATTAAGCAGCTTCAAATTCACTCTCCTCGAATGCCAGTAATACCAGAGTGATAGAAATAACAGCAACAGGACTCTTCTTCAGCTCACTTTGAATGTTTCTGAATAGTTTCAAGACCTCATGAGTAATTGGGAGGTTCACCGTTGGTGGTCCTCTGATTGTGATGTGGATTCTCCTTCTGGAAATGGAGAGTGGGTTTCAGGATGCTCTTCCTGGCCCTGTGTGCAGGCTCTGATAAAAGAAAGTGCTTTGATCTCTTAACCCAATATATTGCTCAAACATTGGTCACTACCAGGAGGCCAGAAAGAAGCCAGTGTTACTAATAAAAGGCTACCAAATACAAAGCGATGTTGCTAAATAAAAGAGGATCGAGGTAGACTGTGAAATGGGTTTTTTTTTTTTTGAAATGGGTATTTTTGAATAGAAGGAGGGAAAGGAATCAGGATAGTCAAAATTCATAAAATAAGGAGAAGAAAGGGAGGAACACTTAGGCGTGGAAAACCAAATGAAACTACAGAGACTTCCTGGCAAAGAAAACTAACTACTCCGAATCACCAAATAGTAATCTTAGAGAAATAACTCAAAATGGCACTGAATCAAGTTTTAGACCGGTATTTCTTAAAAGACATGATGGAGCATAACGTCCCATGAAGAGTGAGCGAGCAGCCTTCACAGTATTCACATCTTCCACTTCTCAAACGTGCTGCTTATCTGAATTTACATTAAATGTCTTGTCAGGTAATTCACTGGAATTATGTGACAAATAATCATTTGAAGAAAGCAACCCTCGCTAGGGAGACTGGTGAAGAAAATACTAGAAATTCAGTAATTTCCACTTCTCAGCATGATAGTTCTTTATTTTACGGGTCAGCTTCCTTGTAGAAGTCTACCTTCTATGAACATCTGTGAAACAGATTCCATAGTATCTTCTTAAAGTAGCTAACTAATAAGAGACTTGATTTCGGATTAGGCTGTAGATGTTGCCCTACTTGATTTGTTGTCCTAGGCAGTGCACCTCTACTTCTCATTGGATGTGCCTGGATAGTAGGAGAAGTAGTGATGTAAAGACAATGTTATAGAAATAGGAGTATGCAGAGAGAGCAAAATGCTGCCAAATGAATGATCTGCAGTGCTAGAAAGTGATGCTTCTGATGGTAATGCTTATAAATCTCTACTTCATTTGTTCTCAGTTTATTTTATGAGTACATTTTCAAAAGGATTTTAATTGATTTGTCTTCACTGTTCTGCTTTAAAGGTCAGTCAGCAGAAAATACACAGTGAGCTTGCATCTTGGCAGAATTTACTACCATTTCTATCACCAAAGGCTAGACTCCATATTGTAGCCATCCGAACCCAGAAACAACCTCATGTGCTTTCCAGAGGATTTAGATGAATGTTTATTAAATCTTTAAAAAATTTACTTAGTAAGTTAACGCACAAAGTTCATAGCATTTCAAGGGGATATTTGCATCTTAATATGTATATTTTGCATGTTAAAATGCAGATTGTTTTGTTTATCTTAACTTATTGAAGAAGTAGGTTAATAATAAGTAATAGTTCAAATTGTGAGAAAATGTGCTTATTAAAAGCTTATATTCCCAAATTTACCTGGTTACAATTATCCATTAACTTCTATAAGAAACAAATAACATTCTCTAGCTGTCCGTATAGGGAACAAAAGCACTTTGAAAGAGATTATTAGTGGAACTCATAGTTGGGTCTGTAATAATTGTTATTATATTAGAAAGTGCTTTGACTTACACGTGGAAATTTTAGCCATATTGAGATGGCCAAGCCATTTTTTATGACCTTTTAATGTGAAAATTTTGAAGCATACCATAGAGATCTGTAAAATGAACTCCAATATACCAGCCACCTTTTACTAATCATTAACATTTTGCCATTTTGCTTCTTTTTTTTTTTTTTTTTTTTAGTGTATTAAAAGTAACTCTCAGACATGGCCAAGCCATTTAAGTCAGGTGTCACCTCTACAATTACAGAAGTCAGGGTTTAGGGGTGTTAGATATTATCTGGACCATGCACCCACCTTCTCACACTTGAGCCCCTGAAGCACTAAGCTCTGGGCTTCTGTGCATACTGTCCACTGCAAGAATTGGCTTGAACAAGTGTGACCAGTGCCATGGACTTAGGGCATTTGTCGTGGTACTGAGGTTTGACGAATACAGCAGTGGTGCAGGTCCTTTAGTTACTGCAGGACCAAAGTTGAGACCAACAATTCAGACATATTTAGCTCCTTTAAAGGCTTATTTTCAGATACTACTTTGCCACTGCTCTCACCAAGCTAAGTCTTTAGATTTTGTTTCTTTTCTCAAAAGAGATGATTTTCCCTTGTCGGCAATTTTGTGTGTGTGTGGCATTATCCACTCAAGCTACTGGTTATCCTTAGAAGAATTTGAGCTCTCCCCGAGTTCATGATTACTTGGGACAGTTGTACCCGGTGGTTCCCAGTTAACCTGACAATACTTAGATACATTAGCTACCAAAGGAAACACATCTTTAGAGATACTATCGTGAGGCTTATGGTCAATATGGGGAAGTAAAATTAGTGTAGGAAATTCTTTCTCATATTCCAAATGAGTTTTTAATAGCTAATCAAGCTTGAAAGTTAACAAGGCAAATTCCCAGGTAAAGAAATAAAAAGGAAACTCCATGCCAGCATAATAGCAAACAGACACTTAAAAAAGAACAATGATTAAATGAATAAATAAATAGAATTTAAAATGAAAAAAAAATGAATTCATGGAAAAGTCGAAGCGAGATATATGCCCCCCAGCCCTGAGGTTTTAATGTCAATCCTGGAATGGAGTCCAAGGCTTCTGAAATAAAGTCTGGCCCTTCTGCCCAGTGACTTTGTGGACCATGTAGGGAAAAGGCACCTGCTAAAAAGCAAAATGCTGATAAATCTGTTATGCCAATAAATTAATTAATTAGTTAATTAAGATAAAATAACTGGTCTAGAATTAGTGGTCTGAAACCTGAAGTCACAAGTAAAAGTAATTGGAAAACTGACCCATACAGATATTTCTGCAACCCAGGGTCCTTAAGACTCTGTGGAGGACAATCTTGCTGAAGATAAGCTTACAATAGAAACTACAGAGCATGCAAGGAAACAAAGTGCCATGGGGGAGATCCAGCAGACACGGTGAGAAAGAATTCGGATTCCAGGAACCACAGATCTTAGTGTAGTCCCAAAGGAACTTTAAACTAAATAGGCATAAAATGTTCTCAGAAATAAATGTGGACTACAGAATAGGAACCAAAGGCAAAAACAGACTTTACCCAAGTAGAGGAGGTAGATTTGAAAAAGAGAAGTTATTAGTAATAAACAGCAAGGTTATTAAAACATATAGATAACCAATATTTTCTTGGTCCAAATTTTAGTCTTGCAATTGTGTAATAACCACCATCTGTGCTTTCATTTGAAATAGAACTGGAATTTGCCAGTATTGACAAATGCAATAGCAAAATAATACTACGTAAGCTTAGTAAACATTCTTTTCCCTTAAGGAAATCTGACAAAACACATGAAGTCCAAGACACATAGCAAGAAATGTGTGGATTTAGGCGTCTCAGTAGGTTTAATAGATGAACAAGATACAGAAGAATCAGGTAAGGCTTTATTCCATATTTTTCATAAATGCTGTGTACAATGTGCTATTTTTTTGCATCCATATGCTTCTTTCGTCCCACTGATACTTCCTAGTTCTTATTGTCATTACTGCTTCTTTACCTGATGCAATAGACTCCTAATCAGTTTTCCCATCTTTAATTTGTCTTCCTTCCTACCCATCCATCCCCTGAAGCACATGTCTGGTCATACTACTTCTCTGCTGCAAGTCTTTCTTTGGTTTCCATTTGCCTACCAAATAAGTGATGAGCCTCTTGACCTCACATCCTCCAAGTCCATTGTAATCTGGTGTCCACCTACTTCTTCACCCTTGTTTCTCATTTCTTTCTTTCACTTTCCCTAATGCTTAACTTTCCTGCTTACGTGACATTGATCTGGCTGTCTGTGTTTCCAACCCTCCCTTAAAAACCCCCCTCCCTCAAACCCCATGCAAACGTGGCTCCCAGTGTGCACTGGACAAAATCTTCCTTCCCTTCAAGGTTGAGCTCAAATCCACTGCCGCCATGAAGCCTTCTCTGATTTTCCCTTCCCATGCTGCAGGAAGCCATTTTTCCTTCTCTCAGCTTCTGTAGTATGTTAGAGTTTGCTACCTGAAAGCACTGAATCTCCTTCTGCCCTATTTTTGGATTATTTACAAATGCTTACCTCACCTCTTCACGGAGACTCTTGAGCATGTCCTGAGCAGAATTGATGAAGGAGTGCTACTCCCCTCACCCACAGCCCTTAGTGTGGTGCCTGGCACAGAGCAGCTGCTCTGGAAATGTTTGTGGAGTAAAACATTTGTTTGCTTCCCCAAAATGTTTGTTATTTAGAAAAAGTTAACTGGTTGTTTTTGTAACAGTGTTAACTCAACAAATATAAGTGTTTATCTCTAACCAATTTTGAGGGAAAATAAACCTGTTCCTCTGTTCTAATTAGAGAGTAGAATTATTCTTTCATAAGACTTTATTTTTAAGGCAAGAATTTATCAACCAAAGAGATAAGTTTTCTTTAGAAAGTTGTCCTACTTTTTTTGAAACCTGCCCTAAATTAGGCCTTTATTTGCTTGCTATGTTTTCGTTGATATGCATTAGTTTGATGCCTAGAGAATTTCCAAAGAGCAAATGGTGAGGACATCATTGAAAATATAGGTAAAAGGCAAACTCTTTTTATTCCACCTGACAACCAGTAACACACTAAATGAATCACCCTGAATTTATTTCTAAATATGCAAAGGAAGTGACTCACATCTTAAGTGGTACAGCTGATATGATTCAGTATTTTAAGCACACAGAAAGAATTGCCTTTAACTCTCTTTTGAGAATAAACTGACACATCTTGATAGAAGACAAAGATAATCATAATAAATTTAGGACAATAAGGAGCTTTTTAAATGTTTTAGATACCTTGATGCTTTGATACATATTGGAGATGCCAATATCAGGATATAAAACTGCGTATCACATTCACGTACAGATATCTTTTCTGTCCTAGGAACATATTCATTAAAAGCTGATTTTCAAATTGCCATAAATTGAATTCTGTATTGTGTTTTTGTTTAAAGACACTTACACATTTAATAGAATTAATTATAATTACTTCTAATACAAACAGTTTGTTTGGTTTATTTTCTGCTGCTAGTAATCATGCGGTACATTAACTGCCATAATGAAGCCAAGAAAAAATTTTTTTACTCTATTATTTGCCTTTATTATTTGCTGTATTATTATATAGAGTCACTCGGAAGTAAAAAGCTAGGAAGAATGAATAAGTTTCAGCAAGTTTATTATCACCCACAGATACAAAAGGAACAAAGTAAAAATGTGAAATGCTAATGTCCAAAAAACATATTAAATGTAAAAAGTATTGTTACAATATACTCTCATTTACATGTTTTACTTCTTCAGGAAGATGTCTTATAAAATTAAGGAAAAAATCTGTAGAATTCTCTAAAGTGAAAGGAAGGTTGTGTTTATATCCTAAATTTGCATAGGAAAATTAAGTGTGCTTTCCATTAATTGGCATGCATTGTTTAGATTGGCTGACTGATGAGATTGTGTCTCCATTCATTTTTGTATATCTCCACTCATTCACTTGAAGCAGATTTAGATTATAACTCAAACTTGATAACCTAATTCTCTATTCAGATGAGATCTTCTGATAAAACTACGTAGTTTTACTTGTTTTACTCTTGGTTAATTTTTTTTAATTACTGTAATTATGGGTAGCATACTCTGTTTTTTTCACAATTTTGGTAAATTATAGCATATAGATGGATTTTACCAGGTACTGTGCTTAATAATTCTTTGCGACTATGCCAACAAATATATTCTACTCTTGCTTTATTATGGGCTTGGAATATAGGTATAAAAGTAGTAACTTTTGTCGCTTTATACCTGTGGTCTTATTCTCATTCTTCTGTTTTGTGCTTTTAAAAAAATATTTTGATTCAAAAAAATTTTTTTGGAATGCAAAAAGATTACAAAGAGTTTCATTACATGCAGTCACGTATTCACATTAGACTTGAGTATTATATTTTGTGTTTGCCTCAAGTCTTTTTCATAAATTCAGTGTATTTTTGAAAAAACACAGCCAAGCAGATCATTTACACATCAGGTCACCTTTGCTGGTCAGTCTCCCAGAGGCAAACCCTAATTGCAGTTAAGGGTTTTCTTTTCAATTCATTTAACGTATGTTCATATATCCATGAACAGTGTGTGGTTGGTTGGTTTGTGTTTTAAATTTGCATTAACAGCACCACCTTATATGTAGATACCTAGAAAATTAATTTTGCTTTATAATTTTAAATTGCTTTCTAGAACAATTTCTGTCTCTGCACATCCTCAACTGTGCCTTATACTGTAAGAATTTAAATTGCGGCTGATTGGATGAATAAAAGCCTGCCGTCTTTGTGTTTTCTTGATTACTGTCCTAAGGTTGAATCTTATTATCCTTTGAAAAGAAGCTCCACTCCATTAAATCAATGATAGTTGGAGATGGGATCTTGCTTAACAGTGCCTCAGCTGACTGTATTTTTAGGGGAGAAAGTCCAGAAGCCTGCAGTAGGATGCAGGCTTCCCGCATGTCTGGAGGGGATCTGATTTTCTAGTGGAGGCTGGCCTGTAAGTGCAGCGCCCCAGGGCTGTGGTGGCTAGGCTCTTTCTGTCTGTGCCCACTCACTAGGTAATCTCATTCAGCCTTCTGCCAGTAAATACCATCTATCTGCTGCTTATGCTAGTGCTCTCCCCAAACTGGTGCATCCATACATCTGCTCACCATCCCCCACTGGTGGGTCTAACGGGCTCCTCAAGTTGGATTGCCCCAATCTTCCGATTGACCCCTTACCTCTAAGAAGCACACTTCCCCTAACATCTTCTCCCATCCTTCCAGCTGCTAGACCAAAAGTCATGTTTTTGCTTAAAACCCTCTAGTGGTTTCCTATCTTCTTCAGAGCTCCAGTCTGCTGCATGAAGGGAGCTCTCCGGCCCACTCACGTTCCTCACCCCTTCTCTCCCAAGCTTGTCTCCCATTCCTTCTGTCCTTGCTCACTCAATGACACCCACACACATCCCCCTGCTCTTTATGAAACCACCCAGCAGGTCCCACCCTGGGGCCTTGTGCACATGTCGTCATGTCCTTCAGCCTCTGCTCCAATGGCACCAGCTCAGCGAGGCCTCCTGAGACCCCCTGGATAGAGAGCACCTCACTCACTCCTCTCTCTCCTACTTTATTTGTGCTTATTGCACTTACCCTACCAGATGTGTGTGTGTGTGTGTGTTTTAATATCAGTTTCTTTCAACTAGAAAATAAAACAAGAGGACAGAGATTTTATTGTATTCACTGCCCTATCTCTGACATCTCAGGATGTTGCTGGCAAGTGATAGATAGTAAATAGTTGTTGATTTAATGAAGGACTTGGGGTGGGGGGGGAATGGACCTACAATCTGTCAGAAAATTTTTCAGTATTATTATTTTTAGAATTTGGCATGTTAATTTTCCATTAAATCCCTTCACTAAAATTAGACGGTAGCTATCATATAGTATTTAATGCCTCTACCCATAAACAGCGTTTACATGTTATGGCGAAGGTAGACACAGGTATTGTTGAAGTGATGATGGTGTCAGTTTGTTCATTTGTTATTTATTGGTCATGGGATCAGGAGATGAGAAAATGATTCAAGTTATCTGACTGTTCTGTTTTCCATCAGTAATGATCACTCCAGATTGATGAAGATCTTTTTCAGTTGTTTCAGAAAGAGAAGTTGCTTGTCCTGTCAATGTGTTCTTTTGCTTATTTAGCACTTGGGCAGCTATAGATGATGTGCATGCCACTGCCCTCAGGCTCAGAAGCTCTTTGCCTGGGCAGTGGTGTTGGCATGAACGTGGACTTGGCTGGGATTGGGGCAGGAGCAGGGATGCCTGCTTGGTTGCCCAAGAATGACTAAGGGTGCCCCAGAAGAAAGGGAATGGGACTTACTTATCTATACATTGCTTTATTTGAAAGAAAAAGTATTGGTAAGGAGGTAGGATAAGGGAAGGCAACATTCTGGACCAAAAGGATTGCTTGGGCAAAACCCCCGAGGTTAGGAGAAAGGAGCAAGATGCTAAGCATGTAACGGGGACAGGGTGCATACCTGACAGGGGCTGCGGGACAGGTCAGACTATGCAAGAGAGTTTTAGCCCTAGGAGCAGTGGTTCCAGGTGTCAACTATACTCACTTGTCCTTAGATGTAATCAGAGTCTCTGCTGTGGCAGTTTATACCAATTTCTTGATGTGACATTTGAAAACCATCCTTTCTTCAGTATGTTTTTTTCTAGTATTTTTATTCTTTTAAACGTTAATGATACATAAAGTGTTCCTTTGATTTAAAAAGTTTAATTTTTTTTTATGTCATCTAAAGTCATTTAAATCCATTGCCTCCTTGGGCATATATACCCCTGTCTTTCAATCCAGCTTATTTTTTCAAATGTTTTTGAAACAAGGAAAGAAAAGATAATAGGGCTTTTAATCTGTGACTGTGGAATTTTCATTGCTGAGCTTTTTGGTTTTGCTTTGCTTTGTTTTTGTTTTTGTTTTTTTCTCCCTGATGCTGCTGTTTTATTTCATAGTGGGAAATTAGACTGTAATGGCTGAAAGGAGCATGAGTTCATTAAGTGGATAGTCCTATTCAGCAGCAACAGTAAAAAATACCATGAAGCAAAAGCCTCTTTCTGGAAAGGCTGTTTTAAAGAGAGTGCCTCTGAGCTTCAACATCCCCCATTCCCCAGTAGATGGAGTTTACAAGTTCAGGTGGGAAGTGTGGTTTGGTTTTTCCCTTGTGACATTCAGTTGTATGTTTACGTATAAATGTGCAATGACACATTTAGATCTTGCTCTTTATGTATTAAATTAAGGAACACCGTTTCCCCTGGAATTAACTAGCCAGTGTCACTCTGGTATAGAATTATCCCTTTGGACTAGACTCTTATAAGAGGTAAGGGACTTGAATTGTTTCTGCTTTAATGTTTGTGTATATTTTAAAATCTTGCCCTCATCGTCTCCATAAGGAAGTAATAAATTGTAGCAGCTTGTTACGAAGTCTTTCACTTTACCTTCAATTTCCTTTCCCAAGGAAACATACAAATTATTAGAAATACAGTTGTAGGCAATGAAGTGGCTGACTTTTAAGCAGGAAGGAAAATCAATGTTTTCAAGTATTGCAATTTAAAATTTTGAAATATATACCTCCTGGTGGACTGAAGCTGAGGGGTCTGAGGCTGGTCAGTGCTGAGTGATCTTATATGCTAGCTTCACCTCTCTGGGCCCTCCTCCCCACTGAGGTTTCCAGTCCCCCTAGGCACAGTCTCAATATCCCATGTAAGGATCAGACACATGCATGTTCCTTCTGAGGCTTTCGATACCACATAGGATCCTCCATTCTTCTCAACATTCCTGCCTGATGGTGTTCTCCATCTTCCTGGCCCACTAGATGAAAACCAATGGCAAAATTGTATTGTTCAACGTAGGATCTTTGCGCACGGAACGTGCTGTCTTCTCTTTAATGGTGAACGGTTTTATCAAATGCTTTTGTAGCACCCTGGGATCTTGATATTATTTCTCAGATTTGTGATTTAACAGATCTGATACTGAACCCTGGCGCAGTTCACTGCCAGAAACCACACTGGCATTCCAGATGCTGCATATATGTTTACAGTAAACATTCAGGAAAAATGCGAAGGTTTGGCCAGTGGTAAGGTGCCTCTGCACTTCTCAACGGTGAGCTTTCTTACCTTTATTTCAAAAAGGTAGTGATTGCAGTAGCTTTTCAGATGCCTCTCATGCCCGTGCAATGGCAGTTGTCCAGAGACAGCTGGTCTAGCCCTGTGCAAAGAGAAAGTCCGAAATAACTAAGTAAACTCCACCAGCCGACTGTCCTTTGTCATCTAGCTTTTCTTAAACAGTTGAAATCTGTCACTACTGATGCTGGTAGATTATAGTTGTCTACTAAAGAATATAGTGATTAAAGAAAATAAGTAACCTGATTCAGAGGCTTCATGTCTTTTGGGAAACCATTCCTCTAAAATGTCAAGGCTTGATCAGTATGAAAATTTGTGACATTGTCTTCTCTAGATACTGATTTAAGTCCCTACGTAATTTTGATAGCTACATGACGTTTCTAGTTTAACAGCGTGGCAGCTGTGCCACCCTTGGAGTCCTACTATACTGTCAGGGGGACAATTTGATTTGGCACACATTAATGAACTTCACATACATATGATCAATGCTAACAGGACATGTAAGCACTTCCTGTATATATTTAAATCTTGATTACCTTGGACATAAAAGAAACAGGGTAAAACCTTTTAAAGGAAAAAAAAACCCACAGTAGTGTTGTTTGGGAGACCTGATTCTAAATGCTATACTTATACAGAGTAGCACCCCAAAACCTATACCAAGGATAGTGCTTTAGGTTTACAGGGAAAATTTGGGGGTTTGGTTGTTAAATTGATCTTTTCTGTGGCACACCAAGATATATCACCAAGAAATATCATCTCTGAGCTTTCATTCATTCAACAAAATTTATTAAAGAGTCACAAAAGGCAAGACAGTTTTACTACAAAGTATCTCACTGGAATATTTTGTTGTTGTTATTTTAGAAAAAGAATGCACAGCAGGGGGGTGGGGAAGCAGAGAGAGGGCGAGAGAGAATCTTAAACAGGTTCCACGCCCAGCACCGAGCCTGACCCAGGGCTGGATCTCACCACCTTGAGATCATGACCTGAGCTACAATCAAGAAGGAGTCAGACACTTAACCGACTAAGCCACCCAGATGGCCCCAGAATATTTATTTCATAAATATTATTACTATTCAGTATTGTCTTAGCCAGCTTACAACTTTCTGGCAAAAGTCTAAGGCATCCTAATGCTATATATTTATTTAGTTATTCCTTTATGTCTGCCTCATTTTGTCTATTTTCCTCAAAGGTTTACTCGGGGTTTATTCCTCCTTAAGTATTTCATTTCCTGGTATTATCTTCAATCTTTTTTTTTTTTTTTAATTATCCTAAACCTGTTTTCTACTGAGCCAGTCAGCGTGGTACTCAGAATGTCCTTCCCCAAGGTCATGTGCATGCTCCCTGGTTGTTAAACAGGACTTATTGAAGGACAGTGTGAAAGTGGTGTGATGAAGGACCCAAGACCCTTGATTTTTAAAATTCCTTGCTACCCTTAGCAACAGCAGGCTGCATGGCTACCCATTTTATCCTTCGGCAGATGAATTCTCCTCATTTCCAAGTGGAGTGAATTTACAGATGCTGAAAATCATTTACTTTGAATGGAACAGGAGGAATTACACATTTTTCTAAGGCAGCCATTAAAATGTGAACCTTTGGCATTTAAAAGAAGTTTCCATTTAGTTACAATTATAGTAGTATGTGCTCACGAAAAGTCCAATCCCTCCAGCCAGCCGCACATAGCGTTCCTATTTTTCTTGCCATACAAAATTACATAGTCTCAGGAATTTTGTCCCTGTGTTCTTGGGGTATTAGTGAATACTTTCTCGTTTTCACCTTTTGTGTCAAAAACCATGCTGCTGGCTATTTGCTTTTCATGCCTTGATCCAAAGAATGTTTTTGTCAACAGAATGCCGGACCTCAGTGCTAGGAATGTTAATATGTGCCTTCAGCTGCCAAACTGGGAGAACCATCGAGTGTGGCAGAGCGCATCTGGGACACATGATTCTTGTTGGGGGTTTAAGCCGACGATAATGCGTGTAAGATAATGTTGGATTGCAGCGTTTAAAGCCTGTATCACATTTACCCTTAAAGCAAATTGAAGTGAATTTTTCTAAATGAAATTCTGTTGACATGAAACCTGTACAACATGTTTCTGTCACTGGGATTTTCATGGAAAACATGGTTGTGCCTTTTTAAGAAAAATTTCCATCTATGATAGGAAATCATAATAGCTCTGAAGATTTATATGTAAGATAAAGAAGTGCTAATATCATTAGTGAATGACACAGGTGTCTTTTCGGTTTACTTCCTAAAGTTAACAAATGTTAAACCCTGGCCCGTTACATCCTTAATGTTGTGTTCATCCTTTAAAAAAAAAAAATAACACAATAATTTATTACTGTTGTAGTTGTGGGCTTTAAAAGAGTTTCTCCCCAGGTTCCTGCTGTCTGTCTGGATCTCCACGTGATATTTCTAAACATAAGAGAAAAACAAAAACAGGCAGGTTACAACAGAGAATTCAGATACTGGAGGGAGTGGTGCTGACCTCTTGTGAATCCGACTCTTCCAGCAGGTGTCACTGTCTGGCAGCGATGGGAGGGCAGGTTGCAGTTCATCCGACCCACGCTGGATTTTGAAATACATCTTTAGGGAACTTGTGTGACATAAGTTTATCGAAACCTTTACTTTTAAAGAACAGTATTACTGCATTGCGTACCTCCTCTTTCCCTCATGAGTTTCAATTCACAGAAAATAAAGGAATTAATTTTCCACTCACAAAAATTTTACCGAATATTGGAAAAATATACAAACAGGGAATGTGTCTAGGAGGATGTAAACTAAATAGAACTTGTAAGGAAAAAAAAGAAAAAAGAAAAAAAGAAAAAAAATTGTAAGGAAAAAAAAAAGAACTTGTAAGGACCACGCATTTATGAATTTGTTAATAAACAAGTATGGATTTTTTTATGTCTGTTCTAGAAGCCCTGGGGGACACAGAGGGGCAAGTTACTGCCTTTACCCTCCTGGAGTGTTACACTCTATATTGTGTGCACCAAGAAAAGAACAATTGTAGTAGAATAGTAGGAAGCCCGTACATCATATTGGCGTAATGACAGGACTCCTAAAAACATGAAAATCTGGTTCCAAATTTTGGCTTTGAAGCTTCCTAGCCATATAGATGTCTCTTAACTTCCTTGCATAGGATGAATTTGATATCACTGCTGTCATGCAGTGCCTTTTAGATTTTGAAACAGGACAGCAGAGTACGGATGTTGACAGACTTTTTTCTGGAAAGCGCTTGATAGTGAATATTTCAGGTTTTGTGGGTCATACAGCCTTCGTCACAACTACTAACATTTGTGGTTGTGACCAAAAGCTGCCTTAGACAGTTTGTAAACCAGGAGCCTGCTTCGTGCCAGTAAAACTTTATTGATGAGAACAGGCAGCAAGCCACATACAGTCAGCAGCCACAGTTTGACAAGGTCAGATATAACAGGTACTCAGCATGGTGTGCTGGAGTAGGTCTTTATATTGTGTAACATGCTACAGCACAATGAATGATCCCACAAGTTCATAAATGTTAGTTTTTGAAGTAGTTAACAAGTCTGTGGTCTCTCCCTTGCTGGCTTATGATCATAGAGAAGGTCACTTTTCCTTTCTTTGCCTTCTATCAGCACAATTTCTGATGCAGTAGTAATAGTGTTCTTTGGGGGTAGGAGCAGGGCTAAGGGGACAGTGAAGTTACATGAAAGGACTTTAATTAACACAAATCCAAACAAAAGAATAGAGTTGGTGGGCTCTGCCTTGGTGCTGTGGGTATTTAAAAGGATGCTATTGTCTTGCATTCATTTATGCTATCCATTTTATATTTTCTCTGTCACCCTAGAGTATCAGCTGTTTCATTTTCAGGTTTCCATACTTAGAAACTTCCCCTTCAAGAGTTTCAAGACACAGTGCATGCAGAGAGAAACATTACTCTCTCCTTGTCTTGGAGAAGAAAAGCTACAGAAAAGAGTCCTAGCCTTTCTTAAGTGCTCTCCAAGTTCTGGGCCTGTAGCTCTGTACAGGGAGAAAGAAGATCCAGGGAAACCACCCTTGGGGTCTTCCTACCTATCACACTTCCAACTTTGGTCTGAAACTTGGCATGATCAAGGCAAAATCAGATTAAAATGGAGCCAAATAGCTTTACCCCCTTCCCCATTAAACAATATATGGTGTTCTTTTAAAATCCTTCATATAAATTGCATACATTGAAAGTTTGTGTGTGTATATATATATATATGTGTGTATATATATATATATATAAAACTTAAAGTTTTATACTGTATTCTTAAGCTTCTGTAGTCACTATAAAAATGCAGTGTATTTGTCGTGAAATTAAAAAGGTTGAATTATTAGTTTTATATTCTCCTTGGGAATTGCATTTTATATGTTCTATTCATAAACACAGAATTATATGAAGCTTTTAATGTCTGTACCTGTAAACATTCAACTCATGCATATTTATAAGCTAGCTTAATTTCTATAATTTATTGTTGACCTTTCAGATCACTCTATAGATTTTTAAAACATGACATTTGAACGTGGAGCATTTAGCAAAGACTAAAAAGCCAGACAAACCTGGATTTGACTCTCAGCTCTGACACTTGTGATCTGTGGGCCTGACACTTTAAAATAATTAACTGCATTTTACATGTTTTTAATCGTGTTTTAATCTGAGAAAACATCAAGTCCCTAATTACTCCTTGTTTTAGTTATGATCAGACAGTATTGGTGTGTATGTCGTGAGGAGCCAGATTCTCCTGGAGTCCTGGAGACTAGAACCATACACACAGCTGCTGAGTAAGATGCAAAGCTAGGTATAAGATGCAAGGTAGGAACAGTTGTAGGTGCTAAAAATTTAACGTGTGTGTAGATTATGGCATATTTGGGAGAAATTTCCTGTGCTTTTAAATTCAGCAACAAGAGCGTTGGATTTGGTTTCAAGAATTAATGGTTTCCTATTAAACAATAGGAAAGAGAAAATTGCTTATCAGAAAGAGAAGTCTTAATGAGTATAAGAACAGCAGGGAAGTGGATGTTGTGCAAGCTTATCTGAACGAGTCAGAATATTGGTGTCGATAGAGTAAAATAAAGGCCCTGGAGTACTGGCAAATTGTTGTTTATGCAGTTTTCCTAAAGATTATTTTAGTGTCATAGAAAACCTGCAAAACAGGGACACCTGGGTGGCTCAGTGGTTGAGCATCTGCCTTTGACTCAGGTCGTGATCCCAGAGTCCTGGGATCGAGTCCCACATCAGGCTCCCTGTGGGGAGCCTTCTTCTCCCACTACCTATGTCTCTGCCTCTCTCTGTGTGTCTCTCATGAGTAAATAAATAAAATCTTTAAAAAAGAAAACCTGCAAAATGAATATAGAGAGTTCCTGTATACTCTTCACCCAGCTTCCCCCAGTGTTAGCATCTTACATAACTGCAGAATGTTTGCCAGGGAGGAGAGATTAACTTCAGCTCAACATTAGAAAGTAGAGTATAGAAGTGACTTGAGTTCCACCACTCTTTCCATCAATATCCTTTTTCTAGCCAGGATTCTCTTTCAGAATCCCACATGGCACTTAGTGGTCACAGCTCCTTAGACTCCTCTCATGTGTTCTCAGTCTCTGTTGTCTTTCATGACCTTGCCATCTATAGGGAATACTGATCAGTTGTTTTCCAGAATGTTCTCAATTCGGGGTTTTCTGGTGTGTGCTCATGATTGGATTGAGGTTTTCATCATTAGGAAGGTGCCATGGGGTGATTGTATGTATATCAGGGTATCATATCAGGAGGTACGTTATGTCAACAGGTATTATTGGTCATGTAAACCTGTATTATGTGGCTAAGGTGATGTCTTCCAGGACTCTCTGTTGTAAACATACTGTTCTTCCCTTTGTAAATATTAAATGTTTGTTGGGGATACTTTGACATTATGCATGTATCCTGTTTATTATACATTGGTGGATTTTGCCGAGGATAAGTATTATTAGTGTGTTCTAATTTATTAACTGGAATTTTTCTGCAAGGAGAAGTTACCGTTTGGCCGTTTGTTCTTTCATCCTTTGATTCATTTGCATCCATATGGACTCACAGATATATATTTTATTATTTATTATTATTTGGGTTATGATCAGGCTTATCATATTTTATTGTGTAACTCAAGTTCTCACTAGCATTGATAGCTCTTTGAGGTTTGTTCCTATACCCTTTTCAACTTGCCCCATCTTTTTTTTCTTTAAGCAGTTATTTATTTTCTACCACCCCAAGATGTTTCTGCCCTGACATCAACCATTTCTCCAAGGACCTCTGGTTCCCTCTACTGGAGAATGGTATTTAGAAACCAAGATGTCACTAGGTGGTGTGTTTACTGCTTCTGTCCTCTGTCACTGGGTAGAGCTAAGAAGCATATGGACATATGCCAACCCCCTAATTACACACACATCTGTATTTATTTCTGTATCATGGAGGGGGAGAACATGTACATACACACACACACGTATGCCATATACATGAATGAAACATGAGTCCATACTGATAGTCCCAATTCCAGTCCACGAAGTTTGATTCTAGCCTTCTCTATTTCCTTGTTTTTCTATCACCTACAATGAGGCACCTGGTCCTCATCTACACTATGTTTGTATATTTGTTCAACTCTAGTATTTTTTTTTTAAGATTTATTTATTTATTATAGGGGTAACTGCTGAGAAAGAGAGAAACCCTCAAGCAGACTCCCCACTGAGCATGGTGCCCGACACTGGGCTCAATCCCATGAGCAATGAGATCATGACCTAAACTGAAACTAAGAGTCAGATGCCCAACCAATTGAGACACCCAGGCACCCACTGTTCAAATCTAGTATTAATCAGTGGACCAGTTTCTGAAATCCTAAACCACCTGCATAAAAACAGATTTACAGTAACAGCATTTGTGTGCAGCTCTTTTTGTCTTCAGCTTTCACCTCATTGGTCATAACCCTTACCCAGGGTGGGACCTTTCGTCCTACCCTTCAGTGAGGTTGTGTAGTTCACCTGTACTTCAGTTAAGGTCATCTGCCTCAATTTGCATTCCATCTTGGATACTTCCCACATCCTGGCTGATTCTGTTTCTATTTACCTACCATAAAGTTCCACATCATGGTGTACAGCTCACTCCAAGGTGGTCTTTGACAAATTCATAGAATGGTATGTCCACCCCGCAGTTCCATACATAAGAGTTCCATCATCCCCAAAACTCCTGTGCCATTCTCTTAAAGACAACTGCTTCTCCTAGCCAACACCCACTAGCAACCACTGATCTCTTTGCTTCCCTATAGTTGTTCCTTTTCCAAAGTGCCATATGAGAGGAATAATAGAATAAGTAGATTTTGGGGTCTGGCTTCTTTCACTTAATTCATCTCTTTTGTATTATTGAGTAGTATTCCATTGTGTTAATGTGCCATAGTTTGTTAGCCACAGACTAGTGGAAAGATCTGGATTGCTGCTGGTATTCGGCAAATATGAATAAACTTGCTGAAAGACATTCACGTGGTCTCTATGTGAATGTAAATTTCCATTTGATACTGGGAGTGCAATCCCTGGGTCGTATGGCTGATAGAGGTATAGCTTTATAACAGACTGTCAAACTGGTTTTCAAAGTATCTGTACCATTTTATATTCCATATCACCAGCAATGTATGAGAGTCCAGTTGTTCTGCGACCTTACCAGTACATTTTGAAAAAAATATTCTAATAGTGGCATTTCATTGCAGTTTTTATTTGCATTTCTTCAGCTGTTGATAATGAGTCTATTTTCATATGCTCTTTGCTTTCCAGTTGTCTTCTTTGGTGAAGTGTTCGGAAATCTTGCCCATTTTTTTAAAGTGTGATATTTGTTTACTTATTGTTGAATTTTCATATTTTTAAAATATATCCTAGATACCATTTGTCAGAAATAGGATTTCCAGGGGGCACCTGAGTGTCTCAGTCAGTTAAGCATCTGCCTTCCACTCAGGTTATTCCAGGATTGAGCCCTGCATCGGGCTCCCTGCTCAGTGAGGACCCTGCTTCTCCTTCTGCCCCCTTACCCTGCTCGTATGCTCTGTCTCAAATAAATAAATAAAATCTTCCAAATCTTAAAAAAGGGGGATTTGCAGATGTTTTCTCACAGTCTATGCCAGTCTTTTTATTCTTTTTTGTTGTGTCTTTCTCAGAGAAAAAAAGGTCTTTTTTAAATATTAGTGAAACCCAGTTTATCAATTTTTTAAAATTATGCTTTTGATGTCATATGTAAGAAATCTTTGTCTACTCCAAAGTTACACAGATTTTCTACAGTTTTCTTTGAGAAGTTTTACAGTTTTGTATTTTACATTTAGATTTAGTTATTTTATAAAGTATGTGTCATTTTTTCCCTATGTGAATGTCCATTGTTTCAGCAACGTTTATTGAGAATACTGTCCTTTACCCATGGAACTGCCTTTGTCAAAATTTAGCTAACTATATTTGTGTGGTTTTTATCTTTGGATTCTCTCTAGTGATCTGTTGGTTCCTATATGTCTGTCCTTCTGCCAATACCACATTGATTGGGTCTGAATTCTTTAACTTCTTTTCTTTTCCAAAATGGCTTTGGCTATTCTGATTTCTTTTCTTTCCCATAGAAATGTTAGAATCAGGTTGTCAATATCTGTAAAATGCCTGTGAGATTTTTAATAGAATTGTATTGCATCTTATAGGTCAGATTGGGGAGAAATGCTTTCATAACAATACTGAAACTTCCAGTCTATGAATATAGTACATCTCTTCATTTATTTCCTGCCTTTGGTTTCTTTAACTAGTATTTTGTAGTTTTCAACATACGGATCCTGTACATTTTTAAAATTTATACCTGAGTATTTCATTATTTTGATACTATATTAAATAGTACTGTAGTTCATTAGAATAAAATAGTTCAATGGAATTCTAGTTCATTTGGTGGGTCATAAAGTTCTAAATAGATTTCTTATTATCCTTTTAATGTCTGAGTTTGTAGTAATACCTTCTTTTTCTTTCCTAATGCTGGTAATTTGTATCTTCTTTTTTTCTTAGCCAGTATTATAGATGTTTATCAATTTTATCCTTTTTTTTTTCAAAGACTCAGCTTTTGACTTCATGTATTCTATCTGCTTTTCTTTTGTCAATTTCTTTATTTCCATTTCTCATCTCTATTATTTCCTTTCTGCTCCCTGCTTTGGGTTTTGTTTTGTTTTCTTTTTCTAATTTCTAAAGGTGAGAACTCTGATTATTTGAGACCTCTCTTCTAATAGAAGTGTTTGATACAGTAAATTTCCCAATAACCACTTCTTTAGCTGCCTTCTACAGTTTGCATGTTATATTTTAATTTTCATCTAGCTTAAAGTATTTCTGACCTTTCTTTGAGACTTTTTCTTTGATCCAAAGATTATTTAGGAATATGTTTTGTAAATCTGGAATATTGGGGGATTTTCACATATCTTCCAATTGTTGATTTCTAGTTTCATTCTGTTTTCATCCAAAAACATACTCTGTATGACTTTTATTATTTGAAATTTGTTGAGGTTTGCTTTGTAGCTCTGAACATGGTATATATTGATGAATGTTCCATGTATACTTACAAGGAAAGCATATTCTGTTGTTGGGTGTAATGTTCTATAACTGTCACTGGAACAAGTTATTTGATAGTTTTTCAGGTCTTTTATGTTCTTACTGACTTTCTGTATACTTGTTCCATCAGTTACTGAGAGTGGAATGTTTAAGTCTTCAGCCATAATTGTGGATTGTTTTATTATTTTTTCAGTTTTAGCTTCATTTAAAGGCTAAATGAGGGAGGCTCTGGCTTAGTTACTACGGATTTAGGATTATATATTTTCATAGTGAGGCAACTCCTGTATCATTATGCAATATTCCTGTTCTTGATAATATTCTTGATAATATTCTTTGTTCTAAAATCTACTTCATCTGAATTTAGTAGTTTTTCCATCTGTAATTTAATGTCATGAGGTATATCTTCCTCCAAACTTTACTTTCAATCTATTTATGTCTAAATAGGTTTCTTGTACACAACACGTACTTGGCACTTGCTTTTTTATCCAGTCTAGCAGTTTCTGTCCTTTAATTCATGTGTTAGACCATTCTTTTTAATGATATTTTTCATGTAGTAGAATAAAACGTATCATCTTGCCAGCTGTTTATTTCTTCTTTTTCTTTTTGACTTAACCAAGCATTTTTTTATGATTGTTTCATCTCCTCCTTGACTTTGTTATTTATGCCTTTTTAAAAAATTTAGTTGTCTTCCTTCAAATAATGCTACCTTACTTTACATGTAAAGACTTTGTAACAATGTATTCACAATTCCGCCTTTCCATCCTTTGTGCTGTTTTCATTCCTTCTACATTTACTGATGCTGTAAACACACAGTACATTGTGACTGCTGCAGACATTCAGTTGCCTTTCAGAGCAAGCAATTTAAACTCTAGAGAAGTACTTTTATCTTTATCATATTTCTGATGTTCTTCATTTTTTTGTGTGTGTGTAGATCCACATTCTCATCTGATACCAAATTCCTTTAACATTTATTGTCAAATATGTCTGTTGTAAGTGAGTCCCCTCAGTTTAGGTTTTTCTAAGGAAGCCTGCATTTCTCCTTTGCCTTTGAAAATTGACAATGAGCATAGAATTCTGGGTTGGGCCATTTTCCTGTCATTATTACTTTGCTTTCCATTTGTCTCATTTCGGTTTTTTTCGTCATTTTCCATCTCTCAGCTGAAATTCCCACTGGACATTGCAGACTGTCCACTTTTCCCAGCAGAGACTTTAATACATCACTTATTTTAAATTCTCTGACACTTCTAGCGTCTGTGTCATATCCAACTAATTCTGATTGCTTTTTCTCTTCTGCGTATGTTTTTTTTTTTCCTGCCTTTTTGTATGCCCTGTAATTTTTGTTGAAAGCTAGACATCTTGTGTAAGACAGTGGAGACTGTGTAGTCTTTCCACCTTATAAGGGGCATGTGTCTCCTGCTGGGCCTTTATTATGGGCACTAGAGTTTCTCTAGTTAGGAGTCCAACCACACATGACAGATTTGCTGTAGTGATGGTAACCCTCAGAGCACCAGAGTCTTCAGATTCTTATGTAGAGGACTTGTTTTTGAGGTGGTAGGTTGGTTACCAGAGCAGTATGCAATGTGATGCCCAACTCAGTCCCAGTCTTAGATCTTCCCTTTGTACCATGTCTCAGTGAGAGTCACTTGACATATTCCAGCAGTTTTTGGCTGTTACCTGTCCCTTCAAGGTCTTAGCTCAGCATTGAGGAGTGAGGAGGAGGACAGGATGCCATCTCTGTTCTGATTCGGCCTCTGTCTCCCATATGTACCATGTTCTTAGGTTTCTGGGGTGTGGCCTTTGTGTTCCTCCACCACTTCTTCAGCTGTTGTGGTGGACCCAGCTGGTAATCCTGTCCCTCCTCATGTAGCAGAGCTGTGTTTTTTTCTCCTTTTCTTCCCCTTTCCCCACTGCAGTAAGTTTTCACCAGTGTCCTGAGGGCAGCAATGCATGTACCTGTCCCTTTACAGGGTCGTGTTTTTCCCTAGGGGGAGAGGGGAAGTGGATCCAAGTGGAATGTCTTGCTCCATCTCTGTGGCTACCACTCCTGGCCCCCAGATGTGGATTGCAGTGCATACTGAGCACTCTTTTCTGTGAGCATTGGAATGGGGTTCATGACATAGAGCCTACAGGAGAGCATAGCTTCAGAGGATTCACACAATCCGACCAGGCGATAGCTGGCTCTAACCAACCCATCAGCTGCTTAGCTGAATTCTTCCAGCCAGTGTCCCATTGCATCCACCCTGGATGATGCAGGCTTGTGTCTCCTCTCTTCCTGCAGACATGGTCTTTCAACTCTTTGAATGACCAGGACCTCAGCTTTACAAGGAGTATGAAAAAGTCATAAATCAAAATGAGACCTGTTTTTTTTTTTAAATAGAATAATCATTTTTAAGATAAAGCAGGTTTCATCCCAGTTAGACTTTGTAGCAGGGCTGACCTCTGATGAAATCAGCCTCCCTTCCAGTAATCTGTTCTCCTAATCATCTGGTGTCTTCTGATTTTCTTCAACTTCTCTTTAAGAGAAAAAAAAAAAGTAAAAGTGTCTGATTTAGCACTATCATGGTAAACTCAAAACAAATTGGGACTGACCCTCCAATTTTAGAATTTCAAACATCAGACAGTGTTTCAGAGACGTATCTGTGAAGCAAGAGGCAGGAAAATTACCCAGAAATCACCCATTCCATCTCTAGCTTGGGCAGCTGGTGGGATTTAGTAAATCAGTGTTATTTTATAGCAAAACAGCAAAACCCATAAGGCAAAAAAAGCAAATAAAATCACATTTTAAAGTAACCGACATACATGTATTTTGTCCTCAGATATTTTAATTGTAAAAGTAACACATACTTGAGATAGACAACTTAAGGGGATCCCTGGGTGGCTCAGTGGTTTGGTGCCTGCCTTCGGCCCAGGGCATGATCCTGGGATCCCAGGATCAAGTCCCACATCAGGCTTCCTGGATGGAGCCTGCTTCTCCTCTGTGTCTCTGCCTCTCTGATGAATAAATAAGTAAAATCTTAAATAAAAAAGAGAGAGAGAGAGAGAACCTAAAAATTCTAATCCATTCCATCTTCTTGAAATAATCACCCTTAAATGTTTTGGTGTCAATCCTTTGAGGCTTTTCTCTAAGAACTTACCTTTGTAATATACAAGGACTGGTGAAATAAATTAATATGCAGACCTTTTGGGATATGCAGGAAATAAACCTCTCTTCAAAAAATAAACCTCTCTTCAAAAAATATGTGTAAAACAGAACGTTAAAAAGTACGTATAAATATAGAATATTTCAAAGCTAAGCTGAATACTGTGTGATGTCTTTATTATTGCTCATGACAAATAATTGGGGTGAGGTTTTGCATTCATCCTCCATTTAACTTTTTAAAGTTTATTAGCTTTCTAAGGGAAAGCACATTTAATGTTGTAATATTTTTTAAACAGATGAAGTTTTAAATCTAGTTCCACGTGAGCTTATGAAAATTTTGAAACTATTTGAAACCTGGACCTTCTTGAATGTTCTTTGTTAAAACACAGCCCCACTGGCGTCATGAGGCTGATATGAATGACTTCTAGTCAGTGTTCCTCTTCATGTGAGTTGAATTCTCATAGAAAAAATGATGGAAAGATTCAGCATCTCTCTTAGTAAAACAGAAAAGAAAAAGGTAGAAGTCTTAAATATTAAAGAATATTACTACTCTGAGGACAGTGGAAACCTGTCTAAAATACTATTCACATATTAATTCAAATATTTGATATATCATCAAATAAAGTTAGTTTACAAATATGAATGGCATCAGAGTTGTTTTAATTTTAATAAAAGGGAGACACAAGGAGGTAGAAAGAGCTCAGGAAGAATTGTGTTGAACTCTTGAATTTCTGTATATCTTTCATTTTTCTGTAATAGTTGAGGCCTTTATTTCTGATTTTCTTGATATATTACCCTTGCCTCTACTCTCCTGAGGTCCATTTCATGTCCTGCTTCCCTAACAAGTATCCTGGACATGCTGCTGTCAGCACCTCCCTTTTCTGATCCCTGGACTGACTGGCCCATTCTTCCCCTAGCCACTCTCCTTGGCTAATCTGTGGGCTTTCTGTGGGTACAGACTTGTCTGTTCTATTCTTCAGCATTGCAAAGCTTATAAATAATAATAACAATAATAATAATAATAATAATAATAAAAGGTTGTATTTGTCCACATGTAAAACATTGTATAACGTAGCCCCTTGGTTGTTTTCGTTAGATGAAAAGCAGAGATTTGGTTTCGAGCGGTCTGGGTATGACCTTGAAGACTCCGACGGGCCGGATGAAGACGATAACGAAAATGAAGATGACGATGAAGACAGTCAAGCAGAATCTGTGTTGTCAGCAGCTCCCTCCGTTACAGCCAGCCCGCAGCACCTTCCATCTAGAAGTAGCCTCCAGGACTCTGGGAGTGTGGAGGAGGACATCAGGATTGCTGACTGCTTCTCGGGGGTACACACCGACCCGATGGATGTTCTGCCCAGAGCCTTGCCCACCAAGATGACCGTGCTTAGCACACTGCAGTCAGACCAGAGCAGGAAGCCAGAATCTCCAGGGAAGACCCGGCAGCAGGCTGCAAAAGATGGAGAAGAACCAACTACTCCCGTAGACTCTTCTAGGTCACCCAAAGCTGCACCCAGATCCCCATGTCACCAAATGTCTGTAGACTACCCTGACTCAGAAGAAATTCTGGGAAGTTCTGTGGCAGGAAAGACTATTATTACTTTAACACAGGTAAATGTTTATTGCTTTCCTTTTGTTTAACCTGTTAAATAGGGGGATCCTAATGGCTTAAGAAAATAACATACTTAAGTTACTGATTTATGGCCAAATCAGTTTCTTAGGCTTAATTTTTTGTTTTACTTGAAGACAAAGAACAATTATTTATGTTTTTGGCTCCTTGCTAGTTATTTTAATCAGAGCTCACATATTGTATCACAAATCTGAAAGGACCAAATGGATCTTTAAAAATATACTCATTTGAAAAAATATCTATGTGCCCATTGGGAACGTGAATCTCAGAACCTGTTTGTCCCAGTGCTCACTCTAAGTTGTTTCTCCCACTGATATATATGATGAATTTGCACTAAATTATCCAAACATTTTGCACTTTGTCCCTGTCAGCAAGACAGCTACCAGTTTCTGTGGCAAAGTTAGCGCGACACCAAAAAAACCTATCAAGAAGTTCACTTTGCTTGAGTGATCAGATTGCTGTGGCAGCTTTAGAGCTTCTTGCCGGCGAACCAGCTCAGGGCCAGACACATGCCTGTGGAAAGTCACCCTACGTGTGATGGGAACGTGTCTCTGCTCTTACCCCTGGTGGCTCATGAGGAATGTTTAAATCTGTGACGAGTATGTTCATCTCCCTGTCACTTCTCTTACCTCTAGTATTGACCATGGTGGTAGAGTTTATTTCTAAATGTGGCAGATTTCGGTTTGCTAAGTAACACTGGAGAGAAATAAAGACTGTGCAAGCTCAGATTTCTGTAGACTATTCTAAAGTAATGTAATTTAATTGCAGTAATAAATTATATTTGATATTTAAATTAATACATAAATTAATGCAGCCCTGCAATGTAGATATAGTCAAGAAAAATTTAATATTAAGGTGATAATCTTGGGCAGGAGGGAGATTGGCAAGATTTATCCCTTTTTATGACTTCCAGAATGGTCACCTACACTCTCGGCTTCTCTGTCCTAAAATCACTTTACATACCTGCCAGTGCCTAGAAATCTGGTTTTCAGTAGGCATTTCATAAACTTACAAATGAAGGAAGGAATAAACAACTGCAGGCTTTTATCAATGACAGCTCAATATTTCAAAAATAACCCTCCAGGGCAGCCCTGGGGGACTCAGCGGTTTAGCACCGCCTTCAGCCCAGGCAGGGCCTGATCCTGCAGACCCCTGGGATGGAGTCCCACGTCGGGCTCCCTGCATGGAGCCTGCTTCTCCCTCTGCCTGTGTCTCTGTCTCTCTCTCTCTCTCTGTGTCTCTCATGAATAAATAAATAAAATTTTAAAAAAAATAACCCTCCAGTTGATTTTCCCCTTCGATTCGATATTCGTAGCCAACTAATGCCACAATTTCTCAATTAACTCCTAATCTCTAAAATAGGGTACAGCTGAGCTAGTGGTGCCAATAATAACAACAGAAATAGAACAGCAATAGAGTTATGGCTACATCTCAAGGTTTAATTCCTGTATAAATGAGATGATGCCCACGAAATGTCTGAAAAATGCAAACAGTATTATACAAAATGTGTTGCTGTTATTTGTACTAGAGATTAAAAGCATAATAGATTCATTTTTTTTTTTTTTTAGTTGGCAATTTATCTTTTAAAATGAAAGCATTGGGATCCCTGGGTGGCTCGGCGGTTTGGCACCTGCTTTGGCCCAGGGGCACGATCCTGGGGGTCCTGGGATCGAGTCCCGCGTCGGGCTCCCTGCATGGAGCCTGCTTCTCCCTCTGCCTGTCTCTGCCCCGCCCCCCCCTCTCTGTGTGTCTATCATGAATCAACAAATAAAAATCCAAAAAAATAACAAGTAAAACGAAAGCACCATTTCCAGCAAGCTTGTAATGTGTGGACAAATACACGTGCTTCCGCGTCTCTGGGCAGAAGAGATTCTCCTGCCACAGTTTAGCTCAGGGCCCGGGGAAGCCGTGCTGGTAAAAGGGCCTTGCGTCTTGTCTTTCAGAGCCCAGGATCCGTAAGACTCCCTCCTCCCGCGGCCGAGCCCGGCCCTCAGGCGGCAGCGGGGCTTCCTTCGGGGCCCTCCCCGCAGCCCGACGCGCTCGAGCAGGAGCAGCAGCAGCAGCAGCAGCAGCAGCAGGTGACGCTCCAGCCGCCGGCAGGCCTGCCCTCGCCCCAGACTCACCTGTTCAGCCACCTGCCTTTGCACTCCCAGCAGCAGTCGAGGACACCCTACAACATGGTTCCAGTGGGCGGGATCCACGTGGTGCCCGCCGGCCTCACCTACTCCACGTTCGTCCCCATTCAAGCAGGGCCAATGCAACTGACGATTCCTGCCGTCAACGTCATCCACAGGACTGTGGGCGCTCCCGGGGATCCCGGCCCCGAAGCGTCTGGCACCGCAAACCCCACCGCGGTGGCCGAATTAAGCGGGGTCGTGCCATGCATCCCCATCGGCCAGATCCGTGTGCCAGGCCTTCAGAACCTCAGTACTCCCGGCCTGCAGCCTCTCCCGTCGCTGAGCATGGAAACCGTCAACATCCTGGGCCTCGCCAACACCCACCTGGCCCCGCAGGTGCACCCGCCGGGGCTCGCCCTGAACGCCGTGGGGCTGCAGGTTCTCACGGCCAGCGCGTCGCCCCAGAGCAGCCCCACCCCGCAGGCGCACATCCCAGGCCTCCAGATCCTGAACATTGCGCTGCCCGCCCTCATCCCCTCGGTGAGCCAGGTGCCCGTGGACGCGCAGGGCGCCGCCGAGCTACCGGCCTCCCAGAGCCGGGCGCGGGAGGCGCAGCCCAAGCCCGCGGCGGCAGGCAGCGCGCAGCAGGGCGGCAGGACCGCGTCTCCTCAGGGCTCGCCTCAGGCGCAGCGGGCAAACGCGGACAGAGTCCCCGAAGCCCCCGCCCCCGCCCCCGCCAGGGACCACGCCCGGCCCGACGGCGGCTGCCGGAAAATGGACGCCGCCGGGAAGGCAGCCCCGGGGCCTCACGGGAAGCCCGCCCCGGGGCCTCACGGGAAGCCGCCGCCGCCGCCGCCGCCGCCGCCGCCGCCGGAAGTCCCGCCGCCGCAGGGCCGCCCGGCGTCGGGGCCCTTGGAGACGCCGTTGCCGGGGCGGCCCGAAGCCTTCCCGGAGCCCCCCGGCCGGCGGACCCCGTCTCCCGACAGGCGGGGGCCCGACAGGCGGGGGCCCAGGCCGGCCGTGCTGCCCCGGAGGCAGGCCGTCGCGCAGTTCAGCGACGTGAGTAGCGACGACGACGAGGACAGGCTTGTGATAGCCACCTAGGGGGTCTTTGTGGGGGGGGCGGGGGGCTGGTTCTGTTTGGGGTTTTGGTGGGGTTTTTTTTGTTTTTTTTGTTTTTTTTTATATAACACTTAAAGGTTTCTTTGAAAACCCTCCTTTCCTTAAAGCACATTTTTCTGACATAGACTCATGACTAATCTTTGTGCAATCATGAACTTTTGACCAATAATTGTTGTTTTTGTGTCCGCTCCAGCCATTTTTGTACATGTTGTATAGACACTCGTGCCTTTTAGGAGTTTTATGTTTAGAAGCTGTACAGATTGTTGAATATCTATATACATAAAAAAATATATATTATATATGTATATGAAAACCGGGTAGTTATTTGTGTTTAGGAGAAAACAAAACGACAAAACAAGACACCCTGTCAAATCAAATGATTAAATTATATGTTGCACTGTTAAATATAAATTTTTATGGCTGTGGGGCAGAGTTTCTGTGTATAAATTAGTATGTAAACTCCATATTTATTGTATTCATATTAGTCTTTGAAAATGGGTCTGTCCTTCTTGTGTAAAAGACCGTGACTTTACACTTCAGACAGATTTTTTTCTGTGTCATGAAATGTTTCAGTAAAATATTGTTTACTGACTTTACCACTGCTTAAGCCCGTGCCTTCTTTCCGTATCCAGGATCAGAAAAGGCCCCTAGGCCCCATTCTTTCCGCGCTCACCCCCACCCTTATTTTTGAGAAACGGGGGGCCTGACGGGTGTTACTACCGTGTGAAATTCAGTGCGATCCAAACGGCCAAGGCCTAGTTTTCTTACTTGTGACTCGTTTTATAGCCGTTAACTTTGTAGAAGGTTCCGTCCTCGTGAACACTGTCTGCAGACACTTGGAGCACACGGCCTGCAACAGGCAGCGTTCCTAAATGCGGGTGTGACGGTTTTCTGGTAAACAGAAATCAAATTAAGAAACGATTGTCAAAAAATCAAATTAAAAAACGATTGTCCGGAGAACTTGGATGAGGCCCGGTGAAACCGGTTTCTCGGGCTCCATCCCCAGGTCTGTCCATCAGCCAAAGGCTCTTCATTGCCTCCTAACAAGCCCTACTGATCATCTCCGAGAGCTCTCCGACCAAAACGCAGAGGGTCCCAAGATTTACGGAAGAACCGAATGCAAACTTCTGAATTACTTATGTGACTCTCTTTAGAAACGATCCTTTCCTGTCCTGGGAGGCTTAACCAGCCTTACCCATTCAGAAGAAAATTCACAGTTCCCATGGCCATGATTTGCATTATTAAGCATTACACATGCTCGGTTTGTGAGAAAGTGTTTTAATGCTGGAACTGAACATGTACTATATCATTAAGGCAATGTATTCACATTTTTTAAAGCCCTCCTTCATGGGGAAACAGGGGTATGAAGCTGGTGAGACGACAGACCATTGGGCGAAGTATTCTCAGTTGTTTCCAGACCTGCTGTTGGCCGGCCGCTGCTTTCTGAAATTTCTGGAAGGGTACCTGCCATCTTGGCCTGCATGCCCTGTACCGAATTAACGACCTCTAGAGTGCGTTCTGGCCCCAGCAGGCCCTGATGGGTCTGTGGTCCTTTTGATGTGTGCTAGAATTTTTATTTACACTTATTTCTCAAAAATAAACCTCTGTTTTATATTCCAAGATTTGAAAAGAATTCTAGAAACTTACAAGAACTGCATTGCTCTGTCAATATGGTTGTTGAAAATGAGGTCCGTTACTCATCAAATCTCTCAAAGTTAATGTTTCTTTGATTTCACGTCATGCTTTCTATTATATTTTTTATTGTACTTTGCCTAAAATTTTAAAGCAGTATAGCAAACATTTTTATTCTATGATCATATTTTAGGTATGTATAACTTCTCTAAATTCAAAAGTAATGCTCAGAATTTTGGGATTGGGATTTCTTTTTTATTTTGTATGAATTCTATTAATTTTAAAATTTTCCTACATTTAACCAAACACCAAATGTTGTGATATACTTGGATGCTCCCTTGAGGATTTGATAATGCTGTAATATATCTTAAGCTTCTTTTGTAGTCTTGACTTTTCAAGATTCATTACATTATACACATACCTTTAATATTAGTGATTTTACAACTTCAGTGTGGTTTTCACATAGTTTGCTAGTATGCAGCTAAGTGAGAAACATTCTCAAAGTCTGAGCCATTATATTTTGAAATAGTCACATAAACAAAATCTAAGGGAATAATTTTGGACACTTGATGCAAAGTCATCTTTTCCCACAGAGCACTGATATCCTTAAATATAAGTGACTTGCAAATAATGGAATCCATAGAGCTGGTGAGCCTACATTTGACTTTTATTCTCTTGTACTGTCACGGAAGACCCAGGTCACTGGAGAAATAGACCACAGTGACCATAGCAAATCTCTGTGATAAGTTGTTAGCCAAACAAGTGAAAAGCATAATGAGACAATTTCAGTATCTCCTTATGTGAACCCACTACAGTATCACTCTCAGAAGTGTTGGAAAATAGCTAAAGAATCAAAGGTCTTGTAGGCATCTGGCTGGCTCAGTTGGTAGGGCATGTGACGCTTGACCTCCTCATGGTCATGAGTTCGAGCCCCACATCAGATGTGGAGATTACTTTTAAAAAATAAAGCTCACCTAATAAAACTCCTTAAAAAAAAAAAGTCATCTTTCTAGTTATTAAGGGTTGGTATATCTGTTTTATGAAAACTGTTACATTAACAAGTTAGTGGCATTCAAGTCACTTCATTCTCCACACTTTAGGCTACAATGAGACTTAATTTTTTCAGAATGGTGATTAACTGATAATATTTTACAAAGAGATTTTGTTTCTCTTTTTTTTAATAATACAGCAGTGACTTTCATTTCACAGGAACACTGTAAATAACACTCATATTAATCTCTAATCAGAATTTTAAATGATGGGGCTTAACAAAGCTTATGGAGATGTTCATTATTTTCGTTGGAAAACTGTCAAGGTATTTCTTGATGCATGCTCGGGTCAAAATATAACATCAGTGCTCTTCTTTACTTTTCTGTTTTTAAGCTTATGTTTTGAGATCAAGTTTAAGCAACACGAAAGGGTGACTTTCATTAAAGTAATTTTGTCTCAAAACTATGTAAATTCTAAACACAGGATATTAAATCTAAGACTAGAATCTTCTTCTAAACTGGTTTCCCATGACTTTGAATTATCTATTTAATATTCAATGAAGGGTGTTATATGGGATTATTTTAATGACCTTGACTCTCTGCCATCATTACAAAAAAATGAAAGAGAGCAAATTTAAAGCAAAAAATGTAAAATATTTTCTCCGCCAGTTATATAATTTGAAAGTCATGAGGCTCTTACCTCTGTTGGGTTCATTTAGAACCTTGCATATACCAGAGTACTGCATATACCAGTACTCTGTTGTGGACATCAGAGTACATCAGGCCTGAAAAAGTCTCAGGCATCCCGAATCCAGCATTTATGCTAAGTACCAACCAATTCCAATATAATGCAAGATACAGAAGAAATTAGAAGGCACACTTTCTTTCCCAAAGGAGCATGCTTGCCTAAGACTCAGGCCATATAAACTAGAGAATAATAATAGGCCACACACATCTTAGAAATCACAGACTATAAACATTTTGAGAGGTAAGAAAGTTACCTTAAGTAACTAAAAGAATGATTTGTGTATGTTGGGGACTGCTGCATTTTGAAGAAGGAATGGAATTTGGGACTTTAGAAATGTTGCTAGGCAGTAGAACAGAAGTAACTGAGATGACCATGCTACTTAAAAATCATGCTGGGGGAGCGGAGGAGGGTGCACCTGGATGGTACACTCGGGTGAGCAACAGACTCTTGGTTTCAGCTCAAGTCATGATCTCAGAGTCCTGGGATCAGACTCTGGACTTAGCACAGAGTCGGCTAAAGTTTCTCCCTCTCCCTCAGCCCCTACCCCCTCTTACTCTCTCTCTTTCTCTCAAATAAAATATATATATTTTTTAAATGTGCCTGGGAAGCAGTCTAAGTGGAAAAGAAGATTCACTCAGGCTTTCAACAAATATTTATTTAGCACGAACAGTATAGAGAGCACTTTGGAGAGACAAATTTAATGCAAATTAGTGTCTACCCTTTAGGAGCTTAAGGTCTAGTAGAAGAGTAAGTGTAAGACACAGAGCTTCTCAAGAGAAGTGAGAGTGGAACCATAGTTCCCCTTTATTCTCTGTTTCACTTTCTGTGGTTTCAGTTAACTGCGGTCAACCTCAGGTAGAGGCAGGTGGTCCACCACCCTCCCCCACCTCTTCCCTCCCGCCCCCCCCCGCACTTGCCCCCACGCGCATCCTCAGTAGATAAGTAGTATAGCCTAATACCATGTCACAGTGCCTGTGTCGTTCCCCGACTCCCATCTTGTCACATATCATCACAAGAAGGGTGAGTATGGTACAGTAAGGTATTTTAAGAAAAAGAGATCACATTCATGTAATTTCTATTATAGTATAAAATTGTTCTGTATTATTCATCTTTATTGTTCTTTCACTGTGCCTCATTTGTAAGTTAAACTTTATCATAGGTGTGTGTGTACTAGAAAGACCATAGTAAATAGAGGGTTCAATATTATCCGTGGCTTCAGGCATCCAGTGAAAGGAGTCTTGGAACATTTTTCCATGGATAACAGGGGGCTACTGTACAACCAAGAGTATTAATGCAAATAAGGGGGAGCTCCTGGTTGAATTGATCAGGGAGCACTTTCTGGAGCATGTGATATTTAAATTTGCCCTTGAAGGAACGTCACTAAGCAGAAACAGTAGAAGGGAGGACATTACATAGGGATGTGGAGGGCAACCAATATTTATCCCCATTATGTATTATTTATCATCTCATTTGAATGTGTTATTTTCCCATTTTCTAGACAAGGAATCTGCATCTCTCATTGTTTTGAATTTTCATCATGCTCCTGCAGGAGCTGGTATTTGAGTCCAAGATTGCACAACAGCAGTGTTGCACAGAACCAGAGGTGCAGGAAGCCTGAAGAAGGATCAAGATGAAAGAAGCAGAGAATGTTTTTAGTGGTGTAGCAAGCACCCGACAAAGCCATGGTGATACTGTGGAGAGCAAGGGACAGAACTGAAGATGATTAAAAGTGTGTTGTCTCTTCACATGAAGAGTCACAGAGTCATTCATGCAGGGAGGAGAGTGTCATTTCTTTAATGGGCAAATAATTTAGGGGAAGAACTGGCAATAACAGGACAGAAAAGTGAGGAGGAAAAGGAAGTAATACAGGGAGCATGGAAGGCAAACACAATTCATGACTGAACTGGCCACAGTATTTTTTTCTTAATTGGTGGACTCGATAAAATTATAGGAGAGATTTATTGATAATGCAAATAGATGAGGATCAGTGTCCAAGAAGATTGGACCAACTGGAGAGATGGACTGGGTATGAGACAAAATTTAATAGGAAAAATTAAACTGTATTTAAAAATGTAGAAGTTTGATTTATACAAAGTTCAGTAGGCACCATTCTACATTCTTCCCCCCCCCCCCAGAAAAAAGCATTGTCTTGGGGATATTAGAAATACATTGTTAGACCCACATACAAAAATAGCCATACTATTCCCTTGTGAACAGTGCATCCCAGGAGTATTCTTCATAACTAGGACTTCTGGACCCAAGCTTGAACAATATAGAAACAAAGGAGCGTGTCTTGAGGCCATCAAGCTCTGAGGCCAAGCTTTTAGAAGGGCCTTCGGGAGAGGGCTGGAAGCAGGACAACCTGGATCGCTCATCCTGAACGGCCAAGAAAGCACCTCAGGAGAGTCACAGCAGCAGAAATAATAAAGAGTAATCACAATGAAGAAGAAGAAATAACAATAAAGTCGTCTTTCCAGTAGGGGAGAGAGAGTTTGGGGATTATGAGGAAAGAGCAGGCCATTGTGATGGAAATGCCAGGTCTCCATTAACTTTTGTGTAAAACCAGGATTAGCCTCACAGCAAGCAGCCAGTGGGAATTCATGGCTCTCAAACTAAAACTCACATTTGCATAATAACCAGACGTAGAGGAATATATCTTCAGGGAAGACTGCAGTATTAAAAATTCTAGTGTTGACACCAATCCTTCAAGATCTATCTGGACTAGCCCAGAGAAGACCTGCCTAACTATTCTCCCCTCCACTTGATTCTGAAGCAAGTTCTACCGGAACACCACTTCACTTCCGAGGGCTTGGGTGTTGGGAACAGTCTCTGTTCTGGGATCGTGCAGAAGCAGCTGAGAAGAACCCTAGTACTAAAATCAGTGACCCCCAGCCACATTCTAACAGCAGAGAGATGAACCAGGCAGGTGTTTCTCTCAAAGTCATGGATCAAGTTTGGCTTATTTTGTAATAAAAAGTCCCCATGACATAACAGAAGTGTTCTCCTCACTATGCTTTTGTTCTCTGAGAAGTTCGGGCTGTCTTGTTCCATAATGCCTGAGGTTACACTGGAAATGAAGGCTGTATTCCAGCACATTGAAGAATTCTTTTGAGGCTCTAGACTCTGGTAGGCGTGGGTCTGTGTGTTGGGGGTAATGATGAAAGAATGGTAAGCTTTGTATTTTATCCTCCCCCGCCCCCCCACTCAAGCCAAGTACCATCCTGAGAAGAGGTAGCTGCTAAGATTATTAGGATGAAACTCCAAAAAAAAAAGTGAACATTTCCCAGCTTAAAAGGATATGATAAATTCATTTGCAGGATTAGGTAAATTTTCTTACTTGAACTAATAAGTTATTCATATAGATAAAGTTTTTGAGATCATCCTTGAATGCAATAGAGCATTTTATCAACAAGTCACCATATATATAATGCAGTGTTTCTAATTTTTACAATTACAACAAATATATGATGTTATTCCCATTTTACGGTTGAGAATATTGCCTAAGAGTTACAAAGTAGTGAGGCTAGGATTGGAAACTAGGTCTTTTTTTTTTTTTCTACTGTACCATGATCCTTTTCAGTAAAGATTTATAGTAATTGGGTTGTATTGTATTCACTTCTAGGTGAAAGTCTACTTAGTATTCATAAAACATCCCATTTAAATTTTTGACCTAAATGAGTACATCCAGTGCTATGCACATTTGTATAGATATTAGATTTTATAACTGTCCCATATGGCCTTTCTCATAATTGATATAATAGGAGCCATAAAAATATTTAGTGAAGAAATATTTAATTAAAATAGCAGTAGATAAAATAGCAATGTAAAGCGATAATCCTAATCAAGCATAAAACATGTAAATTTCCAAAGTATATTAGGTTTCAATAATTCACCATTATTTAGAAAAATGTCTTTGTCACATATCTTATGGTGGTAAAAGTCAAATGAAAGGGGAAAATTGAACATAGATTCACATTGTTTTGGATATAGACATGGTTTGAGCACAGCATAACATTATATTATAAAGTCTCTGAATTTGATCCTTTCAGAAATATTTTCGAAAAGAAATAGAGCAATTTTCTGTTACTTTTGATACAGAAGAAAATTATTTAAACATCTGTCTCAAAAAAATAAAAAATAAGATAAAAAATAAACATTTCTCCTGTAAGAGGGAGCATCAAATTATACTTTTAAAAATAAATGTCTTAAATTGTACTATTTAAATATAATGTAAAGAAATCAAAGATAGGAATTAGAAGGAAATGAAGACATTAATAAATTCTTTTTTGCAGAACCGGGAAGAGAGAAAAAAAAATTGATCTCCTTAGCAAATGATTCCATATCTCATTACAAACCAAAAAAGGTAACTGTATAGAGTTAACGCTTTATTTTCTTCCAGATCTTACTTTTTGGTGTCTGAATTATAGTAGTGAATAATTAGATACCTTTCATGATGTCCACATACTTGTGGATTTTATAAAGTTATAAAGACCAGTAGGCATTTGTTATGCAGTTGGTTTTGCCAGAGACAAGACATCTTTCATTCATCCGTTTTCAGTTACATGAAAGACAGTGTGTTTAGTTATTTACCTATGAATGTTGCCAAATGGGATCTAAGGAAACCATGTTAGGTGAAAGACAACAGGACTTTACATTCCTGGAGGTCAATCATGGAAAGAAAAGCCAGCTTTGAGATCAGTCAATTAGCCAGGCATGCTTAGTTTTCTTTGCTAATAGCAAGGCTTAGTTTTGCCCAGTAGGGTCAAATGTTAAGACTCATTTTGATTCAGCAAATGTATCCTTGGATACATTTGAATTTAGTTATTTTGGAACATCTTTATTACATTCATTATACATCGAGACCTTTTCTGTTACTTCCACACTCATATTCACTAGGAGTAATTCAAGGTTTCTTGCAGAGTCTGCTCATTTATAACCAACCAGGTACCACCATCATAATAATTATTGAAAGATCCAGTCTTCATGGAAAGTATATTAACTATTCTGATCAAATAACTTGGGCCATTTCAGTCTACAAGAGGCTGCCACCTTCTGAATTCATAATGTTGATTATAAGAAATTGAATTTCAGAAAGTAATCTATGAAGAGAAAAATAATTTTTACAGCTCACCTTTTTAAAAACTAATTTCAGACTCCAATCGCTAGTGACATCCTTTTGTGAATGACCATGAAGTGAAATGCTTAATAAAAGATATTTTTCTTTGTCTCAGCCTCTGTTGGAAATAGTTGTAAAATGTTTAGTACATGGTACATCAATCCTCTTTGATGCTTAAGCAACCCTGAATGCCTTCAGGTCAATGCTCTGAAGGTTCTTTAAATAGGAGATAAAGATCAGAACTGACACAGGGACCCCAGGGGCCTATCCTGGAAAATGTTTTGTTTGTTTTGTTTTGTAACTAAACAAATTCCTGTGAACTCTTTGTTGTCATTTTTCTAAATCCTTCCAAAAAAGAGGGATTTGGAAGACAAAACAGATTCAGGCGTCAAAACATTTAAAGCTTCTTCTATAGATAGAGTCATATATTCTTTCAAATTTCAGCTGAAACAGATAAAATATTTCGTGACAGACTTTCATTATTGTCTCTTAGAAGCATCTAAAGCTTTCACTACTACTGTTTTTACTGTTGGAGCTTAAGTAACTGCCTTGCCAGCATATAGAATATACTCAATGTATTTGTATATGATTTGTAATATAATGTAACTGGTAAAACCTGCACATTTCATTAAAATTTTGTCCAGAGTTAGGGGCCACTGAGACCAGTTGACTGGAGAATGATTGAATCTTAGTTTAACTTCAGCTTATGTCAGTGACCAGTGATTACATCCCTAACTGCTGTGAACCGTGTTACAAATGTATAACCAAATGAAGTATGAACAAGAAAGAATGGATGTGCAAAAAAATATCTCAAGGTTCATAAGCTACACATTGCAGCAATATTATTAGTCTATATAGTATGTGTTCTATAATTTATCTGTTTATCAAATCAAAACATAAGCTTCAGCCTTAGTTCTCTTAGTGTCACATGTGGAAACAAGTAAACTATTGCATATGGAAACAAGTAATCTTAAGAACAGATTGCTTAGGGGTGCCTCCGTGGTTTGGTTAAGTGTCACTCTTGATATTGGCTCAGGTCATGATCTCAGGGTGGTGTATAGAGCTCAATACTGAGTCTGCTTAAGATTCTCACTCTCCATCTCCCTCTGCCCCTGCCCCCACTCTCACTTTCTCTCAATACACATATATACACACATACATACTTGGAGGAAAAAGAAGATTGCCAATTCAAATCCCAAGCCAGCTAAGTATCAAATTATTTATTTTCTGTTCCTCAATTTTCTTATCTATCACTTAGGGCAAAAAAGTAAGTACTCCCATGTGTATTACAGCATTGTTCACAATAGCCAAAACATGGCAACAACCTAAGTGTCCATCAGTCCATCAAAGGAAAAATGAAAAAAGAAAATGTGATATTTATATATAATAATTTTAATAAAGAAAGTGTGATATTTATATATAATAATTTTAATAATTATCATATATATAAATACCAATATATGTAATGGAGTATAGTTCAGCCATGAGAAAGAAGGAAATCCTGCCATATGTGACAACATGGTTGGACCTTGAGGACATTATGCTGAGTTTAAGTCAGAGAAAGACAAATACTGTTTGATCTCACTTATATATGGATTCTAAAAAATGCAGTTCTCAAACAGAATAGAATGGGATTTACCAGGGGCTGGGGTGGGAGATTTGTAGATCTTGTTTAAGGGTATCAACTTAGTACTAGTAGTCAGTCCTGGAGACCTAATACACAACACAGTGACTATGGTCAACAATACTGTGTTATAAACCTCAAAGTTGCTAAGAAACTAGATCTTAATTATTCACACCACAAAAAAGAAATGCTGAATATGTGATGGGACAGAAGTGTTAGCTAGTGCTACAACGGCAATCATGTCACAGTGTATCAAATCAACACACATTGCACACCTTAAACTTACACATTGTTATATGTCAATCTTATCTCAAAAACAGTAAATATGCTCCATTAGGGCTATTGGAAGATTAAAGCAGACATTTATGTAAAGAAATCAACAGCTCCTGGTGCATAGAAATATCTGAATGTCAGCACTGATTACTAGAGTTTTCAAGTGATTTTGAATGCTCTGCAATAAGACACATGCCAACAGTCATCCAGCAAATACTCATGAAGCACCTACAATGTGCAAGACCATGTCAGATCTTTATCTGTAACCATGCTAAAACCCACTTGCACCCTTTATGAAATGCTGTGCTGTGTTTAGAATGCTTTCTAGCATTTTTCGCTTTTCAGGAAAATCAGACAAGGCAGAAATAAAATGAATAAACCAAACGGGTTCTTTCTAATAGCTTACATGAATTCTTATGTCTATACATTCGAAAAAGTGAAGTCATTCCTGTCTATTCTCAAGAAGGTGGGCTGTTGGCTAGCAAAAAAAAAAAAAAGAGGGGGTGGGTGTGATATTTGCAGATGATGAGTGCACCTCTAAGGGAAAGGTACTCATTGCCCAGATTGTTCCATGCTTGCCTTCCTTCTTAGTGGAGTCTAGCAGGAAGTCGGGACACAGTTTTCTTCAAGGAAGATCACAGCCATGACCACCATATTGCCCAGGCCTGCCCAGAGACCAGTGTTAGAAAACAAGTAAACGTCCAGGAGCTGGGAAGAGCCCAAACCCACAGAATTAGGCTGCTGCCTCTGAGCATCTCTGCTTGTGCTGGACTTGGGGCTGCTTTCACTGCCTGGCAACCACAAGGTTACACCCAGTGGGAGAGGAGGCTCTCCAAATTAGACTGTTAAAGAGTGACTGGAAACAGTTGATTTGTCAGAGAGCTATAGGGTTTGATTCTAGATCACTATCATTTTAAGTCTTGAGTGTGTTTTTAAGAATCACTGAATTCTAAATGTAAAAAGTGAACCTAAGCTTACTCTTTCAACATCCTCATTTAATAAATGAGGAAAATGATGTCCAAAGAGGGTTAGTGCTCCACATCTTTTTTTTTTTTTTTCATTTTTTTTAAGTAGGCTTTATGCTAGCATGGAGCCCAATGTGGGGCTTGAACTCACCACCCTAAGATCAAGACTTGAGCTGAGGGATGCCTGGGTGGCTCTGGTTGAGCGTCTGCTTCGGCTCAGGGTGTGATCCTGGAGTTCCAGGATTCTGTGCCACATTTGGCTCCCCACAAGGTGCCTGCTTCTCCCTCTGCCTGTGTCTCTGCCTCTCTGTGTGTCTCTCATGAATAAATAATATATATATATATTTAAAAAAAAAAAAAGACCTGAGCTGAGATCAAGAGTGAGATGCTTAACTGACTGAGCCACATAGGCGTCCCCTCCCCCTCCGTTTTTTTTTTTAATACTTGAATCTTTTAAGACAGATACAAAGTGGCCACATTGACACTGGCTACCAGTGCAGGCTCCCAAGAAGACATGCCTGAGATTATTTCTTTCCTTCCTCTGCTTATAAGTTTTCTAAAGTCAGGGAAGGTCATTGACCCTCCCTGTACCTCAATTTTCATCTAAAAAATGGGAATTGTTATAATACAAAACTCAGAAATCAGGAAAATCAAATGACATGTCACCAGGGTATTTGGTAATAAGCCTGCCTAACCTATAATAAAAATTCAAAGTTGCCTTATTACTATTTTTACAATTATACCTATTGGTATTATTCTGGGGAAACCAAAGTTAGAAAGAAACCAGAAGACAATGGCTGACAGACATTCCTTCATGCTCTGAAATTTTCACTCTTGACCTCTAATGAGCTGGCTAAGTGATAAGGAGGATTTTTATATTTAGGGTTGTTTTTGTTTTTCATTTGTCTGTCTCCGAAGTCAGTACTCCAAGTACCTGAGAAGGTTAAATTATAAGTTATGCTTGGAATGTTCAATGTTTTTAAGGAATTTGATTATTTTATAAACCATGTTTGAAAGAATTTAATTTGTTGAGTTTATGTTTTGGTGACTTGAAATGCTTAAGATGACATTCAAAGTATAATTATAAAAAGGGAAATCATAAATTTACTAGGAAAAATATGAGATATTATCTTTTTGACATTGTGGCAGGAAAGGGCTTTAGGTAAGAAACTAAAAACAAAAATCAGGAATGGTCTTAAATTCAGGTTCATCAAAATGCAAAACTTGGGTTCAACATAAAAACATTGAAATGTTAATAAGACAACTCAGCGGGGGAAGGGATTTGGTTTATATATCTCACAGAGAATACTCAACCCAAACGTATTTAAAATATTTTAAAGCCAGTAAGGAAAAAAAAAAAACCAAACAAACCCCAAAAGGCCCAATAGGAAAATATCCAAAAGGTAAGAGTAAGAAATTCATAGAAAAAATAGAAGTGGCCAACGAATATATTACACATTTACCTTCAAAGAAATGAGAAAAGTGAAAATTAATATTTTTTTTCACTAGATAGTCAAATAGTGAAAACTCAGTCCCATGAAGCGTGGGTGGGCAGGGCTGTGGAGGGAGCAGGGATTTTAGACATAGCTGGTAGACGTCTGAGCCATTGGGAAGAACAATTTAGCAATATTCACTAGAACTAAAATGCAACCTATGCTCCTCCCCACCTCTCCATATCAACCATCAATATGAAGGAATACTCACCAAGGGAACATGAGCAAAAACACCATGTAATTTTTTTTTTTTACTATATTGAAAAATTCTTGAAAACCTAAATATCCTTACATAGAGGAGTACCTGCATGAATCAGAGCTTGTTCCTTCTCTGGAACACTCAATGTGATTAAAAAAGAAAGCATTAAATAGAGGGATAGATCTCCAAGACCTATCTTGAGATAAAGATAACCAGTTTCAGGAAAATTCATATAACAGGTACAATTTATATCAAAAAATATAAAAGGATATAACCAAATGGAGTACAGATGTTTGGAGCCTAGGTCTTTACACAAAAGCATAGGAAAAGGCATGGAATGATGATACCTACAACTCACAGCCCGGGACATCACTGAGGAAGAGCTAGGCATCATGGCAAACGGGTGGGCATTCATTGTGTTTTATGGGCCCAGTAAGTTAAGGCCAAATTAATATACAGACAGGAACAAAAATGTCAACTTTATGATGGATAAAGGTATCAGATGGTTTAGGTCTACAACAATATGGACTTGCTTCCCCACCCTGCATCACGTTTACCCCCCTGTATGGCCCCTTTCCAGTCCAGGCCTTGGGGGACAGTCCACATAAAGAGGAGTTTAGTTCTACGTAACCTCATAGTGGTCAGAGCCAGAGAGGGGAGTGAAGCGACTGGTTCCTCAGGCTCATACCGTTCCAATAGATGGGCTCCAGTTTCTTTAAAAATGTGCACCAGGGTTGCCGCACCATTTAGGTAACAGGATTCTCCACATCCTCCGGAGGAGTGAGTTTGGAAAGGATGAAACAGCAAGGTCAAGATTGTTCTTGTTGCTGCTTCGATGTTACTGTTACTATTTTCCAGCCTGGTGATGAGTGTTTCCTCTGACAGTGTTGCTAATAAGCAATGTTTTAATGCCTTAAAAAGAGGAAATGTACTCTTGCGACACAAGTAAACCAAAATTCAAATAGAAATTTACAAAGGATGTTAGTTAGCCTTTTCTCAGAACAGTGGTCACTTATAAGTAATGCTTTAATGCTTCCAAGGAAATATATTTATGTCAAAGCCATGTAAGAGAATAAAATTAGGACAGAAGACAAAATAGAAAGCTCAAGAGTTATGACATGAATTTTCTTTAAAAGGACTGGAAATTGATCCTAAGATGTAACCAGTAAAATTTCAGTAAGTTTTATATCAACACCATTATGCATTCAAGATATTGAACAGCATCTTTGAAATAATAAGAAATAATTAATAAAATAAAAACTGTGCAAAGTACTCTGTTATGTACATGGTTATCTATCTATCTATCTATCTATCTATCTATCATCTATTTAAGCACCATAGAGTCAGCACACCTCTTCATTTAAGGAAACCGAGGCATAAAATGGATAAAAATACTGCCCAAGTTCCCCAAAATCTGAGCCCATCTCAATGCATATTTATCTCCTTTGTTCTTTATCAATATTCTCTTCCAGCTACCAGGCCATCATTGGATAAGCTGAACGTACGCATTTTTAAATTAAAACAAATTCCGTTATTTTCTTGGCATATACACTTGCAATGATTCACCAACTAGAATCTTCATCTACTGAGAGGAAAAGAGTCCTTTATTCGTGTAAACTATAATTATAAGCATTCAATATTTTTAGGGGGAAAATGTATCTGTTTATGCTAGGTATTTAATAATCACCTAGAGATTTGCTCTAATTGTCAGCTTCTCCAGAATTACTATGGTTTTCTAAATTTCTTAAGTAATTACAAATAGATGTTTTGGAATGAAAAAATGAAAATGATACTCAGTGTTTCCTGTATTTCATAAATACCATATAATTTCCCTCCATGACAATTTCCATTTTCTGATATGAAAGAGTGCTAGGCCACACTCCGGGCATAAGTCTCTGCTGGACGCATCCACACATTCTTTTCCTACTCAATTATTCAGATCTTCCTCTACAATGTCAGAAATTTCCACAAGAGTTTAATAATCCAATACACGAACATATCTTTGTTTTCATTTGCAGCACAGGTATTTTTCATTTTTCTTTTTGTAAATGCTTTTTAATGCTGAATAAGCTCGAGAGACTACATCACATACAGGTGCAAACGACATGTGGCTTCATTACGCTGCACATCAATATCAAGCAATGATGACAGTTTGGTGAGATTCATAGGCCCACAAAGATATGTAAAGGTAAGAGTTGATACTCTGAATGTACAGGCCGCTTTATAATTCTGATTGTACATGTATTTAGCTTGGCTTGCAAATTTTCTCCAACCTGTTATTGCATAAAAGAACTGAAGTAATCCAAAAGAAAGTATTTGGGGACTTCCAATAGGTTCTTGAGCCAACAAAAATATGCCCAAATGCCAAAACACTCCCTCCCTAAAGTCAATATGTGAACATATGAATATTATTTTGGATGCCACTGTGCTAACGCAGGTAAGAGCTTTTATTTTTCAAAGGGAAGTTTTGGTTCTTCCCATGTCATAAAACACAGAAGTTAACATCTTGATGATTCACCTTAAAATCCTCTTCTTCACTTTTGATAAGGATAATGTATTTTGCAGTACAGCCAAGAGAAGCTACTTCTTTTATCTGCCAAAAGACTAAGATTATGATCGCGATTAAAAGCCAAGATATAGAAATGATGGAGTACATCTCATCTCTTCTTCCAAAACTCGATTCCCCAGATAATAATCCCCAGATTATTATCCCCAGAATAACCCAGTTACCCTGTAGTGTATTCACAGCTCCTAAATTTTGGGAATTAGCACAGGGGACCCAAAATTCAAGCACTTCTTGTATTAACAATAGGTAACAAAGTTATCATGCAAAAAGGACATAATTTATTTTTATTTTTTTAGAGAGAGAGAGAGCTTGAGGGAAGAGGCAGATGGAAAGGGAGGGAGGGAGAGAGAAAATCTTAAGCAGACTCCACACCCAGTGAGAACCCAACACAGGACCCAGTCCTACAACCCTAAGATCACGACCTGAGCCAAAGCAAAGAGTTGGTCGTCTAACCAACTGAGCCACCCAGGCACCCCCAGGAAAAAAACAATTTAAAATGCAGATTAAAGTAGATATTTAGAAATCTGTTTTAGGAACTTGACACATAGGTCAAAGAGAAAACAACTCACATGTCATATCAGTACCATTTTCCCCACTGGTTCTTTGAAATTTCTTTTATTTAAATTTTTAAAAAGCCAAAAAAAAAAAACCCATATAAAGAATCACTCTAAAATTGCTTTCTCATGCCATGCCTCAGGGATGTAAAGTAAAAAGAAAGCATAATCAGTGTACCCATCATCAGGCTAGCCAATTATTGGCAACCCTGAGACCTATTGTTCTCCCTCCAACTCAGTAGCAAAAGTTCTGATCACACGTGAATTAATATGAAACAAGGTTTTGTTTTGTTTTGTTTTGTTTTTTTCATGGAGATGTCAAATGAAGTTTTCACTTTAATTCAGGGCTGAAGGAAATGCTTGTTTCTTCAGAGAGAAAAGATGACGCACTGGACTGAGTCCTGAGCCAGGGGCCGTAGAACATGGGTTCTCTCCTGGACTCCGTGATTTACATTTTTTATAATTCACTATCTTCTAGTTTCCTTGTCTTCCTTCTTAAAGAGGAATGCCTGCCAGGCGCCCCCCAGAAGAGCTTTGTGAGGAAGATGCAAAGAAGACCTATATTTGAATCATCTAATAAGATAAACAGTGCTGTACAAGAAGATGTCACTACTAATATCAGAAACTTTGTGATTACTAACAAGGGTGACACAGTGTGTGTGCTCCCTGCAGGGATGTGGTGTCAGCTCAGATGGTGGCCCTCCTGAGTGACTCAGAAAAGGGTGTACATCTTAGCCCAGGAAACCGGATTTTTTAAAGTGGGCACGCAAGAAGCATGCCAGAGACCAAACTGCATTATAATATCTCTAGGGCAGACGGTCACCAGATAGTTAAAGAGGGAAAATTTGTGTATTCAAAAGAAAGTGCTTGCAGGGACGACATCTGGCTGGTTCAGCGGTTGAGCATCCACCTCCAGCTCGGGGCATGATCCCAGGGTCCTGGGATCGAGTCCTGCATTGGTCTCCCTGCAGGGAGCCTGCTTCTCCTTCTGCCTGTATCTCTGCCTCTCTCATGAATAAATAAATAAAATCACTATACTAAATAATGGCAAAGCAAAGCTGTTGCTTGTGCTGATCTCAGTGCCCTCTGCAGGATTATTCAGATTCATTAAGCACTCAGCAAGTGAATTGAAAGAAACAGAGGATGAGGGGAAGAGAGAGAAGGAAAGGCATATTTAAAGGGTATGGCTTCCAAGGAGCAAGCTCTGACTTCAGCACCCTCTTGTGTTTATTAAAGATTCAGTGGAAACATCTAGGTTGCAAGCTGCATTATGGAGTTCTTGGAGATGTGCTCCACGATGATCTTTCTGATAAAAGCCCTCAGATGAAAAAGATAATTGAAATAACTAAGTTTTAATCACTTAATTTAATCTTATCCTGTTTGGACTAGCATTCAGATTTCCTGATTTCTAATCTTTTTGCTGCCTTTCATCATTTTTCGCATTTACAAGATATGATCATTTAATCATCGGACAGTGATTTCAACTCATTCCTGGACGCTGTCTCGTCACCATCACTCAAAATTTCACTATGGCACACGTTTCCTATATACGGATATGGATCAAAAATAAGTATATCCAATAATTTTGTTATATCCCTTGAGAGTAGGGGTACAAAACAAAGGGTAGAGTGCTTATATTTTTCCATGCGAATGAAAAAAGTCTGAAATGTAAATCACTAACAAAAATAAATGATAGAGAATTTCAGATTATTAAATTAAGAAACTACAGTGGCAGGACAGCCCTGGTGGCCCAGCGGTTTAGCGCCACCTTCTGCCCAGGGCCTGATCCTAGAGACCTGGGATCAAGTCCCACGTCGGGCTCCCTGCATGGAGCCTGCTTCTCCCTCTGCCTGTGTCTCTGCCTCTCTCATGAATAAATAAATAAAATCTTAAAAAAGAAAGAAAGAAAAGAAAGAAGAAAGAAAGAAAAAGAAAGAAGAAAGAAAGAAAGAAACTACAGTGGCAAAAAAAAAAAAAGCCCTACAGTGGCAGAGATTCTAGAGTAAATCCCATTATTAATATGGATACATTGATAAATAGATGATAGATAAAATACATAGATACCTAGATACCTAGTCTTTGGGGGTAGGGTGAGTTATTTGTCCAAATGTAAATGGGGATGATTAGAATTCAGTCAGGTCATTTTTCTTGGTGACAGTTACAGATGACATGGGATTGCCTTTCTCTTTTGGCTTCAAGAGACTATAGGCAAAGTATTTTCAGCAAAGATCCTAAGGTTGGATCTCTCGAAGACTTTGTATTGAGAATTCGATATATTTGTCTCCACTTTGTGGACTGATCTGGGATTTTCAGGAATGTTTAAATATCAACCCCTATAATAACATCTAGCACACACATTAAAACAATTCCTTATCATCTTAAAAATCATACATCATCACACTAAATACAGGCACAAACTTCTCTGCATTCCACTATTCCAGCACGGCACACAAAGTGTATTTTGATCTGTATGCATTGCCATCTGTTCATGTGGCACTCACAAATAATGCCGTTCTGGCAGACTATATTTACATTTTAATTTCATTATGATTAGAATAATGAGACTATTGATGGTTTCTTCCATTTTCCCTTTTAATAGCCTCCGAAATGTGAACTGCAGCCCTTTTGTGAATCAATCTGTTTTCACAGAGGGAGTTTTGTTAGCATACATTTTCTGTGCCTGTGAAATAGAACAGAAAAGAAAAAAAAAATACAGACTCATAAGTTTGAATTCCACTAAAAAAAGAAAAAAAATCAAACTTTTATAAGTGATTATGCAATTGTCCCAGAACAGTAAGAGAGTTCAGCTGGAAAATGATACATATTATTATTATTTTTTTAATTTATATTTTATTATTTATGATAGTCCCACAGAGAGAGAGAGAGAGGGGCAGAGACACAGGCAGAGGGAGAAGCAGGCTCCATGCACCGGGAGCCCGACGTGGGATTCGATCCCGGGTCTCCAGGATCGCGCACTGGGCCAAAGGCAGGCGCTAAACCGCTGCGCCACCCAGGGATCCCCATATTATTATTTTAATGTAACATTAAAAATCTTCCTAGGAGAAAGCACTATTTACTTAAAAGTGAAAAGCGGTTAAGGTCTGCAAAATATTTTTATAGAATTTCAGGCTAAAGTTTAAGGTGTACATAAAAAATAAATAAATAAATAAATAAATAAATAAATAAATAAATAAACAAACAAACATGCATGCACATTACATACATACATTTAAAGTAAAATTTCTGGGATAAACATTTTGGTGTTAAAAACGAAGGAACTTTTGGTTATGGACATGACAAGTGGCAGCTGTTGGCTATAACTACCTAAAGTAATCAGCCATCCAACTGGACAAAAGATATGAAGTAACTGTTTTCAGACATCAGACAAGATCCCACCTAGGTCTGCCATTCTTAAAAAAAGGAAAACACATGCTTGTGTGTGACATGTTCTACATTCAGTTAGACTTTCTGTCTGGGGCGCTTTCCAAACCGTAGGACAAGGAAGTTAAGCCACGTTGAGAGCAGTGATCTTGCTAGGTGGAGGAAACAGATGTCAAGAGATCAGGGCTGCTGAGACAGCTGTAATTTATGGAGAAAGGGATCCAGAGAGGGAAAAGCTGCACAGAGAAGCAGTTCTAGAAACCTGCACATAGGTTCCTTTGACTCTTTCACCAAATGCTGACCAGCTTCTGCTCAGTGCGAACCTCCATGGTCACCTGCTGAGAAGAGCTCCCAAGGGGCCAGAGTTGCACTTGGGACACTAGATACACGGAGCAGGGGGTCACCAGGGTTCTGAGCAGAGTGGCGTCCTTTCACTGGATATGCCACACATTCTGCTGAAATCTCAGAAAAGCCACACCTTAAAAATAGGGCTACGAAGGTTGTTAGGGCTGATGTCAGAGAAGTTACTGCCTATGCTCTTTTCTACAATTTTTAGGATTTCAGGACTCACATATAAGTCTTTCATCCATTTTGAATTATTTTTGTGTGTGTTTCATGTAAGAAAGTGGTCCAGTTTCATTCTTTTGCAGGTTGCTATTGAGTTTTCCCAACACCATTTGTTGAAGAGACTTCTTCCCATTGTATATTCTTCCTGCCTTGTCAAAGATTAGTTGGTCATATAACTATGCATTTATTTCAGTTTTCTATTCTGTTCTGTTGATCTGTGTCTGTTTTTATGCCAATACCATACTTTTTTGATTACTACAGCTTTGTAATATAACTTGAAGTCCAGACTTTTGATGTCTCCAGCTTTCTTTCCTTTTTCAAGATTCCTTTGGCTATTCTGAATCTTTTGTAGTACCATACAAATTTTGGGATTGTTTGTTCCAGATCTGTGAAAAATGCTATTGGTATTTTGATAAGGATTGCATTTTATATGTGATTGCTTTGGGTGGTATAGACATTTTAATAATATTTGTTCTTCCAACCCATGAGCATGGAATGTTTTTCCATTTCTTTGTGCTGTCTTCAACTTTTTTCATCAGTGTTTTAGAGTTTTCAGAGTATAAGTCTTTCACCTTTAGGGATAGGTTTATTCCTAGGTACCTTATTATTTTTGGTTTAATTTTAAATGGGATTGTTTTCTTAATGTCTCTTTCTACTGCTTCATTATTGATGTAATATCTCTTCCTAATGCTTCATTATTGATGTAATATCTCTTTCTAATGCTTCACTGTTGGTATATAGAAATGAAATAGATTCCCCTGAGGTAAAGGAAGCAAAAGCAAAAATAAACTATTGGGACTTCGTCAAAATAAAAGGCTGCACAGTAAAGGAAACAATCAACAAAACTAAAAGGCAACCTGTGGAATGGGAGAAGATATTTGTAAATGACATAGCTGATAAAGGGTTAGCATCCAAAATATATGAGGAACTTGTAAAAATCAACACCCAGAAAAACAAATAATTCAATTAAGAAATGGGCAGAAGACGTGAACAGACATTTTTCCAAAGAAGATATCCAGATGGCCAAGAGACACATGAAAAGATGCTCAACATCACTGATCATGAAGGAAATACAAATAGTTACAATGAGATATCACCTCATACTCGTCAGAATGGCTAAAATTGACAACACAAGACACAATAGGTGTTGGCAAGAATGTGGAGAAAAGGGAACCCTCGTGTACTGTTGGTGGGAATGCAAACTGGTGCAGCCACTCTGAGAAACAGGAAGTTCCTCAAAAAGTTAAAAATAGAATTACCCTACAATCTAGCAATTCCACCACTGGGTATTTACCCAAAGAACATAAAAACACTAATTCAAAGGGATACATGCACTCTGATGTTTATAGCAGTGTTATCTACAATAGCAGCTATGGAAACAGCCCAAGTGTCCATCAATTGATAAATGGATAATGTGATATAATAATATAATGAAATGTTTATAATGAAATATTACTCAGCTATAAAAAGAATGACATTTGCAATGACATGAATTGAGCTTGAGAGTATAATGTTAAGCAAAATAAGTCAGAGAAAGACAAATATCTTGTGATTTCACTCATGTGGAATTTAAGAAACTAAAAAAAATGAGCAAAGGGGATAAAATGAGAGAAAGAGAGAGAGAGATCAACAGACTCTTAACTATAGAGAACAAACAGACGGTGACCAGAGGGGAGGTGGGGGCAGGGAAATGGGTGAAACAAGTGATGAGGATCAAGGAATGCACTTGTAATGAGCACCAGGTGATGTATGAAAGTGTTGAATCACTATATCGTACACCTGAAACTAATATTACAGTGTATGTTAACTAACTAGAATTTAAATTAAAAAATTTTAAACAGTGGAGTCCTTGTTAGTAGTGTTTTTGTGGCACCTAATTCCCTATACTCACACTTATCACAAATAGTTGTTTTTCATTTCTTTATCTGTTTTGTTGGCTTGCTTCATGTCTTTTTACACCCCTTCTCAAACTCTAAACTCTTTGAGGTACCGTTTCTATTTTATTCTTTGGTAGGTCAACATCTATGATAGTGCCTGACAGATTCCAACTTGACTAGAATGTAAATTGAATAAATTCATTCATTCATGAAAACTCAAAGTTGTAAGACAACTTAACAGAATAAATATGGATTGATATAAAATGTGGCCCCTGTTTTTATATTTAAAACTGATGATGCCCAATATTTTTTGCTGCTTTATACACAGAACTATGTACAGCTGGTATGCTCATTTGTCTTGACAATCTCAGTGCTTTGCCAACCAAATAAGGGGGAAGAAAAGCAAGGAAATGTAATTTTAGAAACTACTAGATGGATTAATAACTCCAGTAGTAGTTTTTAAAAACTCCCAAGAAGTATAATTGTCAAGTGTGATTCTCAGCTAACTTTTCCTATAAGAGGAAACTAAGACACAAGCTGATGTATGCAAGATTGGAGCAACCACTCTTGTTGAAAAGGCCTGTCATTATCTCAACATCAATTTGCTGAAGTGTCTATCATCTATTGTTGACCAATCCCAAAAGAAAACAACAAACCATGCACGCAAGTTGACACTCCACATCATTTGATTATTTTTGCCAAAGTCTAACACACAGTGCACATAGCTACTAAGCTGAATTCTTTTTAAAGATTCTATTTATTTAGAAGAGAGAGAGAGAGAAGAGAGAGCATGAGCAGGGGCAGGGGCAGAGGTAGAAGCAGACTCCCCACTGAGCAGGGAGCCCACGGGGTGGGGGGAGGGCTCTACCCCAGGACCCTGGGTTCATGACCTGAGCTGAAGGCAGATGCTTAACTGACTGAGCCACCCAGGTGCTCCTAAAATTTTATTTTTAAGTAATCTCTACACCCAATGTGGGACTCAGACTCAGAATTCCCAGATCAAGAGTCACACGCTCCGTGACTGAGCCAGCCAGGCATCCCCATTGTTTTCATCTTGGGATATTATTTTCTAGTATCTTTCTTTGATTTACATATGGTTTTCATAGATTTTGATGTATATGAAATTTCACTCTGTGCTTTTTGCTTAACATGTCATTCTTATATTTTTACTGCTGCAAGCTTTTCATAATCATAATTTCACTGTATTTAATATGCTGCCCAATGAATGTAGTGTGATTTACTTATCTCATTTCCATTTTGGATTTTGAGGTTGTTTTCACTTTTTGCTTTTATAAATAATCCTGGAGTAAACATTCCATGTGAATATCATGGTCAATATCTCTGGTAATTTCTATAGAACAAATTCCCTGTTGGATGATTATAGGATCAAATGGAATGAATATTTTTAAGATCACTGACTCACATTGTCAAGGGTTTTTTTCTTCAAAGGATGTGACAATATCAGCCAGAGCATGTGGGAAACTGTTTATCCTCAATAGTTGTTGTCATTTAAAAATAAATCACTAATATAATTGGCAAAATAGCTCTCAATTGTCCTTTTATTTTGCATGTATTTGCTTATTCATGAGATCAAACATTTTCCAATTTGTTTGTTTACCTGATATCTTTTAAGGCTGGATTAATCCACTATGTTTTTCATCTTAATGAAAAGCAGTGGCACTAAATATGAAAGGCAATGCAGAGCAGAGAGGAGGCATAAATGGTTAGTGACCCCCCACTAAAGTGATGATTATTGCAAATTGTATTCTCAGATACATTAATATGCAAATTAGGAGAAAGGAAGGAAGCAAAAGTCACAAGATTTGAGCTTATAATATAGTAAAAAACTACTTTGGATTGGCTCAGTTTTAGACCTTAGGGACTTTTACCCTTTGTCAAAGTTTTTACAAACCAAATGCATTGATGGAAAGGAATTGATTTAATATTAAAAGGAGGTGTGGGGTGACTGGTGATGGGCACTGAGGGGGGCACTTGACGGGATGAGCACTGGATGTTATACTATATGTTGGCAAATTGAACTCCAATAAAAAAAATATACAAAAACAAAAACAAAAAAAAAGGAGGTATGAACAGCATGAATAGTTTCTGCCTCTGGTGAGCAATATGGTAGCATGTGCCTATTGAACACTTGAAATGGGGCTGGTCTGAGTTGAGATGTACTGTAACTACAGGATAGATTCCTAATTTTGAGGACCTTGCACCCAAAAAAAGGAATGCCAAATATCTCATTGATAGTTTTTAAATTATTTACATGTTGAAAAGATAATGTTTGGGATATATTAGGCTAGATAAATCATATCATTAGAATAATTTTACCCGTTTCACTTTTTCTTTTAAATGTGACCTCTGGAATTCATATCGCATATATGGTTAACATTGGCTGGTACAGGTCTAAAGCATCGTTATGATCTTAATTTCAAGAAGGTCAATACAAAATTTCAGTGCTTTAGCCAGAGATCTAAAAGGGTATGGCTTGAAAGAGACAGAGAGAGAGAGAGAGACAAAGAGAGAGAATGCACCACATAATTAAGTAAAGAGCATAGCACTGCATCAACCAATATGACCAGCCAGGGCGGCTTTAATGAGCTCAGTTATTTATTCATAAATTCAGATTTTAAAGGACTTACTACAAAGACAAACATAAAGGAGCAAACCAGCTAGTGTCAGGACTCTTTCATAGAAAGGAGCTTTGAAAACTATGTCCAGAGCACAAAGGAGAACAGGGAAGGACAGACAATGTGTAGGGATGCTGGCAAAATATTACCAGATGAGAGAGGGAAGACAGGAGTATGTATTTCCTACTTTGCTTCTGTCTTTTCTACAAAGAAGAATGATTTCAAACTGGAAAAGGAAGACAGAGTCTCAGGAGGAAAATGAACTCAAGAGAGAAGGGAAGACATACAAGAATAGCCACATGTTATAAATAAGCATTCATGCCTAACGGCAGATCACTTTTTATTTCTGGGAAACGGAATCATTGGTAGTCTTTGGCACTTGTTCCAAAATTGAACTAATTTAATTACTAAATTAGCAGCTCCATGAGCGCATGGATGTGATCTCTTTCATTCACTGTTATACCCTCAGCACCTAGAACACTGCCTGGCATGTAGGAAGTGCTCAATAAATATATGCAGAATAAGTGACCAGAGAACACAGAATGGCCAGATAATTGAGATGGAAAAACATGCAGATCTTCAAAATAGGGGAAGTGAGGATTCTGAATTATATAGATACCAAGCATCATGCAAATAAGATGTCAATAATTTAAAAAATGTTTACAATCGATTAATAAAAATTCACAACATGCCCAGATTTTCTTAGAACTTACATTTAATTTAATCTACACAGTAACACAATTTTAAAATTTTTTATCATTTTATCATTTTTTAAGATTTTTTTTTAATTTTAAAGCAATCTCTACATCCAACATGGGGCTTGAACTTACAACCCCAAGATCAAGAGTCACCTGCTCTATCAACTGAGCCAGCCAGGCACCCCTACACAATAACACAATTATTTGGTGTTACACATGTTTTACAGATAAGGAAACTGAGGCCCAAATAAGTAAAGTAATTTGCTAGGGTTCAAACAGTTGGTAAGCAGAAAACCTGTCACACAGAATGCATCTATCTGGCTCCAACTCTAGTGGTTGTTCTTGGAATGGGAAATCATGATTACTTTGAGCCAAAATGTATGCAATAAGAATGGTTGTGTTAAACTCTCCTAATTTTCTTTTTAATCAAATTGCTAAATTGATTACCTGGCTAATACACTTAAAAGAAAAAAAACAGTTAAATCCTTATCCCAAATCTGAATATATAAAGAAGTTCCTAGTAGAATTTCCTAGCTATTCTGGGTGAAACAAAGATTCAGAGAATTATCCAAATAGCCAGCCATTCAGCTTTGCAGAAGGTTCTCCTCCACTGCCATAAACAAAGTGTAATCAGATTTCAGCCAGTCATTTGATAAGGTTGCTTGTAATAGTCTTGCAACTAAGGCAGTTACACCAATTGGTGGTATGTGGAACCACTGGTCCCAAGTAGGGTGAATTAATGGGTTGCAGTGGAATGAAAAGGAAGTCATGTGTCATAGAATTCTATTCTTGACTTTTCTATGTTTTTTTGTTTTGTTTTGTTTTTTTTGACTGCCACACTCTGTTTAATGGCTACCTGGTATTCCATTCACTGGCCTTAAATCGTTCCCTTAAGCAGCCCTCTAGTGATGTTTTTGGAATGTGCCATAGTGATGAAACACCCTTGTACACGTATCTGTATGCACACGCGGGCAGTTCTGTTTGACCTTTCTATGTTAAAAAAAAATAGTCAATGACTTGGAGACAGTAATATTCTCATTTTTAGTTGATCACACAATTTGATACCCACCCCTACACTTGGACAATTAGCTTTTCACTCCCATTTACACAGACCCTCTTGTCTGCTGCTTCTTTCTCTGGTAGAACAAGAAGTGATATCAGGGGCAGGCCTATGAAAGGTGCATTATATTTAGACATTTAGTCCATGTACTTTATGCACACCCTAAATGGAAGTTTTGGCTCTTTAGCCCTCAAGAAAGAATCCAGAGAATCTTTGCTTATTCCTATCTTTCCTCCAAAAGGGACTTTTGGGTGTGGACCAGACATTCTGTGGAAGCATTCCACTTCTCCTCTGTGGCCACTGGTCCTGGTCTCTCTTCCCACCACTTTGTAATATCTCTGCTATTCTGCTCTTCTTCCTGCTGATAGGAACTGGCATTGGAATGATTTTGGAGTTGGTTACTGTGACATTGACACAACTCCCCACTCCAAACCATTCCTGTCTCTCCATCTCCCCCATAGTCACTTGCGATCCACATCATAGCTCTGAAACCCTCTTTCCATTTCCGATACATGGCTTTCATGGAGATAGGGGTGGGGCCCTTCCTCTGTCCAAAGTAGAACCCTTTTCCCAGGCTCCCGGGAAAGTATCCTTACTCCTAGTTAATCTCAAGCCATCCTGCGTGTCACAGCCCATTTATTGCATTTAATTAAGATTTATTTAGCTTTATGCTATGCTAGGAACTGACAAGATAATCAATTATTTCATTTAAATAGGATTTATTGAACGCTTATGCTATGCCAGGAACTGAGCTAAGAATGTGGGATAAAAAATACACAAAGACATATTCCTTGCCCTTAAAAAAACTGTAAAGTTTAGAAATACAGAGGAAATAAGTAAATCAACCTCAGCCTCAGGGTAATGGATGCTAGGTGCTAGCAGTAGTGTAGATGCGATGCTGTGCTCACTCAGAGAGAGGGTATCTAAATCATCCTGTTGGGAGAGTTACACAAGGTGAATTTTTAAGTGCAAGTTAGCTGTGTAAATAAAAGGGACATGGTGACATGGTGTTCCAGACGAGAGGAGGGAAGGAACATGAAGGGGCTGGGTAGCAATATAAACAGAAACTGGTGAGGGTCTTAACTGGCTTCTAAAGAAAATATGGATTTGAGAGTGATTTAGGAAGTAAAATTGAAAGAACTTAATGAAAATGTACATTTGGGGATGAGGAAGAGGGAGGAGGTCTAAGGGAACCTGTGTTTCCAGCTTGAGCAAGTTGAGTAAGTGAGGGTGTCATATTCAGGGAATACCCAAGAAGCGTAGGTTTCAGGGAATGACAATGGCTTCACTGTTGGAAACACTGAGTTTGAGATGTTTATGAAGCATATAGGAGGGATGCATATTAGGCAGTTGTCCTAAAGGAACTGCAGCTCCAGAAGAGTGGGTTGTCCAGAGATCATGATACACATGGATGTGGATATGTTGTAGCTGAAACCTTGGGTTTTGATAATGTCCCCCAGGATTTATAGAATGCTAAGGACAGAGGACTGAAAATGGGACAATAGAGAAGGTTTTTGATTGGTCTTTGTTGTCTTGCTTTGTGTTGTTGAAATGGAGACTGCTGAAGAATTTTTTTAATAGAGTAATTTTTTCAGAGAGGGCACAAAGTATCATCAACCATTCATTTGTTGGTTCAATATTTACTGAAAGCATCTAGGAAGCTGGGAACAAAAGATCCTTGCCTTCACCACCTTCCGTGATGATGGTGGTGACAAGTGAGAGCCAGCAGGAAATAAGTAAATGACAGAGCATGTTAGAGGACCACAAGTGCTACAGGGTACCTGAGGAGGACAAAGGGAGCTGGTGCAGAGCGACCAAGGAAGAATTCCCCCAGAAAGTAACAACAGCTTGGAGGAGATGGAGAGGGTCATACAGATTGCCGGGGAAAGAATGTTCTAGACAGGGGCCAATCCTCTGAACCTCAGCGAATAGCAGGGAGGCAGTGTGGCTGCAGGAGGATAGTGAGGCCAAGGGTAGCAGATTAGACCAGAGAAGTACAATGTGGACAAATCATACAGACGCCTTTGTGAGAAGCATGGCTTTTTCTCTGAGTAGGATGGGAATCTACTGGAGAGTTGTGAGCAGAGGATGGACAGGCTCTGACTTAGCTTTTAAAAGGCTGTTTTGATGGCTGAAATGGAGGTGGACTGTTGGAGGCTGTCTTAGCCAAGGTTCTCCAGAGAAACAGAATCAGTAAGATGTTCATACACACATAATAGATTTATTGGAAGGAATTGGCCCATACAATTGTAGAGGCCAGCAAGTCCAAAATCTAGAGTTGGCCAGAAGGCTGGAGATGTAGGAAAGAGTTGAAGTTTGAATATGAAAGCAGTCTGCTGACAATTCCCTCATCTCTGGAGAAGGTCAGACTTTTTTTTTTTTTGGCAAGGCCTGTAAGTCATTAGATGAGGCCCACCCTACATTACAGAGGACCATCTTTTTTTTTTTTTCTTAAAGATTTTATTTATTTATGAGAGACAGAGAGAGAGAGAGAGAGAGAGAGGCAGAGACACAGGCAGAGGGAGAAGCAGGCTCCATGCAGGGAGCCCGATGTGGGACTTGATCCTGGGTCTCCAGGATCATGCCCTGGGCAGAAGGCAGGCGCTAAACCGCTGAGCCACCCAGGGATCCCCGAGGACCATCTTCTTTACTCCAAGTCTACTGATTTAAATGTTGATCTCATCCAAAAAAATACTTTCACAGAAAATCTAGAATAGTGTTTGGCCAAATATCTGGGTACTATGGTCCAGCCAATTTAGTGTATAAAATTAATCATCACAAGGCCACTGGCAGTAGTAAAGGAGACCAAGCAAGAGGCTCTTGTATTAACACAGGGAAGAGATGATGATGGTTGGAACCAGGATGTTACAATAGAGGTTGAGAGAAGTAGTCAAAGCCTGGATATCTTTGCACGCGGCAGTCACTCTGCTTGAGTACAAATACAACCAAAATTAGTCCCGAGGTCAAAGCACTCATAGTTTGTAACAATTATCAAAACCAGAATCACTTATTGTCCATGGCTCTTCAGATTACTTTATCATTTCCTTGGTTTCAATAATAAAGCTTACTATTAATAAAGGATCATACTCGACAACAGAAAATGATCATGCTCTACAACGGAAAAGCACAGGAAAGAACCCACCAATAAAAAAGGATGCACTCTCGCCATCCTGGTGCGTACTTGCTCATAATTCCCCATAATCACGATGAGCACTATGAACTCATGGGATCCTGCATAGCGTGCCCTGGCAACCAAGCAAAACTCAGCCAACTTCAAAGTGTAGGTTAGCGTCCTGATCAGAGATAACACAGTGTGCTTTATCAGTCATGGTTAAAGTGATTTTCTCAGGATTGGTCTTCATCTTTTAAGTGGGACACCAAGAAGCTAGAAGTGATCTAAAGAACAATTTATGTGGGAGGTATCGTGAAACCAGGTTTCGCAAATAAATTGGAACTGTTTACTTAATGAAGAGAAGATTTATTTCTCCATTTCCCCGACATATTTTTGTTGTTGTTGTTTGTTTTGCTTTGTTTTTGGTGCCTACTATCTACCCGATGGGGCTAGGTCTAAGACAAAAAGGAATCAAATTCAACTCTTGCATTCAAGGAAGCTTATGATAAAATCAAAGAGTGACAGAGATTTTAATCCAACCTTGTTTTATTTATTTATTTATTTATTTATTTATTTATTTATTTATTTATTTAAATCTTGGACTAGTCTAGGCAAGGTTTTTTGTTTCATTTTGTTTAAAGTAAGTTGTATGCCCAACATGGGACTTGAACTCCCAACCCTGAGATCAAGAGTTGCATGCTCACCGACTGAACCAGCCAGGCGCCCCGAGTGACAGACATTTTAAAATGTCAATTTCCACAAGGTGTGCTATGAACTGTGATGAGCATGGGTCTACGATGCTATGAAAACACAAAAAGAGAAGCCTAACCCAGGTTTGGGTGATCTGAGAAGGCATACTCAGACTGTCAAAAATTTAGGAACACAGAATTCAGCTACCTAAAGAACAGGTTTATGACAAAGATCCATTTAAAATTCAGAATCCTCCACTCGACTATAAACATCAAAAAAGTACACTCTCTAATTCATCTTGTTTCCTAAGCCTGTAGTCCTTAATGGATTTGCACAAACATTGGGTGGAATCAACTTACCAGAATAGTCAGAGGTGCCGGATGTGGAATGGACATCTCTGAAGGCAGTGAGCTCTCTGTTGGCAGAGGTGGCCAACCCTAAGGAACACAAAGGAGGCTAAGTGATGTGCCTGGACACTGCAGGCGAATCTCTGTGTCCCGTGAAATGCAGAGGCAGAGGATTAATTTTTTAGCTTTTAGGTTTTACCTGGGAACCAGAGCAAACTTACGAATGATGTTTTTCGAGAGGCAATGTAGTATAAGAAAGACCAGGGATCCAGGCTTTGGAGCCAGAGAGACCTGGATTTGAATCTTTTTTGATCTTCCATTTACTCATCTGTGGGATAGTGTTAAAAAAAAATAACCCTTTGTGATGTGATTATAGTGTGTGAGATGCAACGTGGTGCTTAATTCTTGGCACGGTGTGGTGGAAATGCAGTAACTGTTAGTTCCCTTCCTGCCCTCAGGGGCACACTTGAACACAGAGACTATTTCAAAGCAGCATTTAGTGAAATCTAAAGGAAATTCGGTGTAAATACATTCCTGCCTTTTTATGGTAAAGATGTTCACCATGTTTTTAACAGAAATTTTGCTTTTTGTCATATTATGTAATAAATTGAGCATACTATATCAAGGTATTTGAGTGGAAAATATAAAAGCTGCAAGTAGGACACATCCGGCCCTTCTGGAAGATATTCTAGGGCAGGGCCCAACCTTTGCTTGTGTAAATCAGTGCTGCGTCTGTCTCCTCACCATTCCCAGGTAGGCTGGGTGCTGGCCTGGCTCTGGTGGGATGCAGGAACCTATTTTCCTTCAATATACAGAGAGTAGGGATGATGGTTAAAGGTGGAGCATTCCAAATCCAATTCTGAAGCCAAGGCATGAGATGGGGAAGAAGAGATGAAGAGCACTGTAAAGATGGAGACCAAGCGTCTTAGTAAGCTCTGGCTGCTATAACAAATTACCACAAACTGGGTGGCCTTAACCATAGAAATTTGTTTCTCATTGTTCTGGAGGCTAGAAGTCTGAGAGCAGGGTGCCAGCATGGCTGACTTCCAGTGAAAGCCTCTTCCTGGTTTGCAGGTGGCTGTCTTCTTGTTGTGTCCTCTCATGGCAGTGAGAAAGAACAAGCAAGCAAACCCCGTCTTGCCTCTATAAAGGCACTAATCCCATCAGGAGGACTCTACCTTCAAGACCTCATAGACCTCACCTCCAAATACCATCATACTCAACATTAGGGGTTAGGATCTCAACACAGGAGCTTCAGAGGGATACAAACATTCAGTCCATAGCACCAGAACTCCAAAAGAATTAAGTGAACTTAGGGGCACCTGAGTGGCTCAGTTGATTAAGCAGCCAGCTCTTGATTTTGGTTCAGTCATGATCTCAGGGTCCTGGGATCAAGCCCCACATCAGGCTTCATGCTCAGCAGGAGTCTACTTCAGGATTTTATCTCTCCTTTGCTCCTTCCCTGTCCCCTCTTGCTCTCTCTCTCCCAAATAAATGGATGAATCTTAAAAACAAAACAAAACAAAACAAAAACAAAAACAAAAACAAAAACAAAAACAAAAACAAAAAAAAACTAAGTGGACTCAATTCAATACAAATGGGCATTGAGCCATGAGGAAGTCTAGACACCAGAGTCTAGAAAAGCCATTTGTTAGAGGCAGTTATTCCTATGCACCCAGTATACATTCCCACTGAGGATTCCAGATCCATTTAAAGGGATTCAGAGATATGCTTTTTTTTTTCTTTTTTTTCTTTTTTAATATTTTACTTATTTACTTGAGAGAGAGAGAGAAAGAGAAAGAGAAAGAGAGCACACACTCGCATGAGGGTGGGATTCAGAGATATGCTTTTTTTTTCTTTTTTTTTCTTTTTTAAGATTTTACTTATTTACTTGAGAGAGAGAGAGAGAGAGAAAGAGAAAGAGAGCACACACTCGCACGAGGGTGAGAGAGTCAGAGGGAGAGAGAAAAGCAGACTTCCCACTGAGCAGGGACCCCAGTGCAAGGCTCGATCTCAGGACCCTGAGATCATGACCTGAGCCAAAGGCAGATCCTTAACCGACTGAGCCACCCAGGCTCCCACAGAGATATGCATCTTAGATTTTCTACCAAAGACTCCCTAGCGGCCAGAGAATGAACACCTAACCCCCAATACTGTGCCTCATGCCTGAAGCTTATTTGAATTCTTTTTGCTTGATTTTAAAATTCAACTGATTTTTGCATTCTACTTTGTAATATTATCATTGCTTAATAATTCTCTCAAAAATATCTTTGCATAAAATAAGCACTTCACCAAAACATCTATTCCTTGGCATCCGAGTTTACCCATTACATGCCTTGTCCAGATTGAGAGACACAAACATAGAAGTTAATATGAAACCACTGATTACATTAGCAATCTATCAGATTTCTGCAAGATTCCTTGCAGTTTACATACCTAGTCTCATAGATGGTCAGTTAGTCTTGGTTGACTCATACAGACTTTCTCACGTTCTTATCTGAATCTGGACATTTCCAAGCATATGTGGGTTTTTTCTCCTTCCAGAAGTCCATTTCTACTCATTTAAATAGAATGATTGACTATTTTTTTGAATGTATTTTTTGAATGTAGAAAGCATGGTCTATAGTATCGGAGGCTCCCAAGGTGAATAATTTGGATTCCAAAGCACATAATTTCAATTTTCACCAGTGACTTGGGGAGAATTCCCTAAGAGACTTCTCTAATCATGCATATTTTCTTCTTCTCTTTTGATCCCAATCTTCTAAACTTTTTATAGGTTGGTTTTATGGCTATGCACAGAGAGGGGTGGGGGGTGTCTCATGAAAATGACACTACAATAACCTTTTGCTGACTTGGAAGATGAAAGGAAATGGGAAAGAAATCAAATGAGTTCCACCAAAGGTAGTGTCCTCTACACTTAAGAAACCATTTTTCTGTCATTTTTATGATTTGAACACTTTGATCTAAATCCATATCTTCTAATATTGTCTAGGAGTAAAATGATTTTTTAAACAGTTTTAGATATTACAGGGGACGACTTTTATTTTTCCACTATCTTCTACTGTAACCAAGGCCCACGCTTGTTCTGTTTGTCCATAACAGGTCAATAAGTCGAAAGAAAAGATGCTAGGGCAAGGAAAGTGATTTTACTGGGAAAACCAGCACCCCAAAGAGGTGGTGGACCATTGCTGCAAAGAACCATCTCTTCTTCGCACGGAATTCGAGCTGCTTTTATGGTAGCAAAAGGGAGATGGGGGCGGGGGGCTGGAATCCAAAGGCGAGTGACATCTGTAGACAACTGCGGAAGGTGACCTAACTTCTTTGTCCAAGGTCAAGTTGGTCTTTGGGTACAGGATTCTGGTCATGACATTGCTCCTTGTCTTAAACATAGCATAGTCATTTCCTTTTGTGTGTGTGTGTGTGTGTTTTTTTTTAGATTTTTTATTCATTTGAAAGAGAGAGTCAAAGTATGAGCAAAGCATGAGTGGGGAGGGATGGTAGGAGGGAAAGGGAGAAAGGGAGAAGCAGACTCCCCACTGAGCATGGAGCTCAGTGATATGATGTTGGGCTCCATCCTAGGACCCCAGGGATCATAATCTGAGCTGAAGGCTTGGAGCCACCCAGGTGCCCCAGCATAGTCATTTCTATATGTACCTTTTTTTTTTTTTTAATGTCTCATGGTGACATAGGTTTTGGGTGAAAAGCAGTTTTTGCAAATCTGAGCTGTAACATGCCTACACGCAGGGCTAAGCAGACGTTCCTAAGCCATAGGTCACAGAAGCGAGGGGAATGGAACCACTATGGAGTCAGACATGCTAAGTCTCTCCCTGTCATATTACCACAGAAAATATTTTCTTCCATATTTTATTAACTTGTGAGATTTATTCTATTCAATAACTTGGGAGTGCAGTGCTTATTTTCTTGCTATGTCCCCAGTAATGCAAAATTATTGGTTGTTTTTGGTATTGTGGTTGGTTCTTAATTATCCCCTGTCATTGACTTAGGAGATTTCTGGATCACTTTTCTTTCACCTACATCTTCCTTTCCACACCTTCCATGTCAGCACAGTATATTGCAGATCAGTGTTGGTCAAACAATTGGAGGAGCTGGTACATACCCGGAACACACAAAATCATTGTGATGCCATATTTAAAAACCTATCCCAGGGAAGGGAAATGTTCCACTCCACAACCTGCACCAAATACAAGGGATGCCGAAACTCTCTCTGCCCTCCCTCCGGCCGCCCTTTCCAGGGTGAAATTTGGGTCAACGTTTAGACAAGTCAGATTGACTAGAAAATTACCAAGAAATCAGAATTCACTCCTCTTCCAATTTTCTGGAAGATGAAGTAGTCATTTTGAGTACCTCCCCAAATCTCTACCATGAATGGAAGTATGTGCATTTATGAATCGCACAGCCTGTGAAATGCATACTTGTGAACTACGACCCCAAAGACTTGGCTTTCTAGATTCCAAAAAAGGGCAAACGTTTTCAGATGTCCAACGCACGTGGATGTCAAACGTCATTAACGGCAGCATAGTTTGGCCGTCCGTCTTCCCAACGATCTCATCCAAGAATTTTCTCCCTCTTGCTCTTGACTTGGAGGTGGGGGAGGAGGTGATGGTCTGACACATGAGGCTTTGTCGCTGAAAGCAGGCACTTTGGCAGCTGGAAATAACCTTATATAGCAGCACTGCTTCACACTCCCGGTGCTGGAAAGATCTGTATGGAATGTGGTGACTTTTAATGCTGATAAGGACATTCCACAGGGAGAAGGCTGAGGACGGTCTTCGCAACACGATCACCCATTAAACACTGGCTCTGGTCTCAGGCCAGTGAAGAGTAGCAGCCCGCAGACTTTGCTTTAGTCATAGACACTCCAAATTTTAAGCATTTGGAATTGAGAGCCCCAAATGCACTTGTTGGGGAGCAAGTTTGCCTCTGCGACCCTTCCAGGGTGGTAGGTTATTATTCTGGGGGTGACACAGGCTCAGAGTCACTAGCAAGCAATTGTTTTCTTTTGCTGAGGACGGCAAGAAGAGACCACAAAAAAGCTCTTTGGAAAATAATGTATCTAGACTTGGGCCAGCCCATGAGAGCGCAGGTGGGCATGAGCCTGAGCCACCTGCCAGGAGGTTTCACTGCTGAGCTGGGGGCTACCCCAGCTTCACAGATGGGTATTCAGGGGTTCTGAGAAAAATCCTTCCTCTGCATAAAGGCAAAAGGAAAGAGGAGACACACAGGGCACCCTTCTATGCCGAAGACCAGTAGAGTGGTCTTGTCATGCTGCATCTTTCATCATGGGACGTGTCCCACCCAGGCTTCTGGACAGTGGGCCTCTCGTGGGCCACCCTGGCCTCTCGGCTTCCTCGCCAGCACAAAGCAAGCTGCCTCCCAGCCCCTCCTCCTCCTCCTTTGCAGTCCTTTCCTCTCCCTTCCTCCTGCTGTTCTTCTCTTTCTGGCTCTTTTCCCTCAGGCTCTTCATCTTCAACCTCTAGCCACCGAGGGCTTCCTCTCTGCCAGGCACCGCGTCCAAGTGGAATCTGGAAAGCCTGATGCATGGGGAAGGTCAGTGACAGGGATCCTCCTAAATATTAAGAAATTCCCCCAGCCAAAATCATCTTGTTCTCAACCCAATTCTGTGCCACGTCCAATGAGTTTTGGTTTCTGCATTTAAAAGAACTGCAATCATTATTTACGAAGCATGATCAAGCCCGGTGGTAATCACTCCATCCCTTGATTTACTTACCCAGTCACAAAGCACTGGAATTACAGCAGTGAACAAACAAACAAAAACTCGATCTGCAGAAGTCCTGGGAGTCGGGGAGAGAAAAACAATATGCAAACAAACAAGAACAAGCAGTATGCAAACGATATTATGTCAGGCAGGGATGAGTGGCATGAAGAGAAAGGACGGAGTATCAGGTGCAGGGACTGGTCAGGTGGACAGATGGGTGCCTTCTGAGCAAAGGGCTGGAGCAAGTCCTATGGAAGCTGTACTGGGAAGCCAGACGGAAGAGCAAAGGTAAAGGTCCAGTGCCCGAGTGTCCAGGAAGAGTGGTTTGGGGGCGGGGAGTAACAGAAGATGAGGTCACACAGGCGATAGGGGTGAGTTCTCTAACAGCCCTGGAGGCTGGGATCAGGACCCAGGCCTTCCCTCTGAGTCAGATGGGAAGCCCGTCAAATATTTTGAGCAAGGCTAAGTGGAGCATGACCTGCGGCATGGAATAGGGGGCCTAGCGGGCCAGTTTTAATAAGCAGAAGGGGCATAGCTGGTTAAGTCCTTAGGTCTCGGGCCAAGCTACTAGCCCCGAAACATGCCCCTGCTTCTTGCTAGTTGTATGACGGAGGGTACATTACTTAACTTTTGTGAGTCTTCTGTGTGGCAATTGTACCTACGCTTTAGGGTTGTTATGAGGATTATATAAATTAGTATTTGTAAACGACGTATTTGTTACCACATATAAAATGAATGTGTTTTTAAAGGATCACTTTTATTTTTATTTATTTATCTATTTATTTTAAAGATTTTATGTATTTATTCATGAGAGACAGAGAGAAAAAGAGAGAGAGAGAGAGAGAGAGAGAGAGAGAGAGAGAGGCAGAGACACAGACAGAGGGAGAAGCAGGCTCCATGCAAGGAGCCTGATGTGGGACTTGATCCCAGGACTCCAGGATCACGCCCCGGACCAAAGGCAGGTGCTAAACCGCTGAGCCACCCAGGGATCCCCTAAAGGATCACTTTTAAAAAATCGCAAGATTGTTAGTTATGACCTACCTTTCAGCAGTGAGTACAAATGAGTTCCCTAAAGCCACATCTCCCAGATGACCAAGTAAGGATTTGTATGACCTTTGTATGACAGGTCTGCATGACCCTGAGCCCATTTTACCAGACAACAGGGTACCTGCCTCTTTACTGTGCTGCACCCCCTGCCCAGGTGCTGGAGCCGTCATTAACATGATAGTAACACGATGTGTTGTGGGGTTGAACTGTCTCACCCAAGTTCCTGAAGTCCTAACCCCCAAATAACTCAGCATGTGACCTTATTTGGACACAGGGTCTTTACAGAGATGTTCAAGTTAGAGTGAGGTCTCTCAGGTAGGTCCTAATCCAATATGACCTATGGCCTCATAAAAAAAAAATGGAAATTTGGACACAGACACCATTAGGGGAAGCATGGCCGGGCCAGCACCTCAATTTCAGAATTCTCACCTCCAGATGTGTGAGAGAATAAATGTCTGAGGTTTAAGCCACTCAGCTTGTAGCACTTTGTCATGGCTGCCTTATGAAACCAATATGCTTTGTTTAGGTCATCTTTAACATTTTACACATTCAAATTAGTCTTTGTCAGGTTTCTAGCAAAGGCACCGTGCTAGATCCCAGCCTGGCTAAGAGGCCCGAGTTTCCTGAAACTTCATTGTAGTCCAAACCCTTAGCCCAAGAGGTGAATGAGAAGCTGTAGCAAATCATTTACAATTAAAAGTGATTGCAGGTAGGAGTGATCACTCCGGTCCCTGATATGCGCTAATTTCCTCCTGTAATTAACCTGTCAACACCACCTGTTAATGAACCTGGGGGTTGCCAACCTTGATCAAGTAAAATGTGCAGAAACCGGATCCCATGGAAAACTGTCACATCAAAGTATCAGAAGTATTTTGAAAAATGTGTTCTGATTCTGCTGACTTTTTTAAGGAAGACAAATCATCTCTGATGTGTAGAGATTGCTGGCACCTGGATAGTCTGGTAGGGTACCTCATTTTGATTGCCTGTTGTGTGGTTTCATTTCAGCCTGAGATCTTAATTCTCACAAGTGATTTCGGTAGCACGCACACTGGAAGGTAATGCGTCTGCTGAAGATGGATTTAACCACACTCCACTCTACTAAGGAGATCTTTCCAGGGTCTTTGTTTTATGAACAGTCTGTGTGGTGCAGTGACACACAAATGCTCAGTAAATATAATTTTCATTATTATTTTTCCTCAACCTTGATCTCTCCCCATAGATTATTTAAATTTCCTAATAATACACCCAAGGGCCTATGATTTCCACTTACTTCCTGTAGCCTGCACACTTTTCTAGAAGTACTTGGTAAATTGCCCTATTACTACTACTGTGAAACAGCCTCAGAAGCTGACCGTGGCTACCAAGTGAAAGTCTTATCCATTGTTCAGGCATTTCATAACTACTTGGCAATCAAGCATCTAGATTTAAGGAGCCAGGTGTGAGAGACTAAAGATCCTGATTTGAATTCCGTGCTGTCGCCCACTAGCTGTGATTCAATCTCTCTGGGCTTCAGCTTCTTCAACTGTAAAATAGGGAGAGTGGTAACAGTTCTTGGGCATATTCCAAAAGTCAATGAAATAGTATACATTGCGTGTCTGACACTGAGCAAACACCCTTCAAATGGTTGCTATTATAGTTATTACTCACTACAGGGTGTTACAAAGTGACAGATATTTTTAGAAATACCTTCTGAGGGACACCTGGCACAGTCCCTTAAGATCTGACTCTTGGTTTTGGCTCAGGTCATGATCTCAGGGTCGTGAGATTGAGCCCCGGGTTGCGCTCCACGCTCAGTGGGAACTCTGCTTCAGAATTCTCTCTCTCTCTCCCTCTGCTCCCCACCACTCTCATTCTCTCTCTCTCTCAAATAAATAAGTCTTAAAAAATAAAAAAGAAATGTGTTCTGAGGCCACCCCCTTCCAAATAATAAAAACAGGATTAAAGCTATTTTGCCTCTTAAGAAGTAGTTGCTGATTATCTGAAAAAAAGGAAAAGTCTATAATAATGATTTAAGTCAATGCTTCATTAATATTGTTACTTCAACTGGAGACACAGGAGAGTGGTAATCAATTTTGCTACCTCTGTGATTTACACATTCCATTAACTCACATGGGTGCTTTGTAGCACCTAATGCCTCTCCGCCTTTTGAGCAGTTCCCCAGAAAAACAAAATAACAGTGACCATGACAACAAGAAATATTCATGTAGTGTTGCTGGAGACCCATCACTAAGCTAAGTTACTACCGTGGTTCCCTATTGCCACAGCCTCACTTCCTGAGGTTCCGGTTACCTGAGGTCATCCATCGTCCTGAAGCAAATGATTTTCCTTCTGACACCTGGTCAGAGGGTCAGCAGTAGCTCGATGCTAGGTCACAGTGCCACCTCGGTCACCACCCTGCCTCTCACCACATTTTATGGTCTCAAAGCATCACAGGAAGGAGGGTGAGTACAGTCCGATTAGATACTTTGTGACAGAGAGACCACATTCACGTAACCTGCATTACTGTATATTCTTATCATTGTTCTATATATGTTTTTTAGATTTATTTACTCATGAGAAACACACACAGAGAGAGAGGCAGAGACATAGGCAGAGGGAGAAGCAGGCTCCTTGCAGGGAACCCGATGTGGGACTCAATCCTGGGATTCTGGGATCACACCCTGAGCCAAAGGCAGATGTTCCCCTGAGCCACCCAGGCCTCCCTCACTGTTTATTTTAATATCAGTTATTAATTTCTTGCTGCGCCTAATTTATGTAGTAAACTTAATCATAGGTATGTAAGTGTAGGAAAAATATATGGTATATGTAAAGTTTGGTACTGGCTGTGGTTTCTGGCAACCCCTGGGGTCTTGGAATGTATCCCCTGCAGATAAGGGGGATTACTGTATGTATGTATGTATTTATTTATTAATTTTTGAAGATTTTTATGTATTTACTTGAGAGAGGGAACGAATGGGTGGAGGGGCAAAGGGAGAGGGAGAAACAGACTCCCCACTGAGCAGGGAGTCAACTGTGGGACTCGATCCTGGGACCCCAGGATCATGACCTGAGCCCAAGGCAGACACTTAATGGACTGAGCCACCCAGGTGCCCGGGGTGGGGGGAGGAGGATTACTCTATTTATATTTTCTCTTTTATTCCTTGTAAGTCACCCTAAGTGGGCACATCCATCCCCATTTTTCAGTTGAGGTGACTGAGGCCCACAGAGCTTAAGTGACTCCACTCAAGGTCACACACAGCCAGTAAGTGGCCAAACACCAGAACTCAAAGGAACTTATGGAGGCCATAAGTATACAGACATCTTTGCAGATTTAGCATTTTTCTTTTTTTATTTTCATATTTCTGAGGCACTGAACATGGAGAGTAAAGGTAGGGTGTGAGGATTCTTCTAATCAAGGAAATAGTTCAGAGGAGAAAAAAAAGACAAAAGACAGTTTTATAGTTAAACCCATGTAAGAGTTGAAATTGTAAGTTGACTGGAAGGTTCGCCTATGGCTTTTTTTTTTTTTTAAAGGATTTTATTTTTCCTTAAGTAATCTCTTCACCCAAGGTGGTGCTCAAACGTACAACCTGAGATCAAGAGTCACAGGGTCCTAGACTGAGCCAGCCAGGTGCCCCTTGCCTATGGCTTTTGACTGGGTCAAAGACTCATCCTAAACTGAAGGGAAGGTCTCCAAAGAGTAGTGTGATTTAGATTAAACTTGTTCTTGAGCATTAGCTCTGGATGCTTCATTAACAGTGTGAAAACCGATCCTTCAGCTGGGTGCTCTTGATTAATGAGCACTCCCCAGGCTCTGTAAAGCATGAGAGACTGTGGAAGGCATGGCATGGAATTTGAGATGACTGGTTTGTTTCCATGTAGAAGGTAAATACTTACTAAGCACCTGCCCATTAAAAAAAAAGAGAAGAAGAAGAAGAAAGAAAGAAAAAATATTTACCTGTGTGTGTGTATATAAGTATATGTATACAATTTTATAGCCATCAGTGCAGCATATAAGAATGTGGAGTGGTTAATCTTCTGCTGTTTGCCCCCATCCTCCACTGCTGTAGCCACCCTGATATTTCTGTTCCTTGCACATGCTGTTCCCTCTGCAGGGAACATAGCTCTCTCAGACCCTTTCCTTGCTCCTTTGGTTACTTCCTTCAAGTCTTTATTTCAATGTCACCTTCTCAGCAAGGCCTTTCCTGGTCACCTTATTCAAAATTCAAAGTTATAAGCCAATCACCCCTTACCTCCTCCAACACTCTTTATTCTCCTTTATTGCTTTATTTTTCTCTATAGTGTCAATCGCCTCAAAACACCCTATATAATGTATTTATATAATCAGCTGCGTTCTTCATGAAGCGCCATGAGAGAAGAGATTTCTGTCTATTTTATTCACTGATGGTATGCTCAGTATTAGAATAGGTCCTCAAGAGGTATTTACTGAATGAATATATAAATAATATGATTTATTCTTATAAACATGAACAGGAATTGAGCAACGGATGCCAGGTACTAAGTGCTTTACATGTGTTGACTTCTTAAATATGCATAAATACATATTTAGTATATTATATCTGATAGGACTTAATTGCCTCATGCATACAATCAAAATATTCCTGTGTGGTAAAAACAATATTGATGTTTTTCTCTTTATCGCATATTGTGGGAGTGTGTGAGAGAGAGAAGTTAAGGAATTCACCCAAACAGTTGGTGATAAAGCCTAAAAAGGAAACCTTGATTCAGGACAAAGAAAGATGTGTCTTCTCACTCAAAAAAGGACGTCACGGTAAATGGAAAGTGGTACCGATCAGATACTGGTGATTGAGCACTCGGTCTACAGGAAGCCGAGTCCCTGACTAGGGGGCCAGGGAGAAAAGGTGGAGCACCATCTGCAAAATAGAAAATGCAAACAAGAAGGGCAAAGACGGAATAAAAAAATATATACATATAAAATTATGCCACAGTGCAAACAAGCCTTAACCTTTCTTACCATAACCAGCAAACTGGGAAACGTCCTTTGATTAGCTAGCTGGCATAATTTTGGAGCAAATTATATCTTGGAAACACTACGTTTCAATCTCTGTTGCTTTTATGCTTTGCGGTTCTTATTTATTAACTATTTCCCCCTATTCTAACCCTAGTTAGAATAGTTTATAGCTGCTAAGGTCAATTATAATATAGAAAGCATCAATACCACCATTCGATTTTTTTTTCAAAGAAACAAGTCTAATGAAGAACAATAATTCGAAAGCATAAAGGGTGTGAAAAGTGCTGCTTTTATTCCTTCATGCATTTGTCATCTTCTGGCTTTTAGTTTGTTGGATACATCCTCTGGGGACTGAGCTAAATAATTCGAAGGAGGAAATAATATGCTTTTGTAAATTAAACACCACTGCCAGGGAGATTGATTAAACACAACTTAACTAAAACCTTGGTATATATTCAGTTTAAGTTCCTTGTCAATCTTTTTTCAGAAAAAAAATTTTTTTTAAAGGAAATATCTTCCTAATTAGGGTGTGGTTTGCCCTGGAATAGACCTGCTTTTTAACAAGTTTTCTTTCTGCGGTATTAAAAATATGGTTTTCTGCTGCTGGTTAGAAAGCCTGGGAAGTCTTAATGCCTGATAAATGAATGCCTCATTTAGAAGTCACATTTGCCTTGATATGTAAGAGAGAGGATTCCCTGGAGATATGTCTGAGGATTATAATGAAAAACCTATCTTACTCACTCAGGCGATGGTACACAGACTATCTCCAGGGGTCTGTACCCTACTTTCCTTGATTCTTTTTTTTTTTTTTTTTTTTTTACTTATTTATTCATGAGCTACAGAGAGAGAGAGAGAAACAGAGACATAGGCAGAGGGAGAAGCAGGTTCCCTGTGGGGAAGCCTGATGCATACGGGACTTTGATCCCAGGACCCCCAGATCATGACTTGAGCCAAAGGCAGATGCTCAACCACTGAGCAACCCAGGTGCCCTATACTCTACTTTCTTGCTAGAACACTTGTATCATTTTCCCTTCTACTTTGTTTTCTAATAACGCACACAAACATATATATTTATGTATGAATATATGTCTTTTTATATAAACATATTCACTTATATGTATATGTACTTAAGGATTGCCTATTTTTTAATATAAAAACGAGGCATTTTCATCATAAAGAAAAATCAAAGAATGCAAAAAAGTACAAAGAAGAAAGTAACCACTCATACAAAATTACATCCCCCAAAGGAAAGAAAACATTAGTGTTGGCACTTGTTGAATATCATTCTAGGCCTGTAATGTCGACCAAAAGGCCTCCAGCAACCAAAAAGAACCTCAATGATAAGACCATTTGGGTGTAACTCAGTCAACCTTCTTCTTTGGGATTTTCCACATGGATATTGAGAAATGTGTCTCAACTTTCAGAAAACCCACAGTGCAAATGAAATGATAAAAAGGAGCCAAGGTTCTCCTTGTCGCTGGGGACAATCAAGAGGTGGTGGGACTGACTCATGGCTACCTAGAGGAGGGCACCTCACTGGAGGGTATAGGTGCTATCACTCAGGTAGAGCAGATTGTTGCCAAGCAGGAACATGGCCCTAGTGTTGTCAGGTCTTCATCTGATTCATTAGAAAATATGAGGCAACTGTGTTTGCAATCCAACCCTCCTATTTTATGATATTTTCTCAAAATTGTTTGAAATTGCAGACTAAATGAGATATTGAGTGTAATCTGCTGACTGATATCTGTTCCAGACAGTTAGATGGATGTATGGACAAAGAGATTGGTAAAAAAGTGACCAGCATATCAAATAATTGTTTCAAAAGAAAATAATTCTCTAGAGGCTATTTACTGTTTTTACATGATAGTTAATCTTATTTTAATATTCACAGAAGAAAAATAAACTGTCATTAACCAGAAAGCATTGGCTGAACTTCATTAGGCATTTCTTCACCAACAAAAATGCCTTTAAACTCAAGAAAAAGATTATGAAAACTTAAAGAGATTGATTGGATACTTTACTCTTATAATTATCACTGCATTTTTAACTATATGTTTCAGTTGTAGACTATAATGATTCAGTTCCTACTTTTGAATGATTTCACCTTTTAGATCTTTCTTTTTCTTGGTTTGTCTTTTTTTTTTTTTAAGATTTTATTTATTTATTCATGAGAGACACAGAGAGAGGCAGAGACATAGGCAGAGGGAAAAGCAGGCTCCCCAGAGGGAGCCTGATGTGGGACTCGATCCCAGGACCCCGGGAGCCAAAGGCTCAACCGTTGATCCACCCAGGTGTCACTTTTTCTTGATTTGTCTTAGGACTATCTTATTGGCCTTAGTCTACTTTTCTCCAAATCGTGGAGTATTATGAAACTCTCATAATGTTTGATGGGCCTTTCCTTAGTACCTTTTCCAGGGTTGAAGATGTATTTGAGAGCCATGGCACTCCAGAATATTCTGTTTCTTTTCCTACCCACTACTTTTTAATGTTTATGGAATAATGCTGTGCTCTTTCCTTATTTGGTTCCTGCTAGAGAAATGTTTGCCTTTTAAAAAACTAGAGTTGACTCTTGTGCAACACAGGGGTTAGGGGTACCAATCCCCCCACATTATGCAGTCAAAAATCCACATACAACTTTTGACTCCCCTCAAAGTTAACTACTAATAACCTACTTTCAACCCAAAACTTTACCAGTGATATAAACATTCAATTAACACATATTTTGTATGTTATATATATTAAATTTGTATTCTTACAATAAAATGAGCTAGAGAACAGAAAATGTTATTAAGAAAATTGTAAGAGAAAAATACATTTATAGTACCGTACTTATCAAAAAACCCCTGTATATAAGGGGAACTGTATAGTTCAAACTCTTGTTGTTCAAGGGTCAAATATAATTTTTATTTAATAGGTATCAGAGAAAGTGATTTCTGTAGTTCTCTGTCATTTCACCATATTTATCAGGAAACTTTTCTCAACCTTTATTTTTTTGTTAAGATTTTATTTATTTATTCATGAAAGACACACAGAGAGGTAGAGACATAGGCAGAGGGAGAAGCAGGCTTCCTGGGGGGGAGCCCGATGTGGGACTCGATCCCAGGACCCGGGATCACTCCCTGAGCCAAAGGCAGACACTCAACCACTGAGCCACCCAGGGGCCCATCAACTTTTAAAGCTAGTATGAATTTTATAACTTTGCAATATAAATTTTACAATCAAGATGTATATGTAATGGCATGACTCCTAAAACCTATTCTTTTTTTTTTAATCTTTTTTTTTTAAGATTTTATTTTATTTACTCATGAGAGATACAGAGCGAGAGAGAGAGGCAGAGACACAGGCAGAGGGAGAAGCAGGCTCCACGCAGGGAGCCCGATATGGGACTCGATCCGGGTCTCCAGGATCACGCCCTGGGCTGCAGGTGGTGTTAAACCGCTGCACCACCGGGACTGCCCCTAAAACCTATTCTCGGGTACTTATAGGTATATCATTAATTTAATAATCACATGCTACCCTATATTATGAGGCTATACTTACATCTTTATATATCCACATGTACAGTATATCAGTTTCCTGGGTTATTCATTAATGATGTCTCCAGTTGGATTTTTAGAATTCAGCATTTTTAAATTGTTTTAAATTTATTTTTGAAGATTTTATTTATTTCTTTGAAAGAGAGAGAGAGCAAGTAGGGGAAGGAGCAGAGGGAGATGGACAAGCTGACTCCACGCTGAGCTCAAGCGCATTGTGGGATTTGATACAGGACCCTGAGATCATGACCTGAGCCAAAAATCATGAGTCAGTTGTTTAACTGACTGAGCCACCCAGGTGCCCCAGAAATTCAGGATTTTTTTTTTTTTAAAGCTAAAGGACCTTCTAAATCAGTTGACGTTTTTCATCTTACAGATGATGCTACTATAAAGCATGGAGATGAATTTCAAAAGCTTTCAAATTTTTCAAGGAACTAGAAACTCAGGCATTTTGTATATCCACCCCTGCCCCCGTGCGTCTCTGGTGTTTCGAAAGGTGCCTTGTGTGACCACAGGTAGAGCAAACTCAGCAAGCAGTCTGCCTCCAGAAGCCCTCGTGTTGAGAAGCTGCTGGTGGTGAGCAAAAGAGGCTTTTCACATTTTCAAAGCAGCTCCTACCTGCCCCTTCACAGGCCCTCTGACCCAGTGCTTACCTGTGTGCCAGGTACTGGGTTTCCTGTGAGGTGAAAATGTCAATGTCTCCAAATTTGACAATGACACCAGGGTTAGGAGACTCGAGCTCCAGAGGGGAAACGGGTCTTCTACAGGTTTCCAACTACATGATTAGTAGAATTTTCAATTAAAAAAAAAACAAAACAAAAAACTTCATCCTCATTTGGAGATCAGGGCTCTTGAATGAAAATCATTAACTGCCTTGTGTATCTCCCTCTGACTATTTTTTGGGTACATGTGTCTTTGAAAGTGTATTTCTTACAAAAGTTCACCTCCCACCCCCTATCCCCCACCCCCAGCCCCACTCCGCAATGTTCCTGTGGGTCATTTTCCCTACCTTTTGTAAGAATGGATGCTGTAGTCAGCACGAAGAATCCAGCGAGATCTTTCATGCATCATATGACTGTTCTCTCCTGGTTCCAGATGCTTTCATTGGACATTTAAAACCATAGGCATGGGGCAAGCAGCTGACAGCCATAAAATCATGTACGCATGCAACTATTTCCTTTGTAGGAAGCTTGAGTTTTTAGCAAAGGGCACAATGGTCCGTACAAGATATGTGTGTGTTCAACAGAACCATGTCCAGAGGCCCCCAAAAGTCAGCCTACCTGCCCCCATGTCCACGCATGCTGTCTGCCCACCTGCCAGAACAGGTGACCTGTTCGTGGTCCTGTCTAAATGCATCCTCTCTTCCGGGACACTCTATCCACATGTCTGACCCACCTGAAGGGTTTCTACTCTGATTTCCCCCTCATGTCACATCACCATTTCCTTCTTCTCTGCCAGTTCTTCCTCATTATAAGACAGATGTCTTATAATAAAAAGAAATTTCTCTAATTCTTGTCTCCCTTCTCCTTTATAGTAAACTCCTCAAGGAGTTATGTAAGCTGATGGTCTCCACTTTTTCACTCCTCTGTACCCACTCGATGAAACCACCATCGTCAAACCATGGGTGATCTCCACGTTACCAAATCCAAAGGTCAGCACTCGGCCTCCAGCAGCAGTTGAACCAACCAATGTTGGCAGAGGAAATGGCTGTGCTGCTGATCCAGGTGTACAGTGTGGATCTCAGGGGTCAGCTCGCTTGCTGTGCCTCCTTCTCAGTCTCCTTTCTGGATCCTCTTTTCCTTTCTGCCTGTTGAGCATGACTGTGTTCAGACCTTGCTTCCGCTCTCTCTGCAGTCAGCCCCCAGGGAGATCTCATCTAACCCGCGGCTTTGAATACCATGGATGTGCTGCTAACTCCCCAAAGTAGGTCTATAGTCCCTTTGTGTGACCCTGATCTGTGCCACTGTTAATGTCTCAGCTTGGATCTCACATGAGCATGAAAAAAAAATGTGCACTGCACCCTCCCGCCCATCCCAACCATCTCTCCCGTCTTGACTATATCCACAGTTGACATTCCCCTCCACCGTTTCCCAGGCCACAAGCCTTAGGAGTCATCCTTGATCTCTCTTTTTGATATGATATGGGGGGAAAAATTAGAGTAGAAACCCTTCAGGTGGGTCAGACAGGAGGATACAGTGTCCCGGAAGAGAGGATGCATTTAGACAGGACCAAGAACAAGTCACCTGTTCTTGTTGTTTTTCTCTGCTGTGTTACAGTCATCGCGTGAGTATTTCACAATTTATTTACCAATTCTGCAGCGAACGGACGTTGTTTCCAGTTTGGTGCTATTGTTCATAAATGTGCCTTTTCCAGTTTGGGGCTCTTGTGCAATGGCTTTTGGAGGCCAGAACCATTTTCCTTCTTTTGGTTAAATACACAGGAGTGGGGGGATCCCTGGGAGTGGAACTGTTTGGTTAAACCTGTATGTGTCCAGCTTTAGCAGACACTGTCAGTTGACTTTCCAACGTGACTTTACCAATTCACACTCCCGTGTGAGACATGGAGACTCTAGTTCCTCTACGTCCTCACCAGCTGGTTAATTTGAGCCCATTCTTGCCCAGTCGCAGAAATCTTTTCAAAATAAAAATCAAAGCTTCATCCAGCTGAACATTCCCAGCAGCTCCTCAGCACACTTAGAGCAGGGCCTGACTTCCTTCTCCACCTGTCTGCTCCCTGGCCATCTGCACCACCCCTCCCTTTACTCAGCCTGCTTCTGCCTCTAGGTCTCTTCTCTCCATTCTTCCAGGCCTGGTGTGCTCTTTTCCAGCTAGCTCTGAGTCCCTTACTCTCATTTCCTTGAATTTTCTCCTCAAATATCACCTCCTTAGAGAGATCTTTATCGCCTGCCTCCCTCCCCTCATTCTGCATCTTTACTCTGCTTTGTTTCTCTTAATAATGCAGCAGTTCCTGGGGCGCTGGGGTGGCTCAGTTGCCTAAGCATCCAACTCTGGATTTCCATTAGGTCATGGGATGGAGCCCCCTGTCCGGTTCCGTGCTCAGAGTGGATTCTGCTTGGGATTCTCTTTGTCTCCTCTCTCTCTGCCTTTCCTCCATCATGCACATGCACACACTCTAAAATAAATAAAATAAATAAATAAGTAGTAATACTTATCAGTTTCTGATGTGATGTCGTGCACTTGTTTATTTGTTAATCTTGGTCTCCTTGGCTAGAATGCCATTCCAGGAGAGCAGGGATGCTGACTTTCTTGATCACCACCCATCCATCAGAGTTTGGTGCCAGTGATACTTCCAGGCTCTCAAATGTACAGGACAAGGGGGTTCTAGTACCTGGACTAATCCTCACTCCCTAGCAGCTGCATCCATCACTTACTTCCAGGGACATATCTACTATTTTTCTCTCAGCCCATTTCCGTCTTCCTTCTCTGTTCGCTTCACTTTCCCCTCCCTCCTACCCACATTTCATCATCCACAGGAGCCTTCAGAATGGGGGGGGGGGTGTTGCTGGGCAGCAGGTTGGGTTTTAACTTGAATGCTGCAAGTTGCGGGGCAGTGAGCAGGGGAGGGAGCAGGAGACTAACACTCCTTTTGCGACATTAAAAACATAGCATGAGACCCTACAATTTTTATCTTTAATTTAGCTGAAGGGTTTTAGAGAAATTCTCATCCCTCCTCCTCCATCCTCCCCACCCCCACCTCTTCCCTCTGCACCTCCAGCTGGGTATTTCGCAAACCAATCTCTCCAATGGTGTCTGCCCTGCTAAACGAGGAGAGGAGCCCGCCTTGCAGTCAGAGCCCCAGAACTACACTGTCAGATGCAGAGACAGCTGGAAGCTTTGCAGCCCGAGCAGGGATTCGGTGGAGGGAGTTGGGAATAGTCTGTGATGAGAACAAAAGAGGGAGATGACTATTCACCACTCCATCATAATGGGCAAGAGAACGGCATTCCAGATTTGTCATCGCCTTGGGGTCTGGCAGGGTCATTAGCATATTTCCAATGAGCATGAGAAAGAAACAGAAAATAATGTAAATCTGGGGGTGCGCCCGCCTGCCTTTCCCCTTGTGCAGACAACAACTGGAAAATATGACCGAGCCCCTGCCACGGGGGAGGGAGAAATTTGGAACTCTTTTGAGACGATGAAAGAATGGTGATGGAAAAGGAGGGTAAAATGTTATTCCTCGTCAGATGGAGAGAAAAGATCCATCTTTAATAAACCCCAACTGCCAAGAGCACAGCCGTCCAGGTAGACTCCCCTCACGCTGGCCCTGTCAGATGGGGGGAAGAAGATTTGCACACTCACATGTATGCAAATCGTCAAACAGCCATCTGGTCGACCAAAGGAAATCCTCCATAAGCCAGAGGTGGGCCCAGGGGTGCAGGGAGCCTGCGTCTACTGTCCAGGCATAGCGTATTGCAAGCACTGCCTCCCTGGCTGATATCACCCTATGAATATGCTTATGGATAAATTTATAAACAAAGTTTCTAGGAGGCACAATTACACAAGAAAAAATGATTGATTTACACAAGCGTGGATTTATTTGTTTTAACCATCCCATTCTACGCCTTGGGGAGTTTCTAGTGTTGTCTAGCCAGGCAGGTCTAGGCGAACATCACTCTTGCTCTTGGCGTCTCTCACCTGCCATACTCATTCTCTTGGATGACCCGAGTGCGTGTGTGTGGAGTACGTGTCGTAATAAAATACAGCCCTGGCCTTTTTCTCAGCTTCCTATCAAAAGCCACTCCTACCTCACCATTCTTGGCAGGGGTTGCCTCCCACTGCAGCATCTGAAAATGTCAGCTAATCATTTTTCTCATGTATTTTGCAGCTCAGTAGAGCAGTGGCACCCAGCAGTAGCCACAGGAACTAGAGGGATTTGGGAAAATATCTTTCTTTTCCTAATTTCCAGGGAGAGGTTTTCTCCTTCCATGGAGGAAGCATGTGATGCTTGGAACTATAGCCGCTGTCTTGTGAGCAGGCGGAAACAGCCCCAAGGATCATGAAGAAGCTGACCCAGATCCTGGACATCACTCAGCAACTGAACAAATCTTGAAATTGCCTCTCTCAAGGTTTCTTGTTAGGTAATAAAAATAAACACGTCTAAGGCCCTTTTAGTCAGATATTTAATTTCTTGCAGCAGAGAGCATTAACAATAAATCACAACATGTTTATTAATGCTATGTGTTAATGAAATGCATGAGCACAACTCCCCTTTAGGGGCCCCCAGGGCTTCCCACTGCAAGTGGAATAAAGTACAAAGGGCCACCAAGCCCTGCACAACTGTCTCTCTAAAAGCTCTCAGGCCTTGCTCTGTGGCCTCACCCTCATTCTCCTTTACTTTACTTGTTTGCTGTCACTACCAAATTCCTACCTCAGGGCCTTTGCGCACACTGACTAAATCCTAGTTCTTCTTCTACATCCACTTTACAAGCAACTTCCTCAGAACAGCCTTGCTTTATTACCCAGCCAACACAGAAGATGTCTCATGCTCTCCCTTCTGATAGCTCTCTACTCTTTCCCTTGGGGACTATGGCTGACTGGTGGGTTGCCTCAATGTGCGTTCCAATCTCCTTCTATAAGACATGGACTATGACCAAAACCGCCTTTCCCAGGCTCCCTTGAAGCTGAGTTCTAGAAGTAGTGGAGTCCTTCCTATCACACATACATGAGGGAGGTGGCTTTGACGTGTAGCTAAATGAGCAGAGAGAGATGGACAGAGTTCATTAGACTGGCTGGGATCCTGGAAGAGGAGATGTGATTCTCACCTTGGCAAAGGTGGCACCTACCTTCATGGCTTAGTTGTGGCACAACGGGATGGTTTGGGACATTGACATTGGAATTTTCACCTAGAGTCTGTTTCTTTAGGCCACTTTACAATGCAAAGCCTGCTGTCTCTCTGAATACATCCCTTTCTGCTTACCTTGTTTAGCATGGACCCTGTGTCTATAATGAAGAACACTGACCCACAGAGAAACTCTCACTACAGTTGTAGCTATATATTTATTCATATGTTCCCTTGTTACCTGGTGTCTCCACCTAGCCTCTGTGCTCTGAATATGGCACAGGATGATCCACATGTCTAGAGCTCATTGAGTGGGTAAGTAAATGATTAAAAAAATTTACTTTAATTTAAAAATTTAAAAAAAATTTTAAGCATTATAAAGTTATAAGAAAAAGCAAAATACACAAGTCACATCTTACATATTTAAAATTCTAATGCTGTGTAAGAAGCAGAAGCCAGCACTTATTCTGAATTTCCAACTTGCTTGTTTCACCTGGCAGACTTGTGGCTGTGAGAGCCAACTTAAAAACAAAACAAAAACAAAAAACAAAACAAAACAAAACAAAACAAAAACGAAGAGCCGAGACACAGATTTCCCTGATGCTTTTTTAAAAATCCATCCCAAGAGGGCAGGTCAACCTCTGAGATGCTGGCCTGGTATCTGGAACTCTCCATCGGAGGTGCAGGCTCACACTTTCTGCTGGGTGACGGCCGGCTGGCCCAGGAAGCTGTCAGGACCATGAGGGCATGACCCCATGCTTGGCTTGGCTAATCCTGATTCCCCAACTCCCTGCACACAGTCAGCACTCTGCAACTAAATGGATCGTGCTGCATGCTATTTCAGCATAAATTCTGAAGAGTTTCATAAGGAACGCGTTAGCATTATATTTGCACGAATCAATCTTGTATCTCTTTTTATATCTTATTTGTGTAAGTATGTTTTCGTAAATGTATGATCCCTGACTCATACATGTAAAAATATTTTTTCTACAGGCTGCAGCCTTCTTTCATTGTGGTAGACTTCCACAATGGTTTTTCCATCCTGCTACTAAAAATAGCAAATAAGTGTATCTCTGGCTCTCTTTGCCCTTCTTCCCTAGAGCTGGATTTGATCTCTGAGCCCTCTCGCTATCTGATACTTTCACAAATGGCTCCTTCCCCTGGAAGTTACCCATTGCTCGGAGTTGTTCCTGGCTGGCTGACTCTCACCTTTATAAGCATCAGAGAGGAGGGAGTAGAGATTGAGGGTACAGGGGGAAAAGAGGAATCCACACATCCCAGAAAAGCCCTCCAGAGAGATCATCACCCCAGCAAACAAGACCAAACAGAAGTTTGCACTTCTCCACTGTGGCTAAATGTTCCTGTTCAGAAGCTGGTGTTGACTGGAAGAAACATGTTCCTGTCATGTTTTCCTGTGTTTAATTCTGGTCTGTTTATTGATCTATATGTTCCATGAATAGGTACAGATGTTACTATATTGAATCAGGTACAACTTATAGTACAAAGTCTCTGACACACAGTAGGCACACATGATAAGGGGATCCTTTATGCCAATAAATACTCTATATTCTCTTTTTTACCCCTTCTTTGATGTCTATAATTGGCACCAACGTCCAAAACCTTTACTGATTGTAGGAGCACCCACTGGCACACAGGTGCTCACGTTCTCATTCCAAAATGCTCTCCCCCATAACGCTCTTCCATTCACTCATACCTTCCCACTACACCAGCCTTCTTGCACATGGCTCCCCACCACACACACACACACACACACACACACACACACGCAATCCATCATCCCCCAGAGGCTGTGTTCCTCAGGGATCAGGGAATCTAGAAGTACTGTCTTGGGGCATGTGGCACACATGCCACATTGTAAAGCAAAGGCACAATTCAGATGTGGACAGAACAGAGTGGAGGGTGCAGAGACCTGAGCCCTGGAGCCTGAGTGCTTGAGAACGAGAGGAGAGGCCAGAGTAGAGCTCACTCTGAGGAGCTAACTCAGTTCTTTTTTTTTTTTGATTTTAAATTTTATTTATTTATTCATGAGAGACACACAGAGAGAGAGGCAGAGACACAGACAGAGGAAGAAGCAGGCTCCATGCAGGGAGCCCGATGCGGGACCCGATCCCGGGTCCCCAGAATCACACCCTGAGCCAAAGGTGGCACTAAACCACTGAGCCACCCAGGCTGCCCTAACTCAGTTCTTACTCAGGATCTTCATTCAATCCGGGACTCCCAAGCATCCACAGCAGTGTTACCTTAAACCCTACTAACCCAAATTGGCCTTCCGGACTCTGGAAGTCATTTGGTTGAAAAGTCGTATAATTTGTAGAATGTGACTCATGCAAAAGAAAACACATAACATAATGTACGTCTTTTCACAAAATGATAATGTAAATACGTGTGGCTATAGTGTTCACGCATTGGTGGTGGAGCTTGGATCTCTGTTCCCCATAACTTTTCACAATGATCTGAAATGCCTGTTCCAGAACACTTTCAAGCTTTCTTGCTCGACATTGAAAAGAAGACTAAAAGGTAGCTACCGGGGAGAGTTGACACATTGGAATGAATGAGCTTCAGGCAAAGCATAAATGGTGACAGCCCAGAGTTTCCCTCTAAGGAGGGAGAGAAAGAGAAAAGGTGCTTGGGCCCTGGGGTGTGATTGGGGGTGCAGGGTCAGATGTCCTAAAAGCAAATACACTAAGCTTCACAAGATTTTTCCCATACTCACACCATTTATTTCTGTCCTTTCAGGCAAAAAAAAAAAAAAAAGAAGAAAAAAAGAAAAAGAAAAGAAAAGAAAGAAAATTGTGCACAGAGATACTCAAAACTGCATATTGTCACAAGTGAGCAAATGCAGAGCCCTCCAAGCAGCAGTTTCCATGATGGGAACATCTGTCTTTCACTTAGGGCATATTCGGTGTGTCATGCTCAACTCTGGGGCTTCAGCTTTGAGAAAAACAGATTTAGGGTCAAACACTCTCTGGTCAAGTGGGGACACTGGCAAGGAATCAGGCCAGTAACTGTTCAGCATGGAAAGTGTGATTCGTATGCATGTTTGTCTTCTCCTTCACAGCCTCCTCTAGTGCCATAGTCTCCTGCAAAATTAAAAGCAAAACACTTCTGTGTGGTGATGTGTTGAATGACTACTTTTCCTGAGATGTTGCTGGCTCGAGGAGATAGGACCTGTGTCCACCTAGTTGGCTGCTAGAGGCTCACTCGCTAAATCTGTGAGTAAATGAACGAATGCTCGAAGAGCAACAAGCATGCAGTGCTGAGGGATTATTAACACAATCCTGGGGGCAGGATTTGGGGAAGAAGCCATATTTAAGCTGAAACCCACAGGGGAAATCCTTCAAAGGCTGAGAGGCCAGACCGCTGGGTGCATCAGGAGGGAATCTCCCGACTGGGGCTCAGAGATGCTCTTCTGGCCATGGGCTTTTGTGCAAACTATAAAACAGTGTCATTCCAAGGGGGATATGTTGCAAATGGGTGGCCCCTCCTTAAGCCAGCCAATTCGGATAAAGAGATTTTCTTCCAGGATGACTAGGTCTTTCTACTGTGCACCATGCCTCCCCCTTCATCTGGGAGCAGCCTATGCAGGAGCCCTGTGGCTCTGGGAGGGGAGCAGAGGACAAGTGCCAGCTAGATCTGTAAGCAGGGGCAGACTCACAAACAGCTTTCTCTTCCTCCAAGGATTTGAACTTCATTATGTGGGTATTGATGAGTTTTTGAAGAATTGTAACCTTGGATTGGCTGTCCAACAGTTAACTCAACAGACCTTTCTTGAGCTCCTGCTTATGTGAGAGGCTTGCTGTGATAGGTCACCTACCCTGGGGGAGCTTACAGTTTAGTGGTGAGAGGATGATTCCATGGGGGGGGGGGGGCGGTGAGCAAGCAATAGCAGGAAGAGTGGGACAGCCACTTGAACTAGAGACAGAATCTTCTAGGCAACCCCGTGAGATTAGTGGCTGCCACAGGGGAGGAGGATTTTGGGGGAGTGGGGGTGAAATGAAAGAAGGAGATTAAGTGCAAACTTCCAATTGTAAAATAAATTAAGTCCTGGAGACGTAACACACAGCATGGGATCACTGGTCAGTGATACTGGAGTTCTCTTTGCAAGGTGACAGACGGTAACTAGACTCACGGTGATGACCATTTTACAATGTGTACAATTGTCCAATCACTACGTTGTATACCGGAAACTAAAATAATATGATGTGTCAATTATATCTCAATTAAGAAAGTAAACACCCTACAAGGCAGACATGGTCATCTCTATTTTGCAGATGAGAAAACTAAAGGTAAAGGAGGTTAACCTGAGACCACACAGTTTCAAACCCACATCTGTGTGATTATGAACGCCACATGCTTGGATCACAGAAAAAAGAGCAAAATGCTGAGTAATATGTCCATCCGCAAAAATGAAGTGTGATTATAAAAAAGACAAATCACTAATTTCACACACACACACACACACACACACACTCTTTTCTTCCCTGACTACCTCCTACCACCATCACCACCACATACACACATTTGTGAAATAAATTCTCAATTTCCAGGAAATGCAGTCTGGAAAATATTGGTCAGAATATGGCCAGTGGCCTAGCTTTAATCCTCACATGGGTTTATTCTGACTAGATAACTCTGTCCTGGGGAAAAACATTCCATAATCGCAGATCTAGCCTTTCAGCCTTGTGGGGCCCCTTGCAAATGGGTGCTGTTTGTAGGATCCCAGAGCTGTAGAGAGCCAGGCTGCGTGCCTGATTTGGATCTCTCAATTTCAGCTTAGCAATTTGGAGAACTAATGTCAGTTGTCTCTTCTTGATGTTCCCTAGGAATGGAGCTTCATGTTCCAAAGTTCCAGTAAAATGTTCCACTGTATTCAAACGCAATCTTATCTGCTTTAATGTAGGACCATCTCTCCCTTCTTTGGAATGGAGGCCAGAAAGGGTCTTAAACATATCTCTTTTGGGGGCACCTGGGTGGCTCAGTTGGTTAAGCATTTGCCTTTGGCTCAGGTCATGATCCTGGGGTCCTGGGATCAAGTCCTGTGTCCAGTTCCCTGCTCAGTGGGAAGTAAGTTTCTCCCTCTCTCTCTGCTCCTCCCCCTGCTAGTGCTAATCTCTCTCTCAAATAAATACATAAAATCTTAAAAAAAAAAAAAAGCCATATCTCTTCTGTAAACTCAACAAACCCCCATTGCCCTTACTCTTTATTATAGGGTTAATTTTCTCTTTATAAAATGTTTCTCTTCTCTGAACTGTCTCTTGTTTTCTTTCTAAAAAAAACAAACAAACAAACAAAAAAAAAAACAAAAAAAAAAACCCCAAAAACAGGAATATGCATTTCAGGAAACAGAAAAGCTACCAATGGTAGTTATACTTATTTTCATTATTGGTGGTGGTTACATTCTATGAAATTGTTGTGAACATTGAATTAGTGAAATACAGGTTGGGTTCCTGTAAGCCTCTGGTCACATTTCCATCAATCAATCAATACCTAACCTTATTTTATGTGTGTTTTTGTTGAAGGACACTTTATGTAATACATAATGTTGATTCATTAACGTTGAACTCACGGCCAACAGCACTGTAACTCAGGCTAAATGAAGCTTATGGAACACATATATTCTTCTCTGGGAGGCACATCACAGCCTTCTTTTTTTAAAGAAAATATTTATTTATTTATTTATTTATTTATTTATTTATTTATTTTTTATTTATTTTTTTTTTTTGAGAGAAAGAGAGAGAGCAGGAGGGAAGGGCAGAGGAAGAGGGAAAGACGCAGACTCTACCCTGAGTGGAGCCCAATGCAGGGCTCCATCCCATAACCCTGAGATCATGACCTGAGCTGGAATCAAGAGTCCGACATTCAACCAACTGAGCCACCCAGGCACCCCACATCACAGCCTGTTGTTCTTACGTACAGTAGACAACACTTTAGGACTGTGCTTGGGGGCCATTTTAAACAGTGAAATCATCCAAAAAACAAAGTACAGATGTGCAAAGAATGTGACATTAAATAGCCAAAAAAGACACCTTATTTAAGTGCTGGAACAAGAAGGCAGCACATCGTCTTATTCAGCTGGGAACATGCGCTTCCATATCTCACATTTTTCTCTGCTCTACACGTGTCCATGAATCACCATGAAAGCGCAGGGGTATTGATTTTGGGGTTACAAATAAATTTGAGCAAGTAGGCAGATTTGCCTATATTTGTTCCTTTCTATTAAGCAACAGAGGTCTGTTGCAGAGGGCAGACAAAAAGATGAGAAGAGGAAACAAGGCAGTTTTTGGAGACCCAGGAGATTTTTGAAAATGATTTGTGAGAGGTACAGTACCAGAACAGTAGCTAACTGGCCTAAGGTGGAGAAACATAATTTCTTGCATCTCCAGCAATCTGTCTGCAGCTTTCCTAGCGTGAGAAATGGCTTGCCATAATAAGAGCTTTGTCACCATGTACGCGTAATTATATTTTAATAAAAAGTAGATTTATAGCCAGAAAAACCATGAGACTAAACAGCCCAGAAGCTACTGTGAACTTCTAGTCCTCCAGTTAGACTCTCCTGCCTCCACAGCAGCGCTGACTTCCTGCTGGGAGTGGGGGGTTGAATATCGCAGATTCCAAGGGGGTGGCAGGGGTCACCGTAAGTGCTATCCTTTGCTTGGCATTTTATTTTATTTTTAAAAGATTGTGCTTATTTATTTGAGAGAGAGAGCCTGAGTGGGAGAAGGAGCAGGGGAGAGGGAGAAGCAAGGAACCCGACGAGGGGCTCCATCCCAGGACCCTGGCATCATGACCTGGGCCAAAGGCAGATGTTTACTGAGCCACCCAGGTGCCCCTTTGCTCAGTATTTTAAAGGTAAAGGCCAGTGATCTATCAGAACCCCACTTTGATGAATTCATACATAATAGGAAAATATAAAATTACTGATGTAAAAGAACTGCAACAAATCTGAAACCCGATGAGAAAATCATGTGGTGAAGTCCATTCAAAGCGTGTACTCTTGCAGTTTCTGTACGTGTTTGCTGTTCAAATCTGACTAGTAAAAATGATTTTTTTTCTTTTACTAGAACAAACTATAATTTGCCTTCTAGATTCTTCCAGGATTGTGTGCTGACCAGAAGCAAAATGAAACTATTGCAGTGGCTTCTTAGACAAGCTTTGTGAGAAAAAACACATGGTTATCTGCAGAGTTGTAAGTGAAAGTTACGCATTTATTTCCTTAAGCAGAAGGGAAATGAGCTCTGTAACTCTGACCTTGTTTTCTTGGAATAATATTCTTGTTTGATTTATTCCTTTAGTTTTTACTCAGAAATGTCACTCAAGACACATACCAATGGTAACTCCTTTTTGGGAAGCTTTTATCTTTTGTACAAGTCTGATGTGTTCAGTGATGAATTTGTTTTTTTTTTTAATTTTTTATTTTTTATTTATTTATGATAGTCACAGAGAGAGAGAGAGAGAGAGAGGAGAGGCAGAGACATAGGCAGAGGGAGAAACAGGCTCCATGCACTGGGAGCCTGATGTGGGATTCGATCCTCGGTCTCCAGGATCGCGCCCTGGGCCAAAGGCAGGCGCCAAACCGCTGCGCCACCCAGGGATCCCATCAGTGATGAATTTGGATGAAAACAATTTTCAAACAACCCATAAATTTAAACTCATTAGGCACTCATTAGCACTTGGAGTAAATAAAAGAAGGGGTAAAATCTCGATATTTTCCCCAAGAGATAGCAGTTTTCTATATTTTTATGTATTCTATTAGAATGTAACATCTAAGTGCATATTTAGATATATTTTAGATATATATCACTTCTAGTAACATGATTATAATTTCCAACAATACATATATCTTGACTAGATCCCCATAGGGGAAATCTGTTCATATTTTCAGTAACTGAGTTCATTTTTTCAACAGACAAGAAAATGTCCAGTATCAAATAAATGACGGGTCATCTGACTCCCAAACAATATGGCCAGAGTGTTCATAAGAACCAAAGAAGCTGAGTCAGATCATTTCGAAAGGACAAATGCAGTGCTCCTCCAAAATCAGTAACTTGTGGAATGTAGCAATCTTGCCTTGTATTTTCTCTGAGCCAAGCAGCCTGGTCCTGTCAAGCTCATCTTTCATCCCCTTCGCCTTCCGCCAAGTGTTAGTGTTTTCCTTGTTAGAAGAAGAATTTATGAGTTTCTTCATTAAAACGGAACAGAATCTATTAAAACAAAGTTGATTCTTAATTGATCCTAATTGATTATTTTACTCGAAATATTAATAGACGAAAGGAAAACGCTGTGAGGTATGAGATAGTGGTGCAGTTTATGGACTGCAGCCGTTGTGACTCATGGAGAGGCCTTTTGGTTATTTTATAATGAAAGGTTGTTGGGTGCAGCCTTCAGAGCGATGAGAAAATCAACAGAATGTTCTTGGAATGACTGCTGGCAAACTTTCTTTTATTTGTCCTGTTCTCATTAGTAGAAAGAGGGGGCAGGTCACTTTCAGAAGGATTAAAAGGTCAAAGAACTTGGTGAAGGGAAGTCTACACAAGGCTTTAGAAAGCTGTTATCAGAGGATCAGCTAGAAAATAGTCTTAGGGCTAATCCTTTGGCTGGATCCCAAAATACTCTTTATCTTCCCCCCAACTCCTTTTTTTCCCCCTTTATAGAGGCTATTTTTTACAAAAAGCTTCTCACTTCACCTTCATGTCTTAGCCCAAGTTTATAGGATCCGAGTTCTTGTTTCTTCAGCCTAGCTCTTTCTCTCTCTGTCCTCTTCCTGCCTTTCTCTGACCCCCTAACAGTCTTTGCCCCATATAATTAGGTATTCTCCCTAAAATCCTCCTAGCCTCTGCAATAGCCCAAGCCTTAGCTGATGCAGAACCTCTTCTGGAACAATGGGATTGACTTACACAATGCTGGTAGTAAAGAAGACCTTGGAAGCCATCTGGTCTACCTGCCTTCTTTCCCCACCCATTCACAGGTAAACAAAATTCATGGGATTGCTCAGAGTCATGCAGCCAGGGAGTGAGCAAGCCAGGACTAGTACTCAGGATGGCTGATTCTCTCCTAGCTCTCAATAAAGGCCGAAAATAGGTGTCACAGTCCTTCAAACAACCTGGACTACCCTACGAATCTGAGGTAGTTAACCCAAAGAACACAATTACTGTTGTTGGTCTCCTGACAGCTCAATGAGACCCAGGGGCATGCACGTCTGCAGGCTGGAAGTGAAGCATGGTGGGCATCTGCTTTGCACGCAGAGCTCCACGATCTGTCCTCTGGCCATAGGCTTCAGTCACTTGACCACAAGGGGGAAGTTGACTTTTCACCCCCTTAACGCAGATGTCACAGGGACACCCTTGTTCTCTTCCTCATCACTGAACTCTACTAGGAGCAGAGTCTGCTCACCAGGAGACTGAGTAACAGAAATTGGGTGAAACAGTACATGTATAAGTTTGACAGGAGTTTACATAATGCTATAGATAAAGGAACCGCAGAAAGCCTTCAGCTTTGCTGGGGCTCTCTCCACCTCCTTCTCAGTCAAAGAACAGAAGTATAGAGGACTGGGTGTTCCTAGGTGGCCTGGGCTCCTTGGTTGGTAGCCTTGGAAGGCAGGAGCCCACCTGGGTATTTGTATTAGGGTTAAGCAGTTGGCAGTTGATAATGATGTTGAATGTGCTTTGCCATTCACTTTTTGTGGTTGGCAAAACCTCCTAATATCAAACTTTAGAATGAAGCACCACCTTGTGGTCTGATGCATTTATTAAAGTGGCAAAATCTGGGAGCGAAAATTGGAAAAGCTCCCTCAGCTGGTGGCAGAGAAGCCAAGATTTGAAACTGGCTTCAGGGTGGCTGCCTGGAGGCAAGAACACTGACATGTCTTTCTGCTGCTGTTTGGGATTCTCAGGTCAGTCCACAAGACATCACCTTTCATGGAGTGATTCTCATGTTTCTAACACCAATATATTATGCTATTCACTTCTTCTTCTTCTTTTTTTTTTTTTTTTTGCTATTCACTTCTAGTAACCAACTGGATCCTTTCAAAGCAACAGGGAAATGGGTCTTATTATTTCAACGTAGTAAGTAAGGAAACTGAGGCTGAGGTCACCAGTGGTCTGACTACACATAACTAGAGCACTTGGATTGGAAGTCAAATCCTCCTGACACTTCCCTGCTCTTAACCACGGCTCTGCTGCTTCCCAAGATTGAGATGAGGGTCCGCTTTGGGCTCTTCTAGGGGACGGTGGCTCTGTGCTCTAAAGCAAATCAGAAGCAGCTGGACTTCATCTTATATGAAATGCATTCACTTGGGATTCTGGAAATAACCCGCTCTCCAGAATTACCCTGGTCAGGAAGGTCTGTATTTGGAGGGACTTCATAAGCGCCCATCCACCTTCTAAGAGGGCCAGATGAGGGAACATGATTCCCTCCTGTTTGCTTTTGAGGATGGGCCAGAGAGCAACTGGGCAAGTGACCAGATTCCAGGTTATTCCATGAAGAAGCAAAACCGGGAAGATGGCAAATATTCCCTTGAACAATCAGAGTGCTTTTCTGAACTGTGGTATTTTATCCTCTGCAAAAAATAATTATTTTGTCATATAGGTTGTTTTAAAGGAGAGATTGGAGTGTCTGCTTGGCTCGTATATAAGGAAAGTAGTAATAATGTTGCTAAAATAATTTAAAAGGAAGAACTTATCCTGGTTATTATTCCAGTGACGTTGCCAGTGTCCTTGGGCAAGTCATTTCTTTGTCTCCAGGTCTCTGTTTTCTCATGTGTAGAAGAGGGGGGTTGAGCTTCATTAAAAGGCAGATGGTTCTAAGATAGCGTAGATTCAACTGTATGGAAAATATGAGTTGGGAGCCTCAGTTTTGTCCATTTCCCTAGAAAGTCTGTCCTGCCCATACTTCCTTCCTATTCTTCAACTGAATCCACTGCTAATTTTGGTAACATGATGACACAGTGATATTCAATGACTCTTTCTTTTTTTTTTTTTAACACTAACAATGATTTGGGTGGAGCAGGGGATATTTGCTTTTCTGTTTTTCCAAAAAAGAGATAAATCCGCACAGTGCATGACTTTTGGCCCTTTTCCACCCACCAACAAAAAATAACAAAAAAAAAAAGTTTTTAAGGTACTATAAAAAGAGGAAAAACTGCTACGGATTTTCTTCTCTTGGATGGCTGCTGGTCTGTGACACCAAGGCAGTTCATGCTATTTCAAAACCTGTCATTCAATTTCCCTCCTGTGCTCTTAACTCTCCAGGTCTAACCTGGATTTCTGTTCTTTGAGTCATTCACTTAACAGGTAATTTGTACAAGACTAGACTCTACAACAGAGCTGTCTGATAGAACTTTCTGCAGTGTTGAAAAGTTGCTTGTGTTCAGCGGTGTGGTAGTCAGTAGCCATAAGCGATTGTTGAATGTTTGAACGGGTAAGACTGATGGACTAGATCTTTAATTCTACATTATTTTAATTAATTTAAATTTTAACTGAAACCAACACATGTGGCTACCACATTGCACAGGACAGTCCTATAACATTGTCATGACACAGATTTTTGTTGTAGAACACTGTGGTTTTTCTAGGACACCAAGCGTGTATCATAACAGAACTATCCTTAACACTGACTTTCAGACTTCTGAGATTGCTTCTCTATGTTGTTTTTCTTGAAAGCAGGATCACATAAAAATAATAGTGTGTCAGACTTCGTGAAATCTGCCTTTGAGACCACTGAATTTTTTTCTTAATTTCACACTACGAGAGAGAGAGAATCCTTGTTTAATTCCATGGGAATAGAAATTACTCTGTGGCTGCAAGTAGAAAGAAAAGTGTTTCTTCCTCTATAGATTTTTATAGTCTATATAATAGAAGATGTTTGAATGTAATATTAGCATGTTTTTCAGTTAATGACTATTTTTGATGTTATGCATTTAATAATAAAAATAAGTTCTGTACTTAAAAGTAGGGCTTTACACATAAGCATATTTATCCTAAAACATTTGATATGGAGGACAAAATTTGGGAGGAAAAAAAAAAAACAACTGATAAAGTTCTAAATGCTTTACTGGGTAACTCCTATCTTGAATGAATTCAAGTTGCATCCCAAGTATGGTCCTTGCATCCCAAGCCCGGTATTTCTTCACTGGAATGAAGATTGAGCAACATTACTCATTTATTTTGATCTCAAAATAAAGCCCTTTATCCTCAAAGAACATAAAGAGGTTTTCAGGTTGGTGACAGACTTAAGAAAGTGACACCTAGCCTGGTAGAGAAATCTACAAAGTCCTGTAAAAATTGTGGTAAAACACGGTGCTTGCATAAGAATGCAAACTGATGCTGTTCAGAATTTGTGAGTGACACCCAGTAAAGAAGAGATTCTGACTTTCATCTGAAATGGAGTGGCACCCTAGTGTCTTTTTCTCATTTGCTACATGACTGAGATTTTTCAACCATATGATGTCCTGCTGTCCTGGGTCTCTTGCTTTTTGATGATGACATGCAAGACATCTTTATTCTAGAGGCCCAGAGCTCCATTTGAAGAATTCTTCATATGTTTTTATCCTTGGTGCAGAAAATCATTTTTGCTCCAGAAAGTGGCTCAAAACCCCCAAACTGCATTTCCTGAGAATGAGCATTTCTCCTGTGCTCAAAGGAAAATAAATGCAAATCAAGCCTAGGCCCTTAACATAAGCCAAAGTGCAGCAGCAAAACAAATGAAGTCCATGCTTTTATTTCTTTGTGATTTGGCTGCCAGGGGAGTTTGTATTTGAGAGGGTGTAGAAGTTACGTTGGGGTACAGAGACATGTTTATGCCATGGAAATAAAAGCAATCTATATCCCAGCTGACCATTTCTCAAGTCCTGTGTCATATGGCCCAGGTAGAGGAAATGGAGGCCTCCTCCTGCCCCGTGCACTCCCCCGCAAGTGGCTGTGGCAGAGGGAATATTCAGAACCATAGGACAGGAAGTGCCATAGACTCAGTGACCCAAGAAACCAGGAGGAAGTCGGTCAAAAGCATTTGTCAGAGAGCTACCAGAGAAATGCTCACAGGCAAAAGCTTGTCCAGGGTTAACCAATATAACCCCCAGACTGCCCAGGGTCATGTTGGAGGACAGCAAACCTCCTGAGACCCTAATTGATGCCAACAGCGGTTAAGCACGGACGTTTTGCTCTTGTAGGAAGAGAGATTGAGAACCTTCCACTGCAATCAGTTTGCAAGCCTTGGTCTCATGCAATTTAACCATTATAACCACAGAAGTGAAAGCAAAGAGGAAAATAAAAGAACACAATTCAAGCAAGTGTTGCAATGGGGCATTTCCTTTAGTTCCACCTGACGGAAGGTTTCCTAATTTCCCAGTGAAGACGAATTAGAAATTAATAGAAAAATATTCCCTCTGTCGTTTCTAGATCGTTATGTGCAGGGCTGAGGCCAACTGTTTGGGAAACTGCATGTATCAATTGATGAGCTTAGCCACTCTCCATTGATTTTTTCTTCGTTTGTACAAGATTCCAACTTTTAGAAGCTTCTTCAGGCGAGGTTGCACAAGTGCCTGGCGAGATTTTGCAGCCGATCCCTGCCCTAGCACACAGCAGGCCTCATTGTGTGTTGGCTGAAGAACCACGATCAATCATCACTGTTATAATTCTGGGCCCAGCATCTTTGAGGATGCTGCCTTGATGGTAGTTGTTACTCTCTCACTCTGATACATGTTACAGTCTCTATGGTAATTGTCAATTTTTCTAAACTTGATAGAAAACACACATGTAAGTGTGCCATGATTGCTAGTTATTCTTGAATGTTCTTATGCCCCCTTTCCCTCAAGGCTTTATTAAAACCTCTGAATGCTAGCAGAGTCATGGCCACCTAGAAGAAAAACTACATTTCCATGACTCCCATGTGCAAATAGATGTGGCCAAGTGATTAAGATTTTGCTAATGGATATAAATAGAAGGCATGGGTCCAGCTTCCAGGGAGTGTTTGAAGGGATGGGCTGGCCCTCTTCCTTTCTCTCTCCTTCTTCCTCCTGAGTCTCACTCAACTATGATGGCTGAAGCCAGAGGAGCCATCTTGGACCACAAGGTAGAAACTGTTGGTTGAAAATAGGTGGAACAACATGATTAAAGGAGTCTAAGTTGAGAGAGGGTGTGTAGAGGGGATGAAGTAAAGTAAGACAAAAATACCCAGCATAAAATATATGTTCAGACAAGATCTCTGTGATTGCTTAGAAGCAGAATTGCTTGCACTCAAATAGTCAAGAGCCCATTAAGGCCCCAACCTGGCCTATAAATGCCTTTGACCACTCAACACCTAGGGTGATCCAGCCACCACCAAGGCTGGAGATCTGGGGACAGGGGGCAGGGGGCTATAGGGAGGTGCTTTAAGAAGGGCATGCACTTCAGAGGATCGTGGACATGGAAATATGTCCTAAGGAGGAGAGCCAGGGTCGACAACTAACAGCACACGGGGAGTCCTTCCCAGTAGGAATGAGGGTCTACCAAAAGACCTGACATTTTTTCTTTTTCTGCCCAGAGGTATCTATCATTTTTAGGGATAAGCAACCATTGTTTAATTTTTACCCTCTTCTTAAATGGAAGAAATATTTCTTTGGGTGAATGATATCAGGTGACTTAGATTTTTTTTTTTTTTTATATAGGCCCTCAAAGCATGAGCAGCCATGCCCAGACCTGATGAAGAGCACTAGGGATTATCTGAAAGCCCTGGACTTAGATACATGAATCTGATGGAACTTTGGGATTCTTTCTGTGAGAGAGAGAGAGGCTGAGTGTGTCTTACACATTGAACTAGAGGGGGACACGGAGATGCTCGATGGCCAAAGACCTAATTGCCTTCCAGAATCTATTCTCCCCTTTCAGGACTAAGGGCTAAAAAGATAGCCGTGGTACGTATGATATCTAGGAAGAGTCACTGAAGGAGACAACAAGGCCATATCCTGCCTCCCTTTTTTATATCCTGCTGCCTGGAATGCAGATGTGATGGCTGGTGTTGGATCCTGTTGTGTGCTGAGAATATGGAACGTGAAAGTAAAAAGTGCTGGAGGCCCTGATCATGGTGGAGTTATCACGCTAGTCCTGGATCACCTACCCAATGGGAGATTACATCAGTTTTCACTGAGTTTAAGCCACTTCTAGCCTGAATTTTCAGTCACTTACAGCTGATTCTGACTCTAACTGCTCTTGGAAAACATTTTCACTATGGAAAATTGAAGATGTGCATTTGCAGGGTGCACCTTCAGACAACATGGTGGGAAAGATGGTTTGAGGGGAGGAAGAAAGGCATTGGCACAATATGGTGCCCTCAAGCCTGCCATTTGCTTTATAAAAATTATTTGCAAAAAAAAAAATCGGTCTACATTTTTACCCAATGAGAGATTGCTCATTGCTCTATAAGTGAAACATCAATGTAATCGCTCTTCTTTAGAAATTAAATGTAGTCTAGAAGTGAAACCAATTCTTTTTCCGTTCTCTTACTCATTTTAAAAGAAGGCAATCACATGAGTAACACTTTTTTGAAGACTCAGTCATTGTTTCCAGTCTCATGCATTCCCTAGCAATTGCTTTATCTTAAGCAACTTTCACAAATTGCATCAACATACAAGCCTGATACAAATTTAAGCTCAATAAACCAAAGAAAGCAAGGGTGTGGTGGTGGGAATTTCTCCTGAAACAGTCAAGTGTACACTGTGTGGGCTGCCCCCATCTTTATCGTTTTCCATAAAAGGCTTGAGAGAAGGAAGTTAAGTCACAACCCCATTAGGTAATGGGCTATGCATTAACATAATTTATCTGGAATGAGGAAGAGAGAGAGGCAGCTATGAAAGATTTTCCTCAACAGCATATTCCTCTTTGCTGCAAAGCTGTCTCTGAAACATCAGGTGACACACAGGAAGAAGCCTGGAATCCTCACCCCTCCCATGCCAAGGGCTTTCTGGAGGTGCACGGTCTTTAGAGCCACTGAATGTGTTCCCAATAGTGCAATTTAAAGCCAATCCTCACCAACCTGATTTCTAGTTCAGGGAATGGGAACAGTCAGAAGGTGCTTGCTGCAGAAAGTGAGGAGCTTTGGCTTCACCCAGACCTGGTTGTGAGTACTGAGTCTTGGCTCAGATAATTGTGTGGACTGTGAGGTGGTGCGGAGATGGTTATGCACTCTGAACCCAAACTTCTTTGGTTCCAATTCTGCCTCTGCTACTTCTTTGCTGTGTAGCTTTGGGCATGTTATCTTACCTCTCTGCCCTCCATCATTTCATCCACAAAATGGGGATTTGCCTGTACCAGATTCAGCGGGTTGATGAGAGAGACTCATGCAGATGTATTGTCAAGTATACCCAATGGCATGTGGCACATTGTAAGTCCTAAATTATAATTCAATGGAGTTAGTGAGGTACTAGTTACACCTGGAGAGGAAGATCTAGGTTTGAATCTCAACCTTTCTACTTACTAGCTAGTTGACTTTGGAGCTCTGCTCACCTTGTCAGCCTGTTCTGTCTATCTTCCTCTGGCTGTCTATGCTTTCATTGTACTGATCGTCTTTTGGTTTCTCTAGCTCTCTTTATAGCCTGTATATAATATTTCCTCTGGTTGGGATGCTTTTTATTAATTATTATAATGAAAGATCACTTTCTTGGGGAGCCCTTGGGTGACTCAGTTGGTTAAGTGTCTGCCTTTGACTCAGGTCATGACCTCATGGTCCTGGGATCAAGCTCCGTGTCGGGCTCCCTGCTCAGTGGGGAGTCTGCTTCTCCCTCTTCCTCTGTTTCCCCTCACTCCACAACCCCATGCTTCTGCATACACTTGCATGTACTCTCTCTCACTCTCTCTCAAATAGATAAATTTTTTTTAAAAAATTTAAAGTTACTTCTTTGGGAAGGCTATGTCCATCTTCCCAGACCAGGTTCAGTTGCTGTTATATCTCGTAGCACTCTCTGCAACTCTCCTCCAGAGCGCTCTTCATAATCACAGTGAATCACTCATTTGTGCTATGATTCCTGGCTTTGTGGAAAGACTATGAGCTCTGGGATGTGTCTCTCCATCCAATGTTTATACTAGCGTCTGGCTCAGAGTAGACATTCAATATCTGCTGACTGGATATATAGATAAACAAAATGAGTGTGAACACAATTCCTTTTTCCGCTGGCTTAAAAAATGTGAGCTCCTTGAAGGCAGACCATATTTCATTAATCTCTGCAGCAAGAGCCTAACACAGTGTTGGCAAATAGTAGGAACTCAATAGATTTGTTAGTGAATGAGTACATTGTGTGAGAGTGATCCAAATCCAGTTCACTATAATGCAACATTCTGATTTGAAAATGCATACCAAAAAAAAAGAAAAGAAAAGAAAAGAAAGAAAGTACATACCACCATCTCTTTAGAGAAGCTTTCGTTGAATACAACCTTATCTATACAAATGTCACCTTTTTGTCTCTATCAAGAAAGTATTTACCTTTCTTCTTATATTAGGAATATCTTACTATGAAGAATAAGACTAAGATTGAAAGGACTGTGATTCTGAAGATTTTTTATTTCAGAATCTCTTTATGCTCTTAAAAACTACTGAGGATCCCAAGAAGCTTTGGTTTATGTGGGTTATATGGAATATATTAGAAAATAAAACTGAAGAGCATGTAAAATATTTTTGTTTAAGATGACAATGAGAAATTCAATATACAGTGACATAAAACAACTAATTTTTATGAAATTAAGACTGAAAAGATTAAGATGTTTATTTGTATATAATAGCAATGAGAAACTCAGCACACATTAGCAAAAAATAACAAATTTTAATGAAAATTTATTACATTCTCCTAACAGATCTTTTGCCCAAGCATGATTTTTGCCACGTAATGCATCAACCATTTGGAAAATACTGATTCACAGAGTGAATATTTGACTCCACCATACTTAAACTATGGGCTGTACGGTATCTAAATACCTCGTTTGTTAATGCTAGTGACCTCCTCAGAGAGGTCTTTAAGTGCCAGGAGGTTGTTAGGTTTACATTAACAGATAGAAGTTCTCCCAAATTCTAAGTTTGACTTGAAGTTCACATTTTTATCTTTGGCAGCAGATAATGTCTGTTGTTTTCCTTGAAGTGACAAGCTCTCTTTATTCAATCTCAAGGAAAAGCATGTCAAGTAGCCAACTTCAAATAACAATAGTTTGTTGTCAGTTGTCTGTCAAGCAAAGATGATGTTCCACGGGGAAAGGAGTGATTTCAGATTGTAACTCAAACAGTTGTGTATGTGTTGGAGTAACGTGTCCCAAGTGCTTTCTGCGTACTTCCTATTTCATCACACAGAACATTGAAAAGATATCTCTTCAAAGGATTGAGATTAACAAAATTTAATCATTTCGCCTACTTTGAAGTGTTTTTTTGTGTGTTTTTGTTATTTATTTTTAAGGATTACTTATTTATTCATGAGAGACACAAAGAGGGGCAGAGACATAGGCAGAGGGAGAAGGAGGCTCCCTGTGGGGACCCCGATGCGGGACTCTATTCCAGGACCTGGGGATCACACCCTGAGCCAAAGGCAGGTGCTCAACCACTGAGCCACTCAGGTGCTTCTGTTTTGTTTTATTTTTTGAGGACATGAAACCACATTATTCCCTCTCCCCCCCCTTTTTTTTTCTGGTGATGGAGAACACAGTGACTATTAGTAAGGTCAGAGACCTTGCCTTGCTTGGTACCAAGACAGCAGTTATTCTACTTACTTTTGTTTTTGCACCATTAGTGCGAACGTCAACCCAGTGAAACAGCCAGACAACCTCTTGGTATTATTAGTCAAATAGCTCTGATCTCGTGGACCCCCAAAAGGATCTCAGGGAAGCCCCAGGGCAACAGACTACTCTTTGAGAATCACTGTGGTCGGGTATTCTGATATTAAATGAAGGCTCGCCGACATCACATGGATGACATTCACACCAGTAGAGTCTTTTAATCAAGCATCTTTTCTGTACTGCCTCCCTTCTCAGGAACAAATAAACCCAGAACAGATTGTGACAAAAGTGTATGATGGCTGGGTTTTAGGTCGACATTCAAGAAATGTCTTTAAAATAATTATTAATATAAAAAAGAAGTCTCAGGGGTGCCTGGCTGGTTCAGTCGGTGGAGCCTGTGATTCTTGATCTCAGGGTTATGAGTTTGAGCTCCTCATTGGGTGAGGAGATGACTTAAAAATAAAATCTATAAAAAAGAAGAAAAAAAGAAGTTTCAGAATGTCTTTTTAAAAAGTTCTACCCCTGGGATGCCTGGGTGGGCTCAATCGTTTAAGTGTCTGTCTTCACCTCAGGTCATGATCTCGGGTCCTAGGATCGAGTCCTGCATCAGGCTCTCTGCTCAGAGGGGAGTCTGCTTCTCCCTGTCCCTCTGCCCCTTGTCCCTGCTCATTCTCTCTCTCTCTCTCTCTCTCTCTCTCTCTCTCTCTCACATAAATACATAAAATCTTTTTTTAAATTTTGGTTAAAAATTTCTATGTTTTCTAAAAACATATCAGAATTTGATATGGCAATCGTAATTGGAGTGAATAACTACAAAATCCCCTTTGCGTGTACTTTTGGTGGGTTTTTCCCTAAGGACTTTTTATGAATTATTTTGCTGTGACTTTAAAACATTGGTGTGATAAGGCTGCACAGGACTTCTTATCATCTTCATTTTACAGGCGAGGAATCTGAGAATACGAGACTCACCCATAGTCACAGAGGACATTGGAGATGGGACTAGGGCTGTACTCCTGATGAACTTGTCAATGACTTTCCTTCCTGCTCTCAAGTCACTCAGTCTGTCACGCCTCAGCAAACATGTTTCACTTTAGTAAAACCGAGAAGATTCCCGTAAAGGCAGAAGCTTTGGAAATCCCTAAGGTGGAGTTTACAAAATAACCGAAAACTTGCAGGAAAAGTGTGACTTCTGTGGACCTTTCCCATGTTCCATTTCTGCTGATAGGTGGAAGGTCTTAGAAAAGAAATTCTCTATGCCTGGGCCACACCACTTGCTAAATTTGGAATTCCAGATTAGAGGAACACCCTGAATGACTGAGCCTTCCAGCCCGAATGTCCTGGAGGTGCTCATTCTGAAAGTACAGATACGTTTTTTTCTTGTTCCTCGTTGCAGCCAGAGGGGAAACTTGGCTAAGGAGTCCGCTGCCACTGGCCTGCTGTGAGCTATTGGTGATATGGTCTGGAGATGTAGGTAGAATGTGTCCAGGCGGAGAAAGATGTGGGTGGACATTGGTAATGAGCAAAAAAGAAGGGAAATGTGACCCTCTGGTCCTGTAAACAGGATCGGGGCTTTTTGTTTTTTGTTTTTTTAAGATTTTATTTATCTGAGAGAGAGAGAGAGAGAGACAGAGAGAGAGAGAATGAGCCAGGGGGTAGGGCAGAGAAAGGAAGAAGCAGAGCAGGGGACCCCCCAACAGGGGACTTGATCCCAGGACCCCAGGATCATGATGTGAGCCAAAAGCAGATATTTAATTGCCTGAGCCACCCAGGTGCCCCCATAAGCAGTTTTTAAAACATCATGTACATACTCACCAGCCTGTCCCAGGTAACAGGATCTTCTCCGCCTGCCACCAGTGAGTGATTGCCATAACACTGTTGCGTGTATGTGACCCATATTTCACCTCTCAAAGGCAGATGATGATCCCTAAACACAAGGACCCCCAGTCTTCTGTAGAAAGGAGCAAGTGTTTTCCCTCCTCTTCTGTGTCAGATGGCCCTGTCCTCATGAAAGTGCACTTATTTTTCCCTTCCCTATGATTTCCACTGTGCCCTCTATTCTGTAAGTCTGGGCACAGGATTTCAATGGAAAGTGCAGGTGAAGTGTTTCTGAACGGAGTTGCCCGACCCAAGCCACCTGGAGGGCAGCATCTGAAAGTCTCCCTTCTGCACCCCGAGTCTCAGGGTCAAGGAGAGCACAAGAGTCACATTGTTTGCTTCTTACCGTTGGGGAACAGAAGCTTGCCTGGGTGGAAAACCATGTTCTCAGACAGCAGTTTGCCTGGGAGTTGCGATGACATTGTTATTCTGTGCCAAGAATATCAATCAAAAGTCCCTCTCCCGTGAGCCATCGGTGAGATCCCGGGCATGCACATGCAAGCGGAATTCGTGAGCCTGCTGTTTGGGGCCAGTGTAAACGTCAAGGCTGAGTGTTGGAATTAACTATTTCCTCTGTCACAATCTGGTTTTCCTCTCTCTGCCTCCACCCTGGCTCCTTTCATATAATCTCTTGACGTCCCAACCTCCACCATGCCCTCCATCCTGTTTGTTTCTACATTTACTGTTTAGGAGTATAATCATTTGGGATGAAAAGGGATATTAAAATCTGGGCAGGATTGAAAAGTCCCGGACCACAGTCCACAAGACCTAGACTCGGTTTACACCATCATGTATTAGCATAGACCAAGACCTGACTCGGTTTACACCATCATGTATTAGCATAGACTATGTATAATACATAGACCTTGTCTTAGCATAGACCAAGCCACTAACTTCTCTCTGCTTGAGTTTTCCATCACCAACTGGGAATAACAATACTTATTCTGTCCCCTTTGTAAGACCCTTGTAAGAATCAATTGCTATGATATAGCACCATTTGACAAGATGTGTCATCCTGGTATACAGAACAGTGAGCGGTGCACATAGCAGTTGCTCCATAAACATTTGTTAATTGGGCGGCTGTATTGGGAAATGTTTTGCAAACTGTAAAAGCACTGTACAAATGTTTTTGTTTTACTTCTCATAGATGACACTAGTAGTGGGCAATGCTTCAGGCCCTGGCTTCTGTTGTGTGTGGTGTAGGAACAAGCTAGGTCTTGTCATAACCGGGGTTGCAGTGAATCTTTTTCCAGCCCACAGCATCTGTTTGGGTTCTGTGATCCCATGTCTTTGTGTGGTTCTGACCTGCTGCCCAGCAGATTGCGCTAAAGGGAACTTGGTGTATAAATGCAGTTGCTGGCAAATAAACTCCGGTCTCCAGAGGACTGATCTTACAAATTCATGACACATTTTCATATACCACAAATGACACAGATACTGGCATTGGGTATTTTATTGGTCTGGAAAATGTCAAAGGAGTTCCAGATCAAACAAGGGGCAACAGTTATTACAGCATTATGGCAAATGAAATAAGTTTGGAAACATTCTTACAGAGAATTCTCATTTATGCCATTGTCACGGAGTGAATTGTATCCCCCACAAATTTCTGTGGCGAAGCCCTAAACCCCAAAGTAAACTGTATTTGGAGATAGGGCCTATAAGAAGGTAATTAAGGGTAATTGAGGTAATAAGGGTCTGACCCTGATCTGATAGGACTGGGATCCTTATAAGAAGAAGAGACACCAAATGTCTATCCCTCATGTTCTCTGTGTCCATCCCACTCCCCACTCCTTCCACACGCCATAGAGGCACATGAGGACAGATCAAGAAGGTGTCAGCCTATGAGCCAGAAAGCAAGCTTCCACCAGTAATCTAACTGGCTGGCACTTTAACCTGGGACCTTCTAGGCTCCAGAACTAAGAGAAAACAAATTTCTGTTGTTTGAGCTAGCCAGTCTATGGTATTCTGTTTGGCAGCCTGAGCAGAATGAAACAGATTTTGGTACAGAGTTAGGGTGCTACTATAACAGATACCTAAAAATGTGGGAGTGACTTTGGAGCTGAGTGATGAGAAGAAGCTGGAAGAGTTTTGGGGTGCATGGCCAAAAATCATACATTGTCTGGAAAGGACTGTTGGTAGAAATGTGGACATTGATGGTAGTCGTAGTGAGGGCTCAGGAAGAAAAGAGGAGAGCTATAGAGAAAGCCTCCTTTATCTAGGGGAACACATATCCTCGCAAAATGCTGGCAGCAACCTGCACATTCAAGGCCATTCTATTGAGGTGTGGGATAGAAATGAGAAAGAGGTTATTGCAAACTGTCCTTGTTATACTGTGGCAAAGGACTCAGCTCAACTGTGTGCTGAGTGTTTTTTTGTGGAAGGTAGAACTTGTGAGCAATGAAATTTGAAATTTAGCTGAGGGTATCTCCAAGCAAAGTACTGAAGGAGCAGCTTCTCTTGACCACTTACAGCAAAATGCAAAAAGGGAGCTAAATAGAAGGAATTATCAAGCGAAAATCAAGTGAAGATTTGGAAAATTCTGAGTACAAAGTGATGAAGGTATTCAGAAGAGAACACTAAGGGTGTGGCTGAACAACCCTTTGATAAAGAGATTAGCGTGGGTGTGAACCGCAGATTTAAGCAGCCATTTTAGTGGGAAAGCCCAGAATAGAGATGGGATTATATCACCAGAAACACAATCATCGGGGGTTAAAAGGAACCAAGAAAATGAAACAGAATGAATGCAGGCTCTCAGACTTCTGGGATTCTATAGGATGAGACAACAGAGCTATTCAACTATAAATATGTGCTAACTTTCAAGAAGAGGGAAGAATGACCCCGAGGGTGATTCAGAGATCATTAGGGTTTTCACTCCCACCATATGTCCAGGGGCAGGGCTGGTTCCTTATTGGTTTCAAAGGGTGGAGAGCATCTCCTAGGTGTTAGCAGGCCAGGCTACCCTGGCTCAGAGCCTAGCTGTAGGACCACCACCTAGGGCCATGAGGGTGACATTGCCACTCCAGTAGGCCTGAGGAGGACCACTGAGCCAAAGAGGATTATTCTTGAGCCATGACGTCTAATGAAATTTACTTTGCTGGGTTTGGGACTTACTTGGGACCTAATACTCCCTTTCTTCTTTCTAGTTTCTCCCTTTTGGAATGGGAATGTCTATTCTCTATCTGGCCTACAATCATATCTTGGAAACACATACTTTATCCAGTTTCACATATATACAATCAGAGAGAAAGTTTGTCCCAGGATGAGTTTCACTCATATCTTTTGCGGGTGAGAAAGACAAGAATCTGGGGGGTCAGAGGGTAGAATGTAATGGACTGAACTATGTTCCCCCTCAAATGCATATGTTGTAGTCCTAACTCCCAGTGTGACTGTACTTGAAGCTAATGCCTAGAAGGAGGTAATAATAAAAGTTAAGTGAGGTCATAAAAGTTGGGCTTTAATCTGATGGGATTGGCCACCTAACTAGAGGTGGAAGAGACATCAGAGGTCTCTCTAATCTTCTCCTCCCTCCTTCTGTGTGCCATGGAGGAAAGGCCACATGAGGATGGATCAAGAAAGTGTTTGTCTACAAGCTAGGAAGAGTTCTCACCAGGAATCAAATTGGCAGGCATCTTGATCTGGGATTGCAGCCTCCAGAACGGTGTGAAAATAAATTCCTGTGGTTTAAGCCACGCAGTCTCTGGTATTTTTTTATGGCCATCCAAAGTGACTAGTATTACACTCCTCTCTTCTTGCTTTGTCTGGCTCACCTGTGAGTCGTTACCCTGACATCCATCCCTCTGTCTCATCCTATGTGTAAAGTCACATTTCAGCCCGAGAGTGGACTGGGTGCATGTGTTTGAATATCCCTGTGATCCAAGCATGATGGAAAAGAAGAGAAAAGGGCAGCTACGATCTACTGAATGACGATGATTACAGAGAGCAGTTCTCTTCCCTGCCTGGTCCCAGATAATTCAGGTATCTTCCATTAAACTCCAGGGAGTGAAAGAATATATGTTATTTCAGCCAGCCTGTGGGATTTTCTGCAAACCACATGGATAAGGTCTGGGACTTTCTATTAGAGCTGGTTTTATTAAAACAGTACTTCCAGAGTTACTTATGACACAACACCTTTGCACACACCACTGTTACTGCTACTTGAAGCTGCACCTGAGTGGCATTGCTCACAGACACGCACAGGGAAACAACTCTTTGGGAGAGTGGGAAAACTGTGTTTTATAGGACATGGTGACAGAACAAGAGTGAAAACTGCATTTAGGATCTTAGGTTTCATTCTCAACCTCTAATTTTTTGAAAGATCGGGGCTACAGTCTTGGTATTTAGCACAAAGATTAAAATGATTTGACATAAATGAATCAAAGTCTCTCACAGCTTTCTCAAATGTTAATGTTCCTCCAAATCACCTGAAGAGCCTATTAAAGTACAGATTTTGATCTAGTGGGTTTGGAATAGAGCCCCAGATTCTTTGTTTCTAACGGGTTTCAACTTGTGTATTGACGCTACCAATCTAGCAAGGGTCTAGTATACTGTGCATTAGACTGATGTTTTCTCCATGGATAAAACACCATGTGAGATTCAGTTGTTGCTTTATTTTGCAGTACATCAGAACACCCCCCACCCCCCCCAAAAAAAATCTTTGCACTTAGAAGAACTAAGGATTGTAAAATAATTTCAGCAGCAAGTGCTTGACATGAATACATGTGCTTAATACTGATGGATTGGCTGTTGCCAGGAAAGTGGATCTTCAGAGATGTATAACCGATATCTTCCAGGGATAGAAAATAATACATCCTGTTGTAGGGGATCTTGAATTCTGTGCATTTAGAGACGAGACAAAATAATAGTGTCAGAGCCAATGAGGAAGCATGGCGAATATGAGACCAGCAACAGAGCTCCTTTGCAAATAGGCACTCATCTGGGGTGAGGAATTGGTTTGGGAAATGGTAAGGAAGGTTCATTTCATAATTTTATGCCTAGGCCCCTCTTGGAGTGAAGGAAAAGCATTGAACAGTTTGGCAAGAGTAAAGCTCCTGGGTAAAACTGGAGTCCTTATTTGCAAGACTTGGTAAGAATGTGGGTGTACTATTGTTTATTTCCCTATGATTTATGACAAGCAAATTCCTATTGCTGATTACACCTCCCTGGCCTACTCGGGATTGCTCTCCCTCCAGACACCAGAGCCTGCCAGAACTAGGCTTGCCTGTGGGTGGAACTAGGAAATTCCCGGGGGTCAAGGGAAGGCTAACCTACTTGAAGCAATCATTTTAGAATATGTGTAAATACACACAGAGACACATATTATGTATGAATATTAGGTTGGAGATTGTAATTAGTTAAGTTTTGAAACTCAAGAGCATTTTTTATTTTAAAAATGTGCATGGGGCACCTGGGTGGTTCAGTTGGTTAAAGGTCTGACTTCAGCTCAGGTCATGATCTCCAGGTCCTAAGATGAAGCCACACATCCAGCTCTACATTCAGCAGAGTCTACTTGTCCCTCTCTCTCTACTCCTCCCCCTATTCATGCTCTCTCGCTCTCAGATAAATAAAATATTTCCAAAAAACTGTGCTTTGTCCATCCATTCTTACTGAATCAGATTCCTCAGAAGCATGCACGAGAAATCAGGTTCATAGAGTTCTAAGTGTTTCTGTTGAATGTTGGATGTTAGAAATAATATGGTATCATATTTGTTGCCAATAGCCTGAGTTGGTTAAAGGCAGTGTGCTTTTTTTGGGTATTTCCTTTTTCTTTTCTTTTTTTTTTTTAATAATTTGTTTCTTTTTTTCTTTAAATTTTTATTTATTTATGATAGTCACAGAGAGAGATAAAGAGGCAGAGACACAGGCAGAGGGAGAAGCAGGCTCCATGAACCGGGAGCCCGACGTGGGATTCGATCCCGGGTCTCCAGGATCGCGCCCTGGGCCAAAGGCAGGCGCCAAACCGCTGCGCCACCCAGGGATCCCTCTTTTCTAAGTTAGACTTGACCCTGGAATTGACACTCTGTCAGCAGGTCCCTATGACTATTGCTAGTGGTAAAATCAGCTAAAAGTTTTGTGGGTAATTGACTCGGAGCAGGTATCCTCAGGATGAATCCATGCCAACTCTTTTCCCAAAGAATCTCAAATTTCTGGTTCTCTTGCCATTATATCCATGAGTAGAAATTCTCAGCATTGCAGAAAAATCTGTTATGTTCCAGGAGAGAAATTTTGGGTAAGATTCAGTCTTGAAAAAGTTCCATGCTGTATAACAAAAAAAAAAAAAAAAAAAAAAAAAAAAAAAAAAAAAAACCAAAACAAACAAACAAACACCTGTTCCTGCCTACTTCTAAGCAAACTCTGTAATAGTTTAGAAAGGAAAGGAAAAAATATTTCAAGGCCAACTTTGGCGCTTAGGAACCCCATCTAATGGCTCCTGTCTCCAAATTTCCTTTTACAATAAGGACCCCTTCAAGAAAAAAAAGTCCTTTACAGGTTGTTTTCAAAAGATCTCCCTAGGAGATGGAATTAAAGAATGAGGTCAATTGTCCTTGGTGGTGGGTAAGTCGAGGCCTCCCTTAGCATAGACTTCCAGTGCTTCTCAGCATGCTTGCTTATACCAACTGGAACTCGGACCTACAGTCACTGCCAATCATACCATTCAAGTGTATAATGAAGTTCAGCAAGTCATTTCTGTTTCACTGATGTAACACAGATTGGGCCATGTTTCCTGGGACGGAGAGGTTAACTTGAATCTGGCTAGGGCAGATGTCTCTAAAATTTTGCACGCATAAAATAGAGAGATATTGGACTGATGAAAGGCACAGCCCAGCAAAATAACATAATTAGGGGGGATACCATCTTAGCTGCTATGCCTCTAACATTAAACATTACATAGATACTGGCAAGGGACATATCACAATACGCATATGTACCTCAAAGGAAAGAAGGAAAGTCGAATGAAAACAAAAGACCTCTAAAGGATATATTGAGCCATACAAGACAAAACCTACACATCTCATTTGTTATTTTTCCATTTGATAAAATGCATAGATCAGTGACAGATTTCTCCTTCTTGGGAACATTCCAAGGACACACACAAGAAAAGCAGTAAGTGACACAGAACTTGCTGATGGTCAATAAAGAAGTAAAACTAATTATCAACTAATTTATATGGATCAGATGCCTTTGATGGATATCTCATCAAACCTGAGGTGTCACTCAGAAGACAAATTTGCTATTTCTGTCTTCTGAATTTGCAAGGGGAGATTACTATATGTTTTTTAAATGAGTGTTCTTTTAGGTGACTCTAAGAGAAATGCATTTTAAGTTTACCTGTGTTATCAATGTGTATGTGCAAATATACAATGAGCAGTATCCTTTGCAATTTCTGTATTTACATCAGGCCACACTGATTCACCTGTTAGGTATTGTTTGACAGGTTTGGTTGCCTTTGTCCACCATTTTCTTTGCTCCTAAAAACTGGTTGTAATACAAAAGTTCCTGGTATATTGAGGAAACAGAAATGATTACTTCTGAAATTCTGATAGGATTCTGTTCCTAATGACAGAAGCCAACTCTGAGGTAGCCAGGGGATGAATTTAAACAAAGAGAGATTTTAATTTCACACATGATCTGTTTTGTGTCTTTCCTCCAAACCACTAAGACATTAAAATTTAGTTTCCATTTCTGTTTCTCATTGTATTGACTCTCCAAAGTAAAAATCAAGTAGTCTTTGGAGGCTTCTGAAGTTTGCTAGATAATACAGGTATTGAAAGAGCAGCTAATTTTGATTGGGTTCTGAGTATGAAACTTTCTGAATGGTCATAATGACTTTCCAGAACCTTCAGGGTTGGTAATTCTACAGAAATGTGAGGTGACTTGCCTGACTTCTCTTAGGGTACATCAGTATGAGTTAAACTTGGGATTGATGGTAAGGTAGAGAAGTAGTGGTTCAGTTTTAAGTTTACCCAAACTTAATTTGTGTTTTTATTCATGTATATATTCATTCAGGATTCATTTTATGCCCACTATAAGCCTGTGTTCTGCAAGATACTGGTGTATGAAGATGAATAAACTTGTCCCCAAGGAACAAATAATTTTAAAGTTAAAAGATTAAAAAAAATACAATTTGCACTGAAGAAGAAAAGAACAGATAACCTGTAAAGACAAGAAATCTAGATAATCTCAAAATTTTCAAAGGGGCACCTGGTAGCTCTGTCAGTTAAGCGTCTGCTTTCAGCTCAGATCATGATCCCAGGGCCCGCAAATGGACCCCTGCATCGGGGTCCCTGCTCAGTGGAGTCTGCTTCTCCCTCTGACCCTCTCTCTCTCTCTCTCTCTCTCACACACTCTCTCAAGTAAATAAAATAAAATATAAAAAAGAAAAAAAAAGAATATTTCTTCGAAATTCTAAATGCCAAAGACAATAGAGCAACTTACAGAATTGAAGAGGAAAATTTGTGATCAATCCACGCTCCATGTGCAGTCTCCATAATGGAGCTCAGAAAAATATATCCGCACATACTCTTCCAAGGGAGAAAATGCTTGAACTCATACTAGAGCCAATCAAAACTTGAATAAATTAGTACCTTAAATTGAAATGAATTAGCACCTTATATAAGACCATAAATGAGCAATGAAATGAATGATTTCAAAACTGAGGGTGGCTGTCAAAAAGGGAGTGATAATACATAATGTAAAAACAATATTTTTCAACAAATATTTATTAGAGCCCTCTGATAAACGAGGCACTGTTCTAGATGATGAGATCACAGTAATAAATTAAATAGACAAAAGTTGAATAGAATAAAAATTCTGCCTCATGGAACTTATATTTAGTAGTGGGATCAGAAAATGAACAAGATAAAATCAATGAAACGTGTACTATGAAATAACCCGATAGCATTTCTTGGGGCACAGTATCTCAGATTTGATGAACAAAATTTAGAAGTTGGATAGAAAAGAACAGAAGTGAGTAAAAGAAGGATAAATTCCTTCGGTAGAAACAAGAAAAAAGGGTTTAATTTTTTTTTTTTTTTTTGGTATTTACACCGTGCACCCACCAAACAAAATGTAGGAAAGTTATTTCACTTTTCTAATACTTTTGATAAAGTTACTTTATCAAAGTACATAGCATTTAAGAGGGTATGAAGCACAGTTTATATTAATAGTGGTCATAATATAAAAAGTCAGCAAATCCACAGACATGGTCTTCCTATTCTTCAGCTGGCTCAGTTTCTGCTCTTGCTTGCCTATTCAGGGTATGGCCCTCCAGCCCGAAACTGAAGCCTAGAAGCTGGGCATCACTCTTCACTCCCTCTTCTCTCTCATCCCATATGCCCAACCCATTACTCACCTAATTCTATTTCTCCATCTCTTAAATATGTCTCAATCCGTCTCTCCTTCCTTCCATGCTTACTGCTGCTTCGCTTATTTGTGGCACTACCGTCTCTTACCTGGCTTTCAACCCCTAACCTCAAAACTAGTTTCTTTGCCTCCTGTCTTGTTTCCATCAAATATATTCTTCACAGGAAGACCAAAATAACCCTTCAAAGTCCTCTTTCTCCATAGAGAGATCATAGTATTCCTTCAAAGGCTTTTGAAATGGACAATCATTTCAAAAAAATGATTGTGTCATTTTTCTGCATAAGACACCAACGGCATTCCATTGTCCAGACTCCTTGGTATCGCCCTTTGTAGTTTGATTCTTGATGATCTACCCCGGCTGGTATCACTCTTGTTGACTTTCATATCCCACCATGTGAACATTTGCAATTGCTGAATACTACATCAGGCTCTCTCATCCTGCAGCCCTGGCATAAGTCATTTCCCTCTGTCTGGGGCCATCCCTTTGCTTCTATCTTCCTTTCACTTCTACTTACAAACCTTTCTTGGCTCTCAGCTTTACTAAATCTGGTTGAGTTTCCTTTCATTTCATTAGAAACTTGAACTTATCTATCACAACTCCTACTTATATTTCTGTAAACCAAACTAGATTATAAATCCCATGAAGCCTGTAGACCATACTTGCAGGCCAAAGTTTTACCCAGATGGGCTTTTATTATTAAATAAGATATATTTTAAACAGTAAGTAAATACTTAACTTAAAAACTTAGGGAAGATAATAAAGAATAAGCCAAAGTATATCAGTAGAAGGACTCAATGAAGATTTAAAAAAGACAAAAACAAAAGAAAACAGAAAAACAATCTTTCTTTCTTTTTTTTTCTTTTTAAGACTTTATTCATGAGAGACATACAGAGAGAGGCAGAGGCAGAGGCAGAGGGAAAAACAAGCTCCCTGTGGGGAGTCCTATGCGGGACTCCATCCCAGGACCCCAGGATCGTGACCTGAGCAGATGCTCAACCACTGAGCTACCCGTGTCCCAACAGTATTTCTTTGAAAATAACAAAATAAAGTGAATAAATCTGTGATAAACATAATGAAGAGGAAAGTATACACACAATTGAAAAATTGGTATGAGAAAAGACAATACATATCAAGGATATTTAAAACTGATATTTAGAACATCTTTTTAAATGGTAAATTTCCTGAATAAATATGAATGACCAAAATTGTCTTAATAATTAAGAAGTCTGAAAACTCCAGTAACTATGGAAGAAACAGAAAAGTTCTCAATTTTGTAAAAAAAAAAAAAAAAAAAAAATACTAGGTGGGACCAGCTTTACAACTTTCACATTTTCAAGGAACAGATTACTTAAATTGTTCCATGGAACAGAATAAGATTTTTCAATCTGCCAAATTAATTTTATGTAGATGAAATGATTCTGCTTCAAAAGGCTGAATAAATAACTCAAAACTCCCAAACCGAGTATCTATCTTATCTTTGTATACGGTTGCAAAAGCCTTAAAATAATTACAATCCAAATACAATAGCCCTGTAATAAGTAATCCACTCTATCCAAGGAGGATTTATTCCTGGAACTCAAGAATGACTTAGTGAGAGAAATAGGTTAGCACAGTATATAAATGTATGAAATGAAAAAAAAAAAAAGGAAAGCTGATAAAACCATTTTAGCATCATTCTGGATAAACTAAAATACAAGGACATTTATTCAAAATGCTAGTAAATATCCAATAGCTAAGCTGAAGAGACAAATACCTGCTTCACTAGATTTCTGGCATCCTGAGAGCCCTCCTGATCAAAAATCATATTGTTATATAGGTGACCCTCACATCTAATCAGTGATGACTGACAGTTAATTTTGGTCTAAGCCCTATTAAATTTTCATTTTTGTAGGGCAAAACAATCAAACATTGGCCATTTCTTATGGTTCGCTCTACTGCAGGTACTAAGAGAAAGTAAGTTTGCTAAATAACTTTATCTCTCTCTTTTTTTATCTCTCTCTCTCTCTTTTTTAAAGGATCCTATGTATTTATTCATGAGAGACACACACAGAGAGAAGAGAGAGAGAGAGAGAGAGGCAGAGACATGGGTAGAGGGAGAAGCAGGCTCCCTGCGAGGAGTACGTGCAGGACTCCATCCTGGGGCCTGGCATCACACTCAGAGCCAAAAGCAGACACCCAACCCCCGAGCCACCCAGGCATCCCTGCTAAATAACTTTAGGGAGGACATTGTACCTGTAGAGATAAGCAGCAATGTCTCAGGAACAAACTGGAAATTGTCATGAGTTGCATAGTAAGGAGGGGTCTCTCAACTCCATCTAAACTTCTTTTACCCAGTGCTCAGGATCCAGTATTTCCCAGCACTCTCCTATAAATAAAGTAGGCACACCTGAACTCAAAATATTGTTCCCACCACTAACCCATATTCCCCATTGAGTCCTCTTTAGTAACAGGACAGGAACAAGGCAGGGGGTCCCTCTGCTGGCTCACAGTCCTGGGGTGCATACAGCTGTGATGAGGGAAGCATGGCCCTCCCCAAGGTGCCAAAAGAATGGATAAGAAACAGCTGACTTACTCCCTGTGAGTTTCATCCTGCACCAGGAGACATTGGCTGCAGTTTGCCTGAGTCTTTGGCATGACATTTTGAATCAACTAAATAGTTAATACAAGAAGAATAAAGGAATTAGATTACATAGTACTAGTAATCCTCATAGGTTGTATACTAGTATTCACATCACAAAATAAAATAATCATTAAGAATTGTATTCAGTTTTCAGTTATTTTACTTCACTTAAACCTGGGGTATTTCCAGGAAATGTGTTGTTTGGGAATCCCTTACATCTTGTGAAGATGTGTTAACAGCAGAATGTCTACTCTATCACCCTGAATTTTCATAAGGAGGTAAAACTCTAAAATCATGTACAACAAACTTGATGATCTATATTTATATAACAAAGGGTATTTTTAAATGTGTGTAAGAGAAAAATGAAAAACTAAAAACATAATTGAATATTGCTGGTCTACACTAAAAAAAAAAAGAGATTTGACAAGAGTGCTCTAAAGTTCTGAGTCCTCAGAGGAAACACATTTTTACTAAAAAGTTGGTTGAAATGATTGCTATGGACTGTCAAGCATTTTCAGTGGTTGAAAAGAAAGAATTATTCAGATTTGCACAATACGTAAATCCTAGGTACAAATTCCATTCTTTGTATATACATTACAAAAAATATTTTGCTGAACTCATGCTATTGTGCTTAAAAAGTCATTGATGTTTTAAGATGTGCTGCTTCTGTATTTTGTGTCTCAGTTGTTGGAACATGCAGAACTCATTAGAAATTTTTTTAAGTTTGATAGTGTGGTGGGTGTATGTATAATCAGCTAAGTTTCTCTTCAAGGGGATGAATGAAAGATTTGAGGATACATGCTAACAAGATAATGAATCTGAATGAGGAAATATTTAAAGAACGGAATATTAGTAAACATAGTTATTATCAACAATGAACATGATGAAGGCTATGGATGACTTAGGAATCACGTGCATATACTGTTTTACTCATACCCTACAGTTGTGTTTGGAAACTAATTCTAGTACAGAGTATTTTAACAGGATGACATACCAAGAAGAAAGATCTCAGGACTCTTCTCTATTTTTTTTTCTTTAGATTTTATTTATTTATTCATGAGAGACACAGAGAGAAGGCAGAGACACAGGCAGAGGGAGAAGCAGGCTTCCTGCAGGGAATCTTACATGGGACTCGATCCCAGGGCCCCAGGATCACGACCTGAGCCAAAGGCAGATGCTCAACCATTCACCCACCTGGGTGCCCAGACTTTCCCCTTTTTTTGATCAAAGACAAACGACATGGTGTTCAGATTTGGAAACTGGTTTGCCATGTTTAAAAAAGGTGATAATGCAGCCATTATGTGTAAAAAGGCTGGTTGAACCAAATAAAGCCTCCATACTCTGTATATTACAGATAATGTTACCAGATTAACAGGATATACTAGCCACCAACTTTTTTTTTCTTTCAGAAGAAAAATTGTTTGCTATTCGAGACTGGTTAGGAAATAATCAGTAAACTGATTATTCAATAAACTCATCAATAAGCTGCTGAGTCTTAAGAGTACAAATACTTCTTACATGATTTCTGCTATAAAAGTTCTCTTATCACTTCATTCCAGAAAAGATGCTTGTAATTACTTTATGGCAGTGAAAGCTGAGATATAGAGGGAAAATCAGAGATTTCCCTGAAAGCTGACTGCTTTCCATTGCAACATTTTTAGATGTAAGCCTTAAGGAGAGATTTTTATCAAATGATTTATTTGAATGCAAAATATATTAGAAATAAAAGCATAAGTGAATGTAAAAAATTAAAAAAATAAAGATTTTAAATAAAATAAAATTTTTAAAAGTAAAAATCTCAAGTGTGATTCTCAAAGTGTATAGAAAGCATCTTACCCCAGCAGAGCACAAAACTTCAGTTGGTAAGATTGTTTGTTTCACTGAAACTACATCATCACCATCAACCAAATCTTCACAGCCAGGAGTGGAATGGAAGGTAATGTCTTTTCTTTGTTACTGTCAGAGAAGAAAAAAGCTTGGTAGCATGTCTATGAGCACCTTTTCTGGGAAAGCTATCCAGAAAAATCTCTCCCCTTTACCAACCTTTCTGAAATGGAGTCAATATTCTATTTGTCAATTTAAAAACATTACTACAAACTTTAATGACAAAATTATAATGACAGTTTTATTTTTTTATTTTAATTTCTTTTACAATGACAGTTTTAAATAAAATTTCAGATGAATTTTATATTCCTGCAATATATTTTATGTTGATGACATACGGCTTTGCCACATGTTTGGCTAAATACAAATTTGTAGCATTTGGTCTTGCTATTCCTTCAAAAGATATCATCAGTATCTCTCTACTTAATGTTGTTTTGAAAATACTGGCTAATATATTAAATCATAAAATGGAAATGAAGTATAATTCCTAAAGGACAGGAGATAAAATTACCACTATTTGCAGCTGACAAGAATATAAGCTTAAAAACCTATGAGTATCTACTGAAATATTCTCAGAGTTAATGAGACTTCATTAGCAACTCAGATTTTAGCAGCTCAGAGTTTTAAAATAAGATTTAAGTAAATGGAAAGATATAACTTTCAGTAGTGAGCTAAATTAAGTGCAAAGATGTGAATACCTCTCAATTTGTTGGCTTAACAAAGTTCTGGTCGCAATTCCAGTGGAATTTATTTTGGATGTTAACTTAAAAAAAAAAAAAAGTCAAAAAATTACCTAAAGGAATAGTGGGTAGAAGTGGCTAAGACTTTTTTAAAAAAATTAAAGTGATTAAAAGGATATTGCTCTTTTATATGTAAACATATTGTAAAGTAACATTCAGTAAAATATGACTTTACTGAGAAAATGGAAAGACAGATCTGAAACAAGATAGATGTCAGAAACAGATCCCAAATCTATGGAGACGAGATGGGTGTTTGTAGCTATTAAGGAAAATGAGCTCTTTGAAGAGAAACAATCAGAGAGATACCTACTTCTCTCTCATGAATTGGGTTATTATTTCAGAAGACCTTATAATAATGCCCGGCACATAGTAAACTCCATGTAAGTGTTAAGTAAATAAATAAGATATAAGCCATCAAGACATATTAAGACCTAAAATAAAACATTAAATCTTAAATAAAATACAGATGAATTTGGAATTTCAAAAAAAAAAAAAAAGGGCAAAAATCGGTATTTGGCTACATTCCATCCAACACTAGAAACAAAATACAAAGTAAACAACAAGCTGGGTAAAGTATTTCCAGCAAGTGTGGTAGACAAATATATAAAAAATTTTTACAAGTCTATTGGAAAACCAGTAACACCTCTTGATAAAGTACATGAACACACAAGTTATAAAAGCAGCGTGTAATTCTGACAGACTTATAAAAATAGGAATTCAAAATAATAACAATTTTAAAAAATCAATAAAGGCTCCAAATAATGTTTTAGAATACTAATAAAATATCTTTTATCGAAGTTAAAATGCTTATGGTTGGGACACCTGGGTGGCTCAGCGGTTGAGCATCTGATTTTGGTTCAGGTCATGATCCCCGGGGTCCTGGGATCAAGTCTGGCATTGGGCTCCCCCTGCAGGAAGCCTGTGTCTCCCTCTGCCTATGTCTCTGCCTTTCTATGTGTCTCATGAATCAATAAATTAAATCTTAAAAAAAAAAAATGCTTATGGTTAAAAGGGTCTTGTAATGAAAATCAGTAGGCTTTCTTGCCTTCCCCCTACTCTTGATTCCCAGTCTCTGAAGGCAAGCACTTACCTCTTTGTTTCTTCTCATGTTTATTTTCATCTCTTAGTAATAAGCTTACATTGCTTTTGCTATTTTTGTCACTTTTATACCTTAATTATTGGTCTCTGAAGTGACAAATGAAATTTTAGCTCTCTTGCAACATACCTTCTTCTCCTCTCCCATCCTACTCAGGCCATTAGATAGCGTCTTAAAGTTAAATTATTACATTACTGTGACCATGTCAATATTGTTACCCTCAAAACCAGGTCATGTTTTATGATGATATGTCTTTTACAGTCTTTTGCCTCCTCATGCCCTGGAGTTTCTGATTGCCTTTATTTTTTTATAGCACTAATTGTCTTTATCATATTGTCAACCTCTTTTTAAACTCTTTATCACACCAAGCATGCTGGCAAATCCTCATTTGGACTTAGACTACCCTCCCAGAATCCTAGCTCTTTTTGCTCCAGTCTGGGTGGTTGCTCTGCAAAGATTTGTTTAAAAGATTATATAGAAAAAAAAAGGGTGTGGTGAGACACTCCACCAGGGCTGATGGAGTGTAAACTGTTACAACCACTCTAGAAAGCAAGGTGTCAATATTTGTCAGAAGCTATAAACATTCAAAGACTTTGACCCCGTGTCTTACTTCTGGAAATTTCTTCTAAGAAAATAACCAGACACATTATGCAAAGTTATGTTTCCATGATGATTGCTACTGTGGTGTTTACATGAAAAATTTGAAGTGACTCAAGTGTCCACTTATTGGGGAATTGTGGAGTATTATGGAATACTCTGGATTCATTAAAATTCATTGGTGGGGCATTTTTTTCAATTCTGCTTTGGGGAAACACCTCAAAGAGAGAAGTGGCTTTCTTCAAGCAACTAAAACTGAGGTGATTGTCAACCAGCTGAGCCATGTTATACACATCCAGGAGACAGACTAAGCAAACAAGATCTGTTTTCAAAGTGATCTTCAAATAGAAAGATACAAGCACACACACTGCAAATTCCCAAGTGTTCATTACTGTGGAGTGGCTCTTCACATGGGCGACTCCATGTAGCATGCATGCTCCAAGGGGGTGGCAGGGCTTTATTTTAAAATTTCACAATAGTAGTGATGCTCCCCAACAATGCAGAGGACAACTCTGAGTGGACAGGTATCAAGACTTAGTTGGGTATGTAAAACTGACAAGGAGGGGAGAAGGTGTTATTGGACAAAGGTGTATAGAGTTCACAGCCACAATTATCCTAACTCTAAGGTGCTGGGGAAAGGGTGTGTGGGGAATGAGAAGACTCACCTTGCGGATTATAGGAAAAATGATGTCATCAGGGGAAATCCAGGTTTCATCTGGGATGAGGTGGAGAAGGGTGTATTTGAGAAAGATGTTCCAAATTTCTGAAAGCTTCTTGGCAGCAAAGGAGGCCTACCGGAGAACATGATGGCCAGGGTTAAGGGAAGGTCAGAAGGGAAAGATGTTCCAGAGAATGGTCAGGCTGCTCTGAATGGGATGGAGTACAGACCCAGGTGGGCCAACAGAATTTGTCTTGTAGTGATCCCCAGCAGGAGAAATTCTGGGAGTTGAGGGGTAAAGATGCAGGGCATCAACAGAACCAATAAAACTGAACAGACAGCTCTGGGGTTACAATGAAACTGTACTGAGTTTGTAAAAATGCCTCCACAAACAATTGTTTCAGCGAGCTCAAGTCCACCTAATTGCCCCAGGGTTATCAGGATTTTTAAAGGTTGACTACTTGCACAAATATTTCAGGGGAAAATCCTATGGCTATGTAATTTGAATGAATACTTTGCAAGAGAATGAAGTGTTAGGATTATTTGTTCACTAAAGCAAAATGCACATATTGGGATTGAGGTGCATGAATAAAAGCCTGAATCCAGTAGTTCAAGATAGCGGAGATAGGCCGGGCACCCTGAGGGAACAAGTGGTTTGCCTGGGGGGCATCCTGGGACTGTGTGGAACCCTGGACACATTTTAAGTCAGAGTGGGTCAAGGTGTGGATCTGGCTTCCACCAGAATGGACCTCACTCTGCTGTTGAGGCAAAAATCGGTCAGAAATGGTTCTACATTTGGACTAAAGCAAGGGGTAAATGTCAATTAGTGAAGGAAGACGGAGAGACTCATAAGTAGATGCATACATGAACCACCTGGTGATGTTTGTGCTCTCTCACTTCCCTGAATGTTTATTTTAACCTAGGGCACAATTCAAAGTGAGTGGGATTGTGGGAGGTGAGTTGTTTACATGTGCTTTCTTATTTCTGGCAAATTATCAGGAGCCAATGTGCACAATCCTCTGTAGAGAAGACCATAAAACTGTGAAGAAGACAGTCCAATCCTCTTAGCATGATTAGCATTTTTAATGTTTCCTTGGCCAGAATTTTGAGAAATGGTTTATGTAGATAATAGAAAATGCACTGCATTTTTTGACAAACAATATTCAGAAAACTCACTCTCAGACTAGCTAGTGACCTCATTCCAGATCCCTAAGCAGCCAGGCTGTGTTTCTGAATTTCCCCTGCTCAATACACAATTTTTTTTTTTTATAAATCTAGGAAACATAGTTTGTCCAGTCTCCAAAAGAAACCCTTTTCTGTATTATATACCCACAAACACATCTACCAAAACCAAAGGAAGAATTTCCTTGAGGGCTTAGCACAAAAAGAATACACAATGGATGTACAGATGCAAATTATTGATGGAGGACAAAAACACACCCCAGATCTGTTTGTTACCTCTGTCCTCATCCAGGGTCCAAGGCATTCACAGAGAGGGCTTGTTTTTCACCCTGTTGACATTGTCCAGCCCACTACTCTGAGTTTGCAATGAGGTTTCTATCTTCCTAATACTCGATTTCCATCATCAGAGTGCTCCCAGAAAAATCTTTCACCACCATAAATCACTTTGGCCATTATTGATGCCTGGCCCACAGTTAGACAAACACTGTGAGATCTTGAACTAGAGGGTTAAATGGATTATTCTGGACATCTTTCATGAGAGTTACAGTCTCCTCGTATTTCTTTGCTGTGTTTTCCTTTTCTGAGTGCCTTCTTAATTTCAGTGTAATCATTTTCTCTATCCTTTCCAGTTCCTTGTTAACAAAAGACAGGAATGTTTCTCGTAGAAGTTGTCTTTGTGAACTGACCTTTGCATTTTAAATGACAACGCCACTGTCTTGATTTTTAAAAAGAGTGGAAGGGGAAGTGATCCTGTAGGTCTAACTCTCCTTAGATTTAGATTTAAAGTCACTGAATTTCTTTTTTTTTTTTTTTGAACGTCACAGAAACATTTCATTTAATTTTTATTGAGAAACAAAATGTCATATATCAACAGATCCTATATAACAATTTTGACCTGTAACACTCGGAGAGTTTCTAATGAGTAAAGAATAAAGAGTAACATCTAATGGAAGCATAAGATGTATGCAAGCTCTGGTAAGCATCCTATTATTCTGATCTTTCTTAGGGCCACGTCTTTGCTCATCAAGATTCCAAGGGCTCTGCTGAGAGAAGAAAACCAGGCACCTAAAGCACTATGGTTTAGAGCAGGGGCTTGTGATTAGGAGCCTGGGGTTTAGAACGAGAGCAACTAGGGCTTGAATCCATTGCTCTGATAACTGGATAAACTTGAAAAAGTTTCTTAAACTCCTCACTTCAGTGTGTGTAGGTAACAGATGCAGGTGCGAATAAGTGGGATTTCAAGTAATGGTCCTGAAGGATGGAATAACCATTTTTCTCAAGCGAGGTGAGAATATGGAAAAAAGAGAAATTATATGAGTTTCTTGTTTAAATTCACTGAGCAGGTTGGAAGGGAGATCACTGAAGAGAGATTGTTCTTTCTAAATAGAAGGCACGGCATGACTGTGTCCTCAGGGATGGAAGATGGGAGAAGTAGAGGGAAGATGAGCTGGGGGAGTAAAAGGAGGTTAAGAAAGTAAACAGTGACTAAGACAATCTTTTCTGGCCCACGTGTTTCTTAATATTAATAATGGCATCTTTTTAGTACAGTTTTATATCACAGAGCATGGATTTATTTTATTAACGGGGGATTTCCTCTATGAACCATAGTCTCAACTTTGCTCTCTCTACTTCATTTATCTGAAGAGACCACACATTCAACACCCAAAAACCAAGAGGACAGTAAAGGGCTGTACCATTTAGACTCACTGTAAGGGCAATAGAAATGCAGTCAGAGATGAGCATGGAATGGAGGATTGCAGCAGGTTCCGAGAAGGAAGTAGCATTGAAGGAAGCTTCCCGAGTGCCAACAGCAGTGGGAGGTCTGTAGGTCTGATGTGGTTGTAGGATGCTTTGTCCAGTGCCCAGCAAGGTGCCTGAAGTACTGTGTAAAAGTTTCTGAATTTGGGGGCACGTGGGTGCCTCAGTCACTTAAGTGTCTGCGTTTGGCTCAGGTCATTATCCCAGGGTCCTAGGATCCAGCCCCATGTTGGATTTTGTTCAATGAGGAGCCTGCTTCTTCCTCCCCCTCTGCTTGCCACTCTGCCTGTTTGTTCTCTCTCTCTCTGTCAAATAAATAAATAAAATCTTTTTAAAAAAGATTTTAAAAAATCTGAATTTGTTGAGTAGATGTTACTAAAAATCTCTCTGTTTTGGGTTGAATTGTGTCCCATCCAAATTCATATGTTGAAGGCCAAACCCCCAGAACCTCAGAATGTGACTGCATTTAGAAATAGGGCTTTTAAAGAAGTGATTAACCTAAACTGGGGTTCTTAGAGTGGATCTTAGCCTAGTGACTCATGTTTTTGTAAGAAGAGATTAGGACACAGACATTGGACATGTGCACGTGCAGAGATGGCCATGTGAGGACACAGCAAGAAGACAGCCATCTACAAGCTAAGAAGAGAAGCTTCAGAAAAAATAATCTCTGATAATCCTGATCTAGACTCTAGAACTGTGAAACAATAAATTCATATTGTTTAAACCACTCAGTCTATGGTGCTCAGTCACGGCAGTCTTAGCAAACAAATATACTACGCTTCTCATTTTAATCTTTCTTTGGATGACAATTGTGCTTTAGTTATGTTTGTTGTCTATCCCCATGGTAGCCACCCATTTTTTTAATGTCCTAAATGACTAAGCTGGGACAAGAGGAAAAAATTAAGTTGGAGAAATATGAAAACCTGTGCATGGGGAACAGAAACAGGTACATGAAAATCACAGTCGGGATGGTACAAGGCTAACCTGATACAAGGTTGAGGGAACCTCTTCACCTTTTTCCAGTGACTCAGACGCTGATTGCAACATGACCAAATGCTTCCCTAGAGAATTCACCAGGACTCAAGGAGGAAGCAGAAATCAGGGCTAACCCCTTAGCTCCTTCTTTCAGATACCAGACATGGGGCAGAGGAGTGTGGGGGGTCGGAGATGTAACAAGGAGGAGAAACTGGAATCTGGACCTTGGGTAAGGAAGTAAGGGGAACTGGGAAGACCAAGTTGGGACCAGAAACAATTCATCATGTGACTGCATCTCACATTTTATTACCTGCAAAATAATTCAGGACAAATACGGAGGGAGAAGACGGAGGTAATAAGTATCCAGTTGTGCTCTTTATGGAATAAGTGCCAAAGAGAGCCTTAAAAGGGAAAGGAAATGGGGAAGATACCTCAGAAGCTCTAAATTGAATGTCAGGGTGGCCCACGGCAGTTTGGGAGCTGGGGAAAGGGTGTGGAGGGCAGAACATGATGGGTGGTATTCCAGTTTTTATTAAATGTCTGGATTTGTTCTCATTTATTTAATGGGAATCCAGTCATGAACCCATGGTCCAACCTCTCAAGGATCTCCCAGTCCAGTGATGAACATCTACAAATAAATTGCAAATGCTTCAGTGTTACAGGTGCTAAGATGGGAACACCATTGAAAGCACAAAGGAGGGACAACTTGCTAGGGTGAAAGGGGAGTCTGAGGAGGTCTTCCCGGCCTTCTAAGCCAAGTCCCAGAAGAAAGTGGGGGTGGGGTAGGCAAATAAAGAGAGATGAAGTGCATTTCAGGAATGTGTGAAGTTGGGAGAATGTGACTCACTCATGCAACTACAAGTAGGTTACTAGCATGGGGTATAAAACAGTATTTCTGAATCTTAGTCTTTTCTCATGCCAGGGAAGGAGGTCAGGGGAAAAGACCCACAGTGTTCCCCTCAGGTCTTAAAGACATCTTCATCTCAATAATGTAAATGAACATCTGCCTATCATGAATCATCTGGATGATTCGCATATTCGAGGGCTATTACAATAAAGATAACTCAGGACAATACCAAATGTAGCAACATGTCCTTTTCTTTTCAAGGGATATGTTTGAACATTGGTGTTTTTGGGTCAAGAATCCTGAATATTGGAGCTATGAAGAAAGTCTTCTAATGTTGAAAATGGAACAAAACAGCACCATCAACTTTAATGGGAAGAAAGAAGTGGTCAAAGAGTAGAAAACTCATGTGTGTTAAATACCACTGACAGGGTGGTATTTACTACATAAAGGGCAGCTTTTTCATAGGCTTTGTGTTACCCTTAGTTTCTGCTTCATCTGGCTGATATTTTGTCTGTTACCCCCCCCCTTTGTCTTCAGTATTATAAACAAGTAAACAAAAAACCCACCAGAAGGGACACCTGGGTGGCTCAGTGGTTGAGCATCTGCCTTTGGCTCAGGGCATGATCCCAGAGTCCCAGGATTGAGTCCCACATTGGGCTTCCTGCATGGAACCTGCTTCTTCCTCAGCTTATGTCTCTGCCTCTTTCTGTGTGTCTTCCATGAATAAATAAAATCTTTTTTTTTTTAAAAAAGAATGTATCCTCAAAGAGACATTTAAAAAAGAAAACCCACCACAAAATCAAACAACAACAAAAACTCTCTGCTTTTAAAAGAAATATTTGGTGCATTTTTCAAAGTGATTAAATGAATTGTCTTTTGACCAGTGAGTTGTGAATATGTACACCACATCCCATAGAAGTATTAACGAGCTAAATTTGGAGTTTGAAATGCAACTACTTTTAATGGATTTTCATTTAGATACAGATAAATACTAACACTGGGCTGCAAGGCAATTAGCAATAAGAACTTTTCCTTTGAGTGGGAAATATCAGAGAGGGAGACAGAACATGAGAGACTCCTAACTCTGGGAAACGAACAAGGGGTGGTGGAAAGGGAGGTGGGCAGGGGGTGGGGGTAACTGGGTGACGGGCACTGAGGGGGGCACTTGATAGGATGAGCACTGGGTGTTATGCTATATGTTGGCAAATTGAAATAAAATAAAATAAAATAAAATAAAATAAAATAAAATAAAATAAAATAAAATAAAAATTTGAGATACCTGAAAAAAAAAAAAAACCTTTCCTTTGAAAGATTTTTTTTTTTGAAGTAATCTCTGCTCAAATTCACAACCCAGAGATCATGAGCCACAAGCTCCACCAACTGAGCCAGCCAGGCCCCCCAGTTAAGAACTTATTAATAAAAGGCTTTATGAGTTCAAGAGAAAATTGGTTGCATATTAGTACAGAGCCTTGTCATGCCATCAAAGTACATGGGATCAAGGACTGTTTTGTTCACAACTGTGTTGCCACGCATCTAGAATACTACCTGGTTCATAATATACTGTGCTTCAGTATTTCCAGAATGAACTAAAACCACATACCTACCTACTCTGAATCAGGCACTGTTTTGGGTGCTTTAAAAATCCTTGTCTCATTTGACTTCCATCATAGCTAGTAAGGCATCCATTGACCCATGTGGATGGAAACCAAGGCTCAGAGAGGCCAACTCTACAAGACAAATAGCTGGTCCATGTCAGACCTGGGATTCCATGCAAGCCTTCTAACTCTATTCTCAGTAATGTTTTGGTTACGTTGTTTGGGTTTAGGGAATAATTCTGGTTCTTTGGTGGGAGGACTGGGTCTTGCCTGCTAGAAAAATTTTTTGAAGTTTTTCTTCTTTCTCCTGGTATATAGGTCCCCAGAGTCCCATCATGTGAATTAAATAAATTACTAGTCAATTTCTTTCTAGATCCAAATGTTTAGTGGTACACCAGGACACTTTGCAATCTCAAAGACCTTTGATTCCTAAGTGCCTGGGTGGCTGAGTTGGTTAACTGTCAGACACTTGATTTTGGCTTAGGTCCTGATCTCAGGGCGGGTGGGATTGAGCCTCATGTCTGGCTCCCTGTTCAGCAAGGAGTCTGCTTAAGATTCTCTCTCTCCCTCACCCTTTGCCCCTCAACCCTACCTCCTTCAAAAATAAGCAAATAAATCTAAAACAACAACAACGACAACAACAACAAGAACTTTGATCTGAAGAACACAGCTAGCGTTACTCATGGAGTCCCTCAAAGGGCTGTTGCTCAGAAATTGGTTATATGGCCCCAGGGCCCCCCACTTGGCTGCTTGCTGCTGGCATCCCTGTGCTTCCTTTGCACATATGCTTCCTTACATGTTACACGAACAGAGTACTGTCCCGATGAGTCATTTTTGGCCTTGAAGCCATTTGTCACTAAGTAGGCAGGAGAGAGATGAGAAGGAGTCTTGGCATGACTTTCAAAGAGAGAGACTTGGCCTGGTTACACATATTTCTTTTGTTATAAAATTTTGATTAAAATAGACATCTCTCACTTGACACAGCAGATCTGCAGTTAGCACTTTTCTTCTCTCCTGTAACCAAAATTCACTTTCCCCCCCCAACCTTTGGACTCCAGTTAGAATTTCAGGACATGAGATCAGGGACTGTCTTGTTCACGACTGAATAGGAGAATACTACCTGGTCCATAATACACTGTACTTCAGTATTTCCAGAATGAACTAAAACCGCCTACATATCCACTCTGAATCATAGACAATAAAGATGATAACTCACCCTATAAATATAAAATTTCCCACTCTTTTATAACAGCATATGGGGCAAACACTTTCAGGTAGGCTAAACAAACGCTAGTTTTGGAAACGTATCATAAGGGACATTTAAGGACAGACACCTTATATTCAAATCTCCTTTCTTCATTAGCTGGTTAAAGTGCAAAGTGACTCCTGGCCGTCAAAGAGGTGGAGTGTGTATGTTTGCTGCACAAGTGCCCATGGGCACGCCTGCGTGTGTATACACACACAAGTGGAAAAAAAAAGAGAATCCTGGCACACAAAGATTTTGCTATTTACACAAAGATGTTGATAGTTTCAGGACAATCTCTAGGAGGGAGAACTTTCATCCAGCTGGCGATTTCTACCAAGGGAAAGAGGGAATGTGTGACTGTTAGCTGGGAGCTTTATGTCCATTGTGAATTCAATTTGTATTTAAAAATCTGTTTTGCCAAGTACTTTCTAAAAGTAAGTTACTGTGTGAGGGAAGGGAAACAAAGATGAATAAAGTGCATTCCTTCACGCCAAGGAATTTACAGTCTCAAAGGTGAGGCAGGAGAATAACTGGTGGTTATAATGGGGTGTAGCTAAGGGTTGCGCAAGAAGTCTGTACAGAGTCATTATATGGGTGCGCTTAGGAGGGGCACCTCCACTTAATCTTAGCCAGAGGATGACAAGCTTCAGTATCAGCTTGGTAGATATGTGCGTGGAGGTGTTTTGAGGAAGACTCCCCCAAGGGGGTGGCATCCATTCTGAGTCTTGAAACACTGGTGCAGAAGCCAGGGACAACCCCCCCACAAACACAAAGCAACTGCTGCAGGCACCAGAGAACCTGACCCAGTCAAGGACACTGCTTGCATACATGTGGCTGGGGGGCAAGGCCATTTTAGAGTTTAGATTCCTCTGAGGACTGTGGAAAATCGGTGAAGGATTTCAAGTAGGGGAAAAAAAATAGAACTAGTTTTGTACTTTAAAAAAAATGAATCTGTCAGCATTTTGAATCAAGGCATATGATTATTTTGGTTTGTTTTTGTGCTTTTGATGATCTGGATTGATAAGGAAGGAGGGACAGGGAACTCCCTATAAATAAAAATTCATGTGTTCTTCTGATCATTATGCTGGTGGTTAGCCTAATTTTCTCCCCATGAAACTTTTTCCTGAAGTGTCTAGTAAGTTGTCTTGCTAAGTGGTGAATGCCTCACGGAGAACGGTTGAGACTGGTGGCAGGAACCAGTCATGAGATTCTTGAGCAATCCCACAAGTGGAAATGTTACCAGGAGATAGAATTGATAGGACTGGGAAGGAAGGGTGAAAGAGAGCCCGGTGTCTGACTTGGGCAACCAGAAGGATGGTGATCATACAACAGGTAATATTTATTGAGCACTGGCTATGTGCTAACTCTTCCACATGCTTTACCTATATGAACTCATTTAGTCCTTACAACAATAGATGGCGTGAGTGCGACTCTTTCCACATTTCACAGATGAGGAAACAGAAACATAGAGCGAGGATAAGTAGCTTGTGCAAGGTTACATAATTAGTAAGAAACAAATTTGGGAGTGGTCAATTCATAGAGATCCGAAGGCAAAAAAACATGGATAGAATTAAGCAGAAGGCTTCTGTTGGGTGAGGAAAGGAAAAAGCCAAGGGCAGAACCCTGGGAAATTCCAGTATTTCAGGAACTGGCAAAGGAAGGGATGTGTCTGAGAGAGATGGAGTTGGACCAGACCTAGGGGTAGAAGAGCTCAGAAGACAATGGCTTGATAGATGCCAAGGGCCTGAAGGTTGGGATTGCCACCTGCCTTTTCCAAATGAGGACGTGTATGCTGGGCTTTGCTGTGATCCTTCACACCATGCTCTTCCCACCACTCTGGGACCCCTCATGGTTAAGGTGGCCGTCGGAGGACAGACATATGATTTTTATTTTTATTTTTGGACTCTTGATTATCTGGAATGATGAGGAATGAAATGCTGGGACTTGGTTATGAATTAAAATGCAGATTATTCCCTTATTATAATGCTGGGTGTTAGTCTAATTTCCTGTGTACGAACTCTCTTGCTAGAACACTTAATGAGTTAGGAAATTAACTGATTTAAATTATGTCTCCTCTTTTATTTCCAGGAAGAACTAGCTAGAAAGTACCTAGGAGGAGAAGCAGAAGACCCCAACTGGGGTCCAATTATTGGGATCCAGGTATCCCTCCAATGCTCATTGTTGGTATAGTTAACCTTGGATAGCCTGCAGCTGACAACGTTTGTTGGCAACCCTTACTATTTGTAATAAGTGGTAAGGTAACCTACTGGAATTTTTCCTACAGATTAAAATTCAGCAAACCACATGAATTCTCAGAGATTGCTGGTTTTCTCGGGCCACCGGAAGGCCAGTCATTTCCTTTCCTTTCCTTGAAATGTGTTAGCTCAAAAAGATGCTTGATGTTAGTCTTTGTCCTTGCAGCAATACTCCTGGCGGAGTTCCTGAGGGTCCTAGAGGGTCTTCAATCTCTGATGCAGGGCCACACTCCCTTCGTAAAATACTCACAGCCATATATTCTTTTTTATTTATGCCGCATATACACTTACTTTTCCTTTACATTCTATACTTAAAAATCTCTGCAAAAGCCAGCTTGAGGGGCACCTGGGTGGCTCAGTGGTTGAGCATCTGCCTTTGGCTCAGGTCCTGATCCCGGAGTCCTGAGATCAAGTCCCACGTCGGGAGCCTGCTTCTCCCTCTGCCTGTGTCTCTGCCTCTTTCTCTGTGTGTGTCTCTCATGAATCGATAAATAAAATCTAAAAAAAAAAAAAAAGCCAGTTTGAAGGCTTGAGTCTTTTATAAAGCTTGGTGCCTGGCCTTTTTTTTTTTTTTTTTTTTAAAGAATGCTGCCTTTCCATTTGAATTTTTATGTTTCTATCCCCTTTTCCTCCCTCTGGCAGGGTTTGCAGCTAACCTCCCAAGTTCATAGTCATAAAATCATACTAGTCTCTGCTTGCATAGCCCTTAGCAGCACTTGTCAATTTTTGTTTATTTGTCCATTTACTTGTTTGGCTGTCCATTTACTTGTTTTGCCTTGAGGATCTAAGAAGACAGGAATGGTGTCTTTTTTTCAGACCGCAGTGCAAATTCTATTTTCAATTCAAGCTCAGTGGTTTTTTCACTCCGCACACTAGGACCAGAGGCAAGGAGGAGAGGTGCACCCTACAAAAATGGTCCCTAGAAAATGAAATGGGTAGGCCATGAGCTCTGCCTCCTGAGGCTCCCCAGAGAAGCTCAGTGGTAGGTAGTCAGTTAAAGGAGGGGACCTGGCTGTGCAAGGCCGAGCTGAGCCAGGAGGATGAGACAGCGTGTTGGGGTGGAGGATAAAGTGGTCTATGAACGAGGATGCCAGTCAGCTACTCCAAATCTCTGACACATAAGAGAAGCTGGAGGGATGGGGTCAGGGGTCAGACAAAGATCGGAATTGGGCTAGTTCCAGATAAATTGGACTAAGGCAGGGTATCTGAGAACAGATTTCCCTCTCTCAACCAACCTCATACACACTTGCTCTGCATTTTCTTGCACAGCCATTTCTCAGAGAGCTGTCATTTGGAAAACGAGCCGAAGAAGAAGAAAAGCTGACTGGTGAAATGAAAATGATAAAAGCCGTAAGTGAAACTAATGACCTATTATTCATTTCAACAGTGAAAGAAGGAAAATCCAGAAGGACGGCAGGCAGATATCAGGGCTTCCTAGAAAGTAGATTTCAAAATTCACGGTAAAAATTAGAGATAAACCTCCAGTGACTGTTAAAAGGGAAAGTGTTCGAGAAGAATGGGAAGATAAAAATATGACTCAAAAAAAGTACAACGATAAGATAGCCAGTCAAAAATAATATGGAGGAATAAGGAAAAGGGTAGAGGTCTGTGTAACTAAACAGGAAGAAGTCTTATTGGAATTGCTTATAAAAAAACCTACATAAAAAATGTAAGGAGAAGACTATAACCAAGTACAGATGTAAAGATGGCTTTAATCTATCTGCAAAAAAAAAAAAATAATTCTGCAGCAAAATAAGGGAAGAGAAAAGCTAGTTTCTGGAGTGAACTAAAGCTCGCAAAAAAAAAAAAAAAAAACAACAAAAAAAAAAAAGAAAGAAAAACAACTCCAACAGAATGATATAAAAGGGTCCTTTTTTTTTTTTTTTGATAAAATGGTCTTTACAATCTCAGTGAAGAGAAGCAGCACTAGCTCTGCTTTTTTGGCATTGACATGAATTTTAATGGTATAAAAATGTAAGACCGGGGGCAGCCTGGGTGGCTCAGTCGGTTGAGTGGTTGACTCTTGATTTCGGCTCAAGTCATGATCTCAGGGTCCTGGAGTCTAGCCTCGCACTGGGCTCTGCACTCAGCCAGGAGCCTGCTTGAGATTCTCTCTCTCCCTCTCCCCCTCCCACCCTCCGCCTCTCCCCTCTCCATACTCCCCCTTCAAAAAAATAAATCTTTTAACAAAAAGGAAGATCAGGAGAGATAACTTCTTTCTTTCTATTCTGTGATAACCTAATCTTCTTAATAGCATATTTCTTTTGTTATTAATGACCTTATACACCACAATAACCTTTTCTATACTCTGTTGTGCTGAATAGTATGTGGCTCTTTTCCCCTAACGCTGTCCTAAATTGGAAAATTGAGATTCTTTGTTCTCTAGCTAACTGCTTACGGCATTTTAGCGCATTGCTTTATCTGTGATTAGTTTAGCGTCTCTGCAGCCCAGTTGAACATTTCTAGAACAAACTTCACCCCAGATCAGGAAACAATTACAGGAGATTAAAATAAAAGGGGCTTTCCTCTCAGAATAATTTTCTTGTCCTTTTTAGATATTTGCAGACTATGTTTTCTCTACTGCCACTTCACAGCTCGAGTGCTGTTTTCACTTATAATGAGGAAGATCGCACATGCTCAGTGTCTGAACTAACCGTTCCTCCTGCCAATGCTCGTGCACACTGTCTCTTAGGTTTCAGGTTTTTTGACTTTTCACATTGAAGATCTCTGCTATTACTTATGATTTTCATATTAAGTGTCCTCTGTCCCCCTGCCCACCACCCCGCCTCCCCGGTCCTAGTCAAGATCCAGTAGTGGTAGCTTAGACAAAACTTTTCCCTCTGTCCTTGTCCTCTCCACTCCTTGTATTGGCATGATGCATTGGTGAAGTGTCTTGCTCTTGCCTCTTTTAGCAGATCCTTGACTGAAAAAAGAATCCCAAGTGGATCTCTGCATATACTTCACTTGTTAAACTCTTCCAATCAATATGGCTATCTCCTTTCCTTGACAACCTGCCTCGACTGAGCACTTTTGCTTAGGCATCTTGAGATAAATAGCAGGTGACGGCTCCCCATCTTATAAACGGGAGGAGGTGGATGGAGAGGTCAAGTCTTTTGTCTGTGTGAGGGCGGGGTTGTCCAGTTAGTTCACACCAGCTCCTGCTGAGCCGGATAACTTCTGCATGGACCATGTCATCATTAGGAATTTCACTTTCCTAAGAATTGGGTGTTCTCATAATTTGGCATTCTGACTAAATTTTAGATGGGGTCACTTTGCCCCATTGATTCACTTTCCAATTTTTCCTCTGTTCTTCAGAGAGCAGGTGGTAGCTCTTCCTGGGGTGGCTGCCCTTTGTGGATTCCCTGTTCTCTGGAAGCCTTCAAAAAATTACTGAGAATATATTTCTTAATTATCATTTTTTCCATTACATAGCTAGGGTTTTAAAGCAACATCATATTTATGTTTCATAAAGAGAAAGAATAAAGAACAGCCTTGATTGAGAGAAACCAAAAACATAATCAGGATTAAAATGTTCTACATGTTCACAGATCATCTTTTGAGACCAGAAAGAAAACAGTCCATAGGTCCACAGCTCTAAGAGGATGCTAACCAATCGAGGAGGGAGGTGGGTTTGGAATCTCTGTGCACGTTGGGAACCTGTACTCTTTGTCCCATTCTGTGGGGTCCAGGTCACCAGAAAGTGGCAAAAATGCTCCTTGGAAGGGGGAGGGGCTTGGGGAGAGTACTGAAGAAAAGGAGGCCTCTGGTGCAGAGACCTGGTCATTAGTCCAAAAAGATAGTTTTGTCCAGATAGTGTATAAAAATAGAATGGATGCTGGGGGAGAAAGAACAGCCAGAAAGAAACAATGCTGTTAAAATTCTTTATCTAGAAAATGTTAGCTCTCCCTGACTAGTCTTGAAACAACTTGGGGAAAAAAAGGCTTTCAACAAGCTACTTTGCAGCTCACAAAATCTTTTCCACTTTGTAGCAAGATAATGGGCTTTATATGAACATTATCAGTTTCTAAACTCTCTAACTCATGCTTCCCTGCTTCCCTCACATCCCAGGAAGGGGGGTAATGAGAATGGGGTGCAGCTCCCTGCCTGGCCCTCTCCCTCCAGCCTCTCCTCCCTGGCCCTCTGCCCTCGATTTCCCCTTTCCCGTACCCCCTTCCCCACCCCTCCCTTCTTTTTAAAAGGAACCTTCAGTACTGCTTTCCCAGAAGACCTCCAGTGGCCTGAAATTCAGCCATAAGCAGATACCTCCTATATTCCTTCATTTTACTGCAGTTTTCCCTTTCCCATATTTCTCTAAAATAAATAAACCTAAGGTGGTAACAAACACGATGTCACCGCTCTGCATTCTTTGCTCTTGTGAGTCATATGTAGGAAAGAAGTGTACTTCAATGTCTTTTGCCTTAGCTCACTGTCCTTAGTAAAAACTACAGTCAGGGAAAGACAGTTAATCAATAAATGTTAAATAATATTAAAAGAAAAAGTATGCAGGAGTTTTTTAAGCTTCACAGAAAAAAAAAGAGTAAAGACATTAATTTCCAGGAAAATTATTCTTGTAAGCACTCCAAAAGTTTTTTTTTTTTTCATCAAAAGAACAAATGGAAAAAAGCACAAATGCCAAATAAAACACAATCCTTAGCGTTAAATATATTCTGGAGCTTGTGAAATTAAATTTGCATGTTTAAATGAATCCAAATGCCCCTTTAAAAATGTAACCCACTTTTCCCCTAATTTTTCCCCCTATGTTGACAACCAGCAATGAATATTCTTTCCTTTTTCACTGCATATTCAGATTTGGGAAAAAATGATTATTTGAAGAGAAATGTACTTTGGTCAGAGTGATAGTTTAGAAAGGGAGGGTTGAATTGTTACTGGTAGGTAGGCAGCAGATAGGAATAACAAAAATAATCCTTGCATTAAATTTTTTCTCACTGAAGGAGCAGAGTCTCGAACTCCATAGTGAACACATTCCACAGCCCTCCCCCCGAAAATGGCTGAGTCCAAAAAGGGGAACTGCAAAATGTGGGAATAATTTTAACTCATTTAATATTTTCAAATACAAATAGAATCCAGACCTTCTAATGGCGACATAGTCTACACAATGAACTGTCAACATCATTTGAGCTTATGCACTGGGAAGGAGTTCCTCATGATTCCTGTGGCTTTTCCTCCTAGTGGCCAATGTCCATCAGGACTTAAGAAACCACAGTGTGAAACTGTAGACATTCTACATCCTACTGGTACATTACAGGGGTGTGGGACACACTGACCACTGACCACTTACCTCACACAATCTTTCTCTATCTCATCATCGACCATCTGGTCCCCCTGGAACTGTAAATCCAATAACCAAATTATCTCATTAGACCTCCCTTCACCTTCTTAGCCAATTCCTGTCCTTTGTCCCAGATCCCAAACCCACTCATCTTTGAAGATCTTCCCTGCTTTCTTTTAGATCCTCCATTCGGCCTCCTTCATTCCATGATTACTTCTTGAATCATTGGTGCCTGGAATGGTCACAGCCTTTGCTTGTTTATAAATGTCTTAGCTTCCCCCACCTCAGTGATCATCCTTCCCATGCACTCCCAGTTTTGCTTTTTGCTGGTGATTTTTATTAATCCCATCCCAGTTTATTGACCGGTGAATACAAAATCCACCGGACCTTTCCATTGGAACACACAAAGTACCTAAAATTACTTTTGACACCCAGTGGGGGCTCAATGAACATATATATGTATGAAATTGGAGAAATAAAATAATAGAAGCTTTCTACATTCCGATTTCTAATATGAAAACGAATATCAAATGAGTCATTTTTTTGATACTTTCTGAGGGTAGCTCTCTAAATTTCAGCAGGACACCAAAGGCCTTTTATTATACAAAAGCTGAGAAAGAGGGGATCCCTGGGTCCCTGCCTTTGGCCCAGGGCACGATCCTGGAGTCCCAGGATCGAGTCCCGCATCGGGCTCCCGGCATGGAGCCTGCTTCTCCCTCCTGCTGTGTCTCTGCCTCTCTCTCTCTATATATATATGTCTATAATAAATAAATAAATAAATAAATAAATAAATAAATAAATAAATCTATCTTAAAAGAAAAGCTGAGAAAGAGCTAAGACATTTGGCTTATGTTTTGTCATTATACATGAGGTGCAAAAGAAACTTCACCTTTTTTGAGACATAATTGGCATATAACACTGTGTAAGTTTAAGGTGTAGAAAGTGTTGATTTGGTACACGTTGATACACTTATATATTGCAAATGCAAACCACTGTAGGGTTAGCTAACACCTCCATCACATCATATAATTACCATTTCTTTTTGTGATGAGAACACTTAAATATGCTCTTAGCAACTTTCAAGTTTGTAATACAGCATTGTCAACGGTAACACCATGCTCTACATTATATCCTCGCAACTTATTCATCTTATAACTGGAAGCTTGCACACTCTGACCAACTCTCTCCATTTCTATCACTGCCCTCCCCCTCAGTCTGGTAACCACCATTCCACAAAAAAAAAATTCTTAAAAAGCAAGAAATATACAACCAGTAATGAAATGGAGTCACAGAAAGCATTCTGACAACACTTACCCACAGGCAGCCTACTGACTCATACATATGCTGTTGGCCTAAGAAAACGCAAAGGTAGCCATCATATTTATGGGCACCTGCTCCAGAATGAGGTTTTTTTTTTTTTTTTTTTTTTGGTTTTGTTTTGTTTTCTGTCTCATTCAAAAATGTGGAAGGAAAATTTGTCGGGAATGACTACATAAATCAGGTTCAATGAAGTGGCTTGATTCTACTCTACTCACTCTCTCAAGTGGTGTTCTTTTTTTAAGCCCCACATCAGAGTCTTTTTAGCTCCACATGTCATAAATTACATAGAATCAAAATTAAAGGGAAAAAGATGGGGAGGCAGCCACTGGCCGACACATTTTTTGGTCTCTCTGATGTGTGAAATATTACAATTACTCTTCCATTCCAATCTGTAGGTCCACGTGTGGGGTGTGTGTGTGTGTGTGTGTGTGTGTGTGTGTGATGCCAGTGAAAACACTCGAAGAGGGTATTTAACTTCAAGGTAGAGGGTTGAAAACAAGATAAATACCAAAACACTAAAACGATAAGCCAAGGGGAAATATCGACTAGGAACTCTTCTAAGATAGGGAGGCTTTGTTTTCGTAGATTGTGAATGTCAGAATACGTGTTTCTTTGAAGTGCACCGATATGAGAGTTTTGATGTGCGATATTTTGAGATGGTCTTGAAAGTAGAGTTGAATTAAACCAGGGCTTATTCTTAAACGCAATAAAGTGTCAGACATTGCCACGTAAGGAACCGTGTTCCCTAGGAGTGAGGAGTACCTCGATGCTAGGATATAAGGTGATAGTACATGGCTGAAGATTTTTTATTTCCAATAGCTGAATGAATACACGATATTATGTTCATTGTACTGTGTATTAAAACTATGATTTCATGTACATTCCTTAACCATAGAAAGCATGACTTCATGTACATTATTGCTTCCGATAGTAGTAATAGTGCGTTGCTTTAAAGTTTTTCAAGTAGAAGAAATTAGTCGGTTAATGGAGAATATTCTGTGAAAAAGTACAGGTGGCCATGAGTACGACAACATTGTGAAAAAGGCTTATGGATGACAGGTTTGAGGAATGCAATGTTAAAGAATTGCACATATTCTTTGAAACTGAAGACTGGCTGTTATTGGCTTATGAACGAAAGCGTCAAGGAGATTGCGCTGCGTGCATTATATGTTTGTGAAATGCAGGCGATGGATCTCTCCTGAGGGTCACCCTATTTCCTTGGCTGAATCAACCGTTATATTCTGGGCTGCAGGGAGAAGCCGTGTTGACTCCAGGAGGTGTGCAACGTAGTATGGAGTAGCATCTGTAGTACACACTCTTTCACAGCAGTACCAGGGAACCTGAGTGCTCTGCACGATGCAGAGGGAAAATGTCAAACAGTCAACACTACACCTGATTGAACCAAGTCTGGTGACACGGAGAGCTTCACCGTGCCTGGAATAAACTGGTTTCCCATCCTTTGCGCTATCGTCAAGCAACCTAACGGCTGTTCTTTTTGCTGAGCTAAATGCAACATCTCACGCCAGATTTATTGGCTTGGCAAAGTTGCAAACTTTATTACGCAAAAGTTGAGAAAGAGCAAAGCTGAGGAGTGCTAAAAACAGTACACTTTGCTACTGTGTAGTATCTGCGTTTGGGGCTCAGGAGGTTTTATTTATAGATATCTATTAATACATAGCAAGAGATACAGAAAGAAATACATAAAAAATAGCTTTATCAAATAGTTTCCAGTATTCAAGTGTAATATCAAAAGCAAGAACAGCAACAGCAAACTGTTCTATTGAAGAAAAAAAAAAAAGCCATGTTCTTAGTCTTCTCTCCCTTCCCTTCCCTTTCCTCTCTGAGGTCTGTGGCTCCTAGATCTTGGAAGGGTGGGGTTCGGGCTGTGGAGGGTGGTGGGATGTCCGCATGTATTATTTTGTTCAGCTTTTTTAGCCTCCACCTCTCCTACCTCCCTCTCTAGCAATGCTGTAAGTGGAGGAGAGGTGGAAGCTTGGAGCTTGTAAAACTGGTTTGTTGGGGTTCTTTCTCCCCCTCCCTCTTGCTTCTTGGGAAAATGTCTTGCTGGGCAGCTGCCTGGCAGTGCCCTAGCTGCCTTTTCTGAACCTGAAAGGGGCTTCCCCTTCCTCCAAAAGAAGGAAAGGGGGCTGCACCCAGAGGTGGAGATGGAGAGCAGGATGGAAAGGGCAGAGCGCACCGATGACACACAGAGAAAAGCAGGACACCCCTGTATATGCCCATGCGCATCTTGGAAACTCAGGGTTCAGAGATGGAGGCGAGACTGTACTTGGAACAATGGGAGTCTCCCAAGTCTGGAACCCTGTGCATTTACTTACAGGGCCCTCGAAGGCCTGGGGTCAGGGGTGGGGGCGGATCACTGCCCACTTTTTGTATTTCTAATTCAAATACATTCACAGGATGACACACAGAGGAGAGGAGACCAGAGGAGAGGAGACTGTGGGAAGGCGTGTGGGCAGTTTCATTTTGCTTCACTTCTCCACCCGATTGCTGGGTGCTGCTGGCAGGGGCAGCCTCAGTACTGTGGGGATGGCAGGGAGAGGGGCTTCCCTGCTGGAGGGTAACCCAGGCTCCACCTGGAGACACTGGGGAGGGCGGGGGTGGTCCTTTCCCAGGAGGAGCTTAGGACAGGTTGGTCCTGACTGTGACCAGGCTTTTGCCAAAGTTGCCAGAAGGTTAAAGAAGGGGTGAGCGGGATCCCAGGCAGCCTTTCCCTCCCTGGGAGGGGGTGGGGGTGGGGGGAGCTTGGATCCTGTGAATGTGACATCAGCTCTTCGCAGCTCTCCCTGTGGTCTGCTGGGGAGAGGAGGCGGGGACGCACCAGCCAGAGCTGAGGTGGGCAAAGCTGGCTTCCAGTTTGATGACACCCTGTTCTAGGGCAAGCTGAGCCCTCCCCAGCCCCCCAGGGCTGGGCTGAAGTAAAGCCTATGCAGAGGCAGAAGGCCCAGGGAGGGTCCCCTGGGGCCTGGGTGGAGGCTCCTCTGGTGTGGGTGTGGGAGGGAGGGTTCCTGCCTCTCCCTCAGCTCCAGCTCTTGCTACAGTGGCTCTTTCAGGGAACAGATCTCCGCAGGCACCTGACACCGCTACCGTTACTGTCTCCCCAACTGTGACTTCCAGGGAGGTCTAGGGGCCCAAGTGGGCTCAGGTTCACAGCTCCCCCGCTGGGGCAAAATCTGTCCTTTTGATTCTAGAGGTGAGGTGAGGGCTAAGCAGGGAGAAGAAGGAAGGAATGGTTTGAGTCCTGGAAATGGGTCCACATTTGAATATCCACCCCCCCCACCACCACCCTGGGGAGAGGACTGGAGTTAAACAAGGTGAGGAAATGCTGGAAACTTCTAGTCCATGGTGCCCCTAGGTGTTAGATGTAGACTCACCTTTCTCCCATGCAGGGAAGATGCTCTAAACTTCTGGCCTCTGCTTTCCTCCTCACAGTGCAAGGACTTTGGTAGAGCGTGGGAGCTGTGGGTGCCTCGGTTTCCCCACCTGAAAAACGAGGCTACCCGAAAAAGCCAATGCCTTACATTTATTTTGCTTGGTACCTTACAGCACATTCAACTGCACAGTGGCTGCCCTGTGGGTACCTCTTGCGCGGGGCGAGTGTGTGTGTGTGTGTGTGTGTGTGTGTGTGTGTGTGGATTTCAAGGGCAAACAGACAGAAATTGCTTTGAAAGTGTAAACGTGCTATTAAGTGTGAGGTATTATGCGGTCTTCTCATTCAGCACGGCCATTTCCTCCTTCCCAACACCACCCTCACTTCATATCCACCCCAACCCTTTACAAGAACTCCCCTTTGCCCTCAAGAAGCAAATTTTGAGCTGGGGCGGGGGGTGGGGGATCGATCTGGAAAAGCTGCAGGGAGTAAGTGAACCTTCTTGGGGGGCACCCCTTTGTCACAGGAGGCGCCCTTGCTCGCTCTGCTCCCATCTCAGGCTGCCTTCCTTGGGGTTCTTGGGCAGCCAGGGCTTTAGCTTTTTTTTGTTGTTGTTTTTCTTTTCTTTTTGTTTTTTTTTTTTTGTTTTTTTTTTTTGTTTTTTTTTGTTCTCAGCAAACATCAGCCCCTGTAGCTCTTCATCTCCCCCTGGCGTCCCTCTCGCGCTACTTCTTAACGTGGGTGCTACTGAACTGGGGAGGGGGGGCACGCACCCCGGTCGGGGGAGGGGGTGGGGGGAGAAGGTGGGCACTCTGTGATATTGAAAGCCCTGGGTTATGGGCCTGAAAGGGCTCCAATGTCGTCTTCTTCTTCTTCTTCTTCTTCTTTTTTTTTTAAACCGTCCTGTCCTTGCCATTGCTTCACTGATCTTTTTCACTGCGCACGCAAAGAACTTTAGCAAAAAAAAAAAAAAAAAAAAAAAAAAAGAAAGAAAGAAAGAAAGAAAGAAAAGAAAAGGTAAGGGACCTCCTCGACCTGCCCAAATAATCCGACACCCACACACCCCACCCCCGCAGTGGGGAGGTGGGGAGGGGGGAGCAAAGAGGGAGAGCGTTCCCTTTGTTGGATCAACACTAAGAAATCGGAGACATAAAAGGAAAACGAAATGAACAACAATAAAAAAAAAAAAGAAAGAAATTCCCCCCGCGCACAACAATACCATCTATTTAAACCGTAGCTCATACTTTTCATACCAATGGTATGACTTCCCCGGAGTCCCTCTTCTGAGTCCTGCGCAGAGGGGAAGCGGACCGCAGCGCGGCGCGGGCAGGTTTGCCCCGAGGTCTCTAATGGGTATTTTCTGGTCCTTGGCCCTGCCCCTGAGTGGTCAGACGGCGGCGGGCGTCTGCCTCTGAAGTTAGCAGCGATTTCCTTCGGAGCCGGCCCTTATCTCCGGCTGCACGTTGCCTGTTGGTGACTAATAACACAATAACATTGTCTGGGGCTGGAATAAAGTGGGAGCTGTTCACCCCCACTCTATAGGGGTTCAATATAAAAGGGCTGCGGAGAGCTGTCCAAGCCAGACGCGCTGGTGCCGCGGCGCAGGGCCGAGCGCGCCGGAGGGTCCCGGGCTGCGCGGTCCCGAGGTCCCCGCGGTCGCCGAGCGCCCCGCAGTGCGCCCCGCAGAGCGCCCCGCTCCCACCGCCCGCGCTGCTCCCTAAACCTCTTCTTTATTATTATTATTATTATTATTATTATTATTACTTTTTTTTTTTTTTCTAAAGAGCGCTTTTAGGCTGAAGGCTCACTGGCCGATCTGAACAACTAGAAGCTATTATTATTATTATTATTATTATTTTTTTTTTTTTTCGTTTTCAACCTTCTTTTAGGTTCGGTTGGCAGGAGAGGACTTTGATCCATCCCCACTCCTCTCTTCTTTCTCTCTCTCTCTCTCTTTTTTTTTTTTTCCAAAATGGATTATTTCCCCATGATTTTTTCTCTGCTGTTTGTGGCTTTCCAAGGAGCTCCAGAAGCAGGTAGGCAAACCGGGACTCGTGAATCTCTCTGAACGTTGCTGTCTACTGATTTGTGTGCACCTTCGTGGTTTTCGTGCTTCTGTTTTCCTCCTCTTTTTTTATGCCTGCAGCTCACATGGCAAGGGTCTGGGAATTGCTGCTCAAAGCTACTTAAGTTTTCGAGTTGGGGGAAAAAAAAAAACTTTTTGAGTTGCGGGGGGAAGAGAATTCCTCTCTTGAAAACAATTGCTCCCAGAGCATGAAAATAACTTATTGTTATTATATAGGTGGTGTGGATTTCCTGGGCTTTTAAAATCTATAACTCAAGAAAGGCAAAGACTAGCCTCGCAGTTAGCCAAATGGATATTTGCAGCACATGTGTCTGTACAGTTCCTAGGACATATAGGAACTTCCATCTTATTTAAATGCCGTTTTAATAGCGTGTGAATGTGTAAAATATTTAAACGTTTCACCTCGAAGCCAAGGAATTTTATTCAAGTCATTCAAGCAATCTATGAGCAGTAAAATCACCTGCAGAACAGTCTGTTGAATAACCCTCCGGCGGTTTCAGGGTGAAGCAGATGTTTTCTTTAAAATTTGTCACTATTGACTTTAGGCTTCTTTTGGCAGGTTTTTGGCACCTAAGATGGTGTGAGGTCTATTTTCAGTTTTATTCACCTGTTGTGGGAGGGGAGCCACGATAAGTCGTGGCTGCTTGAGGATTTAGATAGTACGTGTGCATCTGCCCGTTTCCCCCTTCTTGGGGTCAATGCCCTTTTTTGTGTGTCTTTTCATGACCCTGACTAAAGAGAAAAGATGTCAAGGGAATGAAAATCCTGGAATGTGTCTGATCATTTGAAATGTACAAAATTGGGCAGATAAGCTGCATGGCTAACTTGTCAGTAAGAAGAGGCGATGCCGCAGTGGGGAAGGGGCAAGAAGCGAATCCCACACATGCCATCCTGTTCGGGCGATTCTGAATTCAAAATCCACAGAACCTGCATTAGGTTCCCAAGCTCCTTGCTGCTCAGTCTTAGTCTAAGTCAGTGCCTTCTCCAGAGTTTACCACTTGTGATGACTATTGTAGGGCTGGTTTCTCTTCTTTTCTCCAGTCATCTCCCCCAAACCTCTTGAATTCCTCCTAATTTCAAGGACTATATACCACCTGGGCTGCTCTCTGCCCTCCACCAGGTGTGAAGTGGCAGGTACTCCCCTAAACTGCATGGGGAAGTGGCCCTGAACCTAGGAAGAGGCAGGGGATTTATTTAGCTTTAGATCTTTGGTCATCGGCCAACTTTAAGCCACTGTCCTACTAGATCAGTCTGTCCTATTAAATGCCATGGAGAAGCCACCCTGCATTTCTAACAGGTAGCATGGCCACCCGTTTCTCTGGGGCCTGGCCAGCAGTCCCCTTTTCAGGTGGTTGCCACCCCAGCTCATGTGTAATCTCCCTGAAAGTGCATAAGCCAGTGGGGGTAAAGGTGAAGTCACGTTAAGGAGAGGAAAGATAAAGAGCCCCTTTTGCTCTGTGCTTCTTGCTGAAGGCGGGCTGTGTGCTTCACGGGCTTCTATGTGCTCCTCTAGATCCCAGGGGACATGCCCTGCTGACCTGCTCTTTCTCTCCCCAGCGGTCCTGGGTGCGGAGCTCAGCACAGGCCCGGACAGCAGTGGGGAGAACCCGGCTCCCAGTGCACCCTGGCGGCCCCGCCGATCCAAGCGCTGCTCCTGCTCTTCCCTGATGGATAAAGAGTGTGTCTACTTCTGCCACCTTGACATCATCTGGGTCAACACTCCTGAGTAAGTCTCTAGAGGGCGTCATAACTCTATTCCTTACCTCTGGCTTCCCCAGACTCTGGAGCCCAGTGACTCTAGCTGCTTTTAGGGGAGCTCCTGGTGTGGATTCCGAAGGTAGCACTTCTTTTTTTTTTTTTTTTAATTTTATTTATTTATGATAGCCACACACACACAGAGAGAGAGAGAGAGAGAGAGAGAGAGAGGCAGAGACTTAGGCAGAGGGAGAAGCAGGCTCCATGCACCGGGAGCCTGACGTGGGACTCGATCCCGGGTCTCCAGGATCGTGCCCTGGGCCAAAGGCAGGCGCCAAACCGCTGCGCCACCCAGGGATCCCCCGAAGGTAGCACTTCTGACAACATGTCCCGGGTGGGGGGCCGGGACAGTGCCCCTCGGGTCCTAAAAATACACAGGCAGGGTGGTTCTTTGAAACAGAGGGGAGGGTCTTCTGAGGCCCCCTGGCTCAAACACTCATGACAGGATAGATGGAAAATGCTGATGGCAAGTAGGATTCCAAGGACAGAACTTTATTCCTTTTAGGTGAGACTCAAAAGGGACACTTTGGAAATTACTGGACAGCCTTCTGGCAATGAGTCCTTCTATTAGTCGCATGATATCACCAGTTGCGAGAGATGTGCAATCCTGGGGGTGAATGATGTGTGCTGTAGTATGTCCTCCCCATCCCCCCACTCCCCCCATCCCCTTCAGGGGGCACTTTTCGCATTATCATCTGTCTTGGATTGAAAATAGATTTTCAAAATCATGTGAGTCATAGTTTTGCATCTAAGTCCCCCCCCCCCCGCCGTAGCTGTTAACTAGATAGAAAGTCAGAAAAGGAAGAAAATAAGAAACAGACACCAAAGCTGAGATGTCATAATTTGGGACAAAAAAAACAAAGCTGTTTGTGTGGAGAGGAAAGTGAAATTTGTTAAGAATCCAAATGGAACTTCACTGAGTTAGAAAACTGGCTTTCTCCTGGTGGGGTACACACTCGGGGCGACATTGGTGGGCACTGCCCCTGACCACCACCGTACTGGACCCTCCTAAATTGCGAGACCAGGTGCTGTGCGGTGAGCAACTTGGGTCCCACTGCAATGAGTTTGTGCCACAGAATGCATCATTTCAAAGACTCATAAGTATGCTAATGTCTTTTGTTCATCTTTTTTGCTAATAGGCACATTGTTCCGTATGGACTTGGAAGCCCGTCTAGGTCTAAGCGATCTTTAAAGGATTTATTTATCACAAAGGCAACAGACCACAGGAAGAGATGCCAGTGTGCTAGCCAAAAAGACAAGAAGTGCTGGACTTTTTGCCAAGCGGGAAAAGAACTCAGGTGAGGTAGAAACACGTTGGCTTTCGATCAGTTTTATGGCCTCCTGATCTTCCCATCATAATGTTGCCTTCTTGTTTAAGAGACATTAACAGAGACTTTGTGAGAACTGAAGGTACCGTTGCTGAAATGTTTTGCGCTATCTGTATTTTAACAGGGAGCAAGACAGTATGGAGAAGGGCTGGAATGGCCATAAGAAAGGAAAAGACTGTTCTGAGCTTGGAGAAAAGTCCAAGCAACAGCAGCTGGTGGCAGGAAGAAAAATAAGAAGGTAAGAGACTCCCCCAACCAGCTAGCCCCAGTCACCAGTGCTAAAGGGCTGCTCCCTTCAGGTATCCTCCTGTTGATGAGAGAAAGGCTTAGAAGACAACAAAGATCTTCATAGTCTATAGATTTAAAAAGCAAAGGAATCCCTCTCAAATATTTTTTTTTGAAGGCAGATCTTTGCCCACTGTACACTCTGATAATCTGGAGCCTGTGCCACTCAGTCCAAAGGTAGTTTTTCCAAACAAGTTACATCTACGGGCACCCTTGTCACTTGGTCACATCTAGTCCTTGCTTTTCTGAGTCAATGTATTTGCCACTTTCCTTGAGAAAGTAACAATTCTTTCAGGGACAGGAGTTTTGATATTTTATTTTATTTTATTTTATTTATTCTTAAATTCAAGTGTCATGGATGATCAAGTTCTTTAAAACATAGCAGTTACAAAAAAAAAAAAAGCCAAAAAACAAAAGAAAAGAAACCCCCCAAAACATAGCAGTTACTCCAATGGCCAAAGGGAAAAATAAAGTCATTAGATAGGGATGGTGAGAATTAGAACATGCTGTTTTGAGGGTTTATTTATTTATTTATTAAAGATTTAAAAAATTTATTCGTGAGAGACACAGAGAGAGAGGGAGGCAGAGACATAGGCAGAGGGAGAAACAGGCACCCCACGGGGAGCCTGATGTGGGACTCGATCCTGGGACCCTGTGATCATGCCCTGAGCCAAAGACAGATACTCAACCACTGAGCCACCCAGGTGTCCCTATTTTTTTAAATAGGGAAGTGCATGAGTGGAGAGCCCATGTCCTTGTGAAGAGCTCTCATCTTTTCTAGTTGGTTGTGTGTGAGCTGGGGCAGAGAAAGGATGCTGATTAGTCAACACCATGGGGTTGTGATGGGCATCTCTAGAGTGATGGCCTTTCCAAATCCAAAACATCTTGGAATTTGTAAGCTGGAAGGAGGAAATCTGTATTCAGAGCTTTCACGTGTCCTACATTTCCCTATCTTGGTCCATGGAAACTTTTCCTAGAAATCCAGAGGCAAGAAGTTCTGTGATCAGAGTGTTCTGAGCACAGGCCTGGCAGGCAGCAACTACCTCTGTGTTACTTACTGCTGATGTATGGGACATCCTCAGCTGTCTGGGATGTTTGGCTGGCCATTGCCATTCCATATTTATAATGTCAGGCCCCTGATGTTCCCTTCAGATCATGGGGTTACATAAACCACAGTTCCTTAACTGATTTGGAAATTATTCTTATTTTTCTATTAGTATTATTGTGTCAACGATCAAATCACTACTGCAATTCCCTTTCTTTTTCCTGCAAAAAGAAAACATTAAACCTGCAGAAAATACAGCATTTTCTAAGTGTCGTACACCATTTGCTTTGGCCCTACCTGTATGCCTCCTCTCTTTTTGCTTCTTTTCTACCAAGTCACCTTTAATTGCTTTTGTGATTAAGAAGACATCCATGGTTATTTGAAACCTATGCAGAGGTAGTTCTCCATAGAGTCTCGTGGTGGTGGTAGTTGGGAAACAGAATAAAAGAGAGTATCTCTAGTTAACAATAAAATTATATTTTAAGGGGGATCCCTGGGTGGCTCAGTGGTTTAGCGCCTGCCTTTGGCCCAGGGTGCGATTCTGGAGTCCCGGGATCGAGTCCCACGTCGGGCTCCCGGCATGGAGCCTGCTTCTCCCTCCTCCTGTGTCTCTGCCTCTCTCTCTCTCTCTATGTCTGTCATAAATAAATAAATAAATAAATCTTTAAAAAATTATATTTTAAAATTGTACTTAATGCCCAATTCCCTTTAGATATGACCATAGCTCCCTTCATCTCCCCCCACCTCCATTTCCAGAATAAAAGATGGGCTTCATTTTCCCTTGAGATTAACCAAGAGTAGCATGCTGTTGCAGTTGGTGGTGAAGGTTTAGGATCAGACTTAGATTTGTTTGTGCCAGATTCTAATTTTAGATGCCTCTTTTTGCCCAGAAGTGATTTTTTTTTTTTAAAAAAAATAACATTTGTTTTCTCTTGTCTTGTTTTAATAGGTTGGACACCATCAGCAACAGCATCAAAACAGCTTTCCGTGTTGCAAAGCTGAAAGCAGAGCTCTACAGAGAGAACAAAGTGACCCATAATCGAACACACTGATGACTGGTCACCTTGACTGGGCCTGTGGCCCGCAAGCCTTCTCCTCTGTGGAGGGAACCCTGCAGCTAATTCTGCACTCTCTCCCCATGGCTGAGATCAGAGCAAAAGCATCCTCCCTGCTTAGACTGTTTCTTGTTCCAGACTGGCAACGGGCCAGTGCCCTTGCTCTAAACATTCCAGGGAAGGTTAAGGAGTCCCCCAATCCATCTTCATTTGCTTCCATCAATGATAACTGCTTTAGTCTCTCCTCGCTTGGGGTGACAATGGACCACTTGGAAAGCAGAGAGACACAGTGACTTGTGAATTAGGATGTCATCCTCTGGGGGAGAAGAGATTCCACACAGGGTGGAATTTCTGAAGAGAGTCCGAAGGGAGTGTTTGTGTCTCACTCAGGTGCCTGGCACATTTCAGGGAGAAACTCCAAAGTCCACGCAAAGGTTTTCTAAGGAATGCACGAATTGAAAACACATTCGAAGGACATTCAAGTAAAAAAAAAAAAAAAAAAAAAAAGTAAAAGACTTTTTTTTTTAAATTCACAAAATGCAAAACTAAAAGAAACTGTTACTACTGTAAATCAGGATGGGTTTGATGAATCTGAGTCTACCTCACCTATATTGCACTCTGGTAGAAGTACTTCCCCACCGTTAATTATTGCCTACCCCGGCTCTGTCCCCTCTTGCCATCCCCTCCCCCGAAACCCCCATAGTAAATCTTGGCCTCATAGATGTCTAGTCTAACATGCCAGTAGTAGATGTAACATTTTCATGGTAATCTACTAGCTCTGATCCATAAGGAAAAAGATCCTTGAATCTGGAGGTTCCCTTACCTTGATCTTTGGAAACACAACGGTATAGGGTTGTTCATAAAAGACAATGAAAAGTAAACATTTGGTTATGCTTTAAAGCAGTAAAGTTATTGTCCTTTATGTAACTGGCTAATGGAAGAGGTTGGATTAAATTTCGATGTACTTATTTTTTTATAGATATTTATATTCTAAACAACTTATTCCTTATATTTACCATGTTAAATATACATTTGGGCAGGCCATATTGGTCTATGTATTTTTTTTAAAATGTATTTCTGAATGAAATTGAGAAAATGCTTTGTTTTGCCTGTCAAGGTAATAACTTTAGAAAATAAATATTTTTTCCCTACTGTACTGATTTTGAATCATTTCTGAAATTCCCAAGAAGTGGACCAAAGTGCTAAGAATTATGAAGGGAAATGATTAAAGCTGGGTTTTTTGGTGGGGGAGTGGTAGTGATAAGAAGGAAAATAGTGTTGGCTAATCACAAAAGAACTTGATCTAGATCTTAAAAGTTGCCTTTAGATTACATTAAGGAAAAAACGAAACAAAAACCCAGCATTAATACCTCTGTGTTTCCCTGGACAGCAGCCTTCTGCTTCCTCTTCCCCCATGCCCCCGACCTTAAAACTCTCCTGGGGCTTGCTTCATCCATTGACTTTGCTTAGGCTATGAGACAGGATCCTACAGTTCAAGCGGATGGTGTGGTGAGAGGTGCTTTCTCCAAATCAAGGGGCCGAAGGAAGCAGTGGCAAGACGACTCCCCCAATCATACCTAATTAGACACAATTCCACACTAGAAAAATACCTGGAGGAAACAGCCGCCGGTTCAGAGCAAGTGAGGGGCCCCTCTTATTTTTTTATATTTTATTTTTTGGGCTCAGATTAAGACTTTTGTTTATTAAAGAACACTAAGTGCCTTTGCTTTTCCATGGTAGCCCAGGACTGCACACATGCCTGTGGTGGTTGAAATACTGAAAGCTGGGTGTAGGGCGTGGGGGTTGTGGCTCATTCTCCTGTCCACTTTGCTGTGCTGGTCTTGCCAAACCATCTGGGAGACTGGTATTGCATATGGTTGTTACCAACGGAAGCCCAAAAGAGCTTGATGAGCTCTTGACACTCGTCACCATCTTTCCCAAATAGGAAAGAATGCCTGGCATTCAACAAATATTAGCTCATGATGATCACTGTTGTCCAAACAATGACACATCTGAAAGACGTTGAATACCAGCCTTCAGGTGTGTGTAGCCAACGTCCCAGGCAGAGTTTCTATCTCTATGACATTGTTTTTCATCTTCCCTTCTTCCTCTCTCTCTCTCTCTCTCTCTCTCTCTCTCTCAAGGGACAGTCTAATATCTAAAAGTGTATTTTCTAGAAGTCCATTTAGAGCAGATTTCTCTCTTTGCCCTAAAGGCCAGGCAGAGCTTTGATCTCAGGGCTTGGAGGACCAGATATCCTTTGATCTAGCAAACTGTTGGTGTGTGATTCTTAAGGGAATTGTGAAGTTTTGTCCACAATGACCGGGGGCTTGGCTTGAACTTGGCCACTGTTTAATCCTGAGCAACGAGTCTTCCTGCATCGTGAGTGTTCTCATCGGTTAAGTGAGGGAGTGGGGAGTTTCTCTAACGGCTCCAAGAAAGAGCATGTGATGTTCTGAAGCATGAAGAAATGGAGGTGGTGTGAGAGAGTGAAGTTCTGAGCTTGGAGGACGTGGATCCGTTACCTTTAAAAGGGAGTTGGGATGGAAAGAAGCCACTGAGTACAAGAAGGATGAATCAAGCAAAGGTGATAAGATTTCTTTTTCTTTTTTCTTTTTTCCCCTTCAAATCCTCTTCCTCCGTGCTTCCTGCTTCAGTAGCCAGCAAGAAAAGCAAGAAGCGTGAAGGAGCTCTCCTAGGGCATGAGGTCAGTAGTAAAATTAAGCTGGAAGATTTAGAGGAAATGAATATTTTTCAAGTATGTAGAGGAAAGATTCGATATTATTCAAGGCTCATGCTGGCTTGAGAGGTAAAGCGGTAGAATGGACTGTCACATTTCCTGCTGTTTTTCTTTCCAGTAAAAGTGTGGTTTCTGGAAGTCCACTTAGGAAAGATTTCTATCTTCGAGCTAGAGGCCAGGCAGGGCTTTGATCTCGGTACTCTGAGGACCAGAGGATCCTGGGTGCGGAGTCGTGACCTTTGGTGGAGGGAGGAGCCCACAAAGGGGTACTGGATTTTTCTCCTCAGGGAATGCCTTCTTTTATGATGGAAATCATTGGCTTTAATCCTGCCTGTGCTTCCTGAAATATTCAGGATATTATACTAAGTACAGTTCTCACAACTCCAAGTATTATAATGAAGCTAGAGTTCCCTCGAGAAGACTCCTATTGACATTGAGGAAGAGAAATCTTTTGTCTTCAGGTGAAGAAGCCAACGTCCAGAGAAGGATAGAACTGACCTAAGATCACACAGCAAGCTGTGGCATCTTTGGACTCCGAGCCCTTGAGTACAGATGTTTTACCCAGAGGCTCCTGGAGGGCAGTGGAGACTGGTGCCCAAGTAGATATTATCAGAGAGTTCTGGGTGGTAAAGGCAAAGTCAGCCTTCATAAAAGCTTTGCCTTCTGGCCTCATGGGTGGTGGCTGGTGGTCCCTCCTTGCAGTATGTAGTGGAAGAAATGTAGGAGAAGAGAAAAGGAATAGAAGGAGACATACAAGTCCCATGGCTTCGTGAGGTCAATTTCTATAGGATGAAATAGAATATAATGGGGAACTTGCATTTATTATTACTTTTTAGGGTTTACTTACTAAATAGTCCTTAGATAATATGAGTAAAGAGGAATCTTTTTGCTCCATTTTCTTCTTCTAGTAATACTCCAGTATAGTAATGCTCAAGGTACTATGTTTTCTTTCTTTGTCTTTAGACAAAGCATTTGTCCTGAAAATGCTTATTTTCCAACCCAAGTTCTCCATGTTCAAAATACTGTTTTCAAGCTCAGATTCTTAATGGAATTTCTCCCACTTTGGCTTTCTCTCCTTTTTGCACCCTCACAGTTTCTGGGGTCCTGGATCTGGGCTCAGGATGTATCTATTGCAAGTGCACGTTGCTGTTCTCAGAACCTTATGATTTAACAGCAACCTCTCATCTCTGTAGAGAACTGAACTTCTCGTAGCATTTTCCCATTTGTCATTGACCCCCGCCCCCATACCCAACTATCTTTTCAGGATATTGGGGCCATATTTTTATACTCTATGATGTCTGAGGAAACAGATATATTGAATGAATAAGTGATTTCTTCAGGCTCTTCTCCCAGGCAAATAGCAATACTGGATCTCAAGACTCTTGACTCTTTCCCCTAAAATTGCCCCAGAGCCCAGGGCATAGTACTGGCCCTGACTCTTGCACAAATGTAGATTATTTCCATATTGCCAGTGAGCTATGAGCAGAATTAACTTTTTCTTTTACAGATATCAGTGCTCCATGTGTGCACTGGCATCCTAGTCCTGAGCATTTTCATTGCATATCATCCTATGCCAATGCACGGTTGGTAGAAAAATCATGACAATTTATGATGGCTGTTTTCAAACCTGGTACCATGGAATGCTTTATTGACAACTACCAGCCATAGGTCCAACACATGGGAAGAAATTGCCGTGATAAATGAATGGCAGAGGTTGTGCCATTTCCCCAGAATAATCAGAGAATGATCTAGAGCTGGTGCCATTGGATAATGAAAACAGAGGGCCTAGGCCTCTGTTTCCACTGACTAATGGAAATGATGGGTCCCAAGTATGACAGGCTGTTCATAGCTCTAAGAGGCAGCACACTGGGGATCTGACATGCAGACTTGTTGGCTCAGAGGGTTTTTTTTTTGGTGTGTGTGTGTGTGTGTGTGTGTGTGTGTTTCTGTATCTTATTTCTTCACTTTCATATTCTGAGTCATTCTGGTCCTCCACCCTAAACTGCTGTGGAAGTATCTAGGATGAAGCTACCACTGGCATGGCATGGGCAGTGACCAACTGGAACAGACAGGTAAAAAATTTGGGATCAGATTCCTGGTGGCCCCCAACCAGGCCAGATGTTAAGTTCGTAAGACCCACTTACAGGGGTCTCATTGGGGGAATTTGTGTAGTTGAAATATTCCTTTATTCAGGCTCCACTCTAGTGGTAATTATTTGTCACAGTGAGATGGATCTTTTTATTTCTCTCTAGTCCAATTCATCCATTTCACCATCATCATAATAATCTTCCCCAAATGCTTTAATCATAATTTCAATGAATCCAGAGCTAGAAAGAACTTAAGAAATAATTCATGCTATTTCCCCATCTCAAAAAGACATTTCATTGTCATTCTCTGCTTATAGAATAATGAATGTTATCCACTGAGGCAGGGAGCACTAGAGAAGGACCAGACTGAGAAAGAAGAACAGAAAGTATTATAATTTTGGTATTGGACAACTTGAATTTTAAATTCCTTATTATGGATATTTTTGAATATACCCAACATTTGAAAGATTAGTATAATAAGCCCTGTATAACCATCATATAGTTGTCAAGATAGGATTAGTGTTATTTCACCTCTACCCACATTCTGCGTTCCCTTCGTGGATTACTTTGAAGGCAATCCATAGTATCACTGTCATCTCATCTGTAAATATTTCAGTATAGATGCAATGAATTTGATATGCTTTGTTCAACCAAGTGAAATGTGAAATGGTCAATTGGATATGTGGGTCTGGAGCTTAGAGGGGATGAACAGCAAATGTTTCCAGACCTTGTGGGACTGGTAATAACAAAGGAGACAAACACATGTAACGATAGTTAACATTTACTTAGTGCTCACTATGTGCCAGATACTCTATGGAGAGATTTGCCCTCATCAACTCACTTCCTCATGACTATAACCCTATGAGGCAGGTACTTTTATTTACCCTATTTTATAGATGAGGAAACTCGGGGAGAGACTGAGTAGTAACTTGCCCCAGGTCACGCAACTAATTAGGAGGCAGAGCCTGGTATGACCCAGATAATCTGACGCACTGTGCTTTGTGACTAAGAAAAGTACAGTAATAAAGGTGACACCAGGGGACAAACAAGTCCTATGATGGTATAAAAGTGGCAATGATCAATTCTGCCTGGAGACAGGGAGAGGAAGAGTGGTGGTTTCAGGGAAGGTTTCATGGGAGGAGACTGAGAAGAATGGTCCTTGAGCCCCTCACTAAGCAAAATACCACTGGTTCTGAATTCTGCCAAAGGTATGTAATAGTCTCAATAAAATGCTTTGTCTACAAATGATATAATAGGAAGAATGTAACCTAATTTGCTCACGTGACTGGCTCATAGTAAAAGTATATAGGTATCTTTTTCATCAAGAAGTGATTTATCCTAGTAAAATCCAGAAAGGGTAATTAATTTAATGGTACTGAAAATCTTGAAGCAGCACAATCACAATAAATAAAGTCAGAAATTTATTTTTCTAAGTGGTGTTGATTTTTCTGATTAATCATTCTGCTAAAACCCAGAAAGTGTAATTAACAATATTGAAAAATCTTAAAGCAACATGACAATAGCAAATGTGATAGAAATCTCTTCTTTTCTTTTTTTTTTTAAGATTTTATTTATTCATTCATGAGAGACAGAGAGACAGAGACATAAGCAGAGGGAGAAGCAGGATCCCTGCATGGAGCCTGATGAGGGACTCAATCCCGGGACCTCAGGATCATGACTTGAGCCAAAGGCAGATGCTCAACCACTGAGACACCCAGGTGCCCCAGAAATCTCTTATTTTCAAGTGGCATTCAACTAAATTAAAATTTGGGGATGTAACATTAGAAAGAAAACAATTCTAATAGTTTTCAACTAAATTTAGAAAATTTTACTAAACTTGTGTCTAACAGAATGAAATAACTCCACCGGAAGCCTCTGTACTTGACCACACATAAAATTCTGCTGTAGCTCAGATACTCTGCCAATCTCCTACAATTTGCCACATGGTCACAAGCGTCCTTGCACCATGTCAAGAATTCCCACTTGGTATATGAGTAGAAACTGCTGAACCAACTGTTAGCTTAAATGTCTTCTTCAGGCTTGCAGAGCTTGCTAAGAGGCCATTACCAATCACCCTCCTGTACACATTGTTCACTGGCTTGCTCCCCCTAGTAACTGGTTCATTTTTCTCTGTTCAGTGGCCATGGGTGGTGTCTCTCATTTTGGTGAAAGACAAAATGCACAGGGCAATTAAGGAAATGATTTTATTCAGGCCTTTACAATTAGGAAAATGCTCATCAATGAAGACTGTTTCAAGAAAAGGAAAGGAGACCAGGGTTTTATAGAAGCAAGGAAACAAAGAAGTTGTCCAATAGTCCTATGAGAGTCTCCAGGAAGGCTGGAGAGGGTATCCTCTGAGTTGTTGAGAAAGAGCAGAGAGAAATATTCAAGATCAGGGTGGTATTTTGTGGTTAGCCATTTCTCAGAACCCTAAAGGGGAAGGAGTATTCTTAACCCTTGCTTTTGAGGAACACAAAGCTCAGATAAAGTTTGACATTGTCAGTCCTCCTTTTTTGTTTAGGATGAATGTCTATTCATCATCGAACAATTCAGCAATTATAACCCTCCAGAGTGGGGCAGAACAAGGTCTCAGAAATAGTTTACAAAGATTTTTGTATGGCTCCTGCTAAAGTGAATGAAGCAGCTATTAATAAGTGATGGTAAAGAGCAATGGTTATAGCATCCTGGAGATCAGGCCCCTTATTTTTTTTTAATTTTTATTTCTTTATGATAGTCACAGAGAGAGAGAGAGAGAGAGAGGCAGAGACACAGGCAGAGGGAGAAGCAGGCTCCATGCACTGGGAGCCCGACGTGGGATTCGATCCCGGGTCTCCAGGATCGCGCCCTGGGCCAAAGGCAGGCGCTAAACCGCTGCGCCACCCAGGGATCCCCCAGATCAGGCCCCTTAAAAGGGAGATGCTTACAATGAAAAAGAGAAATGTGAACATTAAAGGTTATATTAAAATGGGGAGCTGGGAGCTGAACTCTGAGGGTAAGCAGCCCACTGGGTTTCAAGAGGCCAGTGGAGGAATACTCTATGGTATGTACCACTGCTTTTTGAGTTTCTAGGAACTCTTGGGTTAGGATGTTGATGCTTTTGATCATGTTTCCTCAGTCCATACATGAACCTAGCATTCTATCAGGCTTATTTAATGGTCCAGGTTGTGCCTTTTCAGGGAGAAATCAGACCTGTGAATGGCTGGCTGTGGTGCTGAGTTCTTTGAGACATATGTCAAGCCATTGGGCTTTAGCTCGCAGTGTTCTTTGGGCCCTACAGAAAGGGCCAGCTGCCAAGCAACTTAGAGTCCTCACAGGGACCTGGGTAGTAGGCTCCAGTTCTCAGTGACACTGAGTCAGGTAGCAGGGCGAAAAATTGGAAACCTTAGTTTGAAGGATTATGGTCAGATATTGAAGGAAACTGGAAGGATTGAAAATCTAATAAAGATTGACAATTTGGAAAGGAGCCAGTCCAATTTACAGGTAGGTACCCACACTGATTTTTCCACAGGTAGGGAGCAAGATAGTTCAAAGAGCCAGAGGCAAGACAGAGTTTGTATAGGCATCAGTTATCCACAATTTTAAAAGAGTTCTATCTAAAATAGTTCAAAGACAATGAACAGGGTCAGAATCTGGTAACCTGGAAGGGTCTGCTATATGACATATAGTTTTCATTGAGATTCAAAATTCTCAAAAAGAAACAAAACAAAACAAACAAAACCAAAATTCTCTCTACAGTCACCCCAGTTTTGGTCAAAGATAACCTCAAAGAAAAGTTATTCTTGATCAGGTTAGTTTAATTAAATTTGGCATAGTTATCTAGATAGGTATAATAGGAATGGTAATTTACCATATAGGCCATTTTAAGTTTACTTTCTGGAAATTTTTATAAGGAATTTCAGACTGGACTTTTAAAAAAGCCTCTTGATGTTAAAATGTCAAGCTGAAAGCTTGCTACCAGATTTCAGCTGTAGTAGCCCACATCTGGGCAAATTCTTTTCTTCTTGAAGTTACCCAAATATTCTGAGATTCATGGGCCTTCCTGGAAATGACCTTTCTTACTTACCTATAAGGCTGGGAATTTATGTCAGGTATCTGGGCTGTTTGCCCCTGAGAGCTTTGTAAATACTGAGTCCATAAAGCTGACCTTAATTTCTTCAAAGTGGCTAGTCATATCTGATTAAATAAGCAACATTGTCAAATATGACATTCCGGGCAAGGCCTTGGTTGTGTAACCCATATTTTCAATTATGTCATGGTAACAAGGACAGATCCTTACTGAACCTATGCAAAACTATTGCCACGAATACAAAAATACTCAAGGAGAGTTCCTGAGTTCTGGATTAATTGGGCAAGAAAAACAAGGTATCATTTGCAAATCTTTCAGTTGACAAAAACAGCGTCCACTAAATTATCCATTACAGAGAGTAGAAGAGAAAAAAGTAAGGGCTTCCTTATTCCTCAGAAAATAGAATATTAGAACAACCACATTCCAGACAAAAACACAGTCATTCTTCATCAGCTCATTGAGTCTTATCTAATTAAATCTTGTTCTTCCCTGTCATGAGTTCATGTGTTTCTCAGCTAGAGTTCCAGAAATCCTAACTCAGTCCACTGGTATGATCTCAGCCCACTTGTTTAAGTGATGCCACCAGAACTCTATACTCCAAAGTACTTCTGTGTTGAAGGTGAAATACTCTGGCCTGTAGCTGATTGCAAGAGCTTTAGGGAAGCAACGGAGTAAAACAAAGAACTTTCTGTAGATGACATAAGATTTTAAATGGCTGTGGTAAACTTATTACTGACCATTTTCAGTAGTGAAATATTTGAGGATTGTTCATTATAAGAATAGTGCAACTGACCGAAAAAATGTGGTTGTTTATGTGGCATACAAAACAAGATAAAAAGTCAATCCAAAAAAGTTTGAGACAAAGTAATTATAAACACAACTGCTACTCCTATTTCAGAGAAGAATGGATATTACATCTAGTTTATAAAAATAGATGAACGTCATCTTTAAAAAATCCTCAGATATAACTGTAATAATCTTGACACAATATACCATGAATATAGCATACCAAATGTACAGTGAAATATTCAAGAATATGTCAAGAATATCAAAGAGATTCTATAAGTTTGGACTACGTCTTATACATCAATATGTTAATAAAACTCCATAAGTGAGTGATGTGAATACCAAACTGAAAATCACTGTCCCAAAGATGCCAGATTCAAATTAAAGAAATAGAATTGTGATCAAGTTAATATATTTTTATATAAATTTATTTTTTATTAGTGTTCAATTTGCCAACATATAGAATAACACCCAGTGCTCATCCCATCAAGTGCCCCCCTCAGTGTCCATCACCCAGTCACCCCCACCCCCCGCCCCAAGTTAATATTTAAAAAAAAATAATTGATGGTGCCTGGGTGGCTCAGTCAGTTAAGTATCTGTCTATCTGTCTTTGGCTCAGGTCATGATCCCAGGGTCCTGGGATAGAGCCCTGCAGCTGGGAGTGGGGAGTGGGATGGTCCCTGCTTAGCAGGGAGTCTGCTCTCTCTTTGCCCCTCCCCCACTTTTTCCTCTTTCTCTCAAATAAATAAATAAAATATTTAAAAAAATAATTGAAAAAAAATAAAAATAAAAATTGAGATTATGACTGTCAGCGCTGCATTATTATTGCCTAATATTAGACAAAGCAGTACTAGGACTCTGATACATAGAAACATATCACAGACAATGAGGACACTGATAATTTTCTAGGGATATCTCATATAACATACAATTTCTGAAATATTTATAAAATCATATCCATACACATTTTACCTAGGGAAAGTTAAGCATCTCTTCTGGTGTACTAACTCATCAATGTAACTCTTCAAAAGTCTAATTATTTCTAGTACTTCTTTTTTAATACAGATGAAGGAATAAGCCATGGTGACTTTCCAGGGAACTTTTAAAAAATATATGTATATATGCACATACACACATACATCCATGGCGCCTCTAGACTACATAAAAAGAAAAGGTAAAATTATAATAATCTAGCCACATAATGAATATCTATTCATTTACTCAGTATGGCAAGTTTCAAGGTTTTAAATTTCTTAAAGATCTTGCAAATCTCTTCAAAATGACATACTGCAAAACATAATTATTGCTGAAATAAATTTTTTCAGAATAATAATTCAACTGGGTAAAACATAAATTTACATTTTTCATTGTCTTAAACATTTACTAGACATCATGTTAGCTTATTCAATCAGTAAATCTATAAAGTTGAGAAAGAACATAAACACAAGTAGAATAAAAATCTATGCTTACATTACATTTAACACCAATAAGAGAAAACAGCTGTTTTCATTTTAACAGCTGTTTTTATTAAAACAAAATTATTAAGCTAGTATTACTTGTCAAAACTTACCCAAATTATGTGAACTCAAATTCTTAAATTATTTTTGAGTTTCTTTCTTTCTTTCCTTTCTTTTTCTTTCTTTCTTTCTTTCTTTCTTTCTTTCTTTCTTTCTTTCTTTCTTTCTTTCTTTCTCTCTCTCTCTCTCTCTCTCTCTCTTTCTTTCTTTCTCTTTCTTTCTTCTGAGTTGGTTTCTATAAGAATATGTTTTTCTCCCCACACTGAAAATGTTAAAGATCCAATGTTTTAAATATTTCTAGGAATTTTAGAAATATTTAATTTATGTAAATGCTTATTTATCTCTAAGCCAATCAGACTGGAGCTCCTTTAATTTAAGAGATTTTCTAATCTAGTGTATTAATACCATCAAGAGATAGGAAAACAAATAAATAAAATCTTTAAAAAAAAGAGATAGGAAAACATTACACACTCTTACGAGAGGCAAAGGCCTTTCTAAATTACAAGTGTATCAGCATATAGACTCCCACGTAGAGAAAGCTTATGATTTCAATTCTAAAATTTCAGCTAGCTCAATCATAAACCCAGAAATACAAAACTCACCAGTCCAGACATTCACTTCCTGGTTGACATGAAATTCTTAGTTGATTTGAGCTCAAAATAGACAAAGAGAAGAGATTAACCACATTCTCCATTACCTTCCACTCAACAGAGACAAAGATGTCTACAAATCATCAACTGTTTACAAAGTTCATCAAATGTTTGGGGCAGGAAACCAAAAGATGACACCAGAAATCAAACAAGTGCTCAGAAAGAATCAAAATCAAATCTTCCTGTGCTACCTATGGATGAAGGTCTGGGGCACGGAGTTGAACTCTGATCACCAGTCAGGAGGGGATGTGATCAGGAGCACAAAGGGCTCCAGCCGGCTCATTCCCTGAGGCAATTGCGGATCTGCAGATGAGTTCTAATTCCATCCAATCACTGTACCCAGCTGAGGGAGACCCTGTTTACGAGGGAAATATGAGAAGGAAGGGGAGCCAGGTCAGCACAAATACGATAAGGATAGTAGCCCAAATGCAGTGAGATGACTATGAGCATGGTCACTGGGTCAGGCATACTGGGATTCAAATCATGGATCCACAATTTATGCGACCTTTGGAAAGCTATTTTACCTTCCTGAGTCTCCATCTATTCATACATAACGTTGGAAATAACAGTACCTACCACCTATGTGATTGTAAAGATTAACTTTCCACATAAAAGAACACACCAGAGATCAGCCCCCCTGACACAAACCTGTTGCTGTGTGCCTCCAACTTACTTCTCCTGTCGTATCTTCACCCTCCAGTGTCTACCTCCTATTTTAGAGACTATTTTAAGGCAATGTCTCTCAAATTTTATGTGAAACAGAATTACCTGTAAAGTTTGCCAAAAACGAATGTCCCTAGGTCACAAACCCCAGACATTAGGATCTGATACATGGTAGGATGCAACAAACTTCATTTGAGCAAGCATCCGAATGGTTCTGATGCAGGTGTCCTTTAGATTATAATTGAAAAACTCTTCTGTTAGCTGTTCTTCTTTCGGACTTCAAGCTTTTTCTCCATTCTGGATTTTCGGATACTGCTTCCTCAGTGGAATGTCCTTTCTTCACAGTTATGCTGGTGAAATTTTATTTATTTTCAAGACTTCCTTCAAATGTTTTCTCTTATACATGGTCTTCCTGGACTCCTCAAGGCAAAAGGGCTTTGCTGTCTCTACTCTGGTATTTGTTTATACATCTCATTCCCCATTTGACAGTGAGCTCTTGTAGGGGAGGAACTGGGTGTTATTTATCGCTGTGCCTTCAACATGTAGAAAAGGCACTCTTTCAATGTCTGGCAATAGAAATGACGATCCCAACCCCATATTTTGGGGAGAATGATTTGAATCTCTCCCATCCTTGGCTTTAAACTCCTCTACAAACCTGAACTGAGAACCGTACAAAGGTTTAGTCCAGAAGACAGTAAGGTCTTGTCAAGCTACAGAATGGGAAAAAAAATCTTGCAATATTTTTGAGATAAAAGACTGGACATTGATTGCTGGGATACCAATCTCTAAGAAATGGTGCTAACATATCATTGCAATAAATCAGAAAAACAGTGCTTGTAAGCTCAGGTTCCCACCAGAAACTCTTTTCACCACTGGCAAAACAGAGCTTTGTTCTGCCTCTGCTGAAGTAGATAGTGTCCTTCGGTAGAAATAAAGACCTTCCTAGCATCAACCTACCTCTGCTATTTGTGTGCATGAATATGTTACTCGGGCAACGACAGATCGCTAACCGTCTCTGAGTCCGGCCACCTGACAATCACCCAAAGTCACCAGTAATAGGCAGCCGACATTCTGAACCCAAATAAGGCTTGACGAGAGGCCTTTCCAGGGAAATGCTTTATCATTACAGGCATGTCGCTGAACCCTACTGAAGAGTGTGAATAAAAATTGCTCTCTAGCTATAGGCAACAGAATAAGCCATGAAATGAAAGATTATTTCTAATAAGTTGAAATGATAAATTTAGTAATACATCAACATAAGAAGCTTTACAAAATCATGAATTTAAAGAAGCAGTTTTGAGGTTAGGAGTCAAGAGAGTCACTCCCTTGTGAGGGGCGGCGGGGGGCGGCGGTGGTCATGACTAGCAGAGAGCCTGAGGGACTTCTGATGTTCTATTTCCTGGTCCGGGTGCTGAAAACATGGGTGTGTTCACTTTGTTGGAATTCTTGGAGCTGTACATTATGATATATGTTGTGCGTGTGTTATATTTCAAGAAAGTTTACCTCCTCCTCCCAAAAAGCATTTTTGTCCCCTTTCTTCACTAAATATATGCTGAACAAATATGTACAGAATAATAGTTTGAAGGGATGCCAGGATTGCCGCATGCCTCAAGGAGCCATATATGTCTTGGTCTGGCCTGGGCATCAGATGTGCATTTTTACTTACTTCAGTTCACTTCATTGTTCCAAAACCTAGCTTTCCTATTCAAAGCAAAGACCTCCCATGCAATTTTCTTGCATAAGGTCCCCATCCTGGCTGCATAAGGAAGGTTCCTTCACTGCCATAGTCCTGCCTCAGATGAGCTTCCTTGTACATGTTGCCTGGCTTTGTCAGGTCTTGACGCCATCCTGAAGATGGTAAAATGAGCCAAGTGATTTCATCTCTCATGGCACACCTTGAGGACATTACTTGGGTACAAGCCAATTCACTGCTCACAGTCTGAGAGACGTCTTTTTCCCACGAGCTAGCTTACCTCCCCCTCTTTCACAAAGAACTTCTTCCATGGGAAAAGACACACCAGAGAGTATGGAGCATTGTAGCTACTGGGAAATATGCTTGACATAGGAGATGCTGTCCCCACTCCCTCCTTCCCCACCCACTCCACACTGACGTGTCAACTCTAATTTCTTACTAGTGCTTGGGTTTCACTCGAAGCTTTCTTTGCTTGCTCATGCCCATCAACAAATATATCCAGGGAAAGAGAGTGCATCGGGAATAACTGGCCTGTGTGTAAGCAATCCTTTTTGTGGCTGATTGGCCTTGAGCAGCTTGGAGAATTTGACTCCTTGAACTCTTTGACAGATGTAGGTGCCCTGTGAGTATGTTTCTTTCCACCTGTGACCTAGAACTAAAAGTGATGATGAGCATCAATTGGCAGGATGTGTTTGTTGATTGACACTTGACTTCAAGACCAAGCTGAGCATTCGCACTCTTTTGGCTAATTGCACTGGTCTTTCCACTTGGTCAATTCCATGACTCTGATCCAGGGCCCAAGGAATTAGCATCTCTACGAAACCAGACACAACTGCAATGCCAAAAAGGGTTGTGCTCAAGTATACAGGGAGTAGATGCAAAGAGTCCGCTTTTCATTGGGTTGTAACAGTGTTGTGGCCAATTGGTTTCAGGAAGTTTTTGTTTCGTGTTCCTCCAAAAAATATTTTCAGAGATTTTGCCTTTAGTCTTTCAAGCAGTTTTATAAATGATGCATCTTTTATATTAAAAAAAAAGTTTATGGATTACACTATGTAGACTTTAATTCTACAGCTTGGTGGGATTTGACAACTTTCTAGACCTATCTAAACCAAGGTGTAGAACATCTCCATCACCTAGAGAAATAAATCACGTCCTTTTTCAGCCAGTACCTCATACACACACTCTCTCACTCCACCTACCCGCCCCCGTCTGATGGAACTTGGAGGAAACCATTGCTCGGATTTGTCTTGCCATCAATTAGTTTTGCCTTTATAAATCGGAAGTGATATGTCTTTTTCTGGGTCTGGTTAATTTTGCTCAACATGATGTTTTTGAGGGTTGCCCATGTCATTGTTTGCATCACATTATTTCTGTGTAGTATTCCGTTGTATGTATACATCATAATAAGTTTATCAATTCTCCTGATTGGGTGCACTTGGATTGTATTCAGTCTGCAGCTATTATTAAGACTGCTATGGACGTTGTTGTAAAAGTCTTCATGTGCTCATGTTTTTCCCATTTCTCTTGTGTAAGTAGACTTTTAGGACTGTAAGCAGATATATGGCAAGTTTATAGGAAACTTCCAAAACTTTTCCCAAGTGGTTTTACCATTTTACACTCTTACTAGCAAAACAAGAGTTTCAATTGCTCCATATATGGAATCATCAATATTTTAATTTTACTTATGCCAGCATTTGGTATTTTCGCTTTTTATTATTTCAGCTATCTTAATTTATGTGAAATAATATCCTACTGTGGTGTCAGTTGAAAGCACTCCATAATCTGTGATGTTGAGTGCTTTTCACGAGCTCAAAAATTGGCAATTTGTTCTTTTGTGACCTGTCTTTTCTAATTCTTTGCCTATTTTTACAAATAGGGCTACGTTTTTTGCCTGTTTGTTTTTGTTTTTTAAGAGTTTTTATATGTTATGCATATGAATCTTTTATCAAATGTATATATATTACATGCGTATTTTCCAGTCTGTGGTTTGATAATTCATTTTTTAATTATGACTTCTGGTGAATAGAAATTAATTTTTGTGAGGTTTGACTTAGGAATTTCTTCTTTTATGTGCTTTTTATGACCTGTTTAAGAAAACTTTGCCTTCCCAATGACTGTGATATTCTCATAAATTTTCTCAAAGAAGTTTTATATTTTGCCTTGACATATTTATGGTCTATGATCCGTATCAAATTAATTGTTATGTATGGTATGAAGTAGAAAGTCAAGATTCATTTTTCCCCAAATACTCAGGTGTCCAAACAGTTCAAAAGATTTGTTCAAAGACTTTTATTTCCTTATTAGAATAACTTGATGCTTTGGTTGAAAATCAGTTAGTATATACATGTGTATGCCCACTTCTCAGTATTCTGTTCTATTCCATTGATCTATTTCTGGACTCACTTGGTTTCACAGACATATATCATTTCTTGTAGCTTCAGAGTAAGTCTTAAAATTAGTTCATGTAAGTCTTCCAACTTTTTTTTTCTTTATCAAAATTGTTTTGGTTGTTCCAAATCCCTTGGATTTCTATATTTATTTTAGAATCAGCTTGTCATTTTCTTTAAAAGAATCAGCTGGATTTTTTTTTATTAGAATTAGGTAGAATTTATCATCAATTAGGGAGAATGGATGTCTTCACATGTTGAGTCTACCAGCTTTTAAAAATAGTATTTCATCTTATTTAAATAGGTTTTATTTCTATTGACAATGTTTAGTAGTTTTCAAAGTGTAGAGATTTGGCATACCTTTCACTACATTTATTCCTGGTTATTTAAGTTTTTGGTGGTGATATCATAAATAATGTCTTAAACTTTTTATTTGCCAATTTTTCATTGCTAGAGTATAGTGCATGCAGTGGGGTGTGGTGACTTTGTACCCTGACGCTTTGCTAAATTTACTTATTAGTTTTAATATTTGTACACATTCCATAGCATTTTCTTCTTCTTTTTTTAAGATTTTATTTATTTATTCATGAGAGACAGAGGGAGAGAGAGAGAAAGAGAAAGAGAGAGAGAGGCAGAGACACAGAGAGGGAGAAGCAGGCTCCATGCAGGGAGCCTGATGTGGGACTCGATCTGGGGACTCCAGGATCACACCCTGGGCAGAAGGCAGGCGCTAAACCACTGAGCCACCAAGGGATCCCCCTCCATAGTGTTTTCTATGCATAAAATTATTTTCTTTGGATAACAGTCTGGTTTCCTCCTCTAGAATCTTCACACTTTTTATTGCATTTACTTGTCTTCTACAATTGCCACAACTTCTAGAATATTGCAAAATAGAAGTAGGAGTTGATGTTCTTGCCTTAACCCCAATCCTAGAGGAAAGGCAGTCAGTGTCACTAGTTTGAAGAATAGCTTGTAATTAGATGGAGAAAGGTTTTTTCTTTCTTTTTTCTTTTTTTGAGAAAGGTTTTTTCTATTTCTAGTTTGCTGATAGTTTTTAGCATGAATGGGTGTTGAATTTCATCTAGTGGATTTTCTGCATTTATTGAGATAATTATTTTTTTCTTTCTTTTCCTAATAAATTCACTCATTCAAGTTAAATTGATTCACTTTCACACATTAAACCAATCTTGCATTTCTGTTTAAACCCCACTTGGTCATGACTTTTATCTATTGATGATGACTTTTTATGTTTCTTTTTTTTAAGATTTTATTTATTTATTCATGAGAGACACACAGAGAGAAAGAGGCAGAGACACAGGCAGAGAGAGAAACAGACTCCATGCAGGGAAGCCTGATGTGGGACTCGATCCCCAGTCCCCAGGATCACACCCTGGGCTAAAGGTGGTGCTAAATCGCTGAGCCACCCAGGCTGCCCTTTTTATATGTTTCTGAATTTTAACTGCTGATATTTCATTAAGGATTATGTGGATATACATATATTATATATGCATATAATATATATTTAAGCATATATATATAATTTTAAAGATCCTTTCTGAAAATATCAATACTTCTTGAGCTCTGATTATATTAACTATTTTTCTTTGCAGGTTTGCTTTCATACTTTTTCATATGTTCCTTAATTTTAGATATTCAGTTTCCTAATTTTAGATTTAATACCAGACATTGTGTATTAATAAGAACATTAGAGACCCAGACCAATTCTTTTACACTGAGAAGAGGCATGTTCCCTCTTCTGTCAAACTTTCAGTGTAGAGGTTTGGTGAGTAAACTTTGTAGTGGAGGCAGGCTGAGGCTCTGTTGTTATTTTATTTTTTATTTTTTTTTAATTTTAATTTTTTTATTTATTTATGATAGTCACACAGAGAGAGAGAGCTAGAGAGAGAGGCAGAGACACAGGCAGAGGGAGAAGCAGGCTCCATGCACCAGGAGCCCGACGTGGGACTCGATCCCGGGTCTCCAGGATCGCGCCCTGGGCCAAAGGCAGGCGCCAAACCGCTGTGCCACCCAGGGATCCCTCTGTTGTTATTTTAGTTCTTCTGTCCTGATCCCAGCCTTTGGCTCTTATTGAAGTCCTAGAGCATCTCAGAGGTAACCTTGTAGTTCTTCTACTCTCCCTCCAGTGGAAGCCTAGAGTGCCCTGTAGGGTTTCTATCAGCTCTCCTGCCCTATCTCCAGCAGTTAGCAGCTTCTGCCTTGCATTTGTCAAAGGCCCCATCCATCTCATATCTCACAGGGGAGATCTCTCAGGACTTTCTTGCCCCCAGACTATGTACAAGTGACAATCCATAGGCAAGAACTAGAGAGTGAGTGCATACTAGGGTTCCTTAAGACTCCAGCCCACCATCCCAGCCAACCAGTGAACATCAAAAGTCCATCAAAAGTCCAACTGACTTCTCCTCACCCCATCTACAGAAGGCTCTTCCAATCCTCACTTCAGCCAAGGCTTGAAGCAGTCATGGGCCTCTCTCTCCTGAAATCCATGCCATTTAAATTTATTTCTCTACATCTCTTATAGGTTTCTTTAAACGAGAATTTCTTTAAACTATAATTTCTTTAAACTATAAATTTATAATTTAAATTAAACTATAAATTTATAGTTTATTTTTTTTAATTTATAGTTTAAATGATAATTATAGTTTGTCTGGATGAGTTTTTGCAATGGTCTCTTGCTACTTCTTATATCCTAACAGGAAGCAAACCTTTAAAAGTGATGTTAAAAAATCATTAGGCAACTGAAATTCTATACCTTCCATTAAAACACAACACACACACACACACACACACACACACACACGAGTCCATTTCCTAATTTCTCTTAACTTTTGCCCTACTCAGCCATCCATATCACTTCCTGTTGCCCGCCTCTTTTAAATCAGTGACTCTCCATTAGGATGCTTTTGCTCCCCAGGGGACACTTCTGATTGTTATGGCGGGGAGAGTGCTATTGGCATAGAGAGGGTAAAAACCAGGGATATTGTTAAACATCTATCAGTGAGTGGGACAGCACTCAGCAACAAAGAATCATCTGGTCCAAAATGTTAATGGTGCTGAAATTAAAAAATCCTGTTTGAAGGGAATATGAATGAATGCCCATAGCAAATTCAATCTTTTTTTTTTTTTAATCAACAAATTCTGGTGGCTACCAAGCAAATCACAAAGGAATGGAAGGGGAAGCAAGAATATTTGTATTATCTCCTTAATCCTGGGAAGGCAGTGAGTGACTCTTCCGCATTGCCACATCTTTTGTCACAATGATTTACCATGGTAGTATCGGTAATGAATGTTTGCTGAATGAATACACGGATGAAAGAGTGAAGTGTATGTGCTGCCTGCTATCTGATAAGCTTCTTTTATGAAGCTTCTGCTTGAGCCTCCCATTACTTGTCAAAGGACAAGGGCATTTGAAAATTGTGTCCCCAAAGTTAATACAGTGATGTTCTGCTTTTGAAGTCAACTAGTTCAAATACTTCCTCGTTTACTTTGGATGTTCTTTCAAAACCATTCTTCCATTTCTACATTTGTGACTGGTCACTACCATGAGGCACCGCACTGGGCCCTGGGATAACGTGTTGAGTACTGCATGGACTTTGCCTCTGAAGGATCCTTCCCAGCGTATGCTCCACAGAAAAGCATGCATCTCTGAGTCACCAAAGTCGTGTTCATGATGGCTATTCTGAAAGCATAGCCTCAAAAATGTTTAAAAATCTGAAAAAGATAAAGAGAGAGAATCGAGTATGTTATAGTTCTGATTAATAAACTTATTTTGGGCACCTAGATGGCTCAGTCAGCTAACTACCTGACTCTTGGTTTCTACTCAGTCATGATGAGTAGAGCTCAGGGTCATGAGCTCTAGAGGAGTCTGCTTCCTGTCTCTCTCTCTCTCTCTCTCTCTTGCTGCCCCTCCCCCTACTTGTTCTCTCTCTAAAATAAATAAATATATTTCATAAGAAATTTATATATGAAACTCAGCACTATTTAAAATCAATTATCAGTAGAAATTTTTATCTTCCAAAATCACTTTGGGGACAAGATGCAAGGCTTACAACCAATTTACCCAGACAAGGAAATACTACGAGTTAGACTGGTGTGGGTTGCTGGCATTTATTTTTGTTATTTTTGCTCTAGTTGTCTGATGCAAATATTTGGATGGATGATTTATTACCATGTTTGAGTCCTGAGGCTTTTTCACTGAGGCTTGAACAGTCAGTGAGGAAATGTTTTTCAAATATATTCCAATTCAAATGATTTAAATAAATTATGTGTATATGTGTGGGCATGTATATTTGTGCTCTGCACTTACAAGAGAGTTCCAGCAGTTTTCAGCTTTCCTTTAAGAAGCTTTTCAGACTAATAAGTTATGAAAACCTCATGCGTGGATGAAATACAATTTCTTCATCTTTTTGGTAATCTTTTAAATTTTTTTCTCCTTAATTATTCATTTATTTTTTTCTATAAATATCCAGGGTTTGTGAGATCTAGAGCTCTTTCTTAAACTTACTGTAGTCTTAAGAGTTCTGGTTGAACCAGGGGTAAGGATGTGGCATTACCAGGTCCCAGTCACAGGTAAGTATTTGGACACATGCCTGGTTCCAAACCCACCCTGAAGTAGGACCCCAGCCAGCTCCATCTATTTGTGGTTACACCTTCATGTACCTGCCTCCCAGTTAGGTTACTGTGAGTGAAGTCCTTCTAGAGACTTTAAGTTAAAGAGAGAAAACCCATCTCAAATGAAGAAGTCAATCTGAGGAAGAGTACAAGAAGTGAAAGGCAGCGCCTAGCAATTTGCTTCTATGGGGCTAGGGAACTAGGCTCTAGGCGTATCCCAGATATGATTCACGAACACGGAATTTTTTAAATAAATTAGCTTAAGGAGGCCTCAGACAGTATTTGCTATCCTAGTATCACCCTTTATTCAGCTGAGGGCCCAGCTTGCCAAAAAGGACTGCGTGACTCTGAATTGGAAAGTTACGATCTGCAAACTAAAAGGCTGGAATCTTTGTTTACCTTGGTGTACCTACTCTGCCGTCAATCACAGGGAAATAATTTCTTTTTTATTTCTCACAAGATCTGGACTTAGGAATGTGGATCCCGTCATTGGGGAATGAAGCTCAGCTCAGTGTGTCTTCTTTTCCCTCCATACGGGTCTCTTTCCCCCTGCACTCTAGCAAAGGAGACAAGGGCATCTACCCTTCCAGTTGCTATTGTGAAATTATCATAAAGATAAGGTCAGCAGATACATGCTGAGTGCATCTGGTGACTAATTGAGACTCGACTTCTTTCTGCTTCTTCACGGAGGATGTGGTTAGGAAACACAAGGACAGGGAGGACAGGTTATCTCACTCCTCTGGAGGAGGCCCTGCCTTTGTCTTCTCCATTTGCGGTACCCTGAGGGCAAAGCATCTACTGTGGGTTTGTCTGTCACTTTCTGGGTGGTAGGAGCCTTGCCAGCTCCTGGTGGGAGACTCACTGCTGGGGAGGGACCTTGTCAACATCCCGGGGGTGGTAACAACAGCTCACTCATTAAGTCTTTGTTTTAAGATCCAAGCATCTAATTAGGATTTTGCTACTGGGATTAGAGGTATTTCTTCTTTTAAGTGGTTGAAGAAAAAGGGGTGACTGAGTGACGGGCACCGAGGTGGGCCCTTGACGGGATGAGCACTGGGTGTTATTCTATAGGTTGGCAGATTGAACACCAATAAAAATAAATTTATATAAAAAAAGGAATTGGGAATGGGGTGAGTGATATGACGATCTTTAAACATATATTAGCCTCTGAGACCAAGAAGAGAATAATGAAGACTCGCAGCAGGAGGAATTACTAGGCATTTGATGTGAAGACTGAAGAATATCATGAGATTTGATTCCTTTGCTATTTTAAAGAACACGATGAAGCATAATTTCTCAACAATTAGCAAGATAAAGCCAGCCCGGAGGAAGCACACAAGGCATGGTTTATTTATTCGCTCAGAAAAGTTAATTTGGCACCCGACGAGACAGGCAGTGGGCAAGACTATTCTGGGGAATACTAATTGGACCCAACCTTTAGCCCTCATGTGGTTCATAATCTACCTATCATACAATTCAATGATTTGTTGAGGATCCTTGTTTTTTATTTAGTGTAGAAAACCACACAAAGTAATACTGATAAACTAGATTTTTACTGGTTGGCATGATATAGAGGGCAGGCTAGATGCTAGAGATCTGCTATGCTTTGCAGCTTTTTAAAAGATCTAGCTCATAATGAGCTTGTGTGTTTGTCCCAGTTCAGCTCTTCAGCTCATGGTGCTGCTGCCTCGTGGTCACCCTCCATTCCCAGCTACATCTAGGAGCTGTTGACCAGAAGTGATGAAGCAGGACATGTGACAGCTGATTCACAGGAGTTACTGGGCACACTTGGTAAGAACCTCTGTAACCAGATGCTGAAGGTCAGAAGGGACCTACTGAATTAAGCAATTCATCCCTATTCTGCTCAGTGTGATTAGACAAATTGCTATGGAAAGTGTATATCTTGGTGTGATACCAAGAGCAACATGTCCCAGGTGCCAAACAGCATGTGGAGGGACTAGATCCCCAACCCTGAGAAGTCTCCATCCTCCATGGGATACTGATATTCCTTCCCCTTGTCCTCCCCAACCCTCCCAGAATACTATAGGGGACCTAACTGGCAAAGCAAGAGAAAGGCTCAGAAACCATGCACACTACCCAGGAATGAAGAGAAAGGAAGAGAAGAAGGAAGGTAAGGATTTTATTAGTGTCTCAGGCAAGAACTACTGATACTTGCACTTCTCTACTCCACTTTGAAACAATGGTTTATTAGTTTGCATGCAGTTTATTAAACACAGAGAAAAACCATCAACTTATCTGTTTAGTGTGGTTCATTGCAGGAGAATAAGATAACGATTTCTGCCCATTCAGTGCTAGTCCCCCAATATTTGCTAAGTGACAGACAGTGCTACTAATGCTGAGGGTGTGGTGATATGCCAGTTCTTAAGAAATGTGATCCACTGGAGGAAATCCTCATGAACCAACAGAATCACTGTCATAAGACTAAAAGAAATATTTGCAGGCAGCCTGGGTGGCTCAGCAGTTCAGCACTGCCTTTGGCCCAGGGTGTGATCCTGGAGGCCTGGGATCAAGTCCCACGTCTGGCTTTCTGCATGGAATGAAGCCTGCTTCTCCCTCTGCCTGTGTCAGTGTCTTTCTCTCTCTCTGTGTCATAAATAAATAAATAAATAAATAAATAAATAAATAAATAAATAAATAAAATCTTAAAAAAAAGAGAAATATTTGCTCAATATGGGCACAATTAGATGTAGAAAATTTCAACTGACAGTTCTTTTTAGGGAAGATAGTTCAGATGAACTCTTTGAAGTAAGGAGACAGATTACAAAAACATACCCAAGTAACAATGGATGGTTTCAACACTTTGAGGGAAGAGGAGATCTTGTTAATTAAAGGGCAATTTATTTTCCAAACATCATGGGGGATTCACTGTGTGCTTTCTGGGAGTAGAAGCTAGGGCAGCAATGGGTATCTTTGCATGGTAGGGAGAAAAGAAATCATAACTCTATAGGGAGCAGGGATCCAGAAGGGAAAGGAGAGCTGTCTACCAGGCAGGTGCACAGGAAGGTGTAATGGTCACATGACACTGTCAGCATAGCTTGCTGTGGTGATTGCAATGTAAATTGTCCCCCTCTTCAGGCCTCCCAGAGGAATCTTCAATAAAATAGAAAATGGTTAATATGGTTTTGTGTATATTTTTTTTAAAGAGCTGGAAGCCCCACTTGAAGTTCTGTCTGGATTGGTGGGTGGAGAGGATGAGCAAACGAGCCTGCATGGACTTCACACTCACTAATGACCTCCAATCTTGTCAACTGTCTTGACTGTGGAAATAGGCTCCCAACCGGTCTCCCTCTTCCACCCTTGCTCTCCAATGGCCTTTTGTCCCCAACCTAGCCCAAATGATCCTTTTAAAACATAAGTCAGATTGCATCTACCCTCTGCTCAAAACTCTATAATAGTGTCCATATCCTTTAAGACAAACCTGCTTTCCTAATCATGGCTGACATGCCCCTGACTCCTTGGGGGCTCATCTCCTGCCACTCTCCTCATTCCTATCCTACTGTAATCTTACTTTCTTCTCCTTGTCATTTGAATACTTGAAGACCTTCTTCATGTCAGACATTTGCATTCATTGTTTACTTTGCTGAGATGCTCTTCCTTGGGAAGATCACCTAACTCATTTTCCCTTCTTTTGATGTCTTTCCTCAAGTGCCATCTTCTTGGTTGGTAGCCTCCCTGTCTCCCCTTTCTTACTGAGCATTTCTCCACTGTCCCCTCCACCTCTGACCTGGCACTCTTTATTTCACAGTGTTTATATGTTTGTTGATGATTTGCCCCCACTTCCTGCTAGAATGTAAATCCCATGGGGTCATGGGCTTTGTCAGCATTGTCATGCTGTGTCTCCAAAGCCTATAATGAATGGTACCTAGTATAGGGTAAGTAATTAATGAATAAGTGTTGAAGGAATGGCTGGCTGGCTGGCTGGCTGGCTGGATGAAGTTGTACATGGAGAGACCATAGAGTATGAAGAAAAACTTGGATTAGAGTGAAAACCTCACAAGTGACTGAAGTTTCCTTCAAGGATTCATAACAACAGTGGTAGGGGATTGTTTCCAAATAGTCTTGTCCATTTTCTTTTATTTTTGGCACATAGTATGTCAGTGATGTGCTTTGTTTTATCAAACAAGCCTTTTGGAGGGTGGCCTAGAGGGAGAGGGTGGGCCTGGCCTCTTCCTTGAGGATGCACATGTGGCCTCTGGACAATGGAATTCCTGGCCAGGGTGCCCTGAGAAGGCAATGCAGGCAAGCGCACACACTTGCGCATGCACCAGATCTGTGTGCCCTTCTGTGTGGGGGGTTCAGATAGCTCCCTCCTCAATTATAGTTGTGACAACTCTGGAAGCAGAACAGAAAAGGAGGAAGAGGGAGAGGAAAAAAGAAAGAGAGTAGTGGAGCTAAAAGGCATTTTGGAATAAATACGATGTATAAAAATAAGCAGCCAAGTGGACTCATAATGTGGACATAGAATTCACTCACTTTTTACTCTTGACTAGAGGATTGCTCCTAGCTCCCTTCTCTCTTATCTCTATTTTGTATCCCCAGCTAGGAGAAAAAGCATAGCAATGGCTTGGATCTTTTTTTGTGTGTGTGTTTTGTTTTGTTTTGTTTTGTTTTTGCAGGAAAGATATTTGGCCTACAAAATAAATCTTAAAGAGTAAGGCACTAGAAATGACATATATGATAATGATAATCATGTCTACTAGTTGTTGAGTACCTCTACTTGCTCAGCTCAATAGAAGGCCCTTTCCATGGGTTACTCCCATTCTTACACAGCATTGTAAGGTGGAGATTATCCCCGTTGAACATCTCAAGATACTGAGGCTTGAGAAACCTGAAGTAAATCTAGACCTTTTATATCTTGAAAAGATTCCTCTTGGCTATTTTCTCTTTCATAGCAGTCCACGTACACCTTGAGTAGAGTTGATAGTCCAAGCAGTAATGAATTGAAGGAAAGTAGGAAACCCCCAAAACCAAGATTCTAATTATCTTTGACAATCATAATAGTGTATGACACTCTACTTCAACAAATGTCTGTCAGACTGGAGTTAAGGGAATAAATGAAACTGTTAAAGGTTGATGAAAATAGACAGGGTAGTAACAGGAAGGGCTCACGTGCATACAGCATCCCCTCTCACCTTATCCCAACTCCCATGTTAGAATGGTGGTATTATGTGGTGAAAAGTGTGAATTTTTAAACACCAAGGGAGTTGTTTCTTGGTGGAGGGGGTCTCAAGTGTTCGAGCTGTGAAAGAGACCCCACAGCAGGCTTTGAAGTAGTTGCTAGGGAAAAGGAGGAGGATATAAGAGACCATCTTAAGGTGGGTTGTGAAAAAGCAAAGATCTGCTCCAAAATCAATTCTTGATTACTCATCATGATGGATCCAGAAAGAGAGAAGAGCCCCCTCCCCTCCAAACCCCCCATATCAAAATATCATCTTCATTTCCATAGCAAACTTGCTTGAAAGACTGCTAAACAGTGGCTAAATTCAAAACTTACATCTCACTTTCCTTCTCTGTCCTTCTTCTCCCTTTCCTAATACAGGGATGGACAGACAGATGGAGCCCAGACTATTCCAAGATTTTATCACGGAATGATCAGGATTTGGATGCTTGCACTTTGGGGAGCTCATTTTCCAGTTTTGTGTGTGTGTGTGTGTGGCTGAAGGCTGTCTGACCTATCAGGTGACCAGAAGAAGCTAGCTAATTCGTCCATTAAAAGATTTGTCAACTAAGCAGCTCACCACACAAGAGCTGCTGAGGCTTCAGGGCAAAGAAGCCAAAATAAACATCAGTGGGGCCCACAGGTTTGGGTCACTGGGATAAAAGGAAAGGAAATTTCTAAGGTGGCTGGCCTGTGTTATCTCTTCCCAGGTTGCTGCTCTTGGCATTGACTGCTGTGAGGCCCAGCGACCCAAGGCCATTCCTGGTTGAGAGAACCAAATCATTCACTCCTTCCTTACTTCTTTCAGTTCTTTGAAACATGTGTTCATCCATTCATTCATCAATCTCAGCTGACTTCCTCTGTGACTCTCAGAGGTGGGTCTGAAAGACATTTTAGAGCAACACTAAAGAGTCTCAGGGTAACTGGGTTACAATCAGCATTGCTAGGACTTTGAATATCAAAGACATACTTTGGTTAAAATACCTGATGAGGCCTTGGCAGGAGGGGATGAATAACCTGGAAAGCCATAGCATCTGAGGCCTGAGTTTTCACCTACGTAAGCTCTAATGCACTGAAATATAACCACCTACCTATTTGCCTGCCTTCTGCTCAGCAGTCAGCTTCTGGAGGTCTTGTATCCCAGCACCCAGCACAGGTCTTGGCAAATTGTAGGAGCTTAACAAATATTTGTTGAGTAAATTGAATGAGATTGGGCAGATTCCCATGATGTCAGCCTGTGAGGTCTTTTTCAAGAGGTAGGTGTACTCAGCGGCTCCTGTGGAGCATTTTAGAAGGGGGAGTTAGTACCTTGGGGGCAAGGACTGCCTCTCATTCATCTCTGTATCTGGAGTGCTATGTTTGCTTAAGGAATGAGTAAATGTCTGTATTGCTCAAGGGGTGGCCATGTAATAATCTATTGGGATAGTCCCACCCTATCCTCAGCTTGGAAGAAGATCCTCAGGCAATCAACACAGAAATGTGCCAGACTGATGCCTGATTATTGCTAAAACATCTCCAGAGGGACCTGGATGGGGGCATTTTCTACAAGCCATACTTTGAGTTTGTAAGCTCCTATCAACAGCTCAAAAACTCAAGGAGGTGCCTGGTAGTGCAAAGGGCAAGGCCTTGTTAGCCAGTTTGGGACACAAATAACAGGAGCCAGAGGAATGGCTTTAGCAACAGTACTTTGTTATGACTGCAGGAAAACCACCCAGGAAATACATGCCCTACTGTTGATAACTACAAAAAACAGGAAATGAACAAAAGTAATGACAAGATGAAGGAATGAGTTGGTCAAGGAGGAAAAAAAACAACAACAATAAAAATGAGGCTCATAAATATACCATGATTCTACCTTTCTTAAGTCCATTCATAAAAATACATTCAATATGGATTTGCATTAAATACAAAAACTAAAAAAAAAGATTAAAAAATTAGAAGAAAATATGAATCACTTTTAACTGATCACTTGAAAGGGAAAGCATTTCTAACCACAAAGGCAAAAACAGAAAGCCAATTGCAAAAGAGCAACTTAACACGCATTAAATTAGAATGCGTGTAGAGATCTTGATGTCCTTCTTGAAGTCTTCATTTCCATAATACACAAAATAAAGGTATGACTCTTGAAATCAGAAAAAATAAAAGCATGCGTTTAATAAGAAATATACATTTGTTCCATTAACATCTCACACCAGGCCAAATACCACCCCCACCTCACCCCACCCTTGCTGCCACTTAGGTTGACTTTTTTGGCATGCTTGTTATATTTCTATACTTTCAAAAACTTGCATAAATCCATGTGCGGATGCAAGGTTGAGAAAGCCCACAGCATGATTCGTCTCTGGTCCCAGGACTCACTAAGGAATGATCTGTAGTGTTAGATGTGCCCTCTTTTACTTATCCCAACTATCCCAGTATTTTTGTCTTGAGAGACATCGCTTTCATTGGACCTAACTCCTATACTCTTATTTTACATTTGTTTCTTCTTCTTTCCTAGTGTGGCATTCTAAACTTCTCACGGAGGGTTCCAGGTATCCATATTCCCAGCCCCATGTCCCATTGGGCATGCACATACATAGTATGCTTCATCTAGCATTGCTATACTTGGTACATCCATGGAACTCTATGCTTTCATTTTCTCTCTACCTGGATTTTTGTTTTCTCTCTTTTCCATCTAACAAACTCCACTCTCTTTAAGAATCAAATCAAAAGTGATTTTATGCATTATCAATGCCTTTCCTAATTCTCCTGTTAGAAGGCACCTCCTCTCCCCTCAGCTGTCACAACAGAGTACCTACACACCCATGTCCCACTTTTTTTTTTAAGATTTTATTTATTTATTCATGAGAGAGGCAGGGACATAGGCAGAGGGAGAAGCGGGCTCCCTGCGGGGAGCCCAATGTAAGACTCGATCCCGGGACTCTGAGACCATGCCCTGAGCCAGAGGCAGATGCTCAACCACTGAGCCATCTAGGTGCTCCACACCCTCGTCCCACTTTATCACCTTAAACCCTAGCTGTGTGTAGTTTCATCCCCCTGATCCCACCACAGGGGCCCTGAAGGCAGAAACCATGTCTAATTCCTGTCTCATTCAGCTTCATACCCCCAACATTCTGCATGGTGCCAGAAATAGAGTAAAATTTTGTTTTATGATGAATGAATGATATTGTAAATGATAAAATATAAACTGGTTGTTGTATTCTCCCATGAACTATTTTTTTAAGATTTATTTATTTATTTATTCATTGATTCATTGATTCATTCATTCATGAGAGACACAGAGAGAAAGAGAGGCAGAGACACAGGCAGAGAGAGAAGCAGGCTCCATGCAGGGAGCCCGATGTGGGACTCAATCCGAGGCCACCAGGATCACGTCCTGGATGGAAGGGAGGTGCTCAACTGCTGAGCCACCCAGGCGTCCCCATGAACTAGTTTTTAATTCCTTAAGGCAGAGTATCAAATTTGGCCTCTAGGAGACACAATTACCACTTCAAGACATACTTGTTTTATGTTTCATTTTCCAGCTTCTTATATATTGGAACCTGAAACGCTAGAGTCTGAAACATAAGATTCCCATAAAGTGTCCATAAAGAAGGTCAAGGAAAATTCTAGCCTTTGGATTTTACTTCTTCTTCTTATCATATATTTAAAGGTTCAGGTGTTTCCGGTTATCTGAAAGTGAATAATAAAACCCTAGAGGTTGTACATATCTGTCTGGATTAGTTTGTTTATTCCTATGACAATGGCTATATTATCCCCATAGTTTCAAACAGCAATCAGAAAGCTCCCAGAGCATGCATCAGGTTTTCAGTGAGCAACTTATTTACTTGGCCACAGAAACTGGACCACCATATGCTAACAGGCTACTGGTTTTCTTTCTTTCCAGAAGGCCATATGTGAAATCCTACTGAAACATATTCTTGCAAGTTTGGGGGCATTCGAAGTAAAGGGCTAGGCTGAAAGGTCCAGTTTGTTAATTGGTGATCAACAAGTGACTTTTATTGAGGATCGATCGTCTGAGCCAGATACTGTCATCCGTTCTCTCAGAGTCAATGTTCACAATAGCCCTATATTACACAGTATTATGATTATTTTAATTTATCATTATTTACAGGTAATGAAAGAGAGTCTACGAAAACTTAAATCATTTGCCACAGCTCACAGAACCAGCAAATCAGACAGGGACACAGACAAAACTCTGCAGATTCCAAGCGTTTTTCTCTTCACTAGGCCCGGTATCTCCTGGTAGGAGAAATTTGGTAAGTCAACAAGGAATGACAGTGGGTTTTTATCAGAGTCCTTCCAGGCTCCTTACCACACTGCACTCACAGTGAAACAGCACATCCTCTGGATTTCCAGGGTTTTCCTTAGTCCGGGAGACAGCCCAGCGGCAACAGTGTGAGCTGGTGCCAATCCCACCCAAGGTGATCTGTCCTAGTCTGCAATCAGCTCAGGGCTTTCGTTCTTCTGAGCAGCCCAGATTTTCCAACTGCCTCATTTTCATGGGCTTTCGGCCTGCTGCTTTTTAAAATTTCCTGATTTGTGTGTTTCTTCCCCTTTTGCTTATTTGGGTAGGAATGAGGAAAGGCCACGTACGTCCAGACACTCCAGGAGGCCCAGGGGTGGTCAAGTCACCCCTTTCCTTGCAAACCCCTCAGGGCAGAGCCTGGCTGACAGCTGACATAATCTCACATACCAACTGAGAAACAAATAAACAGAGGAGGAGTTTTTAGTAGTAGCCATGACAAAAGAGCAAACAGAGAAGGAGCTGGACGTGAACAAGTCACCACAAACGGCTTTTGCAGTCACGCAGTCCTGTTGGCCTTAAACCTGGAAGAACCTAGAACTAGTCCTTTAAACTATGACTGGCAACTAAATTGCACCTGCTTAGCCAAAGGCCGCAAAGTTGGCCCCCAGCAAAGCAGGAAAGAATGTAGGGTTTGTGTCTGGACCTTCATCCCCCACCCCTCATCTCAGCAGTATTGTGGGGCATGTCAGCTGATAAGGGGTTTCCTGTGTCACTCTCCTGCAGGGACAATTTGCCTTTTGACACCTGGAACGGGGAATCCCCCAGTACTAATTTACTGTTGAATATCTATTTCCTCTTGTGCCGCTCTATTTCATATATTTTTCTCATCCCAGTTAGGATTGATGAATTATTTCACCAAGCAGGCACTTGAAGAGACCTCTTCCATTCCAGACACTGTCACATGTGAACTCTGGTTGCCTGTGCCCATTTTACTCCGGTAGGTACCTTCTAGTGGGATCCAGACAATGCCTAGAGATTCATGGGTCATTTGGACTCAAAGGAACATTGGAGAATTAATAGTATTAATAATACAACTAGGGGATCCCTGGGTGGCTCAGTGGTTTAGCACCTGCCTTCGGCCCGGGGTGTGATCCTGGAGTCCCGGGATCGGGTCCAGCATCGGGCTCCTTGCATGGAGCCTGCTTCTCCCTCTGCCTGTGTCTCTGCCTCTCTCTCTCTCTCTCTCTGTGTCTCTTATGAATAAATAAATAAAATATTAAAAAAATAATAATAACTAACGTTTATTGTGTACTTGCTATGGGTCAAGACTTTGGCTAAGTTTTTATGTTTTACTATTCCATTGAAAACTCACAAGAACTCTAATGATCTCCACTTAAAGAAGACATGAACTGAAACAAATGGTGGTTAAAAATTTTCCCAAGCCCACTTATTTTTCTCCCCCATTCTGGTAGAATTAGGGTGTCTTTCCTCACCTAGTTCTGCCCTCCTTAAGCCAAGCAGGAACACTAGGGGACTGCCTTGGGTCACACAGAGGGTGACTGGTCTCACTGCTTCCATATTAATGCACTGAATGAAGCCTCTGAGAGTTAAAGTAATGAAGGTGTATATGTAGAGCGTTGGGTCTTAAGGGTGTTATTTAGAAGTTGGGGAAGGGGCATCTGGGTGGCTCGTTAAGCATCTGGCTCTTAATTTCAGGTCAGGTCATAATCTCAACATCCTGAGGTCGAGCCCCATGTTGGACTCTGTGCTGAGTGTGGAATCTGCTGGAGATTCTCTCTCCTTTTCCTTCTGCTTCCCCCACCCCTGCTCACGTATGTGCTCTCTATCTCTCTCTCTAAAAAAGGAGGAAGGAAGGAAGGAAGGAAGGAAGGAAGGAAGGAAGGAAGGAAGGAGAAAGGAAGGTAGGAAGGAAGAAAACAAAGAAGGAAAGAGGGAGGAAGGAAGAAAGAAAGAAAGAAAGAAAGAAAGAAAGAAGAAAGAAAGAAAGAAAAAAAAAGGGAGAGAAATTGAGAGAGAAGCAAGGGAGGGAGGGAGAAAGAGCCCAAAACACTGGGGCCAGAGGAGACCATGTCTTTGCAGAGGGCAGGAACAGAGACTTTTGAGAGGGCGTCCAAGGCTGAGAAGTTTGTGAGCAGCAGCAGGTATGGAAGGGAGATGGAAAGAAGAGGATAGGAGTTTTAAGGAGAATTTCTCAGGGTTGAGAATTGGACCTCCCTCCTTAAAAGTATCTCAAGGGACACAATAATAATTGCAATTACTTTTATGTTTTTATTGATGAGTATGCAGTGTTTCTCTGAGTGGACTGGCAAGTCAGGAACAGGCCACATGGAGCCCTAATTCTCAGAGGGGTTGCACAACCAATTTTCAAGCATTTACCGACACCTGTTTTGTCCTAAGGATGGAAAGAGGAAGAAGGAAGAGCTTTAAGATTAAGAGTCTCACAAACAGGTGTCTACCCTTCCATCTGGAATGACTACTAGACCTTTGGCCTTCTTGGCTGTGTGCCTGCATCCAAGAAGAAATGAAACAAAACAAAGTCAAGGTCCTTAGCTTGGGAGGGGTAGACTGTAACCCACAATGCCCAGAGTGAACCAAAAGGCAACTTAATTCAAACCCTTTATTTGACAAATAAGAAACCGAAGCCCAGAGGATGAAGTGGCCTCATGGAGCAGGACACCAACAGGGACTGGAGACACTTGACTGTCTCTTTTCACTGTAGGCTCTCAGGCATTGCTGGGCTGAATCTGGGGACCTCAACATACAATTCCATCTCACTTATCCCTACTCCGAGTGGACAAGACTTATCAGGGACTTCAAGACAGGCTGCATAGAAGCTAGAGACTGGAGGCCCTTCCACATTGCCATGGTAAATGTCTGTGACGTGAGCCATAGCTCTTGCCTAGGCAAGCCTCCTGGCTGCTCTCAAGTCCTGTCTCCCCTTGGATTCTGGTCTTGGTACTGCTTCCAAGCAACTCAGAGGACTCTATTATTCAGTTTTACCTTTCATTGAGGGCAGAGGGACAGAGGGCTAAAAGACTCTGTTCTTTTCCAGACAGTGTTGACTTCCTGCCTCTCTCCACAGCACATCAATGGGAAGCACACTCCTCTGAGATAAATTGATACTTGGAAAGATCAAAGGTTCATCAGGAAGGCAGTTCATTCCAGTGATCCATCAGCTGTTTGGGTTTGTCTAGGTGGGTAAAGAAACAAGAATTCTCCTTGAGGTGTCACCAAAAAGCTGCCTGTATGGTGGTGGAGGCCCCATGGAGGTTGGGTGGTTGGATGGGCCTCAACCTGGTCATTTGTCAAAGGTGTCCGTCATCCTGACACCTGATTTACTCATTTTTTGGGTGAATGGGGAGGAGACATTCTACTGGGCCTAATACCATGTGGGCCAAGCTTTCTCTGTCAGCGAGGTGGAGAGCCTGCCATCCTCCAGAGTATCTTAGTCCCTGGAATTCTCTGCCAAGACAGGGGAAGAATTAGGGTGAGGGCAAATTTTTGTGTCTCTAATGAATCCTCAAGGCTCTGAGTCTGTCAACACCTGGGAGCTGCAGGAGTCAGCAGGTGCTTCCTTCCTTTCCCTCGGACCCACAGGGGCCCCAAAACTCTCAAGTGGGATGTTGTCCTGGAGATATTGTTCCCTGGGGCTAGCCCGGGGCTGTAGACACACCACAGTAGGCCAGTGTCAATGACTGTGTTCCTGGCCTTTCCAACTCCTCTCCCAGAAATGCAGGCCATGCCATGAATTTACTGTGTCATCTTGAATGGGCCTCTAAACTTCTTGGGCCCTTGGTTCTTCATCTATCAATAATGATCTCCGCCCAGCTATAGTAGACGTAGGTTTTCCAAAGTGTGATTTGTGCCAACCTCTGCCCCCACTCCTGTCAGAATTCCTGAGAATATTTATTTTAAATCTGTGTTCCTGGATCTCATGCCAAAGAATTCTGATTCAATGGTACTGGGGTTGGCCTACACGTATCGGCACTGTTAACAGATACCCAAGGTGACATTTTAATGCATCTCACTTCCCTAAATTCATGTCATGGTGGCAAACTGAACCATTCTATTTAGTACTGGATCATGTCATTTACTGTATTGATTTCCAATTATTTTTTAATGATTTTATCTATTGACAGAGAGAAAGAGCACAAGCAGGTGGAGAAGCAGAGGGAGAGGGAGAAGCAGACTCCCTGTGAGCCCAATGTGGGACTCAATCCCAGGACTGTGAGATCATGACCATGAGCTGAAGGCAGACGCTTAACAGACTGAGCCACCCAGGCACCCTGATTTCCAATTACTTTAGTCACATAATACAGCCTACTTTGAGCAGCAGGCAAGCTCCATGAGAGCCAACATTCTAGTCTTTTTCTTTTTAAAAATTTCCCTGCAGGGGAGATTGATTAGAATGGAGCAACAAGGAACTTACTAGGGTGACAGAAATAGTAGGGGTATAGGTTACACTGGTGTATCCATTTGTCAAAGCCCACTGAATTGTGACACAAAGAATTTGAATTTCACCATATCTAAGTTATACCTCAATTAAATAATTAACTTTGAGAAGAACAACAAAAAATGCTAACTCAAAATTCTCATATAGTTAACAGAAAGGCAGCCAGCTTGAATCAAATATGCTTTGTTTGAGGGACACTGTCAGCAACATTGGAAAAGGCTCTGCAGCTGGCAATTTCTTTCTAAACTAAACCCTTTCCCCCTCCTGATCACCAATGGGTGGCAAAGCCAATCTCTGGGTCAGCCCTTCAAGTGGGGACTGGTATGGACTCCAGAGTGCCTCTGGGAAGCACATGGAGCAGAAGGAGTGTCCTGCCCAAACCCTCCTGGCACCAAGAGGATCTGAGACACATGTCTGATGTGCAACCAATCAGCCCCAGCTTCTGCCCTCTGCCCACCACCAACACCCCCCCTCCCCGTCACCAGGATAAGGCTGCCCAGCTTCATTCCAGACATTTCCCTGGGGCTGCTTTCCTACATGGAAATGTGCATTGCTTTTTTATTCAGTCCACACTGATCAAGTATCTCTGTAGCAGGCACTAAAATGAATGAAAAGTGGTGTCTGTCTTCAAACCCTCATAGTCCTGGGGGCCAGCTAAGTAAATGTGCAGTCTGAGGGCAGGATGTGAAGCGCCTAAGTGGCTCAGTTGGTTACGCGTCTGCTTGGCTTAGGTCATGATCCCAGGGTCCTGGGGTGGAGTCCTGCATGAGGTTCTCTGCTCAGAGGGGAGTCTGCTTCTTTTTCTTCTCCTCCTCCCTTTGCTCCTCCTCCCTTGCTCTCTCCTCTCAAATAAATAAATAAATAAATAAAAATCTTAAAAAAAAAAAAAAAAGTTTGATGGCAGGATGTGAACCACAGTCACAGGTCCTTTGAGCTTGTGACCCCAGAGGAGGAGTTCAGCACTCTGGGGGTAGCGCCTGAGGCACAGAGGAAGGGGCCGGTGGTGAGCTAGGAGGGTTGTTCCAGGGAGAGGGGGTGGTATCATTTAGTTAAGGGAGTGGTGAAAAAGAAGGCTTGGGTACAGGCTAGACCACAAATTGCCTACTGACTTTGGACTTTATCCTGAAACTGCCTAGTCTTGTTGGTTTTTGTTTTTGTTTTTGGTTTTGTTTTTATTTTATTTTTTTCAAATACAGGAGTGACACACTTTGTCTTTTATTTTCCTCCTCTTTTAAACTAAGGAAATGCACAGTAATTTCTACCACTCTAGTCTCCACCCCACAGTGAGTGAGAATGGCCCTGAGCTCCAGCGGTCAGATGTCCTTGGGGGCCACCTCCTTCACCACTCCCCTTCCAGTCATGAGGAAACCCAGAGGCACAGCATATGGACCTCAGTTTCTTCCAAACTAGCTGAATATCTGAATCGTGGAAGATATCCTGATCTTCCACGGTTATACTTGGAACTCTTAAACTTCTAGTGACTTCCACTCTGGCTTGTTCAAGAACCGGTTCTACCATTTCACCAGCAGGAATGCACAGCACGATCCCATTCATCCCAAGGTGTTTTGTCTGGTAACCTCAACGATGACACCAAAGAGCTGAGAATAAGAACATTTCCAAATATATAAAGTCAGTGACATTAGGTCCATACTGTAGACATGGTTGGCATGTATTCAGTTACCCGGTCCTTTATTTGGAGGCTGGTCTGCACCTATTAAACACAATTGGGACAAGCCTGGCACTTTCCATTTCCAGCCAAGGGCAGATCAAAAGTAACAGCTCAGACTAGGAGAAAGATCCAACCCCACAGCAAGCAGGTGAGGGGGAGAATTTAAAAGTCACAACCATCTGCAGCAACGGATGAAAAGAGAGACAAAAGTTCTCATAATCCCCCTTAGTCCTGGGGGCATTTCTTTCCAGTGGAGCAAACATTTTCATTGCTGCAATGAAACAATCATTTTATTTTTTATTTTTTTATTTTTTTATTTTTGAAACAGTCACTTTAATAAGCCATCACGTAAAGGCTACTCAGGTTTGGGCACTGCTTAATCAGGCAGGGACAGGTGCAATATATGTCAGAAAAAAAATACCATGAAGATGATTATAATATGAAAATGTTAGTGCTTCAGAGAACACATTTCAGTTGTCCAGGAATTCCATTTATGGGGACTGGTCACTCGCAGTGGTACAAATGAATGAAGCATTTGTGCATTTGTAAACTCCACTGAGTATCAGGTGATGGAGCCGCAACAGCCTGTACAGGTAAGCTTACAAACGGACGTCTGAGCCTTTCCCTTCCCACAATAGCAGCTTCCCTCCGCGCATAACCAAATGCTTAGGGAGGGCTGCTTTACCCTTTTAACAGTAACAGGCGGGGAAGCTCCCTGGTGCATCCTCGAGTCTTTCCCAAACCTGCAAGAGTGAGAAGGCGCCGTTTCCCTCCCTGTCCCTCAGAACCACACTGGGAAATGGTTTTGTCTCTGTGCCCAGGAGTACCTGTTCTTAAATCAAGGGATCAATGCATCTCACATACGTGAGCATCCAGTTAGCAATCCAGCACCAGTCTGCTCTGTCCGCAACACTCAAAAAAAACGTGGTGCAGGTGAGTGGTTGGTGAAGGTGACATTCTGGGTGAAGCTGGGGTCCTTGGCTGAAAACCTTAAAGCTTGAAAAAAATGGTTGGGTGGAGCTATGAAGAAAAAACTTACGAGCTGTTGTTTAGTTTTTTGGAATAACACTTCATGCTGGCAAAAAGTTGTCCAGTTTGATTTTCTTCAGCAATTATTCTTTGAAATGTACAAAATGCTCTCGAATGTACTACCTTATTTTTTTTTAAGATTTTACTTATGTATTCATGAGAGACAGAGAGAGAGAGACAGAGACAGAAGCAGAGACACAGGCAGAGGGAGAAGCAGGCTCCATGCAGGGAGCCTGACACGGAACTCAATCCCGGGTCTCCAGGATCACGCTCTGGGCCGAAGGCAAGAGCCGAACTGCTGAGCCACCCAGGGACCCCCGTACTACCTTATTCTTTACATTCTTTCCAAGGCTTCCAAAAGTTTCTCCTTTCTTCCGACTTTGACTCCTTACTTTAAAAAAAAAAAAAATTACACATTCAGTGGAATAGCCTGTCTGTTAATTGAGTTAATAAAATGGAAAGCTCCTCATTGCATAACTTGGGGTTTTCTGAAGTCTCCTTCCGCTGAAAAATTAGCAAAACCAAAAGGGGAAGATGAAAGCATTATTTTCCTTCTTCATGTTTCACTGGTATTTTCCAAATCCTTGCACTGTTGTTTCTGTTTATTCGGGTCTATATCGAGTCAGGGTTTTGGATTAATTCTGTTCAGTGACGCTCCATGTTTTCCTGTCTTGCTTTGAGTTAAATCATTGCAGCCCAAACAGAGGAGAACACGAGGCCAGGGATCAAGAGAACTATGCTCAGACCTTTTAGTATCTTCCTATTTGGCCTTCCTCGGCTATAACATGAGACTAACCCAAGTCCCCACATTGCCTCGCTTACAGGTAGCGTGTGGTTGGTGGGAGAGCACATGTGAAGCATTTTCAAAGGATGGACCTTTATACATCACACAAGATTTCATTATCTAGGACAGTAAGGAATTGAAGCCCACTGGCAGAGAACGGGCTATGGCTACTACCCTCTGGGAAACTGTTGGTTAACTTCTAAGCCAGAAAACTTGCAGAGCTCATCCATGCAGTTTTTGGTTAAAATGTCAAGTTCCATGCTTCTTATCACTTTATTCAAAAGCAGCTCTCTTGAGAAATAGTTGGCATGATTCAAATTATTGGAACTGTATTGCCTTAGACATCCACCCCTGGGCATTGTCAGAAGCAAGTGTAAGGAGAGCATCAAGGAGAGTCCGCTTACATTTGCTCCTCACCTGGAATATTTTCTCTGTGCAGGTTTTCTGATTTCATTGTGTTTGCAAAAGGGTAGTGATTACTCAGTGACTGAAAAATATATATATATATAGAGAGAAATGAAATCTCACCATTTGTAAAGACGTGGAAGGAACTAGAGGGTATTATACTAAGCAAAATAAGTCAATCAGAGAAAGACAATGATCATATAATTTCATTTACATGTGGAATCGAAGAAACAAAACAGAGGAAAGGAGGGGAAGATAAAATAAAATGAAATCAAAGGGGGAGACAAACCATAAGAGACTCTTAATTCTAGAAAACGCACTGAGAGTTGCTAGAGGGGAGGAGGATGGGAGGATGGGGTAATTGGGTGATAGGCATTAAGGAGGGCACCTGATGTGATGAGCATCGGGTGTTATATGCAACTGAGGAATCGCTGAACTCTACTCCGAAACTAACAATACACTATATGTTAATTAATTAAATTTAAATAAAATAAAATAAAATATTTTAAAAAGGGGGGTAGTGAGATAGCTAGCTGCTTCTGGTGGGAATTTCTGTGGACGTTGCTGCAATCAGACCCATGGTGCCTAAAGATACCTCTGGACACAGTTCTTGTCTGTGTGCAAATTGTAGCTGCTAACACGGGGCAGAGAGACTGCGTGGGGATCTGCAGGTTGGTTCCACCTTCCTGGCATTCCTAACCTGAGAGTCTGCGGTTTGGGGTGGATGCTTTCTTTTTGTCCTTATTTGCCTGCCTCTCACCTGCTTTACCAGCCGGCTGGCATTGCCCCCGCCTCGCCCGCTTGCTGTTGACTGGACCTGGGGATGTGTTTGGCTTTTCACAGATTGTAAGTAATTATTAACTCTGTGGGGTCAGTTATCGTTTTATGTTCATAACATTGCAGGGGGCTTTGAGATGCCGCAGGTTGATAAGACCTTTGGAGGCAGTTCTCCTGGGGGCTCCCGGGAACCGGCGGATGGGGCCATGGCCCCACACTGGGACTGACCCAGTTTCTGGAGGAGGAAGCGCTTTGCCCTGGAAGGCAAGGAGAGCCCTCTGTCCCCAGTCTGGCTTCCTGATCTCATGCCAGGAGCCTCAAGCAGCTAAAATCCTTTAGGCGACAAGGTTTGGGTTTCACTTGGAGCTGTCCTGTTTGGTGAAAGCAAGCAGCCCGTTCGCGTACATTTTGGACTGTTCCTCTGCACCGCCCGAGGGCACCCTGCCACCTGTTGTGCCACCTGTTTGGTGTGGACAGCTGGGAGAAGAATGATTCTAGAAAGGCTCCCACAGTCCCTCAGCTGAGGCCATATATTGAGAGTTCTCTTGGGGCAGATACCTTGTAGGCTCTGGGAGACAGGGAGAGGGTTTAGAGGGCCAAAAGGAGAGGGAGCTGTGGACAGCTGCCCCATTCTTGCCCTCGAGTAGTGAGAGCCCCAGCACAGGGACAGCACTTGTACCCACAGCACTGCCAGAGGTCATGCTTCACCTCCCTGGCTTGTCGTACGCAAGTCTGAGAGACACAAACAGGACTGAACTCTTTCCTAGAGGCTCAATGCCCCCAGTGAACATACCCACAGACATCCCTGTATAGTTGGTTGTAACTCATTCGGAATTTCTAAGCATTCTGTGTTGATTGATATGAAAGCCAGTGTGCCAGTGATAAACACTAGTGGGAAACTGGTTCACCCTTCCTGTGGCCGAGGCTCCACACTTGGTTCATCTCTTGACCCTTCTGGCCAGTTCTCCACCCTCTCTCTGCAGCAGCTCAGGGATCTTTTGAGCAGTCCCCACCCCTAATCAAAGCCTGCTCATAGGAATAAAGCCTAAATCAAATCCACTCACACTAAAAAAACCAATATGTCACCTCTTCCAATAATATTGGCATGATTATTATCCTTTTTTTTTTTTTTAAGATTCCGCTTATTTGTTCATGAGAAACACAGAGAGAGAGGCAGAGACACAGGCAGAGAGAGAAACAGACTCCCCAACGGGGAGCCTGATGCGGGACTCGATCCCAGAACACTCAGATCATGCCTGGAGCTGAAGGCAAATGCTCAACCACCGAGCCACCCAGGTGCCCCAGCATGAATATTATCCATATTGGGAGAAAGAAGTTTCAGTCAAAGGAAAACATATCTAATTGTAAAGTTTTGAGAGAAGTGGAACAAGCATTTATTGAGTGTCTACTATGTCCCTGGTATGCTGTGCACATGATCCAGTTGAATCTGTAAAACAACTCATGAAGGAGGCAGTTTTATACTCACTTCCTCAAAGAGTAAAATGAGAGTAATGTGTCTAAAGGTACATCATGGTTTCAACCTGAAATGGCTTCTGGACTTCATTGTTAGACCCCTGGCTCATCAGAATCCAGGATTACATGGAAGTATCTCAGAGCCGCTACCAGAAAACGGGAAACTGAGTAAGTGAGAAGAGAGAATTGAGGCGTTTCTCCTTGGCTTTGGCCAGAGCAGTGTCACTTGTGTACATTTTATATCATGAATTTCAGGAAAGTTTCTGCATTAGGAGTTCAACTAGAAAATAAGTTTAAAATATCTTCTTCGGCAAAGAGGAATTTTTTGAAGTCATTTAAGCAAGGATATACAGGGCTATATTCATTTTTTAAACTGTCACCCTGGCACTGTGTGGAGAATGGATCGAGCCTAGAACCCGTTGTGCAGAGGGCCCAAACTAAGGCTTATGAAGTTAGAAGTTTGTAAAGACAAGAGAACAGATGTGAGAGATGCCGAGGAGATCAGCCTTCCAGCCCTGGTGACTCCAAGCCTGGTCTTTGGACCAGCAGCCTCAGCACCACTAGGGAGACTGTGAGAAATGCAAATGCCCAGCCTCCTCCCCACCCCTACCAGCCACGAGAGCAGAATTTGCATTTTGACCAGATCCCCAAGGGATCCCTATCTTCCTCCCACTTGAAATGTCAGAAGCATTGCTTTAGCAATGCCTCAGCACTGTTTGCCTGGCAAAGGGGAATGAGGAAACACTACATGATGACTTTGACCTTCTATTGGGTCATCCTGAAATAGGTGGCCTGTTGGAAGAGCGCTTTGCCTCAGCAGCTCAGTTATGGCAAGGCCTTTCTGGTGCCAAGGCATCTATCCAAGTGAGCTGGCAAGTAATTGCACTGGCTAAGGACCTAGTTGCTCTCTTACTATATTCTCCCTTTCTCTGTGGGCACAGATTTCTTCAAGCATCTAGGACCATCTCCCTGGATCTGGGGTGTCCTACTGAATTGGTCTGTGGTAAACCTTTTCTGCCTAGATTATTCTTTTTTTTTTTTTAAGATTTTATTTATTCATGAGAGACAGAGAGAGAGAGAGAGAGAGGCAGAGACACAGGCAGAGGGACAAGCAGGCTCCATGCAGTGAGCCTGACGTGGGACTTGATCCCAGGACTCTAGGATCACGCTCTGGGCCAAAGGCAGGCGCTAAACCGCTGCGCCACCCAGGAATCCCTGCCTAGATTATTCTTGACTTTCTTTTATTCTCTCCCAACATTTTCTTATCTAACGGTTTATTCTCTCTAGGCTCACTGATGTAAACTAAAATGCTGATGGCAAGGTATCGTCCTTCTTCAAAGAAATATTTCAGTGTTCACCGAACCTTAATTCACTGCCATTAGAGATAAGACTATTTCAAGCGTGGAGTTAATGAGGTAACATTTGGAGGCATGGGGGTCTTCAAGATCTGCTAAATGAGACGGCACCATGTCCCGTCGCTCCTCCACACATACCTTGTGCTCCTGAAATTCTTGATCTCAAAGGACTGTGTTCATTCCTACGTGGAATGTGATTCTCCAGCTCTCCTGCTGCCTCCAGCCTGAGGTAGGTACCCCCACCTGTGTGGTCCCCTTGGGCATACCTCCATCAGGGCGTGCTATCACACTACACCTTGTTGATTTACATGTCCCCCCTTGATTCTGTGTCTTTTCATCTTTACACCCTCAAAGCATAGCAGAGTGCCTGGCTCACACCGGAGGCACAATAAATATTTGTTAAATGAGTCAATGAAAGAATGTGTGACTGGACGAGGCTGGTTTTGGGTGTAGGATGGATTTGGGGAGTCAGAACGGTAGTGCATTCAGCAGTTTGGGATCAGAATACATGAACTTCTTGATTTGTGCTGAGATTAGGAGCTACTCTGTATTCTCAAATGAGATTTTGAGTATCTCCGAATTACTCTTAATATCCTAATGGGCTTATCTGGTGAACAATAATCTAGAACATTCCTCCTGACCTTAACTTTTCAGGCAAGCATTGAAACCTGCTGCTCAGTTATTTTTCCCTAAGAAACTTGAATACCGCTGACTGCAAAGTGGGTTTGGTCACTTATTTTACTTTTATGGGTGTTTTATTCTTAGTTGCAGAGGTATTTTTAGTATGCTTTTACTCATTGAACACTTAGAGCCCAAGGAACAATAGACTTGCATAAGTTGACTCTGGCCAACTCTGTTTGTGAGGGAATTCCTGGCCTTAAGAAGTGATGGACTCCTACCCAGTCTAGCCACCTCAAACGAATTCCAGGACAATACAAGGAATGTCAAGAATAGCAGAGCAGGAAAATACTTCTGTTGCAGCTTCAAACTTGAGGGATGCATTCGTCCCCACCTCAACTTAATAATCTCCCTACAGAAGGAGGAAACAAAGATCCCTGGGAGCAAAGAATGATGGAGTATGTGGGTACACGAATGGATGCATGTGCATTTTGTTGTCACTATTGTAATCAATGATCCTCCGTTGTTGAAAACAGAGATTATAATATTATCCTGATTGACAAGCAAGCTTTGTGATTTATCTTCTAGTGTTCTCTAGTAATGATCCTCTGAATATAGTCTACTCATTGCTTTTTCCTTGCCTTTCATTCTTTATCCTAACACCTCTGAAATGTAGTTCTCATTCTGCATGCTCCCTACCCCCATGGTGGCCATTTCTTCTTTATTTCAAGGCTCCATTCTCCCATAGCTCTGCTCAATGTTACACAGCTCTATGTGGTAGCACATTGGTCTTTTCTGGTCACTACTGCATGTATATTACATAAGAACATTGAAAGTATCTTTGAAAACAAGCCCCAAGCTTATTTTCAGCCGTCTTTTCCCCATGACGTGGTAATAACACTTGGCTTATTACAAATCACAGATGCGCCACCCAGACGAATCAAGACCATTTTCTTGTCCTCTAGCAGAAGGATGGTGGCTGGCTTCTCTTCCACCATTGGAGAGAAAGGCCTTAAATTCATGCTCCAATCATCCGAGTTAGATAGCATGCACATGGTTAAGACTGAGATGAATTGGAGCTCCTGGAAATGATGCTTGTTGGGAAGAGAGAAGCACCAAAAGCCTCCTTTGCCTCTTTTCAACATTTCTTAAAGCCAATCCCAACTTTAGTTACACTACTTCTAAATTAAGGTACTTCACCAGATTTCCTAGTTTTGCCAATCCCCGCAACAATATTATTTCAACTGTAACAGAATTTTTGACTAGGTGGAAAATTGACCTATGGAAGGCAAAGTATACCTGAAATGATTAATATTTTTTCAAGTTTCTATGTTGCATGTCTTGGGTTAAAATGCAAGAATCCATTGTGAATGGAGCTTACCGCTGCTGTTTAACCAATAACACTGACCAAACTAACTTTTGACACAAAAATAGGTATCTAACCCTGGCGTGATCATGGGAAAGCAACAACTTTTCACTGTGTGAACTATTTATATGTCCTATGAATATCCAAAAAAAAAAAAAAAGAAAAGAAAAGAAAAGAAAGAAAGAAAGAAAGAAAAAAGAAAAATAAAACAAGGAAGAAAAAGAAACAAAAAATGAAACATCATATCTAAATCAAAACTGTACTAATCAGATCTTAGTGACAATGAAAGATTTTTCTTTTGTAACATCTCTGGAATGGGCACAAACATAATTAGGGGTGAACTGCATTGGAAGTCCCACATTGCAGGGGCACCTCGGTCCACCATTTGGTCAAGCATCTGACTCTTCATTTTGGCTCCTCAGGGCATGATCTCAGGGTGATGAGATGTATCCTGGGAGTTGGGCTCCACACTCAGTGGGGAGTCTGCTTGTGATTCTCTCTCTCCCTCTGCCTCAGCCCTTGCCCTCTCTCACGAGCATATGCACTCTCTGTCTTGCAAAAAAATGTCCCATATTGCAGAGAATATTATTTCATCCTCTAATTCAGTTATTTTTCCTTTCATTTTCTTTTTTCTTTCTTTCTTTTTCTTCTCCTTCTCCTTGGGGGATGGTATGTGTGTGTTTTGTTTTTTGCTGTCTGGAAGATGAAAAATCATATAGTTCAGTGACATAAAGTCTGGAAAATGTATTGGAGAAGTTCCTAGAAGAAAAGTCCTGCTAGCTTCTATGTTCCCTGTCTTGCTACCATGAGAACACTGTGTACCCTCCAGAGCTTAGGGTGGTCTGATGGGGCTATATTATTTCCATATCCACAGTCAGCTGCTTAGGAGCCTAAGAGGTAGAGCACATGCTCCAACTCTTTTTAAGAAGGATCAGACCAGATCTTGTTATTGCCCCTTCAGTTCTGCTATTCTGCCTCCACTAATGCTCAGGATTTGGTAGTTTAGGGGAAAAGAACGCCAGTTATGCCCCTGGACAGGTATGACATAATTGCTGTCCGTGGCATGCCAGGATTTTATCAATTCCAGCCTGTGATCGGTTCCTGCCCTGAAGAATGTGTTCTGATTGTGTCTACCACTGCTGGCACATCTACAAATAAGATAAAAACACAGTTGTTAATCATCTGGCACCTTTTAAAAAGACATGATTATCCTGCTGTCTAGCTTTTGGTGTTATTAAGGTCTGACATGCAATTGTGAGACGTGCTAGTGCTTTCCTCTATTGGCTCCAAATCAGGGATGATCAAATGTTTCAGACCAGAGCTCAGCCAGATCCTGAGATGCAAAGGCTCCTCTTACCTGGCCAGAAAGTGGTAACCCCTTCCTCCCCCAGTTTCTCCAGGTTTATCCCAATTGACTCTATCATACTTCTTCTCGAGGGCACATGTATAAATAAATTAAATGTATCAAGAAGATAACAAGTGTGTGTAAAACAGTCTCAACTTTAGGTAGCAGTGAGCCTTATTGATTCAAGATATCTTAGGCCAGAGAATGGAATGGGATTATCCACATTTTTCTTTCCGTTTCTCACATTCCAAAGGTTAGTTTGGTGCTGCCCAAATGTCAGACAGAGAGCGTGCCCAACACCAACTAGAACAGCAAGTTGAAACCATCAATTTCTCCCCCAGATAGTCACCCAGTCCCAAATGTCCCATTTCTGTGACTAACACCAGTACCCTCGGTGTGACGTTGAACATCTGACTTTCTTTACTTGCTGAAGGCTCGGGGCATCTCTTGCTCATGATCACCACTGCTGACCACCCACAACCAGGCTCACATCTGGATTGTGAAAGCAGCTCCTACTCTGTGTACCTGCATTCAGCCTTTCTCTCTGCCCTACCCCTCCTCTGTGTCTTCCAGAACAAGCTTCCACACGTGCTGTTGGCAGTGCCATCTGGTGATTCAATAAAAAGTTCAGCCAATTGCCTTAGATCTCTGACAACTGACTTTATTTTAAGTTCTTCTTTCTCTCTTATTTCTCCTCAACACTGCCTGTTTCTAGCTCAGATAATGGGCTTGTTCTTTGCTTCACAGGACTGGCTAGATATTTGCTCTGAAGGCTTCGTTCAAATCTTTCCACCAGTCAGAGCTTCTCTCTTCTCCTAATCTCCTTGCCCTTCTCAAGACCCGAGTTTCAGCTCCAGAAGATCACTGTGGTTAACCAGTAGACCATTCTGATGACCTTTTCACTTTGCTTTCTTGTCCCCTCGAAGGTTTTAGTTGATTGACGTTAGAGTCAATAGCAAACCATTTTGACCTGATGATATTTTGTTTTATAATTACTCACGAGGCACTCCTAGTACATTTGGAGTGTACCTTGACCAAACCGTCCCCAACTCAACTACGTCATAGAAAGCTTTTTGAAGTCAGGAACATGTCTGCCTCCTCTTGTCTTTTATGTATGCCACCCCCTCAACAAAGACATGTATCTATTCAGCATGCCTTCAGCAAATGTCCATAGGTGTATAAGGACTGCAGGCACAGGAGTGAGGAAGACAGACCCAGTCCTTGGCCTTAAAAGCCAGTGGGCGTATAGAGCTAATATCCTGGGACATAAAAGGAAAATGAGGCACATAATTTCCAAAGGAATAAAAAAAGCAGGCGTGATAGTTTCATGAAAAGTGGCAAGGGGGATGGGAAAGTCACATCTAATGATTTATTTCATGATACCACAATGCAGGTAGAGAATAACATGGCAGGCCATGAACACAGCCCATCTGCCAGATTCTGCAGACCTTCTATGTCCTCTCAAAATAGTAGGACCAGTCTTCTATAGAATACCTAGGAGTAGGAGTTTTCTATGTCTTGGTCTGGTAACGGCCACACAGGTGTATACATATATAAAAATCCATCAAGCTGTGCACATATTATAATTCGATAAAAAAGGTCCTGTGTGTCTGTGTATGATAAAGGAAAATTGTAAGAAGAAAAGCAAAGTAAAAATTTGGCTATCGGCATGACCTCTTACTCCCATAAAACTCCCCCCAGATCAGTCCTGCCTAGATCCCTAGGATCTAGGTTGGAGATACTTTTGTGTCCATAAAGTGCAGAGCCATCTGAATGGATTCTTGTTGCATCTCATGTGAATCTTGAGGGGAGCAAGTGATTCTTAGATACTGGAGGATTAGTAATGAGCCTGAAGATCAGTGCAGTGTTTCTGAATTCTGGAAGCACATAAGGACCACCAGAGCATTCTTAAAGAGACATCAGTGCATGAACCCCACCCTCTGAGATTCTGATTCAATTGATCTTGGGTGGGGTCCTATACCACTATTTTTAAAAAGGTACCGTTTTTAATGTGCAGCAAGAATTCATAATCCCTAGTGAATCCCATGCCCTCTTTATAGAGTTAAGGAAATGAGATTTCACAAAGTTTAAGTGATTTGCCTCAGGCAGTGCTTCTGGGTACACGTTCTCAATTATCGGGGGAGCATGTGGAGTGTATCCATGCCTGGGAAGAGCCACTGTTTCAAGGTTCCAAAAGCCTAAGTGGTCAGAGCCAGGAATCCAATCCAAGTGTTTTGATTCTTAACCTCTAGTTTGTTCCACTTCATCTCCCCCAAATGGAGACATCATTATTGGCAAGAGCTTTTGAAATAAAAATTGTAGCTATTGCTTTAATCTAAATGGGAACTCATTAGAGCAACCCCACTGACTGGAAACATTAGAAGGAATCTAGGAGGCTGGAATTTACTTTTTAAAATTCTTGATGTGAATAAACAATATCAATGGCTCTCCCAGGTCTTATTTCTTATTTCCCTCCTCACCAGCCTACCTCCGGCCCCCGTTAATCCATTTGACATAACACACTGTGTGGCATCACTCGGCACACTTCCACATTATAATATAATAATTCAAGAAACCAGAAAAATGAGGGGAATGTTGGTTAGAAAAAGACTAATGAGGAAGCTGATGTCCACTGAAGCAACTATTTGAGAAAGAGCATTAATGAGATCTTTCCAAGTTAGCTTAAAACCTTCAGCAGTACATGAGCTGCCCAACTAAAATGACTTCAAGACTCTACAGTGGTAACTGGAAATCTACAAGCAGTTATTTAAGACCTTGACTACAAGGTCTGTTCTGAACAGCCCGCAGAAAATTCATTAGTGAGACCACCATTTAGAAGCAAATATGAAGGACTTTCTCAGAAATCCATCATCCAGATGAGTTGAAAGTAGCTCATCTCCCTACAGTTTTTTAACAGTGCTTTCCTTTGAGGTAATCAAGGCAATTTCTGCATTCACTTGTGATGACTGCTCTTCTCCCCATTTTATCACTTTCATCTGGATAGTTATGTACATTTTTGTGGGATGATCATTATGTTTTTTAACAAGAGTACACAGTACATTTAAACAGGAAAGAGAGATACATCTATCAGACTCTGTGTCAATGTGGTTGGATAAGTGCATGTAGATGAGAGATTGGTTTAGATCAGATCTAACTTTTTTTCAGGGTTGGTAAATGTAGAAAATAAATTATAGTGGAATTCTGATGCTGAGTAGTACTGAATACAGCTGTGGTCTGACATGGGGAAGGACAACATGGGGAATTTTTCTTCAGGTGGTTTCATCTTTCCTTTCCTTTTTTTTTCTGCTTTAAAAAATTTTTAATTCCAGTGAAGTTAACATATCGTATTATGCTAGTTTCAGGTGTACAATGTAGGGATTCAACAGCTCTGTACATTTCTCAGTGCTCATCGTGGAAAGTGTCCTCTTAAACCCCTTCACCTATTTCACTCATCCCCCTTCCACCTCCCCTCTGGTAACCACCAATTTGTTCTCTCTTAAAGAGTCTGTTTTGTAGTTTTATCTTTTTCCCCTTTTTTTTTGTTTGTTTTATTTCTTAAATTCCACATATAAGTGAAATCATACAGTATTTATCTTTCTCTGACTGACTTATTTCACTTAGCATTATATTCTCTAGCCTCATCCATGTTGTGGCAAGTGGTAAACTTTCATTCTTTTTTTAAAGGATTTTTTTAAAAAATTTATTTGAGAGAGAGAGAGAGAGAGAGAGAGAGAGAGAAACAGACTCTGCCCTGAGTGTGGAGCCTGACTTGAGGCTTGATCCTATGACCCTGAGGTCATGATTTGAGCTGAAACCAAGAGTCAGATGCTTTAACTGAGCCACCTAAGTGCTTCAGATTTCATTCCTTTTTAAAACTGAGTAATATTCCACTTTAAATATGTGTATACCGGCTCTTCTTCATTCATCTATCAGTGGACATTTGGGCTGCTTCAATAATCTGGCTATTATAAATAATGCCACAGTACACATAGGGGTGCATGTACCATTTCAAATTTGCATTTTCATATTCTTTGGGTAAATACTCAGTAGTGGAATTCCTGGATCATATGGTAGTTCTATTCTTAAATTTTTAGGGAATTTAGGGAATCTCCATATTGTTTTCCAGCGAATGAGTGGCCGTACCAGTTTGTATTCCCACCAATGGTGCGTGAGGGTTTTCTTTTCTCCACATCCTTACCAACACCTGTTGTCATCTTTTCTTTCTGACTTAGAGGAAGAGTTACTTTATAGATATTCAATAAATGTTTGGTCATCTATTTATTCATTTTTCCAACCAGTATTATAATGTTGCCAACTGTTTAACAAACCCTGCTAGGTGTTAGAGTATGCCTGTGAATAAAATATAGTGCATGACCATAAAGTTTTTGTGGATTCCTTATTGAATGAATGAATACAGGGAAGAAAGCAAAAAAACAAAAAGTGCTGTGGGTGGCACCTAGGGGGCTCAGTTAAGACTTGATTTTGGCTCAAATCGTGATGTCAGGGTTGTGAGATCAAGCCCTGCATTGGGCTCCACACTCCACACGGAGTCTGATTGAAATTCCCTCTTTCCCTCTGCCTCAGCCCTTTCCCCTGCTCTTTCTCTCTAAACAAACAAACAAACAAACAAACAGATAAATAAATAAATCTTTTTACAATGCAACAAAAAAATGGCTAGGGGAATAACAATACTAGAACAGTGTTGAGAAAGCACAAAGTTTTGAGTCAGGTAGATGCTGGTTTAAATCTAAAAGTCACTTCTTACCATCTCTGTGACTAAAGTCAACAATTTCGAGTAACAGAAGCATTTGGTCAAGAATACTTATGTTGGTTGGGGTCCCTTGAGAACCAAAAGGCAAAACAAGACCTTCAATAGATTTATTGAAGAAAACACCTGTGAAGGATAAAGGAGGAAGAGGGAGTATGCAGGAAGGCCCCTCGGACCATGATGTAAGTCTGATTCCTGGGAAGCAGAAAAGGAAGGTAGGAGGATTGGATAGGGAGAATCTGAGATTCCAGTGCCATTGCAAGACAGTTTTGGCTGAGTTGATGGGAATCTCTGAACCAAAATCATCCATTGGAGAAAATTTGCATCTCACAAGAATGGCATCTATGCTTAGCCATTGGGCAAGAGCCATTTACCTGAAGTGTGGCTTCTGAGGATGTGGTCATGGATCCAAAGGGTAGTAGTTGGTGTTGTCACTCACTTATGCCCCACCACAGCAGGACATCTAAGCATCCATGACCACTGCAATGCTTTTGACTGGAAAAATAAAAAGGGATATTCAACTGACATTTGCTTAAACCAGGAGTTGAAAAGCCTTTTCAGTAGAAGAGTAGACAATAAATCTTATAAACTTTGTGGGCCATACAACTCTGCTATAAGATGAGAGATGCCATAGACATTATGTTAATATGTAGTATTCCATTAAAACTTTATTTATAAAAACAGGCAGGAAGACAAAATTGGCCTGCAGAGCATGGTTTGCAGATACCTGGCTTATGTGGATAAGGTAATATTTCCTCATGTGGTGTTTAGAGATAAGATTGCAGGTGATGCTTCAGTGACTCAACATGATATTAGACTTTTCTGTCTTTTGCTCTTTCATTCTCAGTATTATTTTAAGGCTACCAGCTGTTTTTCTTTTTTCTAAATTTGCGGTAAGCAAAATTTTATTTCAGAATTGTATTTTGCTGTATAGTTCTTAAAATATATTATAGAACATCATGTAGGTATTCTTTAATATTTTAACATATATTTTAAAGATTTTTTTAAAGTTTTATTTATTTATGATAGTCACACACAGAGAGAGAGAGAGAGAGGCAGAGACACAGGCAGAGGGAGAAGCAGGCTCCATGTACCGGGAGCCTGACGTGGGATTTGATCCCGGGTCTCCAGGATCATGCCCTGGGCCAAAGGCAGGCGCCAAACCGCTGCGCCACCCAGGAATCCCTTAACATATATTTTAAAATAGCTTTTGATAATTGCATTTTTTAATTATTAACTTAGTTTAATTTATTTTTAATTTATTTTTTATGTCTTTTTTAAAATTTTATTTTATTTTTTATTAGAGTTCAATTTGCCAACATATAGCATAACACCCAGTGCTCATCCCACCAAGTGCCCCCCTCAGTGCCCATTACCCGATTTTCAACAGAAATCTTTTCAGTATTTTTAAAGATAGCAATGACTTCTCTGATGTCTATCCCTTATATAAGGGGAAAAAATGATTTCTCCTAAATCTCCAAACATCAGTTAATTCATTAATTAATCACATATTTATTGAGCAGTTATTTCAGACCAGCTATTATCAGTGCTCTCACAGTTAACAAAACAGAACAAATCTTTGTCCAAATGAAGCTGACGTACTAGGAGGGTGAAGGAGATGACAGAGACTCACTGTGGGTACTGTATTGAGATTTTGCTGAAGGAGGGGTCAAGATAGAAGCATGGAGTCCCATTAGAAGCTTGAGAGCAAGAGCTACTGGTGATTTGGAGCAGAATGGCAGCAATCGAGGTAAGGAGAAGCATAGATGGCAGAATCTGAGGATTGACTGGATATGGACTGAGTATGAGAAGAAGAGGAGGCAATGATGACTCTGCCTGAGAGGATTGCATACTGGGGACACAAGAGTTGGCATTGACTTAGATGGCAAAGATGGGCAGTGCGCAGATACACTGGGAAGGCTGAGAGGACAAATTGGACTTGTCAGACCAAGAGTCCTATTGACATCCTGGCCAAGGATGCTGAGCCGGCAGTTGGAAACATAAGTTTGCATTTAGACTTGAAGTCCACACTGTAGATGTGACTTTGGGAGTCTTCCGCATATGCTTACATATCATCACCTGGAACTTTGTCATATAGACAGGCTACTCCTAGCTGCAGAGAAGGTAGAGAAGTATATGTTCACCTTTTCCATCTTCCACAGAGAAAGGCAGCAAGAGATAGAAGGATTGATCCTTCAACTAGCAACATCTGGACTCATGTCTCTTTAGTTCTTCCTATGCAAAACGGGGATAATAAAATTTACTTTACATGATTTTTTTAAAATTTTTTTATTATTTTTTATAATAAATTTATTTTTTATTGGTGTTCAACTTGCCAACATACAGAATAACACCCAGTGCTCATCCTGTCAAGTGCCCCCCTCAGTGCCCATCACCCATTCACCCCCACCCCCCACCCTCCTCCCCTTCCACCACCCCTAGTTCGTTTCCCAGAGTTAGGAGTCTTTATGTTCTGTCTCCCTTTCTGATATTTCCCACACATTTCTTCTCCCTTCCCTTATATTCCCTTTCACTATTATTTATATTCTGCAAATGAATGAGAACATATAATGTTTGCCCTTCTCCTGAAAATTCACCTGAGGTCAGCGATAGAAAGCTCCAGGCATAAATAATATGTTCTTTAAATATACAAGTTCCCCTTGCTTCCCTTCAAGTGATCTGAGATGTTATGGTAAGTTGTTAACTCAGTCTAGAATACTTATTTTTGGACTTCCTCATTTAATAAACCAGTGACACCGCTATTTTTACTTTCACTGCTGTGGCAGAAGAAAGGAATTTTTTCTTCCCTGCCCCCCAGAGCCACATACTTTTGAGAGTTGGATTGGTTAAGCTGGTTCTCTACCTCTCAATAACTCTTCATTCTCATTTCTAAGGGGGTGCTGTTTTCACTTTTACACTTCAGTTCCTGTGAGTAGTAATGGGCAAAGAATTTACAAATTCTTAGTAATGATTAACCATTTCAAGATAGGGACAACTCTCCCCCAACCTGAGACTTCACTGGAGAATATGTGGGAAGAACACTCACAAAGTACAAAGAAGTTCCAAGGCAACATGAAGGGTGTCTCACTGAAGGCCAGGTGGAGGCTACTTGGTGGAATGAAGTCAGAGCAAATCCAGTGGCTGTCAGAGGAAAATAACTCTAGAGACATTATTCTCCACTTCCACATCTGGCAGAAAACTATGTAGTGGCATTCTGAAGTCTCTTCTCAGCCTGATCCGTTTGTTTTATATTTACTTTACACCCTTTTCTCTCTCACAGTGCAAAGATGAGACAAAATGTTTGTGCACGCTTATACCTATAGAGGATGGCCATAAAGTTTTGACTCTTAGATAATATCATTTTATCATTTATTGTACTGTGATAACAATAAATCTTTTCCAATGTGTTTGTCTGCTTTTCCTGACTTTGTGGCCACCGTGTGTGTGTGTGTGTGTGTGTGTGTGTGTGTTTGTGTTTGTGTGTGTGCGCACATGCTCACGCATGTATGTATGAGTTAGCCAGGGCTGCCATAATAAAAAAACTACAGAGTGGGTGGCTTGTACAACAGAAGATTATTTTTCCACAATTCTTCAAGGCTAGAAGTCTGAGATCAAGCTATCAGCAGGGTTGGTCTTTTCTTGGAGCTCTCTCTTTGGCTTACAGATGGCTGTCTTCTCTGTGTTCTCACATAGTCTTTCCTCTGGGGGGTTGTTTATGTCCTAATCTCTTCTATAAGAACACCAACCACATTGTATTAGGACCCATCCTTATGGTTTCATTTTAACTTAATCATCTCCTTAAGGATACTCTCTTGGGGTGCCTGGGTGGCTCAGTCAGCTAAGCATCTGCTTTCAACTCAGGTGATAATCCTGGAGTCTCAGGATGGAGTCCCACATCTGGCTCCCTGCTCAGTGGGGAGTCTGCTTCTCTTTCTGCCCCTCACCCCACTTGTGCTCTCTGTCTCTCTCTCTCTCAAATAAATAAATAAAATCCTAAAAAAAAATAAAGATACTTTTTCCAAATATGAGCATATTCTGAGGTACTGAGGGTTAGGATTTCAATATATGAGTCTTGGAGTGACACAATTCAGCCCGTAACAGTATGTATCTATACATAAATATAAAATATTGTATATGTATAAATACATACACAAAGTATTATATGTAATATATTATATTCATACTTCTTATGCAGATACATATATCTGTACATATGAGTTATACACACAGGATTCTGAGATATTATCCAATTTGTGCTTGAAACTTCCTCCTATCTATGGAAATACCAGTCCCCTGACTGCCTGGGGGCAGCTTCCCACTGTAACTGTAGATGTCTGCCAAACCCTTGTTGTCCAGATTAGTTAATCTTTGTAAGATGCTCTGAAGGGCAAGCTACCTTAACCTCCTAACCTCACCATGCCTGTTAAGTGGAAGGGAGGCACCCTGCTCCTGGGACAACTTCACCTGTGGAGTCTATGAGCAGGGTCTCAAAACAAAAAGGCCTCCTGGATGGGGGTTAAAGGGAATGGGAGTGGGGAGGACTCCGTGCTTTTGTTTCCCTAAAATTCCTTTAGCAGCAGGCAGGAAAAGTGACCACAGCAGGGTAGGCTTCTGTTTAGGCTGAGGAAGCAGGGAGCCAGCCAAAGACCAGGAAAAGACCCATGCTTCTGGGTTAAAGATAAACTAAAAAGGTATTTTAAGAGCTAGCTGTTGGTCCAGTGGGAACAATAGATAAGTTAAAGGCCTGGGGATTAAGCCAATTTCATCTCTGAGTAATTTTTTTAGGAAACTATAAATGACATAAAGATTGGCAACAATTGTTCACTTGAAAAGAGATTTTTCAAGAATCTTGACTTTTCCCTTGATATATGGTCAAAATGGGCAGAAGCCACTTAGCTTTCCCTGTAGCTCATACTTTATTCCTTTGGGGTGACTTTTCTACTTGTCAGTTACAGATTGGTCAATTTTATTTTCAATCATGTGTAGGCGCTAATTTGTCCAAGTTCTTTGCTACTCAAAGCAACAAGTCTGGACCAGTAAACTCCACATATCCTGGGAGGTTTGCAAGAAATAGAGTCTCAGTGCCGCCGGTCCATCCCCACTGCCCCAGACCTGCCAAATCAGAATCTGCATTTTAAGAAGATCCCCTGGTGATCTCTATTCATATTCAAGTTTGAGAAGCAGTAGTCTAAGGGCCTAACATCCTATTTGTGACCTTTTCTGGAAGGTAGAGGCCACATACAAACGTATAATACTCTATTAGGAACCATTTCTTATTATATGTGATCTTGAGTAGGCAATAAACAAACACAAGTGCTTTGATGATTGATAGGTCTAGCTTCATCCTGCTTTTCGGTCTGTACATTGGTGGCTTTATTATTTGTCTAATTGCACCATTTTTCCGCTGTGTTATCTTGGGTCATTTACTTGACCTTCTATGACTAACTCAGTTTCTCTTCTGTAAAATGAGATTTAAAATAGTATTTATCTCATAATATTCCTGTAGGCTTTAAATGAATTAATACCTGGGAAGCACTCATATTGACATATTGTGTCTGGCATATGGTAGGAGCCCAATAAATGTTAGCTAAAAATACAATACAGCAGGACCTCTAAAAATACTTACACTGTTAAAATCTTCCCAGGTGCAAGTTGTTATGATACATATATATTTTTAAAGATTTTATTTATTCATGAGAGACAGAGAGAGAGAGAGAGAGAGAAAGAGAGGGAGGCAGAGACACAGGCAGTGAGAGAAGCAGGCTCCATGCAGGGAGTCTGATGTGGGAGGGACTCAATCCCTGGTCTCCAGGATCACACCCTGGGCCGAAGGCAGGCACTAAACCTCTGAGCTACCCAGGGATCCCCATGATATTTTTTTAATGTGCTATCTGGTTTCTTCCTGTGCATTTGCTACCTTTCTTGTTGTTCTTTCGGTTTCTTGAGGGAAAAGTAAATGACGGTTACCATCTTCCTATAAAACCATATAGCACAGTGCTCAGCATACAGAAGATTCTTAGCTTTGCAAAATTATCTTTGTTCATGTGCATAACCATTTTGACAGTGAAAACTGATTTGACTTGTTTAATGTTTTTCCACTGCAGCAATGATTAAATTGGCTATAGTTCACACATTCATTCATTCCCTCTTTTGACAATCAAGGTTTCAGCACTTACTATGTTCTAGATTTGGTCCTAGATGCTAAAGATACAGCAGGAACAAATAGTTTGAAAATCCTTTGAGGAGTTTTCCCTCGAGAGATGCAGAGAAATTAGGTGTTCATGAAGGGAGTTGAGAGGTGGGTCACGGGAAATTAAAAATATGGAGAGTGTTACCACATGTGCATATACTCATGGCAGTTGAGATAAAAATGATGAGAGGGTTGAGGGGAGGCAGTTCTCTCCTTGGGATAATGAAAGGGTGAGATCTAATGCATCAGTATTGCAATTGGCCCTGGTTGGCAGCAGCGACAACCTCACCATAGAGAAAGGAGCACAACTTGGATGAGCACAACTGCCAGCAGTTGGGTAGATGTGACAGCGGGAGAATGACGAATTTCTCATCTAATTGCTACTTAAAAAAATTGAAATAGGAAACAAGGTAGATATCAGCTCAGGAAGCTGAATAAAGGGGAGAGATTGGAGGTTTCAGGAGAGAGAATGTGGGAAGTAGTCATCAAAGAGAGCAGGAGAGAAGATGGGGTCTGCACACACAGAACACCCGCCCAACTATGGAAAGGTCCATTGCCCACTATGGTCGTGAGTTTAAGGAGAGACCGGGTAGCACATTGGGTTTTTTTCTTTGGTCCCTTTTAGCTACCTGGGTGCAGGTGTGGAATAGGCCAAGAATTGTACCTCAACCAGGTTGTACTCATGGTTTGGTGCCACGTGCAAATAGCCACTGGAAAGACTAGATGTGCCAGTTCCTTAGGGATCTCACACAAAAAGTATACTGGGTATGAATTATTTGCATAATAATAAAGCATTTACTCCCAAAGAATATGTTATTCCCCCTGGTATTATGCTGTTTGCGTTAGGTTTTTATATTTTTATTTTCAATGACTTTCATTTCTGGAGAAATGACAGATACTCACATATTCTTTCACTCATGTGAAAGAGTCACTCCTTGACTTCACTTAGACCCCAAGTTCACCTATGCCTTCTTATGACCCTTAAAAATGACGACTTTATTTAGTGCCTACACCCTAGAATGAGCAACCCCAGCTGGAAATCTGTTTGCTTTGCTGACTCAATAGTTTGTCGAACAGCCTGAAAGTGTTAAAGCAGCTATTTTGGGGATTTTTGGTATCTCCTCTATGTCAGGATCTTGCTTTTTTGTATATTCAGAATGGAAACTTTTTGTTCCTCCCACAAGGTTGAGAAAGGCGTTAAAGATAGATTTGTGTCACCCAAATTTCCTTTTTTGTCCCTTCCTCCACTGTGTTGGCTTACATTATTACCCAACTTCCATGACTGTCCTTTACCTGAAACAGCAGTATTCCAGAGAGCTCTTAAAATCTTACGCCCCAACAAAGAGGAAATGAATGAGCTTCATGCTTTGTAAATCTTTTGCAACCTCCTGTGGTGAGTGCAGGGGTTGCTCTGTATATTCTCAATTCTCTCTGGTTTCTGGGCCATCCTTGGGCAATGGGAAGCTGACTGTTCTCTGGTCGCTAAATTGTCCTTGACTTGGGGGTTGCGGTTTGCTCTCTAACGTAAGCATTGTTGGCTGCATATTTCTTACCATGCACAGGTGCAAGAAGTACCCAGGGGGCTTCCCCATAGCTCTGGATCATGCATATCTTTCCCTTGATCACATTCTGTACCCTCTTCACACCTCCCCTCCCTCCAGTCTTCCCTGATAATGCCAGGGAAGGGACATTCTGTTCCAAACTCATTAGTCAAGAATGTTACCAGACTGCCCTGAAGAGGGTTTTCTCTGGTGTGGGCTCTCTGCAGTGGTGCAGAAAATCTGAAAATCATGCTGTCTTTATACTGAGTTCAACTCAGGATTACATTTCCTCCCCAGTGCCCAGGCACTAAAGGTATGGTCTTTTAAGACTCCAACAAATTTATAAAGATGTCCAAATTAATAGTTACCCAGCATATGGAAAGTGTTCAATGAGTCCCTGGAATAGTCATCCTCGAACTCATTCTTCCAAATGGTTCAGTGTTTGGCTTCATCTTGCTAGGGAGAGTAGCCCTTCTAATGCATGAAGTCAGAAGAGGGTAACATTTGTGCCTGCCTGCAGCCACTTTTTGGGACTCTCTGGGAAAGCTAGAGAGCCAAGCATTTGAGTCACGAATATCTATCAAGTGCCTTCTATGTGTGTCAGATGCTGTACTTTACAAAGTGATTCTCAAATTTTGCTGCATTTCAGAATCCCCTGGGGAGCTTAAAAATAATACTGATGCTTTTGTTACAACCTATATAAAATAAATCTCCAGGGAGGGGATCAAGGTAACAGAATTTTTTAAAGCTCCTAGCAGATTTTTGGGGTGCCTGGGTGGCTTAGTCGGTTAAGTGTCTGCCTTTAGCTCAGGTCATGATTCTAGGGTTCTGGGATCCAGCCCCAAGTCTTGTTCCTTGCTCAGTAGGGAGTTGGCTTCTCCCTCTCCCTCTGGTCTTTCCCCTACTCAGGCTTGTTCTTTCTTTTTTTTCTTTCTCTCAAATAAAGAAAAGGAAAAAGAAAAGAAGAAAAAAGCTCCTAGCAGATTCCAATGTGCAATTGAGGTTGGGACCAGTGTTTTTTGACAGTGCTCTTCAACTTTAATGTGAAAGTGAATCCCCTGGACACTTTGTTAAAAATGCAAATTTTGATTCAGTAGGTCTAGGGTGGAGCCCGGGGTTCTACATTTTCTTAGAGTTCCCAGGGAGCTGCTGGTCTTCAGACCACACTTTGAGTAAGAAAAAATAGTTTCTTTATCCCTTAACGTGTCAAGCTTTCCTGTCCTTGAGGTTTCACACAAGCTCTTCCTTTTTCTCTGAAATCACCTCCCTGGAAATCCCCAGAAAAGATGCGTTCTCATCCTTTGGTCCTTCAGGTTTTTCCTGACAACCCAATAGAGAGTAATCTCTACCTTATTTGTGTATGGTTCTCTATTTCTTGTTTTCTCACTGGTCCTGACTAGGGTAAGTGCCAAGAAGCCAAGTACCACCTCCATAAATTATCCTCAATGTCAGCACATGTCTAACACAAAGAAAGCAGCTGGTAAATGCTTGTTGAATGAATGACCACAGGGAAGCCTATTCAGTTTCACCTATTTTTCTACTTCAGGTGAGACAAGAAGCAGAAGTAAGAATAGACCAGAGTTTTCCATGAGAAAGAAGAGAGTATCTTTAAGTATGTCTTATCTGGCTCTTGTTTTCTAAAATGAACTTTGACTGAAAAATTATGGGCAAGCTCAAGAAACTCAGACCTCCTTCCTAAAAGCAGAGCTTGAGGAGAATCTATGGCACCTAGGGGATTCATTCCATGCCTCCAAAAGGCTGAATCATCAGTTTGACGGTATCATCTTTTCAGGTCACTGCAGCTCACTAAGATATCATCAAGGTCAATAATCAACAGAGAAATGCCATAAGCATCTCAGACATTGAAATGACCTTGAGGTTGGTTCATTACTAACCTGAGACCATATCAGAGGCCTTAACTCACCACAGGCAGCACTTCATCCTTGCCAAATCTGGGACTTCAGATGGCAAGTACACCAATAATCTTGTTTAACTCCTCATTTTAAATTTAAATCATGAAAACCAGAAAGTTACATTGATTTCTCATGGAGGTACAGAGGTCTCAATACCAAGGCTATGGGTACTCCAAGTAAAGGACTATGGAGAGCCAAACTACAGTTATTTGATGAGATTAAGAGATACAAAATCTATCCAGTCTCACAAAATGGGGGGAGAAGGATATTATCACCTCCTTTACTCTTAGAGAACTAGGGCATGAAAGAACTAATTGATCACCTAAAGTCATTCAGCAATGGGATAGAAGAATAGGACCAGATCATCTCTCTTCCCAGTGGAAGCCTGTGTACTCAGTGACACAATTTCCCTCCTAATTCCTAAATTCACTACAAGGGATTTGTGTATTATGTTTCCTTAATTTTTCTGAATGGGACATTACAGGATCTCAAGTCTGTTTCAGGCATATGGATTCTAAGGATAATGAATTTTTGTATTTAACTTAAGTATTTATTTAGTTTTTCATTTTGAAAAACTTGACTGCTACCATTGACCTTTTGCTTAGTGTTAAGAATGCCCATGGGCTGTGTATGCTGGCGAGTGTTTGTTAGTGACGCCACCTTTTCCACATTATAGAACAATAAACAGGGAAATGGCTAGTAGATGTTAGAGTAGTATTTAGGGACAGGACACATACCATCTAGGAGTCTGGTGATACTGCCTGAATCAGTGCCACAGTATTATTTATATGTTCCCCATGCAGAAAAGGAAACTTTTGGTAAGACTGCCCATCTCACTCACATTTCCAAGGTCTAAAAGCCTCTAAAATGCCCAAAGCTGAGATATTCTGTGTGATTACAGCCTTTAGAGATCTCTATAGCAGGAATACAAATCAGGAAGAGTACATGTATTCCAAGACAAGTTTCTCTGTCCTTCAGCCATTCAGCTCTAAAGCCCAGGAGAAAAGAATGAAATTCATTCTGCTGTGGGCTCCAAGGTAATCTTTGAAGAACAGGAGTTTGATCAGCATGTAACATGTTACATTGCTAAAATAGCTGAAGAAGCTGCCTTGAGAGATTATGGAAGTCATAGGATCTCAGCACTGGATACCAACTGGATGGGTCTCACCTAATGCGAGCCTCCTTACAGAAAATCCTCCAGGCCTCATGAAGAATGAAGGGCTCAAAATTTTGGGGAAGGTCATTCTTTGTTGGTTCTAATTTTAAAACCGGTCTTCCTTAATTTAAGCCTATGTCTGTATCATTCTAAGTTCTACACAGAGTTTTCACCTCTAAAGCAATATACTGTGTAAGATCAATTCTTTTTCTAGCTATTTCACACTCTTTATAGAAATAGTTTTACTTATAAGTTTAAAAATGAAAGACTCCAACAATAATCCTGTGAGCATTTATTTATTTATTTTTAAAAGATTTTTATTTATTTATGAGAGAGAGAGAGAAAGAAAGAGAGGCAGAGACACAGGCAGAGGGAGAAGCAGGCTCCATGCAAGGAGCCTGACGTGGGACTCGATCCTGGGACTCCAGGATCAGGTGCTGGGCTGAAGGCGGCACTAAACCACTGAGCCACCCAGGCTGCCCTCCTGTGAACATTTAAACAAAGATATTAAGACCTGTCTTAATTATTGTTCTCTTCTACACTTGAATGTAAATGATTGATTTTTATATATGGTTCTAGATCTCCTTACACTAGATGCTCTTCATGCATTCATTTATTCACTAGGCAATCATGTATTTATCTGATGCTCTGTGTATTTTATGAAATATACAGAGTGCAGGAGGACTATTACTTTCCTTGCACCTTCAATAAAGTAGGCTCAATGTGTGTTTGCTCCTTATTAGCATCTTTGTCACATAGTTGTGATCTGTTTTTAGCTAAGTCCATCTCCTTCTGTCTGTGACTGGGAAGATATTTGTCAAAAGATTCATATTAAAATAGTCTTGAGAGATGGAACTATACTAAATAGTAACTATTTTAAAAAGACAAATAACTACAAGGAAACATAGACAAGAAACTAGAGTCTAAAAGAGGTAGTGGATTGTCTAGTAGGTAGTAACTTTTCCTTCACTAGAGTTTCTTCAGATATTGTTGAGGGACGTCTTGCCACTAACAGCGAGAATTACAGAATTTGATTTAATTACTGCAGTCTGTGATTTCAGCTGTCTCTGTGTCTTTAGACTTCTCCACTTTTGTTTTCAACTATTTGGTTTTAGTTTTTAATGAGTGTAGAGAATAAGCTCCCTCCACTGCTAAATAAACTGTCCAATCTTTGCCCCATGGAGCCATTCATGCACGAGCCAGGCAGAGGTTGTGTCATTTATTCAGTCCCAGGCATGGCTCACATGAATTTAATATTACGATTCCTCTAATAGTTTTATAGTTTTAGCTCTTTACACTTAGGAGTTTGACCCACTTTGAGTTAGTTTTTGTGTATGGTGTAAGGTAAGTGTCTAACTGTATTCTGTATGTGGATGTCCAGTTTTCCCAACATACATTGTTGAAGAGATCATCCTCTTCCTGTTGAATAGTCTTGGCACCATTGTCAAAAATCATTTGACTCTGTATTCCAGGGATTATTTCTCAGCTTTCTACTTGATTCTATTGCTTTAAGTGCCCAACTTTATGCCACCATCACATTCTTTTGATTAACCTTTGTGGTTAAGTCTTGAAATCAGGAGTGTGAGACCTCCAAAGTTGTTCTTTCTCAAAATTGTTTTGGATATTTGGGGTCCCTGGAGAGTCCACAGGAATTTTAGGATAAATTTTTCTATTTCTGCAAAAATTGCCACTAGGATTTTGATGGAAATCACATTGAGTCTGTAGGTCACTTTGTGCAGTACTGCCATCTTAACAACTTTATGTCTTCTGATCCATGAACACAGGAAGTCCTTCCATTTATTTCTGTCTTTAATTTCTTTCAACAATGTTCTACAGTTTTTAGTGTTCAAGTCTTTTCCTCCTCCTTGGTCAAGTTTATTCTTCTGTAATTTATTCTTCTTGATGCTATTGTAAATGCAATTGTTATCTGATCTTTCTATTAATATCTCATTTTATGGATGAGAATACTGAGGCACAGAGACATTAAGTTACCTGGTCCATGAATAGTAGTAGGGATAGGACCACCAAACTGTGAAATCAGGATTTGCACTCAAACTGCTTGATCTCAGAGTTGTGTTCTTAAGTGCCCCACTGTATTGTCACTGCAGAAAGAGGAGTAGACCTTCAAGGGCCCTCAGGATGGTGATTTATGGTGGAAAAGCAGGATTTCTGTGGTTTTTGACTACTCCTCCCTGTCCTTCCTTCATCCTTCCAAACTACCTCTTTCCAACAGTTCACTGCAAAAGAGAGACAAATTGTAAACAACAGACCTTCAACTTTCAAACGTTAGAAGCTTGATGAAGATTTATAGCCCATTCTCTTAGAATGCCCCCTTTCCTTCCTTTCTTAGCTGGACTGTGAATAATTCTTATCTACTTATGTTGTTTTTTAATTTTTTATTTTTTTACATTTTACTCCAATTTCCCAGAATAATTTCAATAAATGATTAGAAACTGGTTTGAATACACAGCAATAAAATTTTTTTTAAAATTGAGCTTTGTAGTAGCGACTGGTATTTTCCTTATTATGGATTTGTCTGGATTGTACAAGGATCTCTTTGTATAACCAAGCTCAATAAACCAATGTGCCAAACAGAGGCTTCATTTATCTCTGGCACAGTAGCACCAACCTAACTCAGGTGGCTGACTTGAATTAGTATGATAATCTCGCTCACAAGCCCAGGTATCAAAGACTTGAAAATGTATGTGGAAAAACCCTAATGTTTCACCTGTTTCATAAGAGCAGCATTTTAAGAACTCAGTGGGGAACCCCCAGATGAAAGCACTAGAAAAATGTCTATTCTGTAACATCCTCTATGTAATCAAATGAGGAAAGAGTGAAGCAAAGGGCAGGATCTTCAAAGCAAAGAAAGGATCTTCATTCCTTTCTCTCTATTCATCCAAATAACCACCAAACTCTACCCATCCTTATTTCTAAATATCTTCCAGTCGATTCACTCCCTATTCCCACAGCCACTGTCTTCATTCAGGCTACCATTCTCATTGCCCCAGATTGCTACTGCAGTATCCTCATTTGACTCTTACTCTCCATCTCCTCCAAGGGTGATCCTCTAGAGAAAAATTTCATCATGGATCTTCTCACCTGAAAACACTTGATTTCGAATCACATCGCTTCCTTTTTCTTTTTCCTTCCTCCATTAAACTTCTTTCTTTCTTCTCTAGCTAGACTTGCTTCTAGGACATGCTATTCTTTCTTCCTGGAGTGATAGTCCTCTGCATCTCATATATCAGTCAAGGTCCAGTCAGGAAAAGGAAAACCACTATAGTTTCAGACAGAAAGAAATTTAATGCCAGGCATTGAAACTGAGAAAGCAAACAAGGGAGTGATACAACTCTAAAGCCACAAATGGGAAATAGATCCCATTTTTTTAGTTTGGGGGGATAAAGAGAGAAGATGGTTTATTTGATCCCAGAAGTCAGGTAAATACCAGAAACTGAGGCAATGGAGAGATGATATCCTGTAAGAACTAGAGCCATTAAGAAGATGCAGCCATTGCTTGAGAACCTAATGAAAGAAGACGGAAGAAGGAGCAAATACCAAGGCTTTTTTCTCCTCCTATCATCCAGAACCCCACAATGCTTCTCATTAGCTGAATTTACATTGAAACCACAGGAGAAGAGGTCTGAGTCCCTCCTATACACAACAAGGCAGAGAAGGGTAAGAGAATGAGCTATATATTCAACTAATTCTCTCTTTTCAGGATTCAACTTAAACATCATGTCTTCTGGAATACTTTTCCTGATGTTACCAAGGTATCTAATTATGGCCCTCTCTTTAAATTTATTTTATTATTTTTACCTTTTATCTTTTAATATTTTTAGCTTTTAACATTTTATTATTGTTACTTTTTATTCTAGATGCTCATTTAATTATTGCTTTCTGACCTAATCCATAAGGTCTTTCAGAATTTCCATTGCCCCAGTAACAAAGCAGTATAATAATAAATATTTGTTAAATAAGAAAATGCTTTTGGTAATTGCTCTTCCTAGAAGTTGTACCAGTTTACACTCACCAAAACAATAAAAGTGCTTAAGTTTTCCCAGCTTCACCAGATTGTATATAAGCAGACTGGTTGATCCTTGTGGACCCGAGAGTTGAAAATGGTATGTCAATGAAATTTATATTTGCATTATTTTTATTGCAAGTGAAGATAAGCATCTTTTTATACATTTAAGAATCTGTGAACTATTTACATCTTTTGTTCTTCTTTCCATTTGGTTGTTGATCTTGATTATATTGATTTATAGGAGTTTTTTATATCAGGAGAATTAGTACTTTGCCTCATATAAACAATGAATGTTTTTTCTTAATTCATTGCTCATTGTGAGACTTAGCTTCTTATGGTTTCACCATATAAAAAATTTCAAATTTGTTACTATTTTCCTTTAAAGGTTCAAATACAAGATGGCTTTTGATTTATACTTAGGTATTCTTCATCCTAAGGATTACATTTAAAAAATCTCCTGTTTTCTTCTAATATTGTATAATTTAATTTTATTTAAATTTTTGTGTTTAAATCTGTTTTCAGTCTGGAATTTATTTGGATATAAGGTACGGCATGGGTAAAACTTTACTTTTTTCCCTAAATATTTTTTTACATCTCAACATCATTGTTTAATAATCCATCTTTCCCCTCATGAACTCAAAATGCTATTTTATCACATTCTAAATGTGGATATCACATTGGATTTATTTCTGTACTTTCTACTATGATCCACTGATTTGTGTATTGATGCAGCAGTTCCATAATGATTTAATAACTATTTATTGAATTTTGATTGCAATATTCAGATGTTCTGGTTTAATACTTATTGAAAATATATGACAAATAAAAAATCAAAAATAGTGGTAATAGTAGTAAAGTTTCCTGTTAGAGGTTCCAAACTAAACCATGAAGAAATATATAAAATTAAATAAGCAGGGCTTCTTCTTTCAAGTTGGATATAGGCTAATCCTTCTACTTCAAGAAAATCCAGATTAATTACAAACCATGAAACCACAGAAACAAGAAGGATTCAATATACTAATTTTCAGTAAGGGAAAATGTTTCTGATGAGATTGATGTCATCCAGATATATATTTCTTAAACCTTAGGGACATTTTTTGACTATGAGCATAGGTTAAGCATTGGGTTCACTCAAGTAAAGAGACTTTAGGGGAATGGAAACCAGCAAAGCTGCAGCAGTTATACAGAGCTGGCGTGACAGGATGAAAACTCACAGGGACCTAAATGTGCCGATTCCCATGGAACGTTTCCTGGGTTCTGGTGCTATGTGGAAGATAGGGGAACTAAGATGGAGGATTCTAAAGAAGAGAGTAAAACCTCTCACAGTCTTGTGTGCTTGGGAAACAAAAAACTGCTGAGACAACATTGACCTCACTACATAGCTACTTTGCCTCTCAGGGTATCTGCCAGAATTTGAAGACACATGGGTATGAAGCTGGAACCCAAGCAGAGCAAATTTAGATCCCTTGATCTTTCAGTACTGAGAAAAAGGAGACTCTTCAGGCTTTCACTCAGATCAGAGGTCCATGGCTGAAGGGCAGAATTAAGCTGGAGAGGAGATGATTCTCACTACATTGCAACCCATCAGTGTCCCAGCTCAATTTCTGACTGAATCAAGTTGATCACCCTTCACTTTGCCTAACAGAGGAAAAAAGGAATATCCTCTGCTATAGGAAAACATCTTCTAGAATGGCTCTTTAGTATGCAATATCTGGAAAAAAATTAAAAGTTACTGATCATGCAAAGAAATAATACTGACTGATAAACAACAGAAAAATAATATGATAGATGCAGACCCACAGATGATCAAAGTATTGGAGTTAGCAGATGAAGGCTTTATCCAAACTATAATTATTATGCTAAAGGAAAGAGAACTGGAAGTACAAAGTAGATGAGAGTATGGAAAAATTTAATAGATAAACCTATAAAAAAGAAATTAAGTGGATATTTTAAAACTGAAAAACTTTAAAACTGAAAAATAGGATGAACACAGAGAACCTTAGTGAGGCAAATTGTAGTCAGATTGCTTAAAATCAAAGTATTAAAAGCAGCCAAAGGAAAAATAAGAACATTACCTTTACAGAACAGTAGTTACAGTGAAAACTGTATCTCAACAGAAGTGATGAAAGCCAGGAGGTGAGTAAGTAATACTTTTCAGGGATTGAAAAAATATTAAGAACTAATTTATATCCAGTAAAAACATTCTTCAAATATGAAGGTGGAATACATATGCTTTAAAGACAGAGTTAGATAGCTAGTCTAAAATAGACCATACTAAAGGAAAAACATAAAGCTGCATCCTTCAGATATAAGAAAAATGATTCCAGATGGAAACATGGAAATATTGGAGGAAATAAAGACTAATATAATGAGAAAAATATATGGAAATTAAATGCTGGCTGTACAAAACAATAATCTTAATGTCTGATGGAGCTACGAATGCATGGCAATAGTAATGCAACAGTGATTGGAAGTAAATGGAATATAATAGACATCCTAGCAATGTCAGGAAAGTGGTGGAAGTAATAATTTATATTAGTACTGTAATAATCCAAGAATGTCTATTGTAATCACTAACAGAATAATAAAGTAATTTAAAACTAACAGGTTAATAGAAGGAAAGTTAAATTTAAAAATTGATTGCCTCAAAAGAAAGCAAGAAAAGAACAAAAGAGAAATAGAAATAAGTTAAATGGAAAAGAAAAGGTAGCCAATATATCCTGTAATATATCCATGATTATGTGAAATACAAATGAACTGAATTCTCCTAGTAAAAGAATATTTTTGCTAGACTCAGTAAAAAATATGATGCTTAGAAGAGCCTAAAGTTTGAAGGAAAAGAATAGAAAAAGATACACAATGTAAGCATCAATCAAAAAAAATGCTGTACTAATCTATACTAATATTGGACATGTTATATTTTAAGACAAAAAATATACAAAGCAAAATTGAAAAACACAAATCTAAAATCATAGTGGAATACTAAGGCTCCTTTTTCAATATACAATAGAAAAAGCAAACCAAAAAAATTCAGTAAAGATATAGGTTACGTAGATAAGAATGTTAACTAAATTGATTTAATTGACAATAGAGAATATTGCATCAAAAAGCGATCAACACTTTTAAGGGAACAAGAACATTTTCTAAAACTGACCATATGTTGGGTTATAAAGAAAACATCAACAAATTTCAAAAGATTGGAACTATTCATAATGTGGTTCTTCACCATAATGGAATTAAACCAGACATCAATAACAAAAGGATAAATAGAAAAATTCAAATGCATGGAGATTAAACATATGTTTCTAAATTATTCATGGGCCAGAGAAAAGATCCAAATGGAAATTATAAAAGATGTTAAGTGAGTGGTAACAAAGACACAATACAGCAAACTTATGGAAATCCAGCTAAAGCAGTTAATGAAGAAAAGGGTTCCCTGAAGTACATATTAGGAAAAAACCTGAAAATTTAAGTTTCCATCTCAAGAAACTATAAGAATAACAGCAAACTTAAGATTAGAGAAGTAGAAGAAACCAAAAAGATACTAGTGAATAAGAATAAAACAGAAAAGAAGCAAGCAACTGAGAAAATCAACAAAGCCAAAATTGGTTCTTTGGGAAAAAAAAAAACAAAACAAAACACTAGAATTAATAAACCCCTAATAAAAATGATCAAGTAGAAGAAAACACAAATTACAACTATCAGTGATGAAAAAGGAACATTAGTTTAGATCTTAGAGACATCCAAAAAAATAAGAAAATATTACATACAATTTTATTAAAATGTGTTAATTTGAATGAAATATATAAAAATCCTCAAAAAAAAATCTTGTATAAGAACAGAGAAAATATGAATGTTTTATACCTATTGGAATGATGGAATTCTTTATTGAAAACCTTCTCACAAGAAAACTCAGGCTCAGATGGCTTCATCTTTGAATTTCTTCAAGATATTAAGGGATGAAATAATACCATCTTGCATAGAGTAGTCCAGGGAGAAAAAAAAAAAAAAAGGAAGAGTAAGTAAAGGTTTCTTAGAATGCAAAAAGCTTTAACTATAGCAGAAAAACAAGATAAATAGGATTTCATCAAGATGTAAAACTCTGTTCAGCACAAGAAACAAACATTAAGTGACTAGCAAACTACAGCCAAGAAGGAAAAATTCACAATGCATACATCTGACAAAGGACTTGTATTTTATCCAGAACATAATTTCAAACAAAGTCATCTAGGGCTCTTGCTATTTCCTGCCAGCCAGGTCCAACAGGCATAATGGCACCAAATGTCTGTGCCAGCATGATGTTTTGAGGCATACCAGGTATCAGGTTCCTTTTGGACGATACTATGACAAATAAAAGAATTGACATGACTCAAAGCAAAAACAGTTAAACAGCAGTATACTGCTGTTTCTGCCATGTGAACACAAATTATTTCCCACTATCTTTTTTTCTGGAGCCCTAGATGACTTGGTAAAACACAAGAGTGTCCCAAAGTGAGAGAAAATAACCAGAAATTTTCAGGGGCTTGAATATATTGCTGAAATCTCCAAAGGACTAATTTTGGGAACACGTGGGATATCTCCTTACACTACTCACTAAAGAAAAAGGCACACGATGGATAGTTCTCTTTGAATTATAAAGGCAATATATGCCATATTTAAGATGCTGTTCCAATCCATTTATCAGGTCACCCACAAGGATACTGGATCAGAAGGGAAGGCTCTGAAGCAGGTTCATGCCACACTGCAAGTGTTCTGGCCAGATTGCAAGCTGTCTGACCACAACCAATAGTATTGGAAAACCCTAAGAAGACATTCAGATAAAAAGTTCTAGGTTTTAGAGTATGGGTATGTTCTCTTCTGTGAATCATTCTCCATTTGAAAAGTAGCTCCAGATTATGCTTGATCATGGGAAATGAAATGACTATGCAACTCTAACTTCTCTTAATGAACTATTATCTGATCCAATGAATCATAGGACCCTACTGTAAAATAAAGACTGTATACAGAAAACTGAAACTCAGTAGGTCCAGAATGTACAAGTACACTGTATAAGCAGACAACATAGACTCCCATGGCACCTGCTTCTACCAGTTTTTAACTTCTGTTTGACTCATACCCATGACCACATGAAAGTTTCTTATGACTGGCAAATGGGGTAGGAAATAATGTGAGCCTGGTTTATAGATGTTATCTGCACACTGTTACCTTATAGTTTTATGCAGGGCTGTCCCTGAATGATAGTGGTGAAGGGAAAGTCTCCCAGAGGGCCTAACTTCATACACTATACTTAGTTGTCCACTTTGCATGGAAGGAGGGATGATCTGCTATGGACCTACAAGTGGTCGATGAGTTGACCTGCTGGATAGGGACCTATAAAATTGAAAATTTTGTGCAGGAAGTTCTGAGGAGGAGTAGTAAGGGAATGTGCTTTTGGAATGGATATAGAGTATGTAAAAATTCATGTCCCACATAAATACATACCCAGACAGTGTCCACTTTAGAGACTTTCAATAATCAAGTTGTTAAGATGTCACCTTGTGGACCTTGTGGATCTCAGTCAGCCTCTTTTCCCATCATCCTGCACTGATGAGTACTGAGGGCATGAAGGGCTAAGTTTGGAATTTGTGGCTTCACTGGGAAATCTGTTAGTGCTGCTGTCTAACCTACACCTCTGGTGAAAGGAAAACCACAACAACCCAATAAACATAGGATAACCAACCACTCATGTCCCATGAAAGTGAAGGTTCAGCTATACCCTCATAGAGAATCTTGCCAGGCCAAATTTAGTGTAAGGAAATATGGGATGGATGATAAAAGAAGGATGGTATGATTATCAAGTTGGTCTTGGTGACCATCTAAGTAAGTAGAAGTATGTCTTATATTAGTTGATTCTTTTTGCTCCTGCTGTCTTATACCTTATATGGAGAGAATTTCAAGTGACTAATGTTTTGAGTTTTTTTTAAGATTTTATTTATTTATTCATTCATAAGAGACACAGAAGAGAGAAGCAGAGACATAGGCAGAGGAAGAAGCAGGCTCCATGCAGGGAGCCTGATGTGGGACTCAATCCCAGGTCTCCAGGATCACGCCCTGGGCCAAAGGCAGGTGCTAAACCGCTGAGCCACCCAGGGATCCCCTGTTTTGAGTTTTTGATGGCAGTAGGACTGAGTTTATCCTGAGAGGATACAACATTTGGTAAGATTTTGTGTGTCTCCTGTGTTGGGATCATGTTTTCATCCAAAGAACAAGAGTAGGGGCACCTGAGTGGCTCAGTGATTGAGCATCTGCCTTTGGCTCAGGTTGTGATCCCGGAGTCCTGGGATCCAGTTCCACATCAGGCTCCCTGTGGGGAGCCTGCTTCTCCCTCTGCCTATGTATCTGCCTCTGTGTGTCTCTGAAGAAAAAAAAAAAAAGAACAAGAGTAGATGTTGAGGGTCAAAAGACATGGACCAAATATCTTCTTTTGCCCATTGAATATGTTCTCCATCCTTCTCCAACTTACTCCATGTCCAGAAAATCCACTTTTATGAATTGTATTAATGGGCATCTTCACTTGCCTTCCTGTTGGGTTTGACCAAAAGATGTTCCAAGAAGGAGTCCAGAGGGTAAGAAGAGAGAGAGAATTCAGGGTATTTATTCCTCTGGCTTCCATCCTGGAGGTAGGTCACATTGTTTTACTTAAGGATTAGTTCCTAGTAGGAGACCCTCCTACTCCCTCTTTGCCTCCTTCAGGTCTGGTAGTGGGAATAGCTCCTTTTGTTCTGGGGTAATGCACTACCCCTTGTTGGTTTCCCAAGCCTTACACAGACCTTTGTAATGGACTCTCTACTAAATTCCTCTTAATTACTCATTTGGGGTATGCCATGTTTTCTGCTTGAAACACAAGCATTTTATATCTCTCTCAAAACTTGTCTTATTAATGCATTCCTAATGTTAACAGATGACATTACCACCTAACCAATTACCCAAAACAAATATCTAGGTGACATCCTGGTGTGTTCTTTCCTCTTCATTCCTCATGGCTTATGCACAACCAAGTCTCTTTCTTTATCATTTTTTTAGGGGCACCCGAGTGGCTCAGTTGGTTAAGTGTCTGACTCTTGGTTTAGGCTCAGGTCATTATCCTGAGGTTGTAGGATTGAGCCCTGCATCAGGCTCCATACTGTGTGTGAAGTTTGCTTCAGATTCTTTCTTTCCCTCCTCCTCTGGAGCCCTCCCCCCCGCCCCCCGGTTATTCACATGCTCTCTGTCTCTCAAATAAATAAATAAATAAATAAAATTTTAGAAACCAAATTTTTAATACTTATTATGCCCACAACTATAGCTTTATAACTCAATATTTGCAAGTCTTCTAACATAACTCTCCTTTTGAGTCTTATGCCTATCCATCCTCCATGTTGTTGCTTTTCAAAAATGCATAATTGAGCATATCTCATTATTTCTTAAAACACTTTCATATTGCTTCCTCATTCACAGTCTCAGCCCAAAGTCCTGAGAATGACATGGAAGATTCTTCAAGCTCTGGATCTGCCTATTCCTCTCTTCTTTCCCTCACACAGTATGCTTTGGACATACTGAGTGGATTGACTTTCTGAGAACTGACCAAGCTGGTTCATGTCGTCATGCCTTTGTGCGTACTGATTATTCTGCTTGGCAGGCCCTTCTTGATCTTGTCTACCTGGGAAATATGAAATCATTTTTTAAGACACAACTCAAATATCAACTTTTATAGGTACACTCTCTTGACTTAACTTGAAAATCACATAGAATTTATGTCATTACCTTACATTCACTCCTTTCGTAAATATTTACAGACACCCTATACCACACACTTATTCTGTCACTGAAGATATGGAACTAAATGAAACATAATCTCTACTCTCTTGGAGCTGGCGATCTAGTAGAGAGATACACATAGAAACAGTTAAATATATTGCATTTATGTTTGAGATTCAGGCTAGGGAATAACATGAAGTAAGTCGAGAGGCTGGGGATTCCTGGAAGGATTGCTATTTTATAAAGGATGGTCAGGCCAAGTCTCATCGATAAGGTGATATTTGAACAGAGGCCAGAATGAAGAGAGTAAGCCATTTGGATGACTGAAAGAATATCGTGTGAGGCAAAGAACCCTGTGATCTCAAAAGTCCAGTGGCAGGTGTGCACTTAATACTTTCAAAGACCAGCAAGGTGACCAATGCAGTAGAAAGATACGAGTGAGGTAGAGGATTGTAGGAACTAAGATGAAAGAGCTATAAAACTTGGAAGAACCCTGGGTTTTTCTCATGGAATGATGGGGAGATTTGGGGGAGTTTTAAGTGGAAGGCTAATGTGATCTGATTTAAGTTTTTAAAAAATGACTCTGGGGGGACCTGGGTAGTGCTGTCAGTTAAGTATCCCACTCTTGATTTGGGCTCAGGTCATGATCTCAGCCTCCTGTCAAACCCTGCCTTGATCTCCATGCTGGGCAAAAAGCCTGCTTAAGATTCTCTCTCTCCCTCTTCCTCTGGCCCTCCCCCACAACTCTCTCTCTCTGTAAAACAAAAAACAAAAAACAAAAACAGACTTTCCTCTGTGCTGACAGTAGTCTGTAACTGGCCTAGGGCAGAGACAAAGAGGCCAGATAGGAGGCTGTTGCAGTAATCCAGAAGATAGTGGTGATGTAGACCAGGGCAGTGGTGGTAGAGGTGGTGAGAGATGCTTGAATCCAGATTATATCCTGCAAGGAAAGCCAGCGGATGTACTGAGGATTAGATATGAAGGAGATACACACACACACACACACATGAATACACACATACACACATGACCTCACACACACACGCAAAGAAAAAGACAGAGAGATAGAGAAAGAAAAGAGTTAAGAATGACTTCATGGTTTTTGCTTCAGCAACTGACAGGTTGGGATTGCTCTCTTCTGCCTTGTGGAGTTCAACAGCAGGTGCAGCTCTTGGCAGGGAATGAGAAGTTCCATTTTGGATATAATAAATTTGAGCTGTTTGTGTGGAGATCTCAGGTAGACAGTTGAATATATATGCCTGGAGTTAGAGGGCTGGGATAAATATCTAGTCATGAAAATAGTTCTCTGTAATAATGTCCACAATGTCTTGTTGGATTTATTTGTTTCCATATTTGCATCCCTAAGTAAACTGTAAGCTTATTAAGGCCAGCAACTATGCCTGATTCAATATTGTATGCAAAGCAGCGAGACCAATGCTTAATAAATATATATTGAATAAAATGTATGTGTGCATGGTCCTCACTTGGCCTCTTCTGCCTTGCATACCTGTTTTCCTAATTCTCATCTCCTTAGAGGAAGAGATACACTGGACATCTATTTATTCTTAACACCCAGTACATCTCCATGTATATATATAAAATAGATCCTCCATATATATTTTCTACATTGAGTTAATGTCCCATACTCTATTTACATCTATATTCTGGATATACATTTGGATTAATAAGCACAACTATAATTTTGAGTTGGGCTTCTCTGCAAACCATGTGTCTCCCATCTCTAGTTACTCTTTCAGTGTCAAGCAAAATTCAACATAAGTGGGGAAAAATGAAGGAATTTATCCCATAGTCAAATACAATTGACTTTAGCACGATCAATCAATCTTCTCTATACCATTAATATATTCCTCCATTTTGTGGCATCTTATAGTCCTCAAAGACCTTTTGCACAGATTTTCCCCTATAATTCTTATAACCGACAGAGCACCAGTGAGGATATGACTCACCAAGTGCTACACCGTTATTAAATGACAGAGCTTGGAGTAAAACCTGGTTGTGTTTGTTTGTGGGTTTTTGTGTGTGAGCATGACTCTAACTGCCAGACTCCTTTCTCCACACCTTTTTGTCTTCTTGGTGGTCTCTGTATTTTTAGTGAAAAATGTTGAGTCTTGAAGCTATTTTCTATTGAAGACTATTATAAGATGTGTCCTGACTCTGTACCATGATGAGTTTTTTAGAACAATGTAGGAAACATATAGGGTGAAGTTTGGAGGCAATTCCTCACAATTGTTTGGATGGCTATTCTAAAGAGAGAGAGAGAGAGAAAGAGAGAGTTGGTGAAGATATGGAGAAATTGGAACCATTGTGCACTGTTGGTGGAGATGTACACTGAGGTAGCCACTCTAGAAAACAGTATGGTGGCTTCTCAAAGAAACAAACATAGAATTACCATCTGATCCAGCAAACTCTATTCTGTGTATTTTCTCAAAGGGATATCTGCACTCCCATGTTCATTTCTGTGCTACTCACAATCGCCAAGTTGTAGGAACAATATAAATGTCCACAGATGGATGAATGAATAAAGGATATCTGGTACACACACACACACACACACACACACACACACACACGAAGATTATTCAGCCATAAAAAGAATAAAATCCTGTATCATACTACAACATGGAAGGACTTGGAAGACATTATGCTAAGTGAAATCAGCCTGTCACAGAGGGGCAAATATGACATGATTCCATTTATATAAGGTCTCTAAAACAAAGAGTTAGACTTATAGCAGCAGAGAGTAGAACGGTGATTGCCAAGGCCGGGTAGGACATGTAAATGGGGGGTTAGTGTTCAAATGAGTACAAAGTTTCAAATGTCATATGACTAAGTTCTAGAGATCCGCTCTACAACATTGTGCCTATACTTAACAGTATCATATTGCACACCTAAAATTTTGTTAAAAGCATCTCTCTCAAGTTGTGTTCTTTCCATAGTGCAAAATACTAGAGATGACCTGTTGCCCAGAATAGAGAATGTAGGACACCACTCTTCTGGTAAAATGCTGGAAAGGTCACCGATGGGCAAAACAGATTGTACACATTTAGTTTAGCATCAGGGTCACTCTGGTGCAGACCCCTGCCTCAAGAAGGAGATGACACCGTAACGGCCATATTGGTCATTTCTGTTTGCACATTTTCAGTGCACAGTACTTTTTAACACAAGTCCTGGAACAGGACACAAACTTCTGCTGGCTGAGTTATATGCTCCAAAATGTGAAGCTGATGTCACATTTTCTTCTTATACCAGCCAGTTTCATTTTGTCCTTTCCTGCAGGGACCTCCCTACCACTGCTCCGCCCTGCTCCCAGCCCACCCAAAGCTCCTTGGCATCCCTACCATCAATATTTCCACTGTGTATCTGGGAAAGAGGTAAGGTTGACACCACGGCCTTCACTCTTGTCTTGGACACTTGTCCTTTCAGACCCAACATTTGGGTATTTTATGTGTCCCTTAAATTTGCCATAGTGCCAGGAAGATATCAAAGGAGATGGTTTGGATTGTTTACAAGATGCAGACAACATAGCATCCACAAAGGACACAGGATATCGAATGTTGAAACACCCAGGCCTTCCTTCTTCTCTCTGAGGGGGTCCTTTGTGAGTGTTTTTGCTCTCTCCAGTGAGGAAGACATAAAGAGGTCTCTGTATAAAGCATGACCAGCTTTCACACATCTGGAATGTTTCCACAATCTGTCTGTATCCAGCTGCTGGAGGAGGACCAATGTACCCTGGCAGTGTACCTCATGCCATCATGGCACTTTGCAGACTCTATCCAGGGAGAAGTGCTGAGCTGTTCACTGCTGCCACCACAGCCTCATTCCATTCGGCTGATGGAGATTTGTCCACTGATGACTGAGACATCCTTTTCTCCTGCTGCTCCCCAGGCTGGTGTGGACTCAGGATGTGATATCTGATCATTCTGGAAGCCATGTCCCTGGTTGTAGCTACATGTGCACCCAACCTCCCCCTCTCTCCAGCACCCTCTCCTGTTTCTTCATGGGCATGGGCGTGTCCAAATTTGACAGCCAAATGGCAAGTCTGAATTATACCATTGGCCTAGTCATCAGTGTCATACTGTCACCTGACAATTTGCCTTGCTGGTTCCTTTTTTTTTTTTTAATTAAAATTTTTTTTATTGGAGTTCAATTTGCCAACATATAGCGTAACACCCAGTGCTCATCCCGCCAAGTGCTCCCTTCAGTGCCCATCACCCAGTCACCCCAACCCCCGGCCCACCTTCCCTTCCACTACCCATTTCGCAGATTTGGGTGTCTCTCATGTTTTGTCACCCTCACTGATATTTTCACTCATTTTCTCTCCTTTACCTCTATTCCCTTTCACTAATTTTTTATATTCCCCAATTGAATGAGACCATATAATTTGTCCTTTTCCAATTGACTTATTTCACTCAGCATAATACCCTCCAGGTCCATCCATGTGGAAGCAAATGGTGGGTATTTGTCATTTCTAATGGCTGAGGAATATTCCATTGTATACATAGACCACATCTTCTTTATCCATTCATCTTTCGATGGACACCGAGGCTCCTTCCACAGTTTGGCTATTGTGGACATTGCTGCCTTGCTGGTTCCTTTTACTGGTTTGTTCAAGTCAGGGTCATTTGTAAAGTACTGAGCTGAAAGAGCCAGCATAATCAGGAAACCCTCGTGTTTTCACAAAAAGGCTTCATTCAATTTTGTCTTCTCCTGGAAGCTTGGTTGTTGAGGTCAGAATTGTAATGGTGCTCATTTCGAGGTATTCTCGATATCTAAAATCATATTACAGATGTTTTGATGCTTTCATGGTCCAAACAAAAATCTAGAACTGTACAGTTCCACTGCTGTGTTCATTCTCTTATGTCAGTATTTCATGGCGATCCAAGCTCGGTGAGTCTTATTTTTATCTAAATTTTTATAGAATGTAAAAATTCTATGCATTTAATTTCAAGTGATCTTACTCTTCAACTTTTAGGGCTATGCCTACCTCTCACGGTGGTCAGTGTAATACTTTTTTAGAAACGATAAAGAGAGCAGGAGGTGTCGCAAATTGTTGGGACCTAGGTAAATTACGATCTGTAGTAGCAGCCCAAACACTTAACAAGAATTTAGGTCCTGTTATGATCTCTTTCTCTATAATTGGCAAAGTAATAATTCTGTACCATTATTGTTCTCCAAACTGCATATTTAAACTCACTCTGATTTTTATATAAGCCCTCTTCTGGTTTCTTTCAGGACTTGTACCTTTGTCCCAGAGGACATTTGAGAAAAACAAGGTTGTGATTCTACTGGGTGTGAGAATTCATAAAAGGAGGTAGTGGGACACACAGCCTCCTTGCACAATACTAACTAATATGCATTTTTAAGAATCCAGTGTAACCAGGAGCATTTCTCGGTTAGTTTCTTTCAAATTTATTTTTTAAAAGTGCATACAAATTTGCACATTCATTCAAGCCCATGTGGAGGCTGCTGGGTTGGGCTGGGGTCTTGTAAAACAGCCAATGCTGCCTCATTGTTACACACACACTACTCCATGAGAGGAACAATTCTCTGGGAGAGTATTATTTCCATTTCCACTCTAATGAGGGGCTAAGACAATACATGAATGTACTCAGCACAAAACGCAAACGTAAATGAATCATAAAAACAGAGATGTGAAACGTTGAGGAGAGAGCATTGTAACTTCTTCAACGTTTAAAGTTAGAAAGATGGAAAAATCAAACTCCAGTGGGAAATACCTTAGATTTCTGCCTTGCATTTCTGTATCAAAGGGAATTTATCTCTTTGCTGGCATATCATCCACTCTTTCAAAGTTTATAGCTATTCCTTTTTTTTTTTTTTGACAGAGAGAGAGAGAGCATGAGTGGAGAGAGGGCAGAGGGAGAAGCAGACTCCCTGTTGAGCAGGAAGCCTGACACGGGGTTGGATCCCAGGACCCTGAGATCCTGAAGTCAGACCCAAGCTGAAGTCAGACATTTAATCGACTGAACCACCCAGTTGCCCCTACAACTGTTCTGAACATATTATCCTAGTTAATTGATTTTTTACCCATTTGAAAGAATCTAAGATTGTCCAGTGGGGATTATAGAATCCCATTCTCTCCTATTTTTCCTTATTGAAGTATTAAGATATCTTGGATTATTGTAGAATATAAAACAAATCTATTAGACATGCTCTCTGAAACACTCACTTTCACCAACACAAGCATACATTTATGCATTTATGAGCACAAGTATACACAGGCACACGTGTCTTTATACAAACATGCACTATTTCAGGGGCTGGCGGTAGGAAAATTTAGTTCTCCCCAAATATACCTTGTGCTATATGCATGCTCTGTTAGGGGTTCAGTTGAAGGCGTTGAGGAGAGGAGTGGAATTTTAGGAGTCTTCCCTGAAGATGATTAAGATGGACTGCTTAAAAGATCATTTAGTCTGCTTCACTGACTTTCTGGGAATGTACTTCCTTGACACTGAATAGAATCTGATTTGCACAGGGACACCTGGGTGGCTCAGTGATTGAGCATCTGCCTTTGGCTCAGGTCATGATCCCAGGGTTCTGGGATCAAGTCCAGCATCGGGTTCCCTGCGGGGAGCCTGCTTCTCCCTCTGCCTGTGTCTCTGCCTCTCTCTCTGTGTGTGTCTCCCATGAATAAATAAATAAATAGTCTTAAAAAAAAAAGAATCTGATTTGCACTATTTGGAAATTTACTGCACCTATCCGGGCTTCCCTCTTGTGATGGCTGGCTCCCTGTATGCTCCATAGAGTTAATTACAGTAGGTATACTGAGAGCATATTATTATTTATTATTCTTTTTAAAATGTTATTTAAATTCAAATTAATTAACATATTATTAATATATTAGTATTAGTAGTTTTAGGGGTAGAATTTAGTGATTCATCAGTTGCATATAACACCCCATGCTCCTTCTGTTAAGTGTCCTTCTTAATGCCCATCACCCAGTTACCCCATCCCCCTGCCCACCTCCCTTCGAGCAATCCTCAGGGTTTTTTTTTTATTATTATTATTCTAAGGTTTATATACTGTTGCAATTTCCATTCTACCGTTGAAGAAATTGAAGATTAGAGAGGTTACCCTGGCCTCAGTCTTAAATCTAGCTGGCACTAGCTGGCAGTATCCCACCCTAAATTTAAATTAAGAAGAGAAAAGAGAGGGACACCTGGGTGGCTCAGTGGTTGAGCATCTGTCTTTGGCTCAGGGCATGATCCTGGGGTCCTAGGATCTAGTCCCATGTCAGGCTCCCTGCAAGGAACCTGCTTCTCCCTCTGCCTGTGTCTCTGCCTCTCTCTCTCTGTGTCTCTCATGAATGAATAAATAAAATCTTAAAAAAAGAGATAAACTTACATATTCATTAACTTTCTCTACTAAGCTATCCTCTAGAATAACCAGAGTAAATTTTCTTACAGAAAACCTGAATTCAAAAATCACATCAACTTGTGATTCAATATAATTACGATAAATAACAGCAATAAAACAGTAACCTATCAAGAGTTAGCACCCATCAAGAGATAACTAGAATAACAACTAGAATCCCAGGTGCCTTAAGAAACTTTCCTTGGGCGAGGTTTACATGTCCTTCCACCTCTCAAGATGGCTTTCTTCTCTCATTCCTTCATGTGGGTCTCTGGGATTCAGCTTTCTCCAGTGCTCCCACTCATGATCAGCCATCAGGTTGGCAACATTTTTTTTTCACTTCCCACATTGGTGATGATGTTGCTGTGATCCTCACTGCTTTTCTGCTTGGCTCCCTATACTGGATGGATACTACTCTTGTACTTTGGCTCCTGGGGCAGAGAGCTTTTTGAATTCCTAGTTTCTCACTGTTCTTTCAGCAATTCAGCAGTCTATTTCCCATTCTTTATGGGGAAAACTAGGACATCTAGTTCTCTAGTCAATAAATTCATTCTCCTTGATGGCAGTCTGGAAGATAATCTGCATGTGTGGCCCACACTGTATGTAGATCCCCAAGCCAGCCTAGTCACTTTGCCTCTCCCTCCCCATTAGGATCTAGGCCCAGATGATAAAGAGTGGCCTCTTTTCCAGTAGAGCTCTGTTGCTGGGTTTCAGCCGTCCATCCTGGCATGTCTACTGGGGTCTCTTGGTCCTTCAAACAGGCCCAGACATGCCTGAATTCTTGGTATTCACTTGATTTAGGCTCTTGCTTTGGGAAATTTGCCTCATATACTTGGGTCCTTTCCCCCTCTGTGTTTTCATTTCAGTGATCATCAGTCAGAATTTAGCCTTCTGAAGCCCAGATCCTGACACTGAAAATCCCTGCCTATACCCATCCAACTTCCAACCAACATGGTATCCCCATTTTTCTGTCTTTTATGACTAGGGTTTAAATGCTAATATCCTTTTCTAGGACAAAATTTCCTATCATTTGGTTGAATGAGGTGATATGCATCCCTATACTGAGGATATACCAGGCTGTTCTTAGCAACTCTTTTGTTCCTATCCAGAGGGCTCCAAGTTGGGATAGTGAGCAAGACAGTCTTGGAAGCAGAGGAAGAAAATATTGAACTATTATTTTCATTTATGTTTTACCAGAAGAGAAGTAAACCGTAAACTTTATGGTTTCTGCTCTGTGTTTTGACACTGTTGCCCTTTGTTCAAATGACCCTATGGTTCATGAGGGATCCTGAGAGAAAGTACTACTGGAGGCTTGATAGTCACTTGGTCACTGGTTGTTAGCATAGCGGCACATATTGTCATTTGTGTTTGCCTGGTTCAGTGGATTACAGATATTATCTGGCTTTCCTAAATTAAATCTCACAATATGATTAAAGGGCATACAAAAATGGCTGGAAGGGATGGCTGATTAAGATAATATTGGTAATGCTGACAAAAGGGAAAATGTAGTGAAGCTGACTCTTTTGAGCCCCATATAAGCTCTCATTGGCCAAAGTAGGAGGCAAAAACAATGACTATTTAATCCAATATCAAATATCCTTGAGTGAAGAATGAAAAAGCAGCATGCGCCTACACAAATTTGAATTAAGAACATTTAAAAATCATTGTACAATGAGTAAAAATGAATTGATTTTCTGTATTTGTCCTCTCATGATTTTCTCTTTAGAATTCTCCTCATTTTGATGGCTTCTTCATTCTGTTTTTTCCCTTTTAAGTGGAAATGCCAGCTGGGCTGACCTCATCTTAATATCGTAATACTGTGAAAATAAGGCCAAGCACATTGCATCCCCATTCCACACCTTCCACTGACTTCCCATCAAATCAACATCCCCACAATGGCCTTCAAAGCCCTACGGGTTCCCTTCCCTCTTCTCCCCTCTCAACCTCATTGATTAAAATCATCCCCACCCTCACTGGCTTCCTTATTCTTCGCACACATCAGGCAGTGATAAAATTATCACTCTATTATTGTATGATTTAACTATTGTAGTTTTATAACACACAGAAGGGAAGGCTTGGTTTGCTCAGAGACTAGGACTTCCTGGAAGGAACCAATACATCATATGCATCATCAGATATGCATCATATCTGAGAGGAAGACAAAATGTTTCACCAGAAATGATTTGGACTTTCAATATATTAAATATTTAATTTTGGAGACCTATGCATTTTTAAAATTCCAAGAATGTATTGAGAAGAATTCTCTTTTGACAAATTTATTTCTTGGAATATTAAAAGGACTCTATGGAGAAATTTTTTAGTAAGGATCTAAGCATGTTTCTGATAGGGTCCTTACAGAGGGGAAGTTCATGAATGCCGAATTGGAAATACTAGATACAAAAAAAAAATTCATTGATTCTCTATTGCCATAATAAAAGTACCTAGAAGGAAACTAATCTATGGTATCATAGAGATGTTACATCTTTGGAAAAATTAAATTCCAGGGGTGCCCTAGAATAAGTTAGGGCATAATATGATTGGGTAAATCCACCAAGGGGGAAAAAGACATTTTATGGTAACAGTAGAGAAGAGAGACAGCATTTAGGGTAACATCCACTTGAGAAAGCAGCAAGCATTGGGAGCAATTTCTTCCTTATAAAATAATCTATCTATCTTTTGGAAGTGGGCAGAAGTCAGGGGGCGATGGAAGCACTTCTGCAGAAATGTAATCAGAGCTATTACCAATCTGCACAGAAAATATTTCCCTTAAGCAGAACTGCCACTGGTATTGATACCTTCTCTTAGGGATCAATCTCATTCTGGCCCAAAGGTGCTTCAGGAAATAAAAACTTATGGGGATGATGGTGCCTCTAAGTTATTTCCTCTGCTCTGTTAGTCCCACTCTTTTATCAACAAGAAAGGCCTTCAGGAAAGAGGTCATACACCAGTTATCACCAGTTACACACACAGCTCTCAGGACATTCCTGAAGTCACACATTTCCAGGGCATGCTGAGATACTGCAAAAATGAACCAAGTAGTTACTTTCTGTCTGCCCTAAAAAGACCCTGCACAGGCATCTTATTCTTCAGCAGCTCCTGCAGAGTCAAGTTATCCGAGGGTCGCTGAATAATTGGCCTCACTTTTGTTTCTGACTTTACTCCGATAGAGATATGAGTTATAGGACATAAATCTATTCTGATAGCTTCATTGGGCTGGCAGAAATTCCGTTGTTCAGGATACCATGCATGGATTAAGTTTTTAAAATGTAATGTTGCTGGGGTGCTTGGGTGGTTCAGTTGGTTAAGTGTCTGCCTTCGGCTTAGGTCATGATCCCAGGGTCCTGTGATCAAGTCCCACATCAGGTTCCCTGCTCAGCACAAAGCCTGCTTCTCTTTCTCCCCCTGGGTCATGCTCTCTCTCACTATCTCTCTCTCTCTCTCTCTCAAATAAATAAAATCTTTAAAAAAGAAATGTAATCTTGCTTTCATGATTCTGGTGCAGCATACCTCTACATTCTTTATCAATGGAGAAATCAGACCTCTTTTAATGGTAATTAGTAATTAATTGTTATATTTTGGGATTTGTTATGTGGGAAGAGCTTTCTTGCTAATTTTAGGATCCTCAATGCCAAGAGCTGTACCTAACTCACCACTTTTTCCCTTACAAATTTGCATTTCCCTGTGATAGATCATCAGTCAAGTTTTCTTAAATGAATAGGTCAGTCAATAAATGAAAGATTGAATTATAAATGAGCATCAGAGACATGATCTCTGTCCCTAAAACGTCTTAAAATACAGGTGAGGGCATGATCTGAAGAAAACATCAAATCGGTTAGTAGAGGCCAAACAGGTGGTACAGATGATACCTCCTAGAGAACTGGAAAGAGAACTGGAAAGGCCTCTTGGTTAGAAGTTGGATTTGAACTGTATGTTGAATGATGAGTAGAATTTCAATAACCAGAGCAGATGTTAGAATATTCTTAGCAAGGTGGTGATGGAGGATATTAGGTAGGCTCTGGTCATAGTGAAGAGGTAAAATTAGCAGGAGATGCAGCTTAGAGTGCCAAAGGAAAGAGCTTAGACTTTATCCTATAGAAAGCATCAAACTCTACAGTTATAGAATTCATCTTATAGACTCCAGGGGTGGTGCTAGAGATACAGGTTAAGGACAGACATAGCCACAGGTTAGTGCCACAAAAATGATCGCTGCCTGATCAACTTTGAGTTAGGGTATGGTGGTTGATTCTACCTACACTGGCTAAGCACGCAGGGCTGCTGAGGCCAAGCCCTGTCTTTTACTTTGGACATTTTCCATTGTGCTCAGATAGAGCAAGAAAATAATACTTGTGTGAAGAAGCCCCCCAGATGCGTAGCCCTGGGAGACATCTTCTGGCAATCCATTTCATTTTCCAGTGATTTCCCAAGAGAGTTGAAATCCTACCTGACACACTGGCCACTAGACAGCCTCAGTAGCACTACTTACTAGTGTTTCCTTAGGGCTCCAAATCTATAATGAATCATGCAGAAAACTTCTAAGTTATTTTCAAGATATTAAAAAATCATAGGAAAAAGTCATCATATCCCCAACAATTAACATATAACATCAGCATTGTCTCTCCTTCAATCAAAACATATGATGGAAAATAACTAATATTTCTCTATATTTTATTGACTGTGAAAATGAAGTCCACAAGCAGAATATTTTTCATTGTTTTGACCCCCTCTTAGGGAGTAGCAAGAACCAATAAGTAACCAATTTAATTTTGGGCAATGCAGAGAATTATCACAACGTCTTAAGCATGAATTATAAAAAAAATACAAGCTGTTTCCCAAATCTATAACCACAGTCTTCTAACTTTCAAGTTAGAAGAGACATATTTAAGTTTGCCTGGGTTTGCAGAGGAAGTACTTCGGCTCTTACTAAAATTGTAACTTGCTTTAAAAGTAAACTTCAGAGGGTGCCTGGGTGGCTCAGTAAATTAAGTGTCTGATTTTTGGTTTTGGTGATGATCTCAGGGTTGTGGGATCGAGCCCTACCTCAGGCTCTACACTTAGCTCAGAGTCTGCTTGTCCCTCTCCCTCTGCCCACCCCTTCCCTTACTCTCTCTCTCTCTCTCCCTCTCTGTCTCTCATAAGTAAATACAAAATCTTTTTTAAAAAAAAGGAAACTCCAGAAATAGAGTTGATTCAGAATTTCAATGGGAGAAAAGCTAAGGAGCTTTTTTTCCTGCTAAGATAACTTGATAACTTTCCCTGTTGTGCTGTTCAGTCTCACAACTTTGTGAACTAAGAGGGTGTCGTGACCTCGGATAGCCACCAGTCTAGAAAAATCGAAGTATGACAGAAGTTGGTGTTAAAGACTTCAGTAACTTAGAGAGATGAAAACTGAGGAGCATGTCCTCACAGGATGTTAAAGGAGACAGGGTGACTTCCACATCTCCAGTGAGGTTCGGTGTTTGTAAATACATTCAGAGTTATATACCTGAACTTATAACTAGTAAAAATAGAATAAAATAAAAAAAATAAGGTTGCATACTTTAAACCTGTGTGCCCAGGTAGTTCAGATGACAATCCTTCCCATCCTCAGGAAATCCCACATCAAGAACCACAGAAGCAACTTCTATTTGAAGCTGACCTTGTCTAAGAACCAGATTTACATCAGCATTATCTACTTGCAAGTGGCTTTACTTGACTTTTTCTTAGCTTTTCCATATTTCTCCTGTCCGAACCTCAGATATTGGTCTTCCCAATGACCTATGACTGTTCACCTTGGATCCTTTCTTTTCTTTCTCCGCTCTGCCCTCTGATAACTGCAAGTGCTGGGAGTCTTTTACCTTGGCTACCTGAACTCTGGACACCTGACTCATGCTTGCAGTAAGCCAGGAGTACACTCCCATAGAGTCGCCAGATTTGCAGGTCTTGATCTTGACTTTGATTTTCTTGCTGAACTGCCATTCTTAGATACTATGTGGCTGTAAGACCTCATTAAGGAGGTTTGTGGAGTCACTTCCTTGGGAAGTTTTCATAAGAAAAGCTGAATAAACTTGCTTAGGTATATGAGTCTAGCCTTGGACTCAGAGACATCCTTATAATTCTATGGTCCTTATCAACATTACTGCTCTAAAACCTCACAGCACCATGCTAAAAAGAAAGGATTTCTGTAGGTTAGTGAAAAATTCTGACAGTCTCTCTAGGTTCAATTTCAGGTCCTTCTCACGTGAGACGTGCCATGAACATATGGATGTAAGTCATACAGATCCTCAAGAAATGTGTAATTACGAAAATCAAACTCAGAAAGAACCACAAACATGAAGGACTTGACTTTGCCCAAAATCATTAAATATTTCTAGCAAGAAATTTAAATTTACATCCCTTATCATTTATTTCACCTTTGGAGAGATTTTTGAACACACAAAGACATTTTTATTTAAATTGTCATGGCTTGCTTTCTGTTCAAGGGATTGAAAAAAAAAAAAAAACAACCCAGGGCTTTCTGACTTTAGCCTCCCCACACACATCTGTGGGAAGGAGATAGCTGTGGAGCCTTCTATGGAAGGGGTCTGGCTCAGAAAGGTGCAAAATGAGAGCATGTCTTGAAAACATAGAACAAGATGACGTCAGACATCCAAGAGTCTGGGAAGAACGAGGCCCTGGTGAGACGGCCCCATATCAAGCCACTGTGAGATGTATGGGACACCCCAGAGGTGAATGAGGTAGGTTAAGGGAATGAGGCTAAAGGAAACCCTTCTCTTTCTCCTGGGGTGTTGGCTTAGCACCTAGGGCTGCTGGGCCCTGGCCCTTCCCACCTTCCGTGTAGGACATTTCCTATTGTGCTCAGACAGGAAAAGAAAACACTGCACAAAGAAGAACCCCAGGTACTCAGGCCTGGGAGCCACCTTCAGGCAATTCATCTCACTTCCAACTGTCCAGTGTTTTTCAATGAGACCTGAAACCCTAACCAACATGCTGGCCACGAGACAGCCTGAGCTGGGCATTTCCTTTGGTAGTGCTAATTCCTGGTGTCTTTACAGGGATCCTGACCCAGAAATGCATCTCAATAGGTAAGAAGTTAAAAAAACACAAACAAATGGGGGAAACAACGGGGTGATAAAACATTCTTGAGTTCAGGGGAGCTCAGAAAGGGTATTTGGAGCACAATTCACACTTGGGCCAGCCAGCTCTGTTCATGCTGATAAGTCATTTTGGGAAAAACAAATGAATTCATATCTGATAAACCAGTACATTGATAATACCAAATGCCTTTTGCTTTTCTAAGGCTCTATCAGGGAGGGGGTGGATAAGTTCCCGCTGTACAAGGGCTGAGGAAGGGAAGATTTACTGTGAGTGCAACACAATGGAATATTTCTCAGCATAATCAGTTTTGCAGGGATTACAGTGATAAGTTCCCTTCCTCCCAGGTAGTTAGGACATACCTTCATGTCCCTATACCTGTTTTAGAAAGATAGCTGATAAAATCCATTTCGAGCATGTCTGTTGTTCCAATCAATCACAGACAGCAGCTGAGTGGATCCCAGGGGAGTTTTTTTTTTTGTTTGTTTGTTTTTAATGATTTTAAAAATGGTTTCAAGGGGGTAGGTCCGGCGCTGTCTAAATAGTACTTCCCATGTATGTGTATATATATATATATATATATATATATATAGATATAGATATAGATATATACACATACATATATTCTCCTTGTATATTGTCTATTCCTTCTAGACAGCTAGCCAGTCAGGGACCTCAGAGAAAAATAGGGTCAACAAATTAGACATTGGGCTGGATTCTGAATGGTAGCTCTTTTAAAGCACCTTCTGCTTCTGCATCTAGACTTAGCACTAACTTATATTTGCATTTATGTTTTGTGACATTAAATAGTAGAACATAAAAAGTCAGAAATGCCTGAATAATCTAGGGGCTGTAAGCAAGGCGTACATAAATCAGAAAGAAATACCAGTAGAACAATTTCTGATTCTTTCTGGGTAAGTTAAGGGTGAGTTGATTGAAAGATCTTAAAAAATGGGTAGGTCCTAACAAGCAGACAAAAGTTCTTTTTCCAAATACATCTAGCACAGAATAGGCATGCTTAAATATTCATTCATTCATGCATTCATTCATTTATTCACCAGAAAAATCTACATAAGCACCTGGGAGATAATGGTTAATAAGACAGACATCCTCGTTTTCATTACACTATGATGTGGTTGTTTAAGGACTACAATTATAACACAGTCTGATATAAACTAAAAGGGACTAGGCGAGATGCGCAGCATGCTTTAGCAGCACACAGCAGAAGGACAAAGAAATTCCACACTGCCTCTCCTTGGGCTCTTCCTCGCTGAAAGGTAGAGTAAGTGCTCTCTTGTTTTCACAGCAATTTATCAAATGTACTTCTTGGCGCCTCTTCGAAGAGCTGTCTGATGTAATTTTGGTCAAAATATTCAGAATCAAGGCTAAATCCATCCTCATGCTTTGCTCCTTTAGTCCAAATTAAAGGGTCTTTCTTAAAATATGGATTAGATTTTGTTTTCCATCACCAAGCAGGGGCTTTGGCACATAGCTCCCAGCACTTCTCCCTCGGAGACCATTCTCAGAGTCCCAGAGGAAGCCCTGCTGGTCCACAGTGGGATGCAGACATTGCTTCTTTCTTATGGGCAGATGCTTCATATGAGACTTGGGGAACCGATGCGTCTCTGGGACTCAGTTTCCTTGTTCTATAAAAAGTTGAGACTCGGTTAACTCTAAGGTTCTTTTCAGATTTCAGTGGAGAATCAGAATCCCCTCTCCTATGTATTAGGAGATGAATCTCTAGAATCAATAGTGCTTTTGCATCATTAGAGGGCAGACTTCCCTTGGAGTAGGAAATGAAGAAAAGTTATTGGAAGTTAAAATATTTGATGTGAAGCATTGGATTCTTCTCTTGGTGGGTGAGCATCAGAGAGGGAATGACTGGGAAAAGGCAGTGGAAATGATGAAGGAATTGGCCACTAGTCCCAGAGCAAATGGCCACTGTCAATCAAATGCTTAGTGTACGTGCACTGTGTTGAAATGCAGGGCCCATTAGTTGATCATGAAATCAGCTTATCATATTATAAATGTCATTAAAAATAAAATGAAGTAGGCCCCCCTAGGTGGCTCAGTTGGTTAAGCATCTGACCCTTGATTTCAGTTCAGGTCATGATCTCAGGATCATGAGACAGAGCCTGAGCAGGGCTCTGAACTCATTAGGGAGTCTGCTTGCGATTCTCTCTATCCCCCTCTCTCTGCCCCTTGCTTCACTATTTCTCTCTCTCTCAATAAATAAATCTTTAAAGCAAATTAATTAATCAATTAAAGTAAAATAGAAAACAGGTATGTTTCATATAATAAGAAATGTTATTTAATGAAATTTTGCTTCATACATATGTGTGTGGGAATATGTCCTGAATCACAATATAAAATTCATTTCTAACTGTACATATAGGTCAAACACTTTGAGAAATATTGGTCTAAAGGGATCAAATATTGCTTTTTGGGTTAAATATTTAAGATATTTATATGCTAATATAGAAATTGTGGTTTAAGATCTGGTCAAAGTAGGGCAAGACTCACACAGAGACAAACCAGTACTACACACTTAATCATCTTGCAGAAATAGAATACATTCTATTTCATACACATACCAACATTTTTTTGCCTTTAAACTTACAACATTTTCTCATCTTATAAGTTTTATTTGTTTGTTTGGTCTTCGTAGTCTTTGTTATTGGCTTTGAAATTAGAACCTCATCTAGATCCCAGTCCCACCATTCCCTAGATGTATGACTAGGGAAATCATTTAACCTTTTTCTGCTGGTTGCCTTAGCTCTTAAAATTAGGATAACTGCACGTTGCATACAGAGTTGTTTTTACTCTATCAGCTAATGCATGTAAAGTGTTGAACTCAATCCCTGGCACATAGTAAACTCTCAATAAATTATAGTTCTCATGGTTAGAAGAGAATTAAAGTTTTCCCTTCTTAATTTAGGAAGCCTAAGTGTAGAACAAGCCATGTGATGGCTGATAAACCAACCCAGAGATCTACCTTCTAGCAGGCTGCATCTTTGTCCGCACCCACTCTCTGAGAAACTAGGTATTAGGTAAGAGTCATAAATTAGTACACACAGCGAAGGACAAAAACTGATCTCAGCTCATATACATCTCCTTCAAACTGCTACTTTAATCTAAGAGACTGTATCATTTCTGGGCTGTTTTCCAGTTGAAAAACTAAAGAACATGATGTCTCTGTTTAGGGTGAGTAAGTTGGCCACCAACTTAGACAATTCACTACCCTGAATGGGATCCTACTTCTCAGCTCTGCTTTAGGTCATGATGCTGAAGCACAGCATAAAATGTTGTGGGTATGTGCAGAGCTTTTGGAGTACTCCATGACAGAGGAATCCCATGTGGGTAATATCGTTGTTTTCTGAGTATCCAAGTCTTGTTATTTGTGAATATTACCAATTGGAAGTGATGAAATTCATGTGACATTCATGAAACATGGAATATCTTTTATCTTAAGGCCATCCGGTGCCCTGTCTATGGTCAACAATCTCAGCTGATCTAGACTTGGCACTTTTCAGAGACTGAGCTCATGCTTTTCCAAGTTACCTGTGCTGGTGGATAGATTGCATGATAGAATTATATAATTTTTGAGTTGTAAGACTTTACAGAGATCATCTTGAATGAATTCTTCATTTTATAGTTGAGGAGACAAAGCCAGAGGTATGAGATTATCTGCTTAATTTTATCACTTTGTTCGTGTGTGACTCAGGACCTGAACCCAGACATTCTGTCTCCAAGCCCAGTACCCTTCCCACTGCATTCTAAATTCTCAACAATGGGTATGAAGTAAAGGCAGTCCTTATAGTTCAAGGTCATGGCAGGACTACTTAGGCCTTCACAAAGCAGGCCTATCAATTCTCCCTCAGCCAGGCCATGAGACATGCTTCCCATGAGAGGCAAGAGACTAGGCTCTCTCACACTCAGCATCTCATATTTCTCTCTAAAAAACAAAAAAGACTGACTCCCTTTCTGAAGGGCATTTGACTATATATTTCAGAAGCTCAGTGAATATTCATGACTTTTAGCTTAATGATTCTACTCCTAGAAATTAATCATGAAGAAAGAATCTGGATAAGAGCAGAGCTTTAGCTACCAGGAGGACATGGCATCGTTTTTATAACAACAAGATCTTGGACTCAGGAGAATTATTTAAATAAAGATGTTATATTTATATATAGCTAAAAAATGATGTTTTAGAAAGTAACATCTAATAACCTGAGGGAAATGTTCTTGATGCATTGCTCAGGAAAAATGCTTCATAAAACAGTGACTATAGAATTATCCTAATTCTGTAACAAAAATCTATATTTATACCTCTATTTGTTTAAAATAAGGACTCAGATTAGATATAGTATATATCAAGAGTGGGTGATAAAATGGCTGAGGCATTAATATTTTTGCTTTTGTGTTTTGTTGTATTTTCCAAAATTTTGAACATGGACATATATCATTTTTGTAATGAGACAAAATTATTTAAAATCTGATTTTGTCCTTTACCATACTTCTGGAATGTCCCAGTAAGCTAAAGATGTAGGCTACCACTCTAGACCTTAAGTGGGGGTACAGTGGTGAGAACAGGAGAGAATCATACTCGGCAGATTAATTATATGTAGTATTTCCAGTCCTTTAGGTCCACTGTAAACATCATGAGGCACAAAATATTTTTTAAGATTTTTTTTAATGTTTTATTCTAGACTCCCTGAAGGAAATCGATCTGAAACACTTTTAAAATTTTTTAAATGATTTAATTTATCTATTCATGAGAGACACACAGAGAGAGAAACAGAGACATAGGCAGAGAGAGAAGCAGGCTCCATGTAGGGAGCCTGATGTGGGACTCGATCCCAGGACTCCAGGATCACACCCAGGGCCAAAGGCAGGCGCTCAACCACTGAGCCATCCAGACGTCTCTGAAACCGTTTTTTTAGATCAAGACCCAATCAGGGGTTCCTGGGTGGCTCAGTCAGTTAAGCATCTGACTTTTGATTTCAGCTCAGATCATGATCTCAGGGTCATGAGATTGAGTCCCATGTTGGACTACGCACTCAGTGGGGAGTCTGCTTGAGATTCTTCCTCTACCTCTGTCCCTTCTCCCTGCTCTCTCTCTCTCTCTCTCAAATAAATAAATATTTTTTTAAAAAGACGCAATTTGGCAGGAAAAAAACTCATGACTTACCCCTCTATTTCCACTTTCTATTGGTCATATAGAACTGGTGAGAAACAAAATAAAACACATTGCAGCAAACTGCTTGCTGGCAATATGTAAGAATCACTTACTGTATGTGAAAAATATACGAGCTTATCCACATGATTTTACATTGTAAAGCCATGTGACATGGGGCCCCTGGGTGTCTCAGTGGTTGAGCCTTTGGCTCAGGGTATGATCTTGGGGTCCTGGGATCGAGTCCTACATCAAGCTCTCCACAGGAAGCCTGCTTCTCCCTCTGCCTATGTCTTTGTCTCTCATGAATAAATAAAATCTTAAAAAAAATAAAGTCATGTGACATAAACCTAAAACTAACCTTGCAATGTTATTATCTCATTAGTAGGTTGCAAATTACTTGCATAGAATAGATGTATAAATGGTACAGAACACCTGGAGACTTTACCATCCGAGCACATTTTGGGGCTTGTATCTGCTCTAGCACAGGGTGGGGGTGAGTCATATTTGAGCCAGAACAGGCGTACCTTAGTTTAGTAATTCGGAAATTATAGACCAAAAATAAACTTGATACAAAAATGCATCATTACACACTATAGGGCCAATCAAATAAACTACATCAAACCAGATTGATGATAATGAAGCTAGACCAAGAATGATTTATCACTGAAAAGCAAAAATACAGCTATTGAAAACTCCTTCCAACCAAAACAAAAATGATGAGGCAACTGATTTGAAAGTCACCTTCCCAAAATTTATGGAATTCTAAATAATGGCATGAACCCGTACACTGTTGGACCTGGGCAATGTGGCCACAGAGCTCCAGTTTTTGGTAGCCTATGAGAGATTTTCCCTTGGTAAAATCCAATAATAGACTATTCTTGGTTTATGGTATGAAGTTTGTGTAATTTTTGATAATTTCCTTAGCGGATTGGCTCTATGTACAATGGAAATCAGTGGCCTCCCAGTGCTCCTGCCTGCGAGTATTTAGGAAAGTCTTCTCATTTTAGAATCCACACTCTGTCTGAGGGCCACCACTGTGCCAAGTTAGTCGCTTAGATTACTGTGAGGTTAGGGGATTCTTTTTTTTTTTTTTTAATTTTTTTTTTTTTTATGATAGTCACAGAGAGAGAGAGAGGCAGAGACATAGGCAGAGGGAGAAGCAGGCTCCATGCACCGGAAGCCCGGTGTGGGATTCGATCCCGGGTCTCCAGGATCGTGCCCTGGGCCAAAGGCAGGCGCCAAACCACTGTGCCACCCAGGGATCCCGAGGTTAGGGGATTCTTGATCAACGTGAAGTATGGAAATGGGTGAGCATCTGATTCATGGGTTCAACTCAGGGCCTCCAAACCTTGGCCCCAGGAGTTAGGAGGAAGAAGAAGAAGCTTCTTCTAGAGTATACAAAAATCCAGACAGCTTTTCTTTGTTTTCTGTTCCATCTTTCTTCCTTTTCTATGTCCCTCTCCTGGTTCAAGGTCTGAGTAGTGACAAAAATAGAAGATTGAGCACCCCTCCCCATCCAAAAAAGAAATAGAAGATGGGTTGTGGAAGACATCCCATGTCAGTGCTTTTTTTTTTTTTTTTTTTTTCTGATGACTTTCCATTTATTTTTGGTTCTTTTTAAACAGGCCATCTCTCATCTCTGGAATAACTTTCCTTTTCCATTGCTGTGCACCCTTGTTCTACAGAAAGGAGGGGGGAGCTTTCAAATTTTAAAAACAAAGACAAGAGGTTGGAACAGCTGTAATAGCCTCCACATTCAGGGAATTAGTGATCACGAGAACATTCCAGACTGGGCCCAAGAAGAAAACCTAGAGAACCTAACCACGAGACAGGCACTGTGATGCCCAGGTCTTCGGAGGGCTGAAGAATTAGCTGTGATTTGTGGAATGGGTGGAGGATGTGAATTCCAGAAACTGAAAGTGTTTTGCATAAACCCCTCCCTTTAAAAATGGTTTGGCTTGTCAGATGTCATCTGGCCCTGACAATTTACATGTCTCCCTCCAGGGACAGAGGATACTGGAATAGTAGCAGTGGTCTGGAAGCATCATGATTTTATGGGCACCAGGACGACAAGGGCTGACGCTCTGGCTGTGTGTTGCACAGCCAGGCTCTGAGGCTACTTAGGGCTAGCAGACTTGAGGGCGCCCCTGGTCACCCATGCCTGGTGCAGGGGGCCTGTAATCCCTGAGGGCTCCCAGTAAGAATGAGTCAGGCCTTGGCTGCCTTGGACCTCAGCGAGACTTGTCTTCTGGCCCCTCCCTCTTACTGTCTTCTCTGCTCTGTGTGGCTTCTTTGAGCTTCTCAAGGTTTCTTTACTCTTTTCCTACTGATACCTGCACTCAGAAAAGGAGCTGATCTTTGCCTGTCCTGTGAATATCGACTTAGGTTGACCACTACATTTCTTTTAAAGATTTTTTTTTTTAAGATTTATTTAATTCAGAGAGAATGTGTGGAGGGACAAGCAGACTCCCTACTGAGCATGGATTCCCAATGCAGGGCTCGGTCTCACCACTCAGAGATCATGACCTGAGCCAAAACCAAGAGTTGGACGCTCAACCAACAGAGCCACCCAGGCACCCCTGACTACCACCTTTCTGAATGCAGTTGTCATTCTCACATTGTCCTCCAACGGTGCAGAGAAGGTCATGTCCCCTGGCAGAAATGGAGTGATATTTTGGGGGACCAGGAGGGTTTCTCAGGTTCCCAGACTTGATAGGATTGCTCCTTCCTTAGATAAGGTCTGCTCTTGAGGGGATGTTTGAAAAGTTCAAACTCAAGCTGGAAATGATCACTGGCTCCTGCCAGCTCTGAAAGGACTTCCAACAAAGAATTCAGTTTTTTTTTTTTTCCTCTCAGGAAAGAAACTGGGCCTATCCAGAAGTGCCCCTGCCATGTCTTTACTTATATTCCCCTGGCTCTAGGGAAGCACCTGGGCAAGTGGCCTAAATTAGCCTTGCCTCAGTTTGCCTCATCTATAAAATGGGGGGGGGGGTAACAAAAATAGTATTATCTTTTAGGAAAGCTGAAGAGCTGAATGTGACGGTATGTGTAGAAAGGCTGGACACCCAGAAATCACACCTGGGCCGTGATGACTCACCCTTGAGGCTTGGGGAGTAAAGACTTAACCATCTAACTTTGGACTCAGGCCCACAGGTGAGGTTGTTGTTTTTGTTTATTTCTAAACCAAAAGGATAAAGGTTGAGCAGCAGGCCATCTTTTCTCACTTTGTGCAATTCGGGACCCGCACGGCAGGGACTTATCTCCAGGAAGTCTCTTTGGCCTTGAAGTAGTTCTCAGTCAGTCCAGCAGAGCACACGAGCACACGGATGCATTTCCTTCCCTCTCCTCCTCCGACGCAACCACTTAATTGTCTGGCTTGGATCACCCTGTACTTCTGCCTATTAGGTTTGCTTTGTGTCACGTGTCAACCACTGTCCTAAACCAAGAACCAAGTTCTCTCTTAGCACACAATACTCAGAGGATAAGAAAGGTAGAAAAGGCAAGGCAAAGCTTGAGGATGTGGTGGGTCGGGTAATGTGAGTTCAATCCACAAAAATCTAAATAAACCAACGTACATTTCAGTCACAGCTGCTTTGGCTGATGGGTGTCCTAGTGTATACATTGTTCATTAATACTGAAATTATATTTTTCTGTGTCTATCTATCCTGCTAGATTCAGCTTATTTTTTTTTAAGATTTTATATATTTATTTGACAGAGAGAGAGAAAGCTCAAGCAGAATGGCAGGCAGAGGGAGAGGGAGAAGCAGGCTCCCCTCTGAGCAGGGAGTCTGACTCGATCCCAGGACTCTGGGACCATGACCTGAGCCAAAGACAGACACTTAACTGACTGAGCCACCTAGGTGCCCTAGATTCAGCTTCTTGAGCTTCCAGCATCTTCTGTTGTATTCCTAAAGCCAGCATGGGAGGTTCCAGGAATATGTTATCCTCTTAGCCAGGGCCATGCTTCCCTTTGTTTACTGAGACTAGTCACAGGGGTCCAGATGAGGGTTTCTTTCTGCAGATACACTGTTGGAAAGGCAGCCTCACCTGGCATCCGAGAAGGGAGGCCAGGTATGTCGGTGTCTTCCGGAGCCTAGGGTAGTGTGGAGATCCTCTTGTATGGATCTCCACTCCAATGTCTGCGGTTGATGCGGTTACTTCTCTGTCTTAGCTTGGGCTGCTCTAATAAAATACCATAGACCAGGTGGCTTATAAACAGGATTTATTTCTCATAGTTCTGGAGGTGGTGGGGGGGTCCACAATTAAGGTATTGGCAGATCCCGGGTCTAATGAGAGCCTGTTGCAGACAGACGACTTCTGCATGATGGAAAGAATGCTAGCTGGCTTTCTGGCCTCTTCTTCTAAGGGCACCCATCCCATCCATGAGAGCTCCACCCCTGCAATCTGATCACCTCCTACAGGTCTTGTGTCTGGATACCATTGTACAGGGATTAGACTTTCACTATCCTAATTTTGGGGGACATGAACATTCAGTCTTTTGCAGTAGCTAATCAACACCCTTCTGTTCTCACTACCTCCACTTCCACTAACCAGGCAGGACCCAGGATGGCTGCCTGAGGGCTGAGGGTGGGGAAGGGCTTGCATGTCAGCTCATATAACTCCGGCAGCACCACACAGCGTGGTAGCAACCTTGCATTCTCCCAGTCACTTGCCCTGTGCCTAAAAAGGATGAGAACAGGTCAACAACACCACTTACCATCCGAGTCCCAGTGGGATCTTTGCCAATGTACTTGTGACATTGGATCAAACAGCATGAGCATCAGAATTTGAAACAAGGTGATTTTTATTCTCACCCTTGTGACAAACTGTCAACAAACAGGAAAGAGCCTGAAACATGGAAGGTCATGTCCCTAAGAGGAGCCAGCCAATATTCCCAGTTCTGTGACTTTGTCCTACTCCATCTGTGGCCACAGCGATCTCTCTTTCTAAGCAATTGCACACTCTCAGCAGGGAGAAAAGGACAGAAAGGTTCACTCCAAAACAAAGGAAATCTCCTAAGGTACAAATCAAAGCTGCCTAAAGTCACCTGGACATACAGCTGTGTTTGTTGTTTTATTTAAATTGGTTCAGAGTTCTCTCCACTTCATAAGACAAGGAGAGAAGAAACAGACAAGCAATCCACAAGGTAAGAGAAGAGGAAAGAGAGAAGCTATGAGAAGGATGATGAGCAGTTGATGTAAAAGTGAGGGCCAAGCACTGAAATCCTGTCTTGCTAAGTAAATGATCTACTGTGTTTCTTATCAGAATCTCTGTCTGCTTTGTCCTTAACCCTGTCTCTTTGGGGATGGAAGGGGACTGAGAGCACAGGAAGTCATCCCTAAGTGCCACCCTCCCTCCCTGTACCTGGCTGCATACCTTGTCCTACAGCTCCCTATGAAAACCCATCACTGCAGCACCCGCCACACTACAGCGATGTTGGCCCTTGCTCGTGGAATCAGGAGTCCACTCAGGCATCAGACCAACGTATTAATCTTTATACTTGAGGTTCCAGCTCCTAAGATGTTTAACAAAGATTGTTTGAAAACAGCTGAACAATTTCCTCTGACAAAACCCAGTAAAACAAGAAATTTTGCTATTTGTCCAATTGATTAAAAATCCTTAAATTACGGATGCGTAGGTGGCTCAGTCAGTTCAATGGCCAACTCTGGATTTTGGCTCAGGTCATGTTCTCAGGGTCATGAGATCAAGCCCTGCATCAGGCTCTCTGCTCAGCAGGGAGCCTATTTTTCTCCCTGTCCCTTCTCCCACTAAATAAATAAATAAATAAATAAATAAATAAATAAATAAATCTTAAAAAATCCTTAAATTAGAAGAATGTGTATTGACATATTGGCAGTAAAGACATACCAAAGTGCAGTATTATTATGGTGCAGCATGTCCTTCTGTGCTAGGATGGGGTTGGAAGTTGGCTGACAGGTCAGTGCTTCCTGAAGACCCCCCAGCGAGCTGACAAGAAGCACTGAGAGCTTCTTGTTATAAATGAACTGTGAGAGAGCCCAATCTTTAATGGCATCAGAACAAAATAGGAAGACGGTACCTTGATGCTTTAGCACCATATAGATATCAAGACCAAAACTTATCCTGGTTTGAGAGTTTATTTTCCCTGTGCTCCATTTTTCCTCTTTCAGCTTATAAACAAATAGGGTTGGAACAAGAGTCCTATAAGCAAATTGTTAGTCAAAACAATAACAACAATAACTCTCACGGTTTTTAATACAACACATCTAAAACAGGCATTATTTCAAATGACTTAGAATGAATCAGCAAAGAGGTTGGGCACAAACTAGACAATAGCCTCATCACTGTCCCCAGGGTTTCACTGTGGCCCCAGTAGCCCTCCATCACCTTCCCATCGGGTCCCCTCCCCTTCTGCGCTATGCACTCCAGGGCAGCCTCCTTTGCTATTGGGAAGTTTGCTTTAGGCTGCTTCACTTTTACAAAGGATCTATTCTATTTTATCTTTTAAGATTTTGTTGATTTATTCATAAGAGACACACAGAGAGAGGCAGAGACATAGGCAGAGGGAGAAGCAGGCTCCCTGCAGAGAGCCCAATGTGGGACTCGATCCCAGGACCCCGGGATCATGACTTGAGCCAAAGGCAGATGCTTAACCACTGAGCCACCCAGGCGTCCCAACATAGGATCTACTTTAAATACATGTTTTCACTAACCAATAAAATCCAGAGGATTTTCACTTTTAGAGAATGTTAACGGCTTCTTTGGTTTTTGGCTATTTCGGTTTGTGAAAGCTTTTGTAGGAACACCCTACTTTCAGACAGTGGGGGAAACCCATATTCTTCTTATTATTATTAGTTGGCAGCCTCTGTTCAGCCAGAAAGGCATGCAAAATGACTGCTTGTGGCACTGCTCTCCATTGTTAGGGAGACAATAAAAGGATGTCTGATAAGGATCTTACGACAGATTTTTCTCCAGCTGAAGCATATTGGCGGCACAACTTTCCAAATCTGCGTTTTACCTGTGGCTCCACGGAGCTAGCCCAGACTCCTTGCCAAGAGAGGACATTGTTCCTTCATTTCTAGAGGCGCAAACACTTTGCTGCATTGTTGCAGACATTGTCTTAGAACTAGCTAATTCTCACATGACTAACTGGCGACTATAAATCTCTGGTCGTCAAAGGATTTTTGAACCGTCTCAGTGTTTTGGGAAAACCTATTTGATTAAGAAACATGGGAGCAGGTTCCGTGGAGTCTGTGTTCAAGAAGGAGTAGATTTGAATATACATGTGTAGGAAATTTGGATTCTTTTCTAAAACGTAGATTGAAAGTCATGCTTTGTTTTATAGAACAGTCACAAAAAGAAGACAGGAATTTTTCAGCTATTTGTCTTGCACTGGATGTTTTCAACAGAGGCTCAATGACCATTTTCAAGTACAATCCAGGGGGGTATGTTAATGTGGGCTGGGAACTACACCACCTGGCTTTTCATTGTGAGCACTAAGATCCGATATTTCCATGGCTCCCTTAAATAAGACCATCCCAGGGCACCTGGGCAGCTCAGTGGTTGAGTGTCTGCCTTTGGCTTAGGTCACATCCTCGGATCCTGGGATCAAGGCCCACATCAGGCTCCCAACAGGGAGCCTACTTCTTCCTCTGCCTGTCTCTGTCTCTCTCTTTGTGTCTCTAAGGAATAAATAAAATAATACCTTTTATAAATCAATCAATCAATCAATCAATCAATAAATAAATCCATCTAGGGATGCCTGAGGGGCCTGACGGATTAAATGTCCAACTCTTGGTTTTGGCTCAGGTCTTCATCTCAGGCTCGTGAGATCAAGTCCCACATTGGGCTCCACATGCTCTCAGCACTGAGTCTGCTTGAAATTCTCTATCCTTCTCCCTCTGCCCTTCCTGCTCAGGCTCTTTCTCTCTATAATAAATAAATAAATATTAAAATTAATCAATCAATAAGAGCATCCCTATATATTTACCATATAATTCAATTAAGGAAATTTCAAGTTATGCGCCAAACCGTAGGAACATCTCTTGGCTGAAACAAACCCCTTGTTTATGGTCTTCTAATCAACTGTATTTATTGTGTGTGCTGTCATAAGGCACCATACCAGGCATTTTGGATAACAAGAAACTAAATATCTGAACAGAAATATTTATTGAGGAAACAAGTCACAAGTAGATAGAAAATTAATTTTTAAATAGCAGATGCTTGCCAAAAACTCTTTATAGGTGATATGGAGGTTCATATCAAGGAGAGAACATTCCACACTGTAATGCTGAGGAAACATTTCATTAAGGAAGTGGTATCTGATCTGTCCCCTTTGAAGAAATTTTTTTTACCTGTGTGTTTCCACTGCTTCCATTTAGTTAATAAAAAATTAAGTCCAGAATAATAGTTTTGGTTGTTGCTCCCTATGTCTGTCAGATGATCACAAAAGTGAATAAAAACATAAAACATAAACATAAAAGATAACATAGAGGTACATTTGCAGGATAGCTAGAATTTAAAAAGGTAAATGTGATGGGAGGACAAAGTTGTTTATTGACAACGCATATCAATTATTTCACATCTTGGTTTCATTCATTCATTTTAAGCTCAAGTATTTTCAACATAACAGTCACCACAATAAAAAGAAACAGCTGGATGCAAATTATTGCCTCATACCTTCTAGGTCAATATCAACAAAGGGACCATGATTGCAACACTTTAAAATTGTTGAGAATAACTAGTATGGTCCCTTCTAACATGATGTGAATAATAAGGAAGAATTTCAGGGATTGGACTGTATTTCTGTATTTTTTTTTCTGTATTTTGTAACATTTGGTAAACATAAGGCGCCTTCATTTTCTGTTCACCATATGCACCATCTTTTCTATTAGCACAAAATTCCAGTGACCCTTAAGTAATCCAGATTCAGTGACAGAACATGACTAAGATTCTGTTACTATTAAATAAATGAACACAATTCTATTTAATCTCATACTATTTTGGGTAGAAGAGTTCTCCTTCTTGAAACCTTTTTGATAGTATAAAAGTATTGTTTAGAATCCAAATATTTGTTTTTTTTTTAATTTATTTATGATAGTCACACAGAGAGAGAGAGAGAGAGAAGCAGAGATACAGGCAGAGGGAGAAGCAGGCTCCATGCACCGGGAGTTATAAACTGGTTTCATGATAGGACAATGGCTTTCACTTGGCCTATTAATTATTTGAAACATTTATTAGGATTAAAAAGATTAGCTCCCCACTTACTTAATCTGCTCTTTAAGTACTGGGTTTCAGTAGCTTTGTTTGTCCTACTATTCTAGACAAGGCAGAAAAAAGCAAAATCGACAGATAATAAGCACTCAACTTTATACACTTGGGGAAAATTAAACCGATGACAATTATCCATAAAGCATATATTCAGCCCGGTGCTAATTACTCCTTTGAGTATAAAGAAGTGAGCCTTGGTTCAGACCCTCAAAGTGCTTCCCATCTTGCTAGGGAAAGAAAACTCCTACAAGTGACCTACTTAGGCAATAATATCTAACTTGAGTGATTCAGAGTGATAAAAGCGTTAGAGATGCATAAATGGGAATCAGACCCAGGGGAATGTGTAGGAGAAAGTATGATGTGATGTAGTCTTTGAGATAGATTCCATTCTGGACAGGTTTGAGGGCAACAAACATGGGAAAAAGGCCATTCTGTTCATGGCCAGTGAGAAACGATCACTTGATCAAACAAAGAAACAGAAGGCAGGATTAAAAACAGGGCAGCCCGGGTGGCTCAGCGGTTTAGCACCGCCTTCGGCCCAGGGCCTGATCCTGGAGACCCAGGTTCGAGTCCCACATCGGGCTCCCTGCACGGAGCCTGCTTCTCCCTCTGCCTGTGTCTCTGCCTCTCTCTCTCTCTCTCTCTCTCTCTCTCTCTCTCTGTGTGTGTCTCATGAATTAATAAATAAATCTTAAAAATAAAATAAAAAATAAAATAAAATAAATAAATAACAAACCAATAAACCTTCCTGACTAAAGTGGAGATATCCTTGGAGGGGGAAGAGCGGACACAAGTGAATCTGTAGCTAAAACGTGACCAAGTAAAGGTGTGCTTTGAAGTTTAGGCAGATGAATCTATGGTGATAAGATGGTTGCTTGACTACAGTACAATCCTGATTAACACTGGAGAAACCCCAGCTGGACAAGGTCTTTCACAACTAGTATAAAATGTGTGGCTTTTTTTTTCAATTATGCTATAGAAGTTGGTGAGGAGATAACATCATTTCATTGTAAGTGATGCTTCCAAGTGATACTTCATTTTAAATTCGCTTGTTTAATCCATAGTGTGTTTTGAACTTTCAGTGATTGCTAATGATTGTTTTCTAGTTCAATTTGAAAAGAAATTAGGAGTCAAAGAGCCATTCAACTATTTGAAATCTGACAGCTTGCTTTGTGCTTTATTTTTAAGGAAGGCTTGTGCTTGGGGCTCTAATTTGTTATGTATATTTATTACAGTCAGATATGGCAGCTGTTAAGCAGAATAACCAAGAACACAGACCTTAGAGGCAGAGTAAGATTGAATTGAATCCCAATTCAACCTCTTACCAATATGCGACCTTCAAGGAGTTGTTTTAGGTATCCGTGCTTCAGTCTCCTCATATACAAAATGGGAAGAGGATGGTGAGGATGATGATAATAATAATAATATCTACTTCATGGAATTAAATGTATGCCTATCTATCCATTTATCTATATCTCTATTATCTATCTATCTATCTATCTATCTATCATCTATCATCTATCATCATCTAGCTAGTTAGCTTTTAGAATAGTACTTGAGTAGAAGCTATCAATAGGTATTAACTATGATTATTTTATAGCAAACGTGTCCCCAATATTATACTGTGATTAAGTGTATAAGCATTTTATCGTATCTACAAAGAACACTCTAAAATCTAGATATTGGATTAAAAGGTTTGAGAACCACAGAGCCAAAAATAGGAAGCAATTATAGTTTTTGTTCAAAAAGTGACATGATGAAAATAATTTTTCAGGAAGAGTAGTTATCTTTCTTCTCTTTTTCATGTATTTTCACTGCCCACATTTAACCAGAACAATCTTATCCATTCCCATGGCGTTATTGATAGTATTTCTTATATGCTGACATTCAAATGCTTATCTCCAAACCCGACCTTTTCTTCTAATTCCTAACCTGTCTATTCAATGACCTACTGGAAATCTATTACTCTTTCAGGGTACTTAGGGGCAGTGTTTCAAACTTAGCTGTTGTCCAAATCTATCATATTGGTAGACTCCAATGCACTGGTTCTCAGAATGTAATCCCCTATCAGCCGCAGCAGCAGCATCGCCAGAGAACATGTTAGAAATACAAATTCTTGGGACACATGGGTGGCACAGTGGTTGAGCGTCTGCCTTTGGCTTATGTCGTGATCCCGGGGACCGAGGATTGAGTATCACATGGGGCTCCCCACAGGGAGCTTCTCCTCTGCCTATGTCTCTGCCTCTCTGTGTGTCTCTCATGAATAAATGAATAAAACCTTAAAAAAAAAAAAAAGAAAAGAAATACAAATTCTTGGGCACTATACCAGACCCTTTGATTCAGAAATTTGGGTGGGAGTGGATGGGTGGACTGAAGGGCAACGATTTGTGTTTTAATGAGCCCAGGTTGATGAAATTTTGGAATATAGGTGAGGTACGGAGCCTACGACCCAGAAGGAATTCTTAAGATGACTTTGGTGCAAAATGGTGCTTTTATTAAAGCCTGGGGACAGAACCCATGGGCAGGAAAAGCTGCTGCCCCAGGCTTGTGAGGGGTAGCTTATTATATACTTGGGAGTTGGGTGAGATAGGGAAAAGGGAGATTTTAAGAGAATTTTCATATGCTAAAGAGGACCTACAAGATACTAGAGGCCTTGCCCTGGTCAACTTAAAGATTGTTTTTCCCTCTAACAAAGCATTAACACTAAGACAACTGGAAGCTTCCTAAGGAATGCCACACATATTCCACCCTGGGGTGGCGGGGGTGGGGGGGGTGGGGGGGGTAGGGGGTGGGGGGGTGGGGAGGTGGGGGTGGAGGGAGGGGGGGGGTGGGGATAATCTGTGGGATATCAGCTGTGCTTTGTCCTCAGCTAGCTCTGTTCCCCCAACAAGGTGCTTGTTGGACTTTGAGAACTATTGGTCTAAAAGTAAGCTTTATACTTTATTCTAGACCTAGTTTATGACTCACTCACTCTTCACAAAAAGGATTCAGTTTTCAAGTAGGAAAGATGATTCTGGTGATCTAAAAGGAGAATGAGTGAAGGGGACAACTAGAGATGTACCTGGTGACTAATGAGATAATACCCATCAGAACTTCACCTGGGGCAGGACAGTGGATTGCCTTATGACTAAAGCCAGAACATTCTAGGTTCCATTATCTCAAGTCTGACTTGAGACTTATTAGCTCCTTCTTTCTAACATGCACTCTTTCAAAAAAATATTTTATTTATTTATTTATTCATTGGAGACACACAGAGAGAGGCAGAGACATAGGCAGGGGAAGGAACAGGCTCCTGCAGGGAGCGTTCTCTGGGACTCCATTCCCGGGCCCTGGGATCACCACCGGAGCTGAAGGCAGACACTCAACTACTAAATATACACTCTTAATAAGCTACAATATTCTTAGTAGAATTTTTGAAAATTCAACTTAAATAGTTATGATCATAAATCCTTTTAAAAGGGTTGAGAAAGGTGTCTTAGTGGCCAAAGTTAAAATAATTTATCTAGATTTTCTAAATCATGAGCCTTTGTGTCCATTAAGAACAGCCTTTAACCTCTATAAATTGTTTGGGTTGGATAGTTAGGGAGATCATTTATACAACTAAGGAAATTGTATCCATGATATTTTCCCAAATTTTTCTTAGTGTATCTGGAAATTGTTTTACATTAAAATAAGTGTGAAAATTAGACCATAAAGTGAAAACTTTTTTAAAAAATGGTTTATTTATTTATTTATTTATTTATTTGAGAGAGAGAGAGAGAAAGCAGGGATGGGGGAAGGACAGAGGGAAAGAGTAAAGCAGATGCCCATGGAGCAGGGAACCCAATATGGGGCTCCATCCCAGCACCCATCATGACCTGAGCTGAAGGCAAATGTTTAATTGACTGAGCCACCCAAGTGCCTCATAAAGTGAAAACTTTTAAAATATTTTATTTTTAACATTTCTAACTTAAAGAAAATAATATCACAGGCATTATCAAGGTTCTTGTTTTGTCTATTGATTCTTTTAAATGCCATTCTTAGCAAGCCATGTACCAAATGGTTTTCTCTTTGGAACAAAACTATAAGAACTCAAAGCCTCTCTTTCTCTCTCTTTCTCTTTGTTGTTTTAAAGGAGGCTCTTAGTAGTGAGGTGGAATATTTTTCAAAAAGATAATACAGGGTTCAGATAATTGTAATTTAAAATAAATTATGCTTTATCTTCCAATAATCAGAGGAAAGAGAGATAAGAAAAAGTAGATTTCAGGTCAGTCTGGAATTTAGCATAATTAAATTTATCCTAGCACATTTAGGAAGCTTGTGGGGGAAATTACATAACTTTTCCTCTTTCTTTCTTTATTAATTTTTAATTTATTAAGTCTTCACTATGACCCATACATTTGCATGGTATTGGCTATAAAAAATGAATTAGACACTGTTTCTGCTTTTAAGGAATGCATTATCTAGAGAAATAAGATTGTAAAATTTCATAGTGCATTTAAACAAAAAGTTAAACAATGGCAAAGAAAATTGATGTTCTCTTCTCTAATGTGAAACAATATGTAATCTTCATTCAAAAATATAATCAGGGACACCTGGGTGGCTCAGCGGTTGACCATCTGCCTTTGGCTCAGGGTGTGATCCTGGAGACCTGAGATCGAGTCCCGCATCGGGCTCCCTGCGTGGAGCCTGCTTCTCCCTCTGCCTTTCTCTCTCTGTGTCTCTCACGAATAAATAAATAAAGTCTTTAAATACATATACATATATAATCAGATAACTAAGGTCAATAGAGATTTTATGAAAATCAATAGCAAGAAAATAAGTAATTATAAAGATAAATGGTACAAATGATAAATAGTACAAATGACAGAAAAAAGAGAAGAGAAATATAAAGGGGTTGTTTTTTCCATTTTACTTTAATTATGAATACAATTCTCTGACAAAAAGAATAATTCAGAAAACAAAAGCATTGAAGTAATATTGTTAAATAAAAATAAAAATTAAAAGAAGGGTGGAAGAAAATAGGAAGATAAAGTAATGAAAAATTAAGAAAACTGATAAGATTTCAAAGATGAATTTAATTAATAGGCCCAACATCTGCTTAATAAAAATTCCAAAAAAAAAAAAAAAACAAAAAGAGAGAGAGAAGGAAAGGGAGAGAGGATTAGAGAGAGAAGGAGGGAGAGAATGAAAAAAAGAAATGATCTAAAAACAAAGGGTTGTAATATCACAATATCCTCAATCTTTAGATTAAGTGCTAGGCTGAATAAATTTCTAAAAATAGCAAAACCGGACACATTATGTTAAAATCGCAGAGTAGTTTAGGTACTAAGATGATTCTCAGAGTCTGCATGCTGAATTTTCAGAAATGCAAAGATTTAGAAAGTTTAACTCCCATGCACCATAGTTGTAAAAATTGTATAAGAATAAACTAATAATACAAGAGAATACACAAAAAGAACATGGAGTTGAAGAGAAGGGGAGCTAAGTGGGGTGTGCAAAAGAATTACTGGGAGGTAACTATGCAGCAGACAAAACATCAGGTCCAAGTTCCAACATGAGTATCTGTTCGTCTGAGGAAAAAAAAAATCATTTCGAAATGAAAATACTGTGCATTTAGCTGCATGGTATAATTAAGACGTTGGGATATCTCATTTATGTAGTAGAGGTGACATATATCTCTTCTCAACAAAAACAGGACAAAAAAAAAGACAGTAAAAAACTATAGGAAGAACCAATAAGCTAATTATAATTTAAATATGAAACAAACAAACATTCGTGTGGTTTAGAGGAATTCAAGCTTGGTGAAAAAATTCACATATGGTGAGGGAAAAGAGGTTTCATTTATTCTTGTTCTTATTTTCATTTCAATTTGAGTGGCACAGATTTAAAGGCGTAGAATTCATTTTACCTACAATCATATTAGTTGATTTTATAGCAAGCAATATTTTGCAATCAAAATATTCTAAGTGCTGTTTATTGGTTTTCCTTCTTTATGGTTTCCACTTCTCTACTGAAATTCTTTCTGGTCTTTTAATTCTTTGAACATATTAAGCATAATTATTTTAAAGTTTGTGTCTGATAACTATTTCTGAATCCCTGTCATATTCTTTCTCCTCCTCCTCCTCCTCCTCCTCCTCCTCCTCCTCCTTTGCCTTCAATCAATTGTTGCCTCTTTTACTTCTGGTTATTTTTTTATTTATATGCGAGGCATTGTTTATGAGAAATTGCAGAGTTAATTTGAGGCTTAGGGTAATGTTTTATTTTTCTAGAGACGATTCGTGTCCACTTCTAAAAGATTGAGATGTTTCCAGAGCCTGCCTTAAGTTTCATCCTATTTCTGGTTCACTGCTTTCCCTAGAGTATCGCCCTTCAGAGTCTTAAGTTAAAGTCTCAGTAGTTTACCAGGGTCCATCCAACTTGAACATCCTGGTTCAAGTCATAATTCTTCATTTTACAAACCGGCCATTCAGAATATGCTGCCTAAAGTTGAAACTGAAAGTTGGAACTGAAAATAGAGGTTTTACACATATTAAAGTTATAGATAGTAGATAAACCAAAAAAACATCAACAATGTATCTGAAAAATTTGGGACCATTAGGGAAATAGGGGAAGGTATAAGAGCCAAATCTGCTTCTTTCATAATAATGGTCAAAAAATAATGCAGAACAGTGAGAAATCAACCTTACTTGGAAATGTGGCAATAAACAACAGATCTAAGGCATGGTTATCTTTGGGGACAGGGCCCAGGGATCCCAGGAACAGGTGGAGGACTTTTTCTTTTACTTAGACCCACTCTAAAATGTTTAATGTAAAAAAAAACAAAAACCAAAAAACTAATTCTGGGAAAATCAGTAAAATTTTCTTCTTTTTTTTTTTTAACAACAAAGCTTTCTTTTTTTTAAAGATTTATTTATTTATTCATGAGAGACACACAGAGAGAGGCAGAGACATAGGCAGAAGGAGAAGCAGGCTCCATGCAAGGAGACCAATGTGGGACTGGATCCTGATGTGGGACTCGATCCCGAGACCAGGATCACACCCTGGGCAGATGCTCAACCCCTGAGCCACCCAGGAATCCCTCAGTAAAAGTTTCATAGAGGTAGAACACTTTTCATTTTAATGGATAATTTCCTTTCCCCCTCTTAGTCATAGAAAATGGGTGGTAGTTTGGAAAGAGACATGGGCATGTACCATACCCTATTTTACAAATGACAGAACATTCTGTAGATTGGACGATACAAATGAAGGAGGGGAGTAGTAGGAAATGAGACAGATATGTGACTTAGGGGCCAGAATATAAATGGTCTTAGAAGCTCTGAAAGTTTTTCTCCAAAGTTTTCATTTAAAAGTCTGGGAGGTAGGGACGCCTGGGCGGCTCAGGGGTTGAGTGTCTGCCTTTGGCCCAGGGTGTTATCCTGGGATCCAGAATCGAGTACCACATTGGGCTCCTTTCGGGGAGCCTACTTCTCCCCCTGCCTATGTCTCTTTCTGTGTCTCTCATGAATAAATAAATAAAATCTTTAAAAAAAAAAAAAAGTCTGGGAGGTAGTTGTCAATTTCCTGAAACAGAGAACACTAAAGGCAAAACAATCTGAAGTGAGGACACAGTGAAGAGCAAGTAATCCTTCAGATATTTCATAAGAATTGCTTTAAAGTTTATAAAGAAGCTTCTTAGCTGTTGTATGTGGTAGAGGAACTCAATTTGTTGATCGCTTTGGCAAAATAGCACCTCTAGAAGATTCAGTAAGATGACTGAATTTAAGAGCCTCTATTTCTGTCACGCTCTCCAAAGAGAAAAAAGCTTTTAAATTGTCCTGGGTCTCAATGTGTTTTTGAAACATTTCCTTCATTCACTTTCAGCCCAAATAATCACTCTTGGTATTCTCGGAAGAGTATACAAGTCATTTTAACTTTGCATATATAAACATCCATACCATAGTAGCAAAAAATAATATTCATCTTGATCCTAGCAAACTCTGGGCAGATCTGATGGATCCTTCAGATTATAAATAACTTCAGATATTCTCTATTCTCAGGAAGGGGAACTAGTGAAGGACTTATGTATTTAAAAGCCCTCTTTTAGAATAGGATATTAATTTACCAAAATAGTTTCATGTGTACAAAACTTTTTGATTTATTAAGAGTTTGTGAAATGCAGAGGGGAAGTTTGCAAATTGTTGGAGATACTAGCAATGTGTGTAAATCTCATGTTTTGAAAGGGTGAGAGGCAGGGGTGGGTATGAGTCCTCTTCTTGATTTGCAATGACAGTGGATGTGTGGTCCTACGTTCTCATGTAATTAACCGAGAGTTCAAAGGCTTATAAACAAAGATCCCAAGAATCCAAAGTAAGGCAAAGCGAGGACACAGATGCTAGGCTAGTTGCACAACAACTGTTGATACCACACTCTTATGAAAGGGTGGATGCCTTTTAGTAGCTAGGCTAGCTGCCTCCCAAATTCATTCAGGACAATAAAGGGAGGCGATTGGGGACATCTCTGGACAGATACCTATTATCACATCTCTTAAGTGAACCAAAATCTGTGAGTATGTCTTGTCTCATATATCTTAATTTTTGTTATGGGTTGAATTATACCCATCCCCCTTAAAAAATAAAGATATGTTAAAATCTCAACCTCCAGTACTTCAGAACCTGATCTTGTTTGGAAACAAGTTTTTGCAGATGTTATTAGTTACAATGAGATCACACTGGAGTATACTGGGTCCTACCTAGTATGACTGGTGTTCTTATGAGGAGACAGGACACAGAGAGAAAGCTGTGAAAAGACAAACACAGAAATTGGAGTGATGCAGCTGCAAGCCAAGGAATGCCTGGTGCTACCAAATGCTGGAAGAAGCCTCCAACATAGCATGATTCAGTTGTCACCTTGATTTTAGATTTCCTGCCACCAGAACTGTGAGACCATAGGTTTATGTTGTTTTAAGCCACCCAGGTTGTTGTACTTTTTAGAACACCCGTAGGAAACTAATACACCACTCTAGATCCCTAAATGCAGATACACTGGAATATAAAAATTAATCTCTCAATTAAATGCAGTAATCTCATCATAATGACTATTTTGGTCTCAATATCTGTCAAGTATTTTTAGTAAAAATATATTTTTTGGTAAATGTCTTCCTTAAGGGCCACATAATCTTCTGCCTTGTGGACTCAGTCATTTATTTTATTATTTCTCTGTGAGGTATTCAACTTATTTCATTTTTATCCCTTTCCCCTTCTCTTCTAGATAGAGTTATCATAAACATCTTGCTATGGAGGTATTTGTCTACTTGTTTGACAATTATTTTAGGACATATATGTAGAAATAGAGTTACTGGATCAAAAGGCATTAACTTTTTGATATTCTTAATATATGTCATCAAACTGCTTCCCATAAATGTTGTAGCAATTTATTAGTTTCACCTGATGTTAAAAAATCAGAGCTGTATCCCAGGACTCAGAATTTTCACTAAAAATATTCTCTGCTAATTGGACTAGTAAGGAATCTGTTGCTTTAAATTTCATTATCTTGAATACTGGAATAGAACTCCCCTCTCCCAATAATTATTAACTCCTAGTACTTCTATGACACTTTTTACTTTTGTTCTTTAGTCTTTTTTTTTAAATAGGGCCTTTGTGTGAAATCTATTTCTTCCTTAGTATGTGGAATATATTAACATTTTTTAGTGTTCTCATTTGTAACATGAAGGTAAGAATAAACATTCTCTAGAGCTGCGGTAAAAATGAGATATGCAGAATATACCAAGTACCAGGCACTCAATAGAGTCTTAAAAATTAGGATTATTTACTATAATTTCATATGAAGGTAAAATGAAATGACCTGCATATACTGTTACTTGTTCTCTCAGACGTAGTAGCATGCTTACTTTGACTTTGCCAATAAATTTATTCCCCTTTGTGTAGTGATTTTCTATCTCAGTCTATAGTCTTTAGTAATTTTCTATTTCAGTCTATAGTCTTTATTAAGGTTGAACCAAGGTGGAGGAATAAGCTGGTCTGAAGACTCACTGTGGGGAAAAGCACAGAAACATGGAATGCATGTATGAAGTAAGGTCTGCACTCGGACCACCTGATTTTGTGTGTTGGTAAGGTGTCTTTGGACTAGTAAATTAACCTATTTATGCCTCAGTTTCCTCTTCTGAAATATGGAGATTAATAATGTAAACTATCCCAGATTATTATGGAGGTTTAATAGCTCTATTAGTTATGGATTGCTGCACACCACCTTACCCCATATTCACCTGCTTAAAACAATACTAAACACTTACTATCCCATACAGTTTCTGTGGGTGAGGAATTCAGGGGTGATTTAGCTGGGTGCTTCCAGTTTAAGGTTTCCCAGGAAGTTGTGGTCCACATGTCCTCTGGAGTGATGGTAATGTAAGCTTGACTAGGGCTGGAGGATCTGATTCCAGAATGATCATTCATGTGGCTGGCAAGTCATTGCTAGACCCTGGCAGGAGGTCTAGGTTCCTCACCACATGAATCTCTTTCCAAGTCTGCTTGAGTGTCCTAATAACATGGTCTCCAAATGATAAAAAAAAAAAAAAAAATTCAAGGAGAAAGTTGTAATGCCATTCGGCCAAATTGCTAAGGTCTCACACTGCCATTTCTGCCAGTCTCTAATGTAACCTACAGTCAAGGGAAGGAAAATCAGTCCCTGCCTTTGGAAAAGAAAAGGAACAAAGAATTTGCGGACTTATTTTAAAACAATCACATGTCTTAATGTATGTCCTTCACGTAACTGGGACATCAAAGAAGAAGAACACAAAAGCTACTAGCCAGTGTATCATCACAATCATCATTATTGTCCATAGCACTGTCATTAAGGAACTGCAAATTGTTTTATGGTGGTGCCTTTTGAGTTCATGTGAGGCGTGGTAGAAATTGAGTCTGTAAGATACACAGAGGATAGATTTAAAAATGGGTGAGTATGTCATAATACAGCACTTGCATTTTTCCAATAAGTCCTTGGTTTTCAAACTGGGCTACCCCCAGGGCACACTAGGTAGGCACAAGGGACAAGTGCTATTTAAAGTAATAGGATAAACACATATCATATCTACTGAAGTGCTACTTTATTGGAAGAAACAAAAAAGTAACACAAAAAAAAGAAATGTGCCATCAAGCCATGAAAAAACATGAAGGTAACTTAAATGCATGTTCCTAAGTGAAAAAGCCAATGTCAAAAGGTTCCATACTGTATGATTCCATCTAGATGACATCATGGAAAAGGCAAAACTATGGAGACAGTAAAAAGGTCAGTGGTTGCCAGGGGTTAGGAAGGAGGGAGGGAGGAATAAGCAGAGCACAGAGGATGTTTAGGGCAGTGAAACTATTCTGTATGATACTATAATGGTGGGTATAGGTTATGACATATTTGTCAAAGCCTATAGAATGAGGGTTCACCTAGAGTGAACCTTCATGTAGACTATGGACTGTGGGTGATACCGATGTGTCAGTGCAGGTCCATGAATGCTAACAAGTGTTACACTCTGGTGGGGAATATTGATAATGGGGGAGATCTGGGGGCAGTATATGGTGAATTTCTTTACTTTCTGTTCAATTTTGCTATGAATCTAAAATAGCTCTAAAAATAAAGTGTACTTGGGAAAAAAGTAGATGTGTTGGAAAATAGATTGTAAAGTTGCTATTTTAAAAATGGAACATTAGGCAAGTGGAATATTGGCCTTCTGATAGGCTTCTTTGGATTACGCCCCCTGATCCTGAGTAAATAATTTACTTATCTTTCCATTTGGGGTAACTTAAGGGAGAAATTAAGGGACTCTGTTAGCTAATGAGGAATCACTGAAGGATCTTAGGCAAGGTAAGAATTTGACATTTTCAAAAGGCACTTCAGTCAAGAATACTGAAGAAATTTTTAATAAAAGAAAGGTAGTGAGGTGCCTGGGTGGCTCAGTCAGTAAAGCATCTGCCTTTGGCTCAGGTCGTGATCCCAGAGTCCTGGGATCAAGCCCCATGTCTGACTCTCTGCTCAGTGGGGAGTCTGCTTCTCCCTTTCCATCTACCCGTTGGTCTACCTGCTTGTGCTGTGTTCTTTCTGTCAAATAAATAAATAATATTTAAAAAAAGAAAAGAAAAGTGGTAAATGTTTCCATTAATCCAACAGATATTATAGGTGTTCCAAAAAAAAAATGGTGTTACAAAGCCTTAATAATTAAACAATGAAAAAACTAGGACAAGAATAACAAAAGGATCCATTTACAAAAGTAATTTTTCCAGAAATAGCTGCTGGTTTATGCCTAAAAATCTAATATGTACCTAAGAAGGCATTACCAATGAGTGGGGCAAGAAGTGGATTCAGTGCATGTTAGGGAAAAATGGACACTCTGGGAAAAAATTTAAGTCCTAGCCTCATTTTGCATTATATGCTAAAATAAATTCCAGACAGGTGGGATAAATGTAAAAGTGAAATCATAAAAGACTTGAAGGAAATTAGATGCATATTTACCTGCTGTATGGATGGAAAGGGATTTCTAAATATGAAAGCATTAGGACTCACTAGGGAAAAATAAATGAATGGATGTATCTAAGCAAGTATTAAACCTTTGTATAATACAATAAAATTTTTAAAACAAACCCCAAATACTGATGGGTAGCATTCATTGTGTGCCAGCTATGTGCTAAATACCATTCTTGGAGCTTCATCTTAATTACTTATCATTAATCCTCACAAAACAACACCTAGGGCCTAGTATTATTACCTGCACTTAACAAGTGAGGAAAGTCAGAATACAAGAAATGGTATCAATAGTTTACAATTCTGGATGCACATTGGATTATATAGAGGGGTTTACAAAACCCCATGGGTAGACCCCATTCAAGGACAGTTTAATTAGAATCCCTGAGAGTAGCAAGTGGGCATCCAGTGCTTTGTCCAGTTACACAACAGAGACAGAGCCAAGGTGTTTCTGCTTCTTAAACATCTGGACTTTTTTTTACACCACATAGAAGGATTTCTTTAAAATATAAACAGCTGCCTAGTTCTCAAAGATTGTAAAATCTAAATGAAGGCCTAACTTAAGGCAGAAAAAATTTTAGATATGAGGATATATTTGTTGATCCATCTGCAACATGGACTTTCTAACTATGTTTTGGGGGTACTGGTAAAACAAAAACAAAACAAAAGAAAAATAATAACCATATGGCTGGAATGGATGATCCTCTGAAAACTCCTTCAAAGCTGTGTGCTATAGGAAATGTGCTACAGGAAAGAACGGAAGGTTTAGAAAATGACTAGGGGAATGATAGCATTTTGATGGTCTAATAATTTTGAAACAATTGGCAATGCATGCCCAACAGGTAAGATGTCCATGCGAATCTACCTTCTTTGGTGCATTATTGCCATTGTACCTTCTCCTTCAAGCAATACATAACAACATGCATGAGCCACGTCACTGCACCACTTTTAAGAGCACAGATTTTGAAAACAAATCACCTCATTTAGTCCCCAAATATACTCTCCATAGCTCTGCAGTTTTACATTTGTCAACTTAACTTCTCCATGACTCAGTTTCCCCAACTGTAAAATAGGAATAATAATAGTATCATCTTAATGCTGCAAAAAATTAAGCTGACATACTAGATTAAGATTTTTTTTATAGGTTTTCTGGGTAGGAATGCAGGATCAACTTGGATTGGCAAGCTCAGGGTTTCTCTAAATGAGGGCTGCGTCATCTGATGGCTTGATTAGGAGTAGAGGATCCATTTCCAAGGTGGCTTGCTCATATGAATGACAATATGGTGCTTACTCTTGGTGGAAATCTTTGTTTTCTGTCCCCAAAGGCCTCCCTACTGGACTGCTTGGGAGTAATGTGGCATGCCATCTGACTTCCTCCAAAATAAAGATACCCAAGATACCAGGGTGCAACTTGTAATGCATTTTATAACTTAGCTTTGATCATACACTATCACTTCTGCAGTATTTCATTGGCCACACATATGAGCCCTGATTCAATGTGGGAGAAGACAACACCCTTGTACCAGGAAGCAAGGATCACCTGGGGCCATTATTCGTGGTATAGCTACATTAAGTAACTAGTTTATAGGCTTTTTGCTGCTATAAGTAACTAGTTTATAGGCTTTATATATTATCTGTTAGATATATATATATATATATATATATATATATATATATATATATATATATATATTTCCTTAGAATTTCCTTAGAATAGAGCTTAGACCAATAACTTAGAACACACTTAGACCAGGGCATAATATATTGTATGTGTGTATATATACACTTCACATTTAGAACAAAGCTTAGACCATAGTAAATATATAACTAAATCAGAAATCTGAGGGTGAGTCTAGGCTTTAGTATTAGTAGGTTAAAAATCACCTCAGATGATTCTAATATGCAGCCAGCTTTGAGTGTCAAAACTGTATCCCCATACTTAGCTTCATTATAATCATCAACCCTGAAGCCCTAGAGGAGAGGTTTTTTACCTTGGCTGCCCAATCTGGAGAGCTTTAACAAATCTAAATACCCAGACTACATAGTGGTCCAATTATGCCAGAATCTCTGGGGCACGGCACTCAGGCATCAATATTTTTTTGAAGCTTCCTAGTCAAGTTAGATACCCACTGTTTCAGTTATTTAACTTAGATGATTATATTCCAATTTCCCTATTTACTCTATGAGCTGAACTCTAACTCAGCATTTAAATCCTGGAGACCTAATTTCACTTGTTGAAAACAAAGGGAAGACCTTTGACTCACCCTAATGTGCTGGGAATGCTGAAGATGGGTGGGAATGTGCAGCATGGCGCCAGTTGCTCTCTGACTGCGCTGTGTCTGGAGGATTTGAGCCTCCAGCATGTCAGCCAGGCTCCTTTGGCCAGAAATTGCCTTCATGCAAGAGTAGAAACCTCCTAGGCATGTGATTGCCGGGCCAGGAAAATGTCACCCATTGCCAGAGAAAAACCAGCCTTCCACGAAATTAGAGTGAATGGCACATGAAACCAATTTAGCCAAAGTGGTTGGAGAGGCATCAGAAGCATTGTGAGATGGCCACTCTGGAAACAATGCCTAAAAGATGCACCTGGTAATGTTTATAGGCGCTTGTTCAGGCAGAGAACATGCTCCAATTCAAGAACACAGAGCTGCCTATTTGCTGCTCTATGAGTTTGCTTTTGTAAATGAGCATTAACAAGGCATAGAAAACAGTCAATTACAATTTGAGGCAGATAAGCAAGAAGGAGCAAATGGCAGCTGTAGTTGAGCCAGAAGAATACTAGGTGAATGGCAATTTCCAGTGAATGATACCCTCAAGCTAGACACAGAAAGCTTGCGTTCTGGAAAAATCAACTCTTTTTGCAAATATTTGGGATTGAGGGAAGCTCTTAACAAACTGTGCTCATAGCTTTCTCCCCACATTTAAACCTATGTTTGTTTTAAGTAAAGCTTAATCCATGTGTTTCTGATTCCTTTATACATAACTCATCAGAGTCTTTATTCTGAAAAGAAAAAAAAACTTTTTAATGTCCAAGATGCCTTTGCTTTTTAGCCTTTTAAAGCATTTTTCCCTCTTGAAGAGGGGTTCAAAATGCATGTTTGCCAAGTTTAGAACCCACTCAACTTTTGTGAATGCAGAATTTTGCTACTGTTCAGGATTTGAATTTCTCCACATTTGCCAAAAATGTGACTTCCTGTTTGTTTTTGATATTCAAATCCCCTTTTTAAAATTGAGTTTGAGACTCTTAATGAACTGAATATAGTAGATTTGCCCATTCATAGATTATTTATCTCCCCCTACTGTGGAGCTTATTGATGCGTTTATATTACAATCTTTCTGAGCCTTGGGGACAATTTTTGTTTGTGTTGCCTATTAATATAAGAAAAACACGTTGAACTTTTGATAGCACCTTTTTATCAGGAATCTCAAAGCTGGCTTGCAAACATGGACACAGAGCTATGACAACATTGGCCAAATACCCCATGATGGATGAACTCTTGATTTGAAGGAATAAGAAAATGAGAAGTAAGATTATAAAAGAAGAGTGTATGGATGGAAAGGAAGGCAAATGGGCCTTTTGGACCCCAATAACAATTTTATCGTACATCACCTAAGAAAACTAGTTAGGTATTCTTATTTTTAAATTTTTGAGAAATCACTGGATATTTACCCAAGGAAAATAAAAACACTTATTTGTGGGCAGCCCCGGTGGCGCAGCGGTTTAGTGCCGCTTGCAGCCCAAGGTATGGTCCTGGAGATACAAAATCGAGTCCCAAGTCGGGATCCCTGCGTGGAGCCTGCCTCTCCCTCTGCCTGTGTCTCTGCCCCCAACCCCCGCCTTTGTCTCTATGAATAAATAAATAAATAAATCTTAAAGAAAAACAAAACCCCCCACTAATTTGTAAAGGTATATGCACATTTATGTTTATTATAGTATTATTTACAATAGCCAAGATATGAAAGAAACCCACGTCCATCAGTAGATGAATGAAAAAAGAGTATGTGGCATGTATGTGTGTATATAACATATATAATATTCCATTATGTATATATGTGTATGTATATATAAAATGAAATATTACTCAGCCATAAAGAGAATGAAATCTTGCCATTTATGATAATATGAGTGGAACTAGAAGGTATTATGCCAAGTGAAATAAGTCAGAGAAAGACAACGTATTATTTCACTCATATGTGGAATCTAAGAAATAAATGAACAAATACAAAAGCTAGATTCTTAAATACAGGGAGCAAACTGGCGATTGCCATGGTGGAGGGGAGTGGGTAAAATGAAACAGATAAAAGGGATTAAGAGATACAAATTTCCAGTTACAAAATAAGTCACTGAATGAAAAGTACAGCATAGGGAATATAGTCAATAATATTGTAATAACTGTGTGGTGGCAGAGAGTGACTACGCTAGTGGTGAGCAATGAGTAATGCATAGAAATGTGGAATCACTAGGGGATCCCCGGGTGGCTTAGCGGTTTAGCACCTGCCTTTGGCCCAAGGCGCGATCCTGAAGTCCCGGGATCGAGTCCCACATCGGGCTCCCGGCATGAAGCCTGCTTCTCCCTCCTCCTGTGTCTCTGCCTTTCTCTCTCTCTCTATCATAAATAAATAAATAAATAAATAAATAAATAAATAAATAAATAAATCTTAAAAAAAAAAGAAATGTGGAATCACTATGTTGTACACCTGAAAGTAATATAACATTGTATGTCAATTATACCTCAATAAGAAAGAAAGAAAGAAAGAAAGAAAGAAAGAAAGAAAGAAAGAAAGAAAGAAAATGAAAGAAAGGTATCAGTTTCATAACCTCTGTTTCTTAGAATGAGAGGTAAAAGAGAACTAACCATGTTAATCAGACTCAGCCAAAGTTGGGTTGAAATATTGCAAATCACCTAATAAAAACTAAATAAATGTTAGTTATCTATTCAGATATATTTAGATCTGTGCAATGCTGTATGATCTGTTATTTATAATATCTTTCTTTTTCTTTATTAAACTTTTAGTTATAGATGCTTGGTTCAGGCAATCAGAAAGAGGGAGGAAATAAAGCTCAAGAAAGTTGTAATCATGGGATGCCTGGGTGGCTCAGCGGTTGGCATCTGCCTTCGGCTCAGGGTGTGTCCTGGTCCCAGGATGGAGTCCCGCATTGAGCTCCCCGTGGGGAGCCTGCTTTCCCTCTGTCTATGTCTCTGCCTCTCTCTGTCTCTCTCATGAATAAATAAATAAAACCTTAAAAAAAAGAAAGTTGTAACCAACTATTGTCAAGAAGCTGGGATAAATATTATTTTTATAGATGCTGTAAACTGATATCTAATTTAACCCCCAGATGAGTAATTTGGATCAACACCATCTTTTATATTGACTGTTATTTGGTAATGTGGGACATTTGTACAGGAAATGAAAGTCATAGTTCTTGCCCTTGAAGAATTTACAATTAGAAGAGTTTATAAAATTTCATTATCAAATATAAACCACAGAAATAAAGGATTAATTCACAGCAATGACAGATGTACTAAGCAACTTAGTACTTGGGGAGGTGAAGAGGACAGAATGTCAGCAGACAGACTTGAGTGACCTCAAATTAGGGAGACTCACAGGACTTTGAATGTCAGGACACCACAGGAAGTAGTAAGCATGATTTTCCACACAATAAAAATTTATTTTTGGAAAAAAAATATAATTGAAATCATTCCATTTTATACAAATAGTTTCAAGTTTGATATTTAAAAAGAAGACAAAATGGAATATTGCAATGGAGAGGGATATACCTTAGTAATTACTATTGGCAGCTTGAGTTTATTTTCTGTAACAAGGTTCACATCTATTATATCTTTTTAATATTACCAATTGGATCAAAGCATTTGTTATTATAGTAATCAATTTTTAAAGTGAATGTTATGAAGACCATTTTTCAAGATGGTTATATATTTGATAGAATATATAAGCACATTTCCTTATTGTATTTATTATACTTTGTGCAGACATTTTATCTCAGTGCTGGGCTCTTAATTGACAATGAGTAATGTAAACTGAAGTTTCCTCTTGAAGATTATACAATAATTTCTTTATTAATCAGGAAGAAAAAGCAGACATTTTTAAGGGAAGATTTCAATTTGTTTTCTTTGAGTGGCTGGCCTTAATTCAGTCTGTCTCTCAGTGACTCCCACCTTTTATTTATTTATTTATTTATTTATTTATTTATTTATTTATTTATTTATACAAAGTAGAGCTATCATTATTTCCCAGAAAAAGAAATATGAGATGAGTCAAGGGTGAGTGCTTGAAAAGGACAGTTGGACTCCATAGTTATAGAAACCGTTCCTTGGTTTCTGGGAAAGAAGTGGAGTAGGAATCTGTCCCCCCACCTAAAAAAATATTGTACTGGGGGAGTCTGTCTGATGTAAATATTTTGGAACTCTGTAATCTTTTGAAGGCATGCAACGTTCAACTTTCAGGGGAAGACTTAGATGGTAAATTGTGGTTAATTTTGAGCAATTTCAGCCCTTAGCACAGTAGCCTCTACCCCTCCCCTATCTCCAGCTCCATGTTTGGCAGTTGTCCATGTGTTCCAGGGGCAGGTAATATGGAGCTTGTAGGAGCCAGGGTGGGCATACTAATCAGAGTTCTCCAGAAAAACAGAACCAATAGGACATTATCCTCAAAGTTTCAAAAGATAAAGAGAGAAATTTGACAATAGAAAAGTCAATAGACAATAGACAATAGGAAAGTGAATCACCACCTATAAGTGATCCTTTGTAAGTTGGTCAGCAGATTTCCCAACAGAAATTTTGGAGGCCAGAAGAATGAGCAGATATATTCAAAGTGCTGAAAGGAAAAACAAACAAACCCTGTAAACAAAGAATCCTGTATCTGGCAAAACAGTCCTTCAAAAATGATGGAGAATTAAAACATTTCCAGGTCACTAATACCTGAGGTAATTTCTTACCACTAGACCAGCCCTGGAAGGAATGCTTGAGGGAACCCTGCAAGTTACAGTGAAAGAAACTCAGAACTATATGAAGAAATAAAGAAACTCAGAGCTATATAAAGAAATATATGACTGAAAGTCAATATACCAGCAGTTCTAAAAGCTCGTAACATTGCAGCACTAATTTATAACTCCCAGTTTTTATTTCTACATGATTTAAGAGACTAATACATTTTTAAAATCATTATCTGGAAGTTCCTATTATTGTCACTTTGGTTTGTAACTAACTATACTTTTTGTCTTCTATGTAATTTAAGAGATTAATGCATTTAAAAGAATTATTAATTTACGTTTTGGGCTATACAACGTGTAAAGATGTAATTTTGTGGCATTGGCAATTTAAAGAGGGGGCAGAGCTGTAATGGAGCAGAGTTTTTGTGGTTTATTGAAATTAAACCGGCATAAATTCAAACCAGAGTGTAAGTAACTTTGGATTGCCCATAGTAACCACAAAGAAAATCAGTATAATATATACACAAAGGAAAATAAGGAGGGAATTTGAATGTTTCGCTATTAAAAAAAAGTCAAATGAACACAGAAGACAGTAATGCAGGACAAGAGAGGTGAAAAAAGCTATAAGATGTGGAAAACAAATAGCAAAATAACAGAAATAAGCCTGTTCTTATCAGTAATTACTTTAAACGTAAGTGAATTAAACTCCCTAAACAAAAGACAGAGATTGGCTGAATGGATTAATAGATCAGTTACAAAAAGACAAACACTGTATGATTCCACTTATATAAGGTAATTAATCAATCATAGAGACAGAGAGTAGAATGGTGATTGCCAGAAGTTGGGGAGAGGAGACTGAGTAAGGAGTTATTGTTTAATGAGTATTGAATTTCAGTTTTACAGGATAAGAAGAGTTCTGGAGATGGTTGGTGGTAATAGTGGTATAAAATTAAGAATGATTTTAATACCACTGGACTGTATACTTAGCAATGGTTAAGATGGTAAATTTTATGCTATGTATATTTTGCCATAATAAAAAATGGAACAAAAAAGAATAATTATTTCTTTTTTTAAAAGATTATTTATTTATTTATTTATTCATGAGAGACAGAGAGGCAGAGACACAGGCAGAGGGTGAAGCAGGCTCCATGCAGGGAGCCGGACATGAGACTCCTATCCTGGGTCTCCAGGATCACTCCCTGGGCTGAAGGCAGCGCTGAACTGCTGAGCCACCAGGGCTGCCCAGAATAATTGGTTCTAAATAATTGGTTACCATTTAAAATTTTTTTTTAAGATTTTATTTATTTATTCATGAGAGACACAGAGAGAGAGCCAGAGACCAAGGCAGAGAGAGAAGCAGGCTCCATGCAGGGAGCTCGATGTGGGACTCTATCCCGGGACTCCAGGATCACACCCTGGGCGGAAGGCAGACCTCAACTACTGAGCCACCCAGGTGTCCCTGGTTACCATTTTAATTCTGCATTTCTGGGCAAGACCAGAGAAGTAGATGCATTTGGCTTAAAACACTGAGTAGTGTCAAATGTCATCTGAGAGTTGCTTGGTTTCTCTCAGCCTCCTATTACCTACCATCACTCCTTGGTGTCAGCCACATATTAGATGAGAGGCATTATGTAATCTTATATGACCAGCAGTACATTAGGATCTGCTTGTTGGAGTGGGGCACCATGTTCTTATATCCAGAGCCTTGGATGTAGAGGGATTTCAGCATGTACTTCCCCCCCCCCCCAAAAAAAAGAAAGATAATGCATCAAATTTCAGGTTTGGCTTACATCCATTCAAGTAATCAACAAATACTTATTCAACATATACCAGGTGTCAAGTACTATCCCAGATGCTAAGGGCCCTTTGGTGGCAAAGTTTCATTCCCAAGGGAATGAAATTATTTACTTAGTGTTTCCTTAATCAGATAGGTATTGGAGAAATAACGCACCACATCAAAATCCTAACAATAATTTTGGCTAAGTCTAGAATATTTCAATTGCTCTATTTCCTTGTAGAAATGACACATAAAATCATCATATAATAGGAGACATGTTGCAAAGCACTCTCATGAATTATAAGTTAAAGTGAAAGCCATGTTTTAAACCAGGCCAGTAATATTTTGAGTTTCTAGTGGTCCCAAAGCAAGACTCAATTTCTAGCTTTACTGAGTGAATTTATGTGGATCATTTAATACCATCGAGCCTTCACTTGAAGTAAAATGCTGCTAATTCCCACCCTTCTGTGGCAGGCAGTGTTGACCTAACATTCTCATTCTCTTTTACCCTTGTTTGCCTCTTGTACAGTCTTTCAAAGCTAAATATGAATTTTCCAGCAAGTCTTGCAACTAGAGATGGCTGTGTCATGAAGCAAGCTGATGTAAGTAGAGATGTAAGTATCCAATAAGACACGAGTAGATGCATGTTGAGGTAAGGTGGAAAATTCTGGAAAACATTAACTTTCCAGATAGAATGACACAGACTCAGCTGGGGCCACTTCTCATCCTCATTTTCTCCTCTCTTCCTTGAATGAAGTTGTGATAGCTAAAGTGTCACAATCACACTATGGTGATGAGGTGACCAGCAGAGGACAAAATCCAATGTGCTAAAGAGAGCTGAATGAAAAAGAGAATCTGAACCCTGGAAGATATTACTGAGGCACTGAGCTGACTTCAGCGAGAGCTAACCTGATTTCCTGTTCTTTTTTTTTTTTTTTAAGATTTTATTTATTTATTTTATTTTTTATTTTTTTATAAATTTATTTTTTATTGGTGTTCAATTTGCCAACATACAGAATAACACCCAGGGCTCATCCCGTCAAGTGCCCACCTCAGTGCCCGACACCCAGTCACCCCACCCCCGCCCACCTCTCCTTCCACTACCCCTAGTTCGTTTCCCAGAGTTAGGAGTCTTTCATGTTCTGTCTCCCTTTCTGACATTTCCCACTCATTTTTTCTCCTTTCCCCTTTCTGTAAGGAAGACACCAGGCACCCTCAATGTATTTAAGCCTGCGTTAGTCAGAGATTCTTTTTCTTGCTGCCAAATGCATTGCTATGTGGTGACTCTTTCCACCTAAGCTTACTATCAGGATTTCACACAGACATGACATCAATTGTTTATTTTACTTTATTGATTTCATATTCTCATTTTGTATATGAAGAAACTGGGGCTCAGAAGGACAAGTAACAGAGCAACCTTAACCTGGGTCCTCAAGCTGCACTTCTCTTTTTTCTTCTTTCTCTCCCCACCCCCACCCCTACTTCCTTTCCTTCTTCTTCTTCTCCTCCTCCTTCTCCTTCTTCTTCTTCTCCTTCTTCTCCTCCTTCTCCTTCACCTACTTTTCTCCTCCTCCTCCTCCACCTCCTCCTCCTTCTCCTTCTCCTTCTTCTTTGGCACTAGCCTTTATTGTGACTGGAACCACATAAACAAACTACTCTCAAGCGAGGGAAAGAGCCTTGTTAACACAAATCCACTCCCCATCCCCAAACAAATTTTATTCTATTCCTTTTGCTTTGCGTTTAGATAGCTGAACTAGTGTACTTGTAGAACAAGATGGAGAGTGAAGACAGCTCACCATTTTATGGATCAGAAACCTAACATACTTACCTGATTATTAATATTTTGAAGAGTTTGAAAATTCTTATTATTCCAATACATTGCTCAGGTTCTTCATCTCAGATAAAACTGGTATTTATATATAAAAGGCTTGGGTTGTTATGCTGACCTATTTAGTCTGTGAACTAATCAATGAATCATCTCTAACTGCATGTCTTATGATCATGCTATGCCGCACATCCTTTTGAAGCACGCAGAGTAAATGAAAGCATTTTGTAAATGGTGATGCTCTTATAACATCTCTAAACATTGGTCTAGTCCTTTAACATGTTCAGTGCATTTTCAAAAATTTCAACAAGTTTGATTCTCAGAACAACCCTGCAAAGGAGATAGTATTAATATCCCTGGGTTACATCATTAATGTCAATATTTTTCTTCAAAAAAAATATTTTTCTTCACTGCTTTCATGACCTCTACTACTGCTCAGCTCAGCAATTCTCCTATCACGCTGAACAGTTCCCACATACTGTCCTTTTTTCCTCAGTGGGTTCAAGCTCTTTCTTTGCCTTGTGTTCCTGCCTTGGTCTATCTCTACACATCCCTTGTAAAATTCTATTTTAATTCAGCAGGTTATGTAACCACAACATCAGTGCAGACATCGGCTTGGCTGAGGCCAACGAGCTCTGGAAATCTCACTAAGGAGGGTGTCCACATTGCCAAATTCACTTATTAAAAAAGAAATGCTTATAGTATTAGACACGAAATGTGATTAGAGCCAGTTCTGGCCTGAGGTGACTTTTATATAAAGGTGATGCCTCCAATTTTGGAGGAACTGCAGCCCACTTTTTTTTTTTTTCCTACCAAGCCTGTATGTGTACAGGAACCTCTTTGCCTCATTCAAGCTAACCTGGTAAAATCTCCCCCTTGCACACAGACCACTTCCCCAACCAAGTTGGTGACTGTAAAGTGATACTAAATGAAAAAGCAAACACCAGTTTGTTGAAATGCATTCTATGAATAAAACATGGCAATCCAGGGTCAATAGGGAGTTAAGAAGTTACTCTACCTAATATCTCCCCTATGAAGTCTTGCTGCTCCAGGCATGGCCTCTGGACCAGCATCATCACACTACCTTGGAGCTTGTTAAAAATGCAAAATATCAGATTCTACCACAGACCTACTGAATGAAGATCTAAATGTTAACAAATGTGAGGCATGCTGAAGTTTCAGAAGAGTCCTGTGAAGAGCCACCTATCATAGAGATGCGTACGTTATGGGTGACCAAGAGCCAGGTTTTGCCAGGGTATGCATTTTTGTCATCTCTTTCTCTTTCTCTCTTAGTACTTTTTTAGTTAGTTTTAGAGGTAGAATTTAGTGATTCATCAGCTGCATATAACTTCCAGTACTCATTCCATCTAGTTCTCTTCTTAATGTCCATCACCCACTTATTCCTTCTCTACACCCATCTACCCTCAGCAACCCTCAGTTTGTTCCCTAGAGTTCATTTCTTATGGTTTGTCTCCCTTTCAATTTTCATCTTATTTTATTTTTCCTTCCCTTCCCCTATGTTCATCTGTTTTGTTTCTTAAATTCCACACATTGTCATCTCTTTTGGATCTTGCTTGTGGTGCCTGAAGAATTTCAGTGAATGAAAATGCACATTCCTTTCCCCACTTTATTTTATTACTCAAAAGTGTAAGTTGGTCTACTAATACGGCTCGATAGTGAGTACATTTGGGTGCACCCACTTAGAGCACCAGTGGATATTTCACTATTGTTTGTCCTCTCTGGTTAGATTTGGACTAAAATTTGTAACTGAATTTCTGAGATCTTATTGATCCTCAAGTTCCATTCCAACTTGTAAAGTTTGCTGAATAAAGTTATGTGAAAGCACATGGTGCCTATAATAGAGTGGTATGCAAAAACAAATGATATCATATTTTTGCCTCATGAATATTATTATTGTTTGTATCTTGGTGGATCCACATTTTTTTTTAAGTTTTTTGTTTTTTTTTTAATTTTTTTTTGTTTTATTTATTTTATGATAGGCACATAGTGAGAGAGAGAGAGGCAGAGACATAGGCAGAGGGAGAAGCAGGCTCCATACACTGGGAGCCCGACGTGGGATTCGATCCCGGGTCTCCAGGATCGCGCCCTGGGCCAAAGGCAGGCGCTAAACCGCTGCGCCACCCAGGGATCCCTGGATCCACATTTAGAGGATGTTGATGGGGATGCAGAGAAAATATGGACTGTGACAAATTTGTTTAATAATTCAACAGTTATGTACAAATTTTCTCCTAGGTTCCTGCATTGTCCTAGTGATAAGCATATAAAGATGAATGAGTCATAGTCTCTCTGCTGAAGTTGCAGATGGTCATGTGGATGCAGAACCTTGAACAGCATGACTCCAATGGCACTAGTCAAAGCCAGTCTATGTGGACTATCAGGAGCTGAGCCTGAAGCCACCTTGAGCTAGAAAATGCAACCAGCTATTGCAGAGTCTTGAAGTATCACCCCTCCCTGCTGCTCAACAGCCACATGAATGTCACCCTCAGAGCAATGAACGTAGATTGAGCCTGAATTAGCTGATGGTGGTAGCAGGTTACAAGGCCTTTAGAATTACCTTGAATCCTCTGTATACTCCAGAAAACGCTCCATTTATGCTTCTACCCACCTGAAATGACAGCTGAGTGCTCCTTTATATTGTGATGTATAACACAACAATCACTCCTTAGTATCACGGTAATGTCTCTGTCTCTCTCATCATAACCCATTCATCTCTGCAACCCCTCCCACGTGGCTTCAGAGTCTAAACTCTACAGAAGCTATTTTCAGAAGTTCTGTAATAACATAGACATAATATCTGTAGTGTACATTCCACGATCACTTTCCTTCTGCTATGTCTGACATTTGACACTGTTGATAACATCCTTTGTTGTGAAGACCTCTCTTGTCTCTGGGAAGTTAACTATGGTCATTCTTTCTCCTCCCCTGGTTCTATATCTTTCCCAATGGGCTTTTTCCAAATTGCAGAACTTGGCCTTCCCTTGTTTTGTTTTATGCTTTCTCTTTGGGATCTCAGTCAAACATCCCACAGTTTCACAATCCCCAAATTTGTCACTCCAACTCTGACCCCACAACCCCCACATGCCTTATCAGGAGCTTTCTGTTTCCAACAGCCTTCTGAACAGTGCCATCAGGTGTCATACTTCATCACCATGGCATCAACATATTCTGAAACTGAACTCACCATCTTTGCCTACAACACTGCCTCCTTTTCTTGACATGCTTATTTTCATTCTTGGGAAATCACGGTGCTGAAGTGAGAAATTATCTTTAATATTTCACTATCTCTTACCTATTTAACTAACCAGCCACTCAACCACATACATTCTTCCTTTCAATGGCTCTTATGTCCATCTTCCCCTTTTTCTCTCATTGCTATCACTTTGGCCCAGGCCATGAATAACCCATGCTAATCAGTATGGGGTAGAGAGCAAGAGTGCAGGCTCTGGAGCTGGGGCATTTATGTGGATTTCCAGCTCTACTCTTTATTATGTCATTTTGGACAAGTCAGATCATCTCTGTGTGCCTCCATTCCTCATCCACCAAATGGACATAATTATAGCATCCATCCTATACATTTGTCAGAGGATTAAATTAGTTGATGTATGTCACATACTTGAATAGTCCTATCACATCAGCTGAACTTCATTCAGCTTTCATTTCAAGCATAGTAATGGAGTGATTTGGAGGAGTGAGAGAGAGAGAAGCATGTCTTCGTTTTTACCAACCCAGTTTAGCTTCAGATCTAGTTTCCAATCTCATCTCTGTGTGACTTGGAACAAGTAGCTTAATGTCTCTGAACCTCACTTTCTTTATCTGTAAAAGCTGGAAAGTAATAACATTATAAATATGAAATGTCAGTATATGTGTTAATTGTTTAAGTCCTCGTTTGAATTAGCCTGCATATAAAGAAAATACCTTATTTAAATGAAGTATCATAAATGGAATGTAAAAAGAGCGAATGAATGGGTGCACATGGAAAGTATGCAGTTAAGGAATATATGTTAGTAGTTGTCCTAAATCAGACTTGCTTATTCTCATCCTTTGGCTTAGTTAAAACTGCTACTTGCATATGCTTATCTTAACTCACTCTATCCTCCCATCTTTTAAAAAAATAATAATTCAAGTAGAGTTAATGCTCAGTGTTATATTAGTATCAGGTATACAATAGAGTGATTCAACAATGCTCAGGGCTCCTCACAATGGTTATGCCCTTAATCCCCTCCACCTATTTCCCCAGCCCACACCCAGCTTCCCTCTTGGAACCTGCCTTCCCATCTTAAAAGTCCAACTGTGCTCCCTACATTTGTGAGATATCTCTTTTCAACTCAGAGTTTTCTTTCTTCTTTATAATATCTATAATGTATATTGTTAATTCAGGGTTTACTATGAACTGCCCTGCATTGTTAGTTACATTTTTGTGTTTGCATATTTATTCAGTTCAGCACAGAAATTAGGTCTTCATATTCCCTCTACATATAGAATCGACCTCTGCAAATAGCAACCCCTCAGGTTTGAGTTTTTAATTTAATATTCTGTGTAAAAAGGAACATTTGCCATGCTGACTTGTCATGTTATATGAATGCCATAGACTCAGGATGTCTCTCCTCCTTTGTAGAGGAAGTATTAACTACCCTCAGGCTTGCTGGGCCTTTTGAAGCCACATGGCAAAAGCTTCACTCACACCACCTCCAGCACCATGCCCTTCTATATAAATATGCTGTAGATTGATGCCCAGTATGTGAAATCTGGTTGTTCTATACACTAATTGCAACTGCTTTCTCTTTGGTGGGAACATTCTAGTGGGCTCTGAAGAAAATAAGATCCAGCAAGGGCAAGTCTTGCAATAAGTTATGCATAAAGCATTTTTTAAACAATCCCTAGAAACAGCTAGCTCTTTCCTCATCTGGCAATTTTGATTTGGGTTTTCTAAAGGCCCTGTAATTGGTAATTCTAAAGGCCTTATAACCAAAATACAAATTTTATGGTTTAAAATGCGATGTATTCATAGACTCTTAACTTGCCTCATTATTTATTTCAAAGTGCAGACCACATAGATTTTGATGTATTATAAGTCAGCCTATTATAATGTTTAGGTGGTGGCCTAAGCTAACTCAGGCTTTCAGTCCAAATACATTACAAAATACATTACCCCTTTTTCAATCCTTTCTTCAACAAATGCTTAAATGCTGACATTGCTGCTGTGGGCCACAGTCCCAGCATAGTCCATTAAGGAGGAAAATAGACCATTCTTGACATGCTTTGGAGATTTATTCTGGAATGAGGTTCAACGGCCATTTCAGAGAGCCTAAGGCTATGTGAGGGAATTTGGATCCACAGACTGAGGAACTTGAGGAGAACCTCTGCTTCCAATGTTTTGTTACTCAGCCCGAGCAAACATTAGATTTCTGGCACAGCCTCACATGCTGACCTGTAAGTTGAGGGCTTAGCAATTACCTGCTGGTTTTTAAGAGAGGCAATAAGCCTAACATTGGTGGATCAGTAACTCTATCATAATCTTGCTCATGCTGGGGTACCTAGGTGGCTCTGGATTTCAGCTCAGGTCATTATCTCAGGGTTGTGAGATGGATGCCCGTGTTGGGCTTCCCCTCAGTGTGGAGTCAGCTTGAGAGTCTCCCTCTCCCTTTGCCCCTCGCTGACACTTGTATGCTCTGTCTAAACAAACAAATAAACAAACAGAAAAGATCTTAAAACAATAGTGTTCATGCTGATTTACAAATCAGTCTACTGAGCATTTTATATACGCTATCTCATTATACTGTCATAGCAGTCCCTACGAGGTAGGTAGAAGACTGAAGTCAGGTAAGCGACCTAGAATTAAAGTGTCAGGGATATTATTTGAACCTAGATCTAGCTAGATACAAAGTTTCTTAAGCCAATATCATATTGCCAAATGAGGACGTTTCCTGACATTGTAAATGTTTTGGTGGCTAAGTCTGACTTATTGGGGGAAAATGAATCCATACGTTTGAAAAATGTGTTTATTTGAAGAAGATATTTTAATAAGACCAGTAACAATGGAGAATTTCACCACATGGTGGAATGAGTGTATAAATATTTGAAACTGGTTTTAGAATGCCCTGACTATACTGATTACCTTTCTATGTGTGTATTTGGTGGAAGCCAGTTATTGACTAGTAAGGAGCACAGAGAGTTGGAAATGTTTAATCTCCTTATCAGCGTTTACATGGGTGCACGCCTATGTAAAAAATTTTTGACGTATATGCTTAAGATTGGTACACCACATTTGTAAGTTATATCTCAATACTTTTAAAAATTAAAATGCCTTAACATATTCTGGCCTTATTGTTATTTAGTAGACGCTTAGATCATTGCTATAAGAACTTTCTTCTTTTCTAATATGAGTGTTTTATGCTACAAATTTTTCTTAAGCACTAATTCAGTTGTATTTTCTACATTTTGCTATATTATGTTATGCTCATTCAATTCAAAATATTTTCTATTTTTCCTTATGAATTCTTAATTGGCCCATGAGCTAGTTAGTAGTGTTATTTAACTTTCCAACACTTGGGAATTTTTCTATTTTTAATTCTAGTTTAATTACATTGTGGTTAAAAAGTATACTCTGTATGCTTTCAATTCCTTAAAATGTGTTGTATGGTACAGAATGTGGCCTATATTATATGTACCTGCAAAGAATGTATATTCTCCTTTTGTTGGATAGAATATTCTGCGGATGTCAATTAGGTCAAATTGTTGATGGCATTTTACCAGTCTTTTACATCCTTACAGAATTTCTTCCTAGTTGTTTTTATCAATTACTGAGAGAACTATTGAAGTCTCCAACTAAAATTACATACTTGTCTTTTTCCTCTTGTAGTTCTACCAGTTTTTAATCATTTACTTGAAGATCTGCTAATAAGTATATAAAATGATTATGTCTTCCTGATTATTCTAGCTCTTTATGATTAAGAAGTGGCCTTTATTCCTGGTGATATTCTTTGCTCAGAAACCTACTTTGTCTGATATCAGGATAGCCAATCTAGCTTTCTTTTGATTAGTATTTTCATAGCAAATCTTTTGCCACCTCTTACCTTTTTTTGTCTTTATATTTAAAGTGAGTTTGTTATAGGCAGTACATAGTTGAGTCTCACTTGATTATCTAATCTGACAATGTCTGTCTTTTCATTGGTATATTTAGACCATTTACATTTAATGTGATTACTAATATGATCAGGTTTAAATCTGCAACATTAACATTTGTTTCCTTAATGCCTTATCTATTCTTTATACCTTTTGTCCTGTTTTTCAGACTGCTTTTGAATTGAGTATTTTTATGATTAAAGTTTGTTATTGGTTTATCATTTCTAGATCTTTTAAAAAATAATGTCGGTCCAAGCATTTATATTATACATATTTAATCAATTATAGGTTATTCTCAAATAATATAGTACTGCTAAAGATAAGGTGTAAAATCCTTAAACCAGTATATCGCTAGTTCTGCCTCTCATTTTTGTGTTATTATTGTCATACATTTTATATCCTATATGATGTAAACCCACAGTAGATTGCTACTACTTTTAATTTAAACAGTAAAATCTTTTACAGTGATGAAAAAAAGAAAAGATGTATTTTATATTAATATCTTCATTTTAACCATTCCTAGAAATCTTCATTTTCTTGTTTAGATCCAAATTTCTGCTATCATATTCATTCTGCTTAAATAATGTTCTTTAACATTTCTTGTAATCCAGGTTTGTTGAAGAATTCTCTCAATCTTTTTCTTTTTGCCTGAACAAGTCTATTTTGCCTCCTTTTTTTTTTTTTTTTTTTTTTTTTTTGATAGAGAGAGAGCATGAGGAGGGGAGGGGCAGAGGGAGTTGGAGAGAGAAAATCTCAAGCAGTCTTCCAACTGAGTAGAGAGTCCAATGCAGGGCTCAGTCTCATGACCCTGAGATCATGACCTGAGCAGAAATCAAGAGTCAGACACTTAATGGACTGACCACCCAGGTGCCCTTATTTTGCCTTTAGTTTTGAAAGATATTTTCACTGACTGAAGAATTTTGGATTGACTTTTTTTCGTTTGAAATTTTTAAAGATGTCACTTCACTGTTTCTTGGCTTGCATGGTTTCTGACAAGAAATCTCTGATACTTCTAATCTTTGTTCCTATGTTTGTGATGTGTCTTTTTTTCTCTGACTGCCTTCAGATGTGCTTTTCATCTTCAATTTTCAGAAGTTTGTATCGATGTGTTTAGCTATGTGTGTCTGTTTGTGATCTTCAGGATTATTCTACTTGGAGTTCGTTGGGATTCTTGGATTTGTGGTTTGATATCTTTTTTTTTTTTTTTTTTTGCAAAAATTTCAGCCATTATTTTTTCAGCCAATGTCCACATTCTGTTTCGTTGGAAGAGCTTATTTCTCCTTACATTTCAGACCTGCTGGTTGCATTGAAATCTCAGCTCCCTAGGGCACTCAAGGAAAATTCTGGTATCATAGTTTACCTAGGTTGTTTTTGTTATTAGAGTAGAAGCAGCACTGTTTCCTAGAAGGAAGTGTAACTCTCTTTATTGGATACTTCAAATAAGTATCTCTTTGGTATATGAAGCTGTCAAACCTATGAAGGGTTTGAGATTTTACCCTACTTGCAAGTTAACTAAAGTAGTCTGCCTCTGCTTCAGGCATGCTGGCCAAAGACATAGGACTCCTGAATAAGACAAAGGTTAGTTTATTATTCATAGCAATTAGGGTAAGCAGAATATCATTCTGCCCATTTCCCAAGCATTAAATCCCAGAGGGCAATAAGCAGAGGGCCAGATGATCCCTGCACATGCAGTGGGTTGTGTTACAGGGAAGCCCTGATTTTAAGGAAACCAAACATTTTATAATTGGCATTAGGTAGGTGTGCCCTTTGCTGTGAAGAACACACTATTTATCCCTTGTTTGCTGTACAAATATAATTGAAGAGAGTCCAAAACAAAGGGAATCAGCACTTCTGCTCCCAAAAGACACAAAAATGCAAGAGACTTATGGGGAACTTTCTCCCCAAAGAGATAGCATCTCTTGAGCTGATCTGTTTTCTCAATCCACATTCTCAATCCAATTGTATTGGTAACTCAATTCTGTATTTCGTCTCACAGAGAATCTATTTCCATTAATTTCAATGATATTTATTGGGGATCTCTCATGTACCAGCAAATGTGCCAGGTAGCTGAAGATATTAGAGTGGAGAAAATAAATATAGTCTCTATTTCTCCAAGCTGATAAATAGGATAATTGGAGTCTTTCAGGGTTTTAAAATCCTGAAAGCCATACAAAGTCCTAATGGGCTAAACTACCAGGGATGAAAGAGTTCAATATTCAGACCATAATCTCACATGAATGCCACTTACATCTCTAACTTTGTCACAATTCCTTTTCCATTATGCACATCTCCATAGGAACTTTAATATCACACTGTGCAGTTTTTAAAAGCAAGAGCTGCATTTTATTATGCAGTGCTTTGTTGTAATTTCTCATAGACTTTATTACCACATAGGAGACACAAGAATTTTCTGTGCAAACTTGCCTTTAAAGGTGTTTCCTAAGCCTCACATGTTATTTCATTAGAAAATGATACTTCATCCTGCTTTAAAAAAAAAAAAAAACTTCATTTATTTATTTGAAAGATAGAGCAAGAGTGGTGGAGCAGGGGCAGGGGAGTGGGCAGAGGGAGAGGGAGAAGCAGACTTCCTGCTGAGTGGAGAGCCTGACACAGGGCTCCATCCCAGGACCCTGAGATCATTACCTAAGCCAAAGGCAGATGCTTAACAAACTGAGTCACTCAGACACCCCCATATTGCTTTTCAATAACATGGGAAAATATCCACACAATTTTTACCTGGATGTTTGCCACATCAGAAAGCTTTGAATCATTAGGCATAACATGTAAATTCTGATATTTTATCACCAGCAACCTTTACACTTCATAAAACAGATATGGTGCTTCCTATTTCTGTACATGAAGGTGAAAGATAAAATTGAAGGAAGTTTGGATTTGCAAATGACTTGGAACCACATCTTGAACGCTATTTTTTAGCACATGTCCTTTCAAAACAGATATAAAATGTAATCTTTTTTTTCTTTGTCTTCAACTGCCAGGAATAGGAAGATGATGGCATTTCATTTCTGAGAAAACATCACAGGTTTACCTATTTTCCCCCAAATAATGCCTTGGACTTAGTAAAAACCAGCCAGTAGGTTCTTTCTTTCTTTCTTTCTTTCTTTCTTTCTTTTCTTTCTTTCTTTCTTTCTTTCTTTCTTTCTTTCTTCCTTTCTTTCTTCCTTTCTTCTTTCTTTCTTCTTTTTCTCTTTCTTCTTCTTTCTTTCTTTCTTTCTTTCTTTCTTTCTTTCTTTCTTTCTCTTTCTTTCAAGATTTTATTTATTTATTCATGAGAGACACAGAGAAAGAGAGAGAGAGACAGAGAGATACAGGCAAAGGGAGAAGCAGGCTCCATGAAGGGAGATGTGAGACTCGATCCCGGGTCTCCAGGATCACACCCTGGGCTGAAGGCGGCGCTAAACCTGCGCTAAATCGCTGAGCCATCCAGGCTGCCCCAGTCAGTAGGTTTTTTTAGAGCTTACCCCTGGACTTTTAAATTCTATAAATGCATATATGTATATACCAATATACCTACATACACAATTTAAACTGTGTTCTTTATTCATTTGTGCTTAATTATATGCCCTGATTAAATGTTTCTGTGCCTGAGGTGTCTTGTCAAGACAACGGTTTAAGTGCTGACCTTTGAACCTAGGAGTTCTGTTTTACCAGCACTCAACTGTGGAAGGGCCAAAGTTCAGCTCTCAATTCAGTGTGCTGCTTGATTTAAATGTGAAACTTGGCACTGAGTGTCCTCCTGTGCCTGGTTATTATTCTTGGAATGCAAAAGGTACATGTTTTTGTAATTCTCTAAGGAACTCCTCTATAGCTTTTCCAGAACCTAAGTCAGGTTTCACTTCCAGGCTATGTTCCAAGTCCTAAAATTCATTTTTTAGCAGGTCTCAGACAGATGGGTGCTATTTTTGAAATCCATATGGGCTTTCCTGTCTGCTAGGGTCTATTTAATGGTCTACATCACTACTACAGAAATATACTTAGTGCATTTGTTCTTCCCTTGTTGCACAGAGGGCTCTAGTTTCCATCCAAAACACTGAAGCTGACCTGGGGAGGAAAGGGAGAGCAAACTCATTTGTAAGTGAACTTTAGTCAGCGTTTCTCAACTTCCACAGATTCCGTTTCAACGTTTATTGGGAACTTCAGACATTAGCAATAGTCAGAGTATGAAGCCTATAGCTACCCAGGCAGCCTAGGAGAAGAAAATAAGAAGTGAAATATACATATGCATACACTATGATGTTTACAGCTGGTAAATTCTAAATCAAAACCTATAGATTAAGGTTTGGGGAATTAAATTACATTTTAAAGGCAATAGGGAAGCATAGGAAAACAGCATTCTAAGTCAGTAAAAAAATCTTCTATAGCTAAAAGACCATTTGGTGTCTGTTTTATAATCCCTTGTTTTTTGGAACTCTGACCTCACCTCTCTGAAAATCATGCATCCTATAACTCCTCCCATTCAGAACATAACCCAGAATCACAAAATTAGCCAAAGGTAGTGCTGCAAGCTAAAATCAACATCTCCGTGTCCGTGCACTAAAGCCCAGGACCTTGAGTCGGAGGCAAGCCCCAGGTCAAGACCTATTCATCTGTAGTTCATGCACAATTCTAAAAGCTATCTCCTATTCATTTTTTTGTTTGTAAAACTTGGCTAGGGCCGTCATAACAAGTGCCACAGGCTTATGAAACAAAAGATGGATTAAACAAAAGAAATTTGTTTTCTCAGGTCTCGAAGCTGGGAAGTCCAAGATCAGGGAGTAGGGCAGTGTTAGTTCCATATCAAGGTCTCTCTCTGTGATTTGCAGATGGCAGTCTTCTCCCTGTGTTTGCACATAGTTGTCCTTTAGGCGTGTGCATAATCTGTGTCTAAATTTCCTGTTTTTATAAGAACACCTGTCATATGAGATTAGGGCTTACCCTTAAGATCTCATTTCACTTAATTCTCTCCTTAAAAACCTTATTTCCAAATACAGTTACATTCTGAGGTAGTGGGTGGGGATTAGGATTTCAACGTATGAATTTGGGGGGATACAATTCATCCCATAATATTATTAGCTCTGAAACAGAAACCTGAAATAGTAACTATAGAAAGATATGACATTAATCAGGTGTACCAAGAGTAGCAATAAGCAAAAATCCAAAGACAAGAAACAGGATTGCAAATTTATTTTAAAAGCTCATGTAGGTCTATTGAAAAGCACAAAAGTCTGATGCAAAGATCCTTCATCTCTCAACAGGTCCTGGATCATCTTGATAGAACCATAGAATTATAACTGAGTGAAAAGTGGAGTGTTCATCAAATAGAAGCAGTGATTTGTTATAGAATGACAGATGAGAGCGTAAGTCCTAACAGCATCACTTGAACAACCCACTTAAACTCTCGAAGTATTTGTTTTCTCATTAGTATCATGAGGATAAAATTATTTGTGCAAATGCCAGAGATAAGAAAGCCATGTGTGGGTAAGTGTTTCAGAAACTGATAAGCATTCTACCAGGAATAAGTTGTTAGATCCAATAAGAAGACATAAAAATTTGTGTTGCGCGTAAATAGGATCTAGATTTACATACCAAAAGGATCAAGGAGGGAACTGTTGAGTTTTTAATGAAGCATAGCCTTAGTCATCCAGAAAACTGATTTTTAATAATAAAAAAGCTAAGTCAATTTCTAAGAGTTCTTTCAGGATTTATTGCAATGAACTTTCTTAAGACAAAGCATTGCTTAAATAACCAGATGAGGTCCTTCTGACTATATTGCCCTGTATTCAAATTCAAGAAATGATAGCCATAAGAAGTAACATGATATAAGAGAAAGAGTTCTGCTCTGTAAATAAAAGAAATTGGATTCTGATTAGAACTTCCAAAGACCTTAAGCTCCATTTGTTTTTCTGGGTTAGTTTCCACTTATTTAAAATAAAAGAATAGAACCAGAGGGTTTTTGTGGTGTCTTCCAACAGTAAAATTCATGAAGAGCCATTTCCACTTCCTTTGTTCTCATTTCATAGAATTGGGGAAGATGTAAAAAGGAGATAGTCTCTACTTACTTACCAATTAATTCCCTTACCCACCTCTACCTACAATTTGTGGAGATATGAAGAGAATATGAATGACCAGGAAACCTGGTCTCTATCTCCTCAGCCACCTGTCATGGCAACCTGGACTCTTTGAGCGAGTGTAAGAAGTCTGTTCCTTGTGTAGGGACTTCCAGAACAACACAGGATTGTCATGTCTAAATCTCATAATGGGTAGGTTGCTGTTTTAAGGTGCTAAGTCCTCCTTAGCAAGGTACCACCAGGCCCTACTCTGTCAGAAGTGTTTTAATCTCTGCCATTCAGAAGAAACCAAATACGCTGTCATGGGACAGCATGTATGCAGATTGTGTCAAATCAAATGTGCCTTTAAATGCTGTCAATAGGGATCCCTGGGTGGCGCAGTGGTTTGGCGCCTGCCTTTGGCCCAGGGCGCAATCCTGGAGACCCGGGATCGAATCCCACATCAGGCTCCCGGTGCATGGAGCCTGCTTCTCCCTCTGCCTATGTCTCTGCCTCTCTCTCTCTCTCTGTGTGTGACTATCATAAATAAATAAAAAAATTAAAAAAAAATGCTGTCAATAATTTAGTCACTATAGGAAGCTAGTGCTCTCAGATTTCTCTGCCTAAAGTCCTAAGAAGAAAGCCCTTATCTTAGATGGAAGCACATCTAAGAGTCCCTCTTTGCTTGAAGACAATAAGTATCTACCACATGTTAAAAATAAATTCTTCAGGGCATCTGGGTGGCTCAGTGGGTTAAGCAGCTGCCTTTCACTTAGGTCATGATCTCAGGGTCTTACTCCCTGCTCAGGGGGGAGTCTGCTTCTTCCTCTCCCTCTGCCCTTCCACCCACTTGTGCTCTCTCTGTCTCTCTCAAATAGATAAACTCGAAAGAAAGAAAGAAGAAAGAAAGAAAGAAAGAAAGAAGAAAGAAAGAAAGAAAGAAAGAAAGAAAGAAAGAAAGAAAGAAAGAAAGAAAGAAAGAAAGAAAGAAGAAATTCTTCAATTCTTCTACCCAAAGCAGTTATGGATTTGGGGAAGGCACCAGAAATGGTTATCAAGCAAGCACTTTCTCAGGCTGTAAGTGATACAAGGTTGCACATGAGAAGATCAACTTCACTGAGCTCATGATCTAAGAAAGAAAGAACAGTTTGAAGTGCTAATACCAAGGACTTAGGAAATAGGGCAATGCTTCTGCAGTAGAGCATGCAGGGATACAGACTTTGAACTCCAAAGACAATTCAAATTGAATATACCAGCAACCAAACTCATTATCCACCACCCCTTCAAACCAATTCTTCTAAGTCACCCAAGCAAGAATATAACCTCCCCTCCCATCCCTAATGAGTAACTAGGACCTACTGATTCTATCTCCTAAATATTTTTGAAATCCATTCTGTTCTCCTGTTTTTATTACTATTACCCTAGTTAAATGTCTCTGCCTGCCTCTTGTCATACCAACCTGTAAATCATCCTTTACACAACCAACAGATTATCTAAATAAAATACAAATTCAACTGTATCATCCTTTTGCCTAAAGCCCTAAATAGCTCCTCTTTTTCTTCCATAGAAGTCCAGCCTCCTCAGAAGGGTATATAAAGCCTTCTGTCATCTAACCCCCTCTGATATGGCCACTTTACTCACTTCCTTTAGAACATATCGAATCCAATTCATTTGTATTTTCTTACACATTGCTTTAATACAATTCATCTTAGAAAAGCAACATAAATGCTGATCTTTTTTTTAAATTTTTATTTATTTATGATAGTCACAGAGAGAGAGAAAGAGAGGCAGAGACACAGGCAGAGGGAGAAGCAGGCTCCATGCACGGGGAGCCCGACGTGGGATTCGATCCCGGGTCTCCAGGATCGTGCCCTAGGCCAAAGGCAGGCGCTAAACCGCTGTGCCACCCAGGGATCCCAAATGCTGATCATTTTATAGCATAGGTACCTTAAAATAATTTATGGGTTCTCTGAAACAGACAAGTTCTGAATAAGTTTAAGTGGTAAGAGCTGTGTTCTTCCACTAGATCATCATTCGCTAAGCTAACCACCTAGGTTTTAGGACTTTACAATGAGGATAAAACCCCATATTTAAAAAATATGACAGTCTTCATAAGCCAACAAACTGTTCTCTACTACTATAATCTTTCCTCTATACCAGGCAAAATTATAGTAAATTAGTTTAAAGAATACAAATTTAGAAATAGCAGAGAGAAAATCTAATAATGGTATTTTGATAAGCCTTGTTCAGTGCAAGGCATTTCTCCCCATGGGCATAAACTGATACTGGGGTGGGATAAGGGCGGGGGTGGGAGGAACGTGAGCTACTGTCCATGGTCCTGATACAAAAATACACACCATGACTTGGTTGTTCTCTGTGGGCCATATCCCTTCTCCCCCACATCTACCATCCTCCAGCATCCAAGAATTATATCAATACTGCTAGTTGTAGTTTGTTCAAATGAGTCAGTGCTTTAAATGAGCACCATTATAGATTGTGTCCCTCTAAAAGATATGCTGAAGTTCTAACTCCCAGAACCTGCGAATGTGACCTTATTTGGAAATAAGGTACTTGCCGATGTAATCAAGTTAACATGAGGTCAAACTGGGTTAACTAGTGCTGTTATAACAAGTGAAAAATTTGGACATAGATATGCAGTGGGGAAGGCCATGTAAAGACAGAAGTGGAGACTGGAGGGATGCATCTGCAAATTAAGAAGCACCAAATATTGCTGGCAATCTATTGCAACCAGAAACTAGAAGAGATGAGGAAGGATTCCTCTGCCAGAGCCATCAAAGAGAGCATGACCATTCCAATGACTTGATTTCAGACTTCTAGCCTCCAGAACTGTGAGAGAATACATTTCCATCATTTTAAGCCACCAGTCAGTGGTCATTTGTTAGGGAAGCCCTGGGGAACTAATAAAAGTACCCTATAAATACTCCTTTGGTTTTTTTTTTAATTTATTTTGCTGTTACTTGACATTCCCAAGTCTTAGCTAATTATCTTTCTTCAAGCTATAAGTTTGGTGGCCTCCTTAGTCTGTATAAAGGATAATATTCAGGACTATAATATGATAATGCCTATAAGTGAGGGAAAATCCCACTGTCAACACTAAATTAGGCTTAGGGTCTGAATTCCATGGTACTTCTTTTTTTCTGCTTCAGTTCAGGTGGCAGGGCAAGTATATCTTTCACTTACAGGAACAAAACAGTTCCATATAATTCAACATTAGTGGTAATCCAGGGGCAGTTTTTGGAGATTTTGCTTCTCTACTTTTCTCTTTCGGATCTTTACTACTTATGTGTCTTTCTCAGTATTTACAGTGATTAATATGTCTACTTACTGTTTTAAGACATTGTGAGGTAAAATAAAATGGGAATTATCCATCAAAATGTCTACTTTCTTAAGTCTTTTTTGCACAAGAGGACACACTAGTGCAGAAATGGCTGGACAGAGAGGATGGCACAGTGGACACCGCATGCTTTGCAAGCTGTAAACGTTCCTTGTGACTTGCTTCCTCCTGACTACAGTGATCCAAGTTATTTTCTCCCCATGCATACGCTCAGTGACTGACAAGGGTATCTTTATTATTCTTCTGCCTAGAAATGCCATTTTTTTTGTTGTTGTTGTTGATGAGAATACAGAAGAATTCCTGTCTTCCTTACTTTCTCATCTGGGGTATGTGTATGTGACCAGGGGGCGTGTGCTCAATACTCTGCCTGCTGATGTTATCAAGATATCCTATAGGGCATACTGTTGAAGAGTTTCCTGTTCCTGCAGAACAGAATGGCCAGATTGAGTTTTCAGACAATGTACTTTGGGTGGATGATGCTGACAGGCTGCACGTTAACTCAGAAAGAGCCTTTGGCATGACTGGCAACATGACATCTAATTCTTAGATTGTTTTCTTTCTGTTCAAAGGAGTGATCTTTTCTTATCATAATCTTCCTATAGATTTTGAAACACACTGTCTATCCCAGTGTAAACACGACTCTGGGGGATGGCTTCCTAAAATGGATTTTCTGGGGTGAATTTTGGGACTGTCACCTCAGTAGGTAATATATTAGACAAATTGACCTCATTGGAGTTGCTTTCAGGTTGCAGCACTGGTTTACTAGAATTTAACAGACAATTAGAACTTCTGTGGGATTCATTTATTTTATTTCAATCATTTGGATCAAATGGATACAGTGAAACTAAGAACTTTATTTCAAGATTATTTTCATTGGTGTTAATTGAGATAACCAGTATGTTGAAGGTAATTGGTTTTAACTTTTAAGATGTTAATCCAGAATCTTGCCCTTCTTTTAGGCTTCTGAGAATAAGTGAAATAATTATTATTTTCTTGCCAAAACTGTTTGCCAGGTGAACTAATGATTATTTAATAAAACTATTCCTGTGGTTCTTGTTTAAGTGTGGTATTACTCTTTTTTTTGTTGTTGTTGTTTTTGTTTTTTTTTTTTTTTTTTTGGTATTACTCTTGACCATTGTAGGATTAAATCTTTTGGATTAAGCCAAAAAATCCCGATGACTTAAAAGCAGTAAATTTTGTTCTTATCAGTTATTTGTCTAAAACAACCAAAAAAAACCCCATAAAAACCTTAATATGGCATTTTTCTGCTCAAAAACCTTTGTATTGTTGATTCAACTATTGAAATACTTTGTCACTTACATCTTCCTCTGTTTGATTGTTCCCCTTTTTCAAATGAGCAGCAGGATGCACAGCGTGTCTTATGTTAAAAAGATAACTCTTTCCAGGGTGAAAACAATTTGTGGCAGTGACATGGCCTATGCTCTGAGAGGAGACAAATAAGAAAATGAAGCCTGCCCGAGTTCCAGAAAAGTTGAAAACTAACTTCCTTTATTTGGTAATGATAGAGCTAGCTAATAAGCTTAGCTTTGGGTAGATATTTAGAAGTTCTCATATGATTTGGATATTGAATTTTAGCAGGACGTTTGACAAAATCTTATGCTTATGAACAAGATGCTTAGTGACTGGTGCACAAACTACTTTATGGTTGAAACACATTAAAGGAAATAGAAAACTCCTAGTAAGGTACCTATGGGTCCCACCCAGATCTGTGTTAGTCAGGACTCCTGTGAAGTCATGGGCTCAGTTCTGGGTGCTGGGCTTTATGAAGGCAGTGACTATGTAGAGTATATCCAGAGAAGAGAGGTTAACATGGTCACAAGAGTAAAAAAAAAAAAAAAAAAAAATTGAGTCATTTGAAGGAAAAACTGAATAAATTAAAAAATATTTAGCTTGGATAAGAGCTCGGAAGGGTATGAAATGGTGAACAATATGGTGGGCTAGTATATCAAAGAAGGACTTATTCTATGGGGCTCTTTGATTTAGAGAGGCAGCAGGGGATAGAAAGGAAAGATCAAGTACTTAGAAGTCAGAACTGTGTTTATCACACCACTTTCTAGCTATGTGGAGCTGAACACATTTTTTTTTCCTTTATGAACGTGCTGACTTTGAGAGGATTATAAGACAGATATTAATAAACTGCCTGGACTATAAGATGTTATGGATTGGATGTTTGTGTCTCCCTCTCACCCCAAAATCATACGTTGGAACCCAAGTGTGACATGGTAGCATTTGGAGGTGGAATCTTTGGGAGGTGATAAGTCTAGATGAGGTTCTGAGAGTTACACTCTCATGATAGGATTAGCGTTTTAATTTTCATTTCATTTTATTTAGTTATTTGACAGAGAGAGTGCATGAACAGGGGGAGTAGCAGGCAGAGGCAGAGGGAGAAGTAATCTCCCTGCTGAGCAAGGAGCTGGATGCGGGGCTCGATCCCAGAACCTTGGGATCATAACTTGAGCTGAAGGCAGACACTTAGAAACTTACCTGACTGAGCCACCTAGGCATCCCAGGATTAGTGTTTTAATAAAAAGAGAAAGAGATATGAGAGTTCCCTTTTACCCCAAGAGCACTCACCAAGGAGAGGCCATATGAGGACACAGCAAGAAGGTGGACATCTGCAAACCAGGAAAAAACCCCTCATTGAGAACTGAATTTGCTGGTGCCTTGACCTTGAACTTCCTAGACTCCAGAACTACGAGAAAATGTGTTTGTGGTTTAAACTACCCAGTCTGTGGTATTTTGTTATAGCAGCCTGAGCTAAGAAAGTAGATGGTATTATTTCAAAGAATTAGAACTAGTATCTAGAAGGTCCTGGGAAGTAGTTTTGCTTCACGATAAAGAAGGGCTTTCTTGTATTGAATGCATTCTAAGAGGAAAGTAGGGGAGTGAATTCCTTCTTGCTGGAGTGTTCAGAGTCTATATGATAACCTGACCGATCTGTGTAACCTTTCTTCCACTTTCTTCTACTGGCTTGCCTTTTGCTATATGTTAGAGATTCTAGGCACAAGCAAGTGAGAAATCATATAAAGGGAAGGCTAATTTAAAGAAGAGTATATCTAATTCTGATTTACCTCATGGGTCTGTAATTCAATTTCTTGAAAGAATTTGTTCATTTATTTCTAATTTGGATGTGTTCATTTATTTCAGCCAGTTGTACCTGCAAATTATATCTTTTAACATCATATCAGTTACTGCCACCCAATCACATGGCTATAGACTTAAGAAGAGTGCTCATTCTCTTAAAGTTGGAACTCAGGAATGAGTTTTAATTGCTCCAAACCAAACATACTCTGTTTTCAAGTGGAGAATTATAGTCTCTAAAGAGAATAAAACTAAAATGCAAGAATGCATCTTTTCTATTTTCAGAGACAAGATGAAAACTTGACTTACATATATTCCCTGCAAGAAATAGATAAATGACCCTCTGTAAAGCACAGGGAGTCCCGGTGGATAACTGGATCTAACTTATGGCACCGTGAAGGCATGTTAGTGTAATTTATATGCCACTAATGATACTTATATGAATTTCATTACTATTAAAAAGTAAATTGTCACTATCTCTGTGTGGATAAACTATATTTCTTTGGTGGCTTTTGAAAACTATTCTGGGCCCATAATGGGAACTCTCATGGGAATTGAGATCCTGTGTATAAAATTAATGTCCATGTATCATTCACTGTAGGCAGCTCACATTATTGTTCAGTGCAACATATATTAATAAATTAAAGCCACATGAACCTAATAGACTAAAGAAAGACAACATTTTTTTAAAGTTTTTTTTTAATTGACTTTGTTAAATTCAGTAAGAAAGAAGATTCTAAAACATGGCTGAAATTAAGAGTCATTCAAATCTAAAGGAATGGATGTTGTAAGTTTCTTTCTGGACAACAAATTTGATCTCCATACACAATACATATTTTAAAAGGTTTGAAAACCTTATCCAGAAATCAAGATAAATTCATTAATGTGTTTTGTTATAAATTACATGGGATGGGTATAATTAGATGAATTTTCTTCAAAACAGAGACATTTATCATATTTTATGTTCAAATAGGAATTGATTGAAAAATCTTTTCAGACATCCCTCCGCTGACAAGTTGGCTTTTCCAAAGTCATTTTTAGAATTCTTCAAGATTTAGTGAGCGAGGTATCTCAAGTGCCTCAGGTAAGAAGAATCATTCTTAGGTATGAACAGATAAAACAACTTACGTATTAACCTGTCCAACCTACCATGCAAATATGTCAATCATTTCCTGAGAAAGAAAGCATTTGAAATAGGAATAAAAATTCCTGTGAGCATTATGTAAATCTATTAGATCCATATCCATGTATTATTTGTCTCATTGACTTCCTCACACTTTAATAAAAGTTATTTTAATCAAATCAAAAGAAGAATTTGCTCTTGCTTTCATAAGTGCCTTAGGGAACTACAAGTGGCTCATTTTGAGTCTTTTGAATGTATGTGTACTCTTCCAAATTCAAAAGCGATCTTGAATTTAGGGAAGCTAAATAGTTTCCCCAAATATACAAAGATGATAAGTGACAGAGCTTGGACTCAAACTCACGTGAGATTGTTTAAAAATACCAACTTTGGTTTTCTCAAGACAGCACTCTCTCTTCTGGGGAAACCTTTCCATCCCATTTGCTGACCTCATTCCTTCCCTTTCACTACTAAACATCAGAGTTATTTGGGTCCCTGGACCAGGCCTTCTCTCAGTATATTCTTTACCTAAACAACCTCATCTGTTCCTACATGCACAAATACCACCCAAATGTTGACAATTCCCAAATTTCCATCTAGCTAAAAATATCTCTTCTGAGTTCTAGATTTATACACCCAAATGTCTTACAGTCAACTTATACTTAAAATTTCAAAAGCTTGCCTTCTCCACAAACCAAAATGAACCATCTCTAATTTTTCCATCTCAATAAATGGTACCTCCACCCATGCATTTTCTCATAACATTGATTTGCCTTTGTCACCCACAACTACATCCTAACTATGTTCTGTTGAAATATTTTCTAAATATCCCTCAGGTCCCTTACTTCTCTCCATCTCCTGGCAATGAGGACCAAAAAAATGGTTCCTGAATCAGAAAAGCCAAGTTGACTTAATATCATCATTTAAAAAAAGTGTAATGGATTTTACTTCTTGTTCTTTGGAAAACTATAGTTATGTATTTGCTCATTTCTGTAAGAACTTGCTTTCCTTGCTTTGACAAATTTTGAACTGTCTTTAATTTTATGAAGGCAAAAACAGTTTAAGAGTTTTTTCCTTATCTCGATGCCTATTTGCCTCCTTTCCCTATGTGACACATTTTGTGTTTTCCAGAAGTCCTTCCAATCCTCATTTGGGTTTTTGCTTAATTATTCCTCTAACAGCCTCCCTTTTTGGTCTAGCCAGTCCTCAAATCCTGGTTCTCTAGGGACTGTGTTTTTATTATTGTGGTTTACATATGAACATATTTTATATAACCAGACACGTGAAAACACTTTATTTCAGGGTTTCCCTTATTTTAAAAATATTACAGAATGGAATTCTTTTATTCTAGAGAAGGGAGAAAAAGAAGAGATATATTAGCTGTTTTAGGTCCCAAGATTTTTCCACAGGAGTAATATAGTATAATCAAGGTTTTGAAAATATCACCCAAGTTTTTTTTCTTTCCTGCATCAACACTCAGTCCTTCAGCTAACATTTCATGCTTACAGACAGCAGTGTGCGTGGCAAATGGATATCACACACTCCTGATAATAACCAAGTTTTCCCTTCTAAAGTCATGCCTTCTTGAGAGGAAGAGATCTAGAATCCTAGTTGCTGATCTGAGACTTGATAGAAAGACCTAATGGTCTTTTGCTTCTCATCAGACATCAGTCCTCACTCCGCATTACCTGAGCTAACTTTATAAACAGACTTAGAATACCTGTGATACCTTAGAAGGAGAGCTTTTTAAATTATTGCAATTCTGTTTCAAGGATGGCTGGTATTTATAGTATCCAGACATAAATAGCAAAAAGGCCAGCTTCTGAGAATGAAAAACAAGGCTGAACATGGATTTGTATTAAGGTTTTCAGACAAAGTCTTGCAGTTCTGGGAATTGACAGTAGTCTAGCAGTTCAGGGAATCGACAGTAATCACAAAGTGAAAAAAAAGATTTTGTAGATATTTTATATCCAACAATACCTCTGACAAAGTCCTCATTAAACCTACTTCTTATCTATGGGTTGTTAAATATAGTCCTACATTATTGCATAACAAAGTTTGTATTCAAAATAAGGCAGGAGGAATTTTTTTTTCTTTTAAAGGAAAAGTCATGAGATTTGAGAATCAAAATCATTGAACCAGAAAGATATAAAATGAATATTGTCAGACCCAGGCTGAGGAAAGTACAACAGAGTTCATAGGTTTGGAACTCAAAATCCTGCTTTGCCACTTTGTAGAAAATTGATCACTTCCTAGAAATTAACTAACTCATTTTCACCTCTTTCCTCACCTGTAAAATGGAGATCTATTTGTAATTCAACAACCATTCATTGAGCATTTATTATGTGTCAGCAACTGTCTTAGATTGGGACGAAGCGTGGCTATAAAGAGATAATGATAAAAACAAGAACAAAAACAAAACAAAATAAAATAAAAAAAACAGAAAGGCAGACAAATATGTTTCCTGTTTCCCAGAAACTTAGTTTAGTGGTGGGAAATATTAAATGGATAATCAAGAAAAAAATGTATGCACTATAGCTGTGATTAGAACTATGAATTAGCAGAACAGAACAGAGTGCTATGAAAATCTATTACGGAGTTAACCTGATATAGTCCAGTATTAGTAATAGTATCTGTGATGGGCTGAATAATGGCCCTTCAAGATGTCCATGTCCTAATCCCCAGAATCAGTGAATGCTATATGGTAAAGACTTTGCAAATATAATTGAGTTGAAGATTTTGAGATTGTCCAGAGTTATCCAGATAGGCCCTAAATGCAAACATGAGCATCCTTATCAGAAGAAGGCGGAGGAAAACTGTAGTCAGAGAAGAAGGAGGCAGTGTGGCCACGGAGGCAGAGTTGGGTTGCTCTCAGCAAAGGAGGTCTGGAGTCACCAGATGAGAGAAGAGGCAAGGAACCGATTCTCCCCCAGAACCTCTGCAAGGAGCACGGACCCCCTGGCTCCTTGATTTCGGCAAAATGAAACATATTTCATATTTCAGGCCTCTAAAATTATGATTTAATGCATTTGCATTGTTTTAAATTTGTGATAATTTGTCACAACAGCCTCAGAAAGCTCACACAGTTCCATGTCACAGGGCATGCCAAAAGCAGGCATGGAGCTTGGAATATTCTGTTTTTATTCATTGCCATTATTATCTAAACCATCTAAGTTAGTGGGAATCTATTCTACCTTTAATGATCTCCTCCAAAAGAAGATGCTTTTGCTCCTCAGAGAGAAGAGTTTAACCAAGCCTTCCACTTACTAGCGAATGACAGTCATTTAGAATTTGTTGTGTGCAAACTGTGCTGGAGGGTTTTGTTAGCTATGTAGTTATAAGGAGAAAATATTCTCTATAACATTAGTTTTGCTCTTTCAGCATTTTAGTCCAGTCTTTGCTACAATGCTTATATTTATATTTCAATCTATTTAGTTTTACATGTCTGAATCACTAAGGATGGGGGGGCCTCTGAAATCTGGCTCTGTATTTCCAGAACAGAACAGAGTATCTGGCAGGCAGAACGTACTTCACTGTGAATAATGAATTGATGGGCTGACTGAATGAACAGATTCATACTTCCCAGTTCACCTCATTAAATGGTGGTCCAGGGTGGAGGAAGAGGATGACAAGCCGATGTAACAGTATCTTTTGGGAAGGACCATAGACATGTGTAGGGAAGACCACAACCAGACTCCTGTGTGGCCTGGGGAAGGCACTGAATCCCCTATTTCTATTTTCTTCTCTAATAAGGATCCGATAAAATAAAATAAGGGGTTGTAGTGGGTTAAACAGTTTAGTCATAGAAAAGCTGTTTATTGAATACTTTGGCCAGACGCTATTCAAGGACCTGGGACTATAACTATGAAAACAATAAGATCTTTTATTTCATGGAACTTAAATACAGTAGGGAGAGACAGTAGATAAACACAAACATGTTAGGTAGTGCTAGTGATCTGACAATTAATTAGCAGGAGAGTATGATAGACTTTTAACTAAATCCTAAATAGGAAGGAAGCGAGAGCAATGCAAAGATCTGGGGGAAATGGTTTCAGGCAGGGGGAGAAACCAGTGCACAGGCTTTAAGATGGCAAAAAGCCTTGCTTGCTTGCATAGTGGAAAGAAAGTAAGAGTGGCTGGAGGCTTGAGACAGAGACAAGCAGAGTACAAGATGACAACAGAGCGGCTCAGAGGTGCCAGACCTGCAGGTTCATAAAAAAAGGTTCTCAACATAGAGAACTTACAGAATTTTTGATCTCTCAAGCACCGAAGGATTTAAAAAGGGGACCAACTTTGCTTGGGCTATTTATTTTTCAGAATCACATTTTGGGGGGATGGGTTGCAATGAAAGCAAAACACCAGATGGTATGCCGTTGCAAAAGTCCAGATGGGAAAGGATGATGATGGCTTGCATTAGGGTGGGAGCAGTCAGATGGCAAGAACTGGACAAATCTGAAATCTCTCTCAGTAACCGAGTTGACAGGACTTTCTTCTCTGCTTCTTGGACATAGGGATGAAAGAAAAAGGATTCAAGAACAACTCTTTGATTTTTATCTTCAGCAACTGGGTGAATCACAGGAAATTTATTAATATGAGAGAAAATAAGAGGAAAGTCAGGGTGCAGGGTGGGAATCATGATTCTGTATTGAGATTCCTGTTCAATATTTAATGATACGTCAATTGGGCAGTCAAATATGTAATGTGGGGTTTAGAATCAGAATACCCAATAGAGGGACAATTAGATTCCTAGAGCTTCAGTAACAAATTATCCCAAACTAAATGGCTTAAAACAATAGAAACTTTATTGTCTCACAGTTCTGTACTCTAGAAAGCAGATCAACTATTGCTGGTAGGGCCATCTTCTCTCAAGGCTCTAGAGGAGAATCTATTCTGTGCCTTTCCCTTCACTACTGGCATTCCTTGACTTGAAGCTGTATAAACCCAGCCTCTGCCTCTATTATCACCTGGCACTCTTCTCCCTACCCATCCATGTCCAAAGCACCCTCTTATAAGGGCACCAGTCGATGGATTAAAGCCCACAGTAATGACCTCATCTTAACTTGATTACATCTGCAAAGACCCTACTTCCAAATAAGATCACATTCACAGGGACTAGGGTTTAGGGCTTCCAAATCTTTTTGGGGGGGGGGGCATAATTCAACCCACAGCAAATAAATGGTCTTTGCATTTTGAGCCTGAATGATATTCCTTGAGAGAAAGTTAGATAGAAAAAAGGCCCGCACATCTGGCCCTGGGGTGCTCCAACATTTAGAGGCTAAACAGAGGAGGGAGAAACCTGGATAAAGGCAAAGAGAAACCAGGAGAGTCTGGTGTCCTAAAAGATGAGAGATGAGTGTTTTAAGGGGATAGCAGTGAAAGATCTTTGCTATTCACAAACACTAAGTCATGGGACATTCTATGCCACCAGAGGTTGATTTTACAACAGAGAGAAGTCAAGTGCAGGAGCTACACCCTCTGGAAGACAAGAAGGGCTACAACTGACCTTTAATTGGAACAGGAGCACACTGTCCACTGTAGCACATCCTTGGACACACTTCTGATCTTAGACCAGAAAACAGGCAGACTTGCTAGATCCACAGGCAGGAAGCTTGAGATATGACAATGAAAAGGAGTGATGGTTTTTTGTTTTGTTTTGTTTTGTTTTTGGAGTCTTCCAAATTCCTCTGTAGCGAGTGAGGCAAAGCCATTAGTTGAGAGTGAGTCAGGAAGAGGAAATGTAGGTGACACAAAGGGAGGGGGGTGGAGAGTGCAAAAGGCCTTTTGGAGAATGGGAAAGTGACGATACTAAGGACATGTACTAGGATTGAAGTAGGACAGCTTCTAGTTTGGGTTCCATGATTTGAGCCCATGATAGTTGCACATGCACACACACAGGCACACCTCTGAGCTTTCTCAGAGTTACTTATTAAAACCGATTTGTAAGCATATCGTATGTATTGAAGATATTGGTATTGGCCGATTGTCATGATGTTACACTTTGTACAGTCTACTGTTTGCTCATTGATTTTGTAATGACTTTTTTGGTTTTAATTATTCATGTTGTCAAATTGCATCCTTCTTTGTGACTTTTCCCATTGTTTTTATGCACAGGAAGTCCTTCCTTCAGAAGGATATTACAGCTGGGTCTTCTCTTCGTGTTAAGCTGCCACCATTTCTAAGACTTTCCTAATTTATGATCCTCTTTTCTATTGTAATGCTCATCAATGCCCTAACCAGCCAAGTCTACAACTGAGTGTTGAGATCTGACCTGCACGACACTAAATTATATGTTTGAAGAGTGGGGAATAGACACAGAGCCCAGACCTCAAACTATAGCCAAGTATTTCAACCTGTTTATTTTTCCTGTACTTGAATATTCAACTTTCTCATATACATTCCTTAGATTTTTGGCTGAGAGTCAGAATTAGAGTTGGAAACAAACAAACAAACAAACATAAAGTAGTAAGTGGAAAGAGAGAACATCCAGTGAATAGGTGGGGATTTGTTCTTTTTCACCATGGCAGCTCAATGTCAGATGCCCAGAGCAGAGAGAGAGAGAAAAAAAAAAGCTCTTGGAAAAGCTCAGTGGTCAAGGGAAAAGCTCTCTCTCTTGTTCCCTGTGTATGTCCCAAGCCAGGGAAGAGCATTTTGCTCCAAAGTTTGAGAGGCTCTCCAGGGATTTCCTTGGGGCCTGAATAAACACTTGGGGTGTCTTTTGCCACATTTCACTTCATCTAGCCAACATGAGCTCTATCACTCCTGGCTTGGGAAGAGCAGGTCTGCCCTTGGGTGATTTTAAGTTTGATGTTAAGGAAAGAATGTGGAAATGTGGAAACAAGGCAGCATGAAGCATGTTACCTGGACACGTGTATTCTTACCAGGTTGGGGAGAATCAGGATGATGCTTCCCTCCAGTTTAGGAATTCATGAAAAAGCAATTATTTACTGAGCACCAAGGTTGCACCAGGCATAGTTATAGAAATGGAAACTCTTGCTTGTGTCACTGAGTTTGAAGTAGACTCTCCTTTCAGAAGGAAAACTGTTTCATAGTTTGCAGACTGGGTTCACTGATTCCTTTAGCACTTAATTCTCCTCATGAATATCCACATCAGCTTACATTCAGTGTCTCATAATGTTTACCCTCTGTCCAGTCATTTGTCTTATCCATCTACTACTACTACTACTACTATTACTACGACTACTAATCAGTATCCTTTCCCCCTGCATTAGAAGGAGGGCCTGGAGATCATTAGAGACAACGTGCCTTCTATGATGTCATTAGAACTGCTTTTGCTTCTGTGTCTCTTTGCTTTACCTTTTCTCCTTCTACTCTTCATCTCCTTTTCCTCTTTCTTTCCATGCACCCCCATTTCTCACACACACATACACATAAATGCACAGAGACCACATCTCATACCTGGCTTTCAAACACTGGGGACGCTCTTTACCACATTACTGACAAAGTGCGAAACTTTTGCTCTCTCTTTTTGTAGATTTAGTGGCTACAGAGTGTTCATGTCTATTGTCACGTACAGTTTTCTTTCTTTTGTGGAGTAATTGAAATGGAGTCATGACTCAACCCTTAACCGAAACACCACATTGTGAGGCTGACAGTTTTGGAAAATACTGGAACTCCTACCCTAACCAAAGCTGTCTTTCTGGTCTCTTATTCTATTATTCTTCCTATCAGCTGCTGTCCGTGCTTGGAGACTCCTTTTCCTACTTAATTCCATTGCATGACTAGATGTAACGAGGAGCCTAAGTGAACTGCAGATTAAGAATTAAAAAAAAAAAAATCTGTCTTCAGAGTAAATTAGTTAAAAAAATAAGGAAATTCTTACATCAGAATCTCTGCATGTGAAACCTGAAAAAAATCATATGGAGCTATGAGAATGAAATGATTTTGGACTCCCAGATTATAATTGATCCATGCATATGCTGATCCATTTTAAGGGGTTTTAGTTAAATGCTAACATGGTCATACAAGTAGTACATTTTTATTTTTCTCCTGATTAGACCCCACTGTTTGCTTTATCATTTCTCTTCCTTTTTCATAAAGAATAAATTGAGATCTTTAGATGTTAAGCACTTATTGTAATTTCAGGATACGGTGAGATCTGAAATGGCATTTGGAGATTCCAACATGTAGAACCAGAAATCCCAGATCAAAGGTGGCATCTGCTCAGGCTCCATCTGTCTTGTCCTGCTAGTCAGGTGCCATGTCTACAATAATTTCCCAGTGAGTATCAAGGCCCTGACTACATACCTGTATATGGGCTTCTCACTTCAGGTATTTTTTTCTTACTCTGCAGGATTATATTCATCTCTTCTATATAATGCTGACCAATTATTTGTGACTTTTACCTCTGTCTTCTCCTCTGTCTCTCTCCCTCCCTCTCCTTCCTCCTTCCCCCAGCCCATCTCTCCTTATTAAGAAATGGGGTCATTCTAGCCAGGCCACAGGGGTACTGAGTCTCTGACCTACTTCTTTGATGACAGCACCCTGATTTTGCCTTGCCACCTTCTTGGGTACTTCTCTAGTTCTTACTGTCTTGATGTCAGAACTCTCTGCACCTTTTGAATTTGCTGGAAACCTGATATTTTCACTATAATTATGGGCTCTCATTTCTGTGAAATGTGCTAGTTGTTGCCTGGATTGAGTGGTGCTCTGTGTTGTTCTGCATCACACCTGATTCCGCCTTGCCCGGCACTCCTCTGGGCCTCGAGGGCTACACTTTCTTGTTGGCACTGTAAGAAAAGGTCCCTAAGTCACAGCCTCTGAGCAATTCCACCCTGTGCCACACACCAGTGTCTTCACTCATCACATTCCTAATTGTCTCTGGGTACATCCTGGTGGCTTTTAGGGGTTTTTTTGACACCCGGTCCGACTGAGCATACCCTGGCTCTGCAGCCTGCCTTACCAGAGTCCCTACTGTGCAGCTTGGCATTGGGACCCTGACAGCCACATACTGAGTCTCAGATCTCTGTGGGCCTTTGTGGCTCCATTGGCAGCTCTCAGCAGGCTGGACAGCAGTTTGTCTTGTCCTGCAGCTTTGAGCTGAAAGAAATAGCCTCTTGGCGGTCAGGCACCATGAAGACTTGCTCTCCTGGGAAGCATAGATTCTCACTCCTTATATAGCCTTTCCTTGCTCCCAATTTCAAAAACTCCTCTACTGGCAGACATGCAGCCTCCTCTCAGGAACCTCGTCTATTAGCTGGGCCTCGTCTATTAGCAGAGAGCATTAGCTCTTTCTTGCCTGCTGTATGAGCCAGACTCAAGCATAGGTCCTTATTTTGATGAGTTTTAATTCAGTCTAATCTGGAAACTCATTGGGATGGGCACAAATAGCAGTCTCTCATAAGTTAAAACATTGTCCCAAATCCTAGGACAAGAAGATATAATCCTTACTTCCTGCACATACATGTTCTTATGAACACCTGCAGTAAAACACATACACACAGTCTCTAGCACCATAAAGATTGGACACACACCCTGCTATACTCATTCACACATGCACCAATGTGCCTGCAGCAGTGAAATATTAGGATTCTTCTCAAAGCAGCCATTTTGAATTCAGCCAAATTTCTTTTTTGAAAGTTGAATTTTAAGTTTTTTTTTTAATTTTTATTTATTTATGATAGTCACAGAGAGAGAGAGAGAGGCAGAGACACAGGCAGAGGAAGAAGCAGGCTCCATGCACCAGGAGCCCGACGTGGGATTCGATCCCGGGTCTCCAGGATCGTGCCCTGGGCCAAAGGCAGGCGCCAAACCGCTGCGCCACCCAGGGATCCCTGAATTTTAAGTTTTAAATGATGCTTTGTCACACTTGTACAAAATTCCCTGCATAGACAGACTTGTTTCAGGTCTTCATACAGTATATACGACCTCAACTATTTATTCTAGAAACACATGACTCTCTTTACTTGCTATGCTATTTCAGTCCACACTTGTTCACCTGGGAAACCTTAAGCACAACTCACCTTACTGAGCTAGTCCAGGAAGACTTCCCTTAGATTCCCACCCCAAACAAGTGGTTCTGGCTCCTTGTTCTATAATCTCATAACACTTTGTACATTCTGTAATATTTTGATATAAGGTTATAGCTTTTTGTATAACGTAACCATGTGTTATACTGTGAGCTGCTCAGATGAAGGTATTGTCCTTTGTCATCTCTGTGGGTCCCAGCATTTAACATGGTGCCCATGGGGACATGGTAGCTCTTAATAAGTTTCCACTGACATACAAATTGTCAACAGGTATATTTAAAAAGTATTAAACATCACTAATCATCAGGAAAATGCAAGTCAAAACCACAATGACATATCTCTTCACACCTGTTAGGATGACCATCATCAAGAAGATAAGAAATAGGGGATCCCTGGGTGGCTCAGTGGTTTAGAGCCTGCCTTCCACCCAGGATGTGATCCTGGGGACCCAGGATTGAGTCCCACATTGGGCTCCCTGCATAGGGCCTGTTTCTTCCTCTGCCTGTGTCTCTGCCTCTCACTCTCACTCTCTGTGTCTCTCATAAATAAATACATAAAATCTTAAAAAAAAAAAAGAAAATAAGAAATAACGAGTGTTGGTGAGGACATGGAGAAAAAGGAACCCTTACACAACTGTGGGTGGGAATGTAAAGTGGTGCACCATTTTGGAAAACAGTAGGGGGTCCTCAAAACATGAAACAATGTGGGGTGCCTGGGTGGCTCAGACAGGTAAGCATCTGACTATGGCTCAGTTCATGATCCCAGCATCCTCGGATCAGGCCCCACATCGGGTTCCATGCCCAGTGTGGAGCTTGCTTCTCCCTCTGCTTCTGCCCTTCACCCCTCTCGTGCTCTCACTCTAGCTCTCTCTCTCTCAAATAAATAAATAAAATCTTTTAAAAAAATCTCCAATTGATTTGTCACTTCGGTCATGCATTCATACATTCAACAACAGTGTGAGTCAAAACTCAAAGTAATAAATGGCAGTGAGTGTAGACCTAGCCTAAGGGTCTCTGTGGGTAGAATCTTTCCAGGAGGATCACTTGCTTTTCTCAGGGCACGATTTTGCTTTTTCCAACACGGTTGCTTAATCCTGCTGACATATTCCAGGATACTGTTAGGTCTGATTAATTAATTTGTCTCTGTTGTCTTTTACGTTTTCCAAAAAGTTTTCTGTGGCGAGCTTGGTGGCGTCATCTACAGTTTTCTTTCCCTCTGCAACTTGTTGGGAAGTTTCTTTCAAAGGGAAATGTAAGGCCTGATCTGTCAGTGTGGGGGTTCTGGTGAGGTGATTGTTTATGAGACATGGATTAAGAACATTTAGTCCCCTGTACATAGACTATGCTCTCTTCCATCATTTTAGTGGAGGAGTCAATAAAGACATCTTAGTCTTCTTAATAAGTGACAGATAATCTGTGTGTGCCTGTTTTTCTGCCTCTAGCTTGGAGACAAATGTTGCTCACACTGAAAAGAATGATGTGTGTTTGTCTATTTGACTATTAACTTTATTCCTATATATGGCATCGGTTTGTAATTCTATTTGTCACTCCTGGCACTTTGTGCCACATGTGCGTTTTCTTTCTCTCCACTTAGTACTATGATCATGTTGTCTGTTTCTTTGTATAATATGTGTGATGTGGGCCTCTGTGTGGAATTCCATTTGCTTGGTGATTAAGAAAGTTCAGGTCTGGCTGAAGTCTACCATTGCCTTCCATGAATATGAAATTTTCTAAATAAACATTAAGAATAAAATAGTTCAAAGAAATAGGGAGTCCACTTAAGGGAAGAAGATATAATCATTGTTTGAAAGCAAATGAATCCTGTTAACCAGGTGTTCTCTTCAATCATGAACAGGACTTCTATCTGGAAGCATTTTTGCTACATTTGTCTGCAGACCGGTGTATGTGTGAAAATAATAAACATGCATCTTTATGTTTCTATGATGAATATTTGAACTTATGGATTTTTTTCTCCTTCTATTAATCTAAGTGAGAGCCTTGTTAACCTTAAAAATAAAAGTCAGCTATTTTACAAAGAAAAAATGGGTTTATTTAGGAGTAATATAGAATTGCAATTTGGGATGTGCAAGCTATAGCCAAACTATAGGCAAGTCCAGCAAACAAAGAGGACCATTATTTTATGGAGGAGGAAGCTGGGAGGGGTTGTTTTGGACAAAAGTCCTTTGGAGAAGAGCAAGAGTTCGGGGTGATGACGATTTCTTACTGGCTGAGTTGCAGGGGTGGTCGATGTCTTGTGGGGAGGCAAGGTACTCCTTTCCCTGTGGGGGCCTGTCTTTGATGATTCTTTCCTGTGGAGGATTCTCTGGTGGGGACTGTGATGGACAGACACTTCCTGTAGCTACTGCCTTGGGCTGAGCAGCTCCCCCCTTCTGGCTTACCTTCCAGCCTCCCTCCTCTGTTAGTGAGGTCTCCCTTTATTAATTTCCACAGCTTCTACAGTCTATAGAAGGGAATGGAAAGACCACGATACAGGGACAATGGAAAAGCTGTAGCCACTTATACTGGGAACTCTGCAGGTCTCAATGACTTTCTTTTTCTTTTCTTTTCTTTTTTTCTTTTCTTTCTTTCTCTTTCTTTCTTTCTTCTTTCTTTTTTTCTTCTTTCTTTCTTTCTCCTTCTTTCCTTTTTTCTCCTTTCCTTCCTTTGTTCTATTCTCTCTTCTTCTTTCCTTCCTTCCTTCTTCCTTCTTTCTCTTTCTTTGTCTGCCTTCCCTTCTTCCTTTTTTCTTTCTTTCTTTCTTTCTTTCTTTTCTTTCTTTTTTTCTTTCTTTCTTCTTTCTTTTCTTTTTTTTTTTTATTTATGATAGTTACAGAGAGAGAGAGGCAGAGACATAGGCAGAGGGAGAAGCAGGCTCCATGCACCGGGAGCCCGACGTGGGATTCGATCCCGGGTCTCCAGGATCGCGCCCTGGGCCAAAGGCAGGCGCCAAACCGCTGCGCCACCCAGGGATCCCCATCTTTCTTTCTTTCTTTTTTTCTTCTTCCTTCCTTCCTCCTTCCTTTCTCCCTCCCTTCCTTCCTTCCTTCTTTTGAAACAAACCCTGGAACAAAAAACTTTTCTAGGGTTTGCAGCAGAGATTCCAGAAATGTGCTGGAAAATAAGGCAGAAGTTGGCAAACTTTTTCTGCAAAATACCTTAGAGTAAATATTTCAGACTATGAGGCCCATATACCGTCTCCTGTGTCTTCCTCATTGCTTTGCTTTCTTCACTCCATCTCAGCAGCACTTTAAAAAGCAGGCAGACACGGGCTGGATTTGGCCCACAGGCAGTAGTTTGCAATACCCCAGGAAGAGGGGATTGCTTGTTTTTTGAGGACACTTATAATTATGTGTGTTCTGTGTGTGTGTGTGTGTGTGTGTGTGTGTGTGTGTGTGTGTTGGAGGAGGAGGGGATTGGGATGATAGTCTTTGAAAACCTGGAAACTTTTTTTTTTTTAGCTTATGAAATATTTTACTCTTTTAGTGTTCAATTTAGATTCTTCTAGTGACCAAAACTAGCTACTTTAAATCCTTTTCATAATATACATGAGTAAATATATACTCATACATAAATGAGTTGAAATAACACATTAATAACCTTTTTAAATTGACATATCCATCTAGAAATGTATATTTATGAACACAGTTCTAATACCACAACCCAACAAAAATGGCAATAAAGCTATTTATGTTGATTGCCCTCCAAACTGTTTTCCTTTATATGTGTTCCTATTATATGTACACATCTATATACAAATGTTTACATGTGTACAGAGCTATACCTATAAATGTGAAAAAGTTTAGATAATTTTATATTTTAGAATCATTTCATCTATTTTCATTTAATATGTGTTTTTTTAATACTGAGTTTTTGTAAACATAATTTTACATTACCAGGCATAACCTTCTGTTTTAGAAAAAAAACCATCATGCATTTAATTTTCTTTCTACCAGGTTCTTTTTGTTGTCATATTTAACACAAGGAACAGCTTCATATTTGCAGTATTCTTGAATGAGAGCCAAAGATTTCACACATATGTAAGTAGTGAAAAGCATAAAACAACTACATTAGAGGTTCCTACAAATTTATCTGACTAAGCAAAAGGAGTATAAGAGTTCACTTTTTACTGGGAAGTAAATAATCTAGAAGAATATACGTGTCTATCTTACTCAGCAAGTGCTTTGTGATGTTGTTCACTGAGTTTATCATTCCATTCTCCAAATTCTCTTTCCCACTTGACTTAACCTCCCCATTCTCCAAGACCTCCTTATATTTCTACTGTACACAAGATGCATGGGAAAACCAGAACTTGACTGCTAAGTGCTCCTTTTTAAAGGAGTATTTTCTGTTAGCAATTCAAGCCAGAGTAGACCACAAATCTCAGATTACAGGGAACTAAAGATGATTTGAAACATAAAATTCAGCTTACTGGAAAAGGTGTAGTGTTTGCTTTTATATTGTCCAGGCTAGATGAATTAGTTTTGAGCTCTACAGATACAGATGCAGACATAGAAACTTCTATTAACAGAAAAGGTTTGCTATTAAGTGTTGGCAAGGAAAAGTTTCAATGAAAAATGCAATATTTTAACTACTTGGTGTTTGTTATGAAGGCTCAAGAGATAAGAGCAAGTCAAATTGCTCATATACCATAAAAAGTGCTGTGAAACATCAGTCTAATGTCTCACAACTACAACAATGAGAGGATCTGAATTTGAAATAGATGCAGTATTCTCTTTAGTTAAAAAAAGTTGTTCACCAGTAGCAAAAGGAAAGTGAGTATCCTCTTTAGGTAGGAACGATTGGCTAACTGATCACAGCCAGAGACCTAAAGGGGGCACCTGTGGAGCTCAGTTGGTTAAGGGTGGAACTTTTGATCTCACCTCAGGTCTTGATCCCAGGGTCTTGAGTTGGAGTCTTGTGTTGGGTTCCACACTGAGCATGGACCCTACATAAATAAAAAAAAAAAATACATAGAGCCTCCCCTGAATGATCAGATGGCTTGATTTAGAGGACCTTTTCAGGGATGACCCCATCTTCTGTCCAAAAAAATCCACTTTGCACAAAGTCAATTGCTAAGTGCTTTGGGACCCCAGAGGGAGAGAGGTGGTCCTTGAAGCCAAGTCTCTAATTCTTACTTAGCCTGCCATACTCCTCTTCCATTCTCCTTCCTCACTCCACTTTATTGTGTACAAAGCACTTCTGTAACATCAGTTTCTATCAACGAGGCTCAAAGAGAGTATGTAACTTATCCAGGGTCCTTCACCTAAAAAGTAGAACAATTGGACTCCAGATCTTAGATTTACTTTCAACAAACCCTGCTGTGTGGCAGGAATTGAAAAAAACTGGAATATTTCCTTGTCCAAAGAATCTCCTTCACGTGCATGTCATGATACCGTGCCATTCTTCCACAACAGTTTAATCAATGCTGATAATAAGAAAAAAGTTGAGAATTTGTGAACAATTCACAATGGTATTTTTATGTGCTATCTGTAGCTTTCTAATGTATAGGTAGAGATTCTTTCTAATTTAGTTTCTTCTTGAGATTCTTTCTTCTAATTTATAGTGTACAGAAAATGTGTGGCTCAGAGCAATTAAATAACTTGCCATAAGACCCATGGTTAGAAATGGTACACCTGGCAGGCAATTACACCCAGAGCTCTAGAAGCAGCTTTCTCTCTCACACTTTTTTTTCTAGGAATAACTGTTCAAATTTAAATTCCCCTCAAGGAGCAACATATTCACACCATCTACAGATACTGTTTTCCTGGCTGAAATTGCAAAGACATTTGACCATTAAATATTGATGGTAAATGGAAAGACAAACCTAGAAGTAGCAGTAGCAAATCTAAGTTGATGGTGGAAAGGATAGAGCTTGAAGAAGTGGTGGTGCATTTGGGGGAAGGAGGGCATTGATAACATTGCCAAAGGGCACAAGGATAGTATGTGTCCTAGGCAAGTTATGTAGCCTCTTTTGACATCATATTCTCCTCATTTGTAAACATAGAAATTCCTACCTTCTTGTGTTGTTGTGAAGAAAGGAAAAAAGAAGATTGTGGAGCACAAAACATAATCTTTGTTTACCTCAAAATTTTGCCTCCAGCCAGCCCTCTGTCTGTACATAATCTATTTTTCACTCTCTACTAAATCTTTGTTCTGAAAACAAAGCAAAACAAAATTGAAAACCTTTTCTTGGCCCCATTCCTCCATAGCTACTGAGCCATTTCTTTGTCCCTTTTACCAGGAAATCTCCTTAAAACAGTCATCCATTCTCCTGGTCTCCGATTCCTCCACTCCTATTCTTTCTTAAACCAGCTCCAGGCAGGTTTACATGCCATCACTTCGTTGAAACTGCAGTCTGGCTCAATCCAATGGCCAGTTCTCCATCATGATCGTGCCTGACCTACCAGTGACACAGTCAGCATTTCTTTCTTCTTGATTCATTTTTTACTTAGTTTATAAGACTTTCCAATCTCTTGGCTTTTTTTCCTACCCAACCGGCCACTGTTTCTCTATCTCTTTTGCTGGTCCCTCCTCTTCTTCCCAGACACCAAATTTTGGACCAGGGCATCAGTCATTTTTGCCCCTCTGTGTATTAAATCCATGGTGATCACGGATTTAAATGTCATTTTTATGATGACAATTTCAATTAGGTAAGCCCAGACCCAACTTTCTCCTAAGCCCCAGCTTCACTGAGCCAACTGCCATCTCCCCTTGGATGTGTAATTGGCTTTTCATGCTCAACCATCTCTAAAATTAAAATTTTGAAGCCACCCTCACCCCATCTGAAGAAATCAGCTTTATCTGCAGGCTTCCTCATCACAGGACATGGTAATTCATTTTTCTAATTGCTCAAAGCCAAAACTTTGGATCATCTTCACTCTTTACTGTCTCACACTTCACATCTGGTCCTTCAGGATATCCTGTCTCTAACCTGTGAGAGCATGTGACTCCTTCTCACTGCCTCTCCTGCTGCCATGCTGGTTTGAACTCCCTCATCAAGTTCATCATCAGAGCTTCCTGAATTCCACTCTTGATCCTTTGTGGGAGCCAGAGTGATCTGTTAAAATGTGAGGTTACACATCACTCCTTTCCTCAACTATTTGCTGTGTCTCTCCACTGCATGAAGAATAAAACCCAAAATCTGAAAGTGGTTTGCCCAGTGTCCTGTAGACCTTGATCCTTTGCGGTGACCATTTCCTGCTATTCTTTCCCTCCATCCCAGCCACACTACCCTCCTCTCTGTTTTTGGAAACCAGACGTACTCTACTTTTGGAGCTTTGCTATAGCTGTTCTTGTGCCTGGAACACTCTTCCCCCAGATGTGCATGTGGTCTCCCTTACCTCCTTCCAAGCTTCATGCCAATGTCACCTGCTTGATGAGAAAGACCATTCTATTTAATACCTCATACTACTATTCCCCATGGGCATTTTCATTCCTTCTTATACTGATCTACTTCTTTTATTCCCTATAACACTTACTGTCTTTTAAGCATTCTATATAATGTACTGATAAATTATGTTTACTTTGTATTTGTTTTCACCCACTAGAATGCAGGTTCCTTGAGGACAGAAATGTTTATCTATGTTGTCTCTGGTGCCTAGAACAGTGGCTCCACAAAACAGGCACTTAATAACAATTTTCCAAATGAGTGGTTGAGTGAATGAATTGAAAATGAACTGGATCTGATTCAAGAACAGGGAGGACACGTCCTCCACATCAGTCTGTGGAAAAGTTATACGTGGAAAGCAGAATCTACCAGCAACCACTCTCTCAGTCTGTCCCAAGGGAGAGGTGTGAGGTTTTCAAAGAAAAGTTTAGCTTATCAATTGTAATGAAAATGTATACTAGCCACCTGGAAAGAGAAATCAAAAGATATCACTTAATGCAGACTTTCATCCCTAGAAATGGAATTTGTTTAAGTTTAAACAACCATGTATGCATAATGATTACATAGTCAGTGAATCAACATTTGAATTCAAATTTTATTTATAAAAAAGTAGAGATCTGAGAGTCAGATTCTTGTTAAAAATTCCCTGTTTTCCAAAGTATATTCCTGGGAACCCCAAGTCTGGGAGACACTTAATAAAATAAGTGTCTCTGGGTCCAATAAGATAATAAAGTGACTCAGTGGAGTGTGACAGGTTGCTCATACTGGCTCATGCATGTGTGGGTACAGCACATGCAAGAAGTCCTTCTTTAGGTAAAGTCAGTTTCTATTTCAGAGAGAATTCAAAAGCTTCTCTAGCGTTGCAGAGACTGACCCTGTTTTGTTTTGTTTTGTTTTGTTTTCAAAACCTCAAAATAGGGGGGCCCGGCTAGCTCAGTTAGAGGAGCATGTGACTCAGGGTCTTAAGTCCAAGCCTATTTTTTTTTAAAAAAGCTTACTTAAATAACAATAAACACTAAAAGCAAAATAATTTCTATATACTAAGAAAACCAACAAATTTCAGAATAAAAGGAAGTATGTGAGCTCAGAGCAGAGAGAGGGCCAGGAAAGAGAGAACTCGCTTCAGACTCAACTTCTCTTGTCCCCCTAAAAGCATGTTCCTATTTGCTCATCGACTTCCTCCCACTGGTGTTTCAAATTCAATAGTACCTTGGACTTTTTTTCTTCTCCCTGAAAGAGTTCATAATTAAAGTCTCAGACACCTTTAATCCAAGCTTAGATCTTTTTTTTAAAGGTATACACAGCTCTTTTCAACCCCATATTGGTACTGTGAAATCTAGAGTACCAGGAACATTTACTCCATGGAAATAGGCAACTGGCAATAAACAGATGCTACAAATCAGACCTCATTATTACTGATCAGATTTAAATAAAATTTAAATAAGAGAGTTCAGGGACTCCTGGGCAGCTCAGGGGTTGAGCGGCTGCCTTGGACTTTGGGCATGATTCTAGATTGAGTCCTGCATTGGGCTCCCTGCAGGAGCCTGTTTCTCCCTTCTGTTTCTCTCTCTGTGTCATAAATAAATAAATAAATAGTCTGTTGTTAAACTTTTGCTCCCACACAAAATTCATATTTGCCTTTTAAAATCACAGAGCTGTCTGGGAAAAATCGATGTAATGTCTCCTAGTCTAACTGAATATGCATAACTGTGGAATCAGTTTTTATTTGTTTTCTTGGGGGGGTGGTTACCCAAGGAACACAGATTAATATTTTCATAGAACATATTTTATAAAATGCTCTGATAGTAGAAATTGCATGGAATTTTTGAGTGTGAAAAACCTAAGTTATCAAATATGTAACGTTGGGCAATGATACTAAAGAAATTTCCTCTTGTGAAAATGAGAATTAGCAACCAAAATCTTATTCCTCATCACACAAACAGACATATGAATTCAGAATGGAGAATAGGAAGTGCTGTGTATCACCGTTTTATTTGTAACAATGTCTTGAAAGATGTGTATGTATCCTAGACTTAGATTCATCATAAAATAGTTTGTGTGATTATTTTTAAAAAACACAAATCTTACCATATCATTTCAGTGTTTGTTTTGTTTGTTTGAGCCACCTTCTCCAGCACTCTTACTTTTTTTCCTGGTGAGTTTTCTTAGAGACAGGACTCATGGAAACATCTTTCAATTTTATTTCTTTGAGATAGGTTATTTTGTTCCAAATTCTAAGTAAGGACTTCGAGTCCAAGAAGCTTCAGGTATGAGTGAGCTGTCCTTACATCTGGTAGGTATTTTCTCCTAGAAAACAAAATGTTCTCCATACACTAAGTGGGTATTTCATAACACATTGTAAAATCTTCTTAGGTAAATAACTTGGTCTGTCTTATTTATTAGGAAGACCAAATGGGTAATTATAGAGGTTTCTAGGAAACGTCACTTCCCAAACAATCCCAGTACTGATCCCAGCTCAAGCAGTTGTTTCTTGCCAAAGTCAACTTGCCCCGTACCAAATGGTATCAAGCAACACTCCAATGACTTTCATCAGAATAATGTAGATATTCCAAATGATGTTTCAAAACAACTCTTAAAAAAATCCTTCTATGTGCAAATTGGAGACACAGTAGATTATGTAAGGAAAAAAAAGTGTTTTCTGGAACAGTATTTCCCGTGGGATTCTTAGGACACATCTTGATTGCAACCTGCCATGTGATTTTCCATGAGCATCACTCTCCAGATTGTGGGGAGGCTGAGTGAGCGGGGCAAGTCATCAAACAAAGTCAAACACATGCAAATGGAAGAACTCCTTGGCACTAGTCACAGAACTCTTACAGAAACCTAAGAGCGCCTGAGTGGCTCAGTCAGTTAAGCGTCTGTCTTCCACTCAGGTCATAATCTCAGAGTCCTGGGGTCACACCCCACATTGGGCTCCCAGCTCAGCGGGAAGTCTGCTTCTCCCTCTCTCTGTGTGTCTGTCTCAAATAAATAAATAAAACCTTAAAAAAAAAGAAGAAGAAACTGAGACTGAGATCCAGATGTGTAGAAAATTCTAGCCATCGATGATCACCTAAAAGACCTTCCTTCTGATCTTCAGTTGAGTCATGAAAGAGTAATATTCAGGAACACAAAATAGTCAGCTTTAGCTATCATGTAGATTGCAAAGATTTTGCTTTCCTGTTATCTCTTGGTATGTGTGACCTTTATGATTTCTTCAATGTGTGTGTACACTTTCTGTGCAGAGGAAACAAGCACATTCAAGAGGAATCACCAGCAAAAGGCCTTCCAGGACCACCAGGTATACTTTTACTACATTGTGCTGATTTTGCCACAGCCAAAATTCTTATATACTGAAACAGTCATTTTCAGTTCTGCTTAATGCAAAAGCAAAAGCCTTTGCCAAGAAGAGATTATAGCTGGAACACAGACATTAATAAGTATGTAGCTAACAACAACAGAAATTAAGCTGTTCTAAAATAACAAATACATTAATGAATTAAATAAAATAAAAGCTAATCTGTTCTTTCTTCCATGTATCCTTGCTAGTATTCGCCAGTGTTGCCATGAAAGACTGTTAGTTTTTTAAGTGAAAGAAATATTTTAGTTCCTTTTTTCAATTATTAGTAAAAATGAGTGGTTTTCCACAATTGCGAATGAGTTATAGTTCCACCCTTAAAAATTTTTTGTGTCTTTTGCATATTTTAATTGTATTTTCATCAATATTTCTTATATACTTTATGTGAGCTCTTTATAAAATAAAGTGATGATTTAGTTATCGAATATCTGAATATGAAATACCCCTGAATTTTTATTATTTTTTTTGTACAAAGAGAAGCTTAACATTTCTATATTGTCAGATCTATCACACTTTTCCTTTCTAACGTTTCCTTCCACACCTAACCTTGTACATTTTTTTTCCTGCTTTGGAATTCACTAAACAGATACTCTGATGTTCTAGTTTTCTAAGGTTTAGCTTGTATTTAATTGCTTACTACATCTGGAATTTATTCTAATCCATTGTGTGAGTTAGGATCTCAACTGATTTTTTTAAGACTTTATTTATTAAAGAAAGAGAGAGTGGCAGGGAGGGGCAGAGGGAGAGGGAGAAGCAGTCTCAGACTCTCCACTGAGTAGGGAGCCCAATGTGGGACTCAATCCCAGGACCCCAGGGTCATGACCTGAGCAAAAGACAAACACTTAACTGACTGAGCCCCCCAAACCCCTCCATCAACTGGCATTTTTTAAAGATTTTATTTATTTATTCATGCGAGACACACAGAGAGAGGCAGAGACATAGAGGGAGAAGCAGGATCCCCAAAGGGAGCCCAACGTGGGACTCAATCCCTGGACTAGGATCATATGAGCCAGAGACAAATGCCCCACTCCTGAGCCACCAAGGTATCCCTCAACTGGCATTAAAAAAAAAAACAAATTAACTATCCCAATATTTACCAAATAATCTTTTCTCTCCCCATTGATCTGTGAACCTTAGCAAGATGGATTGCATAGGGCAGGAATGTGCATTTGAGAACTTGACAGGCTTAGGTCGGGCTCTCAGCTACTTTATAACCAAGTGGTCTTGGGCGAGTCCCTTTATCCTTCTGGATTCAATTTGCTCATCTGTGAAGTAAGGATAATAATGTCTAACTGCCCATATCATCATGAGGATGAAGTCAGAAAAGACAGGTAAAGTGTGGAACCCAGTCCTTGTGACATAATCAGAGCCAACTGAAAATGTTAATAATATTCCTGCTGCCTCATTGAGAAAGGCAAAATTCTTACCCTAGCCCTGCACAGCCTTTGCCTTACTCTTCCCCACTATGGTCACTTTCTGACCTCATCTTTTCCCCCTAGCTCATCCTATTCCCACTGCACTAGTGTCCCGGCTGGCTCTGAATCAGCTAAGCTCACTCCTGCCTCATATGTTTACTCTTCATCTTCTGTCTCCCTGGATGTTTTCCCAGACTCACCCCCAGCTTGCTCCCTCACCTCTCGAAAGTCTGCTCAGCTGACACCTGCTCATGGAGGATTTCCCTGAGCACCCCATTTAAGATCGGGCCTGCTCTCCAGCTCTCCTTCTCATCCTTGTTTACTTTTCTTCACAGACTTGCCATCCTAATATATTTTATGTATTTGCTTATTGTCTGTGTCCGCTCTCCACCTTGCACCAAGAAAAAAGCTCCATGGGGTCAGGATTTTCCAGCTGTATTTTTTTTATTAGTGTATCCCCAGTGCTGGCAATAGTGTTTGGCACAGGGCATGTACGCCAAAAATTACTGCCGAATGAACCAATTGGACTTTTTTCCAATAGGCTATCTGCTTCAACTAAGGATGGGAGGGATTATCATACTGACAATAAAAGAAGTGGGGGAAAAGGAGCAACAGAAAGAGGAGCAGCTCATACCTTCTTCAGGGCGACGTTTTATTGGAAGCATCTGTTCAGAAGCTCAGGCTACGAAGTGTGGCCCTACTCTCATACCTGCCTATGCAGATTTGCTTGCTTGGAGGTGCCTGGGTGGCTCAGTGTTAAGCATCTGCCTTCTACTCAGGTCATGATCTTGGGGTCCTGGGATCAAGCCCTGCTTCGGGTTCCCCACTCAATGAGAAGTCTACTTCTCCCTTTCCCTGTACCCCTCCCCTTGCTTGTGCTCTCACTCTCTCTCATAAATATGTTGTAGATAGATAGATAGATAGATAGATAGATAGATAGATAGATAGATACAGATTTGCTTGGGTACCTGCCCTCTGAGGAAGGGGACTCTTGAGAACCAAATGACCAAACTTGAGCTGATGAAGAAGGAGCAAAAGGGGAAGGAATGGCCCTTCAGTGAGTGGGCACCATCTCTGAGTCTGAAGTGTTTGGGAGACCAACTGAGTAACATGCATGCTTAGTTCATACGTGAGCAGTAAAGTATTAATCTTGGGTTGTTAAATGCCCGAAGACTGAAAAATCTGTGACTTAGTACTCAGCCATCCAACGTGACATAGTTCTAAAACATTGTTTAAAACAAACTCGATTCTTAGGTCTTCCCTATCTTCTCTGCACTGAAAAACAAAACAAAGCATTCAAAAACTGCAAGTTGCACAATCTTTTTGATGTCATCATTTCGTGATGCTCTCTGTACAACTATTGGGAAAATTAGATTTACTTTTAGTTTTCTGCTTATGCAATAAGATAGAAACTCCAGAGATGTCTTGGCACTTCATTCTAATGTCCTTCCTCTTTACTTTCTTGCGTTTACTTGACAGAATTGTAGTAATTTCCTAAACTGTATGAGCTATACTACCAAAATCCTTTCAAATAAACTGTTCTTACTCCAACAATGGACATGGGTTTCCTAAGGTCAGCACCAAGGGACTGTTTTCCCCTGTCTTTGACCTAACTTTTTCCAAGCCTACATAATCTTCTTTAATATGTCCCATTTCCATTCCCATTCCCAAATGATTCTGAATGGAACTCCTTCATTTTCTTCCAGCTTGCCTTGTCCTTGGGGGACTAGAAAAGCCTTAACTTTATGAAGAGCAGAGAGGGGGAGGAGCTGGCTTGTTGAAGCTACAGCTGTTTCATAACCCTCTTGCACCTGATGTAGAGCCTTCCCACCAGACAGCATTTTCTGTTGCCTTGATAACCTCCTGACTCAGGGCTACTAGCAACTCCCAGAAGTCCTCAAGTAGTTGAAGCCAATGTAATCATTATCAGGATGTCCTCTTGGCCCATGTTTACTATGAGGCACCCAACCACAATGAGTTTTTGGATGAAGGTGAGACAACCAGTGATTGCTTGCCCATGCATGAAGAGGCAGGCATCTCGAAATCAGAATGCCTTGCTTGGTACAACCATGGATGACTCAGATGGGTTGGATCTGGGGACAATGCTTGTTAAGATTTTATAAACCAGCCAGCAGCATGGTGCTCATGTTACTAAGAAGTTCTCCGTGTCATATTGATTAATGCAAGTTCACTACGTTCTCTAAAAACAGTAACACGACGTAACTAAGTTTTTGTTCCATCAGTGTCCACATTGCGTGCCTGGGTTTTTATAATTTAGGTCTTGTCTCTGTCTTTGGCTCCTCATTGTTCAGAGCAAAAGAGATATTTATTCATATAACCAGTCAACAGACATTTCCCAGGTCTCATGGTGTTTGACTGCCCTTCTCAGTTCTGTGGTGGTTGTTGCGAAGGACATCAAAGAATTACAAAATATTGTCTTGGGGTTAGGAAGGCTGTACCAAATTATTCACATCAGGATGATGAATTAGTAGTGGCAAAGTAGCCCCAAGGTCTATTTGTATATTAATTTGCATGGAAGGGAAGAGCCTTTGAGGAGATTTACACACAAAAAAATTGGAGTTAGAGGCGAGGAAGAGCATTTGCGTCTCTCTCAGCCTGGTCCATGGATTAGGTGGGAGCTTTCTCACAAGAGGGACTGAAGACAGAAACTAAAAGAGGTCATTGAGAGATACAGGTCATTGTGCAGAAATGATCTGAGACCTCGTGACAAACGACAGCACACGATGAGGACAGGGATAAAATGAGAAGAGGAACACTCTCCTCATATAGGAGCGGGACAGTAAGAGCACAGTGTGGGTGCCCACAGGCCTGTGACTAGAGGCACCTGGGATTTATACTCTGGCAGTGGATCCAGGTCTAATGGGTTCTGGAAGCAGTAGGCGTCATGTGGGCCAATGTGGAAAAACAGAAGAGGACCCTTGGTAACCACACATGAGAACCACAAGGGAATCCCAAGAATAGGTGGGAGAGATTTAGGGTGGCAGGTGAGGGACCTCACTAGGCAAGTAGGGGCAGTGAGCCAGTAAATTTTACCTATTACTCAGCTTTGGCTTAATTGTACCCACACGTTGGAGATAGTTTTCCTGATCTGATTTTTGGAGTCTCTCCAACATTTATGAAGTGAATGTTGGTGAGGCAGTTCCTTCCAGGACATGGCTAGTCAGAGAGGGAGCAGACTGAGTGGGAAGAGAGAAGAGGCTCGGAGCCCAGGTCAGTCCTAAGAAGGGAGGTGAATGATTTTCCATTTCTCTTACCCTCATCAGAAGATTTTGATTACTAAAATGACTTCACAAGGTTATAAACCCTGAACTGATAGAAAAAAGGAGCAGAGAAAACATTCTAATGGAGGTGAAGTAACATTAGTCAAGTGGAATATTGCTCCCACATGAAACACCATATTTACTTGGAGGGGAGCGCTCCAATTGACCACACACATTGCTGCTGATTTTTGCCTCTCTCTCCTGCTGGCTCCATAAGGCAGAGGTGACCTGGTTGATTGCTGTGTGAGCGAGGCAAGTAATGACATGGAGACTCAGTTAATACTTGCTGCTCTTAATTATTAACAGCTGGTTATGAGCATGCTTCTTCTAATCAAGTGATCACCAAGTGAAGAAAGATTTCACCTGCTTAAATAAGTCTTGCAATCTGTACTCTTTTCTCTTTTATTATGTGGCATTTGATCCAAATCCTCCTTATGTGAATATGATGATCAGAAACCTGAAAAAAAAAAAAGATCTGGAACTAGTCTTTTATTGATTGTGACTTCCACAAGCTTGAAAATGCCTGGAATTGTCTTTCCCTGGCATGTCACTTGCTTTTGGAAAATTTGCCATAAGATTAAAGCCAATGGGCAAGAAAGAACTTTTACAAGTTATATCATCCCTTGCTTCCTTCTATTACCTCCAGTTATAACTGGTTTTATAGATATTTCATTACAGAGTTTTAGGGATAAAAATCAATTGTTAAATCGATATATCCATTCTTCTCTGAAAAAAGGATTTGAAATACAATAATAGATCTCATTTACAGGTAAGATCTCAGAGGAAATATTTTATGTCTGGTTCATTATTAAGAGTACCTATTCAAAATGAAATCATTTTACATATTCCATGTGTCAAAAACCATGTGTCAGAAGGATCTAAGATTTGACCTTATTTAGAAGCTAACAAATTAGCCTGCCATCGTTTTGTAGATGCTGGCCCCAGACATGAGACTCCTGAGTCACAGACAAAGAACTTTTGGCTCGCAGCAATAGCAATAAGCCAAGTATTAACATTCTCTTGTTCCATTCCACAGCCCCAATTACATAGCACAATTCAAAGGGAGCCAGGTGACATCTGTACACACAGTGGGTTGCATTACAAGATAGGAACCATAAGCTCAGGGAACCAGAATCTCTTACTGTAAGCCTGCCTGTCCTTTGCTCTGGAGAGAGACACTCTTTCTATCTTCAAAGGCAGTTCACCACACAAAAAGCTCTGAAAAGGTAACTCAGAACAAAGACAGTCAATACCTCTGCTTACAAAATGTGCAGAATAAGCTATTCATTGAGAATTGTCCCGAGCCATATACACACATTTTAAAAGTGAATGTCTTTGTCAGGTCAAATTATAGAAATGAAATGTAAGAGGCCCCCTAAAGTAATTTTTAATTATGAGTTCATAATTCAATTGTGAATTTTACTTTGTAATACGTAATCTTAATGTATATGACATTCGTAGGATTCACTTCCCAGTTAATGTTTTCATAATATAAACATATAGTGATAAAAATAGTATTAAAATATAATATTAAAAATAATATAAGGAGAAGTTACTTTTTTCTAAAGTGACATTTCTCTTTGAATTGAGGTGATTGAAAGAGTTAGCTATCAAGTAGAAGACCAACGAGAGGAGATCTTTGCAAAATTTATTCCATTACAAGAATCTGGAAGAGAAATAAAATTTTTCTCTTAAAAGTATTCATTGGAATGGAAATATTCCAGTATAAATGAATAATCAAAAGGAAGGTTATTTGTTCTCCTTACTGGGAAGGAAGCTCTTGAGCTTGGCATTAAACAACTGGGGGATACAGCTAGATGGCAGGAGGTAGTCCAAAGTCTGTAAGATGGCAAAGGTGACCTGAGGATTGCCGGATTCAAAAAGAACTTGGTCCAGTTCAGATCTTTCCAGTAACAGGTAAGTACTAGTTGACTAGTTTGGAGTTTTTTTGTTTTTTGTTTTGTTTTTGTTTTTAACTACCAGAAATACTTGATTGCTGAAATGCAAGTTCTTATCCTCTCTTTCACTTTTCTTATTCATTATAATTTCCCCATTCCAACCCAGGAAAGATAATAATTCTATAAGCCACAGATATATTTAATTTATTCAGATGCCAAAAGCTTCAGAATAATTGCTTCCACCTTCCAGAACTTGATAGAACTTTAAAGACTGACTAGTTTATTGAAAGTAAGTCTGAACTTAATTTCTTCCATTTGCTTACTGAGATAAATACACATCTCCTTGGCTGCCTACTCTGCCTTCCTATGCTACTGTTCCCCCAACCATGAACCAGAGATCATAACAGTTTTTACCTGAGGAGTTTGTTATGAAGGCTACATGATTTAATATGTGTAACAGCTTTAGAACAGTGCCTGATACATAGGAAGCACCTTATAAATGCTTATTATTATTATATCAAAAACAGCATTTTTTTTCTTTTTTTTTTTCAGATCAGAGTGACTGAGGTCTTGGCAAAGCTAAAAATGTTTATATCCGCACAACTTCTATGAGCACACTATCAGGCACTTGGTAAGGATTCAGTTACCATATATTGAATGGATGGCTGTAATATATGACTACATAGACCAATGATGCTTACACTTATCTCTTTATTCTCATTCTATTACAGAATCTAATCATTATATTTAAAATTATGTGAAAGGGAGCTAGAGAATAATCCCGAGCCTAAACCAGCACCTGTGGGAATGCGCTGTGCTCCTGTTTTTGTCAACAATTAATGTCCTCCCTCCTTCCCAGTCTGATGGAATTTTGGTGGAGGCCTGTATGCTTCTTTCTTTCTTGTGGTATTGAACTGTCATGGCAGCCATCGGGACAGAACAAGACAGATCTATGCCCTAAACTCTAATGTGTAATTAAAGTGAAAAGTAAAATGTACCCAGTCACATCCTCTGAGATTATGCGGGCTGAAAACTAAAATCATATGCAATTCAGAGTCATGGCATTCTGTCCATATCTTAATCCACAGATTTTACCCTCCATCACCTTTGGGTGAAATCTATTTGTAGTGGCATTTGGTCAGAAAGCTCTTGAGCAGAAAAGACTGTCTCTAGGGTGTGTTTTATTTTTAATTCCACATAATTACTCAAGTTGTTCTATTTCACTGCCTGATTGAGTGTAGACTGAGGTAACCTGACAGATATTTTCCAACATGTCTTGGCAATTGCCTGGTGCCCCACCAAAGGCTTTGCTAGGAAGGAAAAACCAAGTATAATTTGGTCCCATTTGGAGGGCTCTCGGTTTTGGGAACTGCAGTGGTGGCAGATGCTCCTAGGCATCAAAGACTATATGAGTAAGAGGGTGGGTGGAGCCTCAGCACATATTACAAATCTCAAAGAAATTTTCACAGCTAGAGCAACCCTACTGTTTCTGTTGGAATGTGGAGGAATCATTTTCTTCTTAAGAAAAATAAACTCGTTGGAAAAAGCTAGCTCCTGATACTGACTTGGAAGGAAGGAGCACAAAGTCTGTAGTTTGGGTTTATTTGAGTACCAGAAAGCCTCCACCACAGAGTAAATAGAAGAAAGCCTTTTAAAGGAGACTAGAATGTGCTAAATTGTCTCTTTCCCTCCTCCTCTAAATTCATATGTTGAAACCCTAATCCTAAGTGGCTCAGAATGTGACCATATTTGGAAATAGGGTCTTTACAGTGTAATTAAGGTAAAATGAGGTCATCAGGGTGGGCCCTAATCCAATATGACTAGTGCCCTTATAAGAAGAGGGAATTTAGACACAACATGTGAGGAAGGACGATGAGAAAACACAGAGAAAAGACAGGCATCCGCAAGACAAGCAGAGCAGCCTCAGATGAAACCAGGTCTGCCAACACCTTCATCTCAACTTCCAGCTTCCGTAACCAAGAAAATACATTTCTGCTGTTGGAGCACCTTAGTTGGTAGTAATTACTGACAGCAGCTGTAGTAAACTAATATAGAGATGGAAGACCAAAGTCACTGCAGACAAGCAGTGACTCAAACTTCCATGGTCCATACAGTCACAAGGGTCATGAGGAGGGTGGAAAGTTTTGCTAAAAATGAGTAGTTCAGTGTTTTCACACTCAAGTCCTGTTATGGAATTTTGCAATTTTTCTGAATAGAAATTCTGTAAAGAACCTTCTTGAATCTTGATTTACTCATTTTTAAAATCAACTGTAAGATCCTTGCAGCAACCACAGGGACTTTTATGTCATTTTGTTTTGTTTTGATTTGTTTTGTTTTACCTGGATCCAGCCCCACTAGAGAAAAAAAAAGAAATTAAATGAATGAATCAGTGACTAGAAAAAGAGAGCAAAGGAGTTCTCCCTCTTCAAGGCGCTTACAACAGTTTGGGGGGAGATACGTTGCATAGACAAAGAAATACAACCAGGGAGGTGCCTGGGTGGCTCAGTTGGTTAAGCATCTGCCTTTGGATCAGGTCATGATCTCGGGGATCTGGGATCAAGTCCCAAGTCAAGCTTCCTGCTCAATGGGGAGTCTACTCCCTTTTCCCATCTGCTCATGCTCTCTGTCGCTATCTCTCTCACTCCCTCTCCCAAATAAATAAATAAAATCTTTTTAAAAAGGAGAGGGAGGAAAAAAAAAGGAAGGAAAGAAGAAAGAAAGAAAAAGAAAGAAAGAAAGAAAGAAAGAAAGAAAAAGAAAGGAAGGAAGGAAGGAAGGAAGGAAGGAAGGAAGGAAGGAAGGAAGGAAACCAGGAGGCAGATAAGTGAAGAGTACTCAACATAGTGTGGACTCTGAAGTTCCGAGAAGGAGAGATCTGGAATGATGATGGAAGCCTTCAAGAAGGATGTGAAATTGACTTACTCTTTGAAAGCTGAGTGGAGACTGGATACAAAAAAAATCCCCAGATACATCTCAGGTAAAAGTAAAGAAGTAGACAATGCAATGTATGTCTCTGGGACAAAAAGAGGAACAGTTTGCCCATGTGGAGCTTTCTTCACACTGGAGAGACCACTTTTGGGCGTTCGTGTTAGAGGATAGTTTGTCATGAGCCATGGCCTTAAAAAAAAAAAAAGAAACAATAAGGTAATTTGACTAGATGTTGGAGGCAGAAGGAATTGTCCAACTATTAAAATAAATTGAGAATATTATAAATTTTATTATGGCAGGTGAATGTTTCATCTTTCTGACCTAGAAAACTGTTCTATCCCAGGCCACTGACACCTTAGGGAGTGCATTACAATGACCTATGCTCCATGCAAGAAGAAAAGATTTGCCAAAGAAGTGAATGAACAAACATGACTCCAAAACGAATGCTTCCAGAGCTTTAAAATACCAGTTCCATTCCAATAGTATTCTGATGATGAATCTCTGTAATCTTGTCATCAAAATAGAAATCTGGAGGACTGCCACTTGGCACTGCCCTTAGGCCTATTTAATCCTTTCTATATGTCTTTGAAAGCAATGACTATGTTTTACAAATTAAGCTTTTAATTCAGATCGACCTTTACAATAGCAATCCAAATGATTACATTTTATTACACTGTCAATCTTCTATGAATTCAATCAACAGAAAGTTATTGAACTTCTACCATGCACAGAATCAGCTTCAGGGAAGAATTAACCCTAAAATAATTGTTGATGATGCAGTGTGATGTCTGTATATTCTGTTAATGCCATGGAGGGCTCCAAAATGCTTTACTCAAATTGAGGTAGGAACTGGTGGGGAAGTTTGGGTTTTGAAGATGGTGAAAAAGATCAAGTCATAGATTTATTGAGGAAGATGTTACATAGAGAAAGCTGTTAGCTCTGCTACTCATTAGCATCTTTACCAATGAGGAGTGAGAAGGGAGAGTGAAGGTAAAATCTGAATTCATTACGTGTGGCTCCTCATTAACCAATTGGCCTAGAGCTTCATGAGTATGGCTGTTGAAGGAAGTTTTGTTGGGAAAAGCATAGGGTTGGGAGAGAAAAATCTGCATTAAAGGAAGGGCAGAAGCTCATGATCTAGAGATTGGCTTTATTTTTAAGGGTAATGGGGAGCCATTGGTGTCTTAGAATAAGGTTCTAATAAGATGTGAATTACATTTGGTGAATGTAGTCATCTTCACAATGCATCTTAACTAAAGAAGCAAGAAGGCAGGCTAGGTGAGATTTGGATCATTTGAATGAGAGGTGATTATAAACTATTGCTAAAGAGAGTGGTGATGGGGAAGAAGGTAAGACTATTGACAATGTTGACATGAAGAACAGAACAACAAAATGTGGAGAAAAGTAAAATAAGGAGACCAAGGTGGCTGAAAGCTGGTAGACATGAAGCATAGAGAGGCTGCCCATAGAACAAGCTGTTTCAAAGGTCACTTGGGACAATTTCCAAGGAATGAGATGAGAAACACGATCAGCTAGTGGCATATGTATTGTTGCCCATGTCTTTTTTTAATGATTTATTTATGTTTTTATTCATGAGAGACACAGAGAGAGAGACATAGGCAGAGGGAGAAGCAGGCTTCCTGTGGGAGGACCCCTGATCATGACCTGAGCCAAAGGCAGACGCTGAACCACTGAGCCACCCAGGTGCCCCCGTTGCCCATGTATTACAATGGTTGAGGAAATTGACGTGTGTCTTGGACAAATGCATAAATTAATCAGTGCCTAAAGTCCCTGACTTCTCACATGCTGACAAAGATGCTAATGAGCCACAGAACTGTCACTAAACATCATCCTGAATAGCTATGGCTTTATGTCCCACAGTCTTCAAAATCCAAATCTCTCTACCATGTCCCATCTCAAGTTGAGTAAAATTATACACTTCCTTTGTGTTCATGAGGGTTTACACTGCCCATGGTGCATGGTTTGAAGTCATGCCACCAGATTAGGCACCAAGTGAGCTATTTTTTAAAGAATAATAATAATAATAATAACAGTAATGAAAATATAGGCTTAAAGAGGAATATACCAACTTGGGAATATATTCCCTCAACCTTTCACAGCCAAACAAGAGTTCTGAGAATTCCTTTTCTCTGAAGAGTTAAGTTCTATGAGGTGAGAGATGCAGTAGAAAAAAGGAGATGTACAATTAGATACAGAACAGCTGGCTAGTCGTTTGTAGGTCTAAGATCTTAGGAAAGTGACACAGATTTGGATTCTGCAAAATGAGATTCTACCATGAGTCTTCTTGGAAATTTCTTTCTATGGTCTATGCTGTAAATGACAGCCGTCATTACTGATCTTGTCATTGTTGGTGTTGTTCCTCTGATGATGTCATCGCCTTGCCATAAACACAGGTTCTGTGACTTTTCTTGGCTGTTTCTTTCTGAGTTTCTTTCTTTCTTTCTGAGTTGGGAGAACATAAAGTCTTGGGCTTATCTAGGAATGTGGCCTTTTCCTGACTAACTTCAGGTCATTTTATTTTTACAGAAGATCAAGAAAGGAACAGATTTATTTTGGTGAAAGTGCTTCACAAACTACAAAATACTCTAAATGACAGCCGTCTTATAGAAAAATTCTGAGCATGCAGATCTTCAGATGGAAAGACACGGATGGTGTTGTTGAGTGGTGTTTAACCCACAGAACTTCATAATGATCAATAATGACAGGCTGTGATAAAAACAGACTTGGGCTTCCCATGTGTTTTATGGATTTGGACTGAAACCAGGAAGCATCTTTCTCAGATTAGGGAGTCCCATGTGAGTTCTTAGGCTCTTTTTCTTAATGCTGTATTTCAACCTTCCAATTTGGTCATCAAGCCATATGCCACCTATGGACAGCAGTTCTCCTTTCAGATAAGTGGTCTCCAAGATGTTATTTGGGGCAGAAGACCATATTCTGGGTTATAGGTCTGCTGTCTGCTGTCTGTAGGAGTCCTATCTGTGCTCCAGTGTGCTGGCCTCACCTCACTTCTATGACCAAATCTGGGTTCATAGCTGAAGTGCATGCTTCCTAGAGAGGAGTTGTGGGTGCACTTCCAGTTCTCTCAGGGACTTTGTGACCTTGGGCAAGCTGCAGAAATACTTTGTGCCTTAGAGACAAGTTACTCCCCTTACCTCCCTCTGACAGGTGCTGTCAGAATTAGAAAGCTCTGGAAGATTCTGAAAACGCAAACCTAAAATAATCATTATAATTAATAATAGTAATTAACTTTCATCATAGGTGAGTCATCTACACCTTCAAGTTTCAGCTATAATTTGTTTCAAAGTTACCCCTTAGCATTTCCTTACTTACTGGGCTCATTCATCATAAAAGCTAAATTATATTTTCTTTTTATTTTTTCCACCTTTATGGAATCGTAATTGACCAACAAACATTGTATATATTTAAGGTGTACACTGCTATATGTATGCATTGTGAAATAACTATAATCAAGATAATCAAGCTAATTAACAAGCAAACCCACAGCCTCACATAGTTACCTTTTGTGTGTGTGTGTGTGTGTGTGTGTGTGTGTGTGTGTGCGTGCGTATGGTGAGAACACTTAGGATCTACTCTCTTAGCAAATTTCAAGTATACAATACAGTATTGTTGACCATAGTCACCAGGCTGTACATCAAGTCTCCAAAACTCATTGGTCTTGCATAGCTGAAACTTTGTACCTACCCTATGACCACCATCTTCCCATTTCTTCCATTCTCCAGCCCCTGGCAACCACCATTCTGGGATACACTTTAAGGAAAATATTCTTAGCTTTTGAAGAGAACAAAGAGAAGTTTTCCTATCTCATACTTAATGCATGTGGATGGCTGCTATTGGCAAAGTAATTTTTTTTCTTTAAACCACAATGAAAAAAAAAGGGAGGTAAATGTTTTTTAAAGTAATCTAGAATTCTGTATCTGTAATTATGTCAATACTGATATTTTTGCTTTTAAATTCCTTCAGTGCTCAACAGGCCAGCTTATCTCTGTGAAATGTTTCCTTCTTCCTTTGTCCAATAACAAATGGATAGGAAGTTCAAACATTTATACTTTTTCTTTGAAGCAATTGCTCTAAATCGGTAATGCTGTTCCATCAGCTACAATTTTTATTTCCCTCTGATAAAGTTTTAGGTCTGTGCTCATGAACAAGATATATAACTGTCAATAACCATCTTTTCAGCAGATAGAGTGAGTTTATTAAACAGAACGAGCTGCTCTCCTGGTCTTTCTTCCTGCGACGAATTGCCCAATTATTTCACATTCTTTGAGTGTAAAATAAACACATAAAGTCTGTAGAGATACTGCTGCGGTTATTTATTTTTCAAATGTAATAAGAAAGTAGGGGGGAGGATGACCTTTTCTTAGGACAGGAAACAAAATTAGACCTGACAGTGATACATTATCAATTTTCACAACTATGAAAATATTCCAGAAAGCAAGCAGTTCTCTGTGCACTCAGGTGACTGGCCAAGCTGGCCTGTGGAGTCATAATACCCAAGTCTTTTAAGTTAGTGTTAGTTAATTTTCCTTTTACTTGCAGGGTTTCATTTACTCTGGTAAGCCTCATAACCATGCATAATTATGTCCGCTTTCTTCCTCATCAAATCCCACTACCTCTCCCAGGCCAAAAGGAGCACATGATTCTCTTCTTAATGAAGGTAAAAAAAGAGCATGTGGACTCTGAAAACAGGTTAAGCTGAGGGACATGCCATGGTAAATTTGCTTTGTGAAGCTGAGTCAAATAACTAAGATCTTCTTATTATTTCCATTTCTCAAACAAAAGCCACCAAAACAGCTTTTCTTGCCCAACAGTGTTATGACCATGAAAATACATGGTCAAGTTAAAAGACAACTACATGTATGTATACATACCACCCCCACCCCCAACCCTGCAGAAAGAAAATCTGTCAACCATGCAGGTAGAAACATAGAGCTTTCAGAATCTTATTTTTCTCTAATCACGAACTTGTATTTTGTTTAAGTGGATGGGCTCTCAGCCCGAAGCATAATAACCATATGTACATGGTGGTCAAGGGCAGCAACAGTTGAAGATTCAGAAGCATAAGGTTATCTAGAGTTGAAGAAAAATATTTCTAGACCTCGTACAGACATGGCAAATTCTGGCAGGGGGAGAAAGTAATAAAGTGAGCCAGGCAATGCATACACACAGCTCTCCTCTGAGAGCTTAGAGGAATGGAGATCATTTTTTTTATATATATCTGTCCTCAATAATACCCTCTCATTTTCATCTCCACAGCTGCCTGAGCTTGAATCATTGTTTGGTTTGTGTTAAAGGGGACAGATGCTGGGGAGAGGACTGGTCCCGATTTCCAAATTTGTAAAACCTGCAACACCTGGAGAGTTCTGGCGAGGGAGCTACAGTGACTGGATTCACTCTTGTCCTCTCTCTGGGTGGTGGTTTGATAAGAAGAAGCTACAGCCCTGACATCATCATCATCATCATCATCATCATCATCATCATCTCTCTCTCACTCAAGACTTTATTTATTTATTCTTGGGAGACACAGAGAGAGAGGCAGAGACATAGGCAGAGCCCAATGCGGGACTCAATCCAGGGGTCCTGGGATCATGCCCTGAGCTGAAGGCAGATGCTCAACTGCTGAGCCACCCAGACGTCCCTTGTTACTCTATTTTTGAGGAGCTTCAGCAGAAAGCAATCTGCTCCTCGTATTCAAGCTTCATGAGCATTGGTTTGGAACAAAGGAAACTGGTAAAAGAGAGAAGTGTGAGACATTGCATAATGTTAGAGCCAAAGCCTATGAAGCCAAGATATGTATATACTAGCAGTGGGATATTCAGGATGAAGGTTTGGGTTGTCACGGCCCGGGTGTCAGATCTCAATGTTGGTCCTTGTCCTTCAGGCTGCCATCCAGGCTGAAGACAGCTCTGGGATAAGCCACAAGAAACATGCCCTGGTCAAAACTGGTCCAGATCCACTATTATATATTTCCAACCCATCCCTATCTTGAAGCTCTTTTCTGGGTGGTATCAGCCATCGCAGGAATCAGGCTCATATTTTGAGGATTAAGCTTTCATGCTTTTCAAGTCCAGATAACACATTTTCCTGTATTAATAAATACAACTGAGAATTCTACAGGTTTTCCTCATTGTTAGCTCCCTCTCCAACCCATTTCTTGTCTTATAATCACATTATTACCAGGCCAGGATTCTAGATCATTTCAGATATGAGACATGTTTTCTGATATGATGAATAGAATTCTAGCTTCTCTTTGGGAGTAGATTTACACATTTTATTAGAAAGTCTGCTTTCTGATTGTGCATTTGTGTCTGTGCTTCAGATTTCAAGGTTGTGGCTGCTTTTCTCCTTTCCAAGTGAAGTTTTTCTGGTTGCTCAAACAGCCTTATATCCTTTCCTAAAAATTTTAATGCATAAATTTCTGTCTGTTGCTATCATGAGTAAACCACTCTCCTCCTCCCTCTGAGCTATGCTCTTCATCTGTCAGTCATTGCAAATCATCACATGAGACATGGTAAAACCAAGACAAAATATCCTAATGTTAGGCCCTGTGGTTCACCTTCTCCCTCAAGGCTTTTTTTGTTTTTCTTTCATTTTTGGTCTTGGATAAAGCATTTGAGAAATTCTTGATGTGAGCATAAATTTTATTGTGGTTAGGACTTGATCTTTTCTGGGAACAAAACAGCCAATAAAGATTCACCAAAATGTTTCAGTCAGAAAGCAACAATGCGTTTTCCAGTTCTCAAGCAACTAAGTCCTTTGCACTCTGGAGCCATCCTCTCTGCTTACTGAAAGACAGCTGTCCATGGGCAAAGAACTGTGCCAAGTTTCTATTAGAACAGGGTCTTTTCTCCTTGGCCTTCTGAGAGAAATTTCTACTGAGCTGGCTGGGCACATTCCAAGTGAGGATTTGGCACTTAGCAGGGAGAGAATAGCTCTGTTGTCAGTTCTTAGTGGAATATAAATCATTCCAGAGAGGAGTGAAAGAAAGAAGTTCCTTTCTAGTCTTTGGTCCTAAGTTTTACACACAGCCATCTTTCTAAGAGGTCCTCTGAGATACTAGTCTAACAGGGCTTTCCTTCTTGATCAAACCAGACATCAACGGAAGATGGAAGGGGTACCTGGAGACAGACCTATTTCTCTCCACTCTGCTCCCCTGTCTTTCTCCTGATAAGACTGCAAGGGGACAAGTATGCTAGAGACATAGATAAAAGCATAGATAAGAGCATTACTGAGAATGTTCCTTGAGGTCCCAGGGATCTCAGACAGACCTTCCTAAGGCAAGAGAGCTCTAAGGGGAAAGACCCTCATACCCAAAGCTGTACACTCCTATGAGACTTTTGTTAAGGGATAGAAACCTAACTCAACCTAGCTTAATCAAAGAGAGAGAGAGAGAGAGAGAGAGAACTTTTTGGAAATCAAGATATGACTGGATTCTGGATTTGAAGGCTGTCCTTAGCAGTGCTTATGCCTATTCTACTCCCACATTCAAAAGTCCCTCACAACACTGAGTCTACATAGAACTATGAACTTGTGATCTCAAGGGAAGAGATATCACCTCTTCCAATAGTTCTTGCAAAGGTCAAGAGAGGGCTCAGACTAACTTGGAGTAGATCACATGCCTATTCCCCAATTAATCTCTGTGGCCAGCAAGATGGGTGGCCATAATTGATCAAGAGTCCATCTCTAAGACTAGTAGGAAGTCAGACAAAGATGGGGACTTAGGAATCACCAGAATCCCTTGCACTGAGAGGATTATTAAAAATTGAAGGAGAATTGATTCCCTGAAGAAGTATTAAAGTACAGAAAAACATATGTTCACTGTACATATGGGAAGACCCTGATGGGGCATTCATTATTGAAGGACATCATGCATTTCTCAGTGCTCAGAGAAGTAGAGGGCTCTGGAGGAGGCTTGCATAAGTCATTTGTGAGTTACATAGTGGAGCTGTGGATTCAATTTCAAGTAATTCCATGTACTTTCCTGGATAAGATTGTGAACTCAGGAGGTTCCTGGATGGCTCAGTCGGTTAAGCATCCAACTTTTGATTTCAGTTCAGGTCATAATCTCAGGGTTGTGAGATTGAGCCCTGGAGTCAATCTCTCCCTCTTCCTCTGCTCTTCCTCCCTGGGCTTGTGTGAGCTCTCTCTCTCTTTCAGGAGATTAAAAAAAAAAGACTGAACTTAGTTATGTTTGGGTTTGGGGTTTCTATTTCTTATATCTATGGTCCTGTTTACTTCCCCTTTCTACCCATTGCCCACCAAAGTACTTACACTTCCAAAACCATCTAGTCCTGTTGTCCCACTCCTGAGTAATGATATAAGCAGGTTACCCCTCATTCTTTTCCCAAATGACTCACCCTATGTTTTGAGCCCCGAAGAAATTCAGGGAAATTGATTAATGATTAATATGAACTAAAATGAGTGTTGTTACCAGAGAAGATGCTATTGATGCTTCAAGAGAGGCTATCCCTTTACCTTGTGATTTCCAGACTTTGAGATTTTCATAGACTATCAAAATGAGAGAAAGAGCACTATTGAGGAAGTAGAGATGAGGAGAAGGAGAGGAGGGGAGAGGAAAGGGAAGGGGAAAAGGAGGGAAGGGAAGGGAAGGGAAGGGAAGGGGAATGGGGAAAATTAAGGATTGGTTTGGGATTTTTAAGCATTTTATTTTGGTAAGTTAAGGACCTTAAAAATAGCCACAATAAAACTATTTGATGTCACAAAAAAAGTAATAAAAGAACAGATATTTTAATGCCAGGAGATTTGGAAAGGGTTTAGTTTCATATTCAAAGAGAATTATTTAAATTTTAAAAATTACAACTTTTTGGGAAAACTCACTGAAATGTCCTGAATTAGCCAGAAATCTTTTAATACTTCATCCCAAAGCAGCCCTTGCTAAAAATTAGCATTTGAGAACCTCACTGGGAGTTTAGAGGTGTGGCTCATCCATGGGAGAACTTAATGGCCATTGGGCCTTCAAGAAAATAAATAAGTCCTCTATCTGTGAAGACCTGGCCTTGTTTTAAGCTATGGAGTCCAGCAGAATTTACACATAACAGAATCATCCTTGATAGGGACCTTTTATCTCTCAGCACATCCTTCTCTTTACCTAGAAGGAGAAACTGAGGCTCAAGAGAAGAGACTAGGCTAAGGCCACACTCTACAGATAAATCCCATAGCCAAGGTGGAACTTGCATGGACCGGGACTCAGCTGTTATTCAGATAGAAGGCAAAGAGAAAGGAGAAGAGTTGGAAGTGAAAGATGAACACATCCCCAGATGGGCCCAGTGGACAATGGGTGGAGATGACCATAGGTGACAGGAAGGATGCTGGACCAGAGGTGGAACACTTTAGGAAAGGAGAATGTTGTCAAGGGATGGAGCCTGGCCTGGCCCTCTGGGGGAAAATGATTCAGACCATATTGGGGGCCTGGCAGTTTCCAGGCAAGCCCCCATGAAATGTAAGCAAGACCCTTCCCTCAGGAACTCTGGATTCTTAGGCTTATTATCAAGACGGGAGTTTGGGCCCCCTGAAGGACAAGTCAGGGTATGGCCTTGTCCTTGGAGCAATAGCAAGACAGATTTAATTTTTTTTTATTCATTTATGATAGTCACAGAGAGAGAGAGAGGCAGAGACACAGGCAGAGGGAGAAGCAGGCTCCATGCACCGGAAGCCCGACGTGGGATTCGATCCCGGGTCTCCAGGATCACGCCCTGGGCCAAAGGCAGGCGCCAAACCGCTGCGCCACCCAGGGATCCCAGCAAGACAGATTTGATTGGCTTCAGACTATCAGGCCACTGGGTGGGACAAACTCATTCTGAAATGAAGATTAGAATGTTAACAGCAAAGGAATATTTTACATTGTAAATGTGTAATTTGGGAGGAAGAAATCTGTAGGACTTTTTCCCCCAGTAAAATGGCTGTTATCTTTAATATCTTCCTGTCTCTTGAACTCCATTGTTGACAAAGAGAAGCACGTTTCAAGCACAGAGTTAGAAAAGGCATGGTCACATGTGGATGAGGAGACATTTAAATAAGGCTGTGAAATTGTAAGCCATTTAGAACAAAAAAGAGATAATTTTGGTGAAACCATGGAGAAAGACAAAGACCGGCTCTCAGAAGAGCTGGAAGTGAGTGGAGAGTAGAGTGGCCAACTCTGGCAAAGTGCTTATAAAAAAAAAATCCCAGCATTAAGCACAGGCAGAAGGAAGACACAGTCAGGTCCGATGGAGCTCCTAACCAGACACTGGAAATTAGGGTGGACGTTCAACTTTGTAGCTAATTCTTGGATTGGAAATCCAGTAGACCCATGGAACCCTACCATGTCTACTAAGGGACACCAAGGACATTAGGCCTTAGACCAAAAGAGGTGGCTTAAGCCTTGGGAATAGGAATAATACAACTTTTTGAGATACTTTATTTTTAAATTTTTCTTAAAGATTTTATTTATTCATAGGAGGCACACAGAGAGAGGCAGAGACATAGGCAGAGGGAGAAGCAGGCTCCCTGTGAGAAGCTCGATGTGGGACTCGATCCCAGGAACCTGGGGTCCCGACATGAGCCAAAGGCAGATGCTCAACCACTGAGCCACCCAGGCATCCCTTGAGATACTTTAAAAGAGAAAGTTCAGACTGAGCTCTGAACATCCCTTAAATCCAGTGGGCAACCCCCACCCCAAGATTAAATCCAGTAGGGAATGTGCCTAAAATTCTTTAATGTTGTGAGATTATAGGAAGCTATACCTCAGATTCCTTCACATTTACTCCCACCATCTCTAAACATTGAAACTGAGGCTCCAGAGAGTGGAGTCAGAAAGCGTGGCAACACCTACCCATTTCTCCCGGAACCCAACAGTGCCCTGGGTATGGGAAATCTTTGGTGAAAATATCAGCCATCGAAACAAATGAAATATCCTTGGGACATTAATAATTAAACGTTCATATCTTTTACGACAAAAACAATGCTCGGAGCACGGCATTACTGGAAGTTCATGAAATGAACCCTCGTTTTTGGGTCAGTGTTTACTACAATCCTGATTGTTTCAGAAAGAAAACTTTATGAAAGGAAATCAAGAGCGTTTCTCCAACTCCACGGGTATGGCAATAACAGGAAACAAAAGTCCTATTTCTGTAGTTTGCCAGATAAGAACTGAATAGTAGATTTTTTTTTTGAAGGCATGTGGCAAATACTGTTAACCACATATAAATTACTGTCTATTGCATAGTCTTGGCTGGGTGACTTACATTGTAGCTTCTATTTCTGGTGCGGGAGACACAGGCATTTGTCATTACTCCAGAAAATGGTAAAAAATGACAAGTTGGCAGAAGAGAAATTGCTGCTCAGAGAGCAGCCGCTTCAGCTCTGGTCATCCGGTGGAACCACTCTGCCCCAAGAACATTCTAGAGAGTGAATTTGCAAAAGAGCAAATGCCAACTTACCGAGCAATTAGAGGTAATTTCTAACAGACTCCAAAGATACTACAGTAAATGCTGTTTAAGAGTAGAAGAAAAAATAGCACCTAGTGGCCTGAACTGGGATCATTTCTTTGAATATGCAAGGAGATGTCTTTATTCAGTTCAGCTCAGGGCACATTTGCTTATTACATATTTTATAATTCAAGCACAAAAGCTAGTTGGCCTAATGCAATATTACTTCCCCAAACTTTTCTCAAGTTCTGTTGTAACAGCAAACATAATTAGGGAGGTATATGTGTTTCATTTTAAAGTTTATCTTCTCAGTGGCTTTGCAAAAGACAGGAAAATGAGATCAGAAGCCCACAGTGGGTCATTTAAGACAAATCTCCCCAAAACACACCTTCTAAGCACGTATTGATACCGAAATATGTACATTGAAGGATTTTTTAGGTTATAATGCAAAAGTTCTTTTTGGTCATGGTTTTCAACTCTTTAATCATGATGCCCGATTATCAGTTTCCTTGTTTGCTTAGCATCACTGATACCATCCATTATGGACAAGGCAGTGAATTTTTAATACGTGGTTATGTCAATAATTGTGAAATGTTACTGAGACCAATAACAGAGGGTGAGATTAGTACCTTTATTGAATGTATGATTGTTACAACTATTAGAGAACTGTAAAAATACAACAGAATGCATCAAAACTCCAAACTCAGATACAGTCACTGCTTACATATTGCTATATTTTGCTATGCATTTTACTTTCTATCTTTACTAGATCACATTTACCCACAATTTTTGCATATTGTTTTTCTTTCACTCACCTTTACGTCATAAGCAATTTCCTTTGCTACTAAAACTCTATGCGAAGATCACTTTTATAAATGGATTTATTTTATATGAATATACTAGAATTGACACACAAAAGTTGTTTGTGCTGTTTCTTATCATAAATAATTCTATGTAAAATATCTTTGCAAAGATATCCCTTTCCTTATTACTTATGATTTCCTCAAGATTCTTTAGAGTAAGATTACAAGGTGAAAGATATAAATATTTTAGAACTCTTGATACATATTGCCAAAAATGAATAAGAGAAAGATAGCATCAACTTATATCCTCAACAGAAGTTTAAGTAAGCAAGAAAAATGCACTTAGTTTTCTTTAATATGATTCTGTGGAAATTTATGCTATGGAAAACAGAGCCTTTGTCAAGAACAATCTATTGAGATATTTTTGTTTAAGATAAAATAAAGATGGAAAACATCTTTAAATTACTAACAAATGGCAGGAATTTAAAAATATATTCAAAATTTATAGCAGAGGCAACATCATAGGCAATTTTTAAGTCCACTTTTTAAGAATAAAAGAATCCCTGATATTTGCCACCTGCTTAACAGTTTGCAAATACTTTCATAAATGATCTCTTATGAATCACCATGAACTTTAGCAAATACTGAAATAATTCAGACCTACCAGAAACCATTAAGTGCAATCACATTTTAGAGATATCACAAAATAGTCTGGCATTTAAAATCGATTTTTCTTGTTTGTCTTAAAATTTTTATTCCCAAGAATGATTTCTGCTCTTTGTAAAGAATAAATTCTGTGGCATGGTTCTTTTATTCTAAACAGTTTCCAGCAGAGGAAGGCAGGTCTAGGACTCCTATCTGTATAACTACATGTCTTTCCATTACCTTGAAATCAAATAATGGGAAGAGAGAAACATTGCAGCATCCTGAACACAACATGCATGGTCTTCCAGTCTTCCCACCTGCTGGTCCCTTTAGCCTAGAGTGCCCCCCAATCCTGTGATATCATGGCTTCTTTGCCCCTTCCCTTGGGTCTTTGCTCAAATGATATAATCTCAGCTGGGGTTCCCTGCATGGTCCTACTTAGAATTGCAATCACCACCATCCCGCCCCAATTCCCACCCCAAAAAGTCACTCTCTGCTCCATTTCCTTGCTTCTTTTTTTGATATAGAACTTGTTACCATGGAGGCACCTGGGTGGCTCAGTGGTTGAGCGTCTGCCTTTGGCTCAGGGCATGATCCCAGGGTCCTGGATCAAGTCCCACAACAGGCTCCTCACAAGAGCCTGCTTCTCCTTCTGCCTATGTCCCTGTCTCTCTTTCTGAGTCTCTCATGAGTAAATAAATAAAATCTTAAAAAAGAACTTATCATTATTTTTGTTTTTTTGTTATTAATATAACGCTCAATTACCACAACAACATTAGGAAGCAGGTAACCTCTTCTGAATATGTATTCTATGGGTCTCCATATAAGTCTGGATAATGCTAGGTAATTCCTACCTTCAATGGAATTCACTTTATGTTAGTATATATAATTGTATTAATAGATGAAGAAGGTCTGCAATAAAGAACTGTTCAACTTTATTTTGGCTTTAATCTTTTATTTAACTTTAACCAAGCATGACCCAAAGGATGCTTTTCTCTTTTTACATGACACGTATTCTGATCATGTTAAGATGCTGAGTCCTGTAAATGCCCTTTAATAACTCACAGAATGCATGAATTTTCTCCACTTAACAGAGAAGAAAGTTGAGACTCCGAGAAGCTCCGGGACTTACATAAGGTCAACACAGAGAACATGCAGTAATGCAGATATCCTAACCCTGCTCCACCCGATTCAGGAGGCTGATCTTATCACCACCTCATTCTTCCTTATCACCACCTCCTTCCGCCTGTCACCTAATTTGATTATGATTATTGCACATAGAAATGACAAGACAGCAACACAGCTGCACTTCTAGAATTGTTGAAAACTCAAACACAACTGCAAAATGGACTAAAGATAAGATCACATTTTGTGAACCTGGAAGAAACATGAACTCTAAGTGCTCGGCCATGGCTCGGTGCTACCAGTGATTTTCTTCTTTCTGACATTCCTGTTGTAGGCAGGCAAATAAAAGCAAAGCCATTTTCTAAAAGCTTAGAAATGGTATAATTCACCTACAAAGATTTCAATTTTATTTATTTATTTACTTATTTATTTATTTACTTATTTATTTATTTTTGAGAGAAAAAGAGAGTGAGTTGGGGGAAGAGGAAGAGAGAATCTCATGCAGGCTCCATGCCTAGCAGAGTGCCTGAAGTGGGTCTCTATCCCAGGGGAATCATGAGCAGAGCCAAAAATCAAGAATCGAATGCTTAACCAACTGACCCATCCAAGCGCCCCTCACCTACAAATATTTTAAAAGAGAATCAAATTAAAATCAGTCCGTTAGAAACACACTGACACAAAATGAAACGTGAAGCTATTTTCCTTTTGTCAGAGAGAAATCTGGAAACTTTCAGAGTGTGGATGAGAAAAAAACTAAGCTTCAAAAAAAAAAAAAAAAAACACCTTAGATTTCTGCTGTTACTTAACCAGGGTGAGCTTTATAGTCAGAAATCCCAGCTAGAAAGGAAGGCTTGCTCATACATAGTGCCTTGTCTGTTTTGGAGATGTGCTTATTTGGTTTCTGAATCAGAAATTTCATATTATGTAACTAGTGAGGTCTTTAGAAAAAGCCTGACAAAAGGAAGCATGGGGTTCAGAGTCGAGCAGAGAGTACTCGGGTTTTTGCTGTTGTTGAAGTTTACAGTTCATTGGAAGTGAAAGAGAAAAAAGTCCATGGTAAATAGGGAGATCATGTTTGAAGTTAATGTCTTTATTATTAATCTCTCAAAAGAATTTGCAAGTCAGGATGGGCAAAAATGACAGGAAAACCCAGGTGAGATGAGAGGCCAGAGAAATATCACAATTGTAAATTGCACGTGGTGTCAAGACAAATCATCTCAATTTGGCTAAGTTGGAAACAGTTTATGTGCCGTTCATCTAGCACGCCATATGAGATAAACAAGACTTGGAGAGGCGTCTTAAAGATTAGACCACATATCCATCTAGCTCAGTTTGTTTTGCACATTGGGTCCTTTTTATGACCCACAGTATCCCTCAATTAATGGCACCAAAATAGGAATGGATCAAAATACTCAAATCATCCATTTTTTAAAAAAAAAGCCAAGCCATGATAAACATACCCAGGTACCTGTCCCAGCCCTGGGCTGACATAGGTGGACTTGTCTTGAGATATTCTATGCATGATTAGTTTATAATTTGCCTCTAGTTGTTAAGATAGTAGGCATGTCAGATCGAAGCAGAGCTCCTTGGGCATGCTACTGTGCAGCAAAACAATGACAAAACTCTCAAGTTATTATCAGTGGCAACACTGATTATGAGAAAGACCATGAAATATTGCTCCTTAATCCAAAAGCTGTTAACAAAAGTGTTGAGACCCAGCAGGAACTTTCTCTCTCTTGCTGTCTATGGGAGAGTTCTCATCTACCTCCTTATACGCAGATTGGCAGCCCTACAATATTCACAGGAGAAAGGACTTCTTTATATTCCTATGATGTTTTTCCGGGATAATAGCATGCACGTTTCTAACATGTCACTCTTTCTAAGATAATTAAGGATATTGGTTTTGCCAAAAATGCACTTGAAGCAGGCCTTGCAATGTCAAGCTTAGAGGTTTTGCAAGATGCCAAATATCTATGTTTAGGGCAATTTGTACACATTTTGGACAAGGCAGAGCTATTTATTTTGAAATTAAAGTGTCTCCAAGCAACCATGCATTACAAAACTTTTTGGAAAGCCTTCTGGCAATGGCTAAGGAGTATTTTCCATATGTATGAATAAGCATGTAGAGATGATGGGCATAAAAACCCACTTCCAACTTCTGACACTTCTTGTGCCTGATTTTACCTTAGAGAGAAGTTAAGAATCAGGCTGCACGCACTGGCTTGTTCTGTACAACATCTTCAGCAAGCCTCTGTGTGTGTGTGTGTGTGTGTGTGTGTGTGTGTGTGTGTGTGTGTGAAATAATACATATAATGTAAACTGCAAGAGCAATGTTCAAGTTTATCTCAAAGAGGTATATCTCTATGTTCATTTTTCAGGTAGTTAACCTTCCAGGGAAAGTGTCTTTTGGGCTAAACATTTTTTGCCCTTTCCCTATATTCTTGGCATAAAGGGAAATGCTTCTCTGAGAATATCTCTCAGATCCCACAATGGGATGAATAGGTAGGTAGAGAAGTTACGGAACATGAAAACCATGATTACTATTTATTTATTATTATATTTATCTGACACTTGTGGGTGGCATTTCTAGAACTTCGTTTCCCTAGGTGACAGGTAAGTGAGGATTGGGGCAGGATCATTACAGGGAGTCATGTGGCTTGAAAGTAAAATACTCCTGATGCTCTGCTGTTATTAGGACAACTCTTAGTCAGCTGGTGAGACTTAGCTTTTGAGGTTAACTTCTGGTTTGTCAGTGCCTCAGAGAATTGTTTTATATTTGGGAATTCTTTTCTGTCTGTCCATAAATAAAGCCTTTCTTTATTTGCACAGGGACTACCCTTTGTAGCTGTGTCTTGGCAACATTCTGTGTGTCTTACCAACAGAAAACAATTGCTCAGTTAAATATAATTCAAGTTTTATTTCTCAGCAAATCTTCTAGAGTGTCCCAAATAAATACATCATTAAATGATGAAATCCTTGCTGAACTCAGACTCTCTATCGAGAGCTTGATATATTTTAGCACCCAGTTCCTCTCTCTCCTTATGTTCTGAGTCTAAGCAAATTCTAATCGTGATTTATCTCCCCGTGGAAGTCTGACTACAGGGAGAGTTTTCACTAATAATGCCACTATAAGTATTCCAATTCTCTGACAGTTCTATTTCTCATTGCAAATTAGTACATGGGACAGATATAAATGATATTCCACATTGGTTAATTTGAGACTGCCTACCCTCATTGAATGAACAAAATCTAATCAGAAGCCACAGGTCAAACATCAGATTTGGGTCCATGGTGGATAATTTCTCCAAGGCTCTCTTGGGCTTGTCAGACTGCTAATTTGCTTCCCTGGAGGCAATTCTCAGATATTACCATGTGGAAACTGTTCTAAATTCCTACAGTCCTCTTTGTACTTTCATTCTAGGAAAGTTTGGAAACTATGTGGGCAAAATATTGTGAAATTGCAGGTGGATATTGAGGAAATTTAGGTGATAATCATGCAGAGGGAACAGTTGCTTTGAAGGCTGGGAGTGGTAGGTCAGGCAAGGATAGATTCTATATCCTTCTATAGAGTATCCACAACATTGCCAGCATGCCAGTGAGGGAAGAAGAAAAGCTTCCATAGAAGGGAATGTTTATCCAATGATAGCCAAATTTTGGAGGATGAGGAAAATAACAGTTCCCTATCTATATTAACTTGGATTTGCCTCTACCCTTTATCATTAATCACTGCTCCAAACAAAGTTAATGGGAATGTTATGGCTCAGTTTCTGTGGACTGGGGAAGCTTATCAATGGGGCTGCCACTTCCTAGCTACTTGTGGAATTTATCTGTGTTAAATGAGTTCACTCAGGGATGTCACGAACATTATAAACTCTGTCCTGCTTGGATGATGAAATATTAAAAAATATTCACACACATTTAGGAAAAAAGAAAAAGGGGAAAAAAAGATCCAACTTCCTCCCTCCATTCAGCCATGAAGACTTAAAAAGACATTTATCATTACACACAGTAATACACATCAATGGAGCTTAATTACATTTTTGAACCCAAATAGGTTACAATTCTGTGATTATTCGGGGACACATCCCTTTAAGAAAGACTATTTTGAAAGATCATGCACAATAAATTGGTAGCATACTAAAAAGTTGCTTTCTTGGATGAAATCTAGCTGAATAGCTTGCTGTCTACCTGAGACATGCACATTTCGCCACATAGATGAACAAGGTTGTTTTATTATGTTATCCAAATAGTGAGTCATTGCTACTTAAGAACTCTTGATTCCTACAACCAAGAATAAGGCCACATCAAGAACACTGTAGCTGAGTTCCAAAGGGCTATAAAATCCTTGCCCACGTTGATATGGAAAACAAGTTATAAAGCCGATCCTTCCCATTAAAGATATGTGCACTAAGTTCACTAGATTGCCCTGCATTTCAATTAAATGATGTCTCTGAGCAACAAGAGTGAAATGCAGATGGTCTTGAGATAGTAGCAGGATGAAGACAGGAATAGCCAAGAGCTCTGCTGTTTGTTTTTGCTAAACTCTGTGCTATTTGCATGATTAAGTTATTGAGAGTCCAGGTAGTTTTAGTTTTAGTTTTTGTTTTTTGTTTTTTTTTTTTTGTTTTTTTTTTTTAGTTTTAGTCTTTTACATGGGGTGGGATGAAAGAATTAGGCAAGAGGGAAAGAAACCTAGCTAAAGAATGCCACACATCCAGTCTTCCTTAAAGTTGAGGAAGAATCCTGCACGTTAGTTTTAAAAGCCACTATGTGACTTTCAGATTTGAGTTTCTTAAATATGCTAAGATAAGGCTTATAGAGGGAGAGTGCGATTAAAGAGGCTAAATTTCACAAATTTTTTAGGGGCTACAAAAAACTATCTGAATCGACATTTCTAGGTAGATAACTGTCTTCCTTCCCCCACCCCAAGCCTTTTTTCCACATTATTCACCAAAAAGTCACATGTTCCTTGTGAATTAGAACTGATTTTATTAGAAATATAATTTATTTTAAGAAATACTCTACTGATAACCAAGACACTAAAATATCCTTTAATGTAAGAAATATTCCTAGTAACTTTGCTAGGATGCTAAAAATAAATGACTTTTTATGTCTCCTTTTCAAGTGCTGTGGGCATTGAGCTGAGGAAAAGCTTCTCTACTCATAGCTGAGTAATCTTGGGGATGTTGTCTAAATTTTTTGAGATTTGGTTTTCTCGTGTCTACAAATGAGGTCAGTGATTCCTACCATCCAGTGTACTCATGACAATTAAATTAGATAGACTATATACATTTTTTAGTTTCTGGATTACAGTCGGTCCTCGGTATAAATTCTCAATAATTCTTTCAATCCCAACTAGATTTTAGGCTTTTTCGGTCCTATGATAACCAACTGTAGCTATAATTAGTGGATTCAATCCTTAAAAAGTGATATACAAATTATTCATGATATAAATATGTTTATTATAACCATATATCAAAAGCATTATATTAAATACATTTTATTAGTTTTTTTCAAAGGATTTAATACTTAATTAACACTTTATCAAATTCTAATATACATATTAATTCCACTGACAGGAAGATTTTCTGAAAGGATATAACATATAAGGAGAAGTAGGGCTTCTTCACTCAAAATCAAAATAAAATCATGACTTTATTATTCCATTTTTGCATAAGACATAGGCTCTTTTTCCAAATCCATTGGTAGAAGTTGGACAGGATTCTGAGCAGAGGGAGAAGTATGAGCAAATGTGCCAATAGCTCAATACCCAGATCAAGTACTATCTCCTTCAGCAATTCTTTGGTTATATTTGGCAAATGAAATGACTGCTAGACTCAGGGCACCCTGCTATGGAAACAAAGACGACATTTGCATCCTTCAATAGGTTTACAGTCTAAAATAAAGAGAAATATTATATATATAATATAATATACTGTAGATGTTGGAGTAAGGGTATTTGGCCAATTCAATTTGGTCAAGGTGGTGCATTCCAGAAAATACTTACTATAGTCAGAACCATTAACCTGATACTTATACACAAGTATTTTGTATACATAACTAGGTGTCCATCAAGTAGGGTGAATGAGGATGATGGTGGATAGTAACAGACCTCAGAGAGGGACCTCATAAATGAAGGTACAAAAGCGTGAAGCATCCTGGCCTATTAGGAGCCATCAGAAAATGAGTGGGCCTGACACAGAGTGGGTGGCAAGAGATAAGTTGGGAAAAGTAGTTGATGACAAGTCTTCATGGTTTTCTGCTTATTCTACAGAAGTTGGACATTGTCCTTAGGGGAGTGGAGAACCATTGAAAATTTTAAATAATGAGAGCAAATAAGAAGACAGACATTCCAGAAAAAAATCTCTGGAAAAAGTACAAAGGATGAAGGAAGGCTAGATTTAATGCAAAGTTCGGATTGGAGACTGTTTCGATCCTCCATGCTAGAAAATGGCTAACATTCTCTTTTTGAAGTCTTAATGTACTGATTGTCAGTGTCATTCATTTTGCCACCTAGTTGCCCTTTTATTTCACTCAGAGAAGTTTTCTTTCTACAACTACATTGAAAACTATTCCACCCCTGACATATCTTGAATTGTTTTTTGGTATCTCCTCTATTAACCCTCTGGAACACACACACACGCGCGCGCGCGCGCACACAGACACACACACACACACACACACAGAGCTCCCAGGGGGGCACACTGAGAAGATGAGCAGACAATGCTTAATTAACATATTCCACTGGTCTTGAAATACACACAATCAGTACCATGAGGTCATTCACACTGAAGATCATATATCCACATAAGCTACTAAAAGATATCTGAAGGCTAACTCAACACACTGGAGAGTTGAAATGTGTGTGCCTCCATCTAGTTATTCGATGTAACTTTATCTGAGTATTAGCATATAAAAATTTTTGGCTTTCCTCATATGTTACTCTAATTTTGATTTTGCTGAATGTATGAGATGACTTTGCCCTCCACACATTGCCCTCATTGCTCACACCTTGCAAACTGGGTTTTCTTAGAGCCGTATCCAACTCAGTGGAATTTTCTTTCAAAAGCATCCACTCATTTCTTTGCAAAGCTGGCTTTTTAACCTGACCTTTTTCTGTATGCACAAATTAGGCTTCATTGCGAGCATTATCCTAACTGATAAAGGATTACATTATAGATGTATTAGAAACAATACACATAACATGCTGTTTAGGTGTAGTGACATTTTGTGGATGATTGGGAGGTAATAGGAAGGGAAAAAACTCCCTGTAAAATATCCCACAATTCTCAGTTTTAAAATTCATGGAATTGGGGGCACCTGGGTGGCTCAGTCAGTTAAACGTCTGTCTTTGGCTGGGGTCATGATCCTGGGTTCCTGAGTGGGGAGCCTGGTTCTCCCTCTCCTTCTGCTTCTCCTAACCATGCTCTCAGTGCCCTCACATACATGTACTGTCTCCTTCTCACAAATAAATAAATAAAATCTTTTAAAAAATTTATGAAATTGGACGATTATGTAGTCTAAGATAATAAGCCTCTCTACTTTGAAATCAATTCCCTCCTAAGACTAAGTTTAGTTTTTAGATGTGTATGGATATGTACATTTAGGTAGTAGAAATTTTAGTTGATTCTGCAAGAATGCAGCTTATTCTATGGAGATGTCTGGGATTTGGGGGAAGAGAAAGGGATAGAGTGGAAAAGGTGAAGGAAGAGGAAGGAGGAGGAGAAAGAGAAAGGGGTAGAAGAAATGATTTTGGAAAATGTAAGGGTTGGAGAATAACTCCTAGGCAGGAAAAAAGGAAATAGCAGAGACAGAGGCATCAGGAGAAAATGAAAAAGTAGGACTGCACAGGAATCCATGACATTGCAAGTTCCCCCTCACAGTTGTCCTCACCCCCATCTGGTATGTGGTATTGTACTGCAGTGGTGAGAAAATGAACACTGCCTTTCTCAGATTCTTTCAGCAGAGGTTTCCTGACATGATTTAGGTCCTGTTGATTGGAGACACTGTGAGAGGCTTGAATTTAATTCTGAACCAAGTAGGAGCCAGAAAGCATCAGGTCAGGCATCCATTTTTCTGATAGAGATATCATCAAGGACACCAGATTCTGGGGCCCGTCATTCTGATGGCAGCTCCTTCATGCCCAGGTGGCTCAGAACATGTGATCCTGAAGATGGTGACAGTCTCAGCTCTGGATTGCAGATGTATTTAGGGAAATGGCTTCCTGATTCCCAAGCATTTTGATTGTGGTAGAAATAGAACCTGCTCTTCCAGTATCTGATTCTCTGTTTTGAATCCCTTATTGCTTAAAATAGTAGAGTGTTTCTGTTATCTGCAACTGAAACCTGATTTATACACATCATTTTTGTGAAGTGACCATGAAGAATCCATGAGAGAAAAGTTGGGAGTAACTCCTTTAGGAAATAAAACTTTATCATTATCAAAGTACCTTAGGTATAAAACTTATACATGTTACGTCTGTATTGGTAAATATCACCCACTTCATTATTCAAAGGTCACCTCTTTCTCATCATCAGTTGTCCTGACAATAGCCCCTAATACCAGAATTTTAAAAAAGAAAGAGACTTTTGAACAGAGCACCTGAATAATTCTCATTGGTCCTCATCCAACGAGCATTCAGAGTATCACTGACTGCTAATTAACATGAAAGTCAAAGAAATTGACATTTATAATTTCTCACTAATGTGAGCAGAAATTAGAAATACATGGGAAAAACTTATAAAGACAAGCACAAATAAGTAAGAGATTGAAATATCACAGAGGAAATGGAAAGAAATCAAAAGGAGATATGATATCATATTCCCCGAAATATCATTCAAATTATAATGCAGAGACAGCCCCCCCCCAAAAAAAAAAACAAGACTATGCTCTGAGACAAAATATAAAAATTTGTTATCATTTTATAACTTAAAAACATATGATGTAATGAGATGAAGACATTTTACAACACAAGCGCTTTAAGTAAATAAATGAGCCACGGTAATTTCTTTAAAGTGGATGGGTCACCCTTGAAAGAAACGAACACTCACAGAGAGAATCAAATGCGTGTCATTCCCACCATGTGTAATTCATCAATGGAAGTTGGACTGACACCAAAGAGCCTGAGTAATAATTCTCTAATTGAGTAAATAGGAAATAATGGAAGTACTTCTGGGGTTTGCTTAGATTATGTGACATAAGGACACATTGGTTGAGTGTCCTGAAATTTCAGACAGTGAAGATGATCGCTTGACAATAAATTAGAAGCCACATTAAAAAATTGTTCATCACTTTTTCACATAGCCTACTCAGTGTGGCCACTAAATCAAGTTCATGAGTTTTTGTTCTCCCTCCCTTCTTGGCTTTATGGCAAGGTCCAAGGCAACAGTCCTTGCCTATATCCATGACATCAACTATTTCATAGAGTGTTGTTGTTTTGTGCCCTCTGCTCTGAACTCAAAGCATAGATAGATAGATAAGTGATAGATAAATGGATAGGTAGATGATAGATAAATAGATTGATAAATAGATAATTAATACAACTTTCCAAGGCATCTGATTACATGACAAATGATTTTTTGCAGAATACATGAAAAATGTATACATGACTATATGTATACATGAACACCTGAAAAATGATTTTTTGCAGAATAATATATAAGGTATAATCCCCATTTAAAAGAAAAAAAAAGAGGGATGCCTGAGTGGCTCAGTGGTTGAGCATCTGCCTTAGGTTCAGGGCATAATCCTGGAGTTGGGGATTGAGTCCGCATCTGGCTCCCCGCAGAGACCCTGCTTCTCCCTCTGCCTCTCTCATGAATGAATAAACAAAATCTTAAAAAAAAGAAAAAGAAAAAGAAAAAAAGTTGTGTATATATATGTAGGTTTGCATAAAATACATAGAAAGTAGAAAGACTGCACAGATGCCAAAAAAAAAAAAGAGAGAGAGAGAGGGAGGGAGAGAGAGAGAGAGAGAGAGAGAGAAGAAAAAGAACACCCCTGGGGCAAAGAAGTTAGAATAGGGAATATCTGAGGTGGTTGGGAGCACAAAGGCAGGTGCAAGAAAGCTGAAGTCATCTTAGACTCCCTGTGCACCTGGATGTAATTATCATCACATCTCTTCCATATTGTCTTCTTCGTAACTTTAGAATTTGTCTATTTTGAGAAATGGCTGTCCCTTCCTTAACTTCCCCAGCTTAGGCAGCCAATATCTCCCACTTCGGCTTCAAGCTATTCTTGCAAAAGGTTTAATTGCTTCTAGTTTTGCTTACACATATTATCCTTCTGCAGCACTAAATCCATACTAATGCCTTAGCCATAATTCTTTTAAAAATCTTTGAATTTGACAATTAGGCATTATACAATTATATATTTGGCACAAATATATTTTTGGTGTAGATGATTCAAATTATCCATACGTTTCCTTTCTGTCTCTACCCCCTCCACTTACCTATCCATTCTCTATCCTAAATCCCACTTGCTTCCCCAGAGGCAGCGTATGTGATTTGTTACACATCTCTCCAGTTTCCTTCTATGCTTCTTAACATACTCACACTTCTATACATCTTTTTTGTTATTAGTTTTTGCAAAAACATGATTTACCATATATATTATTCTGCAGCTTTAGTTTCCTCTTAAAAATTTGTCTAGGAGAATTTTCCATTTAGGTATAAAAGGTCTACCCTATTCTGTTTAATTGTTGCAAAATATTTCATAAAACAGATATATTATGATGTATTTCTTGATAGACATTCAAGCTTATTACAGTTCCATGCCATTAAAAAATTCCATATTTGTACAGCAGACTCATTTTTATAGAATAGACTCTCTAAAAGTGGAATGCTGAGAGGAAGTATGAATTTTTTTGTTTTTGATAGATACTGTCCCAAATTACATTCTAAAAATTTTTTTACCCATTAGCACTTTATCTCTTGGCACTTTCATCAAAAGTGCCTGGGGACGACGCCTGACTGGGTTAGTCAATAGAACAGGTGACTCTTGATCTCAGGGTCGAGAGATGAAGCCCCACTAGGCATGGAGCCTACTTAAAAATAAAATAAAGTGAAGGTTTCTTTTAAAAAGTGCCTGTTTCTGCAACTGATTTTATCTTTTAAATGTTTTTAATTATGATGGTAATATATGACACTTACTTATTGTTTGAATTAGTAATTCCAGAAACATTAAATATATTTTACATTTTTATCTGATATCTCTACTTCTATCTTTTGACAAATACATATTTTCATTCATTTTAATAGAAATTTTATTTTATTTTATTTTATTTAATCTATTTATGATAGTCACACAGAGAGAGAGAGAGAGAGAGAGGCAGAGACACAGGCAGAGGGAGAAGCAGGCTCCATGCACCGGGAGCCCGACGTGGGATTTGATCCCGGGTCTCCAGGATCGCACCCTGGGCCAAAGGCAGGTGCTAAACCGCTGCGCCACCCAGGGATCCCCTCATTTTAATAGAAATTTTAAATTGTGTTGCATGAATTCTATCTATGGATGGGTCAATTGATCGATTATTCTTTCATCTGATATATAGAGCCTCTGATAGGCAATGGTCAAAGACCTTTTATTGCATAGTTGGGTCTTTTTTCCAATGATGTGAAACAATTTCATAAGATACCACAATCCCACATATACATGGTCTGATTCTGGGCTTTCTGTCCTTTTATATCAATATGTTTTTACGTTCTGTTTTAATGTCACACTGTTTTAATTTCATAGCTTAATGACTTGTTCTTGTACTTGTTCTTGTCTTATTAGACAAGTTTCCTTTTCTTTATTTTTTTAAGATTTTATTTACTCATTAATGACAGAGAGAGAGAGACAAAGAGAGAAAAAGAGAGGCAGAAACATAGGCAGAGGGAGAAGCAGGCTCCTTGAGGGTAGCCTGATGGAGGACTTGATCCCAGGACACTGGGATTATGCCCTCAGCCAAAGGCAGATAGATGCTCAACCACTGAGCCACCCAGGTGCCCTTTTCTTACTTTAAAAAAAATCCTCTTGGTTATTTTCATAAATTTTATTTGCCATATGAAATTGAGAGCTCATCAAGTATCATGAAACATCACACTGTGATTTTCATTGAGGTTATAGAAATTTCAAGGGATAATCTGGGGAGAAATAACCATTATACAACACTGAATCTCTTTGTCCAAGAACGTGGGTAATTATTTCAGTCTTTAAATATCCTTCACTACATTTTTATGGTTTTGTTTTATATGGTTTCTGGGTTTTATTTTTGCTATTGCAAATGGATTTTTTTTTCTTCCAAAACATTTTTCTAATTAGTCATTTCTGCTATTGGGGAAATTTTTAAAATTTATGTCTTCATTTTTCAGCCTATCTACTTTTTAATCTTACACCTTTGTTATTCCTTTTCTAACTGCTTGCATTTTAGGTTTTGTGTTTGAGAGCTCTTGCTTGGGATTCTTCAAATTTTCAGCACCTGGCTCTGGTGGGCTTAGGATGGTGGCAAAAGTGACCCATTGGTTGTTAGAGCCCTGTCCTTTTTTGGGTTTTTTAAACTTTTTTTGAGGAATACTGACAAACATATACAATTGTATATACTTAAAGTGTACAATGTGAAAATCTGACATACCTACACATTGTAGAATGACTACCCGATCAAGATAATTAACACATTCATCACCTCAAAAGTTAACAGAGATAACTCGATGTGTGTGTGTGTGTGTGTGTGTGTGTCTGTGTGTCTGTGTGTGTATGTGTAAGAATGCTTAAGATCTATTCTCAGTGACTTTCAAGTAGTCAGTACTGTGTTATTAACTGTAGCCACTATGGAAAACCCTATTGTGGTTTCTCAAGAAAAAAAATTAACCGAATTGCCATATGATCCAGCAATCCACTCCTGGGTGGGATACACCCCAAACAACTGAAATCAGGATCTCAAAAAGATCTCTATACCCTCATTGCAGCATTCGCCATAATATCCAATATATAGAAACAACCTAACTGTCCTTCCATGGATGAATCTATAAAAATGTGATATATATATATATATATATATATATATATATATATATAAAATATATAATGTTATAATAGCATATTATTCAGCCATGAAAAAGAAAAAAATCCTGCCACTTGCAACCACATGCATGAATCTGGAGGGCATTATGTTAAGTGAGATGAGGCAGAGAGAGAGAGTCCTTCCCATGGGAGGCCAGTATCTTCCTATAGTGTTGCTCCATTTTCCTGCTGGAGCACCCACCCTCTCTGGTCCAGTGTTGGGTACACACCATGACTGTCCATGTGCTTCCTCAGATGAGGAAGCAAGAGATGGGAGGGCCATGCTCCAGCTACTTTGCCCACAGCCCCCAGGTGAGCTCCATGATGCTTCCTCACTGGATCCTGTGACTTCAAGTTCTGAACTGTATTCTGGACACAGGACAGTACATTTTTTTTCTAATATTTTCTATTTTCTAACAGGGCACCTCCTCCAGGAAGCTCTCCTTGACCTCCAAAATTAGGTTAGATGTCCCACATCCCTTCATCCATGTACCTTCTGCTTATTCCTGTCATTGCATTTGTCACATTATATGGAATTTTACTTTTTACTTGTTCTTTACCTTTTTAGCCTGTATTTTATGTGAAAGTCAGGGATTGCAATTTATGCACCATGTAAACAACCCGATGGAAGGAACTGCCATCGATTCTTATCTGTATAATTTCTAGAGCTCAGTACCATGCCTTAAACATAATCTCTTAAAAGCAAGAGCTTCGGGGTGAGTCAGACTTGGATTCCAAATCTATTCTGTCATTTATTAGCTCTGTGCAGGGCTGGTTACATAATTGGGGGTGGGGGGAGGCAGGGCAAAATAAAAATGTGAGCCTTGACTAGGATGAAGAAGTCAATCTCTCTTCCCACAGGCCTAACTCCTCAACCCACAGCTGATGGGCAATCTCTAAGAGATCACAGCCTCCTTGTGGGAATGAGATTGGTACCTGGATTAGGAACAGGTAAGTGGCTTTTGCCATCATCTACCAAAAGGGGCAAGACACTGTCAGACCAGGACAGAGACCTCTCTTTCCTTGACCATTTCAAAGACTCCAACTCTCCCTGTGCACATGCCCAAAACCCCTCCTACCCCCATCTGGGAGACTAACAGCAATGGTGGACCGAGGGTCTTGTCCTGCAGACAGTCACTGCTCTGTCATAGGGTGGGGTCAATAGCAAAGATGGGAGGAGAGAAGCCAGTAACCTCTGATAGGCAATCGGAAGCAAGACCACTTCTAAGCTAAGGTTCCAGCTCCCGGTATATTCTACATTGTCTCTTCAGGCCTTACTTTAAAAACAGAAATTCAATGGTAAAATAATTAAAATGTCCAGAGGAGATAGTAGAGCTTTGATCTCAGGAAGAAGGAGGCCCTGCATAGCTATTGTGGTTGCAAGCCCAGGAAGCTGGCCCTGACTCTGTGACCTAAAACAGTTCACCTAAATTCTGAATTTCAATGTCTTCACCTGAGAAATAGACATGATAAAACCTACCTCATCAGGTTGTAGTAAGCTTTAAAGAAGTAATGTCCTTAAAGCTCAGAACACAGTACACTAATATTTTTATGGGAAGTTCAAGATCTCCTCTTTGGAAGGACTCAAATGCAATTTTTTAATGGACTGCTTTGCTAAAGCTGAAAATGTGCCAGAGTTTATGGAGTCATTAATTCTTTTAGTCACTAATCCTTTTCTTAGCCCTTACCTCGTTGGGGTTGGATGGTGAAGTGGACAAAATGGCCATGGGATCATTTCACACTGTGGTCCACCATGTGGTGTGGAAATCAACTCTCAGCGTACACCTCAGGGTGGCTCCTGATCTCCTGAGGTGCTTAAATAATTCTGTTTCCTGAGCTCCACCATCAGAATAGCTGGAGAAAAGATTCAGGAATAGATGTTTCTTGCAAATATCCTGGGTGATTCATACACACACAAATTTTTTTCTCAATATTTTCAGGGTGTTTTTCCCCTTTTGAGGTCAATTCACTTGCATGGAATGGATAAATCTTAAGTGCACATTCACCGACAGATGCATCGACCCTATGCAATCTGAGCCCCTATCAACACGCAGAATACGCAATGAGCTACATGTTTGTGTTCTCCCCGAATTCATCCTTTGAAGCCACAAACCCCAAGTGATGGTATTTGGAAGTGGGTGCCTTTGGGAAGCAATTAGATTATGAAAGGCATCGCCCCCACCAATGGAATTAGTTTCCTTAATAAGTGGAGGCACAAGAAAAGTCACGACTTTCTTGTGCATGTGAAAAACACAGGAAGGTGGCTCTCTATAAGCCAGGAATCTGGCCTCCATGGTACCAGATGTGCCAGGGCTTTGATCTTGGACTTAGCAGCCTCCAGAACTGTGAGAAATAAATGTTCCTTGTGTTAAAAAGAAAACCACAAAGCCCAAGCCACTTGCCCCCAGGACAGTAAACCAGGATTTCATTGCAATTTCAACTTCTCCAGCAGTGGAATTTTAAACCAAGCAGTCTGGAATTTTCTGATCAGTTCCAATGAGGTCATCTGTCACATGGGTTCTCTCCATCCCCCAGAGCAAGATAAGGCGACACCACCTAACAAGACTTCCTCTCCTTCCCTCTAAGAGAAGATGACCTTGCTAAAATAATCCTTTTTTTTTTTTTTTTTTTTTTTTTGCTAAGAACTTCTTGTCTCACCTTCTTTCTGAAATAAAACAAAAACAAAAACAAACAAAACCCTTCCATTTTGTACGATTCCTTAGAGCATCTCTCTGCTTGCCAGATGGGATGTTGCCTGATTTATGAATCACTTCAGAAAACTTATTAGGTCTTCAAATTTACTTGGTTGAATTTTTCATATTTATTAGTGTGTAAGCCGCCCAGTCTGTGGTATTGTTATTACAGCAGCCTGAATTGACCAGGACAGAACATTACCATCACTCCAGAAAGCTATACCACCTGTCCCTTCCCGGTAAATAGACATGCTCAGCCTCCCAGAGATAATCACAATTAAGATTTCTTTCCAACATAGATTTCTTTATGCCTGTTTCAGAGCTTCACATAAAGGAATCATGTGTTACATACACTTTTCTGTAAAGCTTTTATTCAGCACATTTCCATCCACAATGTTGTCTGCATCAGATGTTGGTCCCTTCCGGTTGCTGAACACTATATAAACTCTACGAGTTCCTTTCACTACAGGAACACTCTACCATTTATTTATTATCCTTTTTTTTAAAAAGCTTTTTTTTAATTTTTTTTTTTTATTTATGATAGTCACAGAGAGAGAGAGAGAGGCAGAGACACAGGCAGAGGGAGAAGCAGGCTCCATGCACCAGGAGCCCGACGTGGGACTCGATCCCGAGTCTCCAGGCTCGCGCCCCCAGCCAAAGGCAGGCGCTAAACTGCTACGCCACCCAGGGATCCCCTATTTATTCATTATCCTACTGGTAGACACCTCTGCTACTTCCAATTTAAAGCTATTATAGGGCAGCCCCGGTGGCGCGGCGGTTTAGCGCCGCCTGCAGCCCAGGGCGTGATCCTGAAGATCCGGGATCGAATCCCACGTCAGGCTCCCTGTGCATGGAGCCTGCTTCTCCCTCTGCCTGTGTCTCTGCCTCTCTCTCTCTCTGTAGGACTATCGTAAAAATAAAAAATAATAAAAAAAAAAATTTAGAGACCTAGGATCGAGTCCCACGTCAGGCTCCCTGCATGGAGCCTGCTTCTCCCTCTGCCTGTGTCTCTGCCTCTCTCTCTAGCTGTGTCTCTATGAATAAATAAATAAAATCTTTAAAAAAAAATAAAGCTATTATAAATAAAGTTGCCATGAACATTTTTGTGCAAACCTTTTTAGGTAGATTCTTATGGCTCTTGGGTAAATACGTTGAAGTGGAAATGCTGGGTGGTAGAGGAGGGTGTAGATTTAGTTTCATAAGAAAATTCCAGTTCTTTTACACTCACACCAACAGTGTTTGAGAATGTCAGTCACTTCTCATCCTCACGGAAATTCAGTGTTGTCGGTCTTTTATTTTTTTTATTTTTTATTTATTTATTTATTTTTTGTCAGTCTTTTAAATTTACTCTTAACCCTTCTGGTAAGTATTAAGTGATATCTCATTGTGGCTGTGACTACCTTTTTCCTGACAACTATTGATTTTGAGCACTATTTGCATACTCTAATTGGCCATTCAGGTATCTTCTTTGTAAAGTGTCTGTGTCAGTCTTTTGTCATATTTTGAATTAGGTTATCTGTCTTTTTTATTATTGAGTTGTAGGAGTTCTTTATCTATGCAGGATGCTAGCCCTCCTTTGTCAGATAGGGCTTACCAATCGTTTCTTTCATTCCAAACTCTATTTTCTTTTAATGGTGTCTTTTGAAGAGCAGAGGTTTTTTTGTTTGTTTTGTTTTGTTTTGTTTTCTAAAGATTTTATTTATTCATTCATGAGAGACAGAGAGAGAGAGAGGCAGAGACACAGGCAGAGGGAGAAGCAGGCTCCAGGCAGGAAGTCCAATGTGGGACTCGACCCCAGGACTCCAGGATCACACCCTGAGCCAAAGGCAGATACTCAACCGCTGAGCCACCCAGGTGTCCCAAGAGCAGAGTTTTTAACTGTTGCTCAAGTTCAGCGTAATACTTTGTTCCCACATGGTTAATGCCTTCTCCCAAGTGAACCACGTCTGTATCCACTCATCTCTGGACTCCCAGCCTGACCGTACCTGAGAGGTGAGCTGGGAGGTGAACAGCACACATTTCCATTTCCATTTCCAGCACACATGTCCCCCATTTCCATTCCTCCTCACTCTTCAGGCCCCCGCCTCCAATGCCCTCTGAACAATGACATCAAGGAGGTGGACTCACTAGGCACCTTTTAAGAAAAGTCTGTCCCTGATACCACCATTTGGCAATTTTTATTATCCAAAGAAAAAGACAGCAGCCCTTATTTCCTGTTGTTCCACATTTTTCAGAGACACAAATTACTTACCGTGTTTAAAAATTCCTGACAGCATGGAGCCCCGGGTCACAATTTAAAATCTTCAGAATTGGGGGCAGCCCGGGTGACTCAGTGGTTTAGCGCTGCCTTAGGCCCAGGGTGTGATCCTGGAGACCCGGGATCGAGTCCCACGTCGGGCTCCCTGCATGGAGCCTGCTTCTCCCTCTGCCTGTGTCTCTGCCTTTCTCTGTGTGTGTCTCTCATGAATAAATAAATAAAATCTTTAGAAAACAATTTAAAAAAATAAAAATAAAATCTTCAGAATTGGGAACTCAGAGTGAAGGCAGAAGAGGAAGACTGAGATGCTTGTCATGAGCTCCTTGGGCTCTTATGTTATGTTATGTTGTGTTATGTTATGTTGTGTTATGTTATGTTATTCGAGGTCTCTGTGTTCAGAAACAATCATCTGGAGCTTTCACAACATTTGACAGGGGGTTAGGGAGTGAGGTAACCATCTTTGATGAGAAACAGCAGACACAGGGAGAAGGCACCTTGCCTCAGGCCATTGTGGGGAGCTTGGAACAGAAGCCAGGCCCCTATCAGGAGGTCCCAGTCGCCTCTAAAATTCCACCATCAGAACCAGGCAGAGCACAAAAGAGAAACCCACTGAGGAGAGGAAATGTTTTCCCACAAAAGCAATTTCCTCCAATTTGTATTTCAGCAACAAATTCGTTTCCAGTTTCAGATGCCACTATTCAAAACTGACCTGTTGCCTTTCGACTATAATAGAAGCTCTCTCATTCTTCAGTGATTTGCTTGTAAATATTTATCAATACAGCTTGGCCCTCAGCCCCCTTCCTCCAACTTTCTGACAGGGAGCCCCTGGCCCCTGCTGGCACTTCTCAGGCCTTGATTACAGTTACCTCCTTCACAGGGATCGATGTGCTTTCTCCTGTGGGTTATGAAGCGCTATAAATGCTTACCACTGAACTGTCAATGTGGAGAAAAAAAAAAAACTGTAAATTTTCAGAGTTCAGTGATCTGCATTATGCTTTTTATACTTTTGCATAGGTCCGGAAGATTTGCTTTAATCTTAAGAAAGTAAAGCAATAGATTAGATTAGCTTCACTATATTACTCAGTACCCATTCTGCTAAGATCCTGAAACTGTCCCATTCCTAGAGTTGTATGTGTTTTCTCTTCCAATAGAATCTGGTTTATTAATGATAGGAACAAAGGCTTGATTAAAATTTCAGTCTTCCTCTCATTGACTGCTATAGTCATCTAAGGCAGTGGTTCCAAGCCCTCAGCTGGCATCAAAATTCCCTGGAGAACTTGTTAAAACATAGATTTCTGGGCCCCGCCTCCAGAGCTCTGATTCAGAAGATCTGGAGTGGGGCCCGGAAATTTGCATTTCTGACAAGTTCCTGCTAATGCTGATGCTGCTGGTCCAGGAATGCAAAGCATTGATTTGGTGCTTCCATCTGAACAACCGAGGGTATTCACTTTTCAGTTTGGATTTCAAGCAAGTGATTGCCTTACTCCCATATTCTGAGCAGTGCAGAATAGTAAGGCTTTGTCTTCACAGGTAACAGGGTTCACCTCATGCAAAACTTGAGAATAAGTGACCCTCACAGGAACAAAGACACATCTCTACGTACCAGGGTATCAGCAGGTATCCTGCCCAGTCTTGTTGGCCTCTGGCTGTGTTGGGTTTCTCCAGCCCTGGGAAGGTCTGTGAAATGTTCTTATGTGTTCTATGCTTCCTCCACATCACTACCTCTTTCTAGCCAGCTGCTGTTTTTTTTTTTTAAACTTCTTCCGCAGAGATATGTTAATTAGGATCTTCTTCTCATTTGATCTTACCCACTACATCCCCATCTGTTTTAAACAGTCTCCTACCCACACTTCAAGGCTTAGCTGAAACCTCACCCCCTTACCCCCATGACACCCTAGAGGAACTCTCAGCACCTCTCTGTGGTCTGGGAGCATTATGATCAAATATTGCATGTAACACACGGCCCTGCCCTTTTCTGGTTACATGTTTATCCCTTTCTATGAAACTCAGGATCTTCTAGACTGAGCAGTGTCTTAGTTATGTCTGTCACCCTGCAAAGTCACACTCAGTAAATTAAGAAAGCAGGACAGGAGGAAGGAGGAAGAGAGGATGTTCTGCTCCCAAGACATATGTATCATTCATTACAGAAAAGGGTAGGATGGTATTTGGGTGGTTGGGGAAAGCAGTGAGGGCTGCTACCTACCATGACAAGGCAAAAGCTTGATTCTCACATCAACAATGGAATCAGCCGCATGAATGATTTCACGATAGGCAAGACGTGGATCCAGCCCACCAATAGAGGAGGAATGCATTGCCCACACCCTTCTGGTTCTTATGGCCCTTTGGCAGAGAGGATGCTGATGCCATGATAATGGTGGGGAGCTGGGTGTGGGGGGTAGGTTGCTTGAGGCTGAAGAACTATAAGACTCAGGAAAGATATGGGATGAGATAAAAGCAAAGGCCGAATAATATTTGCAAATGGAGTTACTCATCATCGGCGCACTATACACCAGGCACTCATCTAGGGTTAAACATACAACGAAATTGAGAGTTATGCAATAAATTAAAATAGTATATATTTGTATCTTTATCCTGTGTGAATAGTATTGGGATTTCCTTTAATATAAGAAAGAAATCATAGATTCTTTTCTACATTTAATTTATCTTCAATATCTTGCAATATACAAGTGACAAATGAACTCACTCATACAATATATGCCTTTTTGCGGGGTGCCTGGTTGGCTCAATCAGTAGAGCATGTCACTATTGATCTTAGGGTTGTGAGTTCAAGTCCCCTGTTGGGCATAGAGCTTATATATATAAAAACTCTCTCTATATATAGATAGATATAGATATAGATACAGATAGATATATACAAGGCACATATATGTATGCCTTTTTGCTCTTTCCAAAAATAGTGTGAGAATATTTCTTCATAGAACCACTTTAGAAGATATTTGGCAGTATCTTACCAAAGCTAAACAGTCTCATCATTTGATTCGGCAATCCAGCAGTCATACCTCTAGGTATTTACTCAACTGAATTGAAAACTTATGTTCACATAAAAACCCGCACACAAATGTTTGTAGCAGCTTTATTCATAATTGCTAAAAATTAGAAACAACAAAGATGTCCTGTTGCAGGTAAATGGACAAAGAAACCTTGTTAGATCCATAAAACAATATTATTTAGTGATTAAAAGAAATATGCTATCGGGACACCTGGGTGGCTCAGCAGTTGAGCACCTGCCTTGGTCTCAGGTCATGATCCTGGGTCTGGGGATCGAGTCCCGCATCAAGCTCCCTATGAGGAGCCAGTTTCTCCCTCTGCCTATGTCTCTGCCTCTCTCTGTGTGTCTCTCATGAATAAATAAATAAAATCTTTTTTAAAAAAGAAATAAGCTATCAAGCCATGAAAAGACATGAAGGAATTGAAACCATATTGCTAAGTGAGAGAAACCAGTGTAAAAGGCTATATACTGTATACTATGTATTTAGAACAGTATGGCCTTCTTAGAAAGAGACACTCTGGATACAGTGAAAAGATGAATGGTTGCCAGGGGTTGGGTGGGGGAAAGAGAGAGATGGATAGCTGTAACACAAGGATATTTAGAGCAGTGAAACGACTCTGTATGATACTGTAATGGTCATAACGTAATCCACCATTACAGCGAATGCATGTTTGTCAAAACTCATAGAATGTGCAACACCAAGAGTGACCCTAGAGTAATCAGTGGACTTTAGTTAATTATAATGTCCATATTGGCTTATCAATCATAACCAATGTATCACAATCATATAAAATGTTAAAAGGGGGAAATGAATGCAGGGGAGAGGGGGATTTATGGGAACTACTGTACCTTCTGTTCAATTTTTCTTTAAACCTAAAACTGCTTGAAAATGTAAAACATGGGGTGGGATAGGGAGAAAAAGCAGACTAATTCTGAATCACTCCAGAGGATCAAACTCAGGTGCCAGGAAGACCTTACTTAAAATGAAAGTTGATAAATATAGGAGTAGGTTCCTTTCATTGGTAGGCTCATGCTGCAATTCTGTCTACCCAGAATGATGGCTCATGGAAGAAAGTCATATTTCAGTTAGGTTAGAACATTGGAGTAGATGATAACTAAGGTTACCTGCAATTTTGATATCCCGTGATGCAATAGAAAGTAGCTACAAGTATAATAAACTCTATATATCAGAAAGGGAGACAGAACATGAAAGACTCCTAACTCTGGGAAACGAACTAGGGGTGGTGGAAAGGGCGGTGGGCAGGAGGTGGGGGTGACTGGGTGGCGGGCACTGAGATGGGCACTTGGCTGGATGAGCACTGGGTGTTGTTCTGTATGTTGGCAAATTGAGCACCAATAAAAAATAAATTTATTAAAAAATAATAATAAATAAATAAATGCTAAATTAAGATTTAAAAAAAAGAAAAGAAAAAAATTAAAGTCAGGATGACGTATTTCCCCAGACTAGGGGCTGAAGAAGGCAAGCAAAGCATGTGGAATGGCTGTAATTCTGAATAGTGGTCCATGCCCAATAAGTGAGGTGAGAAGGAGGAATTAAAGAGTGGTGCTTTTTTTAAAAAAATATTTTATTTTTATTTATTAGACACAGTGAGAGAGAGAGAGAGACAGAGACAGAGACATAAGATACTGGCAGCTGCAGAATCTCCCTCTCACCCTCAATTTTCCAAAGAGTATGATCACATATGAATGTATGTGTGTCCACACACAAAAAATCACTAGTGGCATGAGTCACCACTAATGGGTTGGCCAATTAAGTGGTTGATTTGTTTTTTGAAACATCCATACTAATCCTCAAAGATACTGTAGAAATGAGAGAATAGGGGCACCAGGGTGGCTCAGTCAGTTAAGCATCTGCCTTCAGCTCAGGTCATGTTCCTGGGGTCCTGGGATTGATCCGTACATGGGGCTCCCTGTTCAGCAAGGAGTCTGCTTCTCCCTCTCCCTATGCCTGCCTCTCCCCCTGCTTGTTCTCTCATTCTCTCTCTCTCCGTCAAATAAATAAATAAAATATTTTAAAAAATAGAAATCAGAGAATAGACACCCTTGGAATAAGAGTCTCTAAACTAAATTGTCCCATATCTGGGTATTTTTACAAATCTCCTCTTTCTCCTCCTATAAGGGAAACTACAGGCAAACTTACTTTATAAACACACCTGGCTACAAAGCCCCTCTGTGGTCACTTAGGTGTTCTCCTCTACAACATTAAAAGAAATTCAAGGTTCCTATCTGCAGAGCTGCTGTTGCCAGGGCAACAAAGCCTCATCAGAATGCAGTTGCTTTGAGTCTCAGTGCCCCAGCTACTGGCTCTTTTGATTAGTGGACACACAGGAATCTCTTTATATCTAAGAAAGTTAATTTCTTCATATGCATCTATTGCACAAACATATCGGTCACCTGGGTCCAGACAGACTCCTGTATCTGGTTACCTGAGTAGCACTTGTTCATGGAGAGAGGGAAAGCAATGCCAGGGGATAGACCATTCTGTCCTTCACAAAGAACAGGTGGTACTAAGGGGTCCTCTCTACTCTGCTTTCCTAGAAGTTCTCCAGAGATCCACAAAGCTTGAATGTTTGTTTCTAATAGGCAGGCATTCCATCCTCCCTGAAGGTACTGTAATAGTCTATGACACAGGTAAATTCAACACGGGCAAATTTTCCAACTAGAACTGACTCTAATGTTCCCTAAATATTTAAGGCTGGGACCACTCATCAACAGAATTTCCTGGCACTCAGCTTTTATTGGAAGGTCTTCCAGAAGCAGCCTAAATTCTTATATTTCAGGTTTGTTCCAACTCAAACAACTTACCTGAGTGATTTCTGGAAAGTATGTAAACTGATATCGATTGGGTTTGAGCTATTTTGAGCTTGATAGAAATCCAGATGAGATATTAACCCATTCATACAATCATGAGTCTGTATATATATTGATTCAATAATCCAGAAAGCCAGTCTTTTTCATGGAGATATGCTTCGGAGAACCCTCTCTATGCAATTTTTGTTTTCTTTTCTTTTTGTTTGTTTGTTTGTTTCAATTTTTGTTTTATTGGCAATAAGTGACCTGACTTTCTCATTCATTCTATGGATGATGATACAGCAAATGTGCTAATGTGCTCATCTAAGAGAAATCTGAAATGGGGTCATTTTCAATTTTCTTTAGGAGAACAATAAAGACATGATGACTGTCTCATTATGAAGGTTGATTTCATTGCAGCATGTAGATTTTTAGCAAAATTTTTAGTATCTTGAAGGTTTACTCTCAGGAAAGCTTCATGCCTTTTTTTATATATATATATACTGTCATTGCATTTTCCCTGGGTATTCTAGTAATATTTCTAGAATTTTTACTCTCTGTTTAGCATTTGTGTAATGTACTCTATTCTTATATTTTACTTTTAAACTTGTCCCTCAAGAGGTACCTGAGTGGCTCAGTTGGTTAAGCATTTTTGGCTCAGTTCTTGATCCCAGGGTTCTGGGATGGAGCCCAGTGTTGGGCTCACCCCTCAGCGAGGAGTCTGCTTTTCCCTTTCCCTCTATCCCTGCTCATGCTCTTGCTCTCTCTCTCTCTCTCAAATAAATAAAGTCTTTTAAAAAAATAAACCAGGCCCTCAAGACTTCTGATTTTTACTAATTATTCCCATTAACTTACCACGGCATTTCCAAAGAAAATTCCAACATTTTTTTCCTTGATAATGTCTTCCTTGAAAATAGCATCATTTCAAATGAAATCCATTTAACTTCATTAAGTCTAGAGTGGGCATTTACCTCCTCTCCTGATAGGCAAATTCAGGTGGCCCACATAAAGGGATTCTGGATGTGATCTCCTCTGAATGTTTATCCCATATTTTTATAGCTAGAGCCACTTGCCAGGTCATTCAGCAACTCCAAAATGATTGTTTAAAGCAAGACAATGTGCCTGTGTGGTAGAGTGTACAATGTAAAGCCCTAACCTAGAAGATTGACATTAAAACTTGACAGAAACATTCCTTTTGCAGTAAAATAAACAGTTTTTTCTCCTCCTAGATAAGGTGCAGTAATTTTTTTGATTAATCCATATGGTTTTTGCTCTTGCCTCGGAAACCACTAAAGACAACAATTTTCCAGCTCCCTTCCTCGAAATTTTCATTATCAATAAATGCCTGTGATATCAGCTGAGATTGCTTAGCCCACACATCCGGCTTATATCTTAATTGCAATAACTTCTTGTCACAAACAGCCAACTGAGCTGATGTATGGAAACACTGGATTTTTTTTTCTCCTCCCCATTCTCCCCCCTGTACCTCCAACCCCCTTCCCTCCATTCCCCATTCCCAACCTCACGGAGCCCGGAAAGTCTTGCAGCATTCCTGAAAAGTTACATAAGACACCAGGAGTAGATAACATTGTATGTTTCAAGTTTAAAATGCAGAATGTTTATGCCTGTCGGGAGAGAAGAATGAAAGAATATCTTTTTCAGGAATCCTATCTGAAATGACTGCAGTCTGAGAAGTGTTTCCCTTAGTGTAAAAACGATGTTTGAGGAGTTTGAGTGTTCTTTACTACCTAGTCAATGGTAAGTTCTTTGTTCCTTAAGAATAAATAACAAGGACCTAAGGGTCTAGGTTATGGCCACTTGGCTGAGATTTCTTAGGTTTTGTTGGAGGCAGGGGCAAGGGAAGCAGAACTTCAGACCCAAGAGCAAGCAGTATCTTTGGTATGGAAGGACCAATAGGATGGAGGATGCGGGTTGTGGATTGGCATGAAAGAAAGACAAGCCAGGTTCTCCCTGGAGCATTTGATCACCTGGCTAATGGCTAGTTTGCAGATACAGAGAGTTAGGTCTGCCGAACTCTTGAGCTTTAATCCCAGCAGCCTTTTCCATCTGGCAAAAGAGACACCTTCTCTGAGAACAGAAGACACTGTGCTGTAATTCAAAAGAGGAGATCGTGTAGTTGGCTAATGGAAGCACCTAGAGAAGAGGTTTAATGTGTAAACATATTTGCCTGAATCAATATGCCACACAGAATTGGTTCTTCCGAGGCCTCCTGACCTTGCCCTTCCCTTCGGTGAGGTCAGCAGCGCACCCACTCACACACACACACACACACACACACACACACACACACAGCCCCACGGCTGATTCCAACACACTGCAACCATCTCCGAGCCAACACTGAATTACGGTCATCTCAGCACTGCCCAATTTCCAGGAAACTTCTGGGGCGCTCTGTTCTTTGTGGTCTGGCATCGGGATGGAAAGTTTAACCTAAACGCAAGTGGAGGCTGGTTGGTTCCTACAGACTCTGCATTCTTTTCTCCGGGGGGTCGGGTTTGTGAACAAGGACTGGCCCCACCTGTAGTGTAAATATTTTCAAAAGGCTTGTAGAGCGTAGACATGACCTCTGCCCGGTGCACTTACCACCCATCTAGATAAGTAACAACAGAAGGGAAATGCAGGGAGCATCTCCACTCCTTTCTTCAGGATGGAAGTGACTTGGAAAAAGGAATAAATGAAAGAGAACTGAACAATACAAAACTGTTCGGCTGGTTTCTTCCCTCTGCCCACATTGGCTCCTGCTGTTGCTCTTTCTCATCCTGCTGAATTTATTTCTTTTATTTTCTGTAATGGAGACCTGCCACGGTGTGACTGGGGACTGCTGAATATAACTGAAATAAAGCACAGTGTTTACCAATGAGTCTCCTTGTGGCAACGAGACCCCTCTGTTTCATTTTATTTATTGAGCTGTGATGGGCATATAGTGAAGTTGTACCTGTTCCATGTACACATCTTGATGAGTTTGAGATAAGTATTCCCTTTATCTTAATACTGTCTCATTTAGGTCTTTCTTGCATCAGTACTTTTACCTGATGTCATTAATGAAATTCACTCTTGCCCATGTTCACCAGAAGTCAATGGAACCCCTGCTAAGCATGAGACACCATGCAAAGCCAGTGATAGGGAAAAAGGCCATTGCAATGCCATCTGTAAGGGTAGTGGAAGACAAGAGAAAGTGACTGCCGCATCTGGATGGCAATTCCAGGGTAATGGCCTCCAAGGGATGATCCTGACCAGCAACCTGGTCGGATTATTAATCTCTCCGTGTTTCCCATCTGTAACATGGAGACAAAACTAGTATTTCTTATACAGATGTCTTATGAATTAGATCTGGGCTTCCAGTGACTGTCTTCTACTTGTAACTCACCCCTGGCCCAGGAAGTTTAAGAGATGACCCATTTTCTTGCTGCGTTGCAATGACTTCCAATGCTGAACGGAGATGAAAGGGAAGTTGGGTTTTCTTCATCTCGGTTGGGATTGATTCTTACTGCAGCTTCCATCACTTTGTAGGGTTAAGTTAGACATGGATGTGGCAAGTCCTGCCCAACTAGGTAGATACAAACTTCCAACACCCAAGCCTTGGGCAAAGTGTGACTCACCAAATCTCCAGACGTTCTAGAAGGCATAAGAATGTGAACATTCGGGGCGCCCGGGTGGCTCAGTGGTTGAGCATCTGCCTTTGACTCAGGTCTGATCCCGGGGATCCTGGGATCGAGTCCCACATCAGGCTCCCTGCATGGTGCCTGCTTCTCCCTCTGCCTGTGTCTTTGTCCCTCTATCTGTGTCTCTCATTAATAAATAAATAAAAATCTTAAAAAAAAAAGAATGTGAACATTCAATTGTCGGTGTTTGATGTTTGGACAGACCCAGGGCCAAGAGAGCAGCTGTAATTCACATGACCAATAAGAGCCCAGATCACTTTGATAAGCAGGAAGATATACCCCCATGGTTCTACCTTAAGTTGCTATGTCTCAGCACAGTAATTCACACAGAGGAAGATCTCTGGATGAGAAATTAGAATTTAATTGTTTGCCATACTAATGAACCAAAGAATTGAAGCTGGTTAAACTCTTTCAAAGACGCTATCACTGTGAGAAACTGCCATATTAAGAATAAAATTCTCATTTGACCTGGAAGATTGAGGTAGGATGAAAAGGTTTCAGAAGGTGGAATTTGGGGGGTGATACCATTTATCTAAGAGATAGATGTATAACACATTTCCACTTATGTGACATGCAAATAACAGACACTAAAGAAACACTTAAGTGAAAAATTTCATACTCGACGTGATAACAAAGAGCCAAAACCCAGGGAAACAAGGTGATATCAGTAAAATAAGCATGCACACATACCCAAAGAAAGCTCATAACTCTTCACAGTCACCCCATGAGATAGATGTTGTTCCCATTTTATAGATGAAAAAACTAAGGCCTAAAAACATGAAGGGGTTTGCACAAAGTCATCCCAAATCACCTTCCTCTGGCTTTAAAATCTGAACACTCAATACTGCGATATTCCTTCATGTCAGAGATTTACTTATGTTAAATGCACCACTTTTAAAAAGGCACGATATCCAAGGCTACTTCTGGCTCTGCAGCCTTCACCTTAATATAATATTACCTAGTGTCAAGGAATTTCTTAAAAATTAAATCATCCTGTAGGGCAAAGACTGAAAAACTATTGGCCATGGTTCAAATCCAGTCCTCTGTCTTCATTTTTAAATAGAATTTTATTGGAATACACTCATGCTTTATGTATTATCTATGATTATGTTCAAGCTGCAATGGTGGAAGAAAGTAGTTACAATAGAAATCCTATGCTCTGCAAAACTGAAAATAAGTATTTCAGTCACTTGCCATGCAGCCCTTTACAGATTCATATAAAATGGTTAGTATAGGGCAGCCTGGGTGGCTCAATGGTTTAGCGCCACCTTCGGCCCGGAGTGTGATCCTGGAGACCGGAGATGGAGTCCCATGTTGGGCTTCCTGCATGGAGCCTGCTTCTCCCTCTGCCTGCGTCTCTGCCTCTCTCTCTCTTTCTCTGCGTGTCTCTCATGAATAAATAAATAAAATATTTTTTTAAAAGAGTTAGTATAAAATTAATCCACCTGCCTATATATTATACACAATATTTTACAGTGTTCATGATATTAACTGTGAGACTTCTTGCAATTTCTTAAAGCATCAAATAAATCATAAAAGACTCAAGGCTACTTGATACAGTGTTAGGTGTAAGTGTATTTTATGCCATTCAGATCCACTTTGGGTAAACTTAGTACAATTCCCTTAGGCAAAACATCCTACTCCCCAGTGATCCTGGATAAATATAATCTTGACATGAAAGTATTCAACAGGCTCTAGTCTATAGCTGAAATTGCTACAGTAGAAGATGTATACTGGTTGTGGACTCACTCAGCAAATTTATTCATATTAAAACATGCTTTAGGTTTTAATTTTGCTTTACCACCCCCCACTTGTACAATTTGATTTTTGTTGTTTGCTGTGGTTTTATAAGCCAGTTATCTTTCCTTCTTAGCTTATGAGCGCTTGCATTCTTTTGTATCTAAATCTTCAAACAGCCATACAATGAGTAAAATAAAATTGTTCCTGTCTTTCCTAGTTTTCTTTTTCTACTGATTCATTTGCATTAGTTTCCAAACATGTTCTTATTTTCTCTCATCAAAAAAAAAAAAAGAAAGAAAGAAAGACCTCCTCTTGACCAACCTCCCCCTCCTCTATGGTCCTGCTGGCTAACATTTCCTTAAAGTATAACCCCTTCAGAACTTTCTTCCAATTCTCTTATTTCTACCCTTTCAAACTATTCCAAGCAGGCTTTTGTCCTCCCCACTTCCACTCCAGCTACTAGCAGTCAGCAATGACCTCATTGTTAAACCCCTACTCAGCTCTCAATCCTCATGCCACCTGACTTGCAACTGCAGCATCTGATGTATTTGCTTGCTCTATTCTCCTTGTTATACCCTCTTTCCATGGTTTCCAGGATGCCACACCCTCATGGGATCTTGAGTTTTGTCCCAGTTCATACCTAGAACTATGCCTGAGACTTTGGTGCTCAGTAAATAAGTGTTTAAATAAAGGAGAATGAGACACCTAACCTCATCTGCACCACAAAATAAATTCACACCACTGCTAGCAGGATACTATCAAATAATGTTTGGAAGCTTGTTAAAAAAATATGTTTATCAAAAAAAAACAAATGATCACATTCCAATGCAAAAATATCAAGTACCATTAACAAAATAGCTACCCTTCATCTATCTGTGCTATCTATATACACACTTCCTTTAAGGTATTTAAAGAAACTGTAAAATTTTTATTGATAAGGCAATGACAGTATTTCATTCTTCTGGGAATACCCCCCTTTTGGGGGAAAGAATTACAAATCTGAATAGACCATGGATTGAAAAGCATGGCCCAACATCTTTCTTCTTTACTTATCACTGTATTTGACAGAAGTTGTAAGAAGATCCTTGGGAATATATCAATGATGGATACAGTGGTGAATAGCCATGTTAGGAAAGCCAGTTAAGGAGGTCATTTGGATCAGGATGACACATTAACTACGGTGTTATCTCCTCTGGTCAGATAATATGTGGCATGTAGTAGGGGAACCTTCCCTGCCTTCCCACTCCCTGTGAAATAGAAGATAAGCTCATTGTGGGTGTCCAGTAATACTTCACAATAGAATGAAATTGGAAAAAAGAAAGCATCCTGGTAGATTTTAACTGAGTTGTTCCTGATTTAAGAAGCATTTTTTATTCAATAGGTTGCTCCTAGATCAAAACACTTGTATGTGATAAATAGAAATTAAGAAGCCAGACTCTCACAGTTATTCAAAACAGCCTTTGAGAAAACGGAAAGCGATTTTACTGAGCATCTGCACGTTTAAGGAGACAACAAGCACGTATCACGAGAACACTGTAAACACAGTATGAGGACGAAGTTAGGATTGTGATATACAGGGCTTCCTCTGGGTGGGTGACATGCCACCAAGACAAATGGCATTCCAGTCACTCAGTTGGCCAACATCTAAGATTATTAACCAACTTCCGTCCTGTTCTTTTTTTTATGGGTTTTAATGACCAGACGAGATTTCACTGTTTAATATTTAAACAAATGTTTTTTTATGCAGAGACAATAAAGCCACTGTTGAGGCTGGCTAGGACTGTTTAATATTCTCCAGTATGGCTGACTGCCATTCCCGCTGGAGTAAATGGCATAAGTTGATTTCTAGAAGTGTTCAGAAATTGAAGCTCTTTTGGTGACACATGTGAAAGGAATCTCCTTGAGTGGCACACATAGCATACCAGGTGTGTGTGGTCTGCCCTGCAGGGTGAGTTCCTCTATTGTTCCGGCCCTTCTAGAAGAACATGATTTGGTTAGGATAGCTTGTGTTGGCTGAGTGAACTGGCTCGCCTCCACGTGCTGCTCCTTCTCTGCATTAACCCTTATCAAATTGCTGATGGCCTTTAATATACCCCTTCTTAATTACCCACTGTCAAATGCAGCTGGGTGGTGGGTTTCTGTTTGGAGATTCAATATCCCACCTTGGTAAGATGACCTGTAATGAACCACTGAGGTAAGCTTACTTAGCATAAGGGCATGTTTCACATGAGGCAGGACATCTCTCAAAAGCCACTTTGACCTACTTAAACAGTAGTTCTATATTTTTTTATTCAAAGTTAGGTGTCATAATTTTTGGATTACATCAGGAAGCCTAACTTTACAAAATGTTCAGGATCTTTTATGTGCCTGAAAAAACTGTGATGGACAAATCCACAGACGGTCTTTGATGACACCCCTAAGGAGGTTTTATCTCTTATAAGGTTGAGTGTGGGTAGGACAGGCTGCAAATTGGGTCACTATCCCTGAGGATATTTAGCCACACAACCCTCAAAATACTAAAGTTGTACATTCAACTTGTGCCCATCATGTTTTAACTAGTTGGGGTTTTTCGTTTTTTTTGTTTTGTTTTTTGGTTTTTTTTGCCTAGATGAGAATGGAGTCAAAGATAAAAGCCAGCAATTGGAAATAACAATATAAAAAATCTTAAGTGGTACAATCACAGCAATGAGACAGGGACGAAATAGAATTTAAGAAAAGTTTGTTGATTTCTGTTGTCTAAATTGCCTTCTTTAATAACAATCTTAATACATCTCAAATGTAAAAAATAAAATCATTTGAATATGATTGTGTATAAATTCTAAAGCTTCCATAACACAGTCTGGTAAATAAGATGATTCCTCCAATCCAACACCCATAGAATATGCATTAGAGAACACAATTTCTCAGAAAGGGTATGAATTGATAGAACTCATCCACATTCTCTCCCCTAGCTCTCCCAGACTCATGATTTCAGAAATGGCAGCCCACAGCCAGAAAACCATTTAAAGCTACCTGGCCACAGGGAGAAGTATTTCTCAAATTTGTCAGATCAGAAGTATTACTTGGGGCGTTTGTTAAAAATATAAATTCCCTTCACCCTTACCCACCCACTCCTCACTTCAGATCAACTCAAGAATATAGATTGTTAATAAGTCAGTTTTTCATATGAGGAAATTGTGTGAAACATTTTTCCAAGGTATAGAATCCCAAAATTATGACCTCACCAATTGAAGATGTACCAGTTTTGTGGCTTAATATATTCACAGGGAATGAACAAGAGAAACTGAAAAAGAACTAAGATATAAAAAGCATATATAAAAAATATAGATGGTAGAGAGAAAAAATTAAGCATGGCAAGATAATGATCAGAAATAAGTAGTGACTAGAAACTTAGGATATGAGAATATGAAGGGAAAAAACAGATACAAAGACAGAGATGTAGAGAAAGAGATTGATTTCCAGAAAAGTTTGCTTTCTCACATTTACTCTGAATTAGTCTTGGACTTGTGTCCAAGATCAAGGTCCCCTGTTCTCATGACAGGGCCCTGCTCAGTAGCCCCTGTCTCTTTTATGCATGTAGTATTAGACACTTGGAGCTAATTAGGAATACGTGAAGTTTTGTTCTTAAAGTGTTTATTTTTAAAGTAAAATCATTAAGGAAAATAAATAGGAGTAGGACATGTGTTGATGGAAGATCTACCATTAATTGAGCATCTAGCTATGTTGCACACACTATCCTTGTACTCTAGCATTTCTTCATGGATCTTCACAACTCTCCAAGAGAGGTTTTATTACAATTTTATTGATAAGGAAACAGAAGCTTAGAAAAGTGGTTTATCAAAGATCGCATCATCTACCAGTGGGTTTGAAACCAGACACATCTCTTTCTTTTATACTCTATATTCATGAGACAGTAAGCTGTGGATTATGAGGCAAGAATCTGGATTCATTTCCTAGGTTGCCTGATAACTAATTCTGTGTATTTAGTTCCATGTTTAGTTTTCTTTGTGCCTTGGTTTCCATTTCTTCCAGTCTGTAGGCAACTTTTCTATTATCTGCTCAATATAGTATTAGTTGACATTAGGTATGGGGTTTCTATTTGGGTTCTACATCTGGTGTGAAATTGGGAGGAATGTATTCAAAAACTTTCAGTTGCTATCAAAATGGCAGCAGTGGCTCACAAGTGAGGAAGCCCATTAAAGCAATTCGAGGAACTATTCACCTATCTGGGAACCATCTGGTGGGTTACTATTGTCTTTGGACCTTGTCTGACACTTGTCAGCTTGCTAAATTCTAACAAAAGGGACAGAATGAAGCTACTATCTAAAATAAAGCATCTTGTGCCAACTGGCAAAAGGCAAACATGATCTCCCAGACACTCTTGCCTAGAAGTAACTGTTCTCTAATGAGTTGCTGTTTTTATTAAATATTATGTAGAGCTGATTCATCCTCTTGGATTATAAGAGACACAAACATAACGCAATGTGCTTTTCCTATGCAGAAGCTATTTGCAGCTATGTAACAAGTCCCGAGTGAATGTCTGAAAATCAGTCATGTTTGTACAGATTTAAAGAGGTTTGCACAAAGCTTTGAAAGAATTAAAAATAAGCATTTTTGAACAATCACTGCCATCCAAAGGACAATGCTCCCTGGTGTCAAGGCGTATCCTTTGCAAGAAGGAGCTGGGGGATGTGAAAAAGAACATGAAATTAATGTTAAGAAAACAGATGTCCAGAGCCTTAGGGATTAGCAATGCAATTCCTGAGCAAGAGAGCTATAAAGTACAAATGAGTCCAGGAAGGAAATGCGATAATGTGGGGGAGTGATATCTATTGGGTAGATCCTAGGTCTGTAGGGGTTTCATATTTTCAGCAACGACTCAGTGATGGCACCAAGAACATATTTGTATTCGATAAGTTAATAGGTGACCCTGGGCTGACCCAGAGAAAATTAAAAGTCAGAATGCCTTTATTCAAGATGGGGGGGAAACTTGGTGAAAAATTTAAGGATAATTTCCAGACAACGCAAACACTACAGAAAATAACATGGCAGGAGAGAGCTGTTTGCGGTTTACCATGAACTTCGTGCTATCTCTAACTCACCAGTACACAACGTGGTAATGTTTCCACAGAAGCATATAGGATGTACAATAATTAACTGGAAAGGGAGTATCCAGTGGGCCCCCTTTTCTTTAGCCGGTAAAACAAATGACAGAAGGAGAAAATAGGAGAGAATTAAAGAAAGGGAGATTTGGGTCAACCAAGGGGATGAGATTTGCAATGAAACAAACTGTTCAACGCCGAGAATATCTGGTTAAGGATGTAGAATTATCATCCTTATTATCACTTTCTTGAGGTCTTTAAAAATCAGAGAATTTCTTGTCCAACCAGGACAAGGTGCTTGCTATTAGGATGACCAACATGAATTGCACCTAGGTTTAGAGGATTCTTTAAGGCTCCCTTAGTCTGTTGCTTCTGTGGACCTTAGGAGAGGAAAGTGCAGGCTATCCAAAACTTCCCTGGGCTTCTTGCTCCCATCCTGGACCCAGACAGCTCTCAGGATAACCAGACTTAGGTTGTGCTGGCTTTTTATCTCTCTGTGTTAATTGACTCTAAAGTTGGAGCATATCCCTGTTTCTTCCCACTCTATCCCCCAAAATGGAAACGGAGGAGTTCATTTTCTCCTGCCCTGAACTAGCTCTGACTTTGCTAGCTCATGTTCTCAAATTTAGTTGTCTCACATAGCAGACTGAGATGAAGAGAAAAAAAAAAAAAAAAGGAAGAGGGATGAAAAGAAGAGAAAGCACAGGCAGTGCCAAGAGGATGACTGGGGATGTGAGCCTTGGTTTAATTTCCATTTGCACATAATCTTGAATGGGACTCAACATCAGTTAAAATGCTATCTTGACTCTGGAAATGTAGCTTTAATGCGAATTCCTCAGTCTCCCTTCCAGTTCTTTGCATTATCAAAGAAGTGGTCTCTGATTAAAGAATCAAAGTCATCTTGAGTTATAAGAGACATTAAGAGGAAGAACATCTAGTCTAACAATAGATAATATCTAGTCTTTATTTTACAAATTTGCAAACGAACAGCCAGGAGAATAAATGACTAGACCAAAACTACTCTTCTCTGGTTTACAGTCAAGATTGTGGTTCAGTTGGTTAAGCATCTGCCTTTGGTTCAGGTCGTGATCCCAGAGTCCTGGGATCAAGCCTTGTGTCAGTGCTCAGTGGACAGTCAGCTTCTCCCTCTCCCTCCGCTGCTCCCCCGGCTTGTGCGCACATGGTCTCGCTCTCTCTCTCTTTCTCTCTGTCAAATTAATAAAATCTTAATTAAAAAAAAGATTGTGGGCTTCTTGTGAGCAGGACATTTGTCTATCTTTTTCTGTTATAACCTCAGAACTTAGCACAGTGCCAGGCATAGAGTAGAAACTCAACGTGTTTTTATTGAATGAATAAATAAATGATTCCTGATGCCCTTTCTCGTGTTCTTCCCATTCAAGCACACATTTTAGTTCTAAAAGAAAAAACAAAATCCAAAAAGCAATCTGAGGACCAATTTAGCTCACTTCACCCCACCTCAAGCCCTGAAGTGACCTAATATTTTATCTTGGAATGTTCCACTGTGTTTCCAAAAATTCTTAGTATGTTGTAGTGTGGTTTGACTTAATTATGTTTTCACAAAAAAAGTCTGGCTAAGTGAGCCTTTCACAAATGCTCCATTGTTATCACCAGTCTCAAACTTTCACCAATGAAAAGAGTCACCTTCTGAAATTTTTGCTGTTTTGATTCTCAGACTTTCTCCTACTCTTCACAATTAGAGGAACTCTTTTACCTTAGTTTATAGTAGAAGAGAACAGAGTGCCATAAGCCATATGTAGGTAAATCTCACCATAAATTCTAACATTAGAAAATCTGATTTCCATTAAATTCTACCCCTGAAGCTAATAATACAGTATATGTTCAGCAGATTGAATTTAAATAAACAATTAAAAAAAAAGAAAATATAACTTCAAAACATAATTACAGGGGAGGCCAATTTTTTTGTAGTACTGAAGGATGTACCATAAGAGTCCTTTAAATATTGATCTAAGGTGTAAATGTGGTGCAAATTACATGCCACCTTTTCGGAACACATCTATTGTGCAAGAGAGGTAACTTCTGATACAACTGCAGGATAGGTAAAGCAGCCAACTGCTATGGCATGTTTTAGGACTGACTCGGGGCATTGGGAGTCAGAGTTCCCAAAGCCCTGTAAAGCATGTGGACTCTTTCAAGCTCCAGAAGTCAGGGATCATCTAAGAACTAGCATACTTGAAACTTGCTCCACAGCCAGTTAAGTCCAGAGAGGAAAGAGGAATAGGAATAGGAAGAGATCATTTTAACCCTTACTGAATGTCAAATGCCCTACTTCTGGCTAACTTTGACTGACACATAACAAATGCTAACACACAGGATGCCTGGGTGACTCAGCAGCTGAGCATCTGCCTTTGGCTCAGGGCCTGATCTGGGAGTCCCAGAACCAAGTTTCGCATCAGGCTCTCTGCATGGAGCCTGCTTCTCCCTTTTCCTATGTCTCTGCCTCTCTCTCCGTGTCTCTCATAAATAAATAAATTAATTAATTCTTAAAAAATACTAACACTCTGACACTGAGATATTCATAATTTTTTTAAAAAGTAACTCAGGGGGACACATACAATACAGTAAAATAGAGAAATCAAGTGTACATGAGGAAAGGGATAGGAATAGAAAAACAGAGAAGCTAAAACAACAAAGTGCACCATAATGTATGTTATTACAAGAGACGTGGATGTTGATTCCTGGTTTTTTAGCAAGCAGTCAGTGAGAAAAAGAGAACTGATCAGTTATATAACTCGTTATCTCTCTAAGATTTTTTTTTTTAATGCTCTAGAAAGCACACCAGATAGAAATTTGTCTCCTAAGTCCTCATAAAGATGACTCTGGGTAAATAATAAATAGCATGCCTAATGACATAGTTCTCATAGATGAGTGGTTCTCAAACTTCAGAGTTCTCAAACTTCAGAGTTCTCAAACTTCAGAATCAACTGGAAGACTTATTAAAACACAGATTTCCAACACCACTCTCTTTCTGGTGCGGTTCATCTGAAGTAGGGCCCTAGCATTTGTATTTTTAATATGTTTCTAGGTGATAGTCATGTTGCTGGGCCAGGAACCACACTCTAAAAACCATTGCCGGGATCCCTGAGTGGCGCAGCGGTTTGGCGCCTGCCTTTGGCCCAGGGCGCGATCCTGGAGACCCAGGATCGAATCCCACGTCGGGCTCCCAGTGCATGGAGTCTGCTTCTCCCTCTGCCTATGTCTCTGCCTCTCTCTCTCTCTGTGTGTGTGACTATCATAAATAAATAAAAAAAAATTAAAAAAATAAAAAATAAAAACCATTGCCGTAGGCACAAGGCCAAATTTGCCAGGTCCTTTTCCTTAAGCAACTTTCCATATAAACTGATGACAATGCATAACTACAATTGAGCAGTTACCTGGGATTAATTCAAGTGCGTCCAGACACATTCCTTCTGGAGACCTAGTCCACAGCAGAGGAGGAGAGGTAATGACCACCATACCATTTATCCATTAATATTTGCTATATCATTCTTTGCAGTTTTGCAGCCCAAACTCTGTTGGTTTATTCATTGTATCTCTCAGCAAACATATTTCTTCCTCATTCATCAGATTGCTCTGGAGAAAGAACTCTACCTATTGGAACTTAACCATCATGTGTCGGCAAACACACGAAAATCTTTTCTGATTGATGGCTGCCTCTTGAGTATCTTTTTTTTTTAATTTTTTATTTATTTATGATAGTCACACACACACAGAGAGAGAGAGGCAGAGAGAGAGAAGCAGGCTCCATGCACCGGGAGCCCGATGTGGGATTCGATCCTGGGTCTCCAGGATCGCGCCCTGGGCCTAAGGCAGGCGCCAAACCGCTGCGCCACCCAGGGATCCCGCCTCTTGAGTATCAATAGTCTTTTGCATCTGTATTACTCATTATTTACATGTTCCCCTTTCATTATTCATCCATTATTCATCAACTTTTTAAGAGTGAGTTTCCTTATATTTCCAACCAGAGGTCAAATTCTATAGACATGTGTAATGCTTCCTTGCATCACTAAGTCACATGGCGTAGCACTTGTATAAAATGGGCACTCAATTATTTGAGAGCTGAACAAGATGCTTAAAAAGAAAATGGTAAGAAACCGGTGAATCTGAAAACTCATGTCGCCAGAGGAGATTCCCCTCAGCCATCGTGGCATACCTTCTTTCTCATCAAGATGGACTCTTGTGGATTGACTACATTCTACTGAGGAAACGAAAACGTGTGTTTAAAAATGTGATTTTACTGACAGTGTGAAAAATACATGGCATCGTTATTTTCCTTGAAATAGGATTTTTTTTCCCGTATTTTAAAGCTGAGTTCATTCATTGATTCAACAAATATTCTGAGCTTTTATTACGTGTAAAGTAAAAAGAGTACTATCTTAGGGAGCTCACATCACACTATGGAGCACAGACACACAACTCATTAATGTGACCCATACTAGATTGGACATACCCATGAAATAAGCTGGAAAAGCAAAGAAAATAATGAGCTTGGATGGCAGAGTGTGGTCATAGAAGGTTCTCATATCTAACCAAAGGAGCCGAATGCATATGAAGGGTAGCACACATTTTAGGAAAACAGGACTCATACTGTAAGGAATTGGCATGCCTTTTACCATAACAGGTGAAGCAAGCAAACTAATCCATTAATCAGCTGTGAGCAAGGGAAGCATGAAGAAGTTTGAGAGGACACACACAGTAACATGTTTGGAGTGGGGGAGCCGGAGATATCCCGCCACCAGTTGTGATGGTCCTGACATTTCACCATTAAGAAGCCATTCTTCTACATCTTAAACATTCTCTGATTTTCTTTTTTTTTCTTTCTTTTTTAAATGTATTTATTCATGAGAGGCAGAGACAGGCAGAGGGAGAAGCAGGCTCCTTGTGGGGAGCCTGATGCGGAACTCGATCCCAGGACCCCGGGATCACGACCTGAGCCAAAGGCAGACACTCAACCACTGAGCCACACGGGTGCCACCATTCTCTGATTTTCTAAGTCCTCAGGTAAAAACGTCATTTCTCCTAAGACAGTAACTTTCAACGTGGTGACACTGGACATTTTGAACTAGATTATTCTTAGCTGGGAGAGACTGATAAGCTGCAGAATATTCAACAGCATCTCTGGTATCTATCCCCTAAATGTCAGTAGCAGCCCACTCCTTAGTCATGACAATAAAAAACCTTTGGACACAGCCAAATGTCCCCTGGGAGGCCACATCATTTCCCATTGAGGTCCACTGTTCTAGGAGGTATAACACTTTAGGTTGGGGTCAGGTCTGTTCTGTTTCTTGAGATTGAAGAATAGCTCTCCTCTCTCTAGGGAGACTGCCTCCTCCATGTAGTCACTGTGCAGCTAAGAGAGAAGTGACTGACCAATTAAGAAGCAGGATGACAATTGCCCACCAATTGTATTGGCCATAACAACTCTATCAATGGGGTGACAGGTGTCACCACCTGAAAATTTATGAATCAAACTATTTGAGCAAAGGAGAGATCTTGGGAGAGGGAGGAGAAGCAAATCAGAGTGTGATAAATCAAAATGGCCCAATTTTATAAAAGCTTGGAGAAGAATGTCTAAATTAAATCTTTTCTGTTTAGGTATATCATACAGCAGAAAGGAATTTAATTGTTGATTTATTGATTGACAAAGCATCTATAAAGTACATAATTATCACTGATACATTATTAATAATCAATCCTGAAAATAATAATGTCCTTTACATATATATAATGCTTTATAGCTTTTAAAATCCTTTTCACATATGACCTTTCCCAAAAATTGGCAATATTCTGATGTTTCAAAAATCAAAACAATCTAAAAAGGATAAGCGTGAAAAATCTCATTTGTACCCTTGTCCCACCCACTCATTTCTTTCTCACTTCAGATAACTATTTTTGAGTTTCTTTGCTATCCTTCAAGAATTTCATGAAAATCCAAGAATATACAAATATATATTTATATTTTCCTGTTTCTTACACAAAAAGTACCATGCTACACATTCTGTTCTGCAGCTTGTTTTTTTGTTTGGCTTTTTTCCCCCCACTTAACCTCTTGGAGACTCCCATACAGAAAGCTTTCTCATCATTTGTTTCTTATAGCTACATTGTGTTCCATACATAGATATGCCACCATTTGTGTAAATAGTTCCCTATTGATGAACTCTTGGATTATTTCCAATTATTTTCTATTGCATGCAATGCTGGGATAATTACCCTTGGCCATACATTGTTCCATGCATTACCTTCATCTGATCTTGACATCAATCATATGAGATAGACAGGGAAAGGATGTTCCCTTTGTTTTCCAAACTTGGTTCTTTCTCTGTGTGGTAAAAAAAAAAAAAAAAAAAAAAAAAAAACAATCTTAATCATATTTAAGTATGCAGTTCACTAGTGTTGAGTATATTTACATTATTGTGAGACAGATCTCCAGAAATTTTTCATATTGCAGGACTGAGACTCTATACCTATTAAACACTAGTTCCCTTCTTTTGCTCCTAACTCTAGCCTCTGGTAATCACGTCTACTTTCTATTTCTATGAATTTGACTCTATTTTAGATACTGCATGTAAATACTGCATGTAAATTGTGTTTTTGTAGCTGGCTTGTTTCACTTAGTATAATGCCCTCCAGATTCATCCATGTTGTAGAATATGACAGGATTTCCTTTCTTTTTAAGGCTACATAGCATTCCATTGTGTATATACTACATTTTGTTCCATTCATCCATTGAATGGATGACCCTAGGTTACTCCCATTCATAGTTATTGTGAATAGTGCTGCTATGAACATAAGTGTGCAAATATCTCTTCAAGACCCTGCTTTCAATTTTTTTTGGTTATATGCCCAGAAGTGAGATTGCTGGATCATATGATATTTCTATCTTTAATTTTTTTGAAGGATCTCCATATTGTTTTCTATAGTGGTTACACCATTTTACGTTTTACATTCCCACCAGCAGTGCACAAGGGCCAAGTTGTATTCTTAAATATTCTAAAGATGATGTGTTATATATGCAGAAACTAAGACAGGCTGCAGCTAATAGAACACCAACTAGGAAAGAGAACTTCTTGACACAGTCCAACGGAATTTATTGACACAGTCCAGTGTTCTGTATTATTCTCCTCACTGTATTAAAATTCCAAGTGAAGCAAACAATGCAAATGTTATTTTCTGTCATCAGTAAGTTTGATCATCTCTGTTAGAGTCTCTATAATAATTAACCCAAAGATTTTTCTACCCTTTGAAAGGATAAACTTTCCCCTCATTCCTCATGTATACTAGTGCTCTTCTCCAGCACCACTTCCAAAAATGTAGACGATTAGTATACTAGTTCATTGGTAGTTATTTATGCCAGGTTATATTCATCCTCCATTATATATAAATTAATTGAAATCTTGAACTTGGGAACACAATTATGCCCCACTGGCCCAACATCAGGGAAAGAATCTCAAATGACTAATACAGTAACCCAGCTAGATGTGTTTGCTAACCCAAAAAGCTGTGATCTCTGGGCCAGGCACGTGGGGCCAGAGGAAGAACTAACTCTTGGCTGTATTAGTGGATTTTTCCACCAAAGAATTATTGCAGGAAGACGGGTCACAAAGTCAAAGCATATATTACTGAGCAGGGAATACCATCAGAGGCAAAAACAAATATGGGCAGGAAGAAAGGAAAGGCTGGCCCATTCTCCCTCACACGTCTCACCTCAAAGATGTTGGTGGTTGGAAGCTGTTTCAATAATGATAGCTCAGACTGATGACAATGCTCTCTAGAACTGTCCTTGTGATCTGGTTGTTTTATGTTTCATAAAATATCCAGTGAAGTAAAGGAAGGTCATTGCCACGGGGAAGGATACAACAGAATGTTGTCCAGCAGAACTGTTACTTTTCCTGCTCTACATATGTCTCAAATCAGCATTCAAAGGCTTTATGCTCTAATTGTCAGGGAGCTTGCCGCTGATGATAAAATCATGATCTCTGACACTCGAGTGCACATGTCAACATTTATGAAAAAAATAGCTTTTATGCATGAATGGCACAATTAATAATCAGCTAACAAGTACTGGAATCTGAAATATCATAGCAAAACTAGAAATACACCCACATGTAGAAGGAGACATGGAGATGTGCCTGTCTTCGACTTGGCATTGGTTGGAAGGGAAAAGAATCCTCCCTAAAGAATTCATAACCACACTCGCACATATGTAGGTTTGCTTCCCAATTTTGCACTTCCTATTTGGTCCAAAGAAATCTGAATCTAATCCAATCCCTTGGGGAATAAGCCTTGACCTCCAAATTCTTTCTATTTCCCAGTAATCAAACCATGAATCTGATCACAAATTATCTTATCATTTATCTTAACACTTAAATTTATTATATAAATATTTCCAGAGAGCAGTAACACATGAAGACATTATTATCCAGATATCTACTGTAACTCTATTCTTAGCCATCTACATAGCTAAAGCAAATAACTCTTGAATCTCAGAACTCACCAATTCGAGTATTGCTCAGTTACAAGTGAGGAAACTAAAGCATAGTAATTAATTAACTTGCCCAAAGTCACAAGAAGTAAATGGTGGTGATTGGCAAAGTAGGATTCAATCCATGATAAGTCCGAAATGTTTTACTACTGTACTATATATACTGCCTCTTTCTAGTGCACACATTCTGTTTTTTTTTTGCTAGAATTTAAAAATTTCTGAATATTTAAGGGTCTATGTATGGTTAGTGAACAAGTAATATAAGAAAACTGTTCTTTTGAAGAGTATATTAAAATAGGAAAACATAAAATAAGCAAGTAAAAATAATAGCTTTAAGAAAATGGTAATTGCTATAAAGAGTAGAAAAATGAAATAAAGAATGACTAACAATTAGGATAGGGCTGCTTTTTCAGCAGAGCTATTTTATCTTATCACTAAGTTGGTGATGCTTGAGAAGGGTCATGAATAATGAGTTTAAAATCCAGTTATCCTGAGATCTGGAGTCACAGAGAGAACTTCCCAGCCAAAGGGAACAGCAAACATAAAGATCCTAAGGTAAGAGGTTGCTATATTTGACCAATAATCACCTAGTGGCCTGGAGTCTACATGAAAGACAGAATGGTTGGATGATTTCAGAGCAGTGTGTGGGTCTAGATCATGTGGGGTCTTGTCATTAGTTGGAAACTACTGGAGGATTTTATCATATCACTCGAACCATTTAAAGAACAGAGTTGCTTTTGCAGTACAGAGAGTTTCCAAATAATCCTTCACCTAGTTTCCTCCAATGTTAACATCTTACATAATCACAGCACAATGACAAAAACGAAGAAATTAACTGAATTACAGATTTATTTGGATTCTTTTTTCAGTATTCTTTTTCTCTGTCAGGATTCCACACTGCATTAAGCTGTTATATCTCCTTTGTCTCCTTCAATCTATGATAGCTCTTTAGTCTTTCCTTTTCTTTCAGGACCTTGATATTTTGAAGGATGGTCAGCTACATCTGTAGAGTTTTTCTCCATTTGAATTTCTCTGATGTTTTCTCATGATTAGATTGGAGTTATACGTTTTTCAAAAGAATATCACAGAAGTGATTCTCTTCTCTGTTCATCACTATATCAGAGAGAATAAGATACTATTACAAGGTGATGTTAACCTTGATAATTTGGTTAAGGTACTGTCTATTGGATTTCTCTAATACAAAATTACTAATTTTCCCTTTATAATTAATATCTTTCTAGAGGTTCATTAAAATCATGAAAATGTCCTGTTGTATCTCAACTTTGTGTCTACTGATTTTAGCATACCTTATTGAATCTTGCCTGCAGCAATGACTAGTGTGGATTTTACTCCACTTGACCACTGCCCAATAGAGGGAGCTGGGGGGACCTGGGTGGTTCAGTGGTTGAGAGTCTGCCTTTGGCTCAGGTCATGGGATCCCAGGGTCCTGGGATCAAGGCTTGCATCAGACTCCCTGCCCAGAGCCTGCTTCTCCCTCTGCCTATGTCTCTGCCTCTTTCTCTGTGTCTTTCATGAATAAATAAATAAAATCTTAAAAAAAAAAAAGAATAGAGGGAGCTGAAGAAAAATCTAGGGCTTATCCAAAGTGAAGAGTCTATTAAAAAATTGCTATTGGATGTATTAGATGGGGATGGGTTGATAAAAACACACTCACAGAAGGGGCATCAAAGATTTGCCTGTTTTAAACTTATTTTGTGAAGGCTAAAAATATTTCCTTGGAATCCAGAAGCAAAATATGTCTTTAATGTGGATTTGCTCCCAAAGTTCAAACTTGAGATGGTATTTTAAGGTAGTCCTAGGTCACTAGTGCCCCAATAACCTCACAAAATCAAGTGAAAATAATCTAAACAGAAATCCACTTCCAACATTGACCATTAAATATTTCCCTAGGTAATGTTCTACAGAACATGAATTCAGTTAAAAATCATAAAATACACAAAGGAGAAAGGTGTATTCAAAGGAAACCAGCAGAAACAATATATAGTAGAATCACATAAGCCAATATTTCTGGTACTGGAATTTTTCAATAAAAATACTTAATAGGTTTAAAAAACAAAAGAAATATTCATAAGACTATGTCTATAAATTACCAAATTTGAAAAAGGAAATCACTTAGAAGTAAAAACTGTAACAATTTAAATTTAAACTGAGAGGATAAGTTAAACATATTAGCATTTTAGACCAAGCTGAGGAAAGAATTAATAAACTGGAAAATAGAACTGAAGAATTTACCCAGAATTCAGCATATTGGATCAAAGAGAGAAAATATGAAAAAGAGTTTAAGAGACACGGAGAAAAGAAGAGAGTGTAACACCAGACAAGAATTTTAAAATTGGAGAGAAATGAGGGAAAAGAGGAAAGGAAATATTTGAATAGAGAATAACAGAATTTTTTGAAATTGTAGAAAATTTAAAGATTTTAGAGTTAAGAAATCCTATGCAAGATAATAAAATATATCTACAATTAGACTTATCCCAGTAAAACCAAAAAACACTGAAGACTAAGTAATGTTCTAAAATTTGTCTAAAAAAAAATATTACTGACAAATTAACAACAATATGCCTAATTGATATCTCAACAGCAATAATTACTTACCTAAAACTGTATACCTATAAAGACTATTTAATAGTGATATTTTTAGAAAAAAAACTAAAATGAGAAAATTAATAAAGATATTTTTAGGAAAAAATCATCATAAGAGAATTTTCACCAACATTTATTAAAGGAAAGTATCAAGAAAGTCCTTTAGCCAGGATAATCTCATGTGGAATTTCTGAAATGCAAGAAAGAATGGATGAGTAAAGAAATTGGTGAAACAGGGGGATCCCTGGGTGGCACAGCGGTTTAGCGCCTGCCTTTGGCCCAGGGCGCGATCCTGGAGACCCGGGATCGAGTCCCACATCAGGCTCCCGGTGCATGGAGCCTGCTTCTCCCTCTGCCTGTGTCTCTGCCTCTCTCTCTCTCTCTCTCTGTGACTATCATAAATAAATAAAAATTAAAAAAAAAAGAAGTTGGTGAAACATATGAGCAATTTACACAGTGATTGTAAAAAATAACTAATATTTTCTAATTTGGTTAAAATACACACAAGAACAAAAATACAGTGCACTGATGATATATAAGAAAGTAGAAATTGTTTGAGATTATAGTGCTATTAGATCTTATGATGTTAAGTAGAAAGGTCAAGGTAATAATTAATTTTATGTATTAGTCAGGGTTCTCTTGAGAAACAGAATCAATAGGATTTTTATTATAAAGATTGACTCACATAATTGTGCAAGCCAAGATGTCCCCCAGTCCACTGTCTGCAAGCTGGAGAACCAGGGAAATTGGTGGTATCATTCAGTCCAAGTCCAAAGGCCTGAAAAACAGAGGAGCCAATGGTGTGTATCTCAATCTTAGTCCAAAGGCTTGAGAACTGGGGAGCACTGATGTCCCAGAGCAGGAAAAGATGGATGTCCCAACTCCAGTGGGGACTGCAAATTCATGCTTCCTCTGGCTTTTTGTTCTATTTGGGACCTCAATGGACTGGATGCTGGGAAGGACAATTTACCTTATTAAGTTCACCGATTCAAGTACTAATCCTTTTGAAAGCATCCTCATAGACACACTCAGAAATAATGTTGTACCAGCTTTCTGGGGATCTCTTAGCCTCATCAAATTGACCCATAAAATTAATCATCACGTTTTAAAATTTAAGTAAAGTAGCATGGTAAAATTTTTACAGTAACTATTAATGAAAAAGAAACTGTGTTTATAATTTAAAACCAATAGGGGAGTAAAATATGGAATGAGAGAAAAAAATTCAAATAATTTCAAAGGCAAAAAGGAGAAGAAACAAATATACTCAAAGGTTTAGAAAAGGGGAAAGAAATAATAATGGTAGAAGTAATACCATGTATATAAATATAATTAAAATAAATATGTGTGAACTAAATTTAGCAGCCAAATAGCAAAGATTATTACACTGGATTAAAAGATCCACTTATATGCTGTTAACAAGAGATGCACATGCATTATAATGCAGACAATTTGAGAGTAAATATTTGAGACAAATATTAGCCAAAGGAAACCCAGCATCAATATATTTATATCAAATCCTGTAGACTTTATGATCATACCGGAGGTACAGTCACTATATTGGATAAAATGTTTAGTTCACCAGGAGGATGATATTTTTAACATATCACTAACATATATAAAGTAAAAATCAAGAGAACCACAAGAAGTAGATCAATTCACCAACATCCATCTTTCAACTTGATAAATATATAGATCTTGAATAACACAATTAACAAGTTAAATATAAGATGGATATTTAGAACATTTTATCCAAAACATACTTTTTAATCATACAAAATAAAAACCCCCCCACAAAACCTACCCTTATAAAAATCTGACCTGTAATATGCTTAGATCATGAAAACAACAAATCTCAAAATTTAGTATCATACAGACTTAATTCTCTGACCACAATATAGCAAGATTATAAATTATATAAAAATATTATTAGCATTATTACACATATCTGGAATTTTTTCCATGTATCTTGAACTTTTTTTAAAAATAAGCTCACATCCAGCATGGTGCCCAATGCAGAGTCCAGACTCTTGACCCTGAGATCAAGACCTACGCTGAGATCAAGAACAAGATGCTCAACCAAGCCACCCAGGAACTCCTCATATCTGGAATTTTTAAAAAAGAAAAGCAGAGTTCAAAATCTGAGTCACAAAAGAAATAATAATGAAAATAAAAAATTAGAACTATCCAATACCCCAAAATACTACATAACAAAAATGAGTGATACTGAAAAAAAGCAATGCTTAGAAGTATAGAGCTTAAATATTTGTATTAGAAAATATTAAAAGCTGAAATTTAAAATAATAGGCATCCAGCTTAGAAATTTAGGAAGAACAAGTATAAAAAAAAGAAATGAAAAAGATAAATTTGTAACATACAAGGTAGGGATAAAATAGAGGATTAGCAAAGCCAGAAGTTTATTCTATGTAAATACTAACAAAATTGATATCAGTTCAGCGTCTCAGCTGAACTGATCAAGACCAAAAAACCGAAAAATCACAGTTTTTGAAAAATTTGTTGCTAAAATTGACTCAATAATATTTTTTTTAAAACTTGAGTTAAACTAGCCATTTAAGATATTGAGTCAGTAATTTAAAATCACAAACAAGTGAGAAAATCCTAGGTGCGTTAATGTAGGTAATGTAAATCACTCTAGTTAATTTACAAAGAAAAGGATTTGGAACAGGGTAATCACCTTTACAACATCACTGCAAGGACTAGGCTAGATTTGGCAGACTTTTTCTGTAAAGGACAAGATAGTAAATAATTTAGGTTTTATGAGTCATATATAATCTCTGTCACATATATTCTTTGTTTTGATTTTTGGTTTTTAACAACACCTCAAAAATGTAAAAATCATTTTTAGTTCGGATTATATAAAAGCAGGCCATGAATTTGGCACACAGACTCTAGTGTGCCCGGTCCTGATCTTAAGCTCAACATCCTGGAATGATAAGTGGAAGCAGGTGGTTTGTTGCCCACATTCAGGATAATTGCTAACTCTTCACTTTGCTTTATGTTCTTTTTTTTTTTAAGACAGAGAGAGTGAGAGCAGGTGCAAGTGGGGGGCAGAGCGGCAGAGGGAGAGAGAGAATCTTGAGCAAGTTTCATGCCCAGCATGGAGCCGATCAATGTGAGGCTCGATCTCACGACCCTGAAATCATGACCTGAACTGAAACCAAGAGTCAGACACTTACCCAGTGAGCTACCCAGGCGCCCCTATTTTATGCTTTTTAAAATTAAGAGCACTTCATATTCCACCCTCAGAAAAAAGTTGATTAGGGAAATAAAATGTCCTCAGAACTCCACAGAACTGCTTTTTGTACAACTGCATTCAACATGAACTAAAATTAAAATGTTTATTCCTATTTTCCTACAATTCTAATAAGTTATGTTCTTCTTTTTCCCTGTGTGTGTTTATTAATATGCAAGTTTACAATAGATTATAAAAGATGTGTTCATATATCTATGTAGACATGCATGTCTTGACCACTGTATATTAATATTATATATTTATATCTAATTATAAAAATATATTAGAGACTTATTTGTGTTATCTATTTCTTCAAAGCTGTCAGCTCTGAGTCTTCCGTGGCTGTTGGCTTCTTACAATTACATGCATTTATTGATTTGCTTATCACTTTCTTATCAATTCTTGTCACATTACCTAGCATGTCATGTGTTAACTAAATATCACAATTCAAGACATTTTGGAAAGAATGAGACAAATGAATAAATAAAATATGAATCCTAAGAAAGTATGGAAAGTATTTTTATAGCATAGTTAGCAGCTTCGCTGTGCTCAAGATATGATACATATACCACTAAAATCATAATTGATAATATTGCATTGATAGTGGATGCTTGGAACATATATAAAGAAACAATATTTTTCCATATGTCAGTTCCTTTCTGTTTATTCACTTTTGTCTAGAACTAGCAAATCCTGAATATGTCTGGATGCAATGGTAGTTCTAGGATATCTATAATTTCTAGCCCAATTAGAAACACTTCCCTCTCATATTTTTATATTTTTTCAATAAATGTTAACAATTTCTATATAACAAATCAAGCTGATGGTTTAGAACCATGATCTTTCAACTCTCCCTAGCCCTCCACTTCTTTGGCATATGTTCTTATTGGTCCACTTTCAAAGGGATTTAGCATGCATGTTTTTACTGAAAGCACAGGACATCAACCCTGGCACGTCTATAACGTAGTGGACAGAGTCACCAAGAATTTCCCTGAGGTCGAAAAGAAATTAAATGACATTCTTTCCCTGAGTTCTCAGCTGGAGAGAAAGAACAAAACAACCTGTTCATTGCCATCTATAGAAATTTGGATCTAATCAAGGACTGAATATTAATCATGTTTTTACAGGAAGAGCAACACCAGGAAGCTTTTCTAGCTGAAAAAAAAAAAAAAAAGAAAGAAAGAAATAAAATGAAAATAAAGCAGTGCACTTCACAGACAAGAGTTCTGAAAATGACTCATCCAGGAATCATGTCAGGAATGCCTGGCTGTTACCAGATGGCTGATTTGGGTGTCAGACTGAATTCTTGAGATCCAGGTTGTAGGACAGTCTCTCCTTTGGATCAGATCTTACCTTAAACTCGTTGAGACCCCAGCTGATGTCCAGATGGGATTGGATGTTCCAGGGACATGGGGATGATGCTATGGTCTTAGGGGTTAGCTGACTTGTGGAAGAAGCATATTTGTTCTCAACTCTCTTCTCTGTAATGGAAAACTACAGACGCAGCCTCACCTGTCTTGGTGGGACTTCAAACTAATGTAAGCACATTTCTAGAATACATACTCATTTGGATGGCAATTCAATTCACACACTTAGAGAAATATGCCCAATCTACCTACTGTCTTTTATTTCAATTAACTACATACTGCCTTAGGATGCTTAAAGATTTATTATTTATTTATTTATTTATTTATTATTTATTTATTTATTTATTTAAGACACACACAGAGAGAGAGGCAGAGACACAGGCAGAGAGGGAAGCAGGCTCCATGCAGGGAGCCCGACGTGGGACTCGATCTTGGGTCTCCAGGATCATGCCCTGGGCTGAAGGCAGCGCTAAACCACTGAGCCACCCGGGCTGCCCAGGATGCTTCATATTTAATGCGTAACACAATTTAAACTCAAATCATTTGATTTTTCATTTGCTCTCTTATCTACCAAAGCCAGCTATAAGCTCAGCGAGAACAGGGATCATGCTTTTTACTCTCTTGTGATCCCCATCTAGACTGAAGTGGAATTCAAACATACTCTGAATTTCAAATTAATAAAAAAAAAAAATCCAAGTGATGTTCTTCTTATGAAGGAACATCGTGAGCTAAAAGAAATCAAGATAAAACATTTCCCAGAAACTTATCTTGTTTTATTGGAACCAAATGGCAAAATCCTATCGGATGGGCAATGTGATTGTTGGTCTGTATGCTGTTCTCACAGATGTGCTGGGCACAGCATGCTTTTTCCTGGGGCATAAACATGGGTGATGCCTTCCTCTGCTTTTCCCTTACCATTGGATTTTAGCATTCACCTCAAAAGCAAAACTACTTAAAAATTCATCTACATATATAGTAATCAATCAGCATTATTATTTAGAGACTACTGTGTTTGTGGATTATTATTTTTCAGAAGTTGAGTAGGTGTTATAAAATTAAAAAAACAACAACATTATAACACCCAAACTAGAAGTCACTGTGATGGGTTAATATGATTTGCAGTGTATTTTTTGGGAAGTAAACATTAAGTTTTTTAAGTGTGTGGGTGGGTGGGTGGGGGTTATTTTGCTAATTTAACTCTTTTAGACACAAGGATCATGACCCTCATTAATCAGGTAGGACTTCTGAGTTTAACAATACCTTAGAGATGTTTTCCAAACTGTACTCCTTGATACACCAGTTTCTGGCAAGAAGTCAGTAAGTGTTCAATGAAAATAGTGATTAAGTAAGTTTGGGAAATTGTGCCTACTTTGTCACCCACTTGAATAATTCCCAATGCATGTAATCATAGTAATGATTCTGAGAAGTCCTTCTGTTAAGAAAGCTTTGCTCAGCTTTGTTTAACTCAGTGTTTCCCAAACTAATTCACTTGTAGACTACCACCCCCTTTTATTTTTGATGATTTATTAACATTTCAAAGGACACTAGTGTTCCAAGGAGCACAATTCAGAAAAAGTTCCCTAAGGAGTTTATTCTTTATTTCCATTCTTTTTGAGGACAATAAAAGGATTAGTTGAAAAAAACCACACCTGCTCTCTGTAATGAGAACTTCATGTGGTTTACTCTGCATGAGTACATTGGTATCGTGGCTAGCCACTCCCTCCTAAGAAGCAGAGAATAATCTGAAACCCGTAGGTGGGGTAAAGGAATCCTTGCTATTCCATCACCATATGAGTCTGTGTGTGTGTGTGTGTGTGTGTGTGTGTGTGTGTGTGTGTGTGTGTGTTGGAGCATTTATTTCTTGTTTCTCACCCCATGTCACTAAATGTAGAAAATGTACATATGTACATTAAATGTACATATTTCCTTTAGTAACCACAGAAATAATTTGTCGCTGATTGCTGAGTCTTTTTGTCTTTGCAATTTGTCTGTAATTCTCCAAAAGATCAACATTCCGTGATATTTGGGAGAAACAAGAAAGATAAAGATATACCTACCTACTGTCTTGATAATTTCTTCTACTGTCCAGAATATTCTGTGATGATGGCTAATGCGTGTCTTCAACTTCTTCCCTCAACCTGCTTCATTGTTTCACTTCATAAACATGTTCAAGTCTTCTCTATGCTAATCAGACAAACTCTCTTAAATCTCTTGGTTATAGTATTATTCCTCATACTATTCTCAGCCAAATTTCTAGAAAAAATGTTATTTTAGTCATTCTGTTTGCACCTCCAATTTACTCTTCAGCCCTCTACATTCTTCCTTAATTCCTTTTACTGATACTATTCTGAGAACACCAACCATCATGTCTCTGTTATTATCTTGCTTGATCTCTCTGATGCAACTGACTCATTAACCAGAGCCTTCGTGAACTTTCTACTCTCATAGTTTTCATTATACCAACACCTTTTCGGTGATTCTAATTCTTGGTCATTTTGTGGAATTCTCCATGTCCGTCTGACCCTAACTTTGCTGTTTTCTGGTGTCTGTGCTTGCTCACTCTTCTCACTCCATTTGTTCCTTCTGGGGAATGTATTTCATTCTCAAATATTTAGCCACCACTTGTGTGCTGATGATTTGCAATTATCTATCTTCATCATGAATATCTCCCCTATACATCAGACTCACATTATCAGATGTTTCCCAGACACCTTCATTTAAATGTTCCACATGAATTCATACTCAACATACTCACAGTAGAACTTTACACCCCTTTCTCCTACTTTTCAAGGATTTACTTTTCCAAATGTAATCCTTACTACAGTTGGTGGTAGCCTTATAGTCTTGGTCGTGCCAAAAAGAAGCCTGTATTGCACCTTCATGCAGTCAGCCTTTCCTCTTTTCTTGCCCTCCCTTGCAACATCTAAGAGTAACTTGTTCCTTTCAATTCTGTTGCATTGCCATGTGGAATAGCTTCTGAATTTGTGGTCTCACTCATGCAAGTTTATTGACCACAGAGCTGCTAAAATCATCTACCTAAAACACAAATCATGTCAAGTCATGGCTCCACATCATGCCTACCAGTCAAAATATAAAGGAAAGCTCTTGTCTACAGTACTTGTTCTCTTTCAGATTGCCTGCAAATTCTTCATTTTTTCATCTACTTATCTCTGTGAAACTGGATTTTCTTCAGATACTTCCAAAAAAAATTAACACAGCAGATTCAATTCGGAAACAGAACTCTTAAGCTAGATACTAAAAACATTTGCAAAAAAATGTAAAGCAATGAATGCCTCTTTCCTCACTAAATGTGATTCTTGTTTTGGAAAAAAATAGTTGCTTTTCATAAAAACAGGTCATTTATGTTAACATAATAAAGTTAGAATTTGTTATTTTTAAATGAATGAATGCATATTCTAGATGCCTCAGTTGTCATTTCTAATAGTAAATACAGATTGATGCAACCTGCAAAGGTCAAAGTTATTAAACATCCTCAATCATATTTAACAGTATAAAGTCATCCTGAGACCAAAAGCTTTATAAACTTCTGATGTAACTGTTACAATATAAGCTTCTATGCATGCAGATGTTCATTCACCTATTTGAAGTATTAATGATAATGTTACATCTGACTGCATCTAAGCCAATCAATTCTGGGGTCTCTTCCTTGAGAAAAGACTCTTTCAACTCCAGTCTAGATGAGGTTGTTCCTTTCCTGTGCTCCAATTGTGCTGAAATAACTTGATTTCCTTTATCTCTCCTAAAGAATTGTCAACACTTGAAAAAGGTACTGTATTTTTTTCACTTTTATATTCTCATTCCCTTGATCAGTGCTACAAGATAATCTATAACTATTCACAAATCAAAGTCAGGGCTACGGCTGACTTCAAAGAAGCTTTCAGTTTTTGTGGCTGGCTTTCTTCCAGTTGCACCCAAAGTCAGATCAGTCTCAAATTCTCTTAATTTATGCCTATAAATCACCAATTCCATGTGCTTATCCACTCACTCATCCATTCAACAAATCATGAGTGCTTACCGTGTCCCAGGCACTAGGCTAGGCATAGTTTCAATGCTGAAACAAAGCCCATGTGTTCTCTTCCCATTTGAAGCAAACTGTCTACAAAGAGAACTCTAGGGGCACCCAGGTGGCTTAATCAGTTCAGTGGTCTGACTCTTGAATTTAGCTCAGGTCATGATCTCAGGGTCGTGCGATGAGCCCCATGTGGGGCTCCAGGATCAGTGTGGAGTCTGCCTCTCTTCCTTTCCCTCTGCCCCTCTATCTAAAAAAATAATAATAATAATCCTAAAAAAAAAAAGAAAACTCTAGTGCACCAGTAAATACACAAATACTGTATACTTGTACTTATGGCTAGGAAAAATAAACATTGTGCTGTTAGAGAGGATCAGGAAGGGACAAATCTTTTGATGGTTTGGACAATCAGAGAAGGATGCCCTCAAAGGATGATATTTAAGCTAAAACTGTAAAGGGAGAAAGAAACAAGTGCAAAATGGAATAAAGAGCAGGAAGTGTAAAGACTCTTAGGTAGGCAAGTGCTTGCCCTATGTGAAGAACTAAAAGGTAGGAGTCAAGAATAATCCTACTTTTTTAAGTGAGCAACTACAGGGGTCTTTTATTGCCACCACTTAACTGACTAAGCCTCCTGGGTGCCCCAAGAGTTTTCTTTGTAGACAGTTTGCTTCAAATGGGAAGAGAACACATGGGCTTTGTTTCAGTATTGAAACCGTGCCTAGCCTAGTGCTTGGGACACAGTAAGCACTCATGATCTGTTGAATGGGTGAGTGAATAAGTATATGGAATTAATGGTTTATAGCCATAAATTATGAGAATTTGAGACTGATCTGACTTTGGGTGCAATTGGAAGAAAGCCAGCCACAAAAACTGCCCCTGGGTGGCTCATTTGGTTAAGCATCTGCCTTTGGCTCAGGTCATGATCCTGGGGTCCTTGGATGGAACCCTGCATGGGACTTCCTGCTCAGCAGGAAACCTGCTTCTCCCTCTTCCTCAATCCCTCCCTCCACTTGTGTGCTCTCACTCTCAAATAAATAAATAAAATCTTAAAAAAAAAAAAAAGATCACTCTGATTGCTACCTGGGAAATGAAGAATGAGAGAATAAAATTAAAAATAGGAAGACCATTTAGAGAGTTCCTGCAACATCCAGGTAAGAGTAGCTTAGACTAGGGTAGAAATGGAAAGATTTGAGATCTATTTGGAAGTTAATTAATGAGGTTTGATGGTAAATTGGAAGTGGAAATGTGAAGAAAATGTAGGAGTCAAGAATAATCCTACTTTTTTTAGGTGAGCAACTACGGGAGTCCTTTATTGCAAAAGATGTCTTCAGGACAGTGAGGCTCCCACTCTCAGAGTGGGAGAAGAGCTCAGAAATCAAGAATCAAATCGTTTTGGATATTACATTTGCAATTCCTATGAGACATTCAGGTAGACATCGGTGAAAGGTGAGCTTTGTATATACGTTTGAACTCAGAAAAAGATGACTGATCAAAAATGTTAATGCCAGTCATCAGCACGTAGATAAAACATAAGTAAAATAAAGTTCAAAATATTTCCTTTGCTTCTTCTTCTACTTAAAAATGCTGATATAATTCTTGACCTCCCCCATCCCATATTTGTGATATAAAAAAAGGCTCAAAATTGGCTTCCAACACTAAATTTTGAAAGCCTTGCTGTCTCCCATTTACGGTGATTTCAATAAATGATTATATTGCATCTTTCAAAAGATTAATTTTTCAGCTTTTCTGGATAGGACTTGTACTACAGAGTGTGGTATTCCTAAGGGTTTGAGAGTAGATCACTTCTGGGAAAATTAAATTATTTTGCAAGTATATGAATGAGGTCAGTTGTTATTTATATTAACCCATGGTGAAAGAATTTATAAAGTTAGGAATCATGTGTGATTAGTGAAACACCATCCTCTGGTGTTTTGTTTGGGAAGTTTAGATTTAGGATACCAAATTTTCTTGAACAGGTAAGACCTGAAATTTGTTTTCAAAGTTGATATAGTTATTTTCTCTATGGCAAAAAGCCTACCAGTCTAAGTCAACATTATTGCATTAACTATGGGTGGGTCTTTTTCCACTTTTAGATTTGAAGCTAAAACTGAAATGCTTAGGTCATTAATCTTTGTACTCCCAAGTTCGTGTAAGAACTCATGCCTGTGGAATTCTTTGATTGAGGTAGCAATGTCAGGAATTTTGGAGAATATCCTACTAAAAATCTCCCGAAGGCTTATTACCTCTCCTATCAGTACATATAACACACAAATAAAACAAACAAAAAAAAAAAAACTGTGATTTGCTAACAAACTTAACCCTGAAGATGGAGGTGGAAGACATGTATGCATGAAAAAACATGATCAATTACATTTTTTTAAAGTTTCATCTTAATTCCAGTTAGTTAACATACAGTGTTATATTAATTTTAGGTGTTAGTTACATATTTTTACATACTAGTTTCCAAGCATTACTAGACAAGGGGATCTTAAAACAATGACATATTACCAAACTTTTCATCTATCACTTGAAGATTTTGGAAAAAAGAATATTATGACTTTGGTTAAGCATGTAAATTATACACATGTATATTTACGTGTATATGTGTATATATGTGTATACATGCATGGATGTATATGTGTGTGTAGTATATTAACATGTGTAGTATATATGTAGGTGTTGGTGTATTTGTATATATGAACATATGTGTAATGAAACCATAGATATCAAACTATTGATATGGATTTCCTCTGAAGAAGAATGTGGGAACATTGAGATGCATGAAGTGGGCTTTCATGTTTATTCCATATATGTTCATAATATTTTAATCTTTTACCATGTGAGTGTATTTATATTTCTTGCATAATTTAAAAAGAAATAGAGGGGAAAAGAGGAAAATAAATAAATATTTGGATAATATTTTACTTAAAAAGCAGGAGGATAAAGAAGACAAAGAGAATAAAGGGAACACGATAAAAAGTAGAAATATGACAAAAGTGTTTAGACTTGCTTCATCAACTTGTTTCAAATCTGGAAAATTGATGCAAAGACCTGGCCATCTGAACTTTGGCTAGACCAAATATTCCCAGAAGCAATTGGTGGGTTACAAACAAATGCACCTTTATGTACTGGTTTCATATAAAGAGAGATCCACCAGAATCAAGAACTTGTCTTTCTCTGGGCTTTGCCTCCCCATTTCTATTGCTGTTCATCATAGGGATCCTTCAGAGGATGAGTCATTACCAGCATTATGCTGTTGATCTGTGTTTTCGGCTCCCATTATTTAGATGGCTGACTTTGGCTGAGATCCTTTTCTTTTTGTTTTTATTAAATTCTCTTTTTTAAAGAGTTTGAGAGAGACAATGAGAGAGAGAGAGAGAGAGAGAACACAAGCTGGGGGTGGGGTAGAGGTAGAGAATCTCAAGCAGACTTCATGCTGAGTGTGGGGCCCGATGGGGGACTAAATTTCATGACTCTGAGATCATGACTTGAGCTGAAACCAAGAGTCAGACACCTAACTTAGTGAGCCACCCAGGCATCCCTTTATTGATTTCTTTTTAAAAACAAGCTTCTCAATGCTGTTCTATCTTTCCCTTGGGAATGGTCATCCCAATCCTCATGAATCATAAAGTCATTCCTTTAATCCTCATGAGTACTTGTTCAATATGTAACTTTTTGTAGAAAGAACTGTGAGCAGCTTCTCTCAGAGAAGGAAAACCCTCTAACTCCTGGGGGGAATTTCTATGTTATATCCACCTTGCCCTCCAACATCTGCAGAACCCCCTAGAAGAACATATACTATTCCTGTGGAGGAATTCCCACAAGCGTTGAGCAGACTCTTGTTACCAAGAATACAGTGATATTTGAATGAATATCTCTCAAGGAGTTGGAATGGAAATGGGTTTCATTACTGACAATGAAATGTCCCGTTGTTCCTTTCTCTCCTTCTGCTCACACCCTTATATTCCTCCTTTCTCTTCTCCCTCTTTCCTTCCTTTTTAACTTCCTCTTCGTTTTATGTTCAGTACATCCAAGAGTCGTTGTTTACAGAAGGCTGTCCACCCCAGGGTAAGTGTGACTTTTTCTGGGAATGAAGTGTCAGCGGGCAGCCTTGGTATTATTGCTCAGAATGATGCAAAGCCCTCATAGCAGGGGAGGGCCTGCGGCTCTGAGTGATGAGCTAGAACCTTAGATTTAATCTGACAGGCAGCCTCAGTGACTCGAAGGAATTCACAAGGAACACTTGGTCCCTCCTCGTGAGTCCAAGCGCTGTCTGGAGCTGCCAGTCTGTCTTGTCCTGTACTCCTTGCCCAGGGCAGGTTGGAGATCCTAACCCACACTTTAGACAGAAATAAGGTTGCTTGTTCGCCTCAGATACTAAGAACAACAGCATTTGAAAATGTCTTAAAATTGCCCAATCATACCACATTTTATTAACTGTCCCTACCTCTGCCCCCAAAAATAAAGGCAAAAGGAACAAAAGAAAAAGAGAGCCCTATCATCTCTCTAACATCCCATAACATGGTATATCCTATGGTGAGATGTGGCAGTGAGTACAAAAGGCTGTTCAGTCTTCCTGGATATTTGGGGCTAGTTTTCAGTATTTTTTAAAAAGATTTATTTATATTTGAGAGAGAGGGAGAGCACAAGCAAGAGGGGCCAGAGGAGAGAGACTCTGAAGCAGACTCCATTCCCAGCACAGAGTCTGACGTGAGGCTCGATCTCAGGATGCTGAAATCACCACCTGAGCCAAACCCAGAGTCGGCCACTTAATGAAGTGAGCCACCCCGGTACCTGACTTAAATGAGGCAAATAACGTCAGAGAATGACTCTCTCTATAGGGTGTTGGGAGAGGACGCCTAAGATATATTTACTTTGAAGAAATGATGCACTTAAGGTTGTCATTTAAGTGATTTGATCTAATAAGTCATTGAGCATGGAATTAAAATTGTTTGGAAGCAAATTTTCCATTTGATATGTTTCTTGGTAAGGACTGTTGAACAAAAAAGTCGTTGACATTTGACTCATGCAACTTTCCAAAATGTGCACGTGCAAGATTTTGAAGGTGTATGCAAGATTATTGAATTGTAACTTAAGCCATATTCCACAAACCTCAAGATTTCTATTGGACAGAGATGACAAAATTATCTCAAATAAAGAAATGAAGTCAAAAGAATTTAGATTAATTTTCTTAAGTATACTTTGGGTTTTGAGTCCAGAACATTACCTGCAGGGCAATTCTCACCCTCTATCTGTTACATTAAGAACCTGGAGTCACCTGTCAACTTGAGAAAACCCACCCAGAAACATTCAACAAGTTTACTTCTCACCAAGCAGGAGAGTTGGCATTGTTTAAGAGTTTGAAGACCCTCTCTTATTTTTACGTACATGCCTGGGCATTGTGAAGTATGCTCATCCCCCAGGCAACCCAGAGCACAATATTTTCTTCCTCCAGGTCCTTTAATAACTTTGGATTTGCACTATACCAGCATATAGCACCTTAGCATTGCTGATTTTTAATGACTCAACAGGTCTAGACTCATAGGCAAGAATTTTAGGGCCATCGCCCAGGCCTGAATCAGCCAGGACTAAATCCAATTCATTACTTTGCAACGATATTTGTTAATTCTTGTTCCAAATGTGATTCAGAGAAAAACAAAGCCCAGGGAAGCTCAGTACAATGTGTTAGCCTGCAAATAGAGTTATTTTAATGAAATGTATAGACCTGGTCACCATGCCATTTCAAGGACTCTTTTGACTTCATTTATCTGAAGTGACCAAGAGAATCGCAAGTGAGTCATAATTATTTATTGTTCTCCAAGACAAAAATAAAATGAGTAATAGCCAAGCCTCACAGAAAAAAAGGATGATATACCAGAATATTCATAATCCTTCCATTGTGCCCAGTTTCAATTATCTGATTGTCAGTGTGTTTCTGGCTGCCCTTTGGATAAAGCCCAAATCTGTGATCATTAGCCAGCATTATCTCAGGCAACATGAGCCTAATTAAACTCTCCTAATCTTTTGCACCTTGGGCAAGGTGACTCTAATCTGGTTATTGATAAATCACCACCTATTCTATTAATCATCTGCATTCCTATGTTGGGTGCAATAAATGCCCAAAACCTGGAAGTTGTCATTTTCTTCTTTAAGTCTCAGAATCACAATTTATTTATACTTGTGTCTTGAGGTCCAACCAATAAGTCCTTCCAACTTTCAACATCTCTAGAGGATGTCATCTCACTCTGATTTTATAAAGACGATCCTGGCTATGGGTGGTGAAATCCCTAAGAAGATGGCAGGTAGGTGGGAGATGAGAGGCAGGCTCTGTCTCAGCCCCAGCAGTACAGCTACAGTCCTTGACCTTGGGAGGCAACGCTTCTCCATTTTTACAGTATAACCATGATAACATGACCAACCTATGGTTTTCAAAGAGTGCCCTGTTTTTGCCTTAAAGACAAATTAAAAAAAAAAAAAACACAAAGAAACATATGTTCGTTCCCTACCTCTTGGAAAGCATTAGAGACATCTGATTAAAAGTGAATCTGTTTACAGGTTGTAAACGTAGAAAGTCTTTGCTTTTGTGTGGGTTGAGTTGGTTCAATGTTCCAAGGAAAACCTGATAATTCTTCCTCCCTGCCTATATTAGAAGAAACTTCCCTCTGTGGTAGGCTTTTTAAAAGAGGGCTGGGTCTGCCTCTAACTTAAATCAACTACATCAGGAACCTGGGTGATGTTCTGGCTGTTTATTGAGATGGTTGGAAACAATTCTCGCAAGATATTTGGAGTTAATTGACTGCTTCAGGTCAGGATCACAGCTGTACAAATGGTTCTTCAAAAGGCATGACATCAATGAAGTATTTCTGATGGTTGAAATAAGATACTTCTTATTGTGGTATTTTGTAGGCCAATTTATTTAGTAGACATGAAAACTCTCATAGAGCTTGTCAGGACACACTTTACCTCCAACAGACGATCTATCTTCCTTTAATTGGGTTAAAATGGATTTCTCAGAGAGCCATAAGAAGGTTCAACTGCCAATAATGGCTAAGGATATAACCCATACTTAAACTGAAGTTTGGTTGTTTTCACAAGCAGATAACTTACTCAGTCAAGCATCTTGGCCATTCCATACAAACAGAGCTCAACAGAGCTACCGAGGGAATAAAACACTGATATCCGAGTGCATTGTGTGTTTTTACCCTTATGATGGGTTGAATTTGCAATCGAGTCTATTCATATTCAAATGGACCCCACTTAGTCCTTTATCCCCATTTGTCTTTTGGGATTTATCTCTTTCAGTTTGTGGCCATGTCAGGCCTGTGCTCAGGATCTACCCCTTCTATCAGTAATCCCCATGTTGGCTGGACACAGATCTGGATTACTTTTTCTTCCTCTGTACTACTTCAGCAATAATGCATGCTCTTGGTAAATACATTCTTAATGATTTTAAACAGATACTGTTATAAGAACACTTCCTTTCTTCTAAAGAGAAAGGCACACATGGATGAATATGTTCATGACTGTCAGTGAAATCAGGTCTGAGAACGTCCGTGTTTCTATTCCTGGTTAAAATTATATTTAAATTCCTTTAGGGAAAATTTGCCATTACAGGTTTTCAAGAATTTTAAAAGGAGAGACAGAAAGAATGAGACTGGCAGACTTTTGGAAACACTTTGATGTTCCTCTCATCTTTGCCCCTTAACTCCTTGGTGTTTAAGCTTGTTTTCTTTTAAAAGAGCAGTCAGGGTGCCTTGGTGACTCAGTCTGTTGCTTTCAGGTCATGTCATGATCTCAGGGTCCAGGGATGAAGCCCCACCCCATATGACATTGGACTCCCTGCTCAGCAGGGAGTCTGCTTCTCCCTTTCCTGTGCCCCTCCTCAATGTTCATGCTCTCCCCCCACCTACCTCTCTCACACGTAAATAAATAAAGAGAGAAATCAAACTGTTCCTCTTTTAAAAATTCTTAAAAGTCTGGGGTATCTGGGTGGCTCAGTGCTTGAGCATCTTTCTTCAGCTCAGGTCGTGATCCCAGTGTCCTGGGATCAAATCCAGCATTGGGCTCCCCGCGGGGAACCTGCTTCTCTTTCTGCCTATGTCTCTGCCTTTCTCTGTGTCTTTCATGAATAAATAAAACCTTTAAAATAAAAATTCTTGGGGGGGATCCCTGGGTGGCGCAGTGGTTTGGCGCCTGCCTTTGGCCCAGGGCGCGATCCTGGAGACCCGGGATCGAGTCCCACGTCAGGCTCCCGGTGCATGGAGCCTGCTTCACCCTCTGCCCGTGTCTCTGCCTCTCTCTCTCTCTCACTGTGTGCCTATCATAAATAAATAAAAATTAAAAAAAATTAAAATAAAAATTCTTAAAAGTCCTATAAAGTTACTACATACACTTAATTATGAATTAATAGTAATATTTCGTCATTAATTGAAACTGCAGATCTGAGATATAATGGTGATACTCTGAAAAGTCAAACTAACATTTCATTTCTTTATTGAATTGTTGTCTCTTCTACCACACAGAATAGAATTGCCAAAAGTAATATAATCCATAATTCATATAACATTGTGGCCAGAACTACAACCTAAAATAATTTTCTTTCTACCTCATGGCTCCTAAGGAGAAATGCCCTCAAAATGCTGGAAGTACAACTCATTTTGATCACACAGACCTTCAGATCTACTGCATCCAGCAGTTGGGCAGAATTTTTGCCCTATTCAGACAGACACCCCGTTAAAAAAAAAAAAAAAGCCCAAGCACCTTTTTGATCTAACTTTAAAAAGCATTGTCAATGTCAAGAACACGGAGACTGTAAGCTGTGAGTTGTTTATTATGCTAGAAGGAGTCTTCTGTGTTGTATTGTTTGTGTGGTATGAAGCAACATTGTATGCCTGCCGTCCCTTTGGGACCCTCATGAAAAGGAGATATTTTATCTCTCTGCCTATGCCCGTAAATGAATTCTGCGAAGTAAATACAATATATAAAGACAAGTCTGGCTCCAGAGTCATCTATGTACCTTCTTTTGGTTATAGAGGAACTTACTCATGCTTATCAGAGGACCAAATTTTGTGTGCCATTCTTAGGTCTTCGGCATTATGGTAAGAAGACACCATTAAGGGTGGTTTTTAGGAACAAGGTGTGCCAAAACATGGTCTCCCTGTCTATTGGCTCCAGGGAGAATGCTCCTTCCTTTATCCTTGAGGTAGAGGAACTTCTATGAATAAAAAGAGAAGTCAGATATCCTTTGAGAATGGGCATCACATCACTAGTCATATAGGGGAGGTGGTTAAACACATTAATTTAAAAATATTTTTTCCCATCTATGGCACTGAAATTTGGAGAACTAGAATCCCTTTTATTTTATTATTTTGAGTCAACGTGGGATTACTTGCCTCCGTGAGGAAACCAAATATGCAGGAATTTAGCCACTTGACAAAACCGTGACCCCATTACAAGCCAGACAATGGGAAAGGACAATGGAGAAGGAAAGTCAAATTGAAATTATATTGCTTCATGACTGAACCATGTCATTTATTTCCTGATCCTGACTCACAGCCTTTTCCACCCATGTACATCAGTTTTGTCCAATCCTTTCCATTTCTCCAGATTCTTCAGAGCATGGGAGTCTGACATCTGTCGTCAGTGTAAATGCATTGTTGGGGTTAGATAAAATTGCTTCAAAGCCATGAACATCCAGACTCAACTCCTGAATCTGCTACTTGCTAGCTATGGGGACTCAGACAAAAGCTTTCTAAGAACTTGCTTGCTTTATAAGTGATTATAGATTTTGTAAAGTAGCTATATAACATCTGAAACAATTTCCTAGAAAGTGAGGATATAAAAGCAGATCATAATTCTATGATGTTTTCAGAAAAACAGCTCATTGAAAACACTTGAGCTATTTTTTTTTTAAGATAAAGGATTCAACTGGGAAGTATTTTGTTAGTTAACCATCCTAAGACGTATAGTACTTATTATGTATAATATGTTAACAAAATTAAAGATTTAATTTTTACCCACAGGCTTTGAAATGATTCTTGAAATTCACATGAAAATATTAACCATATATTACTGAGTTTAATTTAAAATTTAGAAATAGAGGGGCACCTAGGTGGCTCAGTGGTTGAGCATCTGCCTTTGGCTCTGGTCATGATCCCGGGGTCCTGGGATCCAGTTCCACATAAGGCTCCCCACAGGAAGCCTGCTTCTCCCTCTGCCTGTATCTCTGCCTCTCTCTGTGTCCCTCATGAATAAATAAATAAAATCTTCAAAAAAAATAAATAAAATAAAATAAAATTTAGAAAAGAAATAATTTAAAGTTTTATTTATTTGATTTTACTGAGATACGATTGACATACAACATTATGTTAGCTTCAGGCATATAACATTATAAGTTGATATTTGTAAATGTTGCAAAATGACACCACAATAAGTCTACTTAACATCCATCACCATACGTAGTTAAAATTTTTTTTCCTTGTGATGAAAACTTTTAAGATCTACGCTCCTAGCAACTACACAACTTAGCAAATATACAATGCAGTATTTAATATCCTCCCTCTGCTGTATATCCTCCCCCATTACTTATTTTAAGAATAATTTAGTTTTAATCTTAGAAAATCAAACATAGGTGTCTATGAATACATAACTGAGAGTTTTATGAGCTTCTCTTTTCTTTATTCCTCTCCTAAGGAACCCTTCTCAGAAGCTTAAAATACTGTTGTTAGTATCTTGTTCAATAGCCATCATATATTAAATCTGCTAGAAATTTTAACTTACAACGTCAGCTCAACCAACATTTCAATCATGCAGAAGCCTGAAGAATCAAGATTAATTAGCCAGGTGCAAATTTTATACATTTATAGCGAATCTGGAAAGTATATCTTTGGATTGATTTTCTGTGGAGGTTACAATGGTCTATTTTGGCCTGTCTGCCCCTTAATATCATCTCTAAGTATAAATTAGAACCTATCAAGTACCAAATACAGCTGGAATGTAATTGCCCAACAGTGACGTCAAACTTCCAGAGAGTAACAGTCTTAAGCTAAGTATTTCAAGGGGTTTACCTCAATATTTTTTCTTCCTGTCACTGATCAGAGAAACTGAAGGACTGAACAATTATGATTTCCCAATCTCATTCACTGGAGGAGAAAAATACTATGGAAAGAATCACTTAGGATTCCGGTCAGTGTCCATCAGCTCCCTTTCTACGGATTTGTGTAAATCTACATTCTAAAAAGTGAAAACCCGTTCACACTACTCTCAATAGTATGGGCATCTGTTTTGACTCCTTTGGTGACTTAAAAACATCTCTGGGTCTGGATGTGTGCACTCTTGAAACTGCAATTTGTCAGCTTTGTAGTTGACAGATGGCATTTGTAGGGTTTGATTCGGGCTTGTCTTTAAGAGAAAAAAAAAATTTTTTCTTAAAACTGTATGCCTTTATCAGAAGTCGCCCCTGGGCTGTTTACAAGTGCCATGGTTACAGTCCAGCTAGACTGATGATATTCACATGCAGGAAACAATGCAAGGAAAACAGGATTTGAACGGCTCCGACTGCACTGGCCCAAGAATTCCAGGAAGTGATTGTACTTTATGAAACCGTCTGTGCTCCGCTAGATTGTCTATAGCTTTTAAGGTCAAGTCCTATCACACTGAGTTTGCAATGCCCTTTGTAACAACGCCGAGTGTTTATGAAGCTGAGTACATGCTGTATTGTTTACCAGGCCGTGCGGTTTAAAGGTGCGATATCCCAATCTGCTGTTCAGGATGGCACTGGGAATCGATCAAGGGCTTTTCTGACATGGGCTTGGGATCAGTTCAAAGAGCCACTAGCAACAGGGACCATGCGACAGTCCAGAGCATGGAGAAAGTCACGACGCCTGCAGTCTCTGGCGGGACAGACGGGTGAGACGGTAGAAAATAAATGCGGGGAGCACTCTGAGTTTATGTTTTAAGATTTCTGTGCTTCCTGCTGTGGCCGAGCAGTCGCTTGTTGGAGGGAGAGAGGGTCTGGCGTACAGTATTCCAAGAGTGCGGAAAGGAGCCAGAGACTACAATGGAATTTACTTCTTCGTAAGAGAGCTGGGAGGCAGCCAGGCATTCCAGGCCTTGCTCTTGGATTTCTTTGATTTCTCTGCAGGGCATAAGGACCAGAGATGCCTTGTGCTGCTGGACTCGGGCTGCTGGAGCCAGACAGTGGACACTGATGTGGGAAGAAAAGGCAAAAGAAAAATGAAATTTCCTTACTACTCCCAGCCCATTGACAAGTCCTTGAGACAGGCAGAGTGACCTTCATCTGGGAGCTCAGCTGCCTCCACATTGACCCTTTGCTAAGGGCAAAAGGCAATCTTAGCTTAACTTTATCCCAACCCCCAGGATCCTGTAAGTCTCCTTTAACATATAAAAATGCCTTAGGAAACTTCCTACTCCCCAAGATACATGGCAATCATCCCAAGAACATGGCCCACCGATATACATCTGAAGGGTCTCATGACTGAGTTTTTACTAAACAGCAATAAATGACCTTTTCCTAACAATAGCTGGCTCCCTCAAGATCCTGGAGACCTCGTTTCCAAAATACCTTGGAGGATTGTGCTCTCCCTAACCCTCTCCCAACTTGAAAATATATAATCAGTTGCCCGTCATAACCCCAGTGCAGCACCTTCTGCCCATGGGTCCTGTCGTGGGCTTTAATAAAAACACTTATTTTTGCACCAAAGATGTCTCTAAAATTCTTTCTTGGCCGTGGGCTCTGAACCCCAACATTTTCCTACATCAGACACCAAATCGACTCAACTAACCAGACCCCTGCTGCTCCTCCCCCATGAAGGATGTTGAAGCTAAGTCAAACAAGCAATAACCCATAGCTATAGTTTAGGATGCTGTAGCAACTGATCATCTAGGCCTGCAAACTTTCAGGTCGGAGCATCCACTACTACCCCGGCTTAAGTGAACTGACTTTCTGGAGATGTTCGCATGCTATGCTCCAAAGTGATGACAAACGTGACAGTACTGTTTTTCAATACATGGACCGAATGAACTTTAGGGGGTGATTGTTGCTGTCAAATCAATCAACCTAAACTTAAGGGAGTGCATTAGTTTGTAAGTTAAGTGACTTCCCATTAGGTGCCATTTCTTCAAGGATGGAAAATAAATGGACAACAGTGAAATAAATACTCTCCATCCCGCTCCACATTATGTACCCCACTACATTACTGGTTTCACAATGGAGGGTTGTATTGTGTTGAATATATTAATTTTATTTTTAAATTTCATCTTTAAATCAATAAGTACACTATGGAGAAAATTGCACAGGTCCCTTTAAGCCTTTTAGTAAAACTTATTTCTTTCAAGTAGGCTCATAAAAGAGTCACTGTTGGATGTAGTAGTGAACATAACCACCTCATAAATAGTTGCCAATGACTTCAAAATTCACAAAACTAAATAAAAATTTAAAAACACCACTCATCAGGTAAAAATATGGTAGAAAACACCAGATCAGAAATCCTATGATCTTTGTTCTGGGTTTGGCTTTGGCACTAACCACTAGGAAATTTCATTTCTGCTATTTATAGGCATTTGGACAATCACTCCCTGGACCTTTGTCTTTTCACCTGCAAATAGAGGAACTTTGAATATGTGATATGCAAGGGCTTTCACATCTACAAAGATAGAATCTGAACCTGTGGCCTCCAGAGAAGACTCTATGGAGAGAGAGGGTGAAAGCTTCCTGGAGGAGGTAAGAAAGGCCCACATGGGAAAAAGAGCCAAGGTACCAAATTTTGAGGATTAATCCTGCCATAAGAAGAAAAAGAGAAAAAAAAAAAAAAAGAAGAAAAAGAATACTTAATACTTTACATTTGCATAGAACTTTTTAAAAAGTGACTCCACAAAAAAGAAAATGACTTCTTATTTATTAAATCCTCAGAAAAATCCTAGGATGTTGATATGGCAATTTTCTTTCTTTGTTTCTTTCTTTTCTTTTCTTTTCTTCTTCTTCTTCTTCTTCTTCTTCTTCTTCTTCTTCTTCTTCTTTTTTCTGATATGGCAATTTTCAAATCACAAATAAAGATGGAAGGTGAGTCTTGCTGAAGGTACCTAGTATTGAAGGCTTGCATAAATAAAATAAAATAAAATAAAAATACCCCCCTACAAAAAAAAAAAAAAAAAAACACACACACACAAGTTTTCAGGCTCCAAGACCAGGGCTCCTTAAGCAGTCCAAATAAAAAGGTAATGGTGTCTGATGGAGAAGAAGTCCAATTGAGAGCATGTCTATTCTTGGTTCTTGCTGTATCACGTTTAGTTTTCTCAATGTTCTATGTCGCAAAATGTAAAAGACCATTCATTGGCCCTTTGTAGGGACATCTTCTGATTTTAACTGTGTTAATTTTATTTTTCACCCTGTTAAGATATAACATTCATAGAAAAGAAAGGAAATTATGGAGGTATTTATTTGAGGCATATCTTAGGAGAAATATATATTAGAGATAATGAAAACCATTTTTTGTGTCCTAAGTGCTCTCAGCAGATTGTCAGATGATATAAATAAATGTTAATTACTTAACTTATTCAATATTTATGCAGGTGGAGCTAACAAAAGTGATAAGTACTATAGATACAAAAACAATATGTGAGGTACAAAAAAGCTGTTTTTATAGGGAAAAATACAGTTTGCAATTCTTATGCTGGAGAAAGAAGAAAGACTTCAAATTAATGAGCTCAATATCCATTCTAAGAAATTAGAAAAAGAACAGCAGAACAAACCCAAGGTAAAAAAGAGGGGAAGGGGTGATAGGAAATAGTGCAGAAACAAATAAAACAGAAGGTAAAGTTTCATATAAATATTCAAAAAGCTCAAGGTTGTTTGCAAAAACAAAGTTCTGGTAGATGTATCAAGAAAAAAAGAGAATATGCAAACAGAATAGGCCAAAAAAAAAAAAAAAGGAAAAAGAAAAAGGAGAAATTAACATTATTCCCACAGATATTTAAGAAGAAATAAGAAAATATTATGCACAATGTTAGGCTAATAAGTTTGTAAGCTGATGAAATATATGCACTTGTAAGAAACATAACATAAAAATTACTCAAGAGGAAATAGAAATCCCCTACAAATTAGAAATGTAATTGAATCTGTAGTTTAAAATCTCATAAAGGAAATGTCATGTCAGATTATTTTACTTATGAATTCTACCAAACATGTTTTACACAAACGCTTCCAGAGACTAGAAAAAGATGGAAAGCTTTCCAACATATTTCATGAGACTTGTACAAGCGCAGTACAAAAACTAAGAACAAAGCAAAGCAAGGAAAATTACAGGTTAGGATTATTGTCATTCACTACATTAACAAGTTAAAGGAGATAAGCCATATAATTAACACCCAGAGTAGCAAAAACCTGTCCAATGAAATTCAATAACCATTCATGATAAAACTTTTGGCAAAGTAACAATAGAAGAGAATGTCTTTAACTTGATGAAGATCTATAAAACTCCAGAGCAAACATCATATATAATTGTAAAAATTTGAAACTATTTCTTCTGAAATCATGAGCAAAACAAGGATGATATTACCACTACTTCCTTTCTACATTGTCATGCAAATCCCAATCATCAAGATAAAACATAAACAATTAATTCAATCAATCAATCAATCAAGAATTGCAAAGAAAGGAACACGTCACTTGTTATTAATAGGTGATATGAAAACCCAAAGAGAAAACCCAATAAAAGTAGTAACAAATCAAGCAGCAAAAAAATTCATTTCTAGCTATAGTCAGATACAAAATGTAACTTAAAATATCTTCTACAAAAGTAAAGGACGCGGGATCCCTGGGTGGCGCAGCGGTTTGGCGCCTGCCTTTGGCCCAGGGCGCGATCCTGGAGACCCAGGATCGAATCCCACGTCGGGCTCCCGGTGCATGGAGCCTGCTCTCTTTCTGCCTATGTCCCTGCCTCTCTTTCTCTCTCTCTCTCTGTGACTATCATAAATAAATAAAAAAAGATTTTTTAAAAAGTAAAGGACGCTTGACTGGCTCAGTCAGTAGAGCATGTAACTCTTTTCTCAGGGTTGTGAGTTCAAGCCCCACATTGGGTACAGATATTAGTTAAAAATAAAATTTCTAAAACATAAACAAAAAGAAAACACCTTCTGTGAAAGCAGGTAGATATAATAAATTATATAAAGCACATAAATACATAGGAATAAATCTAACAAAAGATATATGACATATGTGTGACTAGAAAGGTTTTCGAAGCTCATTAAAGAACTCAGCCAATGGAAAAATACACCATCATTTTCGGTATGAAGAGTCATATCATAAAGTTGTTAATTCTCAAATGGATCAGAATAGTAAATGTGATTACGATAACAATTTCAAAAAGTTTATTCTTGGAATTTAACTAGCTGATTTTGACATTTATATAACAGAATAATGGACAGCCAATGTACTCCCAGGGAAAGAAAATAAGTAATTTGTGTGGCACGCCTGCGAAGCTCAGCAGTTGAGTGTTTGCCTTTGGCTCAGGACTTGATCCCAGTCCAGGTATAGAGTCCCACATCAGGCTCCCTGTGGGGAACTACTTCTCCCTCTATGTTTCTGGTTCTCTGTGTCTCTCAGGAATAAATAAATAAAATCTTAAAAAAAAAAAGAAGGAATTTGTGCTCTTAAATGTAGTGACTCATGGAAAACTATACTAATTAGAATACTAATAATGTGATATTGCACTCTAACTAACAAGGAGACCAAGGGGAATGGAATGGAGAGCTTAAAAACAAATCCACAGATACATGGAACAAATATGACACCTATAACAGAGGTGGTATTTGAGATTAATAAAAAGATCAGCCATTCAATAAAAGCTACATTCAAAAATGTTTAAAGATTTTTTAAAATAATCTCTACACCCAAGATGGGGCTTGAATTTACAACAGCAAGATTAAGTCTCACACTCCACCAACTGAGCCAGCCAGGTGCCCCTTACATTTAAATTTTTAAAACTGAACTTACAACCCTCTTCTCACACTATACACAAAAATCAAATTCCAAGAGGATTAGAGAAATAAACATGAAAATCAGAAGTACAGAATCCCAAGAGAATGTAGGAGGTATCTATAAACAGAACTTAAAATTTACAAACTCTAAAGAACAAGATTGAAGAATTCCATGACTTTAAAACTAAGAACAATTCTTCATCCAATGAGCCCACCAAGAGAGTAAAAATAACTAGCGATGGAGTGAGAAAACATAATTACCTCACATATCATTTATGAAAGCAAATAAACTCCACATAGTTAAAATTTTTGCCTATCACTATTCCTGCTTTAAGAGCTTGAATCAATTAATTAAATAAAAAGAGAAACAACCCAATATAAAAATGGGCAAAAGACCCAAAAAATAATTCCAAAGGAAAGGAAACACACATGGCCTGTCATAAACACTGAAAAGTTGCTTGGCTTCTTCAGTAATCAGAGAAATGCAAAGGCAAGATCACAATGAGGTTTCATTCCACATGTACCAGATTGAAGAAAGAAAAAAAAAATATTTGGACATTAGCATGTGTTAAAGAGGATGTTGAGCAATGGGAACTCTCATCTAGTTCTGGTGAAGGTTTAAATGTGCACTGCTACTTGGAAAACAGTTTGGGATTGCCTAGAAATGTGAACATTCATAGTTTATGACCCAGCAATCCACTTCTGGTTCATACTCAGACTCTTGTTTATGTGCACCAGGAGCCAAGTACCCGAAAATTCTTATCAGTGCTCTTAGCAGTAGTCCCAAACTAGGAAACATTCAGATGCTGATCAAAATCAAAAGAAATAAAGCAGAATGGACAAATTCAAATGTGCATCAAAAGCAAAATAAATGAATTCTCATGGTGGAATATTACATAACAGCAAAAAATAGTGAGCTACAGATACAAGCATCAACATGGATGAATTCCTAAAACATAGTTTTGAGCAAAAAGAGTAAGTCCCAGGGAAGTATAAATATAACATTTCTTTGATATAAACTCCTCCCTAAGTCAAAACTAAACCATAGTTTGTTTAGGGATATGCACATGAATGTTAAAACTACACATGGGGCACCTTGGTGGCTCAGCTGGGTAAGTGTCCGCCTTCTGCTCAGGTCATGATCTCGGGGTCCTGAGGTCGAGCCCCCTGTCAGGTTCCCTTGTCTGCCTCCCTCCCTCCCTGCTAGTTCTCTCTCTCTCTCTCTCTCTCTCTCTCTCTCTCAAATAAATAAATACAATATTTCTTTTTTAAAAATCCTACATATATATTTAAAGCAGGGAATGATTAACACAAAATTCAGGATGCTGGTTACCTGTAATGGGGGCAGGGAAAGCAATTGCCAGGTCCACATGGAAGGGTTTGAACTATAGGTTATGTTCTGTGGGTAAACTGCATAGTAGGTACTTAGATATCCACATTATCATAATCCTTTATAGTATACGGGTATATTTTAGATTTTTGTATATGGATGATATGGATGATGCACCCCATAATAAAAATAAATAAATCTTTGCTTACCACATCATTTATGTCCAGAAGCACTGCAAAATAATCCCATTCTTTGCCACTGGATTACTTTGGTAGGAAATGCTTTTATAAAAAGCCCTGTCTTAAAAAAAATAATAAAAAATAAATAAATAAATAAAAAGCCCTGTCTTACAGTTAACATAAACGATGAGCTTTCAGGTTTGGATGGACGAGGCGATAGATAGTGAGAGGGGGCCTGTGGCTGCCAAGGGTGCACGTGAACAGTCAGAGGACAGGAAGTCAGCGGGTACTGTGGCCGACATACTTCACATAGCCAGTAATTTCACCCAACAGTCCCTGTCTACAGAATTGTCGCAAGCTGGAAATCCCACATCAGTCACTACTTCCCTGGTGACATTAGGCTGTTCTGAATAATGGAAGGCTGAATTTTTATCACAAAATAGAAGGAAACGGAAAACAAAGAACGAACCCAAGAAGTGGAATATGAGGGCTGGGGTTTCTCCCTAAATTTCCCTTACACGTATGTGAATGTTCTCCTCGGTTAAGTATTTGGAAAGCACATTGTATTTCAGGAGTTTTTTTCTTCTCCCCTAAAAAAGAACAATTTGTTCCACTACTAGAAAGAATGACAATGTTTTCTTTCTTTATTACATGATAACACCATGTGACACCAGACAGGAGAGATCTTATTTAGGGGATACATGTGTGTAAAACTAAAAAGAAAAAGCTGGGAATAACAGAAAAGTAAAATGGGTAGTAAGCTCTGGCAAGGGTGGCATGATCACTGAGATTTACCAGGTAAGGAGGGTGGTTCTAAAACACTGGCCATATTCTATTTTCTTAATCCAGCTAAAAGATACATGGCCTTTCCTTTTACTGTTATTATCTAAACTGTGCGTGAATTTTTATAATCTCTTTTCTACACATTATAAATTTCATAATACCTATTTATTTGCTTTATTTTACCTGAAGTTCTTAGATGCTCCCCATCAAAAGAAAAAAAAAGCAGAGATAAACACAGAGGGCCCCCAAAGAGCAGATATCAGAACCAAACAGACCAGGGTGAGAGAGATTTTTCTCATGTATACCTGGTACTCTTTTAAGGCATCAGACTTTTAAATACACACTTCTCATAAGAGACACTTTAAACGCTCTCCTCCTGACCCCGGACAAATCACACGCATTTGCTGGGAGGCTATGGGTTGAGTGGAAAGGGAAAGGAATACCAGAAGAAGAGAAGCCACTGAGGTTGCAACCCAGTTGGTCTGCCAGAAGCATCTCAAGAAGGATTCCAAAAGCAGTGCGTCAATAGATGTAGAGCAACAGTGAGTTAGCCCCACAGCTGCCTGATAGCATGATGAGCATGTCTACCAGTTTGCTTCCTGTGGCCCGAGCTACGTCTTCTGTCCCAGAATAATTGTTATCAGCAATGCCCTTTTGCTCTCAAAAGCATCCCGGTGAAGTATGCGGTCATCCTCTACACAAAGGAAAAGATGTTAACAGTGGGGGGGGGGGGGGGTAAAGGGCTCATCCAGAAAGACATCATAAAAGGGGAGAAGCTAGAGTTTAGATGCTAGCTTTTAACTGCCCAGAAAGGATGGAGAATTTTTTAAAAAAAGAAATCAAGACAGAGAGAGAGAGGAAAAAGGAAAAGGAGAAGGAAGGGGGGGAATTCTTTGTGGATTTGTTTAGATCTGTATGAAAAAGAAATGAGGAAATGTAAAACAAGACTCCTACATCCAAAGAAAGGATTGGTGGACGCTGGAGGGGATGGCATGAGGGGAGGGGGCCGGGAGGGGGTAGGGAGGGGGTGAGCAGAACAGGTAAAGGGGATCAAGAGACACAAATGTTCAGCCCCAAAGTAAGTAAGTCACAGAGATGAGAAGTGCAGCGTAAGGAGTATGGTCCATAAGACTATGATGACTGGGGCATCTGGGTGGCTCAGGGGTTGAGCGTCTGTCTTCAGCTCAGGTTGTCATCCCAGGGTCCTGGGATTGAGTCCCACATCAGGATCCCCTCTGCCTGTGTCTCTGCTTCTCTCTCTGGGCATCTCATGAATAAATAAATAAAATCTTAAAAAAAAAAAAAAAGACTATGATTGCTTTGTGTGGTGACAGAGGGTACCCAGACCTGCAGTAAACCATTCGCAATGACTTGCCCAAGCACTCACTATGTCGAATGCCTGAAACTACTATGACGTCGTGTGTCAATCCTTTGCTTCAATGAAAATAAACGAATGAATGGGAGAAAAAATGCCAGGGGATTGGCTCTTACTTTCTTGACCAACTTGTCTTCTGCTTTGAGCTTCTAAACGGTGTGCCTGGGCTTCTTTTCCCTCAACTCCCTTTCCATCTGAGATGTGTAAAAGACACACGGGAGGAACTGGAATAATCACAGCTGACTTAGAGATTAGGGAATTCCAAGCCCTGCATCATGTCTGGGGAAGAAAGGTTGGAGGTTTCCTACCTATTCTCATCACAGGGTTTGTGACCTGTGTTCCTGCTATTCCCCAATACACATTCTTGTGGCTTTGTTAGCTCTGACAAAGAATGCTGGAATTTATGAGCTCTCTCCTCTTTTGACCCTTTTGGCTGAATTTATCAACATTCTCTAATTTTATTAACAAAAGAAAAGGAATTATTTTTAGGTGTGATGACCACAGAAGGCTGAAACCGGACCCTCCCAAGCATGTTGCAACTCTATAAAGCGGTCCTAGGAGGCTCTCTCTCCCTCACGTGATCTCAACTCATAAGTCATTGTTTTGTAAACCTCGTCCTAAGAGGACCAAGTCACAAAGTTTCTGTTTTGTTTTTTCCTTAAAAAAAAAAACAATTTGCATATAACCATAAAATGAATAACAGCTTATAGCAGCAAGGGATGAGGAGGTAAGGAACAGGACGAAGTAGGAAAGTCTTCAGAGAAAGAAATTCAAACCCAGCCTGGAGTATATCTCAGCCTCCAGAGACCCCAGGAAAAATATGAATGGCAGAGTTAACTAGAACACAAGCAATTTAATTTGACTCAGGAGAATGAGTAGAAAGAGAGGGCTGATCTCAGCCTTGGAATCAGACACTCCTAGAAGGAAAAAAAAAAGGCATTTACTAATTAATTCATTTATTTATTTATTCAAAATGAATAATAGCAATCAAATCATGGTTAGCTACAAGGGGAAAATTTTATTTGTTGCTTTCAGGTACACTAAACTCTGGATATCAATTTCTTGAGTACAGGAAGATCACTCAGAATTACTCTAAAATGCTGCAATATATTTAAGAAAGATCCTTGGCAGCAAAAAGACTCACACTACACAAGCTTGAGCAAATTTATGGCAACTCTAATGGGCCAGTAAACATTATCAGTAATGTCTTCATTTTTCTTGGTTTTAAGGCTACCTCTTTTGCTACGTGGACAACTCAGTTCTCCCTTTTAGTCTCCACTTAAAAAGAGAGTCAGGATTCATATGTTACACAGCCCTAGACTCTTCGTGGCAAAGGAATATTTACCCAGTATTGAGACTTATGAATATAAAGGAGAATGACAAAGCAATCTACAAGAATTTCTCCCTATCAACACTGACTCCAATAAATGTCATAGTAATGAAGATTTGGGAAGTGGAAGCTTTTCAGTAAAGGGAAAGGTATCAATCGAGTTTAACTTGGAACAGAGAAGAGAAGCATTTAAGTTGTGTTTTAGAGTGTAGATGTCCACCACATACATACTTGTTCAATCCGCATTAAGGCACTGTGCCAAGCATTTATTTTTTTCCCACTATTTTTCCAAATAATGGGTGAATTCTGCTCTTTACCAAAATGGAAAAGGTGGTGATGGCAACTTCCCCTGAAGAAACCATCTGAGACTTTTAGCTGAGATGCCAAAGGGAAGCCACCCAGAAAGAAAGCTTCCAAATATTGGGACGGGATTTTTCTCTTGAGCATTCAAGCTTATTTGCCTCTCCAGACAACTTTCGGTGTCTCCTCCTTTTAAAACAAATGCACTTCATTTGTTCATTTGAGAAGTCTTCATTTTGAGTGCTGTTGATATATGGATTAATTTTGAAGTGATGTCTTGGTAGAAATTGGCACATGATCAGCTGATAACAAGGATGACCCAGATGAGAGAACAAGTGATACATGTGGAAGTCAGGGTGGAAGAGAGGTGGCAAAGATATCAGGAGACAGGAAAGGAGAGGAGGAGACAACAAGAAAGATTAATTTCTCTGATTTAAGACTTTTATCTGAACTGACTCTGGTCATTGTAGGAATTAGCTCACATAATGCCATGCAATTCCCAGTCACCTGGCAAACCTTTATTGAACATCTCATAGGTTCCAGACACTCAATTCAAGTCTAAGGATTCAAGACCGAACAAGACATGGGGTATCTGGGTGTCTGAGTCTATTAAGCGTCTATCTTCAGCTCAGCTCATGATCCCAGGGTCCTGGGATGGAGCCCCATGTCAGAATTTCTGCCCAGCAGGGAATCTGCTTCTCCCTGTCCCTCTGCTCCTCTCCACCCCCCCACCTGCTGCTTTGCTTGCTCTCAAGTTAATAAATAAAATAATTTTTTTAAAAAAGACTGCACAAGACAAAGAGAGGACTTCTATTGCAGACTACATCCTAGAGGAAATTACATCTAAATTCAGCTTTGAGGAATGAATAAGAATTTTCAAGAGAGGCACGTAGCCAAACATGGCCATTTGTGGCTTCTGGTTCAAAAGGATCCTCAAGCATTGCTTTTGCAATTCTTTCACTTTTCCCCAGAGTCTCTACACTTTATCTCCTGGAGCTTTCCATACTGCCCCATATCTACTTACTGTCAGGAAATGACCTAGGCTCCTGTTCCTCAGAGAAAGAGGTTCACCATTCATGAAATCCTTCAATTTCTCTCCATGATCATTCATCCATATATCCCCAATCCTACCTCATCACCTCGTCTTACAGGAGAATGTCCTCATCCCCCCACCCATTACTCCTTGATATAACCAAGTCTTTCTTCAATCATTGAGACCTGTACCTTCTGTATCTCTTCTGGAACCTTTGATACCATTGTCTTCATCCTCCCTCCTGCCTTCATCTCACACCCTAGTTCAGCATGAAAAATGCCCAGCTTTTCTCCCTCTTAAAAAGCAAACACATGCACACACACATACTCACAAATGTTTATTAAAACAATTCCTGTCAGGATTTCTCCTACCTGTACTTATATTGTTTTATTCATTTCATTTACAAATCAATGAATTCTTAGTGATTCTCAACCTAATTAACCTTTCTACACTTTTAGACATTACTGACTGTTTCTTCCTTCTTGCAGTGCTCTCCTTACTAAAATATTAATTTCTTCCCAGTTCTCTTACCCATCTAATTATTCCTTCTAGATATCTTATCATTCTTTATCCTTTAAATATTTGTAGTCCCCAGGGGCACTTGGGTGGCTCAGTAGTTGAGAACCTGCCTTTGGCTCCAGTCACCATCCCGGGGTCCTGGGATCAAGTCTTGTATTCAGGTCCCCGCAGGGAGCCTGCTTCTCCATCTGCCTATGTCTCTGCCTCTCTCTGTGTGTCTCTCATGAATAAATAAAATCTTTAAAATAAATAAATAAATAAATAAATAAATAAATAAATAAATAAATATTTGTAGTCTCCAGAGTTCAGGTTGTGATCTGCTTCTTGTTCCATTAGCTCTCCCAAGTAATTTTATTCATCTTTAGGGCTTATTTTCTCTGACTTCCCATGCCCAACCAACAGTAATTTCCATTAGATCTTCCTTCTTTATATTTATCAGTCCCAACCTCTTCTCTGTATCCAACCTATTGCCATTCATCAAGCTGGCTATCCTCACCTATCACCTTGTTTAGAATTAAAGCCTCCTAATGCATTTCTGCCTCTATTCTGGCAACCCTCCAATTCCTCCACAGTTTGCCAGAGTGATCTTCCTAAGTGATAAATCTTATTTTGTTCCCCTGCTTAAACACTGGAATGCTCTTCATTGCCTTCGGGATAAAGTTCAAATCCTTATGAAAATTCTCATTGTGACACAGAGACTCATTTAAGGTCAATCTCGATCTACTTTTATCATCTCTCTTCCCCTTCTTTATACCAAGTGCACCCTTGGAGAAAATTTTCATCACCCTTCAACCATGCCATGATTTTCACACCTCATGCCTTTGCTTCTGCTGAAATTCCAGGCCTGGAATATCTTTCCTGAATTTTTCCACATGGAAAAATTATACTGATTCTTCAAAAATATGAAAAATAATGACATCCTCTGCAAAGCATATTTTGTTCTACCTCCTTACACTCTCCACCCTACAAAAAAAAAAAATGTCCCAGACAAATTTAGTTACCCTTTCGTCTTGGCTCCCATAATATTTCATCCATTCCACTACTAATAGCCCTTACCAGATTATTTCACGGTCATATGATAACTCTGTTTCTCCTGGGAAATCAGGGTAAGGACAGTTAATGTCACGACTGAAACAATGATGATCTAGAACACTTAAGCTGGTGAGCCATCTCCTATGCCATGGTGTCTGCTTAGTATCATCCTGCTGGAGGGGAAAGTAGATCTGATAACCTCTGAAAGGCTTTGTCTGTACTACCATGATTCTCTGAATAGCTTCTTTCACCATTGCTTCACCACAGAATCCACACAGCTGATGCCTTTGTTTTGTAAAGGCCACCCTGTGAACAGTGGCAGGAAATACAGCACCTCTCTTACCACATCATAGGTGCCGTTACTGAAGGTGACATCTTGATAGCCTTCAGGCTTGCTCTTATTCCCAAATGCCTAGATAAGCAGAATAACATTGTTATGGTGGTCCCATAAACTGAATCATTTTGAAAAAGGTCACAGTGGTTGGGTTTTTCCATAGGGGATTTACTATGACATACAGAGTAGTAGAAATGAATGTATTGTGTGTCATTAATCTGTTAGTTCAACAGAACTTCCTTGAGATCAATCCAAATATGAGAGTGCTTCTGAAGTCTGAAGAGCTTTTCCTTTTCTAAAATGGGAACTGAGATAGAGATGTAGTTTCAAACCTCATGGGATAATTTAGTCTAATTGTAGGTATTGAAAACCCAAGTGAGCACCTACCATGCACCAATTAAGTGAAATATAAACAGACACTGTGCAAAAGCACTATTTGTCAAGAATTGAAGCTCCCTGAATAAATTCTCAGATAAAATTCTTTTAAGCAACAGTTTTATAATATCGAATGGACATTGTGGGCCTCGTGTGGACAATATGTGATCCAAACAAAATGGGAGCATTTCAACTTTGAACATTTGCCCTGCTCTTTTTGGAGGGAAGGGGATGAAGGATGTGAAAGAAATTGGTCTAAAAGTTGGAAGGATCTTAGATCTCCTATCACAGCTCCTCTATAACTGCTTATAGGACTTAGAGAAGACAGCCATCTGGTGCCTCACATTCTCCAATACAATATGGATAAAATACCTGCTTCACAAAAAGACACAAATTGAGTATGATATGTGGAATGATAGTTACTTTGGTTCTTAGAAGCTGCACACTATAAGAACAAAGTATTTTCATCTGTATTGTGTATTATTCACTCATTCAGCAATAGTCATTGAGCACTAACTATGTGTCAAGCACTATTCCAAGTGTGAGAATGAGTAAAGAACAGAAGAGACCAAAAAAAAAAAAAAAAAGTCCCGTCTTTTTAAGAAACAGCATTTAATAGAGGAAGACAAAAGGAAATAAACAACAAAAAATTATATATTGGAAGACAGTAGGTTGGATGGAGAAAAAATGAAACGGGAAGAAGGCAGGGAAGTCTAAGATTGGAGATGGATTCCAACTTTGAATAAATGATGCTCTGGGAAAACCTCACTGAGAGCAACAGTTGAAAAGCACTTGAAGAGGGAAGTGAGATGAATTATGAAAATGAAGATATATGGAGAAAGAATCTCTGGGGCAGAGGACACACAGGTGTGAAGAATTTAAGATGGAAACATGACTCTCTGTTCAAGGAACGATTAGAAGGCCAAGGTGGCCAGCCGGTGGGAGGAAGACCAGAGAGTTAGCAGGAGGCCAGATGCACAGAGCCTTAGAGCTCATTAAAAGGATTTGCTTCTCTGAGGCAGATGAGGAGCCATTGGGTGACTTTAATCAGAAGAGAAACATGGTCTGACTTGTATCTTAAAGGTATTCCCCTGGCTGCTGTTTTGAGAATAGATGTGTGGGAAGGTGCCCAGGTAATAAGCTGTTATAGTAATGCAGTTAGTGGTTAGGGCAGAAAGGTAGCAATGGATGCAGTGAGAGATGATCACACCATGTATTTTAGAGGTAGAGACTGCAGGATTTCCTATTGGAATGAACTTGAGGGTGAGAGAGAGAAAGGAGTCAGGGTGACAGCATGACTGTCATCCTAGCAAATGACAGAATGTACTGGACATTGTAATTCCACTGCTGTGACACTAGTTCAATTTCAGGGAACTTAAGGCAAATAATTTAACATTATCTCTTCTTCCACATTTGTATGTATCTCTCCAAGTGATAAAAATGTGAATATTCAATTGGGAAGTTTTAAGGACTTTGACTAGGGGCGCCTGGGTGACTCAGTCGGTTAAGCATCTGCCTTTGGCTCAGGTTATGATCTCGGGGTCCTGGGATCAAGCCCCATGTCGGGCTCCCTGCTCACGGGGAGCCTGTTTCTCCCTCTCCTTGCCATTCCTGCTCTCTTGCTATCTCTCTCGCTCTCTATCTTTCAAATAAATAAATAAAATATTTTTTAAAAAAATACTTTGGTTGAAAAGAAGCTATAAAATAAATTTTATATATATACATATAACTTTATCCTATATATATATATATGTATAACTGTATATATGTATATAACTATATATATAGACTTTAAAAGGCTCACTTAATCTTAACAAACTGCCTGTGAAGTAAAAATAGATCCACATGAAAGGAACAATATGGTGTTATTACCCAGGTTTTACAAATGAAGAAACCAAGGCCCTGAGAAACCATCATGCAGCTAGGACCAGTTCTGATTCCTTTTCCAGGGAACTATCGTAAACACTGCCTCTCTGATCACATTAAACCCATGTGTGTTACTTTTATAATAAAAATAATGATTTCTATGTGGAAGGCTCTTGGGTTTCAACAATGAATGAACCCCTCCTCTTCCAGAGAATGTAGATTGGTATTATAAGTAAGACACAATGGATTACCAGTTGGCTTGTTTTCCTCTTTAAATCTTATTTCCCCATCCTTCAAGTTAGAGAGTCATTAATCGGCAGCTTTGTCGTTCCATATGCATTAAAGCTAAACTGTGAAGATTGACTTGAAATGCAAATGCTGTTTTAACACCTTTCCAGCAAATAATACTTATACTAATGCCAGGCAAATAGCGAGATCAGGAGATTGTGAAACTCAGTTTTTTCTCCTATTCAACTGTCTCTATTTGCTATCCTAGAATATTCTGAAGGCAGCAAGTCATGCTAGAAGAGAAAGTTTATAACAATTTGTATTTCCTCTGCTGTGGGGCAAAGAAAACCTTAAATGTCGGTTTTATAGTCTTCTGTACTCCCCAGGGAATTTAGGTATGCAGAGCTTTGGCTGAGATAGGAAAGGAACAGCTCAGAGGTGGAGGCTGCTGCTTAAAATGTTCCTTTGTTTCATTTTTTTCCTGTTATTGTATATGAAACTTTGAAACCATCCTGACTTTCCATTCCAGAGGCACAGGCCAGCACAGGTGCCAATTGCCAGGACTGCTTGGATGAAGGGCATACACGGTTACCAGCTTTTATGGGGCTCCGAGGGAACGCAGAGGGGGTTTCATGGAGAAGTTTTACTATGAGATTAAGATGTTTGCATACCAGGGGTGCCACGGTAGCTCTGTTGTCTAAGCATCTGGCTCCTGATTTTGACTCAGGTCTTGATCTCAGGGTCCGTAGATCAAGCCCCGAGTGGAGCTCCATGCTTAGTGGGGAGTCTGCTTGGGAATCTTTCCCTCTGCCCCTTCCCCCACTCATATGCACACTTCCCCTCTCTCTCCCTCTCAAATAAATAAATAAATCTTAAAAAAAGAAAAAAAGATGTTCGCCTATAAGGGTAAGCTGTAATCCTTTGCTACCTTTGGGTGAAAGGTCTCCTGTAAGGAAATTCAATAAGGGAGATCTTCAGGTTAGATAGAAGGTGGAATGAAGTAGGGTACGTGTAGTCCCCAAAACAGAGTGGAAATTCAAGGCTCTGGGTCCTAAACTCAGTCTGTGTTTACTTGTCTTGTAGGCTGGGCACAGTGTCTAAATTCTCGCTGCTTCCATTTCCTTATCTATGGATTACGGCATGCCATGGGGATAGGTGTCGTGTCAATACACAGATACCATCATTTCTTGGAAAATAAGCGCTTTGTTTAGCCGACAGGGCTCTCTTTTCTGTAGAACAGGGTGTGAACCAGAGCTCCTGGGTCTCACTCCAAAACTCTGAAGATATTCAGAAGATGCTACGGACAAGGCACTTTGCTTGACTTTAGGTACGTTACCCAACGACTGTGCAGAACTTTGGGAGATCTGTTTTATTGTTCTTTTGGGTATACTACTCTGAAGTGATGGACTTAAAGACCTTCTGGGCTGACCACTGTGTCGTGTTGAACAGCAAAGCCACTTTAACTTGCTAGGTTTATTCTCATACTCTCACCGGTGCCACCTCTCCTCTCAAACACACACACCACACACACACACGGGATATCTCCTCCCACTGGTCATTTGCCTGACCAATCCCAATGATTTGAGGGATTTCTGCTGCCACATTTATGCACCCCTAACCACTTCTCCTGTTATGACACTGAAACCTGTTATTAAAATGGAAAGGAGAAGAATCAAATCTACTCTGTTGTTGCTCATAGCATCAGTATGAGCACTGGGTTTGAATCCCAGCTCTGTCGCTCACTGCTGTGTGATGCCTCTGAGGCTCAGTTTCATCCTCTGTGAAATGGGCACATTAATAGTACAGGCCTCATAGGATTTTCTATGGGAAGTATAAGCAATAATGATACAAAGTGCTTACAATCTTGCCTAATATGTAATAAACACACAATAAACACAGCTTTTATGATTATTTCTGGTTTGCCCATCTTCAGCCAGAAGAGGAAGGGCGAAGTGTTATATTTGCACCAGCCATTTACGAGTGTTCAACATAATTTTTATTTTACTCCTGTTGATGGTAAATTTTAAGGGCTTGTAAGAGTTGCCTCGTCCTGTAGACAAAGACCATTCCAATCACTCTATTGCTAATGACTGGAGTGACCTCTAGTGGTACCTTTATCATACGGGGGGGGGGGTTACCACTCAAAGGCCACTGCTAGCTAACATCAGCTTTTACTATTTTGCTTGTAAGCCCAAAATTCACAAATTGCTTAAGTGGAAACTAATGTAGTGTTTAATTGGGTTGACTGATTTCATAATGAAAATATTAACATTCACAAAGTAGTTTCGACTGTCCCTTCTGAACATCACCACACCCGTGCCACTATCTGGGTTTGTTTTCCATTACTGCTAAGTCAGAGGAATCGTTCATTCATTTTCAGTTAAAATGGGTTGGTTGCCTCCCACGTGCCTGACACCGTGCTAGACAGGAAGAGACAGAGAAAGATGAAAAATGGCCAGGCCTCTGCTCTTAAGGAGCTCCTTACTGAGTGAATGATTTGGGGGACAGTTTGAGGGGCAAAGTACTAAAAAAGTGTCTGCTTCTCGGAATGTACTAAAAAAGATGCCAGCACAAAGAATTAGCACTGTTTGGTGCTTTCTGGAATTGTAGACAACCTTTCTTTTTCTAATAAGGGAAGAAACAGACCCCCTTTAAACAAACAAAGCAGAATAAAGTATCATGTCCATCAAAATACAAAAGAATTCTCTCCCACGGGCTGGGAAGTATTGGCTGAGTGTAGAGTCAGGTAGCAAAAAAAGACAAGTACACTGCCATGTTTTTTTTTTTAAATCTATATGAAATAAAGCAAATTCAAATTCCAAAAAATCCTTTAAAGAAGTTATTTTAAACTTGTTTCATTACCAGCAATCATATCTCACTTCTTTTCTGGATAATTCTACTTTCAAATAAACTTACTCCTTTCTAGAAAGCAATGCATTAATAAGTAGGCAAGTAAAGATGATAACTTTTTATAGCTTGATATAAATTTTCGTGTAACTAAGTTCACAAGTCAGGAAAATATTTTGTCATATCCTATTTTATCTCGTAGAAGATTGGCAATGTACATCTAGTCTGTGTCTAAAGAAGTAGGATTCCCAAAGAGAACATTAATGCTCTGTTATAATACCTACCCTTCAATCATTTTTATTTGATGGCTATACGAAGCTAAAGAATATTTTTTTGCTACACATGAAAAGTATAATTGTCTCTTATTTCTCTACTCACTTTCCATGAAGACTTTAGTGACGACTAGTTGACAAGCTAATAACCTTCAAAGAGCTATTCAGACATGGCAGGCATTTAGAAATTATTCAAGCCTAATTCAATCTAAAGGCCGCAAAATGAATTCACAAAATCTCAAATTCCTCCCTTTTAACTTTATTTTTTTGGTAAATTTATTTTTTATTGGTGTTCAATTTGCCAACATATAGAATAACACACAGTGCTCATCCCATCAAGTGCCCCCCTCAGTGCCCGTCACCCAGTCACCCCCCCAACTTGTAACTTTATGTGGCAATACTATGGCGATAATTCCCCCCACCTATAATGTAACTGGAATTTTCCTGAAATATTAGGCTTGATCATTGGGAATTCTGTTCCATTTTGTTTTAAGGTTTCTATTTAGTTGCTCACTTATGTTCATTTTCATGTCCTGGGAGTACAGACACAGACCAACAGGAGCACCCAAAAAGTTTTGTTTTTAAAACTTATTTGTTGGTTTATTCTTACTTATGTTTTCTTTATTCTTTACATCTGTTTTTTTTTCTTCTTATTTATTCCTTATTCTACTGAGGATTTACCTTATTTATTCTTAGCTGGTCCTCAGTTTAAATAAGCTTTAAGGCATTCAACAGGATGTACCACGTCTGATGAGGAGCTGGAATAGGATGGAACATGCAGTTCATTAAGAAATATTACAGGAAAGATGTATAGGGAAAAAACCCAGGCTGAAAATTATAACATTACCTGTCCCTGGGGAGTCTTTGATTTCTCACTGTCAGATTTTGTTGACTCAATGTTTTATTTGCTTTACACTTATAACTACATTTACAATCTAATAGTCCATCATAGGCAATTAATATCCTTAGTCAACACTGAGTGGTAATTTGGACACAGTTAAACAGCTTATGCTTTTCTAAGCACTTGTACTAAACATTGGGCTAACATTAAGTTCGTTTGCTACATTGCTTTTAGTTATTTGAACTTCTATATCACCACTTAAAACAACTATCAGCACATGTCTAAAACAAATAAAAGAGGTTAATTGGCAGCACAGATTTAAAAACAACTTCTCATGCTAACTGGGAAAAGCTATAACATTTGGATATCTAGCTTCAATTCCAGGGAAATAATAAACCTGGGTCAGGTCTTCATTAGAAAAGTGTTAGGGCTTATTGGGTACCTACCTCTGTTCTGTGAATTTTAAAAGTAAGTAGATGTAACTTCCAGAAGCCTCAGAAAATATTGGGAGATACAATCGTTATAATTATACCTTTGAAACTTTTCAAGCTAGCGTGTTCTTTCATACCATTCCGTTTTATCCACACCCGTTTTTGCTTCATCTCCTTTGGAGTATCATCCACAGGTTTGAGGTTTTTTGCTGCTTGGCTAATTGCTTCTCTCAGCAGTTTGCTGCCACCTAGTGTCCAGGATGGGCAGTCATGCATTAAATCAGATTTGGTGAGTGACAGCAACTTGACCCTCACCAGAGAGCGCACAATGCAAAAACTGGCATATGAGAGTTGTGATAATGGCTCTCATGATGATCCAATAGTGCCATCAGATAAGATTCAACTCCCATTAATACGTACCTCACCGTAAGAATGACCAGGAATGGGGTGGAAACAGTTCCAATCTCAAGTTAAACTAGAAAACCAACTTACACATTTTCAAGTAACAAGAGTTTCTTTCTTTCTTTTTTTTTTTTTTAAAGATTTTATTTATTTATTCATGAGAGACACAGAGAGGCAGAGACACAGGCAGAGGGAGAAGCAGGCTCCCTGTGGGGAGCCTGATGCAGGACTCGATCCCAGGACCCTGGGGTCACGACCTGAGCTGAATGCAGACGCTCAACCCCCGAGCCACCCAGATGCCCCTCAAGCAACTGAGTTTCAAAACCTATTAATTATGAGAATTCTTCTGGCACCAGCCCTACCACATGAGTTTAGAGAACACAATCACAGAAGATATAGTAGAATTTCAGAGGGATTTATACTGAGTTCTGCCAATTTTAGGAGTACTTTTCAATACTAAGTCCCAGTATAAGGGAAACTTCTCTTTATTTTGTCTACAAAGTGTTAGGCTTCCTCCACTTTAATCTTCCATTTATATCCAGCTACAATTGGATGGCATATTACTTCTGAAAGTCTAGTTGTTACTAGGATATGACAAACAGTGTTTGACATCCACTTTTCTTTCCAAGCCTGTTCCACTTATAGCTGTTCTGAAGAATAGGCTTCATTTTGAGAAGTGAACACAGTGCTGTTACATAAAGTCTGATTGATGGCAGTTAAGGTGGGCAGGAGTTATCAAAATCTGAAAACGAAGTGTTTGAAGGGGAAGGAATGTATTATCATTAAAGAAGTGGGAGGATAGGATTGCCTGCTCTGGCTGAATGATGGGTTGGAAGCACCAGCCTTCATCATAGATCCCAACAATGGAGCCCGGCATCCTCGAGGACTCGCTCTGCTGGGCTGACCTTCTCACAATTCATTAAATGCCATTTGTCAAAAAAAGTCCTCTTCAGCAATCAATCTAGTCACAAGCAAAGACTTGTTTGGACATTTCTCTGTATGTCTCACCAGACTAAAATATTAAAACTTACAAAAGAATGACCTCAGCAACTCAGAGCCAAAAAATGAGGGAATTGGGGAAAAGAGAGAAAAATTCAGCCTCGCTGTTAAAGTGATTCCAACATCTCTCTTCTTTCCTCCCTACTGACTATGTCACAGAGCTCACACTTGCCCACTCCCATTCTCCCTCATACACACCCACAGGTCTTCACATATTTATCTCTCCTCTTTCTTTTCTGCAAGAAATATATGCCACGGAATCACTCTCCTGGTAGTGGAGCAACCATTGCAATATTTAAAACCCTCAGTTATAAATTTTATGGCTGCTCATAAAGTTCCCAACTGATTGCCAATCTTTCCCAACCATTTCCTATATGGATATAAGCTTAAAATCTTGGAGCATAGCACATGGTCTGTGTGAATAGAACAAACAGAAAGTCCTTACTTTCATAACTCTAAACATTTTCATTTAAACAGTCCCATATTAGCAAAGGTGAGACCCCTTTTTTGTTTTGATCATTAAGTACGTGGCTACCTGAAGGAAGAGAGGATTTTGCTTTGTTTCTGTTTTGTTTCTAAGATTTTATTTACTTATTCATGAGAGACAGAGAGAGAGAGAGAGAGAGAGAGAGAGAGAGAGAGAGAGAAAATGGCAGAGACATAGGCAGAGGGAGAAGCAGGCTCCCTGCGGGGAACCCCATGTGGGACTCTGGGATCATGACCTGAATCAAAGGCAGATGCTCAACCCCTGAGCCACCCAGGTATCCTGGAAGACTGATTTTGAATGAAGGATTTATCCTGACCATGCTGGCTCTGTTCTGTCCCTATATATCTGATGACATTCTTAATGAACATCTAAACCTATGTTACAAATGAGAAAAGTTCTTAGATGCTAAGCAATAATGCAAATTGCATGTGTGTGTGTGTGTGTGTGTGTGTGATGTATACATATCTGTATATACACCCAATGTTGCTGATAGATTATATGCATTAGAGGGGATGAGTCAGGAACAAGAATCTAGGCTCTTTTTATGAGAAAGTCATCCAGACATATACTTTCCCTGTACAGAACTTGAGTTTCTGATTGCCAGTATTCATAAACCTGATGGTAATAAAATTCTTTTCTTTGTTTTAAAAAAATACATAATGGCACTTACTGTATTTCACAAAGAAGGCTAAGCATCCTTTTTCCACCTTTTTCTATTAATATTACAAAAATCCATCAGTGTCTATTGGTGTGCCCTTGATAGGATTTTAAGAACAATTTCCTCTTCAAAAGGAATGGGGAGGGGGGACCTTGAGCAGTGAAAGATTATACATTCCAAGAAGGTTAACAAATTTCCTTCAATGGAGCATAGTGAAAGGACTGTGGACAGTGTGTGTTGTGCTTTATCTATTTAAAAAATGTATAAAAAAGAAGCAAGGATATCACCATCTCTTCCAGCATCCAGATCTACAATTTACAGAGTTAAACAGTAATTTTGAGCAACTTTGAAAAGACAATCAATATCATATGCCATTTTAAACAATAGAAACTTAGGGTACCTGGATGGCTCAGTGGTTGAGCATCTGCCTTCTGCTCAGGTCATGAACCTGGGGTCCTGGAATCAAGTCCTGCATCAGGCTCCCTGCATAGAACCTGCTTCTCCCTCTTCCTATATTTGCCTCTCTCTGTGTATCTCTCATGAATAGATAAGTAAAATCTTCTTTAAAAAATTAAACAACAAAAACTTTGTCTTTTTACCTCCAGCTATCTTACATTTTAAAGACACAGACTCAAAATAGCACAATGCATATTTCTAGATTTTGGTCATTAAAATGCTTCATCTGTAGCCTGCTAGTCATAAATAGTCAACTTGAGAAAATAAACCAAACTAAAAGTCTTTCTTGTTCCTCTAACCATTTCTGGATTTTTTTTTCAACCTTCTTGTTCAAGCAAAGAGAGCCCAAACAAACAAAATCCAGCTGTTTGCCCAATCTTTTCGATTTACGCCTGCATAAATCAAACCAGAAGTGACCTTATTTCTTATTTCACCAAAGGGAGTTGGTGACACATCTAAACCTCCCCCTGGGTAAGAGAAATAGGATAGGCCAGAAAGACAAATCATAGACCTGTAAGTCAAGGTTTAGCATAGAGAAACAACAGGAAATATCTATGAGGTTGTTTACAGCTTGTTAGGCTGACTTAATATAAGACTACATAATGTGACTTACCTTGACAATAGTTTCAACTCTGGAATTTCCTTCCCCTGTAGTAAATTTTATGGTGCCCTTGAACCAGGGAAGCAGTGTGGTATGCAGTGTGGGAAGACACAGGCTTTGCTGATAGACAAACTGAAGTGTCAATCTCCAAACATCCACTTGGCTTTGGCAATATCTAAATGAATCTGAAGTTTTTAATTGTAAAATGATTATAAGAATCTATACCTAACGTTACTGTATGAAGATCTAGAGATAATATACAAAAAACTCCCTGAATACATCTTTAACCTTTTTTTTAAATTTTTTATTTATTTATGATAGTCACAGAGAGAGAAAGAGAGAGAGGCAGAGACATAGGCAGATGGAGAAGCAGGCTCCATACACCGGGAGCCCGACGTGGGATTCGATCCCGGGTCTCCAGGATCGCGCCCTGGGCCAAAGGCAGGCGCCAAACCGCTGAGCCACCCAGGGATCCCCATCTTTAACCATTTTTTAAACAACATTTTATCTATTTATTTGAGAGAGACTCTGAGCATGAGCCGAAAAAGGGCAGAAGGAGCAGAAGGAGCAGAAGAAGCAGACTCCCTGCTGAGCAGGAAGCCTGATGCAGGGCTCAATCCCAGGACCCTAAGATCATGACCTGAGCTGAAGACAGATGCTTAACCAACTGAGCCACCCAGGTCCCCCCATCTTTAACTATTATTGAGAGAATTATGAGCATCAAGCTATAGAAGCCAGAATGTGGAGAAGATTTTGTCCAAGACACAGGTAGTAAAAGGAGGTAAAATCAGGAGAAATCAAATATCTCTTTAGTAAAAAGTTTATTTAAGATTCAACCATCACAATGAGGCAGGAACCAGATGATAGAGACTTTGTGAAGTTATACGCTGCCCCAAACCGGAACTGCTCTACTCGATCACATCTCAGATTTATCACTTTACCAAAAGGCCCTCTTAGAAATAGGCCCTGTGCAAAGTCGTGCTTGTGGGAAGTGTCATTCCACAACCATTATGCTAAAATCAACCTGGTGAACTGCAATGCAGCCTTGGCAAGTACTAATTTTCCTCACCCACTGGGCACATGCCAAGTTGGTGTATTCAAAATTTCATTTATTATTCAATTTACGTAAAGAGCTATTATTTGGAGGTTGTTTTGCTAGACTGTAGACTGAGGAAATGTATCATTCAGCAGAAATATGCAGTTAAGGACTTTCATCTCAACTTGACATTATTGTTACTGGTGCAAAGGTGTTGCCTTTTAGGCAAGAGCTGAAGTAAGAGCTGCCATATGTCTTGGCAGAACTGCTATCTGTGAGATCCAGCACTAAGCCCCACGTGCCTTGGCACAACAGCTGCACAAATCAGTGCTGCAGAACTTGTTCTAAATACGTCACAACATAGATCTGGAGCAAGAAGGCAGAAATTTGAAATCCATAGGACTAGGTTTGCTCCTCCTGGGAGTGCTAGTTGTTTTACTTTTGCAAATATCTCAAGTATCTTTTTATGCAAGCCACTGTATACACATTATTAATTTTTTACCTGTCTTGCCCAGAACTCTAAAAATCATTTTATTTATACCTCAAAAACATTTTTCTCTGGATAAAAAGGGAGCACACCAAGTTTCAAAGCTTCAAAAAGGGAGAATTATTTCAGAACCCTGCCAATATTCACTGCAGTATGATTAGAAATGAATCTTGGATAGGCAAAGATCTCTTGGATAAGACCCAAAAAAAATCCCTACCAAAAAAGAAAAAAAATGATAAATTGAACCTTATCAAAACTAAAAATGTCTTTTATCAAAGACTCTATTAAGAAAATGCATAGACATACTACAGACTGAGAGAAAAATGTTTCAATGCATTGGCCAAATGACCAAGGACACATATCCAGAATATTTAATTACTACAAACCACTAATTTTAAAAATGCAATAAATATTGGCAAAAGTTTTGAATAGCGACATTCCACAAGATAAACAAGTAGACAAAAAGCACATGAAAAAGCTTTCACCATCATTAGTCATCAGTAAAATGGAATTTAAAACCAATAAAATGCCATTTTATGCTCATCAGAATAGCTAAAATGAAAAACTCTGACAACACCAGGTGTTGGCAGGGATGTGGAACATCTGGAATGCTCAGAAACTGCTGGTGGGAGTGTAAAATAATAAAGTACTTAAGTACTTTGGAAAACTGTTTGACTTCCAGCAATTCCCCTCATAGTTATTGACATAGAGAAACAATAACATATGTCCACATACAGACTGACATGTACAAAAATATTCATAGCAGCTTTATTCATAATAGCCAAAAGTTGAAAACAGCCCAAGAGCCACTTCCTAGGGACATGAATACACAAATTGTGCATATTCATATAATAGAACAGTTCTCTGTAATAAATAGGACAGAACTACTGATACACACAACAACCTGGATGAGTTTCAAAAACATCATACTGGGGATCACCTAGGTGGCTCAGTCAGTTAAATGACTCTTGATTTCAGCTCAGGTCATGATCTCAGGGTTGTGAGATCAAGCCCTGTGTCGGGCTCTGTGCTCAGTGAGGAATCTGCATGAAATTTTCTCTTTCCCTGTCCCTCTGCTCCCCCCGCTTCTCTCTAAAATAAATAAATCAATCTTTAAAAAAATTGTCATACTGAATGAGAGAAGCCCGACACAAATGACACAGTATGACTCCACGTATATAAAATCTAAATTCAGACAAAACTAATCCAAGGTGCTTTCAACGTATCATTTGCCCAGAATATAATCCAAAATTATTCAATAAAGAAAGAGGGAATATCAAACATACTCAAGAGAAAAGACAAGCAGTGGAGACTGACCCCAGGATGATCCAGATATTGGAATTAGCAGGCAAGAATTTAAAGCAGCTATACAGCCATGCTAAAGTTTGTGACGTGCCCATGAGGAAGGAAAAGGCAGGAAACACAGACAAAAAATGGAAACTAGAGGAAAAAAAGAAACAAAAGGAAATCCAGACCTGAAAAAAATTAAATATCTAAAATTAAAAATTCAATGAACGGATGAGCTAAACAGCAGATGGGAAATTATGGAAGAATTATTGACCTTGAAGACAAAGAAGCAAATTATCCAATCTGAGAAATAGAGAAAAGTAGATTCCAAATAATATGTAAGGCCTCAGGAACTCATGGCACAATATCAAGAGGCAAACAGAATTCTTGGAGTCCAGTAATAAGAAAGAGAGAATGAAGCCCCTAAAAAAAACTATTTGAAGAAATAATGGTTGAAATTTTCCCATAGTTGGTGAAAGACAAAGTCTGTATTTTCAAGAATCGCAGCCAACCCTGAGTCTAAGAGGTAGGATAAAGGGGCTTGGTGAACACATACTTCAATTATTCTGTACGTTAGAAAACATTTCATAATAAAATGTTGAAAACAATATTTAAAAACTCATCAAAACACTTAGATCTGTATATGATATTGTATCTCAACATATCAACTTTTAACAAGTAATTAGAGTGTGTTAGGTGGATATTCAAGCTTCAAGCATTAACTGAAAGGTGTTCAACATCTTTGTGATTCCTGCTTATTGAGGTAAAATGTGGTCCATGGAAAAGGCAGATGATGATTCGCATTATCTGATATAGGGTCTACTCCCAAATAATCAGTTAATTTATCATCCTCTTGTCACTCACTGAAAGTTCTTCATCTCATCTTATGGATAAATATATACACATCTGGTGAAAAAGTTTTTTGTTTTTGTTTTTATTTATTTTTTTTGTTTTTGTTTTTGTTTTTAAAGTGAGAATGAAAGATGGGAGACAGAGTGCCATGCACAGCAACCTCCTCCCCACTCTTGTGTTGGTGATCTGGTCTTTCTCAGCAAGAGTGTACATTACAAAGATGCACCAGAGAGTCTAATCTTTCAGCACTATATTTGACCATAGGATGATAAAGAATAGCGTTCATTAACTTATTTGTCCAACCTCTGCCACTTACTAGTCATGTGACTATAAGCAAATCCCTAAATTTACTCAAAACTCCATTTCTTCTCTACAAGTTGAAGAAGTGAAGAAAAAAATTGCTCCCTCAAGCCCCTTTCATGCCTAATATTTGTTGTCACCACTAGGCTCTTTTGAAAAGGACAATAATTCTGTTTCCAGGAATTCTACTGAGATGCCAGGTCAACTGAATTTGTCTGGTATTTTTCTCTTTGGTCCAAGTCTAGGATCTACTTGCAGTCGGCCCCACCTGAACCCAGCAGATTTCGAACATATTCAGATAAGCATCACCAGCTCGGAACAAGTGTTCTTGTTTTAAAAAGGGAACTGACATGAGCAACTAGGTGGGTTTTAAAAGATATGAAAATCCCCAAAGAAAGTTAATGTGCTGTGATTAAGTTCGTACAGAACTGACATCATGTGGGGGAAAAGGAAAACCACCTACAAGAAAGTGTTACGCCTGTCCCTGTTTTCAAGTTCCTCCCACGCGTCTACTGCTTCTGTTGAAACTTGTAATTGCTAAAGTACTTTTTTATCATAAAAAGAGCTATAGTTCTAAAAGGGACTATTGGCACCCAAATTCAGCTTTGGTGCTCGAGGCCATTAAATTTTGTCTGGTCATTTCTTTTCTGGGCATTTAATAGCATTACTGTTGTCAGTGTGCCCAGAAAGGGGGGAATTTTCTATGACTCATAAATACAGCACAAATATTCCACTAATTTTTGAATATTTCTTTCTTGGGACAAAGAGCTGGATTATATCGAGGCACGATGGCCAAAATAAAAGCAAAAATTTCATGACTGGTGAAAAGCAATCTACGTTCAACTGGCTAATCAAAGCATTCAAGTAACTGTAAAAAGCTCATGTCCTCATTCAAGGTGCTTTAAATACAAAGAAGTTGTTTACAGAGTAAATCCAAGCTATGGATTGGATTTAAAAATCCAATTTAAATCTCCATTTAAATCATTAAAATATAACATCTGTGTTAGCCTAATTTTCTGAGTAAGTAGGGATGAGCTGATGATCAATTCTGAGAATTAACTATCAGTGAGGCTCTGATTTGCACCCTTACCCTTTCCCCCTGGCTCTCCATAGGTATAGCTAACACCAACCAGTATCTATTTCAGGAAATGCTGAAATCTCTTTATTTTGTAATTAACAATCAGGGCAGGCTTTTTCTGAAGCTTTCGTCTGGGCATCCAGAATCGCTGACTGCCACTAAGTTTATGACATTTTTTTCAGGCAAGAATTCTATCAATTCAAAATTATAATTCAAAGATCACTTTATGCTCGGGCCAAAAAGACAGAGATTGCAGTGTTTTCCAAACTTTTCTCCCAGAAGCCCCTTGAGATCTACAGAGATACATCAAGGGCCTGGTCCTATTTAAGTAAAGCAGCTCAGCCTTTTCTGTTTCTTTTTAAAAAAATAAAATGGATGAGAAATCATGGATTATATCCAATTCCTCTCAATTTAAGGTTGAGAAAAATGGAACCTCAGGGACATGCAGTGGCTTTTTATAATGTAGCTCAGCTAGAGGATTTAGACAAGTAACAATGATTAGACCAATAAATAGGAGAGAGAAAGAGAGAGAGAGAAGAGAAAGAGACAGAGAGAGAAGAGGGACAGAGAGAGAAGCCGAGCTGGGACCCTGTCCCACCATGATCCACCGTTTTTCTCAGTTACCTTGGGTAAACGTCACCTCTATATCATACCTAATGTGTCTTGTTCCTTTTCATGTTTGTTGCCACCACTTTAGCTTAGGCCTTACTTGCTCACGATGGGACTAGACTGTGTCTCCCTTCAGTCTCATCCAGCATCTTCTTCCTTCAATCCATTTTACGCCCTGCCACCGGACTTCCTACTGACCATGTTACGGCCTTGATGAGAGATACCTGATGGCTCTCCATTGTCTTCTGCTGTGCTTCCCAGGGTGCAGCACTGGCCCTACATCAATGCTACCTGAAAATTTGTGAGAAATGCTGTTCCTCAGGCCCTACCCCATACTTGCTGAGTCCAACACTCCAGAGTTAGTGCCCTGTAATCTGTGTCTCATCAAGCCTTCTGGATAATTTCAATGCACACTCACACCGAAGAACCCTAGTCTACAGAAGAAACTCCAAACTGATGGTTCTGCATCATCAGTTTCCAACCTACCTCCCATCTTTATCTTCTACTGCTTTCTAAAATGGAACCTACATTCCACATAAACTGTACCATTCCTTTGACCCAAGAGATGACTGAACTTTTCCTACTTCCCAGCCTTTTCTCACTCTGTTGCATGAGCCAAAAGTCTCCTTCATGCTCATCTGTATATGTCAAAACACCAGCCTTCTAAAGTCAACCTCAACTGCTCCTTCAAGAGTACCTCACAATATCCACATGACTTCAATAACTTCTCCTTATTCTGAATATCTACAACATCTTCCCCCTCCTTTGTTTTTTTTTTATATCCTGACTAAATTATGATTATTTATCTATATGTCTTGTTAGAGCTCCTAGATACTTTAAGCCTATGAGGTAAAAGGCTGTGCTTGTAATTGTTTTGTACCAATGTGCCTACAACATTGTATATAGATTTAATAAATATTTGGCAAATAAAAGAATAAAGACTTCTTTTTTAAAAAATATTTATTTATTTTATTTATTTTTAAAGATTTTATTTATTTATTCATGAGAGACACAGAGAGAGAGAGATAGGAAGAGACACAGGCTCCATGCAGGGAGCCTGACGTGGGACTCAGTCCCGGGTCTTCAGGATCAGGCCCTGGGCTGAAGTGAAGGCGGTGCTAATCTGCTGAGCCACCAGGGCTGCCCGAATAAAGACTTCTTGAGACTAAGAACTATATCCTCCTTGGCATCCAGATGAGTTATTGTATATAACAGGGGTTTAGTATGTTTATTACTTGAATAAGAAACTGAAGAATAACAGTTTCTCTCAAAGGTCTGGTTTCTGATTTGTGGTAACATTCTTTGCACATCTTCTATATAACATTATTTTTAAAATACTTTATAGCCAAAGTACAAATGGCTAGGAATTTAAAAAACCTGAATTCTAGACCAGTTACTTGCTGTATGTCACTTTACATAAGCCACTTGTCTCTTCTGGGTTTAAATTTCCCCCATTTAAAATGAAATTTTTAGATAATATGTTTTTAAAGCTCTCCTACTGTTTAAAATCTATAATTTTATAAATTAGCATAGTGCAGTGAAAAGAGCACCCAATCACCAGACACTGAGTCTTTCTGTGATAACCATTCTGTTAGGCACTAGCAGTGAATTTTGAGTACCAGATCCAGCCCTGTAACTGACTAACTTTTTATATTAGTCAAGCTCCTGTAATGATTTTAATTTCAATTCTTCATTTATAAAATCAGTTTTTATTCTAGGAGTTTTATCATGCAGGGCATCTCTTTTTTCTTGTTCTCTCTTACTGCATTTACTCTGCCTTGTGCTGCAGCCATCAGCACAATCTTTTCTGCGAGATTGTTCCACTTCACCCCCCATGTTTTATCTTCTATTCATGCAAAATGTTTAATAAATGCCTGTTGAGTTTAATTGGAAAGAGTACATGTTTTCTTGCAACTTACTGTAAGATTTGGTATTTCAATGAAAACATGACTACAGTTTTCTATCAAAAATTTTAAAGTCTTGAAAATTGTGGAATATCACAACTTCAGATGCTGCTGTATCATTGAAAAGTCTGTAGGTTTTAAAAGGGATAGTCGGACTTTATTTTACTTGAAGAATTTCAAGCCTGACACTTTCTTACAGTAGAATCAATCCATAGTGGCAAGGTTAAAAATTCATGCTGACTGGAGTGACACCAGGCAAAGAAAAAGAGACTAGGAAACAATCTGGAAAATCAAAAAGCAGAAAGGCTAGAACAACTCAACAGTCTGTATCAATGATGGTCTCAAATCCTATGACAGTCTTTTCTGAGGATAACAATGTGGTAAGATACATAGCACACTGACCATCCTGAAGTAGAGGGTGTGTGAGAAATGTGCCTTGGTACACATGCTCTGTTTCTCAGGTTATGCCTGAAGAAGAAAATGCTCCAGTGGGATTCTTTCTAATCAGCTTAAATATATATATTTATATATATAAAATTTTGTATATAAAAGGTATATATATATAATTGTATTTATTAAAAAAATAAAAATACTTAAAATTGTATTTATCTGAGAGAGAGCAAGAGAGCACAAACAGAGGGAGAGGGAGAAGCAGACTCCCCACTGAGTGGGGAGCCCCACACAGGGCTTGATCCCAGGACACTGGGATCATGACCTAGGCCGAAGGCAGATGTTTAACTGACTGAGCCATCCATGTTCCGCTCCCATCAGTTTCTGTGGAGAGAATTTTGCCACCTTCTGAAATTACATAAGAGAGAAGATATCCTTTCAAATCTTAGATGGAAAGAGTGAGTTAGGGTGGGCATGAAGTCTCCCAGGCACCCTCTCATCAAAATATAACCAGAATGTAACTCACCTCTTTCCACAGACCATAGGCTGAAAACCAAAGAGATAACATTTAAGGAAGAAAATATGACCACTTGGAAAGCTCTTATCATCAGGTGGTTGTATATCCATTGATAGTGAGACAATTTTGACTTTGAGGCTGTAGTAGGCTAAGGCCAAAACTATACTAAATGAATATGAATCAAAAACTCCTAAGCCATCATCCAATGCAGGAACAGTAGAGGGAAGATTGTCTGGAGGCTGGACCAACAAGAATTTCAAAGCCCAGAATCTGGTCATCAGACCCTGGTGATGTAATTTGCCAAGGAGCCAAAATATTAACTTATTTGGTAGTGTAAGTGGTTTCTGGGCCATGAATGAGCTGAGGGTATATAATTGAGCAGAATTACCAATACTCATTCCTCTGGCCACAAAGACATCACATTCCACAGTACTGAGACCTCCAAACTTAAGATACACTGTGAGACAGAAAGAAGGAAAGACGCAAAGACGTGTGCATCTGTATCCCCTTTGTGTCTTTTGCATTTTCATTAGGTGCTTGGAATTAAATCCATGCAAGAGAAATCTAGAACTCTTTCCAGCTTGTCACACTTACTGTTCTTCTTCTTTTTTTTTTAAGATTGTATTTATTTGTTCATGAGAGACACACACAGAGAAGAGGCAGAGACCCGGGCAGAGGGAGAAGCAGGCTCCATGCAGGGAGCCCAATGTGGGACTCGATCCCGGGACTCCAGGATCATGCCCTGGACCAAAGGCAGGCGCTAAACCACTGAGCCACCCAGGAATCCCCTCACATCACCATCCTTGAAATAAAATCCAACTCAGCGATCTGGTCTCACTTAGAAACCCAAGCTTCTCAAAGAGCATAGATTGACATGTCTGATTACAGATTAGGTTGATGTAGTGGATTGTATTTTTGTTCTCAAATAGTCATTGCCCCTACTTTGGGAGAATAAACGTACCCATCTCATTGACAAGAGGCTTGACTGTGTGGCTGGCTTAAGCTAGTGCAATGTGAGCAGAGATGATGCTCCAAGAAGAATGTTCAAGAGCCAGTGTGTGGTTCTGCCAGCAATCCTGTCCCTTTGCTAAGATGAAAGAGTTTCATGTTGGGATCACCCCTTCAAAATGAAGAGATTGTGGAAAGGAGCCATAACAAACATATAAAACACACATGAACTTGAACAGTAAATTCTTGTGACTGTGAGCCACTAAGTCAAGGGTTCATTTGTTACCACAGTATAGCTTAGCCTGAACTGACTGGTACACTCATGTTAAGTCATAGGCTTTCTTAACTGTCAGAAAAGCATGCCAGGCATCTTATTTTCCAATAAACAGCTGGTACATGTATAAAGGTGCTATGCTCAATGTTTCATCATGTTGAAATTTTATGTATTGATATTTTATGGTTTTGGTTCAAATGGTCTTATCTTTTCTAGGAGGGTGGTGATTGAGAACCATATGCATTTGCATTCTCCCATCTACCAGTCTCCGTTTGGCCTGCATTCATTAATAGCCAATTTCCCCTGAGGCCAACTTCTGAAATTGTGTCACTAATTTCAAAATGTTCTACTAATTGAAACTTGAGTGTTTCCCTCGGTTTGCAATCTAAGTTCTATAAACTCCTATTGTCATTGTTTGGAAGCTGCATAGAGAAAAAAGGCAAAACGCATATTATTTTGACCTTTCCAGTGCTCAAAGAAGATATACCTGATAGAAGCCAAAGTATAGTCTAGCCTATAAAATCATGTGCATTATCTCTCCTGACCAAGTGAAGAGCTGTCACCACAGAGATACTGGCCAGAGTGTAGAGGATTTTCTGCTCTTAAGAAATGATGGGAAAATTTTTCTATATTACATTTCAAAGTTTAAAGATGGAATTTTATCATCTTTAAACATGGGATTATTGTACACATTAATTTTCTCTACTGCAAAATTAAATGCAATTACTCTTCCAATTTGGAATCACCCAGTTCTCATTGGTGTCATATCTGACAATTTTTGCCCTTTAATTGAAGAAGATATTTCATTTATATTTAATGTAATTACTGATAAGCTACATTTGGGTCTTGTATCATACCGTTTGGTTCCTACATAGCCCTTTCTTTATTGCTTTGTTCCTCTTTTCTTGTCTTCTTTGGGTTAATTAGGTATCTTTCAGTAGTAGTTTCTATCTCTTCTGTTGGCTTTTAAGTTATATCTATTTGTAATACTTTTCTAGTGATTCTTCTAAGGATTTTAATACAAATCTTTGACTTACCACTAAAAGAAAGCATCACTACAACTTAGGTTACTTTGTATTAATACCATACAACTTTATATACAACACAAGAACCTTAAAACAATACCATTCTATTTATATATTCTTTCCTTTTATGCTGTTGTTACATATTTTATTTTTATATATGTTGAAATCACACAGTACATTTACCACTTTTACTATTAATATTTAATTGTCTTGAATTAATTTAAGAAAAGAAATAAAAGACAGACACTTATAGTTACATAGTTATCCAGTATTCTTAATCTTTCCTGTAGATTGGGTGTTCCATTTGATATCATGTCAGAAGTTTCCCTTAGCATTTCTTATAATGTGGATCTAGTGGCAACAAATTATCACAGTTTTGGTTTATCTACCACTGTCTTTACTTTGCCTTTGTTTAAAAAAAATTTGTTGAATATATAATTCTAAGACAATACTTGTTTTTTGTTTTGTATTTGTTTCAGAACCTTAACGATGTTATTCCACTGTCTTCTGGCTCCATTCTATGGAAAGCCAGTTTTCATTCTTATTACCTGTATGTGATATAGCTGTTATTCTTTGGATTCTTTAAATGTTTATATTTATCTTTGATGCTCAGAAGTTTGATCACAATGGATACAGGGGTTGTTTCCTTTGTGATTATCCTGGTTAATGTATGGTTGTAGAGCTGGCTAGTCTTCATTCACATTTGGGTTCTTTTTTTTAAAAGATTTTATTTATTCATTCATGAGAGGCAGAGCCATTGGCAGAGGGAGAAGCAGGCTCCCTGCAGGAAGCCCTGTATAGGACTCAATCCCAGGACCTTGGGATCATGCCCTGAGCCAAAGGCAGATGTTCAACCACTGAGCCACCCAGACATCCCCCACATTTGGTTTCTAAAACTTTGACAACTTCGGCCTCTTGGTTGGCTCTGGGGTCAAACTCATGCAGCTACTAGACCTTTAAACAATGAGACCTCACACATGGAGGAGCACAAAATTGTGAGACCGTGAGACTGCTGAGCATATCCATTAACCCAGAGACCTCAGTCTTATGAGTCTATAAGACCGAAGACCATGAGAAACTAGGACTGTGGAATGACAAGGTGTTGAGACCATAAGACCTCATGTTTCAAGATTGCAAAATGTCCACATGAGACTGAGATTGTGAATATGATGGGATACACAATCTCTGTGCCTACTCAGACATCTGATTTATTATTTTACAATGCAGTTAAGTAAACACAAAGAACTTATAGGTCCTGTGGCTTTATTTGGAACTAGCTAGGTTTAACTCTGTTTCTTTTTTAAACAATTGCTTAGGTATTTAATCTTCATAGATTAATTAAAATTATAGGCAGGTTGCTGCCTTTAGGACTGTCAAGGAGAAATCTCTTCACCTCTTTCCTCTTGAAAACTACTCTGTACTAATAAGAACACAGAACTCAAAATCCCTTTTTGATGAAATCTGCAACCCTTGATCACAAAATGGGAAGCAAACAGTTGGAGGAATAGTACAACTTAGCCGAAGAGGGGTAGGTCAATCTAAGTTTTGTTGGAGGTAATACCAATAAGGACAAGCCCATTTGCCCTGCAAAACCCAGGAACAGCTTAGGAATAGGAGACATAAGATACTTTGTAAAATGAAGCTCAGTAGGAAGGGTATAAACACAGAGGGTTCATTGAAAATTTATTTTAAGAGCAGTTAGATACTCAGTGCTTCATCCTTTCCAGATAATCAGGCCACTTCTCTTCCTTTCCACTACTGAATATAACAGGTAATTTTTTCAGAGAAAGAACATCAAAGAGGCTCCAAATTAAAAAAAAAATCAGGCACAGAGAAAGTTGTTAGAGATGTTCTAAACTACAATCCATAGACAGGTCTATTAACTACATATCTACCTTCTATCACTCACCAAATGACAGAATGCCAATAGTTTCACATAACCTTCCAGACAGGAGATTGAGAGATCCATCTCTGAAGAAAGTGAATTAACCCAGAAAAAAACCCAAATAGATACTGATATTTTGGGGTTCCCCAGTGTATCACTTAGAGAAAGCTACCTGCTGTAACAAATAGAGACCCTACCCCCAAAAACATGTTCATGTTTAATTCTCACTCACTAAGGATCATGCCATCATTCGGGCATCTGTGCAGATGGAGACCCTGCCATCTTCAACACATGATTTCCAGGATTGTACTCTGAGAATCCTTCTCATTCCAGACATAAGGGAGTAAACTATGGTGCTTTCATGGGCCAAGCCTGTAAGTGGAAGGAGTCACCTCTACTAACATTCTGTTGTGTAAAACAGTCATAAAGCCATATTAAACTGCAGGAGGGCTGGGGAATGGATTTTGGTGGGCAGCTGGAAGTTTTAGCCACACTCAACCAAACTTCTAGACCCAGGACTAATGGGTCTCCAATGAGTAAACCCTCTTTGTCCAGAAAGCCTTTTAGTGGCCATGCCTGATTCATAGAAACAATCCTCAAAAAAAATGAGATTTGGACACAATAAAAATGCAACCACAAGAAACTAGGAAGTATCCTTGGAAATTAAAATTATCATAACTCCAATTAAACATTCAAAAAATCTTGAAGGATGAAACTGAAGAAACCTCCTAGAAAACGGAATAAAAAGGAAGAGAAGACCAAAAGGAAAGAAAAGGAGAGGGAAGGGAGGGCAGGGGAGGAGAAGAAACAGAAGAAAAGGAAGGAAAGGGAAGATGTGAGAAGATTTTAGCATCATTTCAATAGCAACATTGGAAGCTAGAAGCAAAAGATTAATGGCTTCAAGCTTTACATAAAAATTTATTTCAAGCCCAATGATTAACTGTGTGTAATGAAAGAATAAAGAAAATTTCATATATAAACTGAGCAAGGTTTCAAAAAAATTATCTTCCATGAATCCTTAATTAGGAAGCCAATAAAGAATGTGTTCAACCAAAAAAAAAAAAAAAGAAAGAAAGAAAAAAAGAATGTGTTCAACCAAAACAAGGGAGAAAAATAAAAAAAGATACAGACACAGGATCCTAGAAAAAGGCCATACAAAACTGGGAGAGAAGAAGCAAGGGAGTCTGAGAATGAGGGCAGAGGGATGTCAGAGAGTCTCACAGCAGAACTAAAGAAAGACAAGTATAGATCTAAAAATTGAACAGAAATTTTTAAAAGGGGGCTGTTTCAAGAAAAAATAAAGTGGAACTGATCATCAGAACAGATTTCACCATTCATTATGGAAATATGTTAACAGAGTTAGTGGAAAATGTAGTGAAATGTAGCCACAGGGTCAAAGAAAATTAAGGAAAAGAGGGGGGAAAAGACTATTCATTACAGAAAGAATAAAAAGTCACAAAAGAAAAAATGTAATCACAGAATACAACATTATTAACAATATTCATATACTCTATTTGCTATTTGTTGATGTGTAACAAACTACCCCAAACTTTGCAGCAACACCTATCTGGGGCATCTGGGTGGCTCAGTCAGTTAAGCATCTGCCTTTTGCTCAGGTCATGATCTGGGGATCCGGGGACCGAGTCTCACATCAGGCTCCCTGCTCAGCATGGAGTCTCTTCCTCCCACTCCTGCTCTCACTCTTACTCTCTCTCTCTCAATAAATAAATAAATAATATATATATATATATATATATATATATATATATATATATATATTTTTTTTTTTTTTAAGCAAGCATACTTATTATCTTACAATCTGTGGTTCGGGAATTCGAGCATGGCTTAGCTGAGTCTTACACTCTGGTCTCTCAGAAATCAAGGTGTCAAGCCAAGGTCTATTGTATCATCTGAAGGTTTGACTGGAGAAGGATCTTCCCTATTCAGTCAATGGTTGTTGGCAGCATTTGGTTTCCCACAGGAAACAAAGGAACTCAGTTCCTCATTGGTTGTTTGCCAAGGGCCACCATTATTTCCTTGCCCCATGGGCCTCTTCATTATGGTAGTTTACTTCATCAAAGTCAAGAAAGCAATCAAGTCTGCTCGCAAGACAAAAGGTAAAGTCCTCTGTAACCTAGTCTCAGAAATGACACCTATTTGATGTTGCTATATTCTATTGACTGGGAGCCAGTTACTTGAAGAGAGGGGATCACACAATACCAGTCATACCAGGACATGGAGATAATTAGAGACCATTTTAGAACCTGCCCACAACACAGCAAGATAGTTTTTCAATTTTTACAGATTGAATTCAATTTTACAGACATACCTAAAAAGTGTGATAGAGATCTATTGAGGGCATGGAGGGAGAGGGTAGGAAGCATAAGAGAATTAAAATTCACAATGTATATGCAGGCAATCTATAAACAATATCTAATAGATATCAACTGGAGGATAGTAACACAAACATATAGCATTTAGGGATATGAAGTAAATATCAAGAGAATCTCAAAAAAGTTAACAATGATTGCCTCTAGGGAGAGGATGGGGCAGGAGACAGCTGGTTTTGGTTTTGATTTTTTCCTAAGCAACATTAAGCAAAGACTTGTTATTTTTCAGGTAAATACAAATGGATGAAATTTTGATTGCTAAAGGAAAACTTCAATGTTGACCACATTAATTGGATTTCAGACTTTAAAAACAAACTTTTTATGATTTTCTTCACTTTGTGATTTTTTTTCTTGTCAGTTGCATTACTTTTTAATTAATTAAAATCATATGGTAACATGTAAAATTTATTATCAGATATTCATTGTTATTTCTAGTTTTTCCTTTGGTCAGTACAACAGGTTTTATTTAAAGTCTGTGTGTCTGTGTGTGTGTGTGAGAGAGAGAAAGAGAAAGGAGGGAAGAGAATTGAGACTTTGGTAAATGTAACAGTGAGAACATTTCAGTGTCTTTTCAGTAGAGTTGTAAGAAAACTATCCCCTCATCAGTGCCTGGGACCTATATAGCACAAGGGAACCACTTCCTGAGCACCCCCCCCCCCAAAAAAAAGATGGAAGGATTTATGAGTGCAAGGAAGGAAAAGTACAAAAGGTGTTTCAGGCATGAGGACATTAATTCATGCCATTAACTAAGCACTTCTCTTTTAAAATAGGAATCTACCCATTTTTTTCCACCTTCTCTTTCTAGTACCTATATGTTCTATTACATCTTTATCTGTCTACATTTCAACAGGAAATTGGAAAATATTTCAGTGAAATTGAAGAGCAGTAAGGGTGAGGTATCCCTTGGACAAAGGACAGCTTTCAATGATGGGGAAAAAAAAACAAGAAACATGAGGATGGTCCATACGTCTTGCTACTTTTTACTGTGACCAGGGATATGGTCACTAGGTAATGTGAACAAAGGAATATTACATGTGGATATTTTTAAATTTTTGACATTTCCTCATGAAAACATGACTCCTCTTGAATAGTTCCAACTTTAGAGATAGTTGCTACATCTTCAATTGTATTCATGAAATGTTCTTTTCTTTGTAATTAAAAAAAGATTTGCTTAGATTTAAAAAAGAGAGGTTTGCAAATCTAATTGCTATCTTTTGTAGAAAGTGGAAGTCTTTAACAAGCCACTCTATTCTCTTTGTATACCTAGACATTTACATGGTTCCTTTTTTTGGTAATCATTTATCAGCTATTTTTAAAGATGACAAGAATATATTTTTTTCTTTATTACTGACACAACTTTCTATTATTCCCAATAACAACTGAAGGAGTATTTTTATTTATATGTTCATCTTCATATTTACTGGATTTTTTTAAAAAAATTTCTTGACCTGGAAGTACTTTTAATTAGTCTTAAATTTTAACTCAAACTCACCTGTGGCCACTCTTACAGTAGATGTTTTGAATGCCTGTCTTGTAAGCTGACCTTTGACATAGGGGACCCAAGTGAAGTCCTTTGCTCAAGGTCACATGGCTAGCTAGTGCCAGAATCGGGAGGATGTCCGCTCTCCTGACAGATTGTTATGCAATGTTCATTCCACTGTGCTTAAAATTCTCTCACTATTTCCTCTGGTAAATAAATGGAATTGAGATTTGTTTTGTTTTGTGGGATTTATGAATAAATGCTCCCTTCTGCCTCTAGGTGACAAATTAAACATATGTCTGCACAACACTTATCCACTAACATTCATAGTAGCATTATCCATAGTAGCCAAAATGTGAAAACAATACAAATGTCCATCAATTAATGAATGGATGAACAAAATGTGGTCTATTCATATTCAGTAATAAAAAGGAATTAAGTACTGACACCTGCTACCACTTGGATAAACCTTGAAAACATGCAAAGGAAGTCAGGCACAGAAGTCCATATACTGTGATCTCAGTTATATGAAATATTAAGAATAGGCAAATCTATAGATACATAGAATCATGGATGCATAGAGTTGAAAGAGGCAGGAAGGCTCGAAGATGACAGGCAAGAGGTGTGGGATTTCTGTTTGCAGTGATGACAGTGTTTTACAATTGATTGTGATAACAGCATTACATAGTGCCCTAAGTACCCTAAAAGCCATTGAATTATACACTACAAATGTGTGTAATGTGGAATATAAATCATGCATTAATAAAACTGTTAAAAATGTGCCTTTGTTGGTGCTCATTTTAAAAAGAATTTACATTTATATCATTAAGATGAAAAGAAATATCAGTAGCAACCATAGATATAAAGGTGCTCTTATAAAACAAATGTTATGGGGTGACTGGGTGGCTCAGCTGGTTAAGAGACAGTCTCAGGTCATGATCTCAGGGTTATGAGGTCAAGCACCATGTCAGGCTCCCCACTCAGCATGGAGTCTGCTGGAGATTCTTTCTTCCTCCCCCTTTACCCTTCCCTTCACATGTGTACCCTCTTTCTCAAAAGGATAAATAAAATCTTTTAAAAAACCCAGATTTCTCAGAACTAAAAGAAACTTAATGTGTTTTGGGTTGTTTTTTGTGTGTGTGTGTGTGTGTGCTTTACCTTATGTATTAGATCCTCACTGTAAGCTGTGCTAAGAAAAAATTTGAATGCCTATTTAGCTGTCTGTGATAGGCTCACCCTTTCTGCAAATACAGACCCCCCAACCTGCTGCTAGAAACTGCTGGATACAGGGGTAAAACAGTAAGTAAATAAATAAATAAATAAATAAATAAATAAGGCCACCAAGGGAGTTCATGGTAAAGATTCCAGTTTTAAAAAAAATACAAAAATACTAATTCAAAAAGATACATGGACCCTGATGTTTATAGCAGCATTATCAACAGTGGCCACATTATGGAAAGACCCCAAAAGTCCATCAACTGATGAATGAATAAAGAAGATGTGGTATATATACATATGAATGGATAAAGATTGATGCACACACACACTGGAATATTATGCAGCCATAAAAACAAATGCAATCTTACCATTGCCACTACATGGATAGAGCTAGAGTATTATCCTAAGCAAAACAAGTCAGTCAGAGAAAGACAAATACCATATGATTTATTTAAGAAAAAAAAAAAGAGAGAGAGAGAGAGAGGCAAACCAAGAAACAGACTCTTAACTCTCTGGAGAGCAAACTGATAGTGAACAGAGGGAAGAAGGGGGGTGAGGGGTTGGGCTACATAAGTGATGGGGATCAAGGAATGCACTTGTGATGAGCACCAGGTCATGTGTGGAAGTGTTGAATCACCATATTGTACACCTGAGACGAATATTACACTGTATGCTAACTAACTGGAGTATTTATTTATTTATTTATTTATTTATTTATTCATTTGACAGAGAGAGACCACAAGCAGGGAGGTGGCAGGCAGAGAGAGAGTGAGAAGCAGGATCCTCGCAGAGTAAAGAGCCCAACTTGGGGCTCCATCCCAGGACCCTGAGATCCTGACCTGCGCCCAAGGCAGCCGCTTAACCCACTGAGCCACCAAGTACCCAACTAACTGAAGAGTTAGCATTTGTTGAACACATTTTACATTCCAAACACCACGCAAATAATTGTACATAGTTTTAAAGTTATAATAATGGCCAATTGAAAAACCATTTATTACTCTACAATTAATATTGGTTGGCTATTAAGATAATGAAGTGTTTAAATTATTCAGTTGACATCTATTTCATGACTAAAGTCATCCACTGTCTTATTTCTCTCTGTGTCTCAGGAATCTATTTGACTAATGATAATCAAAATATAATTTATAATAAAAACTTGCTGAACTCTCAAAAGCAATTAATGAGTTAGCAATATGATTAGCTTGTGACTGCAGTTCATTAAAATCCAAGAAGTAGTCAAACAGTTGTCTTATTGATTCTTTTCATCTCCAGTTCAAGAGAGCAGAGCAAGGAAAACTATTTACAAAGGCAGTATATGGAGAGTTATGAGCATAATTGGAAGGCTGGCTAAGGCCAGTGCAAGTTTGCAGACTCGCACGAATATTGTGGTCTGATGACTTTTCAAAGGATTCGCAAGACTAACCACTGCTTTCTGCTTTATCTCACACACCTTCCAAGAAGCCCTCAGACACAATAGTTGCTTTATTCTTTTGTACTTGAGCATGAAAAGTGAGTTTCTCTTTATTATGTATACTTTGGGTGCACGGCAGGTGAAGGCAGGGGCTTGGCCATTGACAACATGTGTCACTCGTGCAGTTATGTGGATTATACTTACCGTTCTAAGTGTGACTTTTCTCCTGAGAACAGAGTGCTTTACAAATATCTGCCGGAGCTCAGAACCTCAGCAGGGAGACAAGAAGATAGGGACCAGTAGTAAACTATTTCACACCTGAGAAAATCAAAGGAAAAGAGGCTTTCCAACTGTCACGTAAGGAAATTTTAATCTTTTTTTTCCACTGTAAAAATTTATTTTATTGTGATAAGAACACAACATGAAATCTACCCTCTTAAAAATTTTTAAGTGTACATTATTGTTGACTATGGGTATAATGTTATATGGCAGATCTCTAAAGCTTACGCATTGTACTTAAACTTTATGCCTGTTGACTAATAACTTGCCATTTTCCTCTCCTCCCAGACCCTGGAAACCACTGTTTCACTCTTTGATTCTACAAATTTGACTATTTTAGATAATTAATGTGGGTAGAAGTATGCAGTATGTGTCTTTCTGTGACTGGCTTTTTCCACTAAGCATAAAGTTCTCAAGGTTCATCCATGTTGTCACATATTGCAGTATTTCCTTCTTTTATAAAACAGAATAATATCCCATTGTATGTATATATCAACAGCTGGATGAATAGAGAAAATATTAATATTTTAACTACTCAAGGCAAATGAGCTAAGAAATAATTCGAGGCTGAGTTTGCCTCCTGCGTGCTGACAATGGCAACACAATCTGAAGAATTCGGGGGGACTCTGCTTAAGCTATAGATGTCCATGCTGCACAGATGGTCTCATTGCAAATGGCACTTTGGACAAAGAGGTGTCCAACAAGACAGTTTTGAGCCAAGGGATTGTTGAATTGACTTTGGAAAATGTGGCATGAGGGGCACCTGGGTAGTTCAGTCGGTTAAGCGTCTGCCTTTGGCTCAGGTCCTGATCCTGGGGTCCTGGGATGGGGCCCCCACATTGGGCTCCCTGTTGAGTTGGCAGTCTGTTACTATCTCTCCAGCTCTTTCTCTCTCTCTCAAATAAATAAATGAAATCTTAAAAAAAAAAGAAAAAGTGTGGCATGAATATGTAGCTTAAGCATAAAACAATCACTATTAAGCACACTACATAAGACAGCCTCTGCAATAATTGCCTCTGTGACCATAACAGGGATTTGTTAGCTGCAGAAGTTTACCGGAGGTGAACTTGATTGAATCAACTCATGAAAGGATTTGGAAATTTTTTTAAAAAGTCTGTGCATACAAACACACACTTGTAAATTACCAATATATGCTTAATCCAGTCAATCAATAATGAATGAAAAGTTACAACTAGATTTTGAATTAAAGCTGTTTTTAGATGAACTGATCATGGGTTGCCTAAGTGTGTCAGTCGGTTAAGCATCCAGCTCCTGATGTCATCTCAGGTCATGATCTTAGGGTCGTGAGATGGAGCCCCCAATGGGCTCTATGCTGACCAGAGAGTCTGCCTGAGAGTCTCTCTTTGCCTTTGCCCCTCCCCCACTGCTCATGCAATCACGATCTCTGTAATAGTAATAATAAAAGAAAAAAAATCTCAAAGGAAAAAAAATTAAAGGGATTGTTATCAGCAGATTTGGAACCAGAGATGGTGCAGAAACAAGACAGCAAGGACAGGCTATGCCCATGAGTGGCCGCTGGTGTCAGGCATCAATACTCTTGGGAAATGGCACTTCAGGGTTCAGAGGGAAGGCATCAATAACCCAGTAGGACTTTGACTGGTATCTATAGGACAGGCGCTATTTTTGTCATTGGTAGGAAGCTAGCAGGCAATGAGGGAACCAGCGGGTGCCAGCTGGGGAAGGTCTGCGTGCTGTCTCACTCATCATGAACCAGAAACATCTTGAGATGGGTCCTCAAATAGAATTCCATTCAAGGGGCTGTCATTGCCTTGGGGACTCTCAGATCAATGGGAGCAATAAAAGAGGAAAGGTGATTTCTGCACAGCAAAGGAACAGTGTCTTGTTACAACTGTGGCATTATTTTTGTCCCAGATCACTGTTGCGAGGAGAAAAAAAAAGATGAGTTATGTTCACCTTCCAAAAGGATATTTTTAGTACTTTTAAAAGCCAATTATGAAAAGCCATATGTAATTATAAAATAATGTTATGTTACTCTAATCCTGTAGTATAGTGCCAACAAGAAAAATAAAACCCAAAAATTAACTGCAATAAAGTGTCCTGTAGGTTTCTAAGTGATACTGAGATTGTAATTTTTTAAATAGCCTTTATATAATAGAAGTCTAAATAGTCTGATTTTTATTTGTTTTTGCTGTTTGCAAATATGTTACCATGACCAATCTAAGTCAAGAGAATATTTATAGTATAAATGATGAAATAAATATATGCTTGTCTCTCATACCTGCTGCTACAGATAATAGAGCACACTGTTTCTATCTTTCCTGAATTAGAATTTCTTTTATTTGCTTGAGGACATGACTTCATTTTTTTTTCATTTTTCTTAAACTTGTCAGTAAACTTATTTTTGCATTAATCAAAGTATTTAAATGTCTTTCTCTTGAGTCATGCTTAACAGAAACATAAACAGGGTTGGCTTTAGATAAAATTGTAAAAAGGCAACATTTGTTTCCAAGCCTCCAGCTTACCCAAAATGTTTTCAACCTTCCCCAAACCCCATCTCCCGCCCTCCCTCCTGTCCTCCAAAGCAAACGTGTCAGTTTAACCTACCTGATTTAACCCATCGCAACCTATCTTAGAAACAACTACTGAAATTACTTACCATCTCCTCCTTTTATCAAAAAGTATCAAAAATAGCAGCTGAATTTTAACAAGAAACAATGCCTGGGATGCTCACATCAAGGTAGCTTTAATCCTAGGAGTGTACTTGGCCTGCCAGCATATGCAAAGTCTCAGGAAACATCTGATAGTACATCTTCCCGAATGTAACTATTAATGGCACATCATTTTAAACATTTCATGTGAAAACAAACATGGCTATATAAATTCGGATTGCAAAGTACCAAGAATCGCAAAGAAAAAAACACAAGACTGTGAGGAAATTTTATTATTGTGATAGGCTGTTTGAACAACCACCCCCCCACCAAAGCCATTCATTTCTGTTATTTGATCTCATGTCCCACTGCCATCAAATAGGCATCTGTAGGAAAATTGAAGCAGCACAGTCTTCAGCCAAAGAAATGAAGTCCTAATGTCTAATTTTTCAGTACCATCCAGCTGGAGAGAGACCAGAAATTAGCAAGAGGACGATAACTCTTATGCAGTAGAAATAAATTGAAGTTCCAACATCTCCTACTGGTGTGACCTTGGTCAAGTCACTTACCCTCTTTGAGTAAGTCTCTACCTGCCACATAAAGGTAAGTGACTCTTGTTTCTATTTTTTGTTCTATTACTTGCTTTGTAGAGATGTTCATAGGCCCTCTCTGGAGCCTGGAATCTCATCCCTACAGCTGAGCCCCTCCCTGCCCACTAGCTGACTGCTGGTCTGCTCTGGTGTGATGTCCTTCTGGGCTTCTGAATTCAAGTTAAGAATTGCCTAGGGTAGAGTGTCAGCATTTGATCATAAATAATTATCCTTGTTGTATATTTGGATTTTACGCAGAAATAGAAAAACATGTCTGTGTTTTAAGAATCTGTGGATGATTTTTGCTCACATCCCTCCTCCACCTGAAGGATCTGTAGGAGCTTGTGAGGAATGCAGAATTGGTTCTGGTGATGCCTACATCAGAGGTGGAAAGAGCTCGAGAAATCACACTCCTTTCTTTGGAATCAAGATTACATCTATCTTGGGTTTATTTGCCATCTGTGCTGGTAAATCTTTTGGGGAGAGACAGATATATAGTTTTAGATTTGAGGCCATCAATTAGGTATTTATATAAATAGCAAAATGTCTTAATCTGAACTTGGAATTCCTGGTTTCTATACAGACAATGCCACTTCCCTCGTAGAAAGGCAAGCCATACATATGCACACAGAGAAGTGTGCAGGGTCTTTCTCTCCTAAAAGACAGCCCCCAAGTGCAACTATTTTTTGATAGGGACAAGACCCCTTTCAATGGCTACCGTGTTCTCCTTAGTGTTCTCCCAGAAACTGGGAATTTGAGTCAGGCCCAGGGCTTTGTTTTCAAAGGAGACACAAAACACTCGGCCACTCTAAAGCTCCAAGAATAGTACCTGTCAGGAAAGGGTATGTTAGCAACCAGAAATTAAAAGTGTATTTCCCTAGAGATTTTCCAGATAACACGATCTGATATATTCTGCTCAAGTCTGAGAGTTGTTAGCACATCTGTCTTCTAATCCCAGTCCTCCCACTGTGATTGTACAACTGGTAGACGGAGCAGGTTCCTCCCCAGCTGGCATGCAAGGAAGCTCCGGCTGACATGGGAAAGGCAAACGAACATGCTCAGGGGATGGGAACAATCTCAAATCTATCTTCCCTTTAGCTTTGAACGTGTTTATTCTAATGCCACAAACTTACTCTCAATTTTAGGACACGTGGCTCCTATTTATTGTTTTTCTTTTCCTTTAAGAGACATAATTTTCTTTCTTGTTCTTCTATTTTTTTCTTTATTCTATTTTGTTTTATTTAACACAATGAACACAGACAGATACAAAGAGTACAATAAAAAAGAAGTATCGTAAGCATGTTGAAAAATTACTTTCAGGGCTTTTAGCTATGCATATGCATGTGTTCGAAAATCAGAGTCATAACATATAGAGTCACTGAACATTTGCATTTCTTCTTTAAACTACACATGTCATGTGCCCAAATTTTTAAGGAGCTATATGCCTTCTTCTGATTGATTTCAAAGCCCTATTTATATATTAAAAACAGTTACACCTTATAAAGGTTGCTTGTTCCTGGTTTATTCTTATTGTTTGAACTCTTTTTTTTTTTTTTTTTTTTTAGGTTAAGGTAACCATGATTTTCTGAGTGACAAAACCAAAACACATCATCATGGATGTATTTTTTTGTTTTGAGGAAAAAAAAGCTCACATTAATCTACATGTTGAGATAACCACTATTAGTGCTTGGTATGTATCTTTCTCAATATGTATATTTACATATAATATATATATTTATTTTGATTGTGTTTACCTGAAAATTGTTGTCCGTTACTTTTATTTTTGACTTGGCCATATTCCTTTACTTTAGGTCTATGTCTTAAGAGCTCCACCTAATTGGATTCTGAATTTTTTCCCCCTCTAATTTGAGAGACTTACTGTGGCAGTTAAAACCACTTACTTTATAACGTGTTCCCAACCACCCACCACTGTTTCTGTTTGTTTGTTTAAATATTTTATTTATTTATTCATGAGAGACACACAGAGAGAGGCAGAGAAACAGGCAGAGGGAGAAGCAGGCTCCATGCAGGGAGTCCGATATGGGACTCGATCCCAGGATCCCAGGATCACACCCTGAGCCAAAGGCAGACAGACATTCAACTGCTAAACCAGCCAGGTGCCCCTCTATTTGGTTTATTATCACACAGACTATTCTCGCTCTCTCTCTTCTTTGTATACATTTTTTTCTAAGATCTTATTTATTTATTTGATGGAGAGAGAGAGTACAAGCAGGAGGAGTAGCAGGGACACTATACACAAACTGAAGCCATGCATTTCTTTCTCTCTCTCCCTTCTTTTTTTAAAAAGATTTTATGTATTTATTTGAGGGACAGTGAGCACAAGCACGGGGAGAGGCAGAGGGAGAAGGAGACTCCCCACTGAGCAGGGAGCCCAACGCGGGGCTCAATCCCAGGACCCTGGGATCATGACCTGAGCCAAAGGCAGATGCTTAACTGACTGAGCCACCCGGGCATCCCCATTCTTTATTTTTATAGTTTTTTTTTTACTTTATTTTTATACATAGCCTTTTTATGTTTTGTTAGTGATCACATTTTGTTATGTCATTACTATTCAATTAGTTATTTACTGATGAGTGTTTTAATATTATACGGTTTCCCTACTAAGAACTTCTGGGGATGCCTGGGTGGCTCAGTCAGTTAAGCAGTCTGCCTTTGGCTCAGGTCATGTTCTCAGGGAAGCCAGGGATTAAGCCCGGAGTAGAGCTCCCTGCTCAATGTGGAGTCTGCTTCTCCCTCTCCCTCTGCACCTCCAATTCATGCTCTCTCTCACTCTCTCTCAAATAAATAAGTAAAATCTTTATTTAAAAAAGAACTTCTGATACTTTTATTATGCTGTATGTGCATATTTGTGCTAGAAGCATTTCTAATATTAATTAGTTTCCATGGTCATGCACATTGTCATTTCTCGTTTCACATAACCTACACATTTTCCAGTTCTCCATTTGGGTTTTTCATTCGGTTCTCTGGACCAGCTGACAGAGACCCAAGCCCATTTCCCATCATCTTTGTGCATAAAATATCTACAGTGAGTCTTCACTCATCAGTACGCAATGAGCCCTTCTCATTTGTAGGCTCCAGTGTTCAGGACAATTTTCTTCTTCCTTTAATTATTGCTCTGGGTTCATCAAAAGCACTATTTCTCTGAAAGTCTGTTCGACATAAATGTGAGCCCTAATTATATCTGCATTGCTCACCTTTTCTTCTTCTCTCTCTCTTTCTCATTTTTATCTCTAGACTCTCTGCCTTAATTTCAGGAACAATTCTTGAGTTTCTCTTCCACTTCAGAAATTTTATATTTTCAGTATCCAATCTACTATTCATTGTATGCATCATGGCTTTTATTAGACACTTGTGTTTTTCATCTCTCTCTCTACCACTCTGATTTTAGAACTTCATGACTACCTATTTTGGATTCATATATGCAAATTTGCTTAAGGCACTTTAATAACACAGTTAGAATCATTGAATTTTCTTTTCCTACTGTTTCTTGAGGCAAATTTGTTTCAGAGGGAAGCATTTGCTTTGGTTCTTCAGAGCAGTTCCTTATGTTAGGTTAAAGAATATTACAGCCTCTCTTTATTTATAAATATGGCAACTTTATATGATTTCACCTAAAAGAAATATTTTCTTTTTTAGGACTTATGACTTAATCTTCCACAAGTAAACTGTTGCTGCCCAGATTGACTTATAGCCAAGTCAAAGTAAAGATGAGTTTGTGAGAGATTTATTTGTGTCTCTGTTACTATTCTTCAGGTCCAAGTAAATGGGAAGATTGAGTATTATTCTTGAAATGAACTTGTGTTGTGCTAGGTTAGGTAGGGTATGGGGGAATCAATACCACAATCCCAGCAGTCAATTTTGTCCATGTAATTTCCATATGTGATGGTGGATGCTGCATAGCAAAAAAAACCCACATTTCCTTAGGACTGCCTAGTTGCCATTCTCTTTTCAGTAATCATGGCAGACAAAAACAATGGTTCTTGTCTGCTATATACATTTGCCAGGGGATCCCTGGGTGGCTCAGTGGTTTAGTGCCTGCCTTCGGCCCAGGGCGTGATCCTGGAGACCCGGGATCAAGTCCCACATCAGGCTCCCTGCATGGAGCCTGCTTCTCCCTCTGCCTGTGTCTCTCTCATGAATAAATAAATAAAATCTTAAAAAAAATATATTTGCCAGATTTGGCAACTAAAAATATAAGATGCCTTGTTAAGTTTGAGTAAATAACAACTTGTAATATTTGTATGTTCTATGCAATATTCAGGACAAGTTACACTAAAAATTATTTGTTGTAGTGCAAATCAATACCACAATGAAGTATCACCTTCTATCTGTCAAAATGGCTAGAATAAAAAAGATAAGAAATGACAGGTGTTGCCCAGAAACTCTCATGCACTGTTGGTGGGAATGTAAATTGGTGCATCCACCATGGAAAACAGGATGGAGAGTCCTCAAAAAGTTAAAAATAGAACTGCCCTACAATCTATTAATTGTGCTACTAGGTATTTGCCCAAGGAAAATGAAAACACGAATTCCAAAAGATATATGCACCCTTGTTTTTATTGCTACCTATTTACAATAAATAGATAAGGTATGGAAGCAACCCAAGTGTCCATCATTAGACAAATGGATAAAGAAGATGTGGTGTGTATATATATATGGAATACATACTCAGCCATAAAAAGGATGAAATCTTGCTAACATGGATGGATCTAGAGGATCCAGAGGATGTTATGCTAAGTAAAATAAGTCAGACAGAGAGAAAGATAAATACCATATAATTTCACTTACATGTGGAATCTATAAAACAAAACAAATAAACAAAAAAGTAGAAACAGACCCATAAATACAGAAAACAATCTGATGGCTGTCATTTGGGGGATGGGTGGAGAGGTGAGCAAAATTTATGAAGGAGAATGGGAGGTACAGGTTTCCATTTATAGAATGAATAGGTCACGGGGTAAGGTACAGCACAGGGAATATAGTCAATGGTATTGTAATAGTGCTGTATAGTGATGGTACACTTCAATAAAAAATGATTTATTGCTAATCTGAAATTCAAACTTTGTTATTCATCCTGCATTTTACCTGGCAACCTACTGCTAAGCCTAGTCACAGCATTAAGTTCTTTTCAACACAACCAGGCAGTCAGTATAAATCAACTGGAGTTGACGTGTGAGTTGATGCCCATTTGACATCTTATAATGGAGCTTACCTGGTAGGATACAAATGCTGACAAATAGGTCATACTTGTCTTCAATACTTGCATATCTGAATGTTTGGATGCTTGCTGGCGTCTGTCAGGATCTCTCCCACACGTGACCAGGAACACTGCTGTTATGCGGGAGGAATGGCATTGGTCACTCTCTATAAACTGTCATCAGGGTGGGTCCACCTCACCATCTCTCCCATAAATTCCTCAGATGTCATGAAATGTCAGTAGTGCCCTTCTCTAGTTCCTAATGGCCATGCAAGTTTCTATTAAGTATTTCAAAGGGATTTGGGGAAAAAGAATATTAGATGACTGTGATATAGTCATCTTACCACCTAACCTGGAGAGTCAGAATGATTTTCTTGATCTGAAGCAAAACAAATTTTTGCACATGGTCAATGGACATATTCCACCATGAACTTTAATAATCATATAAATCGGATTGTGATACTTATCTATAGTATGGCCAGTGTTTTCATGAATTCATTGTTCTCGTTGTAAAAACGGTTTTTAGAAAAAGGTAATCTTGAAAGTGGCTCTTGCTCCCTAGTTGGAATGTGAGGCAATGCGCAGACAGTAAGACGTGCTAATTAAATAGTGTGAAATATAACCCTTTAACATGATGAACGAAATCTTGGAAATTTCCCATGAAGATAATTTCTTATTACAACACACACTGACCAAACTTTAAATGAGGATCCATTGAGAATAAAAATCAAAGAATTTAGACAGCACCTCCAAAATGATCATATGTGGCCTCTTTCCTTCTCTGCCTTTATCTCTTCCTCTCCATGGGTGACATATAAAGAAGAATTCTGCAGCATTAAATCAGATTTTATTCTCACTACTATCATCATATGCACATCAATGATACATGTCATACTCTTGCTTAGTTAAGTGGAGATTATAAGGAAAGCATTCCTTTAGAGAATTTGTTACTCAACTTCTATGGATATTTCATTCTAGAAAAATAAGATTTTGGTCTACGTATTCAGGACTGATGCCTTTATTTGAAGTTTTCAGTAAATACTAAGGCCACTGTTCAAACCTGTTTAAATACAATAGGAAACTACAAAGTTGATTCATTTTCAGTTCAAAAAGTATGTTGCTAACAATGTCCTACTGTTCCTGCAGTAAGATTATTTTCCTTTTTATTTAATTAAGGTATACCTGACACACAATGTTACATTAGTTTCACATGTACAACATAGTGATTCAACAAATCTATATAGTGTGCAATGTTCACCCCAAGTGTAGCTCCCATCTGTCACCATGCAATGCAATCACAATACCATGGACTATATTCTTCATGCTGTGCCTTTTATTCCCATGATTTATAACTGGAAGCTTGTACCTCCCACTCCTCTTCACCCATTTTGTCCTTCCCTCTGGCAACTGCCAGTTTGTTCCCTTGCATTTAAGAGTATGTTTCTGCTTTTTTTAGAAGGTTACTTTACTTTTTTGGTGTAGAAATAGCTTTGATTTTTTATTTTAAGTTTTATATGTAATGCATATTCAAAGTAAAAATCAAAAAGTATAAAATGATATAAAGAAAACAGGAAAAAAAACTACCTTTAATCCTAACCCTAGAAAATAAACTTTACCATAATGTTGGTATATCTTTCTGGATTTCTAGTCGTTTCTACTTAGAAATATAAATGTGAACATATACATGAATACAAAACTACAATCAGAATGTTGACTTTATTTTAGGTAATATGTGCTTCAGCACTTTGTTTGAGTTCCTTTTTAATTTTAAAAGCCACCCTATAAAGTAGGTACTGTTAGCATTCCCAGTTCAGAGATAAAGAAATTCTGAGGACAAATTAGTCAGCTTGTCCAAAGCGACACGCTAGCAAATGGTGAAGCCAGAATCTGAAAAGCAGATTTACTCCTGAGACAAGACAGGTGAGGGGCTGTTAATGACCTGCATTTTTCACCTAACAGCATATCACTGACACCTTTCCACATTAATACATACCTAAACACATACATCCTCTTTATGGATGCATAGTATGCCTTTAAATGTTTGTGCCTCAATTTACATAAATGATCTCTTTGTGATGGGGTTTAGTTTGATTCTTTTATTGTCAATTCTACAATAATGCTATGAAGAGGACCCTTGCCTAGATCTTCGCTAATCTCCCTGGTAACTTATTTAGGATAAATTCTTGAAAGTAGAATTTGAGTGCTCAATTTAATTTCTTCTACACATTGACAAAATGCATTTTCTAAAGGTTACAGCCATCTACACTCCTGCAAACAGCAACCCAGAGTAACTCTTCTCCACACTGGCTCCACATAGAAAAATTCTTAACATCTCACATTCCGGGTGGCTCAGCGGTTTAGCACTGCCTTCAGCCCAGGGCGTGATCCTGGAGACCCTGGATCGAGTCCCACATCAGGCTCCATGCATGGAGGCTGCTTCTCCCTCTGCCTGTGTCTCTGCCTCTCTCTCTCTCTCTCTCTCTCTCTCTCTCTCTCTCTGTGTGTGTGTGTGTGTGTGTGTGTCTTTCATGAATAAATAAGTAAATATTTTTTTAAAAATCTCACATTCCAAGACACTTTGAAAACAAAAATCTCCTTCCATAGTGAGTTAGTACAGTCATTTCCAAAGTCCAAATACTTTAAAGACTATGATTCTTTGTCTATTGGACCAATGCTCTTGCAGAAAATACGGTTCCAGGGTCCAGTCACCCAATCACCGCCAGCAGGCGGTGCTCATACACAGATTAGAAAGCTCTCTATGGCCACATTTACTCTGATGCTTAGGGCATCACTCACATCCTCTCAAACTCTTGGGCAGCACATTATGGCCTGCTTACTGGAAATTTATGTAATAGTTTGTCCAGTAATCTCTAAAATTCAGATTTTTTTTGTTATTCCTCTTATATCAATGCCTTGGCAGGAGTGGTGTTAGCAAAGTCCAAAATAGCCTTCCCATTAGGAGGTCTACTATCTATAAGCAATAATAGCTCACTAGGACTCATTCACATGAGTTTTCAAGCATCTGATCTTAAACACGAATCAGCCAGCTTTCAGCTTTTACTTCTTTACCTATACTTCTTGTCTATAAGGAATGTCATATGCCAAAACACTACCTCATGCTCTTTCTCTGCCATATTTCACTTGTTTTAAAAAATCATACATTTCTTATTAAAACTGTGGCTAAATATTTGTCATTGCAAGACTGAGGTGAATACATTTTTCTATGTTTTCCTTCCATTAGAGCTCAGTTTATTTCTTTTTTAATGTCATTATATTGGAAAGCATCATACTGCCTCATACTTAATATAAGCACATTTCAGCCTCCTCTATGATTTCAGAATTCAAATGGAAAGTTTGAAAAATATGATCACACACATAAAAAAATGTCTGAACATTCAAAATATCAGAAACAAAACAGATGAGCATATGCTAAGGAAGAATAAAAGAAAAATAGCAGGGGGCGGGGGAAACAAACCATAAGAGACTGAACGATAGAGAACAAACTGAGGGTTGATGGAGGGAGGTGGGTGGGGGATGGACTAGATGGGTGATGGGATTAAGGAGGGCACTTGCTATGATGAGCACTAGGTGTTGTACCTAAGTGATAAATCACTGTATTCCACTCCCGAAACCAATATTGCACTGTATGTTTACTAACCAGAATTTAAATAAAAATTTAAAAATTTTTTGAGAAAAATATTTACAACAAATATGATTCACAAAAGATGACATCCTTAAGAAATGAAGAGTTTGTAATTGTCTATTAAAAATATTAAAAACCCTAACAGAAAAAAATGGACGGTGAACTTGAACAGAATTTACAAAAGTACAAATAACTATGGATGTATTTCAAGAAAATATTTAATCGAATTAGTTATGACAAAAATACAAATTAAAATGATCTTGTTCAAATTAGCAAAGAGTAATTCAATGTTAGTAATAACATGTTAGGACATGGCAAAGGTCAAAGTCACACCTCACACACGGTTAGTAAAAGTATATAAACACTCTAGAAAGAAATTTTACAATTTATAGCAAAAACATTAAAAATATTTATGCCCTTTCACCAGTAATATATTTCTGGAAATTATCAGAAACCAAGTCAAGTAGTATATATGTAAATTTCATTCTGACATTATTTATTCCAACAAAAGACTACACACCACCAAATATCCAACAATGCAGCATAATTTTTAACATATAAATGCAGGACAAATACAGGAAGAAAATATATCCTATTTTTAACATTTATTTTTTCTGGATGTAAAGTAATAGTTTTTGTTTTTAATTTGTACTTGTTTGTTTCTCATACTTTTACAATCAGAAAAAAAATACATAGATTTAAAAGATCAACTTGACTGAGGTATAATTTCCATAAAATAAAATGTACTTACTTTAAGGGTAGAATTAACTGAGTTTTGGCAAATGGCGTGCTAACATGGCGCTCATCATAATCAAGATCCAGAATATTTGCATTTTTAAAAAATAAGCTCTACACCCAACCTGAGGCTTGAACTCACAACACCAAAATCAGGAGTTCCCTGCTTTACTGACTGAGCCAGCCCATTGCCCCACATACAGAATATTCTCTGCCAAATCTTTCCGCCTCGATCCCCAACAATCCCTGGTTAGCCTTCTGTCATAACACAGCAGTTTAGCCTTCTGAAAATTTCATGTAAATAGAATCAGTAGGTTATCTTTCATGTTTCTCTTCTTCCCCTCAGCATAATTTTTTGAGATTTAAATATGATATATATATATATATATATGTATGTATATACACCCATAGCTTGCCTCTTTTCACTATTGAGGAGTATTGATTTCAAAGATATACAACAATTTGTTTATCAAATCAACTAATGATGGATATTTGGGTTGTTTCCAGTTTGGAGTTATTATAAATAAAGCTTCTAATTACATTGGCACATGTGAACATATGCTTTAGTTTTTCTTGAGTAAATATCTTGGAGCAGATTTTCTGGGTAGCATTGTAGCGAGTATTTATCAAAAAAAAAAAAAACAAACCTAAAAGCAGTGTTTCTAAGTAGTTATACCAATAGATCTGCCCAACAGCCAAGTATGAGAGTTTCAAATGTTCTACATTCTAACCAGCATTTATAATTATCAGTCACTTTAATTTTAGCCACCCTCATAGAAAGAAGTTTTTATTTCCTTGATTATTAATGATTCTTAGCCTCTGTTATGTGCTCACTGACAAAATCTGTAGCTTTATTAAGCTATTCATCACTTCTATATTTTGAAATATTTTATGAATACAATGTCAAATATTAAATATTAATTGATTATAGCATGTTTGATTCATCAAAATCTTTGTAAGTAATGGTCAGTGCATCTAATTGGCATGAGAAAAAGAAAGCCAGGTTAACTTGATGAAATTCCTCCTGCAAAAGAGGCTTAATTAAATATTGTAGTAAATTAACTGCATTCTTTACCCTTTCTTGTTTCCACACCTTTTGTTAAAGTGACTTCGGAGTTCTTCCTTTAAAGATGGAGTATTTCTTCATCCTTGATGCCTTGATTTGACCTTTAGGATAAGTGGAAGTGACAGTGGGCTAGTTCTGAGCCTAGACCTCAAGGGGCTTTGCACGAGGCTGCTTGCTGACCCTTGTTTTCCCATCATCCCCAAGACAACATGCCCTGGTTAGTCTCCCAGATAATGAATGAGACTCATATTGAGCAGAGCTGGGTAGCTCATCATCTTGGTCATGGCCAGCCTGCATCAGCCACCTTCCAGCAGGTGAATGATCTCAATCAAGATCAGCACAGACTCTTGGTTAACCCCAAGGCTGACCCCACAAAATAAACACATATCACTCTGCCACAACATAGTTTTACAGTTGCTTGTTATGTAAGTAACAGAAACAATTATAGTGAGTTTTCTTGCACATAATAGGAACACATCTATTATGCTTTTAAATACTTTGAAAATAACCTCCAAACAGTTTTTATTTCTTCGAACCTAAGCTTGGTTACTCCTGCTAACAAACAGACCTCTTCTGTATATGTGTGATCATAGCCATTGTTACAAAGAGGCCACATATGGGTCAGATATGAGTCCATTTAGTACAAAGCAGGAATAGCTGCCTTCAAATGCTGCCATGCTCGTTTTTAGTCTCAAAAATCAATTTCTAAGTGAAATCCCCAGAGCTGATAAATCTGGATTCAATAAAAATGTGTGTACATATGTGTAAATATGTGTGTGTCCTTGTATCATACCTACGTATCTTTATTAAATACCTCAAAATATTTTTAAATCATATACCCACCATAAAGAAAACTTGAATAAATTCTAATAAGTACAATTACCCAGATTATTTTCCCTACTGGAAGTTTATTTTAAAAAGGTTAAACCAAAAAATAAATAAATAAATAAAAATAAAAAGGTTAAACCAAAGCATCAAATTATTTTTAAGACTCTCCTAAAATATTTTTTATACCAAGCAGGAGGTAATTTTCACAAACTGTTAGTTAATGAGGAATATATACTTCCGAAACATAATAGTTTTCATCTAAACCAGACACCACATCCTATTCAGTAATAAATACTTGATTTATCACAGTAATATCAGAAACAAACAAAACATACAAGGGCACCACCATTATTTATCTGGATTCTAGAAGTAAGACGTCATACATTAAAATAAACAAAAGAAGATGTCAGTATTAGAAAAAATACATTTATCACTACTTGAAAGTAACATCATTTTCAATGGAGGCTATTCAAGAATACTGATAAAAAATATTTGAAGTCATGAGACGTTAAATAAGGTAGCTGGTTGAAACCCAGACAAAAATAAGTTGACATCAGATCACGCTGTACATCATTTCAATTCTTATAATTGGGGATTGATTGAAATCACCTTTTTACTGAAGAATAATTTAGAGGAATACTATCTCAGGTCTGGAGATAGATGATAGATAGATAGATAGATAGATAGATAGATAGATAGATAGATAGATAGAGATACGCATATATATGTCAGTATATAGATATTCATATAACTTTAAAATAATACTTGTGACTATTTTTACTGTTGATTAATGCTATGAAGATTAGCAGAATTTAGGCACAGCACAGAAATGAAATGAAAAGTGGTTAAATTTTATTATAATTTATTCCTATGCATACTATACCACGCATATCATCAACTAAGTAAGTGCTATAAATCGTTATCAACATTTCAGTTTATACTGCAAAGTCATTTGTACTGTTGGTTGTAAAAACCCACACTTATATAATTATTTCAAGTACTCAGTAATACTAGAAAGTACTAGAAAGCACCACAATGTTTTTTAAACGGGAATTATTTTTAAACATGCCCGTAGCTATGGCAAGCACACGCATACCCTCTCTGTTTACTCTGTGTGAGGGAGATGCTATGCTACTTTGCATAAAAATCATTTCTCAGTGAGAAACAATTCAACTTTACACTCTGACTTCCAAAAATGCTCAAGTATATATGAAGGTGGTGAGATTCATGCAACCCCAGGTGGATGGATTGAAGTTCATCTTCTCTTCCTCCTTCAGCCTACTGTTTGGGAGAGACACTAATGAACACTGAAATGACCATACGTTTAATACAACCAGAAACACAAAAAGAGAAAAAGAATCAATATAGCCTGCTGCTGCAAATTCAAGTGTCTGCTAGGCTTCTAAAGACAACCCAACAGAGAGTAACACATATCAATCATTACATCACAAACAAAAAATGATATGAGTATATGAAAAGCAGATCAATCTCACTAACAATGAGAAATGAAAATAAAGATGAGCTATAATTTTTGTCTACTAGATTGGATGAAATTGAAATGACTGATAATATTCCGTGCCAACAATACAGTGGAGAAATGACATTTTCATCAAATGCTGGGGGATAGATAAATTCGTACAATTTTGTATAAGATAGTTTTGTCTGCATTTGAAAGGAAACCCACCTAGGAGCCCCTGAGTGGCTCAGTCAGTTGAGCATCAGGCTCTTGGTTTTCACTCAGGTCATGATCCCACGGTCATGAGATCGAGCCCAGTATTTGGCTCTGAGCAGAATCTGCTTGGGACACTTTCTCCCTCTCCCTCTTCCTCTGTGTCTCCCCTGCTCGCTCTCTCTCTCTCTTTCTCTCTCTCTCTCTCTCTCTCATATAAATAAATAAATCTGGGGGAAAAAAGGGGGTGTGTATGTCTGGGTGGCTCAGTTGATTAAGCAGCTATCTTTAGCTTAGGTCATGATCTCTGAGTCCTGGGATGGAGCCCCATGTTGGGCTGCTAGCCCAGCAGGGAGTCTGCTTGTCTCCTGCCTCTGCCCCTCTCTAAAATAAATAAGTAAATCTTTTTTTTTATTTTTTAAGATACATGAGGCTTACCTTTCCTGACAGAAAATAAATTTGTGGCAGTGATATATTTTGTGTGTGACATTTTGGTAGTATCTGCCAAAATTTAAATGCATAAATCTCTAACAATGTAACATTTCTTCCATGAATTTAGGCTAGAGATACTTCCAGAAACACTGTGGAAAGATATAGGCTTCCTTGTAGGTACTTCTGGGATTTTATACATGTATGTGCATCTGTATATCTTTACACAGTACTTCTGGAAATATGTGTAATCATGCCAGCATCATTAATAAAAAATTGGAAATAACATATAACTTAAATGTCAGTTAATGCTTATTAAATACTTGTACCTGGTATAGTATCAGGTACAATATGTGCTAAGTGAATATTTAATGTTTTGGGTTTTATTGTAAATTATTTGTTCTGTTTTTTTTTTTTAATCTCCATCAATGTAAGATTAAATCAATATTGGAATGCCTTACAGCAACCAAAAAGAACAACATAGGTTTACATTTGCTGACATTGAAAGATGTATAAGATATATTGTTCAGAGAATAAGGCGAGTTTCTTAATAATATGTGTAGCATCATCTTATTTTTCTTTAAAAAGGCAAGGAAAATAAAGCTAAGAATATAATTGAGAATGAGTTTAGGTTTCAATATTGTCGTATTTTTTAAATAAGACCCAAGCATTACTTGTTTACTCTTCTGGGTGATTTTGGATGTCCCTCTTTGTTTTCAGCTGCTTAGTACAATGGATATAGATAAGATGTATTTTATATTTAACCAGCTTAGAGTTCTTAGCACCTCTTGAATATATAGTTTGATGTCTTTCATCAATTAAAAATCGCCAGACACTTCTCTCTAAATAATACTACCACCCATTCTCTTTCTTTTCTCTTATGGCACATCAATCACACATGTTAGATATTATTATCATCTCTTCTGTGTTTCTTTTACTCTTTTCTAAAATTTTTATCCTTTCGTTTCTTTGTGCTTCAGTATGGATACTTTCTTCTATCCTACCTTCAAGGTTACTTATTCTACCTTTACTCATTTGCAATCTGCTGTTAAACCATCCACTGAGTTTGCAGATTGCATTTTTCAGTTCTGGAATCTCCAAGTGATTCTTTTTATAGTTTCTTTAGAATTCATATTTGTTTATTATAATGCCTTTGACATGTATTATGTATTTTGAAGTCCCCGATAACTCCATTATATGCATCTGAATATCTATTTTTTCCAGCCTTTCTCTTGATTTTTGGTCAAATCTTATTCCTTCACATGACTTATAATTTCTGATTAGAGCCAAATATTCCCTATGAAAAATTGTAGAGATATTTTGAGAATCTAGATAATATTACCTTTCTCCAGAGAAAATATAATTTAGTTTCTGGCAGGCAGCTATGCTAGATGCATTAGTAATCCAAGATTTCCTTTTTTGATCAGGAATTGAGATGATCTAAAATTGGGCTTAATTCTATATGAAATGTTCTAGTTCCAGTATCCCAGTGCCTGCTTTACCTTCACCTTGGAGAATCTCAACCAAAAATCTGAGATTTTTGTGAACCATTTCCCACACATTGGTGGACCTTGAATTCCAATTTTTATAATCTCATTCCTGTTGACAATTCTACTCAGCTTCCCAACCTTTAACATAGATTACTGTTTTGAAAATTGACAAATGGTTTTAGAGACCAACTCTCTGACTCTGGACTTACTTTTTCATTGGGGAAGGGGAAGGGGCTTTGGAGTACCCAAATCTTTACTTGCCAGTTTTTCTATTTTCAAAGAAGATTCGTGAAAAACAAATTAATATACCATTGGCAAATTACAAATCACAAGTAGCTTTTTTTAAATTAAAAAGAAGAAAAAAAAAGATATTATAGCAAATCACACTTTGAGTTAATTAATATCTGACATTTCTATAAAAATGAGGCAGAGGTTTTAACAAGAATTCTACATTTACAGATTATATTCTAGGGATTTGAACCCTACAAAATATCAGGGGAACCACTAAGTGCATAAGGTATTAAAAATGGGAAACTGGTTGTCTTTGGGCTACTCCTTAAGATTAATCCCACTGGAAACTGAGATCTATTAAAAAGTACCAAAGTGACCAAAGAGTAGGAAAGAGAATGAAATATCTGGGTTAAAATGTTAACATAAAGCCATAATCTTCTTCTATTAATACTATTAAGATAGCTATTGAATGCATTATTTTCTCTTAACCATATATCTGGCAGTCCATCAATGTTAATTAATACAAGCAAGTAAAAAAATGGTTATGTAAAACAATCAGCAGCAGCAACCAAGCATAGAAAGAGCAAATAGGCTTCAAAAAAAAAGGAACTGAAAATTCTTTTGTGACTTCACATCTCCTGATACCACAACTCCCTTTCAGAAGTCATATCAATGAATAAATTTTACAAAATCCTGGAAATTCCCAATAATACCCACTTCCCATTTAGGTATGCCCACACTGGCAGTAAATAGGTGAGTCAGGAAAAATTCAGGGGAAAAGATGTTAATGTAAGCATTAGTAACAGTAGGAATGTTAAGTCATACTGTGTGGACAGAATGGTCCACCTTAACCATAAATAAAAGAAAAGGAACAACAATAAAATAAGTCATGAACTGAGGGATAGACACAAATTTCCTGTCAGTGCCTCATGTCAGAGAAAAACTTTAAAAGAATATAAATATATAAACCAAGGATTCAGTTAAAACAGTAAAACCATATAATAAGAGGGAATTGAGAAAATTCTTTCCAGCCAAGGAAACAAATGGATAACAAAAAACTCACCATTACCTAGCTAATAAATAAATAAATTAGAAACCTTAAGAAGCAGATTAACCATGGCTGAAAATTAAATTACTGACAAGGACAAAAGCCTTTGAGATAATTATAATAAATGCTGAGGAAATGGGCAAACAGATAAGACAATTAAAAAGAAGACAATAGATACAAAAGATAGACAAACACCATCTATCATCATGATAGTTCCTATCCCTGAGGAAGAAAGCAACAAATAAAATAATAACAACAAAAAGAATGTTTAAAGATATAATAGGTCCAGGTAATTTTCTGCTATCCTAATGTCCAACTACAACCGCAGGGTAACAACAATGACAACAATCACCTCAGAGAGAATAAAGAAGAAAAAACTATAAAATGAGAGGCTGAAAAGCAAATGGACCAATGATAACCTATTTGGCAAATATAAGAAAGCCAAAACTCATGCAGTCAAGACAGCTGAAGCTCAACACAGTTTGCTTTATAGAATTCTCAAAAGGTACGGGGACCCACAGCCTCAGATCTCTCTAGAACTGTGGGTAAATGGAAGAGATGCCAAACTGATTGAGAGAGTTCTTCCCAAAGAAGTTAGCTTCTTAGTATCCTTTCCCATCTCGTGCTAAGCCTTGAGATTTATTATCTATATATTTAGATTCAGTGGCTATATGCACACTGATTTCTAACTGCAGAGACCCCCAAGCCCACCCCGCAACAACCCCAGTTCCCCTGACTTTGGCTCCCAGAATGATGGCACTTGGATGTCCAAATAGGAGAGAATTGGGACACTAAGCAGTTCAAGAGGACATATTTAAAGACATCAATATTTGGAGATTCTCAACAAAAAGTTCATTAAGATCATCCTATAATGAAGTTTGAATACAACAAGCCCAACCCATTAACTCAGTGCTTCCAATCAGCTTTAGTAACTCATTTTAATCATAAACAGACAACCCAGAATTACAAGAACTAAAGGAAAACCTGTAACACAAAAGAGGCAAAACCAACCAACCAACAAAACAATAGGGAAAGAAAAAAGAAAATCCCAAATTAGAGAAAACTGTGTAGGGAAAAAAAATCCTTAAAGATGGTATTATTGATATCCTCAGAGGTAAAGAAAACCAATGCATCCTTGAAACTAGATTAGGATGCTCTTAAAAGAAGATTTCAAACAAGCAAAAGCTTTTAGAAACAGAAAATGTAAAAACAAAAACTGAAAAACTCAATAGACAATTTAGAAAATGTAAGTGAGGAAGTTCTCCATAAAATAGTGCTGAAAGACAAAAGGATTAAGAAAGAGGGTAAGAAAATCAGAAAGCCAATTTATGAATCTAACACTATAATAATAGGCACTTCAGAGAGATAAAATAAAAACAAGTGAGCAGAGAAAGTCATCAATAATATAATTTAAGAAAATCTCCCAGAACAGAGGTGCCTGGGTGGCTCAGTTGGTTAAGTATCCAACTCTCAGTTTTGGCTCAGGTCATGATTTCATGAGTCCTAGGATCTAGCCCCACATGAGTTTCCACACTTTGACGGGAGACTGAAAAATTCTCACCCTCTGCTCCTCCCCCTTCTCTCACAATTAATCAATCAATCTATCTTCTTTTTAAAAAGAAAATACTCCAGAACAGGACATATATCACCGAATAAAAATTATATGTTATGAAAATACAAACAACCTCATATAAAAATGGTCTTCCAGGGCAACCCAGGTGGCTCAGCAGTTTAGCGCTGCCTTCAGCCCAGGGCCTGATCCTGGAGACCGGGGATCAAGTCTCAAGTCAGGCTCCCTACAGGGAGCCTGCTTCTCCCTCTGCCTATGTCTCTGCCTCTCTCTCTCTCTGTGTCTCTTATGAATAAATAAATAAAATCTTAAAAAAAGGTCTTCCAAAGAAGATATATATGTATATATATAAGTATATATATAAGGAGTTCTCTTGTATATATATATATGCAATATATGCAAGAGAACTCAAAACATGTCTACACAAACTTTTGTACATAAACTATAAATTCTCCATGATAGCTAAACTATGGAAAACCCAGGCGCCCATCAGTTGGTAAGTAGCTAAACAAATTGTGATATATCCATATAATGGAATGCTATTCTGAAATTAAGGGAAATACTGATACATGCTGTAAAATTAATGTATCTTGAAAATATTATGCTAAGTGAAAGAAGTCAGTCAGGAAAAGTTATAAAACTGTATGAATTCATTTATCTGAAAAGTCCAGAAAAGGAAAATCCGCAGAAACCAAGTAGATTAGCAATGCCTAATGCTAGGAGTTCAGGTTGGAGTTAGTGTTAATAGCTATGGGTATACATAGTATATGAAATTTCATAATATAAATATTCTAAATTTGATTATGGTAATAATAGCAAATTCTTTGAATATACGAAAAAACATTTAATTGTAACTTTAAATGGGTGAATTGCATGATAGGTAAATTATATCTCAAAAAAGCTGTTTATATGTAAATTATATTTAATTAAAGCATTTAAAAAATGATTGGCCAGGCTTCCAGTATAATGGATGAGAATAGATGCAACCAATGTATTTTGTTACCACATTTCAGAATACCAAGGACAAGAAGAAGACTCTATAGACTTCCAACGGAAGAAAAATTAAATAATAAGAATCAGAAATCTGAATGGTGTCACAGTTCTCAGCAGCAATCAGAACCATGAAGAAATGCATCAATGCTCTCAATATTCTGAAAGTAAGCATTCTGCAATCTAGAATTCTATAGTTAACCAGACTGTAATCAAGCATGAGGCTAAGATAAAGATCATTCTGGTATAAAATATCTCAAAAAAAGTAACCTTGTGCACCCTTCATCAAGAATCTTCTGGAGGATGCACTTCTTGAAATGAGCATTATCAACTAAGAAGATGACTAGGGGATAAGGAAATGGGTCATCCAGTGCTGGAGAGAGACAAAGAGAATTCTCCGGAAATTCCCAAGGAAAGGGGAAATCTGAAACGATAGTTATGCTCTAGATCAGAAGGCAACAATCCAGTCTGAAGTATCACAATAAGCAACAAATATACAAAAAAGCAGTTTTCACCAAGAGCCTTAACTGCCATCCAACCCAAAATGCCTGGATGTACCTGCTTCAGATGCTTATGTGTTTTGGATTGCATAACCATGTGCTGTGGAAATTTCTGTTCTGTCCATGCTCTGATATTAGATCATCTAAAGACACTCATTTCAGGAATGCCTGGGTGGCTCAGTGGCTGAGCATCTGCCTTTAACTCAGGTCGTGATCCTGGGGTCCTAGGATCAAGTCCTGCATCAGTCTCCCCCCATCCCTCAAGAGCCTGCTTCTCCCTCTGCCTATGTCTCTACCTCTCTCTCTGTCTCTCTCACGAATAAATAAATAAAATCTTAAAAAATAATAAAAGTAAAACACTCATTTCAAACCACAGAAGTGCACTTCATTCACCTTTACTTGGGAGCTAAAAGTAAGCCGTGATGTGATATGTTAATCAGAGTATCGGGGATTATGCTGGGTAACAAATTATCTCTCAAGCTTTGAGGATCTATCACTCTCATACTACATGTCCAATGTGCCTTGGCATGGATATCCTGCTCCTATAGTCACTGAGCACCCAGGCTAATAAACACTCTGATTCCTAACATCTTGTTCTCACAGTTGCTGCGGAGGGTTAAAGAGAGTTGGTTTAGCAACCACGCCTGAACCGCTCCCAGAAATAATATACATCTCCTACACTCCCATCACATTGGCAAGAGCTAGAAAAATGATCCTACTAGAACCACAACGTTTCTAGGAAATGGGACAGACCACAAGAATATATGGTGAGCAATAAATATCTCTACTATATAAACTGAGAAGTAAAAATTACAAAGTAGCCTGTTCTCTCTGAACCTAGCTATCCAGAACCTGGCTCACAGTCCACACCCCAGATGCCCCATCTTGGTAAGCCCTGTGTTTCCCAGAATTCAGTTGTGACCTTGTCCACGTCTCTCCCCATGGGAGGCAGTTGTTGATTCTCAGGAAGCTGAAGTTAGAATATGAGACTGAGAATGTTCAGCTTGTTTTCTTCATCAGTGGGCCTTCTCCTAACATAACTATGTTTGTATTTGCTACTCAGATTTTCAAAAAATAAGTGCAGGCAGATAGAGAGAAAGAGTTAACACAAAAGTCAGAATAGTGATATCTCTGGTGGAGAGAAATGGTAATACAGCTGAGAAAATGAAAAAGTAACATATACTATTTCTTAATCTGGGTAGTAAGTGCTGGGTACATAGGTCTTTGTTTTATTAATGTTCTTAAACTAAATCTCTATCTATCTATCCATCTACTACCTATCTAGTCTACCTGTATGTGTCTCCGGTTTCCTGTTGTACAGTAAGGATTAACATTGACCAAAGAAAGATTTGGCCTGAGAAGTGACTCCTAGACCCTTAGAATGTCTTTCTTGGAAAGATCGTGTTTATTATCTAGAGGCCTTAGATGTGCAATATCAGCTTGACCCCTGGAGAAGCTGGAAATACAGGTCAGCTATGCGGGCAGTCAGCTATGGCCATGTACCTGGCCTCAGTGAAATCCTGAACTCCAGGGCATGGTGGAGCTTTCTTGTTTGGCAACACTCTTTGCATGTTGACACAGTGTTCCTGGGATCAGTGGGCCCTGTTTGCATGACTTCCTTGGGAGAGGACAGCTGGAAGCTCTTGAGGACAGCTGGAAGCTCTTGTCCCATCTGGGATGCTATCCTACGTCCCTCTTCCCTTTGCTGATTTTGATCTGCATTCTTTTCCTATAACAAACAAATAAGAGCTTTGTTACATTCTGTAAATTCTTCCAATAAATCAGCGAACATGGAGGTGGTCTTGGGGACCCTGGGACTACATCCAGATGTAAGACAGTTTTTGCAATTAGTTTTTTTTTTAATATAACAGAAGAAAAGTTCCCTAAATATAGGAAGAATTAAATCTGCAGAACAAAAAGACATTTTGTGCTCTGCAAAAGATTTATTTACATCAGGACATGTCACAAAGAAGTTCCTGGACATTAAGTATAATGAGGGAAAAGAAATCTTTAGTCATCCAGGGGAAATGCGGTTTACTTACGGAGACAGAAATAACTGCTGCTGAATTCCAGGGGAGAATATTTAAAAAATTATAAAAATCTGAGAAAGCACTACTGAAGAATATAATACCCAACTTAAATTTATGTTCAAGTATTAAACTAACAGACCAACATTCTTACTGAGGAAACAATCATGGGGTAGTGCACCCGCAGGCCCTTGCTGAAAGCTATTATGCCAAAGTGAAATCATGCAATCAAATACGAATCAAAATATAAATAAAGATCTCAGAAAGGGAGACATGGGACTAAATTGATGAGCATTAAGCACTGAATTCATTTTATTATGGAACCTGGTTAAACATGTGTTGGAGGGGCCCCTGGGAGGCTCAATTGATTTAAGCAACTGACTCTTGATCTTGGCTCAGGTCTTAATATTGAGGTCTTGAGTTCAAGCTCCATGTTGGGCTCCATGTTGGGCTTGGAGCCTATTTAAAAAAAAATAAATGCTAGAATCATGGGTGAAGAACAGAATGTAGATGTTAAAACTCTCAGCTAAATAAAAATAATAAAATAGAAGTCAGGATGTGATTGGGAAGAAGGTGGGAGGGAGGGGGAGAAAACATGATGAATTCCTCCACCTTTCATAGCAGAAAGCTAAAGAATTTTTTCAGAAATGGACCTAACCCAAAAACATGACTCCCTCTCCGATATTTTTCATAACCAACTTTCCTTAAAATAAATCTATATAATTGAGCTAATATAAAAATAACTGACATTTATGAATCACTATATCCTAGGCACTGTTCTAAATGTTTTCTTTATATTATCTCTTCTTAGCTTTGCAACACTCTATGATTTAGGTACCATCAATCCTATTTTACAGATGGGAAATCTAAGACCCAGACAATGTGAAATAACTTGCCAAAGTTCCCACAGAAAGTTAAAGGGTGGATCCTGGAAGTAATAATTTTTCATGTATGGAAACAATTTTATACAGTTTTTGACTTCAGATTTCTTTACTCCCTTATGTTCACTTGTAATTAAATGTGAAATCTTAATATGATATACATAGCATAATCTCATTGTTTTTACAAAAATGTCGTTCTTTGATCTAGCTATATATGCATGCACATTGGAAAATGTTCCAGATATAGTCAGCAATATTGCAATAACATCGTATGATGGCAGATGGTGACTGCACAACAAAAAAAGAAAAAAAAATGTGGAGGTACGTTGCTCACCTAATATTATAGAAGATGTTTCAGACATTTAAATTTGGGGTAATATCTCTGCTCTATAGTTATTTATACTGTTTGAATTTACATAATTCATAAGGTCTATAAAATTAATAAAACACTCTTCAAAAATGTATCTTATAATTTGGCCAGGAAAAACAGCAAGCTTCTGCTGTACCAATACCATGAAATTTTGAGCAGCTATTTAAAGCCCTAGTATAAGGCCACCTGGGTAGCTTAAGTGTCTGACTTTTGGTTTTCCCTCCTGCCCTGATCTCAGGGTCATGAGATCAAGCCCAGAGTAAAGCTTAGGCATAGAGTCTACTTGAGATTCTCTTTCTCTCTCCTCTCCCCCTCTGCCACTCCTCTGTCTCTCTCTAAAATAAATAAATACATCTTTTTTAAAAAAGTGCTGGTGTTAAGACTTATGGATAATGGATAAACTTATTTTTGTAGAAACAGTCAATTTTCAATAAAACATGAAGAATGCATTTAGTCATATAAAGTTAAATATGGTGTGTGTGTGTATGTGTGTTGTCATATACAGAAATAAGTTCTTCAAGATAGTAGCCGGGGTTATATCTGAATGTTAGAATATGAGGGCAGCCAGGGGGCCTCACTGGTTTAGTGCGCCTTCAGCCCGGGGCCTGATCCTGGAGACCCGGGATCGAGTCCCATGTCAGGCTCCCTGCATGGACCCTGCTTCTCCCTCTGCCTGTGTCTTTGCCTCTCTCTGTGTGTCTCTCATGAATAAATAAATAAAATCTAAAAAAAAAAAAAATCTGAGATAATTTTTACTTTATATTCTTTTTAGAGTTCTCCAAATCATTAATCATAAACATGCTATTAATTTAAGTACAATTGGGGAAATTAAAAAATTAAAATTTGGGGAATTGTAAAGGCCAAGGATACATTTGTATATGTCCTCAGAGAGGTTCCCTGATTTTTCTGTGCTGGCTGTTTGGCAAAGGTGTGGGTGTTTGGTTTTTTTCCACTATTTTTTTTTCCTTTGCTCATGATTGCTTAAAACCTCTTTCTTGATTATCCTCTTTGAGATGTAAGACAGCGGGAGTTGTTCAGTATTGAGTCATTTTGACGGGGAGGGGGAAGAAAATGCTCCAGGGCCATTTGAACAACACGAAAGAATTGATTATATTTTTGACCTGTTGCTGCTCAATTAGGTGACTCTGCCCAGCTGTGGCAAGATTGCCTGAGCAGGCTATTCTGCTTAGGGAACATGTCGTTCTCAGTCCTTTGCTAGACTGATTTACCCCCTTGCTACTTAAAATGTGGTTTCTGGCACAGCAGCACAGACCTTACCCAGGAGCTTATTAGGTCCACAGAGCCTTGGGTCCCACCTCAGACCTACTTTTATCAAGATCCCCAGGTGATTCTCAGGCACATTAAAGCATGAGAACTGCTGATTCCAAGAACATCATGTTTCTGATTCTCTCTGATGGGTGGTCAAATGTGTGCCTGCATCTAGGTCAGAGAATCACAGAAGGTTATATGGAAAATACCCACATTCCACAGAGGAGAAACCTGGAGCATAGAATATTATTTCTGCTCCTTGTGGCCAACCATACCCTGGACACACAAACCTGTTCCAGGACCTGCAAAACCACAATCCAGAGATGTAAATTGGCAGCACTGGTTAGGATACCCAAAGACAAGTAACACTGACACTAGAAATTGGAAATTGAAGACCACGTTACTTGAATGTTCTGTTTCTTCTTCAGAGAGCTGATTTTCCAGCTCTTAGTACCCAGGTTGGCACATAGCAAACACTGTGTTTTTAACCAAATAAAGAATAAACTAGGAGCACCTGACTGGTCGATGGAGCACGGATCATAAGTTCAAGCTCTACCTTGGGTGTAGAGATTAGTTAAAAATAAAATATTTTTTAAAAGAAGAGGAAGGGGCACCTGGGTGGCTCCGTGGGTTAAGCATCTGCCTTTGCTCAGGTCATGACCCCAGGGTCCTCTGATGGAGCCCCACCATGGGCTCCTCCCTGCTCAGCAGGGAGTCTGCTTCTCCCTCTCCTTCTGTGTGTTGGATCTCTCTCCCTGACTGTCTCTTAAATAAATCTGAAAGAGAAAGGAAGAAAAAAAGAAGAAAGAAAGAAAGAAAGAAAGAAAGAAAGAAAGAAAGAAAGAAAGAAAGAAAGAAGAAAGAAGAAGAAAGAAAGAAAGAAAGAAAGAAAGAAAGAAAAAAGAAAGAAAGAAAGAAAGAAAGAAAGAAAGAAAGAAAGAAAGAAAAGGAAGAGAAAAATTAGATGAACCTAAAGAGAAAATTAATACAGAGTTTGACAGAGGAGCCCAAGGTCAATACCAGTTAAAGGTAAATCTAGGATTTGCATTTAAATCTTTTAATGGCAGGGATCCCTGAGTGGCTCAGCAGTTTGGGCCTGCCTTCCAACTGGGGCGTGATCCTGGAGTCCCAGGATCCAGTCCTGAGCCGGGGTCCTTGCATGGAGCCTGCTTCTCCCTCTGCCTGTGTTTCTGCATCTCTCTCTCTGTTTCTCATGAGTGAATAGGTAAAATCTATTAAAAAAATAAATCTTTTAATGGCCGTTCTGTGTTCTTTCTACCTCCTTTCCCCATTGTTGTTTTCCTACTTGTTTCTCTTTTAGCAGGTCCTCTACCATCCAAGTAAGATAATAAAACCAATGGGAAATTATGATAATCTCAAGAGCTACCAAAACGATAATTGGAAAAGAGTGATCACCCTTTCCCATTTAAATTTGTTAAAATCATCAGAGTAATGTGTGCTTTGTGAACATGATGAAATTATGTCGAATAAGCTTGGTGTCGAAACACCAAATTTAGGAAAAACTATGAAAAAAAAATTCACAATGAGCAAAAACAAAACTAAAATCATGGACTACCTGGGGAAAAAAAACGTAACAAATTCCATGTGATTCCAGTTAGAACTCCAGCAGCATGTTTTCAGGAGTTCATGGGACAAGTCTAAATTTCACCTGGAATCAGAAAGAAAGGAATACAGCCAATAAAACTCTGAAAGAAAAGAGTGATTAAATGAGACTTGCCTCCAAGAGATTTCAGCATTTACCATAAAGCTATTGTGCATGAAGCAGTATCTTACTGGTGAATTTAATTTGTACTTTAAATCACATATTAGTGATATTTTTATAACACTGAGTCTTTCTGGCTAAGAAAAAATATACAACAATATCTTACTGGTGAATTTAATTTGTACTTTAAATCACATATTAATGATACTTTTATAACACTGAGTCGCTAAGGAAAAATACCTGTCTCCCTTTATTAATACATGGCCTTCAGTAACATCGCATAATATTTCTTATCTATATATATCTTGTTAAATATATTTGTTAAGTATTTTATGTGAATTATAGTAGTTACTTTGTGGCTGTCACTATCTCTGTTGCTGTTATTATGAATTGATCTTTTCCAACCTTCTATTTTCCACTCTATAAAAAGTTAACTCTATGTATAGGAATTGAATCTGTAGAAGTACTCAAAGAAATTAAACGTACATAAAATGATGTTTCACTGCAAGATGGCTTCAAAAAGTAAAAATAAGGTTTGACAAGTAAATTCTATTCTATCCTTACAATGACATACTCTGGAGTCATTTTTTAAAATGACTTGGATATATAACGAATTGACATGAGTCACCGTCTAAAATATATCATAAAGAAAAAGGATTTTAGAACAGCATGTCAAATAAACCATCTTATTTTCTAAATTATGCATGTCTACAATGTATTTTCAATAAAAGCTCATACTATTTTGTAATTGGACAAAATTAAAGTGGGACATCTTTAATACAATGCAGTATATTGCAAGCATTGTTGTTCACTTGAGAGAAATAAATCAAAGCAGTATAAGAAAGAAATTTGAAAATCAAAATATTAAAAGCACCATAATCCCATGATCTTGCCCAAGCAATATTAATATTATAATGCCTATGTTCCTTTTCACTCCTTTCCCCTATAATCCCTTTCACTATTTTTTATATTCCCCGTATGAATGAAACCATATAATGCATATGTTCCTGCCTTTTTCCACACTGACTTGTAAACATATTATACAGAGTTTACTAACTATGAATATGCTGGCAATATAATATCCTATTGTGTGATGTCCCATAAATTATTTAGTCTTTCTCTTACAATTAGAAATTTAGGTTGCTTCAGTTTTCTCCATCCTAAAGAACAGTGTGATATGGACCTTCAAGCAAACAGCAATTCTATTAAATTTTAATTACAATTAATGTGACTTTCATATTGAATATCTCAAGTTGAAATCACTGCTGTAGCATTCATACTTATTTATAGATACATACCATCGCAGGATAACCACTTGAGAAATAAAAAATTCATCAAAGCTGTTTATTTGGATATTTAATAAACACAAAATAGTTACTTCAGTCACTTTTCCGGACTTTCGTCTGGAATGTTTCATGTGCTTGATACTCAGAATAACTTAGCAGAGTGGAAATTGCTTTGGATCGTTAAGGTCAGCTGATCAATTCTTTTTGCGGATGTTTTGAGGCAAGAATTCAAAAAAGACTTACACTAGGATGTAGGGGAAGGACCTCAATGTTCTTTTATTTTCTTTGTAAACCACCATTTAATTAACTGTTAAAATTAAGTAAAGAAAATTGACTTGTGTTAGTAGAGTGCACTAACAATGAGCATGTTATTATTACAGACCACGGCTGAAAGCAGTCAGTCTCCATGCTTTGTCAGTGGGAGAATTTAAATGCCTTTAAGGGGAAAAATGAGACAACAGCACACTGAGCCAACTATGCAATTCTACCAAATTTTCCAGGAAATAAAGTTCACAATGTTTATTTGAGAAGGTACATGATCTCAAAGGCTGCACCTGCAAACTGCCATTAATAATTCACTTTGTCTGATTGCTACAGATAAGGAGAATATTGTAAGAGTTGGTATTTAAATCTCCACTTCACAAATGAAGAACTGCCCCCCAAAGAGTTGAACCCTCTCACCCAAAGTGATGCTACCAGATATGTTCTATTTGAAATTGGTAATTCTCATGGAATGTGGGCTCTGGTTTGTTTGTCTAGAAAACAGAATATTCATTAGACAGATTGCTTTCAAAAATCAAAACAATTATGTAAATTCCCAACTACTTCAAAATGATATAAGGATTCTGACATCATTAAGTGGCATTTAAATGTGAATTTTACATCTAAGGTAGTTGAAAATCTAGCCTGCCTTTGTGGAGAGGAGGTGAGATTTATTGGGAATGACATGAGCAAACTTTCTGTGTAGATGGTGATATTTTTACAGAGTTCTAGGAGTGGACAGATAAGTGATAAAATGAGTATAGTAAAATTTAACAATAGAATCTTGGTGAATATTCAATATTTGTTATAAAATTCTTTCAATTTTTCTGTATGGTTGAAAATTTTCTGCATGTTATAAAAATATAATAAAAAGTAAAGGGAAAAAGGCATGGAGGTTTAGAAACCCATGTCTAGGCAGACAAATCACTTACAGTTATTTAAGAAACTCAATTTGAAAGAATGCACAAAAAATTATCTTAGGCATTTGGAACCTGACTGCATTTCTTAAGAAAATATTGATTTGTCTAAATTGTATTCAACTTTACTGTAATAAAAACTGAGATTATGGATTCTTTTCTGGATATTGGAGAGGTATATTTTGTGTTCAGAATGTTTCATTATTAATAGACTTATTTACCATTCGTGTTGTTAGCAGCTGAATAGACATTTCTAAGTGTTTCTTTTTTTGAGTAACTATAGAGACAATTTCTCTTTCGTTGTCTTTTCAACTGTTTTCACAATTCTTAGGACAACCTGGAAAGCAAGCAAAGCAAATTTTGAGTAATTTAGTATGTCTGGAAAAGCCTTGCCATCGAGCTCACTTGAATTGCTTTTTCTGGTGCAATGGGGAAAAAACAGCTTCCTCTTTCAAGGCAACAAGCTCCAGAGACAGCTGCCCTCAGGGGCTGGATTCACCTCCATGGTTTTCCTCTATTCCACGCATCTTTCGATTTCACAGTTCAAGGAAAGAAGGCAAAAATAAACAAACAAAAGACCCCTAAATAGTCCAAGTATCATTCTCAAAGAAAATGATTTGGGACAATTGTCTTAAAAGAATAAGCAACAATCTTTTTAAAATGACCTTAATAAAGTAGTAGTTTTGCTTTTCTAAAAATGATGGACTGATGGAAGCTGTGTGTTTTCTCTCTGTAGTTCTATAAGGCGCATATGTGTTTAAGCTTTGTAAAGGCAGGCAGTCACTGCACTTGATTCTTTCTGGAAATTCTGGGCTGTCAGAAAACCCATCTTTGCTGTTTCTCCTACTATAGAGGATGTGGATGAGTCCTGCCTGCTTGTTTGCTAAAGATATTAAAATATGTTAGAGCAATTCTTTGTTGATACTTATATGACGCTCGAGGCTCTTTCTGATTTTTAAATGCTTCACCAGGCTTACTGCCTTTGTAATACTTAGCAGTGGGAGCTAACCCTGTCTTAATGACCATTTATATATTAATACTCTTCATAATAGTTCTATTTATTTATTTATTTATTTATTTATTTATTTATTTAGTTCTATTTATTTTTTTAACAACTTTCAGAAACCTGAGTGTATTTGTGAAAGTTCCTTACTAAATTATCGAATAACAATGGTAAGAGGTGCATTTATTGTAACATGATTAGTTTTTCCTGGGAGAGATATACAGGTTATTGGCATAAAAATATATGAAAAAGAAGTAACAGAGCCTACTGGCTCTATCCCACGAACCCAAAGCGTTAGATGCAATAGAAGTGACAGCTTTAAACCTAACACAGAAATGGAGGGAATCCCTGCAGGGAGAGAAGGCTCAGAGTCTTTGTTGCCATGTATGTAGCAGAAATGGCAGTGAAGAGCCAGGAACAGAGGTTAGGGAACTAGGTGGGAAACATGTTTTACTGTGTTCTTTTCTCTCCTCTAGTATTTCATCTGCTGTCCTTGTGGAATAGAAAAACTTTTAACTTCTTGAGAACCCTCCATACTGTTTTCCAGTGTGGCTGCACCAGCTTGCATTTCCACCAACAGTGTAAAAGGGTTCCCCTTTCTCCACATCCTCACCAATGTTCATCGCCGCAATGTCCACAATAGCCACAATGTGGAAGGACCCGAGATGTCCATCGACAGGTGAATGGATAAAGAAGATGTGGTCTATAGATACAATGGACTATTACTCAGCCATCAGAAAGGATGAATACCTACCATTCACATGGATGTGGGTGGAACTGGCAGGTATTATGTTGAGTGAAAAAGGTCAATTGGAGAAAGACAACTTTCATGTGGTTTCACTCATATACGGAATATAAGAAATAGTGCAAAGGACCATAAGGGAAGGAGGGGAAACCGAATGGGAAAAAATCAAAGAGGAAGACAGACCATAAGAGTCTCTTAACCTGGGAAAAGACTGAGGGTTGTTGCAAGGGAGGTGGAGGGAGGGATGGGGTAACTGGGTGATGGGCATTAAGGAGGGCATGTGATGTGATGAGCACTGAGTGTTATACACAATTGATGAATTATTGAAAACTACATCTGAAACTAATGATGCACTGTATGTTGGCAAATTGAATTTAAATTAAAAAAAAAGAAGAAGAAGAATAGGAAAACTTTAATTCCAGCCTAATGCTGGGTAGAAGAGTAGGTAACATCAGAGAAATTTTAGAACCTGGTTTGGAAGAGAAGGGGAGAAGAAGTGGTGAGATAAATTAGCCAACCCTCCATACAGTTCCTCCTCCTCCCACCCTGCTTCCACCCTTAGTGAGATAACTACAACTAAGTGAGGGGACTCTTCAGAAATAGCAGTGCCTGAAGCAGAGGTGCTGGAGGGTACCTGAAGAACAGGACCATTTTATGAAAAGGGTAGATGTGCAGTAACTCAGGTGTAACCTCAGAGGCATATGCCCCTTTCCCTGACCAGTCTGAAGGGGTGGGAGCTAGGGCTGAGGCCTTTGTCCCTTCCTCTGTCTATACCTCACTGGCAGGTAGAGTTCACTGATTTAAAAGATCATGAGCTTGTGGAGAAAATAAGGAGACATCCACAAAGCACAAGCAATATAGAAGTGAGATCACATCTGGAAAACCTAAGCTAAAGTAAGCAAAATTAAAGAGCACGAAGAACCAGAATTTAAAATAAGCTCGATAGAAATTTTCAATGAGATAAAGGAGAATATTGAAAGTATGTGCTGTGGTCAGTAGTTAGAGATAAGAACCATTTAGTGAGACAGGGCATGAAAAATATGGTAGCTACAGAAAGATCTTAAAAGGTGATTAATTGGCAGAATAGGTATAGTCAAAAACCTAATTAAACCGGAATATCAGATCCAGGAACTCTCCAAGAAGGCATTAATAAAAAATAAAGAGATGAAAAATAGCTTATTTAATGTAAAAGTCCTAGAGAAGGAGGGGAAAATGTAATCTATGCTAGGAAAAGTAGGGAAGTGTAAACATTTGTGTAATATAGGAGTCCCAGAGAGGAAAATATATATATATAAAATATATATATGCTAAGAAACATAACAGAAAAAAGTATTCATGATATATATAAATGAAATAAATTAAGATCAAAAGATAAAACACCTCAGATTGAATTAAAACAAGACAAAACAAAATACAACATAGCAATATAGTGTATGAGATAAATTTACAATAAAAGAATATTGAATGATTGAAAATAAGTTACCAGATAAATATGAGTTAAAAGAACACATTTTAGGCACTTTAATATTAGTCAAAATAAAATTTAAGACAAAATTCTTAGAGATCAAAGAGAGACATTATTTACTAGAAGAGAGATAAATAAGACTCCAAGGACTATAACTGCATCCAACTATATAGTCTTATTATTTAAGACTATAAATATATAAAGGAAAACTGATACAGATTAATCAACTGGTAGCTGAATATTTTAATAACCCCTTTCCAGAGTAGAATGTAGATTGTATAGCTCATGCAGAGAAAAAAGAAAAAAGACAACACAACTTACAGGCATATAATTATACATATACCTTTGTACCAAACATATACCAAATATTCACAGTAATGAACTATGAATTTAGGCAAGAAAGAGAGCTTCAAAAAATTCTAGAGAATTCAATGTAATATCAATTACATTTCTAATCATAATGCAATAAAATTAAAAAGTAAAAACAAAATGAAACTCAATCTGAAAAGTCAAAACAGTTATATCCAGCTCCAAGAGATTAATTCAATTCAACAGACATTTATTAAGCATCTACTAACTTGCAGTCCTTGGATACCTACAGAGGATCCAATAATGCCCATTGAGATACAGGATAAAATATAATAACCTATTGACATTTTTCTCATACTTTAAAAAAATCTATGTATATATTTTTAAATGTATATAATGTATTGGTATAATACTTGAAGTATATAATATGTACAAGTAGTAAGACATGTCATATATTAGTTATGTGTCTGTAGTGTTTACATTAATTCCCAAGGGTTGCCATAACAAATTACCATAAACTGGATGGCTTAAAACAACAGAACTTTATTCTCTCAAATTCTGGAGGCTAGATGTTCAAAATCAAGGTGTCAACAGGACCATACTTCCACAGAAGGCCATAGGAAAAAATCCTTCTTTATAAGTGTTCTTTCCTTCCACTGATTTCTAGCAACCCTTGGTGTTCCTTGGCTCTTGGCTACAACACTCTAATCTCTGCCTTTTCTTCACATCGCTTTTTCCCCTCTGTGTGTGTGTTTCTGTGTCTCCCAAGCTCCCTCTCCTTGTTAGGACACCAATCGAGGTACTTAGGGCCCACCCTAATCTAATAGGAACACAACTCGATTACATCTACAAAGACCCTATTTCTAAATAAGATTAGTCACAGGTACTAGGGGTTTGGACTTCAATATATCTTTCTGGGGACACAAGACAACTCACAACCTTTTTTAAATTATGGAAGTATGCAATTCAAAAAAATTGAGATCACTAATGTGGAACTCAAGGGCAAGTACCATGAGAGACATGGGCATGTGTCAGATATGGCTCCTGGCTTTTGCACACTAGCAATCTGTGCGATACATCACAGGTTCACTAATTACCATAATATATTTTGGCAGGATAAATGTTACAAGAAGAGTCCTGACAATGTTATAAGGCAGTGCAAAGGAAAAAGGTCATAACCAGGTCAGGGAATCATGAAAGCCTTTGTTAAGGAGGTGATGTTTATCATGAGCACTGAATACCATTTCATCCAGAGAGATGAACACTCTATAGAATGATTTCCTGGCACAGATACAGAGCCCAGGGAAGGAGCCAGAACACTGAATATAGTTTGGTTTAGAGTGATGAGTAGAAAAATAAGAGGAGATCACATCACAGAATCCCTTGGAAACCAGAGGAAGCTTTTATTTCCTTGTTGCTTTTGTTTCCTGAGGTTTTTTTTTTTCTTTTTTTTCTTTATTTGGTGGCAATAGAGAGCTACTGAATGTTTTTGAAAATCTTATTCTGGAGGCAGTGTACATAATGGTTGGAAAGATGGATAGACAGGAGATACAGGGAGATACTGTTTAAATACCTAGGCCAAGGAGAAATAAAGACATAAAGCCTCAATATCTGTGAGAATAGGAAGGAGGAAAGTGATAGGAGGACTATTACCAATGTAGAAGAAATAACCTGGCAAGTGATTTATTGAAAAGTTGGAAGAAGTCAAGGGGCTTGAGTAATCAGGAGGCCAATACAAATGGTCATGAAAAGAGAGGAATCAAAAGGAAGATAGAAATTGTTTTTGTAAGGGCTTCAGGTTGGGGAACCTGGGTGGCTCAGTCAGTTAAGCACCCATTGATTTCGGCTCAGGCCATGATCTCAGGGTCGTGAGATTGAGTTCTATATCAGGCTCCACGCTGGTCATAGAGTCTGCTTGAGATTCTCTCTCTCCCTCTCCCACTGTCCCTCCCCCTGCTCATGCTCTGTTTCTCTCTCTCTCAAATAAATAAATAAATAAATCTTTTTTAAAAAAAGTTTGACGTTGAAATTTGGACACAATTAGATTTAAGCCTACCAAACAAGGATGTCAGATAGAAAAATAGAAAATGTTTTGAGTGCTCATAAGACAATCCAGGTCAGAGGCATAATTTTGGGAGTCATCTGCCTAAATCAAGGTGAGAACTAAAGCTCTGAGAGTCCATTTGCACTCAAGGAAGAAAGTAGCAAAGAAAGCAGAGATAGGGTGGGATGGAGTTTGTGGTCTTGATTTAACTGCTTATTTTTTAAGTTATTTTCCATATCCTCCAACAGATTTTACAAATGGAATTGCTGAAGCATGCGTTTGTAGCAGAACAAGCCTTTCTTCTGCAATATATTGCTTTTCCTCTCCTCATCTGCTCATTTTTTTCATTCTTTGCCTATTAGGCCAGCTAATGTCAAGCTAATAGAAGTGGGTGGCCACAGAGAATTCTGGGATAAGTCTCAATTTTTAATAAATACCTTTAAAGATTCAGACACACACACACATACACAAGTATAGCAAGCATTGTGTTAGGAGTCGGGATATATGAGAGATGCTGAGCTTTAAGAAACCTGTAGTTTAATGAGGAAGCTTTCAATCATGTAGGGAGAAATGCTAAAAGCAGAACTGAAGGTGTTTGATGAATGAATGGGTAGCTAGGTCTCATTATTTATATAACAATTAGACATTTATCTTTTAATGAATTTGGTGGTAAGGCAAAGGTGAGGAAAACAACCAGCAGTAGCTTGTAGCTTGAGCAGGAGAAAAGAAAAAAAATAATACTTTTCATGATGAGGAGCAGGTAGGCATGGTTACTCAGAAGAAAGTGGCCCAGGAGAAAGGCAGTTGGATATTCATATGATAGGATAACTGGCAGTGCAGGGTCAAAAGTAGGCACAAGTAGATAAGGCTGGAGTGCCAGCCCAAAGTGAGCTCCAGTCTTCTTTCTGAAGAGGAAGAGAAGGTATGAAAAATAATTTGAGGATGGAGGAAGAACATAGAAGTGGCAGAGATTGGATAACCAATTAATAATATCACTGAACTTTAAAGATAAGAAATAGGGACACCTGGGTGGCTCAGTGGTTGAGCGTCTGCCTTTGGTTCAGGGTATGATCCTGGAGTCCCTGGACTGAGTCCCACATCTGGCTTCCTGCATGGAACCTGCTTCTCCCTCTGCCTGTGTCTCTACCTCTCTCTTTGTGTGTCTCTCATGAATAAATAAATAAATCTGTAAAAAAAATAAAGATAAGAAATCTTTAAGTTGTCAGTAAAAATATCAAGGGAAAAAGAATCAGACTGCATTCAGAGTTTGCCACAAAAAAATTGCCCCAAAATCCTTGAAGAAAGAATGAATTATACACCCATCTAAGCAGTCTTTCATATATAATGACATAAATATTTTGAAATATACAAAGAACTCAGGGACTGTAGTCCCAGATATAGATATACTGCACAAAAATGAATTAAGAAGCGATTGCAGAAGAGAAATGAATGAAAAGTTGAGTTTGAAAAGCAACTGACACAGGGACACCTGAGTGGCTCAATTGGTTAAGCGTCTGCCTTTGGCTCAGGTCATAATCTCAGAGTTCTGGGATTGAGCACTGCATCAGGCTCCCCAGTCAGCGAGGAGTCTATCTTCTCCCTCTGTTCCTCCCCATCCCTGTGCTCTCTCTCTCTCTCTCAAATAAATAAATAAAATCTTTGAAAGAAAAGAAAAGCAACTGACACATAAATGAATATTTTTATACTATACTTAAGATACATTTAGGGTTAAACCCAACTTTGTTTCCTGGCGCAGAAAACTACATGACAAAAATTTGATATCTTTGAAAAAGATGAGTTCCAAACCAATCTTTAAGTAAAATTTGTTAAACAAATTCATTCTGAGGTTGGAGACTGCCTGGCTATAAAACCAAAAATAGCTTGTAATATTATTGAGTTAATATGGAATTGATACAATATATTACTCCAATTTCCAACCTTACTCTTAGCAAGGGAATGAACCCTAGCAAGGGAATATTACAACAATATAAAAATTTGACTTAAATAAGACTATGTTGAAATTTGTCTTTAAAAATATTTTTTTTAATTTCCTAGTTCCTTCTGTATTTCAGGAAATCTCTACCCTATGAGTTTTTCTGAGAAGCAAAGTCATCTCCCAGTGAGGACAGGAAACACCAGGGTTCTACTGGAGATAGCTTGAGCCCCTAGCCATGGCTTGTGTCATCAAATGTACCCACTCAAGACTGAATGAGGAGCTAAAGGTAAAAAGATGTGCCTACGGGAAGCTTTTGTGGTGGACAATAGCAAAGGCAAGAGCTGCTTTGCCTTCCCAGGGGCCATGGTGGCAAAAGTACAGAGGAGCCACCTGCTTTCCAGGGCTGGGGCAGCAGGGACCCAACCCATCAGATTGTTTAGTGGTGACAGTAGCAGTGTCCCCACCTGACTCACTGCAGGTCTCAACTTCAGTAAAACTGTGGCCGTGGCCTTAGTTCTGACCTCCTTTTATGTGCCTTTTATGTGGCCCTTTTATCTGCCACCGTGGACCCTGGATATTCACAGAGTGATCTGTGGAATACATGCATACACATATAGCCTAGGAGGAAAATTCTAGAGTTCAAATATTGTACCATTTCACTGAATACAACTTTCTAGTTGTGTCTCCCATTATTACCATGCTCTACAGGCTAAATGACTTATCACCTGTACTCACTCTCATTTCAAGCTCCTGATATTCCTTGCCTGGGATGACATTTCTCTCTCTCTCTCCAATGACTTCACCTTTTTGAAGACTTATGCCCCTTACAAAACTTAACCAAAGAAGCCAAATGCTTCCGTGGCCATGACTGAAAGGGGAATGCACAGGTGTATCTGGAGAGAAACCCATTTTGTACTTTTGATGCATGGTGGCTTCCTGCTGGGAAGCCGTGGTGCTGAAAACAGCGACCATCTCTCAGAGAGCTGGGAGGGCCGGCTTATGACTTGAACTGGGTATTCTTGTCTTTTGACATTCTTCCATCGAATTGTGTAAATCTCTTCCTAGAGTGCTTTCCTACTACTTTTCTGTTTTCTCACAGGGATTCCCTCTCCAAAGTGCCACCCTTAAATAAGAGCCTTGTATTTCATTAGCTGCCCACTGGAATGAGCAAAAGAATTAGCCTTTTTACTAACAACTGCATTTTTCATTGCTGTTTCTGTGTCTTATTATACACATAAGAGGACTTACATTAGAGGGTGCTCCGGGGCCCATTTCTACTAGCTAGACAGACCTCTTGCTATACTCCTCAAGCTCCCACTTAAATGCCTGGCCCTCCTTAGTGTGTTTCCTAAACCCTCACCTGCCCATTTCACATCCTGACTACATTCCATTCCTTCCTTTACGTTGCCACATCAGTTAGTGCTTCTTTTAAAGCAATTACACTTACAGTCAGATGCAACAATGACAAATGACGTGTTCTTTTATACCTTTCCTAGTCTTTCCTCTTTCCTGTACTTTAAATTACTGAAAGAAACTAACAACCAAAGATGTTCACAGATTCAGTCACTCAGCAATCACTAATGGAGTTCTTGCTTGTTCAGGCACTGCACTTGGCTTTGGTCACCCAAAGATGAAAGTAATAGGTTCTGACCTTGGGAACTCAAAATCTAGTGGGAGAGAGATGGAAACATGACAGAGCATCATTGTCCATTTAAGCAAAAAAGAAACATACAAGTTTTGGGATTTCCTAGGATCCCATACCAGGTGGGTATGGGGAGCAGGGAGGATAGAACTGCAAAAAACTTCCCCAAGAAGTAGGACCTGAAGTCATTTGTAAAGCAGTAGAATATCAAAATGGGGGGAGGAAAGGAAAAACAATTTCAAGGTAGAGGAATAGTGTGAGCAAAAGCAGAAACGCAAAAAGTGATCAGTGTATGCAGAACACAAGGATTTCAGTATCACTCAAGTGTGAAATACAGAGGTGAGGTGCAGAGGCCAGATGACAGAGGGACACACATAGTATGTAAAGAAGCTTGGGATTCATTTTGAAGGTGGAAAGTCAGTGAAGGATGAATTGGCTTAATACTTTGGATAGATCACTCCATTGCCTTTGCATAAGATGGATTTGAAAGGGAAAGTACCAAAGGCTGGTTAAGTGATTAGGGGGTTGGTACTATACTCTCCACCACAGAGTATCTATTCTAGGATAGGGATTGTAAGGTAAGAGAGGATGTGATGACTTGAAGAAACAATTATACAGTAAAAAATTGATTGTGTTTGGAAATTTATTTTCTGTGGGAGATTAGGAAGGAGGGAGGAATCAAGGCTGCTCCCCCATTTTGTTGCATCAGAGAGATGGTCAACCTGGAGGAAACATAGGGAGCTAAAGAAGATGATGTCAGTATGGGACCAGTTGAGTTTAATTGTAGTGGAGTTGATACCTAGCTGGAATTTAGACCATTAGGTCCATCCTGACTTACTAAACAACTGAATTTCAGGAGAAAATTCTGTGCTAGACAGATGTGGGCTTTACCAGTATCTAGCAGTATCTCACCGTTATACACATGAGAATGGGCAATGTAGAGAGATAATAAGATGAGAAAAGAAACACCAGGTTGGCACTAGAACAAGGTATACCAACTGTAAAGATGGGCGGCAAACAAAACCTTCCAAAGGACATGGAGACAAAATGGTCAGAGATGCATGGGGGAAAAAAAGCAGATATCTGAAGTGAGGGAGTGTGCCACCATGTGAAACTCGATGAGGATCGAACACATGCCCTGAATGTGACGACATGTCATTGTGCAGGTTGCAAGCTAGAAGCCAAATCTCAGAGAGTTGGACAGCCCGGGTGGCTCAGCGGTTTAGCACCACCTTCGGCCCAGGGCATGACCCTAGAGACCAGGGATCGAGGCCCATGTTGTGCTCCCTGCATGGAGCCTGCTTCTCCCTCTGCCTGTGTCTCTTCCTCTCTCTGTCTCTTTCTCTCTCATGAATAAATAAATAAAATCTTAAAAAAAATCTCAGAGAGTTGAGTAGTGCCCGCAAGATGTGGAAGTGAGTTAAGAACCATAACTGGTGAGGAGTGCAAAATGAATGGATGATAGAGAGGACCAGAAATCTTGCCAATTTATACAAAATCAGCTCTGCATAGTTTAAAATGGCATGTCTACAACTGTCTGCAGCCCCACCTGAGCACAATTATCAGAGCCACCCCTTGATCCCTGACCTTCAGCCATCCCTCAGATCATGGGACATGATGATAGCAGGTGTTCTCAAGATAGATCAAGCCGGCAAACCGATGTGGATGGTTAAGCAACTGTCTAGCAAAACTGATTAAAATAGATAGCCCAACCACTTGTGCATTTTAAGTTTTCTTCAGCCAGCCTTGCTATAAGGATGAATTGCAAGGCTAATGGCCTCAGTTCTCTGCTAAGGCATTCCCCACAGATAGTTTTCCATAAAAGCCAGGCAAGGAGGCAATTACAGAAAACATGGGCTACAGGGCAATTTACACATTTAATGCAATCACTATCAAAATACCATGGACTTTCTTCAGAGAGTTAGAACAAATTATTTTAAGATTTGTGTGGAATCAGGGAAGACCCCAAATAGCCAGGGGAATTTTAAAAAAGAAAACCATAGCTGGGGGCATCACAATGCCAGATTTCAGGTTGTAATACAAAGCTGTGGTCATCAAGACAGTGTGGTACTAGCACAAAAACAGACACATAGATCAATGGAACAGAATAGAGAATCCAGAAGTAGACCCTCAACTTTATGGTCAACTAATATTCGATAAAGGAGGAAAGACTATCCACTGGAAGAAAGACAGTCTCTTCAATAAATGGTGCTGGGAAAATTGGACATCCACATGCAGAAGAATGAAACTAGACCACTCTCTTGCACCATACACAAAGATAAACTCAAAATGGATGAAAGATCTAAATGTGAGACAAGATTCCATCAAAATCCTAGAGGAGAAAACAGGCAACACCCTTTGTGAACTCGGCCACAGTAACTTCTTGCAAGATACATCCACGAAGGCAAAAGAAACAAAAGCAAAAATGAACTATTGGGACTTCATCAAGATAAGAAGCTTTTGCACAGCAAAGGATACAGTCAACAAAACTAAAAGACAACCTACAGAATGGGAGAAGATATTTGCAAATGACGTATCAGATAAAGGGCTAGTTTCCAAGATCTATAAAGAACGTATTAAACTCAACACCAAAGAAACAAACCATCCAATCATGAAATGAGCAAAAGACATGAAGAGAAATCTCACAGAGGAAGACATAGACATGGCCAACAAGCACATGAGAAAATGCTCTGCATCACTTGCCATCAGGGAAATACAAATCAAAACCACAATGAGATACCACCTCACACCAGTGAGAATGGGGAAAATTAACAAGGCAGGAAACCACAAATGTTGGAGAGGATGCGGAGAAAAGGGAACACTCTTACACTGTTGGTGGGAATGTGAACTGGTGCAGCCACTGTGGAAAACTGTGTGGAGGTTCCTCAAAGAGTTAAAAATAGACCTGCCCTATGACCCAGCAATTGCACTGTTAGGGATTTACCCCAAAGATACAGATGCAATGAAACACCGGGACACCTACACCCCGACGTTTATAGCAGCAATGGCCACAATAGCCAAACTGTGGAAGGAGCCTCGGTGCCCATCGAAAGATGAATGGATAAAGAAGTCGTGGTCTATGTATACAATGGAATATTACTCAGCCATTAGAAATGACAAATACCCACCATTTGCTTCAATGTGGATGGAACTGGAGGGTATTATGCTGAGTGAAATAAGGCAATTGGAGAAGGACAAACATTGTATGGTCTCATTCATTTGGGGAATATAAATAATAGTGAAAGGGAATAGAAGAGAAGGGAGACAGAACATGAAGACTCCTAACTCTGGTAAATGAACTAGGGGTGGTGGAAGGGGAGGAGGGCGGGGGGTGGGGGTGACTGGGTGGAGGGCACTGAGCAGGGCACTTGACGGGATGAGCACTGGGTGTTATTCTGTGTGTTGGCAAATTGAACACCAATAAAAAATAAATTTATTATTAAAAAAAAAAGAAAACATGGGCTATGTGTCCCTGTGTCTGCCTACCTCTCCCTCCATGGTCTTCTCATGCTACTGTTCATTTTCTTCAACACCCTATTTTGAGACAGATTTACAGATGCTGTCACACCAACTGATGTTTGGTGATAAAAGTCATTTTCTCTGCTTCAGCCCAGCTTTTTCTGACCAGCATTCATAATGAACATTAGGATCTCCTTCAGGATCAAAGAATGCAGGGAGAATTGTCAAATGATAGCCTGAAGACTCTCATCACAGTAGACTGGGTTTTGTTTTGTTTCTTAGTTGCCGTCTTTACAAACACATTAGGTCTCTGGGACTATATTCTATTTGCTTTGAAATCCAGGGTTTTAAAACTCGGAAACAAAGGTCAAGACCCTATGTAAGAATCTAGATGGACAAGAATATTCTCACTCTTCCTACTCCGACAAGCAGGCAACCTGAGGTGAATGCTGGGGGCTGCATTCCACTGTCCAACAGGGATCCTGCTTGGTTGCTTCCTGTGGGTTGTGACAGAAATTGGCCTGAAGCAAGAAGGGGGTGGGAAGGTTTTGTCTACACTGGAAGCAGAAGCAGTTTCTCAGAGTTCATTGCTCCTATATTTAAATTTGCTTTTTTAATGCTCAGCACATCCTCTTGTTTCAAGAACGCATTCTCCAACTTCTCCATTTAGTTTGTAGACTTACCTTCTTCACCTGCCAGAAATTGGCTGGAGGAGTTAAGTGACTTCTCAGTAACCTACTTCCTACCACTACAGGGATTGCAGGCTGAGAAAGTGACAAATCTGAATGGTCACCCTGTGATGCCTGATGAAAAAATACAGAAAAATTTGTATGCAGAATAAATGTAACTTGTGTCCCAAGGGAGAGAGGACATTTTGAAATTTGTTGTTGATTTTTCCCCTTGGTTGTCTGTTAAGAAGGAGAAGAAATGTCAATCCCTCTGGTTTTCTTTGCTGAAGCAACAAAGAACAGCAAGATGCCCAGCAGGGTCTCCTAGCACATCAAATTCTGGCTGTGCAGAGACTCATCACCAGATAAACACCATCAGCCAGCCCTGCCACAAATGAAGGTGTTCCAAGCAAAGATTAAATCATGATCATCCTCTACCCTGATACACACACACACACACTCCTACCCCACTCCTACCCCAAGTCCCAGCTGTCTTCCAACTGTGGGAAGCCCAGATTGGATTATGAGATGCAAAAAAATCTCTTTTAACCTATAATACCAGGATTGGGATCCTGGTACCTAGTGTCCAACATAGGAAAGGGGACAAGTCTCCTGCTCAACCAGAATTCAGGCACAGGTCCAAGGGATGATTTAAAAGGTTGGGAACAGGGGGGAGGGGCAAGATGGCGGAAGAGCAGGGTCCCCAAATCGCCTGTCCCCACCAAATTACCTAGATAACCTTCAAACCATCCTGAAAATCTACGAATTCGGCCTGAGATGTAAAGAGAGACCAGCTGGAACGCTACAGTGAGAAGAGTTCGCGCTTCTATCAAGGTAGGAAGACGGGGAAAAGAAATAAAGGAACAAAAGGCCTCCGAGGGGGAGGGGCCCCGCGAGGAGCCGGGCTGAGGCCGGGGCGAGTGTCCCCAGGACAGGAGAGCCCCGTCCCGGAGGAGCAGGAGCTGCACCAACCTTCCCGGGCGGGCGGAAAGGGGCTCGCAGGGAGTTGGAGCAGGACCCAGGAGGGCGGGGATGCCCTCGGGCTCCCGGGGACACTAACAGACACCTGCGCCCCGGGAGAGTGCGCCGAGCTCCCTAAGGGCTGCAGCGCGCACGGCGGGGCCGGAGCAGCTCGGAGGGGCTCGGGCGGCGGCTCCGCGGAGGGGGCTGCGGGGCGGGAGCGCGAATCCACCAGCGCAGGCCCCGGAGCACAGGGCGCCGGGACACAGCCCAGGATCCGGCCTCCCCCGGGACAGGCAGAGGCCGGGAGGGCCCAGGACAGCGAGGACGCTCCTGCCCCGAGCTGAGCAGATCAGCGGCCCCGCCCCGGAGCCTCCAGGCCCTGCGGACGGAGAGCCGAGAGCCCCGAGCCCCGTAGTTCCTGCGGAGGCTGAATCCAGGCTTCCAGAGTTGCCATAGCAACTGCGGCTGTTCCTCCTGGGGCCCCACGGGGTAAACAACCCCCGCTGAGCCCTGCAGCAGGCAGGGGCAGAGCAGCTCCCCCAAGTGCTAACACCTGAGAATCAGCACAGCAGGCCCCTCCCCCAGAAGACCAGCTGGACGGACCAGTGATACTCCCCCGTGTTCCAATACAACTTGTTTTTGGCCACTCTGCACTGAGCAAAATGACTAGAAGGAAAACCTCACCTCAAAAGAAAGAATCAGAAACAGCCCTCTCTCCCACAGAGTTACAAAATCTGGATTACACTTCAATGTCAGAAAGCCAATTCAGAAGCACCATTATACAGCTACTGGTGGCTCTAGAAAAAAGCATTAAGGACTCACGAGACTTCATGACTGCAGAATTTAGATCCAATCAGGCAGAAATTAAAAATCAATTGAATGAGATGCAATCCAAACTAGAAGTCCTAACGACGAGGGTTAACGAGGTGGAAGAACGAGTGAGTGACATAGAAGACAAGTTAATGGCAAAGAGGGAAACTGAGGAAAAAAGAGACAATCAATTAAGGGACCATGAAGACAGATTAAGGCAAATAAATGACAGTCTAAGGAAGAAAAACCTACGTTTAATTGGGGTTCCCGAGGGCGCCTAAAGGGACAGAGGGCCAGAATATGTATTTGAACAAATCCTAGCTGAAAACTTTCCCAATCTGGGAAGGGAAACAGGCATTCAGATCCAGGAAATAGAGAGATCCCCCCCTAAAATCAATAAAAACCGTTCAACACCTCGACATCTAATAGTGAAGCTTGCAAATTCCAAAGATAAAGAGAAGATCCTTAAAGCAGCAAGAGACAAGAAGTCCCTGACTTTCATGGGGAGGAATATTAGGGTAACAGCAGACCTCTCCACAGAGACCTGGCAGGCCAGAAAGGGCTGGCAGGATATATTCAGGGTCCTAAATGAGAAGAACATGCAACCAAGAATACTTTATCCAGCAAGGCTCTCATTCAAAATGGAAGGAGAGATAAAGAGCTTCCAAGACAGGCAGGAACTGAAAGAATATGTGACCTCCAAACCAGCTCTGCAAGAAATTTTAAGGGGGACTCTTAAAATTCCCCTTTAAGAAGAAGTTCAGTGGAACAATCCACAAAAACAAGGACTGAATAGATATCATGATGACACTAAACTCATATCTGTCAATAGTAACTCTGAACGTGAATGGGCTTAATGACCCCATCAAAAGGCGCAGGGTTTCAGACTGGATAAAAAAGCAGGACCCATCTATTTGCTGTCTACAAGAGACTCATTTTAGACAGAAGGACACCTACAACCTGAAAATAAAAGGTTGGAGAACCATTTACCATTCAAATGGTTCTCAAAATATACCCTAAAAACTATAGAACACTTCTGAAAGAAATTGAGGAAGACACAAAGAGATGGAAAAATATTCCATGCTCATGGATTGGCAGAATTAATATTGTGAAAATGTCAATGTTACCCAGGGCAATTTACACATATAATGCAATCCCTATCAAAATACCATGGACTTTCTTCAGAGACTTAGAACAAATTATTTTAAGATTTGTGTGGAATCAGAAAAGACCCCAAACAGCCAGGGGAATTTTAAAAAAGAAAACCATATCTGGGGGCATCACAATGCCAGATTTCAGGTTGTACTACAAAGCTGTGTTCATCAAGACAGTGTGGTACTGGCACAAAAACAGACACATAGATCAATGGAACAGAACAGAGAACCCAGAAGTGGACCCTGAACTTTTCTGGTCAACTAATATATGATAAAGGAGGAAAGACGATCCACTGGAAGAAAGACAGTCTCTTCAATAAATGGTGCTGGGAAAATTGGACATCCACATGCAGAAGAATGAAACTGGACCACTCTCTTGCACCATACACAAAGATAAACTCAAAATAGATGAAAGATCTAAATGTGAGACAAGATTCCATCAAAATCCCAGAGGAGAACTCAGGCAACACCCTTTTTGAACTTGGCCACAGTAACCGGAGAAGGACAAACAGTGTATGTTCTCATTCATTTGGGGAATATGAATAATAGTGAAAGGGAATATAAGGGAAGGGAGAAGAAATGTGTGAGAAATATCAGAAAGGGAGACAGAACATAAAGACTTCTAACTCTGGGAAATGAACTAGGGGTGGTGGAGGGGGAGGAGGGTGGGGGTGGGGGTGAATGGGTGACGGGCACTGAGGGGTACACTTGACGGGATGAGCACTGGGTGTTATTCTGTATGTTGGTAAATTGAACACCAATAAAAATTAATTTATAAAAAAAAAAATAAAAGGTTGGGAACAGAAGTGGTCTGGGTGGCTCAGTGGGTTAGGCACCTGACTCTTGATCTCATCTCAGGTCTTGATCTCAGGGTCATGAGTTCAAGCCCTTTGTTGTGTTCCACGCTGGGCATGGAGCCTACTTAAGAAAAAAAGTTGGGAACAAAAGTTGCAGAAGAAAGATCAATAGGGAAAAAAGAATGGAATACAATTTTCCACAGAGATATAAGAGAATGAGTGTACTTTTCAATTGTGAAATTGGAACCTTAGACCTTGCCTGGCACAAGAAGTTATGGGTGGTGATGGTCAAGCATGATAAAGGAGTTGAAAGGAAATACACATGAGAATAGCTTTGAAGAGGAAGTCCCTGAATTACAATAGTCAAATCTCAGAAACTCAGTTAATAAGTTAGTGTTGGGTAATAGTTAACTAATTGTAACATTGCCTTTTGAAAAAAAATTAAAATTTTATTTATTTATTCATGAGAGACACACAGAGAGAGGCAGAGACATAGGTAGAGGGATTACAACCTGAGCCAAAGGCAGATGCTCAAAAAAAAAAAAAAAAAAAGGCAGATGCTCAACCATTGAGCCACCTCGGTGCCCTTGACAAATTTTTAAATGCAATAGCAAATGGCAGAAAACATGTACATTACAATTTTTGAAAGTAATCAGAAGAAAAGCAGTAATGGGAAATATGAAATCTTATCTTGCTCCCAGCTCTCATGACCTGAATGTCACACAGATCCCCAAGTCTACTGCTGTTGCTTCATTTCTGTTAGTCATCCGTTAAGTGACTTGAACAGATTTAATTACATGTCATAAGAGGCAATGAAACCATTATATAATATAGCCCATTTGTAATTTTTTTTTCTCCTCCACAGCTTCTGAACACAGAGATTGATTTTTTGAGTAAAACTGATTTACCCTGATGTGTCCCTCTGGTGACATCCCACAGGACTCCAGTTCCACCTGCTTTATTATCCATCCTCCCAACTCTTATTCTAGTCCTAGATCCCAGAAGGTAAGAGGAAGAGGAAGGCAAGGAGGAAATGAGAGGAAACAGTTCTAACTCCAATGCCTGTTGCCAGAGGGCAATTCTGGAGGCCAAGAGATCACTTTGGAAAATATTGCATGATTTCAGGAAGTGGGTGATGATGGTCTGTGTGGAGGGTGGAACAGAGAGAAACTGACAAATTAAGAAATACTTAGAGGATTATTGTAAAGACTAATTGGTTTAGGACAAGAAAGAGGAAATAAGAGAATGATGGCTTAAGCAAATTGATAAATATGGTGCTTGTTACTGGACCAAGGAACAAAGAGGAGAAGGAGGCTATTTATGAAGTAAGATGACTAATTCCGTTCTGAATACCCTGAATATGCAGGGATCTGACAGACCTCCAAATAGGGACCCAATAGGTAACTGAATATACGCATCTGAAGCTCAGGGGCAAGTCATTGCTGGAAATACAGATTTGAAAGTTAGCAGGACTTAGAAGGTGGCAATGGAAGCTGTCAGATCATTGCAAACCCCCACAGGGACCATAGGGAATCCATAGCGTTAGAAGAGCAAAGGGTTTTGAGAAACTCCAATATTTAAGGGACTGATATAAAGAGAAGCCTAGAAAACTGTAAAAATGAGGTAAGAGAAGTAGAAAAAAAAAACATAGACGAAATTGCCGGAATAAAAACTAAGGCAATAGTGTATTTCAAGAATGTCTGAAAGATGGTAGCAAGGTACGTAGAAGAGCAGTTTGAGGATCTTCCTAAATTCTCCATATAAAAGGAGATAGAGAAACTAAATAGCAAAACCAAAACATATGGGAGCATGTAGAAGAATTCTTAGTGACAAGACACCTTTAGAGACTCCAAAATACAAGGGAGTCACAACAAACTATCAACAGTGACAAAACCCATGCAATTCCAGCATCTGTGTAGGAGAATGAAGATGGAAGCAACAGGACACCCAACAGACCTGAGATTAGGAGGACCTCAATATAGCCACCAGGAAATCACTAGAAAGTCAAGTGGGCCAATTTGGGAACAGCAGCTGAACTGGGCAGGGGTTTCCTTACTCTGAATCTCTATTTCTATAGTGACAGCACGCACAATAAGATCTCAATCAGTTGGACCAGTATTCACACTCTGAACTCTTGAAACTGAGTTTCAGGGCTCCTCATGGGACAGCCCCCACACTGGAGGAGTGAAATAAAAATTGAGCATATTAAAGAGAAGTCTAGCTCAAAGTGAGGGGAACAGAAACAGGACATCTTAGACAAGCCACCAACATTTTATAATACCATGTGAGAATGACAGGAGAGTTTTGTGAAGTTAAAAATGTCATCAGAACTAAACCTCCTGTTACACATTCAGGAAAAGGAAATTGCCATAAAAATTATCAAGTTCAAATTTTTTACAAGCTTTCTACAAGATAAAAAAAATAAAGAGCAGACTAACATCCTATCCAAAATACAAGCATTCCAAATGGTGTGTTCAAACTAGATCAAAATGACTGCATATATAAAATAAGGTAAAAGGAAAATTACACAAGACATGAAAGAGCAACATATATCAGAATCAGAAGACCTCAAATGAGGTGATGGAAGTAAAAATGACTTAGAAATAATTCTGGAGATGGAGCTATGGAGATGTGGAATCATTCACTATATTGTATACTTGAAACTAGTGTAACATTGTATTGCAACTATAGTCAAATAAAAATCGTTTTAAAAAGAAACAAAAGAAAAAATTATTTTAGAAATAAGGAGTAAGCTAGACAGCACGACAGTAAAAAAAAAAAAAAAACACTACAGATAACGCCTTAAGAGAAATTTAAAAGAATGAAAAGATAGAAATGCTTTAACTCAAAAGAAACAAAGACATTTTTAAAGGGGCTTAAGAGAAAATGAAAGTATTGAAGTTAAGTAAAAATGATCTAATAAACAGAGAATATTAAAAAAAAGAACAAGAAAACTGAAAACAAGAGAATAGAACGAATACCCAAAACTAAAGTACAGGAGAAAGTTTCTAAAATTAAATAAAAGGATTTGAAGTTACATATTGAAAGAGCACAAGTCCACATAGACCCAAATAACGAATAGTACAACATTCTCTAGAAAAATCCTAAACTTTAAAGAAATTTATAGAGAAAGAAAATTAATCATCAGACTTTTTGACCTCACAGCTTTGTATCAGATTAATATAAAGTGAAAGATAGTCAAAGATAATGATTATGGGGGATCCCTGAAGTGGCTCAGCGGTTTAACGCCTGCCTTTAGCCCAGGGAGTGATCCTGGAGTCCCAGGATCGAGTCCCACATCGGGCTCCCTGCATGGAGCCTGTTTCTCCCTCTGCCTGTGTCTGTGCCTCTTTGTGTGTATCTCATGATTAAATAAATAGAATCTAAAAAAAAAAAGATAATGATTATGAACTAAGGATTTTATATCCAGCAAAAAACAGACCATCAAAAAGAAGTATATAGAAAAGTCATCATCACAAAGAAAGAATAGTGTTCCTATAATTCTTTCCAAAAGAATCTACCAGAAGAGAGCAAGCTTTGAGCAATCAAACAACTAGAAAAACATGACATGAAGCCAGATGATGAGCAATAAATCTATAGCAATGTGTAAAACCAAGACTAAAGAGAGGTTACAGGGAAAAAATTTAATATGCAACAGCTGCATGATCTGACAATGTAGATATGGTGCTGTCATTACCTAAGTGTATAAGGATATTGGCATATGCAAACAATATTTTAAAATTACTTTAGTTATTGTAATTGATGGTACTAGCATTAGTGTTAGTACTCTGGGAATAGTTTGTATATATAATATGGGGATAGTAGTTTTCTGAATCTTGGCACTATTGCCATTTTGGACTAAATAACTGTGTTAAGGGCCAGTCTGTGCATTGAGGATGTTTAGGAGCATCCCTGGATCCTAGATACTAGTAGCACCAAACCTCCTCACCTCAAGAGTGACAACCCAAAATGTCTCCAAACATTGCTAAATGTCCCCTGAAGAGGACAATCACTCTTGATTGAGAACCACTTGGATAAATCAAATGATTAATCATGAGACATGCTAATTCTAATTCATCCCCTGAGTCTTTTAAACCAAGATTCTTGGTATAGAGGAAAAGTACAGGTTATAGTATATACACTGAGGAGAGAGAGAATTTGCAGTATCCAAATTTTAGTCTTCAAATGTTATTTCCCATTAAGAGAAATCAGGACTTGTTGGAGAAATGGCTGGCTCTGGATCTGGGGCAGGAAATGATTTTGGAGTTCCTTAACATGCCAGATATCAAGGAAGAAATTAAAGACAACTAGGGCCAATGTTGAAAAGACTCAGGGTCTAACTTGAAGAGTTAGATCACTGGCCAAAGTTCAAACAATTAATCTTCAACAAAGATAAGATTTGCAATTGATTGGAAATCATTCATTATGTTTAAATTTATGAGTTCATAATAATATTTTAAAAACAATGATTTTCTTCAGAAGATGATAGGGAAACAGGTAATCACCTTGAACTCTTGTAAGTAAAGAATATGAATCAATACTTTATCCAGCTTTTCCTCAATTAACCAAATAGTGGATGAGAGAAAATATCTCTGTAATAGGTTTTCAAAAATAATTTCAAAAGAAATGATAGATTAGAATCTCATCGTTTTGCAAACTCCTACAATTTGATAAATAGATCAAGGCATTGAGAATCAATGAACAAAAAGATCAACAATCAGACATAATGTGCCTCCTGAAAAAAGGACACAGTACCACCTATAGTCTTGCCAAAGAAATCAAACCAGACTCTGATTAAGTGTCTGGGCCCACCTGTTAGTTTATAAGAAATAGAGGGGATGGAGGAACATGCTACCAGGAGTATGGTTATCAGCAAAATTCAGATTGTGAAAAAATACACAGCAAAATGGTTAGAATTTTTTCACAGTCAGATTGTAAGGGAAAGAAAAGAATGCAAGAGGAAATTACCTGGAAAGAGAATAAATGTTACATCCAATAGTTTTAAATGGGTAAGGCTAAGCTGTAGTGTGTAAGCTATCATAGGGATGCACACACGAGTGATAAAACCATGCAGAAGTCCAAGGAAAATATATTTTGAAAGATTTTATTTATTTATTGATGAGAGACACAGAGAGAGGCAGAGACATAGGCAGAGGGAGAAGCAGGCTCCCTGTAGGGAGCCCAATGTGGGAATCGATCCCTGGACCCCGGGATCATGACACTTAACCCCTGATGCACCCAGGCTGCCCTACAAGGAAATTATTAAAACAAAAGTCAGGGTGGAGGTTACTCGTGGGAGGAGAGCTTCTGAGGTGGCAGCATGGTTTCTATTTCTTGGCCTGAGTGATGTTTACCAGAGTGGTATATATATATATATATAATTCACTAATTTATGCACTTATTCTCCATTATCTTGTGCGTCTGTTTTATTTTACAATGAAGAGATTGCAAGAGAGAAATAGACAGGAAAGGCATAGATCTCAAAAATGAGTATTTCTAAATCCTCTCAATTTTGTGACGAGTAGGTCAATTTTTGCCTTACTGAGGCAGTTTTGGTGAAGTGAGAGATGCAGAACATACTGAAGTAGGACGAGGAAGGGAGGGAGGGGGAAATGGAAACAGCAAGCACAGGCAACCCCATAAGAAAAATAGCTTTGGGGGACACCCGGGTGGCTCAGAGGTTGAGCGTCTGCCTTCCGCCCAGGGTGTGATTCTGGAGACCCAGGATCGAGTCCCACATCTGGCTCCCTGCATGGAGCCTGCTTCTCCCTCTGCCTGTGTCTCTGCCTCTCTGTGTGTGTGTCTCTCATGAATAAATAAATAAAATCTTAAGAAAAAAAAAAAGCTTTGGGGCACCTGTGTGGTGCAGTGGGTTGAGCATCTGACTCTTGGTTTCAGCTCAGGTATGATCTCAAGATGGAGAGATGGGGCCCCATTGTCAGGCTCACTCCACAGTGCAGAGTCATCTTGAGATTCTCTCTCCCTTCCCTCTGCAATCTCCCACCCTCTCTCTCTCTTTCTCTCACTCTCCCTCTCAAATAAATAAATCTTAAAAAACAATTAAAGGAACACAGCTTTGAAGGACAAACAAGAGATTCAGCAATAGAGAGAAGGATGAGCCTAGAAAAAAGAATGAATGTGCTTAATTGTTGGTGGAGAGTAGTACACAGAAAGGGGGAGATTAAAGAGATAACTGAGAGACAGGCAGGAGCCAAAGTGAGAGACAGCCAGGAACCAAATCTTGAAGATCTGATATCAAAATAAATCATGATAGAGAAAATTTTTTATTTAAAAAAAATAAAATCCTATGTCTATAGTAATTTAATTAGCTGATTGATTAAGGGAAAGAAAGTTCTTTCTTTCAGTAAAATGTTAATTAATAAACATGAAGGGGGGATCCCTGGGTGGCTCAGTGGTGTAGCGCCTGCCTTTGGCCCAGGGCACGATCCTGGAGTCCCGGGATCGAGTCCCGCGTCGGGCTCCCGGCATGGAGCCTGCTTCTCCCTCCTCCTGTGTCTCTGCCTCTCTCTCTCTCTCTCTCTCTATGTCTATCATAAATAAATAAATAAATCTTAAAAAAAATAAACATGAAGGAATGAGAGAACTGGAAAATAGTTTTCAACAGGATGGGAATAATAGGATGCTGGACTTCAGCAGTGAAATATTGAGGAAGAACAGGATATTAACATAGCCTCAAGTTATCTCCCCACAAATCACTTATTAATTATGAAGGGAAAAATAATAACTTTGAAGTAGAGAAATATGGCAGACACTTTATCCAAGTCAATATTATCAATATTAGAACAACACCACCTCATGCACCTCCTGGTACAATGCACTGAAGAAGACACATGTCAGTTATATTCCTGCCAGAAATGAATGGCCTGAATTCTAATTGCAAGAAAAAAAATCCAAATTACAGGACATTCTAAAAACTCACAGGGCTTTATTTTATAAAACTGTTAAGATCACAGAAGACAAAAAAAGTGGGCGAAGAACTATTCTAGATTAAAGACCCTAAAGAAATATGACAACTTAATATAAGAGTCATCTGGGATTGGATCCTAGCATGGAAAAACAAAATAGCTATTTAAAGGACATAATTAGGAAAACTGAGAGAATGTGAACATGGGCCATGGATTCACTATTAGTATTGTTGTCAATGTTAAACTTCATGATTTTCACCACTACACTATGTTTATGTCAGAGAGTGTCGTTGGTCTTAGGAAATACGTCCTGCAGTATTTAGGAGGTAAGAAATTGGCTCTCTCTCCAATGTATCTGAAATTATTCTTTATGAATTGAGACAGAGACAGAGGAGCAGATGGGGCAAAATGTAAACAAGTGGTGAATCTGGATACAGAGTATATGGATTTTCTTGTGCTATTCCTGCAAAATCTCTGTAAGTTTGAAATTGCATCAAAATAGAAGAGGGGAGAGGAGGAATGATTGATGGATCAAGGTCAGTAAGGAGATGAAAGGGGCCAAGATTTAAAGCACATGCAGAGGGAAGAGCCCTAGATTAGAGGAGGGACACTGTCTCCACTGTAAAAGGAGAGAAAGGGGAAAGATGGCTTCTGGTGTCATTTTCTGTGTTAGTTGAATGGAGAGAGGATAAAAATATCATCCTACTAGCAAGGGGAAAAGTCTTTATAATACTCTCATCCCCTTTTGAAAATTGATGAAGGAAAGAGCAAGTGTGAGCCTGGAGCAGAAGGACCATTACTTGGCAGAATGTGTTAATGAATCTTTGGGTATGCAAAGAAAGGCTTCAGGTTCACTGTGTGAGCACACATGCCCACTCCTGTGTAGTGGAGGACAGAGATTGGGAGAAGTGGAGGGAGAAAATAAATAATGCAGGAGGGTCACAGCCTCACCATTACTGGGGAGACAGTGGTTCAGAAGAGAGTGAGGCACTTACTCCCCTCTACTGCCCAGGCCAGGATGCCTGGTTCTGGTCCTGCTTATGATTTTCCCCTAAACCAGTTTTCACAGGATGAGCCTTGGGACTATTTTTAAACTAAAGGCATAAAATGTGTTCTACCTGTAAATTGTTCACATAACTGTTAGCCTTAGTCATTGCTCAAATTTAAAAGCTATTTGTGGAATGATGAAATCCTACAACAAATAGTGAAATATTCAAGTTTTAAACCCATCTCTGTAAGTACAGAACAGTATTACTTTCATGGCTTTCTGTTAAAATGCCCCAAAGAGACCAATAGTCAAGATAGATGAGATGCACTTTCATTCAAAAGTGGGTTTTTCTTCCTTCAGTGGCTCGCAATTTTCACCATTACCTCTCTTCAGCTTGTTAGAGCAAAGATTTGGTCAACTGACAGGTGCACCATAAAGTCTTAAAAATAAATAAAAATTTGGCCCCCAGAGATATGCTTACAATAGTAATGCTGTTCAAGCACAAAGTTTAAATATAGTGTTCTTTACACATGGAAGAGTATAAGGTCACTAGAAAAATTTGTTTTTTCTGACAAATGAATGTTTACCCTTTCAAATGAAGTAAAAGCCTATTTGTAAAATTTGGGATGTTGGAAAATTGATTGGATGGCTGAATTTCTCTATCCAGCAAGATCCAGCCAGTTACTAAGTCTCTCTTATTTTCAAAAGAGACACTAGGAATAAGATTGCTCAGAAAGTTGGACAAATGACATCAATGGCCAGAAACAAGAAGATGGCACCATATAGCTGGATCTTGGGTTCAGATGATGGTACAGGGCCCAGCTGGGAGGGAGAGGCATCTTTGTTCCATTGTGTATAACGCAAGTGGAGAGATGGATCTCATATACAGCTCATTTTATACACCAGGGATGGACTTGAAGGAAGGAGAAGGACAGGATATTTACTCAAACACTGAAATCAAGCATAAATTGCACACAACGGATACAAGATAATGTGTCAGAGATGCTATAAGAACACACTGATTTACAACCATTATAACGGGACCACATCTAAGAGCCAACCACACATTTTATACATAGTTCTTTCAATAAGCCATCTACAAGGCAAATACCTAGCAAATACTTTGATGTTTTACTCATCCATTCTATAGACAGTATTATGTTCATGGTCCCAGGTTAGAAATAGGACAAAGAAAAGGATTGAAGAGTGTTTATCTCAAAAAGCTCATGGCCTAGAATGAGATGCTTGCTATCAACATCATCATCGCCATCATTATCCTCATGACAGTGGATATACACAACAAAAATATGCCTCTACTATTACGGGAATATCAGAGAGGGAAACAGGAGCAGTCTGTTAGCCCATTCTTTAGGAATTGGTATAAGAGTATTGAAAGGTAAAACAGACTTACACAGGGAGCGTAGAGTGGGTGGGCATAAAGAAGAGCATGTCTGAGGGCAACGAGGCACCAGAAAGCAAAATGCCCTTAGAAATCAGAATTTTGGTCTGCCTAGAGGGGATAATGCTTGTGGAGATGCAATGGCATATGACAACTGCTGAAAGAAAAATTGGGGGGTCCTGTATCTCATATTAGGGAGTTTGAACTGCATCCTGAAGAATCTCCAAAGACCACTGTTGCTAGGTAGAGCTGAACCTTCCTGTTTTGAAGTTTTAAGATTGACTTCTCAATTTAAAAGTGTTCAAGATAGAAGATTCTAAGAGGAAACACATTATAAATGACCTAAGTCTCCAGTTACAAGTTACATATAAAAGACAAATTGACCCAGCAAAGATAATCTGTTATTGAATTTTAGCATGCAAAATAGCTATCTCAGCCACTTACTGGAGTGCTTAGAACTTTGCTTCTTCTCTTCCTTAAAATTGTTGGTATGACTATCCCTCTCTGGATTTTTAAACAGTTTTTCTGTTAATGTGTTAACTGTCATGTTTCCTAACAGTCTTTTGGGATAAAATTCAAGTGATCTCTCTCCAGGTACCAGGATAATTTCCCAGCAGGATGGTGTATAGAGAATTACACAGTTGAATCAGTGCCAGTGAGCAGTGTAAAAACTGACATCAAGTCCCACAAGATGTCTAGATAGTGAGGAGAAACTGACACATTTCAATTAAACATGAATCTCTCACCCTCTCCATGGTGGTGGCCCCAATAATGTTTGAAGTTTGGTTTTGTCTTAAGCCTTGTGATGCCTTGAGAAAGAGACTCTGATTATAGTTTTCTCAGCATCCAAAAGATTATACTACTCAAAGAGCTGTTAGTAATAATTTCTACCCTAACAGCTGTACAAAGCTTCCCTAATGTGAATTCTGTGTACCCACTTATTGGCAAATCTTTAGCTCCCCAAAAGAGTCATTATAGTGAATTTTATTTCATATACTTGAAAAATTTTAAATGTATGCAAATAATCATTGTGTTTCCCAACCTTTTGAGATAAAAAAAATATATATTTCTTTACAGAGATGGGGAAAACTCATTCTAGGTTTGGAAAACAACATTTGCAATGGCTTTCAGGAATGAAAGTATGCAGAAAACTTCAGAAGACCATGTGGCTACATCAGATATATCTGAGTGGTGAGGCTCAAGCAGGAAGTGATTTTGCTTACTGTGGCAAGAAAGGAGCTAGAAACACATCCCGGAATCTGGATGGGTATTAGTGAAGGAGCTCAGGCAAGTGAATGACATGCTCAATTTGAGTTTAAAAGATTCATTCCAGCATCATTAAGGGGAACGGGTTATAAGAGGCATGCCTTGGATCCCAGAGACCATTGGAAACCTTTTCAAATAACTAAAGCCAAAAATTATGAGGCAGTAGAAATGGAGGATACAAAAGACCTCAGGAGGAAGGAAAATTGGCAGGACTTAGTAACTGGCTGGATCTTGCTGGATAGAGAAAATACAGGGATTTGGGGGGACTCCCCAGTTTGTGGATGTGATTCCCTGTATGATAATGTACTATTTGCAAAGAAAAACAAAGAATACAAGAGAAAGAACAGTGAGGGCATACGTAATGATAACAGCTAAAATTTATTCAGTGCTTATTCACCATCCACTATGCTAAACTCTTTGCATTACGTTATGCCAAAGGGCGTGATGAGTTTGAGAGGCCTATGCCATCCAGGGGAACATCCTCATCAGCAGCACCAGGAGGATATGAGTCTGCAGAAGGGTGCATTGCTTTGGAGATCCCACTTCAAGAGTCATGATAATAATAAAAGCAATGGTTTATTGAGTGTTTGCCATATGCCAGATACTGTTCCAAGTACCTCATGTGTATAACCCGTGTAATTCTCAGACATTCACATGAGATAGCAACTATTATTAATTCTTTCCATAAAAGAGTCGAACAAGAAACATTACTTGACTTGCCCAAGTCATGGAGCCAGTAAAGGCTCTGAATCAGGAACCGCATTCCCAATTCCTAAACCTTAAGGTTGAAGACCCAAAGAAAGTTGCAAAACTAAGAGCCCCAAGCCACACTTGTGTTCCTTTGGTAGTAGGTTACAAGTTACTGCATTTTCAACCCTGTGGTGGGGTTCTACAACCCAGGGAACAAATGGGTATGTCTTGAGGGAATTCAAGTTAAGAAACTGGATTTGAAATTCTCCTTTGTGTGATTTTAGGCAAGTAACTTTATCTCTATGAGCTTCATTTTTTGTCATTCTGTCAAAGTTGTATAATACCACCCAAACGAATTTTTCTGACAATGAAAAGAAATGGATTTCAAAGTGGAGCATATAGTGAATAGGCACTAAAAGCCTATCATACATTCAACTCTCTTCCGTCTGCAATAGCCTATTCACTTCTAAAAGTAGCCACCACCATCACAAAATACCAGTGAAGAGACAAGGTCAGGGTTGGGGAAGAGATACTTCAGAATGGACTTCCTTCACATCTTCTTTGGAAAATTAACATGTCCAGGTGAGAGAATCAACACTTTTTATCTACCTTATTTCAAGAATTAGAATGAGCAGCTAATTATGTCTCCGTTCTAAGGTAAAGAGAATTATGAGATATTACCATTTCTTGTTTTTCTACAAAAACCAGTATTTTGTGTCCTTAAACTGACATAATAATTTCTTTAAAATATCATACTAGATATTAATCCATCTGTAGCTATTTTGCATTCTCAGATCACTGGGAGTATTATTGCTGTCATTCAATTTTTAAGACCTTGAGCTTGCAATTGGGGGATCCCTGGGTGGCGCAGCGGTTTGGCGCCTGCCTTTGGCCCAGGGCGCGATTCTGGAGACCCGGGATCGAATCCCACATCGGTCTCCCGGTGCATGGAGCCTGCTTCTCCCTCTGCTTGTGTCTCTGCCTCTCTCTCCCTCTCTCTCTCTCTCTCTCTCTCTCTCTGTGACTATCATAAATAAATAAAAATTAAAAAAATAAAAAATAAAAAAATAAAACCTTGAGCTTTATGACTCTGCAGATTTTATCAACTTTAAGTGCAGTTTTATTGCATTTTGAAAATAAAATATTTTCCTTAGATGCACAACTCTTATTGTTTTTATTGAACAAATGTTTAAGCTTCTCAAGGACAGAGAGAGTGTCTTGCAATTCTTTCACACCATCTGTAGGTACCCAAGATAGTTTGGAGAACTTAACAAGCAGTTATTGAACACAAAAATACAGACATTCTATAAAGTATTTCATAAGAATCATTCCACTGGTAGGTCATTGTTGAGATTACAGCAACACTTTAATTATAGCATATCTGGGCATTTGGAAAAATCTTATTAGGATCAGTGCATAACACATTCTGAGATAATTAAGAACTCCGAAGCTTTCTGAGATCCCATTTTACATCATTGGATAAGCTAGGCTGCCAATGAATAAGCTAGACGCTTGAGAAAATTTGCAGAACTATTTAAAAATACATGGCTTAAGTCTTTCTTCCTTCTTAGAGTCGGGCATAATCCATCTGATTAAATTATAACCCAACAGAAGTAGTACTTTAGAATCAGTCAATACTTCCTTCTCCCCAACCTGATTTCCAAGGCAGAGGCATAAAAATCCCATCATACTCTATAATTTAGGTATTAATCTTTGACTCATCCTTGACATTCTACTTACACCTACACAAAGTCTTTCAGTCTTACAAAATGCCACCGTTTCAAGGTTTAGCAAATTGAGGCATACAGCTCTTTACCGCTAAAAGAAAAATCTCTCTCCTTGTCCTGACTTCTTGCTCCCTCCCTCTCCCCCAAAACTACTTTAGCACATGAAGAGTTTCTATCCTATCTCTAACTTCAAAAAATTGTTGTATAAGCTCTCTAAATTAATTGAAACTCTTGAAAGTTAAGAGCTTAATAAAAACTCAAAGGTTGGGGTGCCAGGGTGGCTCAGTTGGTTAAGCTTCTACCCTCAGCTCAAGTCATGATCCGAAGGTCAGGACCCCTGCTTATCGGGGAGCCTGTTCCTCCCTCTGTCCCCTCCCCCTCGTGTTCTCTCTCTCACTTGCTCTCTCTCTCAAATAAATAACAACTTAAAAAAAACCTCAAAGGTTTCCTAAAGAATATGCTGTTTTATGTCATCGATGATACCTTCCAGAAATTACCTTCACACCATTCTGTTGCACAGCAACTAAGGCTTCTATTATTAATACATTCCTGGCATTATGCTCTCATTATAAAAAATCCTATTATATTTGATTGAATTTAGATTTCTACTTCCCCTTACGACTTCTTAGCACAGTGATTCTTTTCCCTAGCTATACATTAGAATCACCTGGGGAGCTTTTAAAATACCAATGCCTGGGCCTTACCCCAGAACAAATAAATCAGAATCTCTAGGTGCAAAGTCTGAGCTTGGGCATATTTTTAAAGTTATTACTTTTTTTTCAATGCACAGCCAGGGCTTAAACTACTGTTTTAGCAATTCAGGGGCACTTAAGTTGGGTTTGGCCAGGGCTCACTCGTTATCTTCTAAGCATGACCCATGATCTGCACATTGGCAAGAATCTACTCACCTCTAAGATATGAAGCAGGCATTTAAACTTTACTCTTTAAAAAAAAGATTTATTTATTTATTTTAGAGAATGAGCATGTGTGTGTGTGTGTGGTGGGGGCAGGGAGCAAAGCAACAGGGACAAGCAGACTCCAAGCTGGGCATGGAACCTGAAGTGGGGCTCAATCCCACAACACTGAGATCATGACCTGGTAAAAATCAAGAGTCAGATGCTTAACCAGCTGAGCTACCCAGGGACTCCAGGCATTTAGACTTTAATGTGCGTGGACGTCACCTGTAAATCTAAGCAAAATGCAGGTTCTGATTCAATAGGTCTAGGGTGGGACCTGGGACTCTACACTTCTGATCAGTTGCTCTGGATTTCTACAAATGCTGCTTGCGGGAACACCTTATCTCTTGTAACTGCACTTGTTCACACTGTTTCACATTCCAAATATATTGATTGAGAATTCATTTCCATAGGTGCAACTTCTCCCTTTAGACCCAAATTTCTTTCGAATCAACCAAAGAAATGGCAACGTTAATGGGTAACACTAAATTGTCACCAATGTTGCCTCCTTTGACTCTCTAAAAGGGTTCAGGTTTTGTTTGCTTTATTATTTTGTTTAATAAACATTTTTATTTGTGTAAGCTCAAATAGATTGCTTAGCTGCCCTAGAGAGCAACAGAGTTAAGAGATGTCGATTTAGCAAAGAGTAAAAATAAGTACTCATGTATTAGGATGAACTCAAATGCATAAATGGTGGTTCTTATTAAGTTAGTGTGGTTTCTTGTCTCTATACTTTCATTCCAGTTAGCCCCAGATAAAAGTGTTGTGCTCATCATAAAAGCGACTCAAGATCCTTCCCAAAAAAGGTGAGGCAGTTTCAAGGGTATTCTTATTGTAGCATGCTTTACATAGCTTTTCAGGCATTGCAGTTTGAAGAAAGCCAAATTTCCAAGCTAAATTCTATAAGTGGAAATTGGAGGCTATGGTTAAGTGAACAGAAATAGAATTGACAACCTAAATGCGTCAACATCCATGAAAAGTGACATCAACAGGTTTGGTGTGCTATTGCTTCTTCTTCTTCTTCTTCTTCTTCTTTTTTTTTAAGGTGAGTAGGTGTTTAAAACTTTTAAATGTTTAGAAAGTGTTCTTTTCAGCTTATTTTGCTTTATGTAATTTTTTTAACAAGAAAGGAATTCTTTGCAAGGATTAGAAGATATGTTAGCACCAACAAATGTAAAATCATGTATCTGGCTAAAAACAAGGACATCAAAAAAGACTACAGCCCTATCTCCCAAGACATATAATTTGGGGACTATTATCATAATCCTTAATAATTAGAAGAGACTTCTGCACCTTGGATATGATCATGAGTATCTACAGAACTGCCTGCCATGGAACAATATCGCTACCTGGCTATTCGTGAAACATTTGAGGAGTCTCTTTGCTGACATCCAAAGGGCTACTTAATGACTTTTTAAGAGAATAGAAGAATAGATCAATTTAAAATTTCAAGAACAAAATGTGTGGGAAATATCAGAAAGGGAGACAGAACATAAAGACTTCTAACTCTGGGAAATGAACTAGGGGTGGTGGAGGGGGAGGAGGGGGGGTGGGGGTGAATGGGTGACGGGCACTGAGGGGGGCACTTGATGGGATGAGCACTGGGTGTTATTCTGTATGTTGGTAAATTGAACACCAATTAAAATTAATTTATTAAAAAAAAATAAAATAATAAAATTTCAAGAACAAAAAGATGAAAACATTTCCAGGCAATCTCTTCTATCATTCTGCCTAAGTTTGTTGATGTTGTTACCTTTAAAATGAATTTGTGAGCCCAGAGAAGAATATGTCGGTTGTTCTATCAAAATATTTTACCTCTACTGGTGAAAGGCATTCAGTAAAATTCTTGATGAAGCAAAAACTAATCCCTCCATTCTCTTTATACCCTAATTGCCATGTACATATTTTTATTATAGGTCATTCGTGTTTATTGTATTTTGAATCTATTTACTTCGGTAGACTGAATTCTCTGAATGCAAGGATTTTATTTTTGATCATTTCTGGATTTAGCACATCACCAGTGTCAGGTACTTTTGGAGACTAAAAGTGGTTCAGGACCATCAAGATCATATTGTTTAACCTAATATTGTTCAATATTTGATGAATGAATACACAATCAATTACTTTAGATTAATATTCCATATAGCAGTGCTGAACTTTTCAAAAGGAAAGTCAGCACCTATTCCATGTCTTTCATGTTTTACAATGTTTATGAAATGATAGGAAGTATCAATTAGTCAATTGCTGACTTGATACTATGGAGATTTCCCGGTTATCATGACAAATAATTCAGCCCTAATAGAGAAAAAATAGACCTCTGTGCCTCATTATATTCTGATAAATGAATTAAAGTTTTGTGGATCTTTTGAATAGGAGAATGTTTGTTTCTAGAAACAGTTTTTCATTCAATGTGTGCATGGTTATGTGCTATATATATAGTACGCTCTATATAGATTTGTCTCAACATTTCTTAAGAGCAGACAAAAAACTAAAGTGGAAAAAATTAACCCTGGAAAGTTTAAATGAGCTTTTTGAGGAAGATGCCTCCTCAACTGAAGACAACTTCAGAGAAATTCAAAACAGTCAACAAGCTAAAGGATACCAGAGTGAAAATTAATAAGATAGAGCCATATTTCTCTTAATTTCATTGCCCAAATGATGGTATGAGAAATCCTTTATACCATTTAACAATATATTTCAACAATAGCTCACTCTGTGAAACAACATAACCACATAAACCTTACAAAGGACCATTTTTACTTCTTGATGGATGTTTCTATCTCACTTAAATGACATATTGGCTTTGAAGCCACTCTAATTTTGAAGGTCTAAATAGACCTTCCTCAAGGAAGGTCTATTTTTGAGATATTAGGCCATATATATATATATATATATATATTATATATATATATCCTTCATTTAAAACCAGTTTGCTTCCAATATTAGTATTCAAAATGACTTGCTGCTATGAAAAATATTTAGAGGAAGAATTGCTATTTCTCTAATGTGGAAGTCTCACAATAGGCTGTCCATGTTTAAAAGTAAGAAATATACGGGGTGCCTGGGTGGCTCAGTTGGTTAAGCATCATCTGCCTTCAGCTCAGGTCATGATCCCAGGGTCCTGAGATCAAGTCCTGTACCAGCTCCCTGCTTGGTAGGGAGTTGGCTTCTCCTTCTCCCTCTGCCACTCTCCACTGCTTGTGTGCTGTCTCTCTCTCTCATTCTCTCTCTCTCTCTCTGCTTTCTATCTCTCATATAAATAAATAAAATCTTCTTTAAAAAAAAAGAAAGATACACCATAACCCCTTTCCAAGGAATGAAAACACCATCTCGTGAGTTAAGTGTTTAGAAGTCAGCCTTTCAATCTCCCAGAACATTAACTAAAAAGAATGAGATAGAAAAATGGACACTTGCCAAAAATAAAAAAGAAAAAGAAAAAAAAAGAAAAATGGACACTAAAATCAATTAACTTTTGGAGTGCCTGGGTGGCTCAGTTAGTTAAGCATTGGACTCTTGATTTCACCTCAGGTCATGATCTCAGGGTCTGGGGATCAAGCCTGTGTCAGGCTCAATGCTCAGCAGGGAGTCTGCTTGAGGTTCTTCTCCTCTGCTCCTTCCTCTGCTCCCTCCCTCTCTCTCTCTAAAATAAATAAATCTTTTTTTAAAAAGTTGAAAAACTCAATTAACATTTCTTTCAATTAAAAAATTAACTTTCTTTTTTGCACTATTGGTGAGAATATAAAATGGTACAGCCATTATGGAAACACAGTATGGCAGTTCCTCAGAAAAGTTAAAAATAAAACTTCCATATGACCCAGTAATTCCACTTCTGGGCATAGGCCCTAAAGAGTTTAAAGCAGAGGGGCACCTGGGTGCTTCAGTGGTTGAGCGTTTGCCTTTTGCTCAGGTCATGATCTCAGGTCCTGTGATCGAGTCCCGCATCAGGCTCCCCACAGGGAGCCTGCTTCTCCCTCTGCCTGTGTCTCTGCCTCTCTCATGAATAGATAAATAAAATCCTAAAAACAACAACAACAAAAAACTAATTTAAAGCCAAACTTGAAGACGTATTTGTAAACCTACATTCTTAGCAGCAGTATTCACAATTGCCAGAAGGTAGGAACAACCCATGTAGCCGTTAGTAGATGAACAGATAAACAAAATGTGGCATATCCATAAATGGAATATTATTCAGCCTTAGAAAGGAAGGAAATTCTGACATATGCTATAACATGGATGAACTTGAACACCTTATGCTGAGTGAAATAAGCCAGTCACAAAAACACAAATATGATAGAATTCCACTTATGTAAGATACCTAGAACAGTTTAATTCATCCAGACAGAAAGCAGAAGGGAGGTTGCCAGAGGCCAAGGAGAGTGAGGAATGGGGAGTTAGTGTTTGGTGGGTACAGGGCTTCAGTTCTGCAAAATAAAAAGACATCGATGGGCACCCCGGGTGGCTCAGCAGTTTAGAGCCGCCTTCGGCCCAGGGCGTAATCCTGGAGACCTGGGATTGAGTCCCACATCAGGCTTCCTGCGTGGAGCCTGCTTCTCCCTCTGCCTATGTCTCTGCCTCTCTCTCTGTGTCTCTCATGAATTAAAAAAAAAAAAAAGAAAAGAAAAGACATCGATGGTGGTGATGGTCTCACAACAATATGAGTGTACTTCACACCACTGAACTCTATGCTTTAAAATGGTAAGATGGTAAATTTTATATTATGCATACTGTATAAAAATTTAAAAAAAATCTAATTAAAAAATCATCATCTGTTGTCTTGGTCAGAATAGACACCCACAGACACAGGTGGGTAGGACAATGAATATCCTGAATCGGCACAATAGTCATGATATTGGGAGTGGCACCCAAACACCTGTGCTATTGCTTGGGTTCTGTGACTTACCAGCTTTGACAAGTCAATTCAGTTCTTGAGTTTTGTGCTGACCTCTTCTGAAAAATGAAGTCATAATCCCACTTCTGATTTCCATGTGATGTTGTCATAAGAGTTAAATGAGGATTTTTAAACTGAAAAAATCCAGGTCCCAGGTTGGAAGGAGGGTAGGGTCCAACAAAGGGCTTTTATGCCAGGAGACTCTGTTAATAAGCAGACGGGTTCAGGGTAGACAATCTGAAGAAGGCCTAGTGGACACTCCTTCCCCCTCTTAGCTGAATGGCCATATGGAGAAGTCCACCTTAAACCTAACCTTAGTTTCACCACTTAAGAACCTATTTCTCGTGTAACCACAGACAGGTTACATTATCTCTTCACACTTTGGTTTTTTCATCTGTTAAATGAGAATAACAATCAATAATTACCTTGGGGTTGAGGGATGCCTGCATGGCTCAGTGGTTGAGCGTCTGCCTTCAGCTCAGGTTCTGATCCCGGGATCCAGGATCGAGTCCCACATCAGGCTCCTTCCTTGTGGGGAGCCTGCTTCTCCCTCTGTCTCTGCCTCTCTCTCTCTCTCACTCTCTCTGTGTCTCTCATGAATAAACAAATAAAATCTTTAAAAATTTTTAATTAAAAAATAATAATTATCTTGCGGTTGAGACAAAGATAGATTACAGTGCTTAAAGCAGTTTACCTGGCTGCCAACAAATTTATCAATAGAACATCACGTCTGTATGTAACTTATGGCATTGGTTCTCAAGTTTTAACGTGCATATGAATTTCTTGAAAAACTTGTTAACATGCAGATTCTGAAACAGTAGGTCTAGGGTGGGGCTCAAGATTCTACAGTTCCCAAGTGCCAAGGTAATGCTGATGCTGTCCACCCATGGACACATTTTGAGCAGCAAGATTCTATACCATGGGTCTCACAGGGTGATTCACTTTTAAATATTCTGGTCTCACTTTAAAAAAAGAAATAAGAGAAAGTTTAATCAGGGGTGCTTGGGTGGTTCAGTCAGTTAAGCATCTTCAATTCATGATTCTAGGGTCTTGGGATCAAGCCCACATCAGGCTCCCTGCTTGGTGGGGAGTCTGCCTCTTGCTTTCCCTCTGCCTGCTGCTCTCCCTGCTTGTGTTCCCTTCCTCTCTCCATAAAATACATAAATAAATAAAAATCTTTTTTTAAAGATTTTTATTTATCTATTAATGAGAGACACAGAAAGAGAGAGAGAGAGAGAGGCAGAGACACAGGCAGAGGGAGAAGCAGGCTCTATGCAGGGAGACGTGGGACTCGACCCAGGATCTCCAGGATCAGGCCTTGTGCTGAAGGCGGTGGTAAACCACTGAGCCACCCGGGCTGCCCAAATCTTTTTTTTTTTTTTTTTAAAGAAAGTTTAATCAGGTCTCAGTTTCACTGACTTCAGTCCTGAAAATTCTACATTTTTGAGCAATAAGTTACTTTAGACCTACAGACTCAATCATTTAAAATCTCCATATTTTATGAGAGGGAAAGAAAAGCCCAGAGCTGATGAATATTGTGCCTATCATCACAGAGCAATAGATTAGGATCAATATCTGAGTTTCTCAGCTCCGAGTCCTTACACTTTCCAGGAATACAGTGATTGAAGACAGAGTCTTAACCCAACACCCCCACAGACATATATACTAACTGAGGAAGTTTTGGAGGACAGAGGGACACTTGTTAGCCTTTACAGAGAAGCCAAGGAGTATCATGCTTCATTCTGCTCCAAAATGTTCTTCTGACTCTTCCCAAAGGAACAGAAATGAATGACTAATCCACATTTTGTCAATATCTTCAAACCTAAGCAAGTTTAATGCAAAACATCCCAGGCCATTTCCACCTTGAAAATGATTTTTCCGTGGAAATTTAAAAACCACTCATCCAAGATTCAGGCTTTGTTTGGCCTTTGGATCTTTGAATCTCAGGCTTCAGGGTCCTACTCTTTAAAACAGAACCACTGGGGTCCTCCCTGAAGAACAGACAGTAATGGTGACAGCCAACACCTAGGGCCTATGAGACAGTCGACTCAGAGGGGGACTTTCTCCACACCCATGACTAACCACTCCTGAGCTTCCTGAGAATGTGTTATAAATGTTCCCAGAGCTGTGCTGCAGCCCAGTGGGTGCTTTCTTGGCTCTGTCTCACCACATATGTTATCTTCATGGTAGCTGCTCCCAAAAAGGGTTGTAACTCAAGGGAATCTCTTCACAGATTCATGTCTGGCTTTAAAACAAGGAGCTCTCAAACCTGTCAAATCAGGAAAGCAGACGGTATCTCTATTTTGGGGTACATTTTCCCTCTGGGTGTGTAAAGGTTTCCTTCAGGAGGACTCTTCCCTTTTACATTCATAGGTTTGAGAATTGCATGTTGGAAACCAACTCTGTGTCTGGAAAAGATCCTTTTTCAAGGTGTACCATTCAGTGAAGTTCAGGTTGAATCTATAGGGAGGGGATAGCAGCGGGTGGGGGTACACCATGCACAGCTTAATGTACACAGCATGCAGCATTAGTTGAATACTTCTGTTGGTTGCCATAGGAATGAGAAGACTTTTGATTTTAAATCATAGTTCCTCTGGAGCTATGTTAAAAATGTGACTGTGGATTCTTGCTGTTTACAGCTACGAGTTTTTTAAAACAGGATTCTAAAAAAAAAAAAAAAAAAATGCAGCCCAAATGTTTACCCTGTCAAAGGAGGTTACACTAACCTGAAAAAAATGTCACTCCCAAGGCCCTACCCACTAAAGAACATGGACTTCTTCCAACTACCCTGGGCATCACAACTTCCAAGCTAGTGAAAAACAATGTGGTCCTGTTATCTTTCTTCCAGAGGGATTTGTGAAATACACAAAAACTGGTGGTAACTCCCCCAAGGCAGTTGTTGTTACATTGTAGGGTAGGCTGGGGAGGGGTCAAGGGGAATATTTTTAAAAATAAGGAATTGGTCTAAAACCAATAACTCTTGAGATCATTTTTTAAAAAAGATTTATTTATCTATTTATCTATTTATTTAGTTAATTATTTTTTTGAAAGAGAGAGAGAGAGCACAAGGGGAGACAAGGGGGAGGGGCAAAGGGAGATGCAGAAGCAGGTTACCTGCTGAGCAGGGAGCCCAACTTGGGGCTCAGTTCCAAGACCCTGAGATCTTGACCTGAGCCAAAGGCAGATGCTTATCTGACTAAGCCACCCAGGGGCCCCTGAAATCACTTCCTAAAATTGTTTGGTAAAACAATTTTAGCGGCACCCTCTCTGTTTTTGTTTCCTCTATTAATTGGCCCCCTAATCATTTTTATCACTAATTCAAGGTTCTGATATGGATTACCAGTCTGTAATTTTAGGGTTAAATGCTGCACCAAGTTTGATTAGTGCCTACTCCCCCCTTCTCCCACCACCAGCTAGATGCTGCATTTTTCATTTAATTTGAAAAGCTATGGAGAAAAGTTGAGCATCTTATGTAAAGCTTCCCAACTGGCATACCAAGTTGTTGCCCCCCAAACCCTGGATGACTGAGCCCCTAAAGCTGACTGCCCCTCAACACATCTACTCATTTATAAATATCATTTTTCAATGTATGCCTTAATATGAAAAAAGTTGGGAGAATCTAAGTTTGGTGAACTTGTACTCTCCTTGAGAAACAAATTTGTCTGGTTTATTAATGTATTCCCAACAACTCATCCATTGCTTGGCACATAGTGAATGATAAACAATTATCTACCAGTTAAATAATTATGAATAAATGAATAGTGACTGAACATTTAGACCAGACAACATGTCTGGACTTACCCCTGGAAAAATATAAACTTCTGTTGTTGAACCATTTATTACCCAATGGATGCAGGGCCTACTCTGCTCCAAGCATCAATATATATTATGTCGTTTAATTTGGCTGAGGAAAGAGATAAGTTTATGAAAAAGAGTGGCCAAAATTCTGCTATAGTTTGTAACTCCCTGTTGCAGGAAAAGGAAAGCAGAGTGGTAGAGAGAAAAACAGCTGCCCTTTTGGTGAGGATATGTTGGCAGGGGTTCTTGATGCTTCCCTCCTTTGCATGGCACACCAGAAAAAGAACACATATGGAGAGCTCGTGGAGTCCACGAGCATTCTGTGGGGAAAGATAATTATAATAACTAACACTCTGGGGCACTTACTATGGGCCAGGTACCATTCTAGATGCATCTAGATGTATTATTTCAACTAATACATGAGATAGATGTCTTTGGGGTCCATAAGATGGGATATATTATTCTCGCAAATCCTTACATTTGTTAGCTGTTGAAAAAATATTTTCAAGTAATTCCTAACCTAAATGCTTCCTGTGTGTCAGGTTCTGTGTTGTCTACATAGGTCATCTCATTTGATCTTTATTTTTATTTTTGTTCTACAGAGATGGAAGATGAGGTGTACAGAGGTGAGCTTGCTCAGCTAAGAAGCAGCAAAACCTGGATGCCCAAGCCAATATTTTTAAGTACTTTACTACGTTGTCTCCTGAATGATTGCAAAACATTTCTTTGGTGTTTATTTTATAGCAATGAGTATTCGAGGCTAAATATGAACAAAAAATCTCCAGGTACTAATTAATAATGCTTGTGACAAACTAAAACTCAGTAAGTACCAATACGGTTCTCTTTATTTCAGAAGCAAGCCCCCACCTACCATCACTCCCCTTTATAAGCATCATGGGAAAGGTGGTTCTTCTGTCATCTTCAACACACTAGGAGCAAGGAATACTGATTTGGAAACCTGATACCTGTGGCATGATGCTCCTCAGTGCCTTCAGGTGATAGATCCCAAAGACATTTATCTCTGAAATCAAACCAGGAACTGTGTCATGAATAATAATAATAATAATAATAATATTTGTTATGCAAATACCCTTGCACAAATGCACAAGTAAAACATTTAGTATTAATATTTAAGCACATAGACCTTGTTGTAGAATGTGTCAGTATATTAAAAACCTAAAAAGAAAGAAATAAAAATAAAAACCTAAAAAGGATGAAATAGTTATCAAAGTTCCTTTGATTTATACAGTTTTGTTGTTGTTTTTTTTTTTTTAACCTTGGCATTTGGGAAGAAAAAAAAGGAGTTCAAGGTTATCACTGTGTCTCTATTCACTTTTATCATTTTCTCCTATATCTTTATATCTCTGTCTACCTCAGTCTTTTTCTAATCTGAACTTGTCTATCTATCGATCTATCTATCCAATCTACTGGTAATCCTCAGTTTACATAGTAATATGGGATTGTAAAAATGACCTTGAAATGACCTAAAAATGACTTATACTGTTTTGATGCAATTCAAACTTACTCCCTGTGGGCTCTCACTGCTATATTCAATCTTATTTTCCTAATATGCTTTGAAAGTTCAGGAGCCACATCTCTGTAGAGTCTATGACTCATGCCCTCAGAGATCACTATTCCTTCTTTATACAATACAACTTGGGATATTTTCAGGCTACTTATCCCGATTTTTAGGAGGACTAGGAAAATGCAACTGAACTTGTGATTAGTTTTTGCCCCTCCAGGAGAGTTGAAAACAAATTACACATTCTCTCTACACATAAAGAATTGAAGGCAATATAATTTTCTTACCAAAAGAAATGAAGTTAAATATCATTATAATACATCCTCAAATTCATGTTTAGAAAAGCTACTACTGTCAATTCATTTCTTCATAAGTAACTGGCCACTTTCACACCGTCATAGTTAGGGATTTGAGAGTTATAATAGTAGAGAGTTACTTGAGGATTCCTCCATTCCCTACTCATCATTTCTTCATTTCCCTATTTCTAGATGAATTAGATAAACACTAAGAGAGAAATATAATTTATGAGTATTCTTTCTGCCAAGCAAAGAAATTTCTGGATTATAAGAAAGATCAACTTACTAGAATCCAGTTGTTAAAAAAGTACAATGCCTTTTTCAACCCTTGTTCTTTACTCTGTGAACCAGCCCTTTTACAAATATTAAAAGAGGGGAAAGAATATTTTCAGAAGTGGGCAGCAAGTGGAGCTAAAGGCTTCATTCTCCTTGGCCTTGGCTTCTGCCATATTGGCCAGTGCCACCTCTCATCTAATATGGCTTTCTCCAATGCGTCCAGAACGTGTCCAGCTGTGTGATTTTATTTTGAAGAATTTTTCTGCTAACTGAGAATAAGCCAAGGGGGAAAAATTTTGACATGATGTTCTTGAATAGGATTTAGAAGTCTGTCTACGGTCCTTTGGGGGCAGTGTCAGTCCCTGGTCCAAATTATGATGTTTTAATGCCCATCTCTGCCAGCTGAAGGTAGGCTTACCTCATTTTATTGCACTTCATAGATACTGTATTTTTTTTTTTTTTTACAAATAGGTTTCTGGCAACCTACATTGAGCAGGTGTATTGACTCCATTTTTCTAAAAGAATTTTTTCACTCACTTCATGTCTCTGGGTTACATTTTGGTAATTCTCACAGTATTTTAAACTTGATGAGGATGAGGATGAGGATGATGATGATGTTTGTCATGGTGATTGGTGATCAGTGATCTTTGATGCTGCTATTGTAATTGTTATGGGACATCACAAACCGCACTGGTATAAGACCACGAGTCAAATCAATAAATGTGTGTATTCTGATTGTTCCACCAACTGGCTATTCCTTCATCTCCCTCCCTCTCCTCAGGCCTTCCTATTCCCTGAGATACAACAATATTGAAACAAGGCCATTTAATAATTTTACAATGGTCTCTAAGTGTCCAAGTGAAAGAGAGTCACACATCTCTTGCTTTAAATCAAAGGCTAGGGCAGCCCCAGTGGCACAGTGGTTTAGCACTGCCTGCGGCCTGGGGTGTGATCCTGGAGGCCCGGGATCGAGTCCCACATCGGGCATGGAGTCTGCCTGTGTCTCTGCCTCTCTCTCTCTCTCTCTCAATAAACAAGTAAATAAATTTAAAAAATAAAATTAAAAAAATAAATCAAAGGCTAGAAAAGGTTACACTTAGTGAGGAAGGTATGTCAAAAGCCAGGATAGGCTGAAAGCTATGCCGCTTGCACCAAGAAGTTAGCCAAGTTGTGAATGCAAAGAGAAAAGTTATTGAAGGAAATTAAAAGGCTACCTCAAGGAGCACCTGGATGGCTTGGTCAGTTTAGCACCGAGTTGGTCTCAGCTCAAGTCTCGATCTCAGGGTCATGGATTCAGGCCTTGCACTGGGCTCCACATTGGGCTCCGTATTGGGCACACTGGGTGTGGAGCCTGCTTTAAAAAAAAAAAAGTGCTACTCCAGTGAACACATGAGTGATAAGAAAGTAAAACAGGCTTGTTGCTGACATGGAGAAAATTCTAGTGGTCTGGCTAGAAGATCAAACCATCTACAATACTTCCTTAAGCCAAAGCCTAAGCCAGAGCAAGGCACTAACTCTCTTCAGTTCTATTAAGGCTGAGAGAGATGAGGAAGCTGTAGAAAAAAAAAAAGTTGGAACTAGAAGGAATTGGTTCATAAGGTTTAAGAAAAGAAACCATTTTCATAACAGAAAAATGTCAAGTGAAGCAGCAAGTGCTGATGTAGAAGCTGGAGCAAGTTATCCAGAAGATCTAGCTAAGATAGTTAATGAAGATGGCTGCACGAAACACCCGATTTTCAATGCAGGCAAACAGCCTTCTATTAGAGGGAGATGCCAGCTAGGACCTTCATAGCTCAAGAGGAGAAGTCAATGCCCGCCTTCAAAGCTTCAAAGGACAGGCTGACTATCTTGTTAGGGGCTGATGCAACTGGTGACTTTAAGCTGAAGCCAATGCTCATTTGCCATAAAAAAACTCCTAGGGCCCATAAGAATGATGCTGAATCGACTCCTTCTGTGCTTTATAAGTGGAACAACAAAGCCTGGATGACAGCACATCTGTTTACAACGTTGTTGACTGAAAATTTTAAGCTCACTGCTGAGACCTACTGCTCAGGAAAAAAAAGATTCTTTTTAAAATATGACTGCTCATTGACAATGCATCTGGTCATCCAAGAGCTCTGATGGAGATGTACAGCAAGAGTAATGTTTTCACACCTGCTAACACAACATCATTCTACAGCACATGGATCAAGGAATCATTTCAACTCTCAAGTCTTATTATTTAAAAAATACACTTTGTAAGGCTCTAACTGCCATAGATAGTGAGTCCTCTGATGGATCTGGGAAAAGCCAAATGAAAACCTTCCAAAAGGATATCTGGGTGACTCAGTCAGTTAAGCATTTGACTTCAGCTCAGGTCACGATCTCAGGGTCCTGGGATCGAGCCCTGCATTGGGCTCCCTGCTTTGCAAGGAGTCTGCTTCTCTTTCTTCCTCTGCCCCTCCCCACCCCACTGATTCTTTCTCTCTCAAATAAATAAAATATTAAAAGAAAAGAAAAGAAAAGAAAAGAAAAGAAAAGAAAAGAAAAGAAAAGAAAAGAAAAGAAAACCTTCTGGAAAGCATTCACCCTTCTAGATGCCATTAAGGACATTTGTGATTCATGGGAAGAGGTCAAAATATTAAGATGAACAGGAATATGGAAGAAGTTGATCCCCACCCTCATGGATGACCTTGAAGGGTGCAAGATGTCAGTGGAGAAGTCACTGCAGATGTGATGGAACCAGCAAGAGAACTAGAGGCTGAGGGTGGGACTGAATTGCTGCCATCTCATAATAAAGCATGAACAGAAGAGGAGATGCTTCTTATAGGTGAGCAAAGAAATTATTTTCTTGAGTTAGAATTTATTCTTGGTCACAATGCTGTGAAGACTGTTGAAATGATAAAGGATTTAGAATATTACATAAACTTAGTTGATCAAGCAGCAACAGGGCTTGAGAGGATTGACTCCAATTCTGAGAGAAGTTCTACTGTGAGTAAAATGCTTATCAAACAGCATCACAAGCTACAGAGAAATGACTCATGCCAGGAAGAATCAATCAATGTGGCAAACTTCATTTTTGTTTTATTTTAAGAACTTGCCACAGCCACCCCACCTTCAGCAACCATCACCCTGACCCATCAGCAGCCATCAATATGGAAGCAAGACCTTCTATTGGCAAAAAAGTTGCAATTCTCTGAAAGCTCAGATGTTAGTTAGCATTGTTTAGCATTGAAGTATCTTTAAATTAAGATATGTACATTTTTTAGACATAATGCTATTATACACCTAATTCACTATTGTATAGTGTAAACAGCTTTTGTATTCACTGGCAAACCAAAAAATTCACTTGACCTGCTTTATTGCGATACTTCATTGCAGTGATCTGGAATGGAACTTGTGATATCTCCAAGGTATGTCTGTATCTGGCACCTTATATATAAGTGAGGCTCAAAACATGACTACATGCTTACATGGGATAAAATTAGGTTCCTCCTCCATGTGAGACTTTGTTTTTCCCAGTCTACCTTCCAACCCTCGCAGCCTTCTTTAGCTCTCCAACGATCATGAAAAATCTTTTCACAAGAAAAGTCTGGAAATTCATTTACTTTAAATTAAAAGTAACTGATGATGGCTTAAAGTGTTTCTCTCCCAGGGAGAGTTCAATGGGAATAAAACCTCATATAAAATATTTGCAGTCTCCTACCATTTGATGACAATCTTCAGCAAGCAGGGAAGGAGAAACTTCTTTTGAGGAATGGGTTGAGAGAGAAGAGAGTGACTTGCCAAGCAGAGAGAAACCATTGCTATTGCGACATATTCTGAGGTCAACTGTTTGCAAAAATAAATGAATATATTGTTTTCTTTACTTGTTTAGCAAAATAGCAGTTAATCAAAGATCTTAAACCTAGGGACCCCACCAAGGAATCCAAAATGCTCCCACATTCTAAGAGAGCTTCTAACATTTTAAAATTAAAGTTAGTTGAGTTTGTTGGGAAAAGAGAAACTTCCCCAATATTTCATGCAGGAAGAAGGCTGAACTTCATATAGTTCCACACAAATATAAAACATTGTCTGCTGGAGAGTTCTGGAATCCAGTAAAGCAATTAAACAAGTAAAATTAATTATAAAATTGTCAATAACACAAAACTCTTCATCTCTTAGTAAACAATAAACCCAAACTGACTCTGATGGAAGTTAGCACAATGATACAAAAAGAACAAAAAAGCCAGTTGTCTACATAAAAATCATGTGACCTTCTTTCCCAAAATGTCTGGGTCTTGTGGATCCAATAGAATGAATAAGTATACCCCCAAAATAAATTAATACAAACTGGTATCTTTCCTGGTCTCTAGATTCCATCTTCTAATATACCTCCATTTTGAATTAATCAAATACTTTTCCCTTCCTATACAGAGCATTCATACACATATGCTCTTGTCATGAAACTGAATAGAAAGTACACACATCTCTGCCGTGTCATGCATTTGTAATAATCCTGGATTATTTCTTTCAATCTTACATTTCCAAACTTCCATGTTATAATGCCATTGATGTAAAAGATATAACTCTACTTTGGCCTCTTTTAAAATAGTTTTTTATTTCTTACTCATTAAGATATGTTAACACTGAGTTAACTTTTAGAGCTGATGTTTTGAAGATGATTTGGGCTGAATTGTTCAGTGCTACATAAGTGTTATTCAGAATACTTGCCCTAACCTTGCCTCCTTCTGTGTCTGGTTCTGTTATACTTCAGAACAATAAGCCATTATAAATGTTGCTTTTGAGTGGATTAAAGTTATGAAGCAGAGCTGAGCTGATCAGATCGTGACAATAGCTCTCGAACATTATAATGCTTCTCACCTTTAAAAATAATTCCTCACCCAGTTATCCCTATATGTAATCTATATCTATGCTCCCAGAAAGTAAAGGCATTTTTTGAAAATCTATTTCAGAAGCTGATCTTATTATGTTAAAAAAAAAAAACAGTGGTTAATTATTTAGTAAAATGAAGTCCCCGTTTTGCAAGTGAATAATCATTCCCCTCCCAAATGTATTTCTTTCTCTATGGTGAAATCTTCCTCTCTGTGTTTTCTTAAATCATGGCCCTTTCTTATTACATGTAGATTTTGTAAGACACTTCGAATTTACCTTTCTTGGTCAACTGTTCAGAAATGACGGACTTCCAAACCCATCCCCTAACCTCTGGGAATCAACTCCATTTTTCAGATTTCCAATTTAGCATCTCTGTCTTCAATAACACATTCGTCTGTGCTCACCTCAATGTTCGGTGTTTGTCAGCACCAGTTAGGTTGTGCAGTCTCTCTCCCTGTCTCTCTCTCTCTCTCTTTTTTTCTCTCACCTATGAGTCATTACAATTTCAGTAGATTCACAATAGAGAGTTCAGAACCTGTCGCCCACACCTCACTGTAAGCTAAAGAAACCAGAAGACAGCTTTCTCCTCTTGTAAATGTCAAGTGTTCAGCATGTCTCCATTGGAGGCTGAATAGAAATGTAACCTTAGAAAAAGTAAGTCCTTGGGCCTGAGCACAGCTTTGAGTATTCCGCTCTAAAGTGGACTTCCCTACAAGACCATATGCTTGGTAGTTTTAGCTTCTTGTTTCATCAGGCTCAACTCAGCAGCATCAGCTTAGTATCTGATTTGTTCTGATTGGGTGGGAGAGCCCACAAGACCAACAGTAGGAGATTTTCAGGTTTGTCTCAAAAGCAGCCAGAACTGTATCTCTGGGAGAGGGGAGTGTGGTGGTCTTCCATCTAAGACTTCTCAAATGTAGCTCCTTTTTTCTTAACAATCCAACACACCACACACCATGCCATACTCATTACTAATTTTTCTTGGTCAACCAAGGGTTGAAAACCCACTCTAGCACTCGAATTTGACTATGATTATGCCTTTCATGAGCACATCTTCGGGTATTGTGTCTAAAAGTCTTTCCTGAGTCTTGATAGGGAGGATATCCAACCAAAGTCCTTTTTTGCTCTTGGGCTTATTTTGTTACATTCAGACAGAAAAGAACGCATTTAGACATATTGGCGTGATTTAGGCTAGAGCTTTGACCAAGCAATCAGAGGCAGGAAGAGGAAGAAAGGCCAGGGAAAAGAGGGAGGGGGTGAAATCAGATGTTCACTTTATATTTCACTCCAGAAAACAGCTCACAATTATAATTACCCACCTTGTTTTGCAGCTCAGAATAAAAGTGGCGTTGCACCAACCCCTACCCAAACAGCCATCGTGATTAGAAAGTACTCCACACCTTGGAGAACTGAGGAGACATGAGCATAATTTTAAATGCAAATTAAATTGAGGGGGTAGCAGAGAGAACACATAAAAGACAGTAAAACAAAACCTTTCAATTTTCTTAAATTAGCAGTCTAATGTGTTCTAAAGAGCAGCTCCACTCACATCTCTTCTTAGGGGTTGCATTTCATCACAATATAAAATGGGCAAATCCATCACTTTCCTCTGCTCAGTGCTCTTGAATTGAGATTGAAGGGAAAATTAGAAGCTGTTCATTTGGGCTCGCGTGCTCAGCAGCACTGCACAGCTTCATTTTATGCTCTGCGGTGTCCTGCTGCAAGAGGTCAACAAGTGCTGGTGAGTATCTGCTAACTTCAAGACTCTTCCTTTCCCGTATCTTTTTTAGCTACCTTTCTTTTTTTTTGGGGGGGGGGGTCTCCTAAAAGATCCTTGTTATAATGCATTTTTTTTTAAGGCTGGGAAATTTCAGGCAGCTTTTTAAGCTTCTTCCAGTGACTGATTCGCAGAAGGAAAGAGTTATTTTCAGCCTAGATGCTGGTGACTGATCTATGTATGTATTAATTATAACAGGGGAACGTTTAACATATGCTAGCTAGAACGGCCTTTCTCTACAACCCGTGGCCAGCATTAGGGTAAGAACTGGGTGCCCCCAACAATTTTGAGACAACTTTTCTATCCTATTAACTATTTAATCATGTAATTCTGTTGTAATTGCAAATCAAACTGTGATGTGGGGTTATAAACATAAATTATTGAAGCCCAAATCCATTTTTAAACAATTATGGCACTTCTGTGCGTAAGAGATGGAAGGGGTGAGGGCAACTGGACAACATGATGGTTACATGTCAATTTTGAAGGTGATGATTTTGTGCCCAAGTTTTATATGGGAAACTGGTCATTTTCTTCCCTCACAGTGGAGGATACAAAGAGGCTGAGGCTGGCGTCACCTTCTGTTGCTAAGGTAACATGCTCTGGCCATTTTATGTGATAAAGGAGGTCCAGTGGACTGTATACATTATTCATCGCTGTTCTAATCAAACAATCAAAATTGTTTACTTTCATCGGGAATTTAGTGAGATCAAAGACGCTCTGGCTGAAATTGTTCTTGCTTTGACTGTCGGCAGTTAGTCCTTGATTCTTTTTTTTTTTTTCTTTTACAGTAAGTATGATTTGCTGTTGGGGTACCTTTGGGTATTTTTTAAAGTTTTCTCTGATCAGATTTGGCTTCTTAAATTAAAATATGCACTGTTAGAAAGAGAAACGAATTGGATTAGCCTTCTGAGCTTGATTTTAATGACTTTGTCTTATAAATTCTTTCCAAAAACATCCTGCAGAAATAGAGTATTTCTGCAAGTATCGGAGAAAGGCTACATATGCTAAAAAGAACCCAACAGGCTGAACGCTTTTTAATGAAGTGCATCAGCTTCCTGACAGGCTAGTGCATGATAATATTATGATCATTGCTCTACAGAGCAGAATTCTTTCTCAAAAGCAGCCTGGGTCAGGGGCAAGCAGGTGATGATCCTGTAGCACTTTATAAAATGTGCTGGAGGGAATCACCAAAAAGGAAGGGATCCAAGGCATTTTTACAACAAACATGTCAGCATGTGTCATAAACACAAGGCACCTATAAGTGGAGGCTCAGATTCCCAGGCGGTTCTCACTGTTCTAGGGGAATCAGAACTCCCGGGACCAACTGAGGATCAGTGCAGAACCGCTGACACTTAACGATGCCATTCATCAGACAGACCTTTTGAAAACGGATAGCATATGAATTTAACAGCCTAATTTCCGGTTAATATACAACAAGGAAAGACTGGTATGTTATTTCTCTTTAGCTTAAATCCTCTGAGTAGAATATATTTCTTTGAATGATGTTGAATAAATGTTGCATTTTCTCATACAGCAGGAAAGCGATGTTGAGGGTGGCTTTAGCATTGGAAATGTCAAATGAGGGAGTATTCTCATGAGATATTTCTTATTCCAAAATTTTAAATTCATATATGTGTATATATGTGTGTGTCCTTATAATATATAACAAATATAATACACTGTATATACACGTTTATATATAAATGGTTTTAAACATCTATTTGACAGTCTAACATATTGTGGAATTTTTTCCTTTTTCATAGGCATACAAGTAACTATTTTGTCTTGAAACTCTGCTTTTGGGACAATAAGGATGGATTATCCCAAAATGGATTATTTTCTGGATGTCGAGTCTGCCCATAGACTCTTGGATGTTGAGTCAGCTCAGAGATTCTTCTACAGTCAAGGAGCTCAAGGTAATAAAATGGGAGCAGGAGAGAAAACTCCTCTCTTTTGCATGTTGGTTTTATATTGACAGTGCAGTGTTTACTGCAGTAGCTTCAGCTCCACTGCAGATCAGTAATTGGGATTATTAAATCAATAACAAATCTCTACCAAACTGTTGCTGAAATTGCGGCAGACGTGTAATAGAATGGATCAATGCAAACTTCTTGGATGTGATTTAAAAAAAAAAAAAGAGCATTCTACTCAACTTTTGGCTCAAATGCCCCCTTTGAACAGCTATGTTAGAAAATAATTTCCACCTCCTTGCACCCAATACATAGGTATCTGGGAAGGTATCCAGAATGCTCCTAACCCTTCCCCCTGAAAAGGTTAAGTTTGCAGCCACTACACTTGAGATCTAGGGCACTCTGACCTATCTGATTGAAATCCAGCTGGATTAGGGGCTCCTGAGATCAGCTGTGTGCTTCTAGAGCTGCCGTATCTGTTTTAGATCAATTCAGTTACTGCTCAAGGAATTGACAGTGCACTCGGGGAAAAGGAAGGAGCATGGCTGTTGTGAAGTGTGGCTGCTACGTGCATTTTTATTACATTTTTCAAGATGGTCAGTCAGGCTCCAGACTGCTTGCTCTTCTTGTTCTATGGTGCCTTGGGAATGTTTTGTCAGAGCATTAGAAAGAAGCCGGAGTGTTTCATGGGATCTCCTGACAGGCAGGAGATTTTTTTAAAAAGTGGATTTTCTCTTTTCCATGGAATATTTAGAGTATTCGGTCAAGGCACCCTGATGATAGGCCAGTGATGCTCTGAGGAGAAAGGCAATGTCTGTGATCTTAAAGAGCAAAGTCATCAAATTCTTGGGAGTCAGAAGCCAGAACTGAGAAGGGGTGCTGTTTGGGGGATGCTGGTATCTTTGTTAGGTGGTGACAGGTACTTTACACAGGGCCCTGATGAGATCTCCCTTGGCTTTCCCAGAGGGAAAGATGAGATCTGCACTGGCTTTCCCTCCCTAGCAAGCCAATTTCCCATGGCAACCTCGAGGGCTTGCAAGCCTCCTTCTCCTCTGCTTCCATTTTTCTGGGTATGATCCAGGCTTCTTCTTAAAGTCAGGAGGGTCTGGGAAAATATCTGGTTGATGTGCTTGGGTCAGTGCGCTCATCAGCAGAGCTCAAATTAGCAAACGTGATACAACAGCTAATTTTCCTCGGGCCTCTGGTTGTGTGCAGTCAGCAAATGCTCCTCTCAGCCACCTCAAGAGACATGAATACCTTACTGATGTGAAAGAGTGAGAGGCTGGCCCGCAACCTCCAGCCCCTTCTAGATCTGCAATACGAAGATGCTAGAAGTAGATGGAGGAAAGGAGGGGCTGAGGCTCAGTCCGGGCTCCAGTCCCATGTTTAAATGTTACTGCATCTGATTCATTCGATCTGGGCGCGACAGTAATGTTCAGTGGTGGGGTCATCTCTCTGAGCTGTGTAATCATTGGCACAGAGGAGAAGGGGAGTCGAGTTCGTTAACTTTGCCTTGCAGGAGAGACCATTTAAGGCTTTAAGAAGCCTGTGGGCTCCGGGCTTCCACGGAAGGAAAGCAGGCAGGGTGTGGGAGGCTCAGAGGACTCAAAGCAGCCTGGTGGTTGTCAGCAGATGGAGTTTGGGGGTGGAGTGGTCAGAATCATCACCATCCGTGACTGCGGTGTAGACAGCAGAACTGGAATGACTCGAAAATGCAGGGGAGGTGGTAGCGTAAGCCACCAGTGCTCCTGGGAACACGTTCATTTTAAGGTAATCGGACTGACATTCCAATCCAAGAATCTGGGACTCATTGTAAGGTTGAGGGGTCCCTAAACATCAACTAGGTCGATTTTTTTTTTTTTGAAAACCCCAGCCTTCCTGAGTCAGACATCCGGGTGTACAGCCTAGGAGTTTGCATTTTAAGCAAGAACTCCAATGATGATAACCTAGCAGCACATCAGTCTAGGAGCTCACATTTAAGGACCAGTCAACCCAACCCCATTTCATTCCTTCCTCCCCAGATCAGGAACATTTTCCTTCACATAAGAGGCAGGATGACACAGGAGTTGCAGACCCAGGCCCCTGACCACGAAGGTTCAAATCGCGGGTCTGCCACAGTGAACCTAGGCAAGCTCACCTCTCCCATCAAAAGAAGTCATCATAGTGGCCAGTTCCTAAGTGAATAAGGGCCTTCAGGAAGTAAGATTTTAAGGTGCTGAAAACTGTCCGCCCCCTAAGAAATGCTACACATCAGCAAATCAGTAAAACAAACATCGCTGGCAAAAGGCCATCCCCTCCTCTGTTTGAAATTTCATAAGGAAGCCATTGCCAAACAAGAAGGTAGCTTGATAGGAGTTTAACCTCCTATTTTTTAGAGAAAAAAAAAAGAAAGAAAATTTAATTTGACATGAATTGTGAAACAGTGATTATTTTCTGGTCACGTCAAAACCCAGGTCAAAATTGAAAAATAGTGAAAGTTTATCTTGGTACTCCCTCCCCACATAGTCCTCCTTTTCACATGAGAAGTGAAACCCCCCTTTCTTCCCTACGCCTTCCCCAGAGCCTCACCACCTAGGGCCAGTGTACCCCAGTCTGGAGCTCTGCTGTCACTGTGACGTGGGGCTTGTCACTACACTGCCCCAGGTCCTCCCTGGTGTCTTCCTTCCACTTGGCACAAACTCCCCAGTCTTTCCTAGACAACCAGCCCCTGAACCTGATAAAGGGCTCCGCTGAGTGGGCAGAGGCCTGAGAACCACAGTCTGCACCCCTCCCTTTCGGAACCAGATGGATGTGCTTGAGGGGAGATTCTGAGCACCAGTGGAAAGGGGGCAGAGTGGGAGGAGGCTCTTGGGAAAGGCATTTGAGGCAATTAGGGTTTTTGTGCTACTGCTGAATCACAGCTCATGGCAGCTCTCTCTCTACCTGGCCAGCTCAGCCCAGGACAGGGGCATGGTAGGTTAGGTACCCCTGCTCTGACATCTTCTTCTAAAAGAAAGTCCAACAGGGAGCATAGTACGGAGCTGAGCACCTGAAACTTGAGTGACCTGGGATTTGACCCACTAAACTGGTGGGGGATCATTGCCCTTTTGAGTTGTTCATTCTCAAAGTTATGTTGGTTATTTCTGTAGACTGATCAGGTATTCTTGCAGGTGTAAATACTTTTAAAAGGGGAAGGAAGAAAATCTGAGTTTTATTTTCCGCATTACCATCCTGTATCAGTTTTATACTCAGATTCAGAAACTTCTTAGAAACCAACTCCTTCTCTAATAAGCACATGCAAAATGGTTGTCTAAGACCATGATACCAGAATTATAGCATTTTTTTTTACCCCATCAAAAAGAAATTTCAATTCTTTTTGGAAAGCAGCAGAAGGCCTGCTCCTAAGAAGATGCTTTTAGCTAGTAAAAACCAGAGAAACCCCAGAGGTTGAAAAAGAATGACAAAAGCCATCCAATCTATCATGGAACAAATTCTTCTGAAAGTTCCAGAGATTTTCGAAAGTCAGTCATGAGCTCTGTGGAATAAAGCAGGTTGCTCTGTGGACCTTCATCTTTCCTTGGTTTGGTCCCCAGGTAAGGAAGATGAGTCCATGTCTCTTGGGGAGTCTGCTTTGGAAAGCATGATGTATTGCAGAGAGTAGAAAAAAAAATCTAGGGTCACCCTGTTCATCATCCATCAGTGAAGGATACTCTTCCAATTAATCTGTGAGCGCACCATCACCAGTAAAACGTGCTTACCGAGAGGGAATTCTGTGAGGGTCTCCATGAACTCAAAGGGAGGATTCTTGCTGTTAAAAATACACCTGGCATAGAGAGCAGCCGTGTCCCGACATCACCCACCTTCTGGGTTTCTGACCATGATGACTCACACACTCAACTTCGGTCTGTAATATTTTTACTGAACAATTGCATTGGGAGAGAAGTCCTCTTATAAGATCACAAAACTAGCATCAGGATTTTCATGTTGGAAGGGACATTATAGACGGGTGATTCTCTTGGCCCCTCCTGAAACCAAGTGAAACAGAATTTGTGAGGGACAGACCCAGGTCCCAGAGCTACATTTTCAAAGAGCTAATAGGCTATTCTGATGAATAGGTAAGAACCACTCTTATGGATTGTTAATCACATGCTATTCAGAGGGTGGCCGGGAACTAGCAGCACTGGCTCCTTCTCGGGGCTTCTTAGAGATGCAGAATCTCAGGCACCCCAGACCTAGAAAAGCAGAACCTGCATTTGGACAAGATTTTCCAGTAATTTATGTTCTTTTGAGAAGCAATGACTGGATCCAGTGCATATTAGAAACATCTGGTGAGCTTTTATGGACTCAAGACTGGAGTCCCACAGCAGACCAATTAAATCAGAATCTTTGGTGGTGAGCTTTATACTTTGGGGATCATTTTATTTGTCCCTGGTGATTCAACTGTGCAACCAGGACTCAGAACTAGTGACCTCCTGTTTTACAGTAAAGTAACACATCTTGCAGCTATTCTTGCCTGGGTATTTTTCTCTATCTACGTCCTTCCCTTAAATAAATCCACAGCATTGGAAAGGTGCAAATGGACTTTTTATAGAAAGGACTGGGCTATGTATGGGTGCTACCCTTTGCATATGCATTGGATCCATTAATCCTCAAAGAAACTTTGGGAGAGAGGAATTATGATGCTTATTTCACAGATCAGAAAAGACTACACATTTAGAAAGCAGTAAGGCCAGGATTTGAATTCAAGTATTTCTGACTCCAACAACCCTACAGGTAGTGAAGGAAACATTCATAACCAAATCAACACTTTTAGATATGGTGAAGTTCAAGGTGGTTCCACCACATGCCCAGATCACACAGCTTATAGCAAGAAGGTGGAGACCGGAACCCAACTCCTGTTACCACACACACCTATGCCCTCTCTGCTATACTAGGTTTCTTTTCTCCAAGATCGTCAAAATCCTCAGACAATTAAATTTCCTTCAAAAGGGAAAATATATTAAAAGGTAACCAATTGACTAAAGTCACTAGGCAATTAATTGTATGGCTCCTGCTCACAAATTCCCCCTTTTATCTTTTTAAATTACTCTTGGCATTAGAACCAGGTGATCTACTCATTTCATTATATAGCATCTTCTCAGTCTTGTCCAACGAAGGGAAATGCTGCTCTTGACAACTGATGAATGCCACAGTTAGTAGCTAAGAATCTTTTCAAGTTGTATTTGGAAATGGAGAGGAATTCATTCAAACCCTCTCTTTCAAACATCTTCTCTTGCCCACCCTATGAAATCTGTAAGAATAGCTGACTCTTTGATCTATAGCTCTGAGTTAAATATACTCTACACCTAAACTCTAAGCCTCTGGGACTTCTTGACATGGCCCCAAAAGACAAGGACATTTGGTAACACTTGATCAGTTGCAAGTCATTGACTACGGTCACCAGCACAGAATGTGCTCGTGCTATTTCCTCCCCTGTGCTTCATGCAAAACCCAACCCAATGTTGCCTTCTCTGTGAAGCTTTGCCTGACTTTTCTAGCCTTTTACCACAGCGTTCTGTTCATGCTTACTTTATAGCCTTTGTCCTATTATATTATTCAACTTCCACTACTTACTAGCTGCAAGAGCTCACATAAATGGCTTTGTGTCTTTAAGCATCAGGGTTCTCATCATTTCTTTTTTTTTAAAGATTTTATTTATTTATTCATGAGACACACACACAGAGAGAGAGAGAGACAGAGACAGAGAGAGAGAGAGAGAGGCAGAGACACAGGCAGAGGGAGAAGCAGGCTCTATGCAGGGAGCCGGACATGGGACTCCATCCTGGGACTCCAGGACCAGGCCCCGGGCTGAGCCACCCTGGCTGCCCTCAGGGTTCTCATCAAAATGGATATAACCCTAGCTCTAAATTCATAGAGATTTTTGAGCATTAATGGAAGTGTGCTTATAAAGTGTTCAGTATATTATTTATTATTATTGATTAGTCATTGATGCTTTTGTTTCATTATTACTTAGGTGTCTGTTGCCTACCTAGAGAGCACTGATTTCCTTAAGTACCATTTTCTGGGTGCCTAGTATCATCCTTGGTATAGAGTAGGAGAATTAAGATTTAGTAAATGTCTCTATTGAACTCAAGGAATGAAAATGCTTAAATCTCCATTACAAAGAGATACCCAGGATTCAGGGGAAGAACTTTTGACAATTAAAGATCTGGAAACTAGAACCTTCTAGGATCTTTAAGGAATTCAAATCTTTAATTGAAAATAAGAGGCTGCTGAAGGCCAAAGGGAGGTGCAGGCAAAAACAATTTTCAAATACATACAGATGCAGGACATGGAAGAACATTATCAATTTTGCTATATCTCCCATAAAATAGAAGAAATTTAAAAAGCAAAAGCAAAAAGAAAACAACAGCAGGAGGGATTTTGTGTGCTATCGAGGAGCATTATTAACCTTTTACGTAGATTTAGAGGGCCGCTCAACAGTACCATTCTTAGAAGAGCTCTTTAATTTATGATACTCTGTGATGGTTGAATTTTTATTCTGCTTAAAAGTAGAAGTATAGAATAGGTGACCAGTCAATGTTTACTTTGCTGAACTTAATTGACCTCAGTCCAAAAGCTGCTCTGAACATATTCAAGAAACTAGCTCTGAGTTATATCTCAGTTGAGATACCTTTCCCCTTCCTTCTTTAGATGCTTACTGCCTAATCCAGTGCTTACATTCTTTGGTTGACTAACTCTTTTTTTTTTTTTTTTTGGTTGACTAACTCTTAAACCAGTTTCCATTCACACTCCTGCTTCTGACCAGACTCAATGGAAGGTGGCTGTAGATACCCACCTAAGCCCCACGCTAGAGACACCTACCTTGAGAACCACTCACTGAAAGCCTGGCCATGGGGTTTCTAGGAGTCTTGCTAGGAGTAGATGCCTGGTTGTCTTTCTTCTTTTGGTCTGTCCCCTGAGACCTTCATGCCATGGTCTTAGATGTAGCTCATAACAGGACCTAGAGGTCAAATTGTCCCCATAAGAACTGAGGTAGAAACGGTGACTGGAAAGCAACCTGATCCCCATATGAGGCATGATTGCCAAATGGATTATAACTTTTCTATTCACCAATATGATGTCCTCCCATTTGCCCCTCAGAGTCCTGCTAGGACCAACCAGCCACATTCATCTTCATAGGGTATGTCCTAACCAAGTACGATGCATGTAATTTCCAGACCTCTGTCTCTGAGAAGTGCTTCAGAAGACACTTTTCATATATACTTTCTAGCCTTACTTTCATGGCACTCAAGTCCTCACCCTCAACAAATACTTGCTTTTTGTCTTTTTTTTTTTTCTTTCCTCTAAAATTCTATCCAGGAAGCAGCATGCTGTGCTTCACTCACGGATGACAAGCTAACTACCAAGCCTTCCCCCTAACCTCCCACACACTCCATTTTAGACCTGTAATTGCTCACACGCAGGCTCTCCAAACCTGTGTTTAATACAAGGAACATTCTGTGTGAAGGAGAGGGTGAAGGCAGATTAAGAGAAAAAATATTATGGAGATAGCCAGCCTGCCAATTTCATCCGTAGGTAGATGACCATAAAATGTACCCTTCCATTTCCGGAGTGTGCCATAGGAACAGGGCAATTCTCAGTACACAAAGTAGCATTCTTGGTGCCAGCAATTTACCTGCATGCAGTCTTCCAAACCTTTTTTGTGCCTTTGCCCCCAGCAAGCATCTGCTTTGCCATGTATTGTGACTCAGTGCTCATAAGTAAAGTATGATATGTGAACAAGAAGGAAGAGAGAGAGAAGATGAGGGGATGAGAAACAGAAAGGGGAAAAATTATGTGAAAATACAATGAGAGAATTCCAATCAATTAATAACTCCTACTTTCACATAAGGCATATAGAGGGAGTGGATTATAGATTCGGCTCACACACAGCCAGCATCAGCCATGACCCAATTAGCATAAGCAAATCACAGGTGCTTGGGAAAGAATTCTCCTCATTTTCCCAAACAAATCTGTTTTCCTAAAAACTTTCAGTACCACCCTCTGGGACTAAGCTGGCAGAGGGAAGGGTTGAGAGCCTAGCTCATGAAAATCAGTTCATGGCTAATACCATTTTTAATATTTTAAGGAATATTTCAGTAAACAATTAGACCCCTACACTCATGAAAAACCACAGAATGAATATTGGTGTGAAATAGTACTTCTGAGGGATACCTGGGTGGCTCAGTGGTTGAGTGTCTGCCTTTGGCTCAGGTTGTGATCCCAGGTCCTGGGATCAAGTCCCACATCAGGCTCCCCTCAGCCTGCTCCTCCCTCTGCCTGTGTCTCTGCCTCTCTCTCTGTGTGTCTCAGTGTCTCTCATGAATAAATAAAATTTGAAATGTTAGGACTGAACAGAGAGAGAATGTTGGAGATCTATGTATCTTTTTTCAATTATAAAAGCAAAAAAGGGTGATATTGAAATATTTGGCCAAAAAATGGGAAGGAAAATCAACCCTACACAACTACTATTGACCCTTGAACCAATACAAGGGTTGGGGCAAGTACTGCCTATGAAGTCAAAAAGCAGTCTATAGCTTTTGACTCCCCCCAAACTTAATTACTAATAGCCTACAGTTGACCAGAAGACTTACCATTGATAAATCATCAACCAACACATATTTTGTATACGTCCTATGTATACTTTGTTTTTATAACAAAGTAATCTGAAGAAAAGAAAACATTATTAAAACAATCGTAAGGAAAAGAAAATACATTTACAGCACTGTATTTCTCAAAAAAATCCACCAATGAGTGGACCCACGCAGTGCAACCCACATTTAAGGGTCAACTGTGCATATGTATTATGAATATATTCGGCCAGTTTATGCTTTGCTTTTTTACTTTCTTAGTGGTATATTTTAATAAGTAGAAGTTTTTAATTTTGATGAAATCTGTTTTTTTAATTATGATTATGATTTTATCCTTTAACAAATCTTTGCCATCCCGAACGTTATGAAGGTATTTTTCTGTGCTATTGTTGTTTTTTTAAAGCCTTGTAGTTTTAGCATTCACATTAAATCTGTGATCCACCCTAAATGAATTTTCTGGATGATATGGGGTAGAGGAAGGATTCTCTTTATTAAAGAGAAAGAAACTCTTCTTATTACAACTGACATTTTGAAATGGGATCATTGAGAATAGAATATTTTGCTTATCTCTTTTCTCTCTCGTGTTTTCTCCTTCCCCCTTACTCTTTATAGTCTTTATGTTGCCCAGATCAAAAGTGAGTTATCATAGATGTGATTTATATATCTTTGGAGTTTGTTCTTTATATGAAATTTGAACTAGGAAAGTTAACGTTCCATTTTTAAGTTACTCTAAAAAGACTGAAGAATTCCCAAATTGGACTTTTTCTCAAAAAGTAATGACCTACATGGCATAAAATAGCAAAAAATCTAATATAGTTCTTTGTTTACAATTGTGAATGTTGGCGTACCAATCCTAGGACTACTGGAATTAGAAATAATTGAATTAAAAAAAAAGAAATAATTGAATTTATTATTCTGTCATGTAATGTTATTTAAAATGTTTTTGTACATTTAAGGTATTCTCCTAGATATTATCCACTCTAATATTCATACTATCCATCTATTTCCCTATTATTCAACTATCAGAAAGTCTTCAACGTCTATTTCTGTGCGTAAAATTGTGTTCACGATCAATCTGTTTGCAGCACTTTACTTTTGTTATACATATACATTAATGTCTTGTTGGATTAATAGAATTTCAACACACAAAGCACATTCATTCTGTTGGTCATTCAACAAATATTTATTGAGCACCGGTATTCTGCCAAGTACTAGCCATGTATGACTCCAGCAGTCAATAAAACAAACTGAAACTTGCCTTTATGGAACTCACATTTTAGTGAGATTTTTTTCACTTCAATTTATATCCCAAATATTTATTTACCTTTCTTTAAAATTAAATATTCAAAAAAATAAAAAATAAAATTAAATATTCAGATATTAACAATATGTCTGAATTATTTGCAGCAGACACTTCTATGCCTATCAAATCGTGTGCCCCTTCTTTTCATAGTGTGGAGTTCTTTTGAGAAATTCCTATCCAGCCAGGAATTATACTTCCCACACCCTCTTATACCTTCAGTAGTGCCTATAATCAGTTCTTGCCAATGGAATGACAACAGAATTAGTGTGTCACTTCCAAGCCAAGGTATTTTAGAGGTGGGTGTACCTTCTCTACGCTCTTTTTTTTTAAATTTTGTTTTATTTTATTATTTTTATTTGAATTCAATTTAGTCAACATACACTGTGTTATTAGTTTCAAGGGTAGAATTTAGTGATTCATCAGCTGCATACAACACCAGTGCTCATTACATCAAGTGCCCTTCTTAATGCCCATCACCCAATTACACCACCCAGCAGCCCTCAGTTTGTTTCCTGTGGTTAAGAGCCTCTTATGGTTTAGTCTCCATGCTCCTTTTCTTTTTGCTGGCTGGTTGTAGATGACACGAGGCCCTAGAGGATGGTAGAGCCCAGAGGGAAAGTGCCAATCACTGTTTCACTTCAGACAGGAAGGGGGTCTAAAGTAACTCAGACTCCAATGTAAAAAAATACAAATACAAAAAAATACAAATGTAAGGTTTATTTGATAAATTAGCATTACCATCGCATTGTTAATACTGACAACTGTCAATCTGAATAGGTTTGATGATATGATGAATATCATGGTGTTTATCTGATAATACAATCATTATCCTTGATCTAGTACAATTTCAGAGTTGCCAAAAAAAAGTGACACTGAAAGAGACAGTCAGCTATGCATCCTCCCGAAGGACAAGGCCAACTCCTAAAAGGAGATTTTTGCTAAATACTGAGGCCAACACAAAATTAAGTGCATCCCTTAGCAGTTACTGACTTTAAAAAAAAAGTTGTGGGGAACCCTGGGTGGCGCAGTGGTTTAGCGCCTGCCTTTGGCCCAGGGCGTGATCCTGGAGACCCGGGATAGAATCCCACGTCGGGCTCCTGGTGCATGGAGCCTGCTTCTCCCTCTACCTGTGTCTCTGCCTCTCTCTCTCTCTCTCTCTCTCTCTCTCTCTCTGTGACTATCATAAATAAATAAAAATTTAAAAAAAAAGGTTGTGTAAGAAAATAGGAGTAATTTTGAGGACTCCATGGCCCATGAACCAAATTTGCATAGTTATAGTATCAAGTGGTTACTATTGGAATTCTGATCAAATTAGGCTGAGGAATGTGGAGAATATGGTATAGGAAACCATGTCCTTCCTCATTCTGTATGGTAGTGAGTGCAAACTGGGTCAAAAATATATATATATATATATATATATATGTGCTTTATATGCTCATATAGGAATAGAATTTTTTCCCTCTGTGGGAGTTGAACCAGTGACTAGAAACAGAGGTGGAGGGGAGACTTTTCACTTTTTCACATCTGAATATTGTACCTTATGAATAATCACCTATTTAAAAGTATATTTTTAAAAAAATGCACTGTAGCTTGTGAGAAATTATTAGTATTAGGGAAGATATTATTTTACTGAATTCAACAAAATCCATTATGAAAATTGGTGTATGAGAGATTGCAGAATTGACACCATAATTTAGTAAGTACCCTCAATAACATCCTTCTCCTAAAACCTATACAGTTTTCTAGGTTTTCACCTACAACAGCTATTAAAATCAGTGTTGAAATAAACTGAAGTTAAAACTAACCCTCTGAATCACTATATACTAAAATGATCAATTAAGATTTTTTTCACTTAAAATGTTTTTAAATACTGAAGCACATTGTTATTTTTGCTTCATCAAAAAGTCTGTTGTATCCTAATACATCCCTAATGTATGATATGCCAAACTTTTAATCAAATAAACAAAAAATTACTTGTCTTATTTATCATCTTATTTATCTGTTAACTACATCTTTTGTGTATATTTTAGGGTATATAAAATATTCATACAGTACAATACTGACCCATAGATTAAGAAGTACATTTTTGGGAATGCAGGCTCAGTAAGCTTGTGGGTGCTGGTGGGTGGCTGAGTCTGAGTTTGAAGATGCATCTGTATCTGCTACAGAAGCTCTGATACCCCTGATGAGAGTAGTCAGATCAAGGCTGTCTCAGAAGCATGGTTTGAGCTGAGACTTGATTGCTTATAGGATTTAAATTGGAGTTAGGATGAGGAGGACATTATAAAACAAGAAGACAGAGGGAACTGACAGGGCTTGTTCAGACCACTAAAGCAAGTCTCCAATGGGGGTCTGGGCCCATTGACAGCAGCATCACTGAAGCCATGTTTAAAATGCCTTCCCCACACTTAGTAGATCAAAAGTTCTGGCGTAGTGGAGTAAAAAATGCTCATTTTTATCAAGCTCCTAATAATTTTTAGGCTCACCAAAATTTGAAAATATCTAATTCCATGAAACTACACTGGAGGGCATGTGGATTTGTACTGCAGAGACATTATAGATGATAATGAAAAAATAAAAAGCAGCAGTCAATCCCAAAAAAGGAAATTGAGAAACGGCTACTTTGAAGTATTCATCACAGATGGGTCAGCCATATTACTAATACTTACTTCAGTTTAAAATATTTGCATTTCCATGGCGTCCTGAGCACCCTGTTGTTACATAACAAAGAGACTTGAAAAGTTTCAGCCTCATTCCTTTTTTTGAGTGTTGGACAGTGCTATTGTTTAATTACCTTTGAACTCTAGAAAAAAGCCCAGAAGGGCAGCAATGTTGGCTGCGTGCCCCTCTCCTGCCTGCTTATCCTAAAGTTAAGGATATTTTAGGTATTTTAGTTAAATGTATTTTTCAAGTTGGTCAGTAAATGTGTCAGTTGTTGAAAAACCTCCTTGTGTCATTAAAGGCTCTTAGTCCATATATATTCTCAGGCTCTTCTGAGTTTCACACCTTTGTTACCCCTGATGCAACTGTAAGGTAGGAAGATGAAAAAAAAATGATGAATATCCTATACTCCCTTTTTTCCATAAGCTGTTTCCAGAACAATGTGTGGAGCTCATTTTAATATTTAATATAATCTGAGTATAATTTTTCCTCCAAACATTTTATTCCAAAATGTCATGTTCCACGTATTATGTTGATACATTCGTAATCTTGGTGCATATATTGCCACTTTGTGACAAAGGGCTTGTGTCTTTATTTTCCTCCTGTGGAGAAAAGATGGAAGACTCCTACCAGGCTACTTTAAAATGAAACCCTGGTACCAGTTAATGTGCATCAAGATTACAATAAAAGCACAGTGCCAATTTAAACTGTGTGTGCATTCCCTGCATTTCTCACTCAAAAAAGGGAACTATTTGAAAACTTAGGTTTTTACAAATAAAAGATGACCAGGGCAACTGAGTGGCTAAGTCAGTTAAATGCCCAACTCTTGATCTCAGCTCAGGTCTTGATCTCAGGGTCATGAACTCAAGCCCCAGGTAAGCCTCCCTACTCAGCAGGGAGTCGCTTCTCCTTCTGTGGCTCCCCTTGCTTGTATGTTCTCTCTTTCTCTCTCTGTCAAATAAAGATGTAAAATCATTACAATAAAAAGTCATAAAGAAACAAAAATACATTTATAGAGCTGTACTGTAGTTATTTTTAAAAATCCACATATAAGTGGACCTGTGTTGTTGAAGGGTCAACTGTATTTTAATTTTTTTATACTTACTTTTGGTCACTTTCATACCTGTTCATATTTTTACGAAGTGACGTTGTGGCCTATACAAAATCAAGGTTATGAATGCAATCTTTTCCAGGACTGACTGAAGAATATCATGTTTTAGGGCTGGGCTTCAGAGTAACGGATCTGATTTCACACTATGATTTCCCTTTCATAGTTTATGACATTAGGCATGTTCTTTAATCTCTGGCTTTTCCCTTTTGAATGCAAATGAGAATAAGAGTTCCTAACCCAAGCAGTTATATTGAGGATTAAGTGGAACAAAATGCATTTCACAAACTCTGGTCCAATATATGATTTGCAGGTAATACTTATGAACTCTTTTATAATAATAATGTATCTGTTTTCATCATGTTTTAGAAAAATGCAAATTAAAGAAATATATATGAAAATATATAGCTATAGGGGCACCTGGCTGGCTTAATGGTTGAGAATCTGCCTTCTGCATGATTCCGCGGTCCTGGGATTGAGTCCCACATCAGGAAACAGGAAACCTGTTTCTCCCTCTGCCTATGTCTCTGCCTCTCTCTGTGTGTCTCTCATGAAAAAAATAGATAAAATCTTTAAAAAAGAAAGAAAGAAAGAAAATATAAAGCTATATAACTAGACTTCATACTTAGGGACTATTGCTTAGACCAAGGGGGGAAAAGTAGGCTAACTGAATTCTATTTAAGGAGTAACATTAAGTAAATAATAGATGACACTTTGATGGAGCAAAATCCATAAAAGTGATGTAGGAATGACTAACATTTGGAAACACTGAGCAAATAAACATAAAACACTAAGCAAAATGTCAAGTATCTAATATGCATTTAGTAAGGTTTAGCTCTTGTGTTAAATATGCTTTAGTTTTGTCAAGCTTCCAATGGAGAATAGCAGGGCCACCCTGTCCCATCTCTGGTCCTCTCTGCCACCATTTATTCCTAATTCAGATTTCTAAGCTCCTTGAAAAAGTGAGACAGTCTGAAAACACAAGAACAAGAAAAAGCAACAAAACTTTGGTTTTTTAAAATACAGCTGCCAAAAATCTCCAAAGAATTTTCTTTAAGGTTGGACCGCTGGTAATTTTCATCCTGCAAACTCTCTCAAAGCATTAGCTCCACTGTACTGATTTCCTCTGGATTTACAGCAAACCCTAGTTTATCGGGTTGTGGCTTCCAGGTGGTGACTGACATAAGTCAGCATTTACCAAGGAATAAGGAAATCGATTTGGGAAAATCCACTTTAAATCATACTTCTCAATAAATATTCGTCTAAGGAATGGTAGATTGTCACAATAAGGAAAAGAAAGAACATTCATGAAGTAACTGTTGTGTCTTCAAGAAGCTCAAAGACAACACATATAATGTAGTACAAAGTACTCTAATAGAAGCAAACACAGGATCTGAAAGTTGGGAAAGGAAAGAATTCAGTGAATTCTTTGTGGAGGACTTAACGACTGAGTTTCATCTCAGGATTAGCACAGTAGTGGGCCTTCCCAACAGAAAAAGCTAGTACATATAGGTCTTCCCAGAAACAATTCAGTAGGGCCAGATCAAAAAAGTAACAAGAAGGTGAAGGTGAGAATCTCAATCTGAGATTGAAGGAAAAAGCAGAGTTCAAGGAAAGAGACCTTGCATAAGAGATTAAGAAATTTGCGGAGGGTAGAGGGGTGCCTAGGTGGTTCAGTCAGTTAAGTGTCTGCCTTTGGCTCAGGTCCTGAAACCAGGGTCCTGGGGTTGAGCCCTGCATCCTGTATCAGGCTCACTGCTCAGTGGGGAGCCTGCTTCTCCCTCTCCTTCTGCTGCTCCCCCTGCTTGTGCTCTCTCTGTCAAATTAATAAATAAAATCTTTAAAAAGAGAAAAAAGAAAAAAAATTAGCAATTTGTAGAAAACACAAAGCCTTGGAAGGATTTCTAAAGCTGGGACAGTTTCTGGGCCAATTCATCCCCAAACTTGTTAGATATCAGAAACATACATTTTACAGCCCTGACTCAGATGCACTGATCAGAATTTTAGGGAGTCGGGTGTGGCAATCTGGATTTCCTTCTATTTTTAAGGGGCTGTTTTTGTCTTCTTTTGCAGCTCCCAGATGCTTTGATGTAAATAGTATGAAGTCTAGAATTTGAAACCCACTGACTAATCTCCTTCTTTACTTTTAAAATTCTTTTCTTTTCTTTTTAAAAGATTTTATATGTATTAGAGAGAGAGAGAGAGAGAGAGAGAGAGAGAGAGCAAGAGTGAGGTGAGAGGCAGAGGGAGAAGCAGGGAACCTGACATGGGGCTCAGTCTTGGGACTCTAGAATCACAACCTGATACAAAGGCAGATGGTTACCCGACTTAGCTACCCAGGTGCCCCTAATTCTTTACGTTTGTAGATGAGAAAAATAGAGCCAAGAGAGGTAAATAAATTAAATGGAATAAAAACCCAAGATTATATTCATTTAGATTCATTATTTGCTGACCACTAACCATATTCTGGGAATTCACAAAATAGACAAATCCCTGGGCCTCAAGGAGTTAATCATCTAATATAGGGACAGATAAATAAGTAAATGATTTCAGGACCAAAAGATAAATTCTGGGAGGGCTGTGAGTTTTATAAACACAGAGGAAGGCACCCATATCAGACAGAGATAGGTTAGTGTACGCATGTATGTTGGGGAGAGAGGGTAGATGTGTTTTCGCTTTAGTGTCCAAGCCCAAGATGAGATGATGGTTAGTCAGCCTTTGCCTTAGACTTAAGTAGGAGAAAAAAGAACATTCAGAGCTGTGTGAAATGGCTTGTGACAAGGCATGGACACATTAGGAGTATGATATGTTAGGGGAACCATGTTACAGAATGAAAAGGAAATTGGAAAAAAAAAGAAAAGGAAATTGGAAAATATTGGAAATTATTGGAAAATATGAGGAATGGCAAGAGAAGAGACTAGAATAGCAGGTGGTAGCCAAGGCATGAGCATACTTAGTAAGTAGGCTTAACCAAGTCAAACCTGATACAGAAGGCACTAAATTATCTAACACAGAGGAGAGCTGTTGTGAGATCTGTTTGTATCAAGACCACAGAAATAGAGGTCAGATTAGAGGGAGTGAGATTAGAGGTATAGAAAGAGAAGCAGTGGGGCACCTGGGTGGCTCAGTGGTTGAGCAGATATCTGCCTTTGGCTCAGGTCACGATCCTGGGGTCCTGGGATTGAGTCCCACATGGGGCTCCATGCATGGAGCCTGCTTCTACCTCTGCCTATGTCTCTGCTCTCTCTGTGTATCTCTCATGAATAAATAAATAAATAAAATTTTTTTTTAAAGAAAGAAAGTGAAGCACCTGCAATGATCCCAACAAGACATAAAGACTGTGTGAAAAAGGAGCTAACTGATAGGGCACTTGAGTTAAGCATCTTCCTTTGGCTCAGGTCATGATCTCAGGGTCCTGGGATTGAACCCCCATGGGGCTCCTCGCTCAGCAGGGAGTCTGCTTCTCCCTCTCCCTCTGCCCCTCCCCCCCCAACTGCTTATGCTTTTTCCCTCTCTCACTCTCAAATAAATAAATACAATATTTGTTAAGTGGGAGGGGGGCATCCCTGGGTGGCTCAGCGGTTTAGCGCCTGCCTTCAGCCCAGGGTGTGATCCTGGGGCCCAGAGATTGAGTCCCACAGTGGGCTCCCTGCATGGAGCCTGCTTCTCCCTCTGCCTGTGTCTCTGCCTCTCTCTCTCTCTCTCTCTCTCTCTCTGTGTGTGTATGTGCGTGTGTGTCTCTCATGAATAAATAAATAAAATCTTAAAAAAAATAAAGTGGGAGTGGGGGGGTGGGTACTGACATAGTGACTTCAATAAGAGTGAGGGATCTTGGAATATTAAGAGAGTTCTTTCCAGATTATGTGGTGGTAGGGTGAGTAGACAGAAAGTGAGGGAGGGGTACTTCCATATGTCTTATGTGGACCCATTGGGTAGAGGGTGAGGCTGTTCATTGACAGAATATAGAAAGAAAATCAAGATGGAGGGGAAAAAAAGATATGCTCAATTTTGAATATACTGAATTTGGAGACCCTATAGAACATCCAAGCATAGATGACCAGCAGGGAATAAATTCTATAGGTATAAGGCTTGATAGAGAGACATCTATATAATAATGTCACTGACTGCTTTACAACTATGTCTAAATATGTGGTTCCACTGGGCCTTTAATTTTCCTTTCGTATTTTCTTAGAAGACTGGGAGATGGTATAAAGGAAACATTTATTTTGTAAATTAAAGATTTTGACTGTAAGAACAATATTTTCTCTCTAGCACTAGTACTTAAAATTAATAGGCCGTTTGAAATATTTACATAAACCAAATGTTTGAAGTTACCAATTATTATTTCAAATTCTGACTTGTGTTTTCATAAGAAGCAAATTTTGAGTTGACATAAGATCATCTAAAGAAAACAAGTTTTTATTTTCTTTTAGATAATCTCAATGCAGTTCAATCTCTTCACAGAACTGCAGGCTCTAACGGAATGTTGCAAAAGAAGGGGAAGAAAAGAGATCCAGCTAGAGCTGTTTAAAAATAGACCTTACTTTTCTTTTCAAACTACTCAGTAAGATCTTTTGTTACATTTAGTTAATTATGTACTATTTGGTGACTGAATTATGTACTATTTGATCGATGACAGGCAGAGAAAAATCTAGTTGGCTTAGCCCAATTCAGTTCTTGTCTCTGGAAAGCAAAACCACACTCCAAACATTATCTCCCAAGACTGATTTTTACATTAGCCCCCCTATCCTATGCTAGCTCAATAATCTGGACATGCACACAGAAATTGCAAAGGGAAATGAGAAGGGGAAGAGGACTCACATTTCGTATGTCAGGGGCTTAGTGTTTATTGTCTCGTTTAGTCCCAGAAAGAGAAATTTGTGGAAGTATTTGTTGTTTATTCTCATTTTAAAGATGAAATAATCCATGTTTCCAATAATCAAGTAACTTCCCAAGCTCATACAGCTGTTAAGAATGGAGCCAGAATTAACGATCTTGAACCTTTTTTTTTTTTTATCTTGAACCTTTTGATTCTTCCTATTACATCTTGTGGTCCTATAATATATTGGCGACAGTGGCAATACTGGAAAGATGTGCAGTCACACATGATTCCTCTATTTCGACATATTCGAAGGTGGAATCTCAATATAGTAAGATACAAATGTGACAACGAAGGCATTTTATGTAGTTATACTCTTAGATTCAACTTTTTCTTTTTTTTTTTTAGGAAAAGATTCTATTTATTTATTCATGAAAGACACAGAGAGAGAGGCAGAGACATAGACAGAGGGAGAGGTAGGCTCCCCTCAGGGAGCTGGATGAGGAACTTGGTCCCAGGACCCCAGGATCATGACCTGGGCCAAAGGCAGATGCTTAACCATTGAGCCACCCAGGTGCCCCAGATTCAACTTTTTCAAGTGATTTTCACCTTTATTTATTTGAAAAACTATCAGTATCGGATGGTAGATCATCTCTGTCCTTTAGGTTGAATTGCAGAGTTGGGGGTGGGGGTGGAGAGAAAGACAATCTGCCTAAACCCTCATGGGAACTTCTTATTCTCAAAATTCATTTCTCCCTCTCACTACTGACATAACACATAATAACTATAGAAATTTTAGAAAATATAGACAAACAACACACCAAAACTCTCTCCAGCATCCAAAAATAAACACTCTACAACCAGTGAATATCCTTGTAATCTTTTTTATACACATTAGCGTGCACACACACACACACACACACACACACACACGTACGTTTCTTTTAACCTTAATCAAGTTCCTCAGCTTTATTACCTTTAATTTTCTCTGTCTGAATTTAAAACATAAGTAAATTCTTCATATCTTGGTATAGTTGATTCTAACAAATGTAGGAAATAATCAGACACAGTTTGGGCTAAGACACAGAGGTCAACCATGCTTTATTTTTGCAGAAAGGGTGACTTTGCCAGCTGGGTTGATGTTCCTGGCTCTGTTCTGCCATTATTTACTAGACAGAGTCTCTGACTAATACCCTGTGATCTGATCACTGTCATCAGGCCATCTGTAGACACAACAGAATGCAAATAAAATATCTTCTGAATCTATATTGGGCAGGCCTTCCTCTTAGACACATACATTTAGGAATTTTTGTGTTTTTCCCCTTCCACCATCACAATATGTTTTTATTTTTATTCCATCCAGCGGTAGCACTTCATTACCTACCATGAGCAAGTGCTTAGATCTAATATCTCATTTAACAGTATAACATCTAGAACAATAGAACATTAGAACTAGAAGGGACTTAATCCAACTGGCTCATTTTACAGGTGATGAAACTGAGGCTCAGAGAAGAAAAGCACAGCAAATCGTGTTAAATAATACCTGATATATACCAGAAGCTATGCGTGTTTATGTCAAAACCACAAGCTTGTGTCAAAATCACAAGCTTCTGATTTAGATATGATTGCCTCCAGCTTATAGGAAATTAAAGCTCAGCAGGATCATACAACTATGAAGTGGTAAAGCCATGATTCCAAGATGAGTCTTTCCAACTCTGCTTTCCCCCACAATATCCTGCTTTTCTGGAAAGAGGTGACATCTAAATCAGACATCTAGATAGTAAGCGAACAGAAAGTTCTAGTTCTGGTTCTCTACTACCTAGACTGATGCCCCTCTCTCTACATCTTGCTGTTGTACATGGGGCTCAAATGGGATTAGGCCCATGGTATGTGCCTCTGAGATCACTTTGCAAGTGATCAAGCCCAACAGTTTGCCACACAAAGATATATCCAAGTATATGTCATCCTTTTATACATTGAACATGAATTAGAAATAGCAAAACCTTCAGATTTCACATCATGTCATTAATTATAGCAACTATATTGAAAATCAACCATGTAGAAAATACAAAATCAAAATAATTAAGGCTTAACATTACCTGTGCTATTCAACACGATTGGAAAAGTGACTTGCAGATCTGAACCAGGCATGTTCAACATTTAAGTCATAGAAAGCTATTTCAGTTTATGCCCAACTCAGTTCAACATACAAAGCCTAAAACACATTTTCCTTTTCTGCATCTAGCATGATTTAGCACCCAGCCCCCAGCCGCTCTGCACAGTATCTACTTTAAGAAGCTGAGAGGAAAGGAAGCAATGAACATTTGTTGCCCGCCTACCATTTGTCAGGCTGTGTGTTAGGTGTTTTACATTTATTATATAATGTTTTATCCTCCCAAGGCCCAGTGAGAGTTTATTTTATCTCTAATTTACATATAAAGAAACTGAAGCTTGGAGAGCTCACTAACTTTTTTCCAAGATCTAATAAGCATTAAGCTTAGGAATTATGCCAAGGTTTAATTGCACAGTGACAGGCTTACTTGGAGCCGTCCGGTAATAATAGTTTTCAAATAATAAATGTTTATTGGGAATTTTCTTTGCCAAAAACTACAGTATTGCATGCTTGAATCCTCATAGCAACCCTAAACCTTTGGCATATGTAAAGCCCATCTTATAGATCCACAAAGGGTAAGTGATCTGCATGAAATTGTACAACTTTTATTTTAAAAAAAGTTTTTAAATAAATTCAATTTAATTAACATATAGCATTACTAGTTTCAGAGGTAGAATTCAGTGATTCATCAGTTGCATACAATACCCAGTGCTCATTACTTCAATTGCCCTTCTTTAATGCTCATCCTCTAGTTCACCCATCCCCCCCACCCACCTTCCCTCCAACAACCCTCAGTTTGCTCCCTAGAGTGAAGAGGCCACAACTTTTAAGTGTGGAACTTCAGCACAAACTCAAGAAAGCTAACTGCAAAGCCTGTGCTGCTAACCTTTATTTCCTATTGTCTGAAAGGAAAATAATATCCACATCATCGTGTTTATATATATTCAAACAAAATGAAAATTACAATGTATCATAGGTGGAAAAAGACAAAGAAAGAGGAAGTTACTACATTCTCATAGTATGCTGGATTGGGGATGGGAATAGAAACTTTCCAGCCATAGAGGATGAGCAGAGTTTAGACAGGCAAAGATGGGGGGGGGGGGGGGAGAAAAAGAAAGATTTTCCAGGGGAAAGATTTGTACTGTCATTTGATAATGTTTTCTTAATTTGTGTTTGAGCTTATGTCTTAAAATCTGCTCATTGTTCCATCAAAGTGGTTAAGATTTGGGTTTTCTGATAGACAAAGATGGCATCTAACTGTGCATGATTGATGCTCTAAGTCCCCTGAGAAGCCATGTGTATTGTATAATTGCCTCGTGTTGCATCTCAAATTACCCCAAATCGTAATACCTTGCAACAGCTAATGTTTATCATCTCACAGTTTCTATAGGTGAGAAATTCGAGAGTATCTTAGCTCAGTGGTTCTGGCTCAGGACCTGAGGTGGTAGTCCGGAGGGATGTTGGCCAGTCAGCCAAAGGCTACAGTCATCCAGATAGAGGAGGAGTTAAGATGCTGGAGGAGTAGGAGCAAGGACCCTGAGCTCACCTGTTCCCTCGACAGAGCAGAGCTAGTTATCAAATTATTCTGAACACCCAAGAAATCAATCAATAGGTCTGAGAAAACAAAACTGCAAGTCTACAAGTAGAAAAGCAACCACCTTTTGGAAAGTAGGAGGTGAGTAGTTCCTGGGGGCAAGCAGAGTTGCACAAGCAGCAAGCAGAGAGGGAGCCAATTAGGAGGCTACCGCCAAGTATTAGAAGTGGTCCAGTGCAAATCTGAACTTTTAAGTTCTCTCCCGTAGAGGATGCACCTGGATTAAAGGTGCTCAGATGGTGGAGAGGTGCAGGATCCCAGGAGCGACGGGGGTGGTCCGAGCATCCCCTGGGCGGCAGGAAGATGGTGGTGCCAACGTGCAGTGCTGCTCCCAGGCCGGGAGCTGGAAAGGCTGCCCAGAGCCAGGTGCCCGCTTTCTGCTATAAACTGAGCACAGGCTATGTGGTCGTGTGACCGCTTTCCCGGGTTGTTGGGCAACTGAGGCAAGATCCTTCTGTGCAGGCCAAGGGCAAATCGGAAATTTGGAGTTTTGAAACTTGATCATGCATCTGAGATAAAAAAAAAAAAAAAAAAAAAAGAAGAAGAAGAAGGAAGAAGGCTCAGACACAGGCAGGATGAATGCAGGGTTCAGATGGAAACTGGGGAAACAAATCAGGTCATTGATTGCTTTTCTATGAGGGCTCACTGAAGAGTGGGGGGCCGGGGAGCATCCCTTCCATCACTGCTGAAAGCCTTCAGGGAGCAAAACAGTGCCACCTAGTGGAATCTGGAGCGGCTTCTAGCTGCCAGCCGCGCAGCCTCCCTGTGCCCTGGAGGGGCACTTCCACTAGAAAAGTAGTTCACCTGAGAATCTGTGCACCAGCACCCTCCCCCAGAAGACCAGCATGAACAACTCACTCACACCAATTTTACGGATTATAGAAGGCCGCAAAGCTTCAGCTCTAGGGGAAGTAGATTTGAGAGTCCTTTGTACTTTTGTTCTTTATTTCTTTTATTTTTACTATGTTTTCATTTATTTTCTTATTTTTTCCAATTCCTTTTTAAAAATTTTTAGTATTGATTTTTTAAATATAAATATATATACTTTTCATACATATTACTAACATTACATACTTATATTTCTCATTCATATATATACTTTTCATACATATTTTTAAATTTTTTTGGTCTACTTTCATCTTATTTTATTTTCTTATTTTGGGATCTAGATTCTTTTAACCAACAGACCAAAACACACCCAGGATCTGGTGGGGTTTTTGGAGTTTTCTTATTTTTGTTTTTCTTGTTTGGGGTTTGTTTTTCCTCTGTTTTTTTTTTTTTTTTTTTTTTTTGCTTTGTTTTTATTTTTTTTTTTTCTTTTGTTTTGTTTTCTTAGGTCTTGGGGTCTTTTTATTCTTTTTTTTTCTCTTTCTTCTTTTCTTTTCTGGACAAAATGATGAGATGGAGGGATTCACCCCAAAAGAAAGAACACGAGGTAGAACTCACGGCCAGGGATTTAATCAATACAGACTTAAGTAAAATGTCTGAACTAGAATTTAAAAGAATGATTACAAGGATGCTAGCTGGGCTTGAAAAAAGCATAAAAGACACAAGAATATCCCTTACTACAGAGATAAAAGAACTAAAATCTAGTCAGCCTGGAATTAAAAATGCTGGAACTGAGATGGAAACACAAATGGAAGCCATACAAACAAGATAGACCAAGTAGAAGAGCAAATCAGTGATATAGAAGTTAAAATTATGGAAAATAATGAAGCCAAAAAGAAGAGGGAGAGAAAGGTAATGAACCATGAAGGTAGACTTAGAGAATTCAGTGAGTTAATAACACATAATAATATTAGTATCATAGGAGTCCCAGAAGATGAAGAGAGAGATAAAGAGGCAGAAGGCTTATTTGAAATTATAGCTGAAAACTCCCCTAATCTGGAGAAAGATACAGACATCAAGATCCAAAAGGACAGGGATCCCTGGGTGGCGCAGCAATTTAGCACCTGCCTTTGGCCCAGGGCGCGATCCTGGAGACCCAGGATCGAATCCCATGTCGGGCTCCCGGTGCATGGAGCCTGCTTCTCCCTCTGCCTATGTCTCTGCCTCTCTCTCTCTCTCTCTCTCTCTCTCTCTCTCTCTGTGTGTGTGTGTGTGTGTGACTATCATAAATAAATTAAAAAATTAAAAAAAAAGATCCAAAAGGACAGAGAACTCCCATTACATTCAACAAAAGCCAGTCATTGCCAAGGCATATGATAGTCAAATTCACAAAATACGCAGACAGGGAAAGAATCCTGAAAGCAATAAGGGAAAAAAGATCCTTAACCTACAAGAGAAGACAGATCAGGTTTGCAGAGCATCTGTCTATGGAAACTTGGCAGGCCAGAAAGAAGTGGAAGGAAATATTCAATGTGCTGAATGGGAAAGATACACAGCCAAGAATTCTTTATCCAGCAAGACTATCATTCAGTATAGAAAAGCTAAAGAGTTTTCCAGACAAAAAAAAAAAAAAAAAAAAAAAAAACTATAGTTTGTGACCACTAAACCAGCCTTGCAAGAAATTTTAAATGGGACTTTTTGAGTGGAGAAATAAAGACCAAAGCAACAAAGACTAGAATGAACCAGAGATCATCACCAGAAACACCAACTCTACAGGTAACACAATAGCATTAAATTCATATATCTCAATAATCACTCTGAATGTAAATGGACTAAATGTGCCAATCCAAAGACATAGGGTATCAGAATGGATTCAAAAACAAGATTCACCTACATGCAGCCTTCAAAAGACTCATTTGAGACCTAAAAACACCTGCAGATTGAAAGTGAGGGGATGGAGAATCATGTATCATACTAATGGACATCAAAAGAAAACCAGAGTAGCCATACTTATATCAGACAAACTAGATTTTAAAACAAAGACTATAACACAAGATGAAGAGGGGCATTTTATTGTAATTAAGGGGTCTATCAAGAAGATCTAACAACTGCAAATATTTATGCCCGCAACTTGGGAGTACCCAAATATATAAATCAACTAATAACAAACATAACCTCATTGATAATGCAATAGTAGAAGATTTTAACACCCCACTTATAGCAATGGACAGATCATCTAAACAGAAAATCAACAAGGAAACAATGGCTTTGAATGACACACTTGACCAGAGGGACTTAACAGATATATTCAGAATATTTCATCCTAAAGGAGCAGAATATAATTCTTTTCTAGTGCACATGGAACCTTCTCCAGAAGAGATCACATATTGGGTCACAAATCAGGTCTCAGAAATACACAAAGATTGAGATCATACCATGCATATTTTCAGACCACTCTGCTATGAAATTTGAAGTCAATCATAAGAAGAAAATTTGGAAAGACCTCAACTGCATGGAGGTTAAAGAATATCCTACTAAAGAATGAATGAGTCAAACCAGGAATAAAAGAAGAATTAAAAGGAATACATGGAAGCAAATTAAAATGAAAGCACAACAGCCCAAAACGTTGGGGATGCAGCAAAAGCAGTTCTTTTTTTTTAAGATTTTATTTATTTATTCATGAGAGACACACAGAGAGAGAGAGAGATAAAGGCAGAGACACAGGCAGAGGGAGAAGCAGGCTCCATGCAGAGAGCCAGACATGGGACTTGATCCCAGGTCTCCAGGATCACGCCCTGGGTTGAAGGCGGTGCTAAACTGCTGGGCCACTGGGGCTGCCCAGCAAAAGCAGTTCTAAAAGAGAAGTATATTGCAATATTCCAGGCCTACCTCAAGAAACAAGAAAAGTCTCAAATACATAACCTAACCTTAGACCTAAATGAGTTAGAAAAGGAACAGCAAATAAAGCTTAAAACCAGCAGAAGGAGGGAAATAATAAAGATTAAAGCAGAAATAAGTATATACAAACAATAGATTAATGAAACTAAGGGCTGGTTTTCAAAAGAATTAGTAAAATTGATAAACCTCTAGCAAGACTTATCAAAAAGAAAAGAGAAAGGACCCAAATAGATAAAATCATAAATGAGAGAGAAGAGATCACAATCAACACCACAGAAATGCAAACAATTATTAAGAGAATACCATGAAAAACTATATTTAACAAACTGGGCAACCTGGAAGAAATAGACAAAATCCTAGAAACCTACAAACTACCAAAACCAAAACAGGAAGAAATAGGAAATTTGAACTGACTCATAACCAGCAAAGAGATTGAATCAGGAATCAAAAATCTCCCGAGAAACAAAAGTCCTGAGCCAGATGGCTTCCCAGGGGAACACTATCATACATTTAAAAAGTTAATATCTATTCTCAAATTGTTCCAAAAAGTAGAAATGGAAGGAAAACCTCCAAACTTATTCTATGAAGCCAGCATAACTTTGATTCCAAACCTAGACAGAGACTCCACTAAAAAGGAGAATTACAAGCCAATATCTCTGATGAACATGGATGTAAAAATTCTCAGTAAAATATTAGCAAATTGAACTGAACAGCACATGAAAAGAATTATTTAGCATGATCAAGTGGCATTTATTCCTAGAGTGCAGGTGGTTCAATATTTGCAAATCAGTCGTGATACACCATATTAAAAAGGAAAAGGATAAGAACTGTATGATCCTGTAAATAGATGTAGGAAAAGCATTTGACAAAATACAGCACACTGTCCTGATGAAAACGCTCAATAAAACAGGGATAAATGGAACATACCTCAACATCATAAAAGCTATATACAAAAGACCCGCAAGTAATACCATCCTCACTGGGGAGAAACTGAGAGCTTTCCACTACAGTGAGGAATAAGACAAGGATGTCCACTCTAGCCATTACTATTTAACATAGTACTGGAAGTCTTAGCCTCAACAATCAGAGAACAAAAATAAATAGAAGACATTCAAAATCTGCAAGAAAGAAGTCAAACTCTCACTATTTACAGATGACATGATATTCTATGAAGAAAACCCAAAGGACTCTACCAAAAATTGCCAGAACTCAAATATGAGTTCAGAAAAGTTGCCAGATATAAAATCAAAGTGCAGAAATATATTGCACTTTTATACACCAATAACGAAGCAGCTGAAAAAGAAATCAAGGAATCGATCCCATTTGTAATTGCACCAAAAATGATAAGATGCCTAGGAACAAATCTAACTAAAGAAATAAAAGATCTATACTCTGAAAACCATATGAAAACACTTATGAAAGAAATTGAAGAGAACACAAAGAAATGGAAAAATACTCCATGCTCCTTGATTAGAAGAACAAATATTGCTATAATGTTATCCTGCTCAAAGCTATCTACACATTTAATGCAATCCCCATCAAAATACCACCAGCCTTTTTCACAGAGCTAGAACTAGAACAAACTTTCCTAAAATTTATATGGAATCACAAAAGACCCCAAATAGCCAAAGCAATTCTGAAAAAAGGAAAAATAAAACTTGAGACATCATAATTCTGGATTTCAAGCTATATTACAAAGCTGTTGTCATCAAGACAGTATGGTATTTAAAAAAAAAGGATGGTATTTTAAAAAAAGGATGCCTAGGTGGCTCAGCAGTTGAGCATCTGCCTTCGGCTCAGGGTGTGATCCTGGGGGCCAGGATTGAGTCCTGCATCAGGTTCCTTATGGGGAGCCTGTTTCTCCGTCTACCTATGTCTCTGCCTCTCTCTCTGTCTCTCATGAATAAATAATTTAAAAAAATAAGTATAGTATTGGGACAAAAACAGACACATAGATCAGTGTAACAGATGAGAGAACCCAGAAATGGACCCACACCTATATGGACAACTAATCTTCAACAAAGCAGGAAAGAATGTATAATGGAAAGAAGACAGTATATATATGTATATATATACATATATATATATATTAGTTTCATTTTTTTTATTAAAAAAAGAAGAAAAGGAGAGAGGGAAACAAGCCATTAAGAGACTCCTAATGATAGAGAACAAACTGAGTTGATGTAGGGTGGTGGATGGGGGATGGACTAGATGGGCGATGGGGATTAAGGAGGGCACTTGCTATGATGAGCTCTGCGTGTTGTGTTTAAGTGAAGAATCACTGAATTCTACTCCAAAAACCAATAGTGCACTCTATATAACAACCTAAAATTTAAAACAAAGCAGAACAATCCCTCCCCCAAAAGAGTCTGCAGTCATCCAAAGGCTTGACTAGGGCTTCCAAGATGAGTCACTCAGGAGTCTCTGTCCTTGCTACATGAGCTTCTCCCTAGGTTTCTTGGGTGGGTTCCCCCATGACACTGCAGCTGGCTTCTTTCAGAGCAAGAGACCCAGAGATAAAGCAAGGTAGAGTCCACAATGTATCTTATGACCTGGCTTTGGAAATGATATACCATCACTTCTAGAATATTCATTCTAGTGGTCACAGAGACCAACCTTGATATGAGAGGGGGCTACACAAGGGTATGAATACCAGAAGTTGGGGATCATTGGAGGCCATCTTGGAGGCTGGCTATCACAACACACACACATTTTTACAGGAGAAGAAAAATTTCAAAAGAAGTAAAAAACATGGCTCCTATTCTTGAACAGATTTTGCTAATATATCTCAAAGCTTCAAGTGGCTTTAAAATTAGGTACAATTTTTAAAAAATTTTTATTTATTTATGATAGTCACACACAGAGAGAGAGAGAGGGCAGAGACACAGGCAGAGGGAGAAGCAGGCCCCATGCACCAGGAGCCCGACGTGGGATTCGATCCCGGGTCTCCAGGATCGTGCCCTGGGCCAAAGGCAGGCGCCAAACTGCTGCACCACCCAGGGATCCCTAAAATTAGGTACAATTTTACAAAAACTAAAATGTTGTCCCTCTGGAGAAGTCAGTATGTCTATGTTAAGGTAGCTGTTAAATCACCTTGTGTCCATCTTTATCCAGGTATTAATTCAAGGAAAGCTAGATATTAAAGCTTTAAAAGAAGACTCAGACCAAGTCCAATATTATAATAGGAACAGGGCTGGCTTGAATGCCTGTCATGAAACCATGGGAGGCCACCACCTTTGGGGACTGCTGTGAACTTCAAAATTCTATAGTTCTATCCACATAGACTAAGATGGGAATGGTGTACCTGTGAAGTTGTGCAGTGTGAAAGTTCGGAATTAAGGCCAGTAAACACTGTGGAGCTGGAACTCTAGACAAAAATTATAAAAGAAAGGCAGCCACTCCTCTCCTTTGTGGGCCCCACAAAATTAATCAGAAAAAAAGAGAATTCATATCAGAACTTTGTAGAATGGATAGCTCATTTAACGGCAAGTTTAGCTGAGCGAGCTAATAACAATTCCACAGATTCTGGGTTTTCTAGCGAATTATTTTAGAAAAGAATAAATGTCTCAGCAACTACTTACTAAATTTGTTATAATAAAAAGCTTAAAAGTATTTTCAGTATATTTTTGTTAAGCCTATTTAAGATATATGTTACTAATGTAAACTTTTTAGGGTTGATATTGCAGTTAATAGCACAGATCCTTATTATTTACATTTCGTATTTTCTACATGGATGATTTTGAATACCATTACTGCAGTTAGTGACATCACACTCATTTGTTTGTTTTGTTTGTTTGTTTATTGAGAGGTTAGGGAGACAGAGAGGAACAGAGTGGTGGGGCAGAGGGAGAGGGAAAGAATCTTAAGCAGGCTCCACTCCATGCCCAGCACAGAGCCCGAGGCAGGGCTCAATCTCACAACCCTGCAATCATGACCTGAGCCAAAATCAAGAGTCAGATACCTAACTGAAAGCCATCCAAGTGCCCTGACATTTAGAGGTTCTCGTATTTTTGATTCATGTTAGATATGCAAAATACCGATATACACTTCATCTTTACAGCCCAGATTCTTTTTTTTTTATAAATTTTTATTTATTTATGATAGTCACACACAGAGAGAGAGGCAGAGACACAGGCAAAGGGAGAAGCAGGCTCCATGCACCGGGAGCCCGACGTGGGATTCGATCCCGGGTCTTCAGGATTGCGCCCTGGGCCAAAGGCAGGCGCCAAACCGCTGCACCACCCAGGGATCCCATACAGCCCAGATTCTTAATCTGCTTGGCTCCTCTATCAATCAATCAATTTGTAATTTAAAAAAAATCAAAGACCTCTAGCATAATTGCAGGATAGATTACCCTCAAGGTCAAAACTGCATTTATCTACCACCTGTGTGAATAACTGACAATGACAGTTTTTTAGAAAGATTGAAAGTAAGGATTGGACATCCCCTCTAGTCCTTGGAAACTTTCCTAAATAGAAACATGTGTTTACTAGTTCCTTCTAATTTTCATCAGAAAAAACCTACAGAAAAGTTGCAAAAATAAAATAGTACAAAGAATACTTACCTTTACTCAGATTCACCTATTGATAATATTTTGCCCCATTTGCTTAGCATTTGCTCTCTTGCCTCTGTCAAGCAACCAAATTGATCGATCGATTGATTGTCCAGAGAGAAGTGTAAAAGTGTATGTTTATACTGAGAGAGGGCGGGAGAGAGAATATATACATGCAGTTGTGTGTGTGTTTGATTTTTGTGTGTATATATGTACATACATATTTTTTTCCTAAATCATCATGGCCCTTTATCCCTAATACTTTACTATGTATTTCCTAAGAATAGGAATAGGATAGCCTTTTTCATAACCACAGCACAGCTGTCAACTGCAGTACATTTAACATTGATACTTCATATGTTTTTATTCAAATTCCAGCTAGTTAACATTCAGTGTAATATTAGTTTCAGGTGTATAATATAGTAATTAAACACTTCCATACAACACCTCATGCTCATCACAACAATTGCTCTCCTTAATCCCCATCATCTATTTAACTCATGCCCCTAGCCACCTCCCTTATAGTAATGGTCAATTTGTTCTCTATAGTTAAGAGTCTCTTTCTTGGTTTGCCTCTCTTTTTTCCCCCTTTGCTTATTTGTTTTGTTTCTTAAGTTCCACATATGAGTGACCTCATATGGTATTTGTCTTCCTCTGACTAATTTATTTCACTTAGCATCATACCCTTTAGTTCCATCCACATCATTGCAAGTGGCAAGATTTCATTATTTTTATGGCTGAATAAGATTCCATTGTATAAATATATACATCCTCTTTGCATTCATCAGCTGATGGACAATTGGGCTATTTCCATAATTTGGCTATTACAGATAATGCTGCTGTAAGCATCAGGGTGCATGTATCCCTTTGAATTAGTATTTTTAAATTCTTTGAGTAAATACCTAATAATGCAATTGCTAGATGGTAGGGCAGTTCTATTTTTAACTTTTTGAGGAACCTCCATAGTGTTCTCCAGAATGGCTGCACCAGTTTGCATTTCCACCAACAGTGCAAGAGGACTCCCCTTTCTCTGCATCCTCATCAGCACCTGTTGTTTCTTGTGTTGTTGGTGTTGTTGTTCCATTTTGACAGATGTGAGGTAATGTCTCATTGTAGCTTTGATGATGAGTGATATTGAACATCTTTTCATGTGTTGGTCATGCGTAAGTCTTTAGAAAAATCTCTCTTCATGTCTTCTGTCCATTTTTAATGGGGTCAACCATTTTTGGGGTGTTGAGTTTTTAACTTCCTTATATGTTTTGGGATACTAACCCTTTATCAGATACATCATTTGCAAGTATCTTCCACCATTCCATAGGTTGTCTTTTAGTTTTGTTGTTTCCTTCACTGTGCAGATGCTTTTCATTTTGATGCAGTCCCAGTCATTTATTTTTGCTTTTGTTTCCCTTGCCTCAGGAGACATATCTAAAAAGAAGTTGCCATGGCCAATGTCAAAGAGGTTACTTCTTGTGTAATCCTCTGGGATTTTTACGGTTTCCTGGCTCACATTTGGGTCTTTTGTCCATTTTGAATTTATTTTTGTCTATGGTGTAAAGAAGTGGTCCGGTTTCATTCTTTTGCATGCTGCTGTCCAGTTTTCCCAACATTATTTGTTAGAGATTGTCTTTCCCATTGGACAGTCTTTCCTGCTTTGTCAAAGATTAATTAGCCATATAGTTGTGGGTTCTTTTCTGGGCTTCCTATTCTCTTCTATTAATCTATGCCTATGTTTGTTCCAGTGCCATATCGTGTTGATCTCTACAGCTTTGTAATATGATTTGAGGTCTGGACTTGTTGCCTCCAGTTTTGCTTTTCTTTTTTTTAAGGTTGCTTTGGTTATTTGGGGTCTTTTGTGGTTCCATACAAATTGTAGAATTGTTTGTTCTGGCTCTGTGAAAAATGCTATTGGTATTTTGATAGGGATTTCATTGGATGTGCAGATTGTTTTGGGTAGTATAGACATTATAACAATATTTGTTCTTCCAATCTGTGAGCTTGGAATGTTTTTCACTTCTTTGTGTCCTCTTCAATTTCTTTCACCAGTGTTTTATAGTTTTCAAAGTACAAATCTTTCAACTCTTTAACACTTATACGTTAATGCTTTCTTTGAATTTCAATTTTCTCAGCTGATCCCAGAATGTCCTTTATAGCACTCTTTCCCTGCAAGACAGGATCTAGTCCAGAGTCAGTTCAGTCTAAGTTCTGGCTTCAGTACAGAGTCAGTCTAGAGTCAAATATCTTTTATCTCCTTTTACCTGGAAATTTTCAAAGCCTTAAGCCTTGTCTTTTAAAACATTGGCTTTAAAAAAAAAAAAAAAGAAAAAGAAAAAGAAACACAGTTCTCCTCCTTTTTAAATAAACATTTCCTACTTTTGAAGTTGTCTGACATTTCCTCATTGTTCTAGTCAGGTTACTCATTCTAGGATGGAACACTCCAAGAGTAAGGTCATGTTCTCTAGGTATCACATCTGGAGGCACTCAATATCCATTTGTCCCTCCATGGCATGGTAATTTTGATGGTCAAAGTCAATGTGTTTTCCAATTTCTCCCTTGAAACTAATGAATCCGTGGGAGAAGTTTTAAGATCATGAAAATATTATCATCAAAGTTTCCTCCTAGACTTAGCATCTATTATGGATCTTTATTTGATCTTTTTTTTTTTCCTTGCTTGATCTTTATTACAATGGCTGCAAAATGATGATGATTTTCTAGGTCCTGCACTCCTTCTGAATTGAAGTGTCACCTCTCTGCATTCTTTTGGAAACAAGAGCCCTCCCCTTTCCTGAATCTCTTTATCTAGTCATTTATCCAATTACTACCAGTTTTATCCACTCATCTATTTATTATTAGGACTCATGAATGCCCATTATTAACAATTTATCATTTATTAGTGGACTTAATTATTATTATTTTTTGTTTTGTTCAAATTGTTCCAGATTTGGCCAATGCAACCCCCTTCAAGTTGCTTCCTATGTTTTTGTGACACGCCCCTTAATTTGGAGGAACACTGCCTTGTTTCTGGCATAATAAGACTATTCTTATTCTTCCATTATTCTTTATACACATTTCCAATCTAGTTATTTGTTGTTGTTTTTAATGCAGCACAGAATGCTGGGAATAGAACATTTAAAAGATCATGATTATAAAAGACAGATATGATGATAGCCTAAAACTAATACTAAGACAGAAAAAAAAATACAGAATTTTGAGTAGTGGAATGTAGATAATCACAAAGATGGCCCAACTCACTAGGAAACTATTTAATCAGATCGAATTAAATAGTTATTAACAGTATGGTTTTGTAAATATTTGGTACTTAAATGCAATGATTATCATATTTATTTGTGCATATTAATAAGGTGGAAGCTTTTTTTAACTGAAAAAAGAGCTTGTGCATTTGTTTTTAATTGATAATAGTTGTATCAAATAACTACAATACTCTACATACCATAATATTCTCCAGGATATATTTGTTTATGTAATAATGTAAATATTTTATTTCTAAATGTTTAGTAGGGGGATCCCTGGGTGGCTCAGCAGTTGACTGTCTGCCTTCGGCCCAGGGTGTGATCCTGGAGACCCGGGATCGAGTCCCACGTCGGGCTCCCTGAATGGAGCCTGCTTCTCCCTCTGCGTGTGTCTCTGCCTCTCTCTCTGTGTCTCTCATGAATAAATAAATAAAATCTTTAAAATAAATAAATAAATGTAGTAAACGGTGACTAGCAAATTTGTATTAAGGTAAGCACAATTCTATGAGCTGACAAGTTTTCTAAAATTAATTTTTTACTGATAAATGTATAGTGATGTACACAAATATAAAATATATGACTTAATGAACTTTTACAAAAGTAATCACTTTTTCTAAAAGGTATAATCATCACTCAAGTCAAGATATAGAAAGGTTCCTTTGTCACACCTTCCAAGACATTATCTTTCTAATTAACCTCCTATCAATGTGTATTAGCTTTATTTATTTCTCTTGAACCTCACATAAATGGAATATATACATATTCATATAATATATAGGTCTGGCTTCATCTGTTTAACATTATGTTTATGAGATTCATCTATCTTGTTTGTAGTGATAGTTTGTTCTTTTTCATTTCTATGAAGTATGACACTGTAATTTAAATATTATTATCATTTTTGTACATTTTGCTTTTATTTTTTTTTAGTTTTTTTAAAGATTTTTATTTATTTATTCATGAGAGACACACAGAGAGAAAGAGAGGTAGAGACACAGGCAGAGGGAGAAGCAGGCCCCGTGCAGGGAGCCTGACATGGGACTGGATCCTGGGTCTCCAGGATCACGCCCTGGCCTGAAGGCAGTGCTAAACTGCTGAGCCACCCGGGCTGCCCTACATATTGCTTTTAATGGTTATTTAAGTTGTTTCCAGTTTGGGGATGTTATAAATACATCTGGTATGGACATCTGTGTCCATGTCATAAGGTGTTTGTGTGTTTATCTATATTTATGTATACTGTGTGTGTAAATAGGTGTCCAGAATGGTTTTACAAGTTTACATTCTCACTAGCTTTCACAAGAGCCCCAATTCTTCTACATCCTCACCAATACTTGGCATTGAATGACTTTTAAGTTTTAGCCAGATTGATGGGTGTGTAATGATATGTCATTAGGTTTTTTATTTTAATTTACTTTTAAGTAATGATTTTAAGCATCTTACTGTACATTTGGATTGTCTTGTGTATGAAGTGCTTGTTCTTTTGTCCATTTTAAAAATATTGAGTTGTATTGCCTGTCTTTTCATTATTGTCTTAGAGGTTCTTTATTTATTCTGGTTACAAATCCTTTGTCATATACGAAACTTAGAATATCTTTTCCCAATCTGTGGCTTGCCTTGCCACTGTCTTTATTCTCTTACGATTTTCTTTTATTTTTTAAAATATTTTATTTATTTATTTGAGAAAGAGAGCACAAGCATGAGGTAGAGAGCAGAGAGAGAAGCATACAAAGCCAACTCCCTGCAGAACAAGGAGCCTGATGCAGCTTCAGAGGGGCTCCATTCTAGGACCCTGGGATCATGACCCTATCCAAAGGCAGAAGCTTAACTGACTGAATTACTCAGGCACCCCTAAGATTTTATTTTATTTTATTTTATTTTTATGTATATATATTTTATTGAAGTTCGATTTGCCAACACATAGTATAACACCCAGTGCTCATCCTGTCAAGTGCCCCCCTCAGTGCCCGTCACCCAGTCACCCCCACCTCCCCGCCCACTTCCCCTTCCACTACCCCTTGTTTGTTTCTCAGAGTTAGGAGTCTCTCATGTTTTGTCACCCTCTCTATTTTTTCCCATCCACTTCCTAAGATTTTATTTTTAGAGTAATCTCCACGCTCAAAGTGGGCTTAAACTCAAAATCTCAAGATCCCAGGATCAAAAGTAGCATGCTCAAAGCCATTGACTGAGCTAGTCAGGTGCCCCGTCTTTTCTTTAAGAACACTACATGTAGTTTATTTGTACTAAGTTGTTGAACTTATATGAGCATAAATATGTTTGTAGTATTCTCTTATTATTCTTTTAATAGATATAGGATCTATAGTGATTACTTATGTTTGATTTCTGATATTGGTAATTTGTATGCTCTCCAATTTTTATCTTTGTTATGCTTGCTAGAAGTTAATCAATTTTATTGATTTTTTTTGAAGAATGAGCTTTTTGTTTCATTTGCTTTTTTATTGTTTCCATGTTCTCAATTGCACTGACTTCTGATCTTATCTTTATTAGTTCCTTTCTTCTACTCACTTTAGATTTATTTTCCTCTTCTTTTTCTAAGTTCTTGAGGTAGGATTATTGATTTGAGAATTTCCTCTTCTCTCATATGGACATTTAGTGCATAAATTCCGCTATCAGCACTGTTTCAGCTGCATCCCATATATTTTGGTATGTTGCATTTTTTAATTATATCTTGTGATAAACAAAAGTTCTTAATTTTAATAGCATCAATATGCCTGTTTATTCTTCTATTGTTAGTACTTTTCATGTCCTATTTAAGAGTCTAGGCCTTAAAATATACTTCTAGGAAAAAATTTTCTTCTAGAGACTTTATTGTTTACCATTCACTATTAGGTCCATGATCCACTTGGAATTGAATTTGTGGGTGGTGTGAAATAGGGACCAAAGTTTGTTTTCCACCATATGAATGTCCAAGTGATCAAGCACTATTTATTGAAAAGTCCGTCTTTCCCTCACAATACTGCAGTGGACCTCTTGTCATAATTAGGTCACTGTTTATATATGGGTTTATTTTTAAATTCTCTGTTCTCTTCCATTTGTCTAATTATCTTACTTTGTTTTCAAATTCTATTTGAATTTACATTTAAATCTCCAGTTATTTTCTTATTATTTGTCATGATAAGGCTACTCTTATCCCTTTGCATTTTCACGCTAATTTTAGAATCAATTAGCCAATTAAAAAAAGTTTGGAATTTCATTTAATCTATAGATCAATTTGAAGATACTGATGCCTTTACATAGTGTGTCTTTTAATCCATGAAGGTGAGAATGGGTTACTCATCCCACTCCTCATTTATTTAGATCTTCTTAATTTCTTTCAGGAGTGTTCTGTAGTTTTTCATATAGTGGTCCTGCTCATCTTTTGTGGGGTTTATTCATAGGTATTTGGTGGTTTTGATACTATTGTAAATGGTTTTTTTATAAATTATACTTTCTATTTTTTTCAGTATATTGAAACAAAATTGATGTTTTTTACTGCTATCATATCAGTGATGTCAAATTCACTTATTATATCTAATAGTTTGGATTTTTATGGATTTTATGTATACTCTCATAACATACATGACTCATCACAATTTTATTCTTGTTTTACAATCATTATATCTTTCTAATTATCTTTCTTTTCTTTAACTTAAAAGTCACTGCATTGACCAAGACTTCCAGTATAATGTTGAATACAAGTGCTGAGAATGGACAAAGTTTGAAAATCTAGGTACTCAGGTCTCATCCCCTCAAAATTCAGGAGGTTCAGGTTGAGGGCCTCAAAAATCTACATTTTAACAAGTATTCTAAACAATATCAATGTAGGGGTACCCTAGAAACACATTTTGAGTAATACTTTTAAAGCTTCACTCACCTGAAGAGTTTTCTTGATTAGGATGGAATATTGCTCTCCTCTTTCTCCTTTCTCTTCCCACCTTCACTTCTTCCATGTTAGCAATGTTATTTTTCTGATCACCCTCTTGTGCTGCCTTTCTTTCTCTGTCTCTAGTTCTGGATACAACATGCAGGGTCTTCAGTATTAAAATGTTGACTGGCTTTAGAAAAAAAAATCTTTTTAATAGCATCAACATGCCTGAGTCAGCAGTCCTATTCAAAAAGAAACAATCTTTTTAAAAAAGTATATTCAAAAGTTGTTGAGATCACAGTTGAATTCAGTTCTTTCTATATACATATCCACACCCACACATGCATGTACACAAACAATCATATGGGTCTTGCTACATGATGGAAACAGTATGAGGAAAAAAAACATTCTAAAGGATACAAAGTTGTAGAAAATAAACTTGAATAATAGGAAATCACTAGAGAGAAATATAGAGACCATGTGGTTTCCTAAATATGGCTAGTTACAAATCAAAGACTCAATGCATTTTCTTAGATTAAGAGACAAAATATGCCATGGATATTTATGGAAGGAAGAAGAGAGAGAAAAATAGCTGCAAATACAGAGTATTATAGTTAAGATCGCATTAGCTGACCCTGGCATTTTTGTAGCTGAAGTGACAGAGATCCAACCTGGTAGAGTGAGTGACTTGCACAGTGTTACTTGGTGAGGTAGTGTGATGCACCCAGCGTCCCAGATTCCACTTCAGAGTTTCTTGCCTGATGTCATTCACATAGTTTATGATAAGAGATCACGTATATGAAAGGAATCCCAGAGAACAAGGAATGTGGAAACAAAAGTGAGTCCTTCATATAGGATAAGAGAGAGCTACAGGAAATGGAATCAATTTTGTCAGCAAGTTGTAGAAAGATGTGAGAAAGGAGGCAAAGTGAAAAGAGAATGGGAAAAAATTAAATGAGACAAAGAAAGCAGTTAAATTAGGGAAGTAAAAAAATGGAAGATAATAGAAATAAAAACAAAATAAAATAATTCAAGAACATGTAGATCAATGTAGTATTTTTATGTCATTTTCATCAAAAGTATATCTATCTAGAATTATTTTAATAATAAAATTTTTGATTTTATATTTTTTATAATTTTATATTTTTATTTATAAAAATATAAAATCTTTAATTTTATTATTAAAATAGTATTTTTAATTTCATTAAAAATTTAATGAAATTTTATGAAAGTACATTTAGACTCCTGTAAAGAGAAGTACACCTAAAGTGGTAGCAATGTTAAGATCTTGATCTTCTAAAATGCTGAAGGAAGAAGATATAGAAATCCAAAGAGGTACTTCTTTCTATCAAGAACCATTAAATCTAAAATCAAAGAAACACAAAGAAAGCTAAGGCTAGCTGTTTTTTCAAATGTCTGTATTGTTTTTTTTTCTTTTCTTTTTAAGACATGGATAATGAATGAAAATACAAGAGATGGAGAATCTCAAAGACTTTTGAACAGTCAAGTGTCACTGGCTTAATTCAAAGAGAGTAGAGTTTTTACAGTATTCAGAATTGTTGGACTTTCTTTCCTTACTTTTGCATTTCCTTAAGAGCCTGAACCTAAGTGTTACAATCATAATATTGGTTTGCTGCCTGAATAGCCATTTAAAAACATTAACCTTCATGGTTCATTTGATGAACCAAATACTCCTGTTGTGTCTCCTGGGAGAGGAGACATCCATTTTTAATCTATATTTAACAGAGATAAACTGGACACAATCATGAGGCAAGTGTCATAGAAAAGTGAATTTTAAGTGTGGCTAGTCAACCAAATATATACTTAGCAAATCAATATACTGGTTAAGGACACAGGATTTAAAATCAGGCAGACATGGGTTTGGTCCATAATTCACTCTTTACTACTCATTACTTTTTCTCTCCTTCCTTCCTCCCTCCCTCCCTTCCTCTTCTCCCTTCTTTTATTAAAAAATATCTATTGAGTACTTACTATGTACTAGGTTCATGCCATAGACTAGTGGGCTAGTTATCTGACATTCCTGAGAGAGAACATGGAAAGTTTATAGGGAAGAAATTTGTGGTGTGTGACATAAGCAAAGGTGCAGATGCAGAAGTGAGCCAGACTGGGACAAATCTGAGCAGACTGGAAGCAAATAATGGGGGATGAGTTTGGAAAAACATGTTAAAGTCAGGTTGTGAAGGGCTTTGCATGCCAGGATAGGCAATTTCAAATTAACTGTGCAGATAATTGACGAACAGTTAGAAATTGAATGATTTGGGAGGAATCTAGTACAGAAAGCCAAAGGAGGAGGCTACTTCAAGAACAGTTTATTGTGTACTTCAGAGCAGACAAGAAAGAAATGGATTTAACTGTTAAAAGAATATGATGACCTTTAACATAAGTTTGGGTGGTAGGGATGGAAACCAGTGGTGGGGATGAAAGGTGAGATTGAGGGTGAAGACATGGACCCTGTGTAGCAAGAGTTCCAAGGGAAGCATAAGCAGAATGGGAAGGAAATAGTATGGTAGACATTGAGGAAGCAGCGAGGCCAAGGGCAGGTATATTTTTCCCAAGATGAAGCGTTACTAGCTATGTGTAGAGTAAAAGACCTGTGTGGAGAGACTGAAGACTCTAGGGTGCAAGAGTTCCGAACTGACAGCAGAAGTGCAGAGGGAAGTCTTGCAGAGCTGGGGCAGCACTTCTTCCTCTGAGATGGAAGGGTATGACTTGACACTGAGATTTCCTTTGTAGCAGGGAGGGAATCAAGGCAACATTTATCTGTGTACTCCAGGTGAGCTCTTATTAGAAAGAAGAGTGGCAACATCAAGCCACAAAAAGACCAAGTGACTGAGGCCGTAGAAAGACAAACATAAAAGAGGTTAGCCCATCAATAGATTCAGTAGGAGCATCAAACCATTCTGATTCACACTCCAGAAACCTTTCTACTTCCTTCTGTGCTGTGTAATGTGGGAAAATTGCAGTGCAAACATTCAAAGAAATGTGAAGTGCTCTTGATCTTCACCTCAGTGGTACAGGGTTATAGAGATTACAGGTCCAGTGCAAAGACCATTGTGTGTTCCCTAAAGCCACGAAATAAAAAAAAAAAAAAACAAAACTTAAAGGTTAAAATGAATGGGTATTTATGTAGGCATAAACACATCCTAGAAGTTCTCTGTGAGTACTCGGAGTCTACATTCAAAGGATCAACTCTGAAAACTCTATGGCCCAACTGCTTCCAAACTTGCATATATCTTTCCTCCACCCTCCACCTCTAGGGTCAAGGGGACTGGTAAGAGAGCTTCTGAAGTTTGCAGATCCAGGTGGCATCTTTATTTGAGCTCGGGGTTGGGGAAGAGGGAACCCTGTGACCACCAGGGGGGCTTGCACTCCAGCAGTAATAATCCCTCACAAAGCCAGCTGAAGTTGGTCCATCTGGCCAGGCATCCTCAGTCTGAGGGAACCCTGTGGGTTAAGGAGACCCAAGTGTGCACTTGAAGAGCCGAGTAAGTGCGTTTGGCGGGAGAGGGCACAGTGCTGACTGGGCACCTTTGCTTTGGAGTCTTCCCTTGCGCATCAGCCTATCTGTGCCAACAGCTGAAAACTGGGGCTGCGGGCAGGAGGCGGGGAGTCAGTCGGGAACACTGACCCATTGGCCCTGTGGCTGCAAGAGGAGTTAGGGGAGCCCTGGCGCAAGCCAGGGAGAGCCTCATCTCTGCTCCAGTCCACAAATCCTTAACGGATTTTCTTTCTCTCCCTTCACCCTTTTCTCTCCTTTGCTCCCTTTCTCTCTCTCTCTCTCCCTCTTTTTTTCTCCTTTGCCCCCTCTCTTCCCCCTCCCTCCCCGTCCCCTTCCCTTCCTCTCCCCTCCCCCCTCCCCCTCCCCCTCCCCGTGGGTGAGCCTCTTCCTTTCCCCTCCTCCCCTTCTCCGCCTCTCTCCCTCTCTCTCTGCACCTCCTTCTCCCTCTCAGCTCGCCGGGCGACCCTGCTCCTGCCTCCCACATTAATGGCGGCATCTTCGGAGGATGATATAGACCGGCGGCCCATCAGAAGAGTCCGCTCCAAGAGCGACACGCCGTACCTCGCCGAAGCCAGGATCTCCTTCAACCTAGGGGCAGGTAAGGGCGACCCTGTCGCCGGGCTCGCGCCCCCACCCCGCGTCCCGGCCTCCCGTCCCTCCCCGCCGGCTGGCTCAGCCCCTACCGGCCCTGGGGTGTCCCCCTCCAGGCAGGGCCCTCCCTCCCGCCCGCCCCCCTTCCTACCCAGCCGGGCGCTGGGCTGGCTCACTCGCTCTTTGTGTCGCCGGTATTCGGAGGGGTGTGTGCGTGTGATGTGTGAGTGTGTGAGTGTGTGTGCGCGGGGGGTGTGCGGGGGGTGTGCGGGGGGTGTGCGCGCGCGTGTTGCGGAGGTGGGGGAGGGGAGTGCGTGGAGCCCTACATCCTCCCAGGACTCCCACGCGGGCTTTCCCCTTCCATGCGGAGAGGAAAGTGTTGTCAGTGGTAACAATGATCTTAGGGATCACCAAGAGCCGGGTCGGGCTGCCGGGGCACCGGCTGTGGGCGGAGGGTCTGGCAAGGCTCTGCTGGTGAGGCTTGCTGGAGGGGTTGCTAGAGGGTGGAACTTGTTGGTGACATTCAGACCCGTGATTTCTGGGGGGTTGACACCACTGCTGCGGTGTTGGCTGGGGAGAGGGTGTGGGGTTGACAGCCGGGGACAGGACCTTATCCTTTCACTGAGCTGTTGGAGAGCAACCCCAGGGATGATGATGATGATGATGATGATGATGATGATGATAATGATAACATGGTCTATAGGATACATGTTAGGTGATTTGACTGTCACTAGTCCTGGTGCCCAAAGTGGCCCAGAAGGCATCAAGTTGAAAGGACAACTGAGGTGAAGGAGGGAGGGAGGGAAGAAAGGAAGAGGAAAGAGAAAGGAGTGAGAGACTGCGAGAGTCAAATTGCTTGGGTTGAGATCTCTCAGGGGTACCTGATAAGAGGTACCCTGTGTCTGCTGTCCTCACTGCTGCTACTGCTCTAGATTCACAGGCGGACCTCACCCTCTGTTACTAGCAGATGATCACCATCACTGGAAGGAAGTTATTCCCCACTACCTTCATAGTGCTGCCTTTTCTGAATGCCTCCTAAGCATCCGCCCCAGTTTGTGCCTCTTCTTTTCTAGAGTCCCTCAGCATTCTAGCAATTCCAGTGCAAAAAGGGGGAAGACTTCCCCTCAAAATAGGTTTGAAAACCAGATAATAGCTCTTTCTTTAGCAAACTAAATCCTTGGAAATGGAACTGAATCAAAGTATGTGTGTGCCCGTGTTGGGGGCAAAGAGAACCTTTAAATGATAAGTATTGTATACCCTGTTGAGAAGTTTGGACAAAGGAGAAAACTCTGATGAGAGAAAGAAGATGTAGTGGCTAAGTAACCTTCTCTTCGTGACTGAAAGAATGGCAACTGAAAGTACCAAAGTAGCCAAGTTCCTTGGAGTGTTATTTTCCTGTGTTGGTGATTTGGGGTTTTAATCATATCTTCCTCATCACTCCTAAAACGTTTTCCTTTGGATTTAGAGCTGGGGAAATGACTTCTTTATTGGGGGAAGCTTTTGCCATTTTTGTGGCATGCTGTAGTAGCCTGTGGTCTCATTTTGGAACTGTTAATCCTTCACTGGTATGTTCCAGATTCAGGATGTGGATGTGAGGAGTCTTCAAAAGTACTGAGAAGAGTTTTTTTTTTTTTTGCTTTGTTTTGTTTTTTGTTTTTATGACTGAGATTGTTTTCTCACGGAGTGATATTAGAAATTGTACCACTGACCTCTTTGCTACCAAACTCTGGTATATTCCTTGGTGTCTTTGGCTTAACACAGGAGAAAAAGGGCTAGAGTGGCAGTTAGTAAATGTTGTTTAACCTTGTTTTACTTTTACAACAAAACAATAAAATAAAACACTAAAGGGAGCTTCAAGTTTCAGCCACTACTGAGTGAGGTTGAGCATTTGCCACCAGATTAAACTCAGTGACTTGCAATCTTTTATTCTGGTTGAATTACTCTGGAGGCCAATTAAAAGATTGGACTTTTCAGTCAAGACTTGTTTCCCTTTAATCTGGAAATACAAGCCCAATGGGCTCCACGTGCCTTCTGTATGTCCCTTAGAATCCCTCTGATAGCAAGAAAAGACACCAGCAAGAAAGAGAAATGCCATCCAGAGGATGTTGGAAAGAAGGGGGGGGGGCGGGTGTGCAGTCGCAATGGGCTCTGTTCTGCAGTTAGGGGAGCTGTCCTCGCTTGTGGTGCTGAAGCAAAGAGCTGTGTGACATAGACGTAACTGTAAGCAAGACACTCGAGGGAGGGGTCCCTCCCAGTGATGGAGTCCCAGGGAAAATGCAGAAGATCTAGGCACCCTGTCCTGTTCCTCCCAGTGATGGAGTCCCAGGGAAAATGCAGAAGATCTAGGCACCAAAAACTTTCCTATCCCTGCCCACCTACATTTACAGCCTGTTTACTACCCTCACGCCCACTGCTCCACTGCTCAAGTCAGGCAGTTCTGCTCTAATTTTGCGCAGGCTGCTCACTCCTGGCGCTTTGTTTATTTTCCAGCTGGTTTCTGGTTGCTTTCCTGACGTAGTAAGATCTACTCGCAGATGTGCCTTTCCCCCGCGTTTAAAAGTAATTGTAACCCCTGGTTTAAAAAGCAAACAGCCTTGTTTATCTCCTTGAGCAGCAAGTTGTAATTAAACTATTAGTGTCGTTATCAGCGTTACTGAGCAGAGGAGTCTGCACACTTCTAATAAATTACATAATTTGGGCATAGAGAGAATTTTGTCTCTTAACAACAATTTATAAACAATTAAGCAAGGAAGCTTTCATCTGCCCTTTATTCTCACTCCTCTTCTACCCCCCAAATAGTCACTTATTGTTTATTCTTTCCAGAGAAAATTTTTATTGGTTTAAACTATTTATGTTTAATTTTTGCTTTCCCACACCCACTTATTACGTATTTTAGAGGCTTAGTAATGCTTCATGGACTAAATATACATATATTCATTTTATTTGGATATCACAAAGTCATTTTGGGTACCAACACCCTTAAACTAATCTATAGAGTTGCCAAATAAAGTGGACAGGGCATTTTGAATACTAATTAAATACTTAAGCATCCTTTCGACTACATCCTGTCCCTGAGGGCACTTAATATCATTTCAGAAATAACTCCACAGCTTGAGTGAAGGATATACTCCTTCACCTACAGTCCCAAGTCAATCAAAGAATAGCACCAAAATGTGGGTCTTACATCAGTTTATGAAGATGCAAATTTCAAGTTTTAGCCTAAACTGACAGGGCATAGAACAGAAGTTTTCTGAACCATGATTTCCATTTTTCAAAAAGAGCCCCTTTTATAGGTTTTTAACTTCTATTCAGCACTTAGTGTATTATGCTAATATTGATAATGATTGTTTACTGGAAGTAGTATAAATGCTGCAGAAAATTAAGCCAATGTATTTGCTAAAACTTACCTAGACACATCAGACCTCATTTAAAACATTGAAAGAGGTTTCTTTTTTCCTGAGAAATTAAAATGTGTTATAAGGACATCGTGTAACAGAAGAATGTATTCACACTATTAGTAGCAAGTGTTTCTAATTGTGTTCTCACTTGATAATGAACATCACTGACATTTAGCTTGTGAGAACTTACCCTGCCTTATGAGGTCATTCATTCACTGTATTCAATGCAGTGAATGCTCATCTGGCAGATGTTTTCCTATAGGCTAGTGTGTTTTATTTATCTTTATATTGAGAGTATATAGAAGAGTATTTGATATATACATATTTGATACATGCTGAAACTGAAAAGTTCTCTGTAATTACACACTGAGGTGAATAGAGGTATTATGGTAAATAGAAGATTTAAGCTCATCAGAAATTTCTTAGAGGAATGTCAGAAGAAGGAGGACTAGTCACCCTGATGATTTAGGATTTTTAAAACCCAAAACCAATATTGGGCCAAAATTGAGAACAGTAAGTACTTCTCTAATCATAAGGAAGTTTAACTTTTGTTGACATTTCAGAATTGCTTTTATGTGGAGTAGATTTTAAGTTAATAGCATGGTCAACCTCAGAATACCTATCTTCTTCGGGAGTTCAAGATCTGTTTTAGTCTCTGATGTCATTCAAGGGTAACTGTTCCTGACTTCTACTGGTCTTCTCCACTCTTTCAGGCACAGAGGATAATAGTCAAAATTGGCTTGTTCTGGCTGCCTGTAAGAATGGATGGGTCAGCCAGATTAAGTTATAAACTGGGTCTAAGGAGATCTCTTTCTTTCCTACCTTTCTTGAGAAGGAAGACTGTCTCTTAGTTAAATTATGAAAACCTGTGATACTAAGAAGTGACAACCCAAAATATGCCACTATCACTTAGCAATGAGAATTCTCCGTAGGCAAAATTGTGAATATTGTCATACTGAACCAAGATTGTTTCACCAATCAGAAGGTCCTGATAAGCATCTTCTTTCACTTTTTCATTGAAGAATGTCAATGTCTCCATATATATATATATATATATATATATATATATATATATATATATATTTTAAACTTATTTCAAATTGAAGACATCATATGGGTCTGGCTTTTATTTGATGGACCCAAAATCTGCTTGAAAGTATTGCTTCTAAGAGAAAAAGAAAGAAAAAGAAAAAGAAAGAAAGAAGAAAGAAAGAAAGAAAGAAAGAAAGAAAGAAAGAAAGAAAGAAAGAAAGAAAGAAAATAATGGGTTTCATATTCAGTAACCACAATCCAAATGGATGGCCATGTAGTTCACCAGAAGCTTCAATTATTGGACTTTCTAAGGGTCTGCCCTCCTTCTTTACTGTTGTTAAAGCTAACCAACCTGTAATCTCATTACGTAATACATTCAGATGGTACTGATGAAGACCACTCCAGACAATATAAATAATATAAACAAGGTAAAGTAAATAATTAACAATATGAGGAAGTGGGAAGCCCTTTGCTGTTAATATTTATCTTGGCTGCTTACAATGTCATCATTTCAACAACAATTTAGACATTTATGAGACAACTCAAACATAAAATCTGTGCCACATGGTTTAATTTTCTTGCGATCTCTGGTCTGAGCATTATTAATTTTTTTAAGATTTAAGTATTATATTTATTGTTATCACTAAATGATAAGTTGCTTGTTTAGTTTGTCTATAAATGTATATATATTATATATGTTGTATATTATATATATATTTTTTTGATTTCATGAAAGACCATGGAGGTGTGTTTTATATGAAAAATATGAATCAAGAGTCAGAAAAACTTGATTTTAATGCATCTCTGCCTCTAAAAGCATGGGCAAGTCATTTAATTTTTCTAGGCTTGATTCACTCAGCTCTAAGATGAGAGATTTAGATTTTAAGATCTCTAAAGTCTCATCCAACCTAAAAATTTTCTATGAATAAACCAGTACTTCTAACTCTTGCTGTACTATTGGGTATACACTATACCACTGATTTTTATATCCCATCTTATTTATGGTATAAAGCATATAGTAGAATAGCATAATTATAGTAATAATTAAAATATTTGATCACAGCTAGTTATGAAAATTTGTTAATTAAAAGAATAATTAACAAATATTAATAATCAATAATTAATTCTTAATAATTAACAGTGTGTTAAAAGTATTAATCCAGTCTCCCAATTGGCATTTTAGTTTTTTAGCCTGTACTCTTTTATAATTAACATGAATAGGGTATGTAAGATCTATATTTTCCCTTTATCCTTTTAAATTACCAGGAGAGGTAAATATATTCCTTTGGAATTCAGATAGAATAGCCCTAACTTCTAGGCACTAACTGTAAAATTTAGGCCAGAATTACAGAGAATTTCTTCTCCTTTTTCTTCCCCAGGCATATATATTAACAGGAGCAAATAAATTGTTGGTTGGAATAAGTGCAAAACAATATTTTTATGCATATATTTTAATACCAAACAAAAATATTTATTACACTTGGACTTACTCCCTGATATATGCAACTTCAATTCATGATTATGTGCTGTACAAGCAGGCATTAAAACACAAGTGGAAACGAAAGATAGTTTGTAGAGCTATTTCTCTCCTTGACTTGATAAGGTGAAAAAGGAGACGTATATTATAGACTGTATTATATCATAAAAACAAAAGAGGCCCTGAAAGAACTATTAATAGATATAATATGTTCCTCACTGAATGATACAAGAATTCTAGCATTTTTTCCCTTTGTTTTGCCGCTGTCCCCTCCCACTTTGTTTTTGTTTTTGTTTTTTTTCCCACCCACTTTGGTAGATGATAAAGTGAATGTGATTTCAGGAGGAAAAAAAGTGGACTTTGTTGAGATTGTAATTGCTTTAATTTACAAGTCTTTTATATAATGTAGGATAGTTAAATAAAAGACAAAATCAATTTTCTGGCCTTATTGAATGATGATGGATTGGCATAACTTTCTACACAGGTTATTGAAGGACATCAGGAATAATCACACTACTAGTTATTTGACATTTATAAAGATACGTGTTGTGTAAAAGCCTATAGCTTTCCTATTGATCTTTTCTTCCACATCTGTGTATCTTAAACTAACAATCCAGGAGCAGAATCTTTGAATAGTAAACACTTGGGCTGTAATGATAGTCATGAGTATTCAATGTATATCTTGGTTTTGAAACTATACTGAACTTTATCATTATTATTGCTTGCTATTTATAGACATAGAAAGCTCATTATTTCAAGATCTCTACCAAACATATGATAGCAGATTGGTTTAATACTCAATAATGGTTTGAACAAGAGTACAGAAAAAGCTTCATTATGTTTGAATTTATCCCTATTCCATTTGGGCCCTGTGCTTTGTGGGAGAGGTGGAAGACATAAGAAGAAGTAATAATATAATAATATTTATTTATTTAGCAAATACTGAGAAGTTAAATATGTATTAGACCATGTTTTAGACATTTGGGAAACATTAGTGATCAAACAACATCTAACCCTCATAAATTTTAACTTCTAAAAGTGGATTATGGACAATAAACCATATAATATTTACATACATTGTATAGCATTTTATAAGTTAAGCACTAAGTCAAAAACAAATAAAGGAAGGTAAGAGTATAAGGCATGTGGAGGCAAAGAAAGGCGTAGATTGGAGGATAGGCAACACTGAGAAGAGGGAACGTGAACAAAGTTCTCCGAAGTAGGTGAGAGAATGAGCAATGCCAGTGTGGTTGGAGGACAGGATAAGAGAGAGCTCAGGGAAAGCAAGTGTAAAGGCCCTATGTCTGGAGTGTTCCTGGTATGTTCAAGACCTGGCAAGGAGCCCAGTGTGTCTGGAGAGAAAATTTGTGAGGCAACAGGAACCAGATTCCACAGGATCTGGCAGGCCACTGCCTGGCTTTGAATCTCCTCTTAGTGAAATGTGGGACGGTGCAGGGATTTAAGCATTACAGTAACACGATTTGAGATAGACTTTTATTTATTTATTTTTAAGATTTTATTTATTTATTTATGAGAAACACAGAAAAAGAGGCAGAGACACAGGTAGAGGGAGAAGCAGGCTCCATGCAAGAAGCCAGGAATCTGGGATCATGCCCTGAGCCAAAGGCAGACGCTCAACCGCTGAGCTACCCAGTCATCTCTGAGATAGATTTTTAGAAGGATCACTGGGGCAGCAGTGGTAAGAGCAGACAATAGTGGGACGATGAGGAAGCAGGGAAACTGATTTGGAAGCTATTACAATAACCCAGAGAAATAGTGAGGGCTCAGCAAAGAGGTACAGCAGCCACAGTGAGAAGTGATCAGATTCAGTATGTATTTGAAGGGATAGCCGACAAGCTTTCGTGATGGATTTAGCATGGGTTGTAAGAGAAGAAAAGGAACACGAAGTCCCTCAAAGGTTTGACCTGAGCACCTACGGGATAAAAGAGCCATTTTGGAGCTCGAGGGAATGGTCAGAAGTTGAAATGCAGACATGTCAAATGTGAAATGCCCACCAGACATCCCAGTGGAGATATCAAATGGGCAGTTAAACGGGCCTAAGGTTAAAAACGCGGTCTGGCTCAGAAATAAATATTTAACTTGTCTGTATATATAGAGTGTTTACTAACATTGTGCTAGGGGCTTTATTAACATTTGCCCATTTATTTCTCATTGGTATAATTAATATAATCCTTATCTTATTGACTTTGAAATTAAGTCACAAAGAGGTTAAATCATTTAGCAATGATGATATAGATAATTAGGGGAATAGGTAAAGAATTGGAAGTTAGATCATCTTTTATATGACTCCAAACCCATATTCTTTTTTTAAAAAAATATTTTTATTTATTTATTCATAGAGAAACAGAGAGAGGCAGGCATAGACACAGGCAGAGGGAGAAGCAGGCACCATGCAGGGAGCCCGACGTGGGACTCCATCCCGGGTCTCCGGGATCAGGCCGTGGGCTGAAGGCGGTGCTAAACTGCTGAGCCACCCAGGCTGCCCTCCAAACCCATATTCTTAATGTCTATGCTTTCTTATAAGAGACCAAGCTTATGTCAGCTTTGCCATAAGGACAAATTTTAAGCTGAATGTAGCTAAGAGAAAAAAAATGCTAGAACTAAAAATGCATCCTACCTCAGTATTTTAAAAACTGTTTGGCTAGGCCTCACTTAAAAATGCACTTTAGGGACGCCTGGGTGGCATAGTAGGTCAAAGAGCTGACTCTTGGTTTTGGGTCTGGTCGTGATATCATGGTTTCGAGCCCCACATAAGGCTCTGTGTTGAATGTGGAGCCTGCTTGAGATTCTCTCTCACTTCCCTCTGCTCCTCCCCACTTGTGCTTTCTCTCTAAAAAAAAAAAAAAAAAAAAAAAAAAAGAAGAAATGCACTTTATATCACCTCACATACACACTTGCATATTTATAACTGGAATAAAATATTCCTCAAAATACCCTTAATAGGTATGAATATACTCTGATGTTTTCTATATTATCCTATCCCATCCCTTCCCACCTCATTCCATTCTAACATAGTCTAGTTATAAAAATGCTAGTTACAACCCATCTCAAGGATTTTACAACTACGGTTTATTTATTTATTTTTTTTTAAATTTTTATTTATTTATGATAGTCACACACACAGAGAGAGAGAGAGAGAGAGAGGCAGAGACACAGGCAGAGGGAGAAGCAGGCTCCATGCACCGGGAGCCCGACGTGGGATTCGATCCCGGGTCTCCAGGATCGCGCCCTGGGCCAAAGGCAGGCGCCAAACCGCTGCGCCACCCAGGGATCCCACAACTACGGTTTAAAAAACATTACTTCATTGGTTGTTTACCAAGTGCTATTTCTGAACTCAGAAACAGTATTTACAAGGAAATACCACTTCGATACTTCTTCAATTCCCCCAAGAATGTGGTAAGTTCATTTTCTTAACTAGACATGAGTCAAGGTGAAAGAGAAAAACCCCAGAGTCAGGACCAACTTAGCTATTGGATACAATAGTCACAGATCCCAGGCTGACAATACCTTTCAAGGCCCACAAAAATGTTTTAATTTCTTTTAAAGTCAAGAAAAAAATGAATATAATCCAGCCTGGTTTATATTTGTCTTTATACCAACATAGTAATAAAATATAGTTTTTATTTTATTTTTTTAGTGAAAAGGATTTTTAAAGGCAAAAATGCCTAGGAGCCACGAAAGTCTTATAATGTAGCCCTGCAGAGTAGAAAGAGGACAGATAGAAGCCTTTCTTCTCCAAAGTAGTATAGTGGTCATGTGGATATACTCTTGAAACTAGACTTCAGTTTTCTCACCTATAAAATTGAATTAATAATAGTGAACATCCTGGAGGTGTTTTATTATTTTTTTTCCCATAGAGTAGGTAATTCTTTTAAATGTGAAAAACTTAGAATAATGCCTGGCATAGAGTGAGTATTCATTACACAAAGCGGGGAGTGAGCTTTCTTACATTTCTGTGTTTTGCCTCATCTTCGTTCAATTCTTCCAAGATACTACAAAACAGAAAAGAATGGAAAGAATGAAAAGAAAAAGAAAAAAAGGAAGATGTCCTTCTAGTGACCACATCTTATAAAACTCAATGAACTTGGGATCCCTGGGTGGCGCAGCGGTTTGGCGCCTGCCTTTGGCCCAGGGCGTGATCCTGGAGACCTGGGATCGAATCCCACGTCGGGCTCCCGGTGCATGGAGCCTGCTTCTCCCTCTGCCTGTGTCTCTGCCTCTCTTTCTCTCTCTCTGTGTGGCTATCATAAATAATAAATTTAAAAAATTAAAAAAAAACTCAGTGAACTACAAATTCAGGAACTTCCACATAAAGAACAAATTTTCTTAGCTAAATTTCACCTCTACTCAATGAATCTTGTTTGGAGTACTGGATGAATATGACAAGCCCCAAATGAGAAAGGAAGTCACCTTCATATTCTAAAAGTTAAGGAAATTTATGTTTAATAGTCTATCCTCTGAGAAGTTGAATGGATCAACTTTGAAAAGTTGATCATTTGGAAATGGCTATCCCATTCAAATAACTACTGAACTTTCCAGTGATTCCCCTGGATGTGGAAGAGATGTTTTGTGGGAAGGGGAGGAAAAAAAAAAAGAGCAAAGAAAGGGATACAGAGAGAAGAAAGGAGGAAGGCAAAGAGGGAGGAAGAAAAGAGAGAACACAAATTTTTAGTTTGAGATGTCATCCACGTAGGCCAGGTGGACATCAGCAAATCACAGAATCTTAGCTTTTAAAAACCATAAGGAGTATACTCTTCCCTGAATCATGGGCACAAGTGTTCTGTGATGGGTTTGGAGAAATATTGATACCAAAATCTGAGTATGCTACTCAAGGGCTGTATCACCTCTGAATCTTTGAAACCTATAAATGGAGACAACAATGTCTGCCTATTTTTTGTTGTCACTTTAAGGACGAAACGTAAAAATGCGTTGCCAAGAGCCATGTGCTATAACAAAGGCAAGAAACAGATGTGGTCAGGTGAATGGGACAGCTTTAGAGGTCTAGCTCTGGCACAAATAAGGCATGGGAATGAAAATGTGAGAAACAGACTAATTCTACCTAAAATGTTGTCTTTGCCATAGCCAAAACTTCAATACAGCCTAATAGCCCAGAAAGACTGCCTATAGCACTTACCTTGCACCTCCACCATCAACTCTCATCACTGTATGAAGTGTGGCCTCATTGGGATATTATTATCCATCCATAAGAGACAAAGTGCTTGAATTTTTAGAAGTGCTTGTCATTTTGAAGCTAAAAGTAACCATACTGCACTCTAGAACCACTGGCCATTTGAGGCATTAGTCCAGCTTAGCCATAAACAGACACTTGGCCAAATAACCAGGTGCATTCATCTTTCACAACCTCCTCTCCCATTTTCTTCACGCTCCTCTCCTTCCCTGATTATTATTATTAATTATTATTATTATTATTGTTAGCCTTAAACCCAAAGTTTTCAAGGCCAGATCTTTATTTCTGAGAGGAAGAGGCTCAAATGTCCCACCCCCTTCATCCCACCCCCCTGTGTATCTGCGGAAGTTTACGGCTGTTTATTACCTCCCACTCAAACCATAGAATTACATAGTGTGCACAGCTGTGAAGCCAGCTGCCCTGTGTTCACTCCAGATCTCCCACCACGCTGCCTTTCAGCAACATCTTTGCTCTATCTGGTTGTGACACCGGCTGTAATCAGCTAGGAAGCAACTCTTTCAGTAAGAAAAGTGACTTCCACCAGCAGTTTTGGCATGAGACTCAGAGCCATCTCACATGTAAGGCAACTTCTCAGTTCTAGAAACAATCCCTCAATGTTTGGTTTGGTCAACTGAAATAAAACAAGCAGAAACAAAATTAGGAGTGAATGGGTTCTTATATTTATTTGTTCTTTTTGTCCTTGTCACAGTTTACAGGGGATTTCATTCATATAAAAGCAAAAGATTTCAGCGGATGCCTGGGTCTGCAGCTAGGATGGGTAATGCAGACCACGCAGACCACACCAAATTGTGGTTAATCACAGATTCCCCATTACATATAATTTATGATACCACATAATTTTCATGAGTGTATTTTACTGCATTTTTGACATAAAAAGATATTTGGTGAGTAGGCTTTAAGCAAATTAGGTGCTTGATCCATTATTACAATTTTGCAAAACTTCAAAATGACTAAGTCTTTTTTTTTAAGTTGTAAAAGACCTGAGGTAGTTTTCCTTTATCTTCTCGTGTAGGGAGTTCATTTTAAATGTGCAGAAATAAATCATTAGTGTGGTTTCTGATGTTTTAGCCAAAGGTATTTCCTACACTCTGTGTACCACTCACTCCTTGCCACAAAAAATTCTCTCTGCTTTCTGACGTAACCAGACAGCACAGTCAATGCTCCCTTGGTTTGTTGTTTAGTTGATTTGAAAATTCTTTTTTGTCTTTCAAAGTCTATTAATATGTTTACACCTCTACTATAGGTAATATTCTTTCTGGTGTCTTAAGAACATTTTGTATTTCTAGAAATAAAAGATTTGCCTTTATATTTCTTGTCCACCAAGATCTGAGTCAAACCATGTCATCTTGTCTGATGGAATAGTAACCACATAAATGGAAGTATGTGTTAAGTTTAAGAACAACTAGAACCATCCATAAATATAATACCAGGTCAACCCAAAGTAAGCTCAAATCAGCCTTAAACTCACTTCATTGGCCTCTCTGTTACAGCTCATATAATATGATCTGTATGAACAATTTCTGCTGTAAAGTTACCTCATAAAGAAATATATCATCTACAGTCCTTTCATAAACCCAATTATAGGAGCAATTCAGGAGAGTTACAGCTACTAGAATCTGTGTTCTATCTCCTCCCTGGTTCCACTTATTAAGGACATTGAAGTGGAAATATTGAGGTGGAAAGGAAACAATGACTGAATTTACTGAATACAGAAGAGACTGGTATAATCACTCAATCAGGCATTACTTTACTTCTTTTATTGCCATGTTGCCAGCTTCATTTATTCTAGGTGATTTGACCAGAGAAAAGCTATCAGCAGGCCCTGTGTATGCAAATATGAATATATTTTCTTTTTAAAAAGTGTATTTTTAGTATCTCATTGACTTGGGTTTTTTTTTTCAAGATTATTTATTTGTTTAAGAAAGAGAGTGTGTGCAAGTGAGGGGAAGGGGCAGAGGGAAAGAATCTTCAAGCAGACTCCCCAGTAAGCACAGAGTCTGGATGTGGGGCTGAATTCCATGACCCTTGAAACCATGACTTGAGCCAAAACCAAGAATTAGATGTTCAACCACCCGAGCCACCCAGGCGCCCCTCTCACTGACTTATTTACACAAAATTGTGTATGTTTCATTCAAAAGTGTTGGCACTATTTAATTTAAATCCAAATCTTCATAGTGCTTGGATAACTAAGATGTTAAATGGCAAATGGCAGAGAAATAGAAGAATAGTAATTAATAAAACATCATTAATTAATAATTAAGAAAATATGTTATTGAGCGAAGACAAAGTCCAATTGTAAAAGATGCGATTCCTTTTATTCTTATGACATGGTTCAGACCAGAAGGTATTCACATGAAATTTGTTGTTCTACACAGAATTGAAATAGTGATACTGAGGGCAGCCCGGGTGGCTCAGCGGTTTGGCACCTGCCTTCGGCCCAGGGCGTGATCCTGGAGTCCCGGGATCGAGTCCCACATCAGGATCCCTGCATGGAGCCTGCTTCTCCCTCTGCTGTGTCTCTGCCGCTCTCTCTCTCTCTCTCTCTCTCTCTCTCTCTCTCTCTGTGTATCTGTGTGTGTGTCTCTCATGAATGAATAAATAAATAAAATCTTTTAAAAAAATAGTGATACTGATTTTGAAAAGAAATTCCATAGGTTATAATAAAAAGGCATCAAAAGGGACCAAGTTGAGAAATGGGTGTTAATCAAATTAAAGCTTTTCTGCAGCCAAGATTCATCATTCAGAACCAAAGGAAAATGAGAAGCATCTGATGGCTACTTGTACACTGATTCCAATATTTGGTGCACTCACCGCAACTGGGCACATACACTCAACAACACCAGTGGATATATTTTTTCAAAGATTCCATTTATTTATTCATGAGAGACACAGATAGAGAGAGAGGCAGAGGCACAGAGGAAAAGCAGGCCCCATGCAGGGGGCCTGATGTGGACTCCATCCCGGGACTCCAGGATCCTGCCCTGTGCCAAACCACTGAGCCACCTGGGGATCCCCAACACCAGTGGATATTAAAGTGAATGTAATTTTCTTTCCAGTTGCTGGTTCTCAGAAGACTTTATTCTTTGCCAATCACTACAAACCTCAAATACAGTCCAATAACCACAATGAATCTTGAGTGCATTTCAGTCTTTCCTAAATTATAACTGGTTTCATCTCTCTCGTGCTTGCTCTTCAGTGATTCTAAAGAATTGTGTTATTTATTTTATGCTCATAAAAATGTAAATTCTTCCATAAGTCCTCAGTGTCCATAAATCTGCTGCTGAGGTTTACTTATTCTCCACCCCCTGAGGGGGAGGACAGTTTCGAGTCTTAGATCCATCTAAGTCCCCCCCACCACTCCCACCTTATGTTCCCAGCTCTGCCTATGTAAGGATAAAATGCTTTACCGTGGTGAAAGCTACAGTCTGTATAGTTGGAAGCAGATCATAGGAGCAGGGTGGCAAGTAAAAGGTGGAGCTCTAGTCTTCCCAGGGATAAACTGCCAAGAGTGCCCACTGGCTTGTAATATGCCATCATATGTAGAAGGAGAAAAGAAATGTCTGGAGATTATTGATTCACATGGGAGCTTTGGTTAGGTAAAGGTGTAGCGTGACTCGTTTGACTGCTCTTGAAGTGTTGTGTATAGAGGGAGAAGCACAAATGTGTCAAACAGACCTGAGTATGAATTCTGACTCTTTTGGGCAAGTTTATTATCTTTATGAACTTCACACTGCTTACCTATAAAATGGACATATTCCTTTCCCAGGGTCATGCAAATGACTTGAAGAGGGTATATAAAGTACCTGGCATAGTGGATGCTCAGCAAACACCTTTCAAACCATTCAAACAAGAAGCATGTTCAATTTAGTTTAACATAAAATCTCAGTATTGAATCACAGGGACAACTATTAGATAAACCAAAAGTCCCCTTGTAAAACCAGTACAAAAGTTTGAGAAAAGAAGGGATGAGTTGTTTATCGTGACTTATTTCATTAAATATCCTTATAGCACATATTCACCAAAGGCCTGCTACATGCTTGATATGGATTTAACAGTTTCCTCAACATGTAAATCCATCAGTGAGAATATCATCATCCACAAGACTCCAAACTTTTTAAGGGAAGGGACCATGTCTCCCTTATATTCACCCATGAATCCTCAGTGTCTAACATAGAACATGGCCCATGAGAGGTGCTCAAAAAGTACTTGCAATGAAAATAACTGTTATCATGGCAATAACCATTTTGCTATGAGTCCATCTTCCATCTTTATACCAAACTCAGTGGATTTCTTCAGGTTTTAAAGAAAAGGCCTTCATTTATTTATTTTTTTTGCATTTTCATGTTTTTATTGAGATGTAATTGATGTACAACATTGAGTAAGTTTATGGTCTACACATGTGGATGAAAGGACTTCATTATTTAAGAGCAGTTTTTGATTACTAGCAAAATGGACAGGAAGATACAGAGATTTTCCTTATACCCTTTGCCCCAAACATGCACAGCCTCCACCATGATCAACATCCCCCACAAGAGTGGGACATTTGTCACAATTGATGAACCTATATTGACATGTCACTATTACCTAAAGTCCATACTTGACCTTAGATTTCACTCTTGGTGTTGTACTTTCTGTGGGTTAGTCAAGTGTATACTGGCATGGATCCATTATTATAGTGTCATACAGAGTATTTTTACTCCCCCCAAATTCTCTGTGATCTTCTTATTCATCTTTCTCCCTATCCCTCATGCTTAGCAATCATTGACCTTTTTACTGTCCTTATTGTCTTTTCCAGAATGTTATAAAATTGGAATTATACAGTTTGTAACCTTTTCAGATTGTCTTCTTTCTCATGCATTTAAGGTGGTATGTGTGTAAGATTTTTCCATGTCTTTTCATGGTCTGATGGTTCATTTCTTTTTAGCACTGAGTCACATTCCATTGTCTAGATGGACCACAGTTTATTTATCCATTCACCTACTGAAGGACATCTTGATTGCTTCCAAGTTTTGGCAATTATGAATAGAGCTGCTATAAACATCCATGTGCAGGTTTTTGTGTGGACATAAGTTTTCAACTCTTTTGGATAAATACCAAGGAGTGCGATTGTAGGATCATATGGTAAGAGTATGTTATGTTTTGTAAGAAATTGCCAAACTGTCTTCAAAAGTGGCTCTACCATTTCCCATTCCTCACAGGCAATGAACAAGAATTCCTTCTCTTCACTTCTTAATAACATCTATGGACACTTTCATATATTTGGTCCTTGTCTTCTTCTGACAGTTTCCATAAGCAGAAGTTTTAGAAGGAAACACTTACCCTCTCAGAGCTGTCTACAAGCCACGCAGACCTCTCAGTATTGCTGTACCCACCTCTTCAGCCCTGCTCTCTGGGAAGGGTACAGAGATATGATATTCTCTAGAGTCTGTGTCTGGTCCTAAAATACATGGAAAGAAAGGGTTATGTTGGTTTTCAATATTATTTCATTATAATAGCAATAGCACTAGTGATGATACCATTAGCTTTTCTCCATCAATACTCAGTTCATGGTCCTCCCCACCCCACAAGTGATTCTCTAAATATGATGGAACTTTGAAAGTGCAGTTCTTGCAAAGGAGATTGGCTGTTACTTCTTCATGCATCACAACTAAGAATACCTTTGATTTTGCCCATTTTGAAAATGCCAATTTGAAATGAAGCAGGTACAACCAATCGTAATGTGCTCCTTCTCATCGATCTGGCTTTTTGTTGTTGTTTTTTTTCTTTTTGAGCTTAACTGTCAGAACTCACATCACTGTGACAAGATCATGGGAGTCTGCCATTTTCTATATCTCTGAAAACTATAGCTAACTTTTATAAAATAAACCTCACTGAACTAGAAATAAAATGCTCTGTGTAGGACATGACCCTATATCTCTAAGTCCTTAGGGTATAAACTTGGACTCAACAAAACTTTTTAAAATTCTGGTATAATTCTCAGTCTGCCTTAAATTTTGGAGTGGGCAAATTATTAAAATATTTAAAGAATTGAGCTTAAAAAAGCCTAGAGATTACTGTTCCTGTTAACACATCTTGCAAATGAAGAAACTATGTCCTAGTGAACCCTATGGTCTCCTAGAAGAGGGGGAAGAAAAGGAAAAAGAAAGTCTTCAGAATTTAGACAGTCAAAAGCAGCTCAGTTCCAGGGGTGTGCTGGCAAGAATATAGGTTCTTAAGAACCAATGAAGCACACCTTTTCCCAACTCCACGGTCAGCGACATCACATCAGTGGCTTAAGATCAGCCATAGAGTGACTATTTACACATAAAAATCAGCAAATACTACTATAAGTCAGGACATTTTTTGAGAGCTGACACATCACTGCTCAGTTCCCAGAGTTGAGCCTGATATTTAGTTATCTTTCTTTCTTTTTTTTTTTTTTAAGATTTACTCATTTATTTATGATAGACATAGAGAGAGAGAGAGGCAGAGACACAGGAAGAGGGACAAGCAGGCTCCATGCCTGGAGCCCGACGTGGGACTCTATCCCAGGACTCCAGGATCGCGCCCTGGGCCGAAGGCAGGCGCTAACTGCTGAGCCACCCAGGGATCCCCTAGCCTGATATTTAATAGACATACTCTAAGCACCATCAAGTATATACGTAAGTGGTTTAGGCATGTTTTATTAGATGCTAAAAATATCAAAGGAAAAGTATCAGAACGGTTTCGCTTGACCAATTTAATTTGACAACTTAACATTCTAATGTTTATTTACTTCAAAGGATCTAGGAACATTGATAGGTAAAATTACTTTACTGCTATTTTAATATGGCAAAATCAATATGACTAAGATGCAGGATATAAGCATGTCTGTCAAAAATATTCTTTCATCTTTAGAATAGACATAAAAATGCATGATACAACTTAACAATTATTCATAGAGAATGTTTTATCATCTTTTATTGTATTTTGGGCACTTAGGAAGATGAAAGTGGATTTCTTTCTGCAGTCCATTCAATAATAATATCAGGTTGGCCAACATTCCAACATATTATGCAGCATTTCCACTTTTCCCAACTAATGCTACTATAATATATTAATTCTATTTGGAATCGAGTTTCAATCAAATAAATGGTGAGTCAATTGCAATACCGCCGCATACTGGCCTTGCCAACTGGAAAGGTGCATCTTGAAGCAAGAAGTCAACAGCTATTTGGAATTCTTATGGGCTATCTGTCCTTAGAACAATTGCTAATCTATATCAGAGTGAAAAAAGTCATTACATGTAGGCTTTCCAAAGAGAGCCTCTTAAAATTATATTTCAGTTTCTGCAAGTCACATGGGTTTTTTAAGCAGTGGAGAGAAAGGTTTTTTTGTTGTTTTCTGAATAGTTGTTAGCTTATAGTAAATGCAGCGATAGATGAAATCAGGGTCCCAAGGGAGCACCTGACTTGCTGGAGGGAATTTGAACAACCTCCTCTATGCTCTTCTTCCCTTTTAAAATGTGACTCAATGACAATCATAAAGGAGTGCATGTGCATACACTAAGAAACCAAATTAGAACTTTCCATTTATGCACGAAGGCAGTATAGGGTAATAAATGAGAATGTTTTCTCTCTTGGTGTGTTTTAAAGCTTTCCAGGTCATTTCTGGGCATTCTGACATATAGAAAACATATAAAGCAATTCCGAATGAGAGGTCATTAATTGAGAAAATAGCCTAAGGATGGAGAATTCTAGGAAAGAATGATAAGACAAACCTAAAAGGAATTAATAAATCCCGTTTCAGTTACTTTAATATATGCCAACTGAATAACGTGAATCAACAGAAAATGTTGTATGTGGCCTCAATATTATTTCATAATTAGGCTTGGCATGTTCCTTTGATGTAGAAAGTGACACCTGGTACATTGGGACAGTAGATTTGTCATTGGGAAGTAGAATTGACTGATTTCGACAAGCTTCATGTGACTCAGTACAACAAGGTCTCTTTCTATGGGGACAATTACTTAGGATGCTATCAAGCCCTTTTTAGGAAACAGATCCTGGGAAGAACAATTACCCCATCAAACCTCTGTTGGGCAAAAGATCTTATGTCATTAAGGTCATGAATTAGTGTCGAGGGCTGGAAATTTTCTTTTCATTTACTTTCTCTTTTTGAGGAAAGAATGAGTTCCAATCCTGGTTCCGGTTGGGTTCTGGGGGTTAGACCATGGCCCACGGAGTGTTGCCCTTGGGGTTACATCTCACCTCCAGGCCTCATTAAGTATGAGACCTTGAGTTAGTTGCTGAACCCCTCTATGTCTTTTTGTTTCTGGGTAAATTAAGGATAAAAATAGCATCTATACTACAGTTGTGGGAACTAAATAAAGCAAAACGTACGAAGTTCTTAGAAGAGTTTCTGATACATAGTAAGCGTTCCACAAATGTTCACTGGTACTATTAGTGACCCTGCTGGCTGGGTCAGCCCAGGATTCTAATAAGCTTTAGACACTCAGCACCTATTGGGAGAGAGCCATAGACACAGTGTGAGCAGAGCCAGCTGGCTCAGCTGTGTGGTCCCCTCTATGAGTCCCTGCTTTTGCTTTGTTCTGCACAGATCTGCTTAGAGGCTCTGAAGGAAACCTCTTTAACACCCAGGTCAAGTCCTGGCTGAAGCAATCTGTCCCAAAGCCATCATCAGGCTGTGACTAAGCAGATTCAGAATTCAAGCCTCTTTTAGGTAAAATGACTTATGGGGTTAAGTATTTAACTCAGCAGGCAGGTAAAAGATGTGATAACCAGTGTTTAGTCACTTAGAACTCTAACTGCTTGAGATGATTATGCAATCTGAAATGCCACAAGATGTGGGAAGCAGAGTATGAGTCAGTGAAGACTTAGATCCTCTTGCCCTTTCATTTGGAAAGCCTCCTTGGTGTGTCCTCCCACTGTGGGGACTCTTAAACCTGGTTGCACAATTAACCCAAAAGGGCAGTAGTGGGACCAGAGTTCCAGATATTAATGCAGCTATTTTACATAATACCTCTGCTTAGTATCCCCTACCCCCAGATCCTAGTGCTAGGCAGAAGGGACACAAAGATAAGTAAGCAAGCCCCTAGTCCTGAAAGCCTGAGTTGTCTAGGGTAGAGGGGTAGTAAACAGGTGGTTCCACGGCAAAGTGTTAGCAATGTCATAGTCAAGGCACAGACAAAGCTTTACTGGACGTGGAAAATGAAGAGCCTAGCCCTGCCTGGGACAGTAGGGGAATCTTTACAAGGGAGGACACCTGGGCAGATCCTCAGAGGATAAGTCGGATTTTTCCCATGGAGGAAATCATGGGGAATTGAAGGGCATTCTGCACAAAAGGCATCTGGCATTTAGTTTCTTCTCAAAAAGGTTGTATTCCTTAAGAAATGTGCGTATATGATCTGGAATGCACCTAACTGACTGGACGTCTCTGCCATTGAGGAGTGCAGACTGAGAGAAGAAAGTCATGGAAGGTGACTGTGATGTACTATAAGTGCTCTACCAGCAGAAAATAGGGAATGGGATCCCCCAGCAGAGCCTCAGGATCTGGTGGGGCCCCACAGTGGAGACTCACAGTGGAGGTGGTGCTGGAGTAGAGTTTTAGGAATGAGAGGCATCCCTCAGGAAGGCAGAAGAAGGGGTGTATTTGTCTCTCTCTCTCTCTCTTTTTTTTTTTTTTTTTTTTACAGGGGAAAACACGAACACAGTTGAAGGGGTGTATTTGAAGGTATAAAGGTCAGATGGCATGCAGCCTCTCAAAGAGCAGGAAAACTGGAGAGCATGTGTGAGCAGGAACTTGCAGAGGAGATGAGGAGAGGGGACCTGACAGTGCAGGCCTCCTCATGCAATACTCAGCAACAGTAAGGAAGATGGATTGGAGAGTGTCCATACAGGGAGGTGCATAGTTTCTCTGAAGCATTTTGCAAGACCCGAAAGAGGCCTGAACTGGGGCAGTAACAGCAAGGATGGAAAATTTATTCAGAATCAAGATATTTTGAAAAGTAAAATAGCCAGGATGTAGTAACCGTGGACTCTGAAGGCGTAGGGAGAGAGGGATGAAGACCTCTAAGTTTCTTTCTTGGCTAACTAAGTTCTGTTGACCAGTTCAGGGAACAGAGGATGGGGCACAAACTCTCAGGACAGGTTAATGAGCTTATGTATACACAGACAGGTAGGTTTGCGGGTGCCTGTGCGGCCTCCCAGGGGAAGATCCATCAAGAAGCGAATACATAGGTCAGAAGCTAGGGAGAAGTACTCATATTTACTAAAATCAGGTAGGTTCAGAGATTCTTGTTCAGGGTATCATCAGCGATCACATTGTGCCAAAGTATAGATACCCTCAACATTGTCTTCATTTTAGGTGTACAATGTAGTGATTGGATTTATGTACTTAATACAAATGATCATCATAATAACTTTAGCTAGCATCCCATCACCAGCCTTTTCTTTCCTTTTTTGTTTTTTGTTTTGTTTTGTTTTTTGAGTATGGTTGACACATTATGTGACTTCAGTTTCAGGCAGTTCAACTTCTCTATAGGTTATGCTACACCCACTACAAGTGTGCAGCAGCTACCCTCTATCACCATATAACACTATTACAACATCACTGACTATATTCCCTGTGCTGTGCCTGTATCCGCATGATTTATTCACTCTATAACTGGAAACCTATTTCTTCCTCTCCCCTTCACCCATTTTGCCAGTCCCCTCACTGGCACTCATGAGTTTATTCTTATGTATATGGGTCTGATTCTATTTTTTGTCTGCTTATTCATTTGTTCTGTGTTTTAGATTCTACATATGACTGAAATCATATGGTATTTCTCTTTCTCTGTCTGACTTATTGCACTTAGCACAGTACGGTCTAGATCTGTCCATATTGTCACAAATGGCCAAATTTCTTCCTTTTTTATACCTGGGTAATATTCCATGTTGTATGTATACATATCTTCTTTATCCATTCTTCTACCGATAAACATAGGTTGCTCCCATATCTTGGCTATTGTAAATAATGCTGCAGTTCACATAGGGGTGCATGTATCTTTTCAAATTAGCATTTTCATTTTCTTTGGGTAAATACCCAAAAGTGGAATTACTGGATCATATGGTATTTCTATTTTTAATTTCTTGAGGAACCTCCTACTGTTTTCCACAGTGGCTACACCGGCTTATATTCCTACAAGAGGCCCAGAATAGCCATCACCATCCTTTTCTATATTTGCTATGACCTAACAGAGCATTAGGAAGTCCTATGCCAGGGAAACCACGGTGAGAGACAGAAGGGGATTGGGAACAGACTCTGGAAAGACATCCATTTTAAAGGGTGCAGAGAATAGGACTCAGCACTAGCAGGTGAGGAGGAACCGAACGATAGGGAGGGAGATAAGAGCAGGCCAAAGGAAAAAAAGGATTTTCTAGGGAAATACGGTGGCCAGTCGCCTTCATTCAAAGGCATTTGCTGTGAAAGAAAGATGGGAACAGTACCCTCATTAGCCAGAGTGGGACAGATGTCAGAAGAGGTTTTGTTTTGTTTTTCAGTTATGCACAGAGGTGTGGCTAATCTGATTTCCCTAGTTAGGTTACAAGCTCCCTGAAGAAGCAACCGTGTTTCCTCTAGCGCTGGGCACAGCCCTGATGCTAATTCGGGGCATGAAGATTCGCATACTAATTTTTGTCACAGAATTATTCAAACAACATCAATGGTGTGCACAAAAATTTAAAATGTAACTCCTTCCTATTTTTAGAAATATATGAATATACACATTTCATAATGGGAGAAAGCAGGTTTTGCGATGTTAACTAATAATAATGAGTCTTTTAAAAATACTGTAATTCCACAGTTACTTATCCTCTTGCTCTGGAGATTTTCTTTTATTTAGACTTAATTTTAAAGTGTAACAAGTTATTTTGTGCCTGCTTTTCTCTGCACACCGGCCTTTCTCCTACATTCATCTGTTAAGTAACATTTTCTCTACCACAGTGCTTGGACCATATGTTCCCCTTCTGTAGTGTTTTGACTTTCTTTGGTGGGGTAAATGGTACTTGGAGTGAGTCTCATCATTCTCAAATACCAAGCAAATACACTAATTAGGCTTAAAAACGATATCAACTCTTTCTGGGCAACAACTCATTGATCAAAAATATCACCCTACTATTGCTCCTAAATTGAAAGGTACAGGTTGGTTTATACTGGGGAATGCATGCCCCCCAAAACATGAGAGTCCACATTTAAAGTTTCTGTTTGTACTAGGATGTGTCGTTTAAGCTCAGAAAAGTGTTAGAACTGATTACAAATCATAACAAATGGACTCTATTTTCAACTGCCATTTTTAATTTAAACTTGTACCAAATCCAGTAGGATTTCCAGACATTTATATAAAGATACAATATAGATGTGATAAAAAAGAGACCTTTAAGGAAGAAAATATGCCCTTCAAAATAATGGAAAGAATAAAACAATCTGGTGAACTCATGGAATGCATAGCACAAGCCTCTCTTTGATAGAAGTCTGAAAGTAGTCATGAGCGAGCAGTGATTTCTGTGGTTTCTGTGTGCATTTTCCTGAGGTGAAATTGGGCGAAGGTATTAAAAGATGTTTAGATCTCCAAATAAAAAGACCGGTTTTCACAGCTAAATTCCATTTCATGCCAAGATTTCTCAACTGTGTGCAATAAATTAAGTTCCATTTCCAGGAGTTGCCCCTCATGTGTACATAAGGATGTGTACATTTTGTATCAGCCCAGTATTTTCAGAGCACTGTGACAAATGGTTCTATTTTTTCCCAACTCATATCCAGTTTCTAGAATTTGTACCATCTAGCCTCACCTGATCCACTAGTGTATCTTGCAGACCTACACAATTTGTCACTTTCTTAGAGGGATAGGATATGCAATGTCATTAATTCTATTACCTTGTTTTAAATTAGACACTTGAAAAAACACATTTCAAGCTAGGCTTAATAACCACATGCAGCAGAACTAGAAAGAAGGCTGTCAGTTCAAGGCAGGTCTTGGTTCTAATATTAAACCTTAGATTTCACAGATCTCATAATATCTGAGCTGTGACTATTTGCTTCAGGCACAAACGTGGCATTTAAAAAATTTTTTTTCAACCACATGGACATTTCGCTTTGCCAGAATATTTACTGCTTAAAATATTTAATGCTTGAAAATATGAAACTCTAACTAAAACATCCAATTTTGTCACATACCAAGAGTCAGGTATCTTTTTGTCTGATGAGATTCTCTTTCCTTCTTTACATGTCCAGGCTCCTACATACTTGTCACCCATTTTGTATTCATTGGTTGATGGATTGATTGATTAGGCAATCAAATTGACTGCCCATAAATTGCATTCTAAACACAAAAAGACCTTTTTTTCTCTTAGAATTTTTGCCTACAACTTTCACTCTGGGAAATTAAACAGTATAGATATACATGTAAAAGACCAGAGAAAGCAGTCGTGGGTAAAAAAGAAAGGTGAGAGAGTTCATAAAATTTAAAATGTGTGACAACTAGCTTGGGTAGCTCAGTCAGTGAAGTGTGTAACTCTTGATTTTGGCTCAGATCATGATCTCAGGTCATGAGATTGAGCCTGAGATCCAGTTCATGATCAGTACTCGGATTCTGTTTGGGATTGTCTCCCACTCCTTCTCCCTCTGCCCTTCTCTGTGCTTGTGCACACATTCTTTCTCAAATAAATAAATAAAATGTTATAAAAAATAAAATAAAATAAGTGGCAATTGTGTTTCTTCCAGATGAAACAGATAACATATTTTTTTTTTGCATGGGAACTACCTTGTATTTTATACTGATATATATATGTATGGTATTATTAGCTCTCATTGCCCATGACATTCATGATTAATGTTTGCATAACTCCCTAGAATTTACAAAGTGCTCTCAGCTCTTATCTTCTCAACTGCAAGGTAAGCTCCTTTAGACCTAGAGGCATATTTGTATTTTCCTGACACTTCACAGGCTTAAATATATCCAAATCAATAAATCTTTGAGCTGTTAGGAATCTGTGGGATGTTTAATGCAATATCACAGCTGCAGATACACATATTATGACTGAGAGTCTGTTTTCAGTAGAGGCAGGAAGAAAGAGGTACAGGCTTTGGCATCAGAGCTGACTTAGTTCCCAAAAAGCAAAACCATTTCCCAGTAAAGTAAATGAAGATGTTGCTAAAAAGTTCCTGAGTTCTTTGAAAGTGTATTTATAACTGAAGAACCCATGACTTTCTATTATCTCTCTAAGGAGACTCTGCACTTGGGTGCTGAAGAGATGGGGGCACCGGGTGAGGGCTACCTCAGGCCCTACTAGCCAGAGTAGCATATTAAAAGGATGAGCAAAGGAAGGGTTCAGGGACTCACTGTGTTATCTCTCTAGGACTCACTTCATCTCTCTTCATCTTTATGACACATTAATTACCCAACAACTCCCGCACTATACCACATCTTATCCAATTTTTCAAATAACCAATTTGCTAATATTCGTAACCCTATAATAAATCAAAGTTCAGCTACCCCAAAACACCCCTAATGAAATGACATCTCCTATTTTTTAAAATGTAAAAATAAATATCTTAATTTTTTTTAAAGATTTATTTAAAGGAAGTTGGATGTGGCCATCTGTTGCCACATAGTTAACCAGTAATATAGTAAATACAAGATGAGGACATAAATCTATTTCCATTCACTGAACTCATTAATCATGTGGCCTAAAGCGACTGCAGAACACCACTCACCTTTTTAATTTGTATTATGATAGTGAGGGCTAATCCTAGGACACTGCATTTATTTTCAAGTACCAAATGACAAATTAAATAAAATTTAATGTGGTGGGTTTTTAAAAATCCATTGTGGTGGAGAAAACATGCAAATTCATGTGAGATGCAAACTGGTTTGAAATGTAGTTTGTACATATGGGAATCCAGGAGCAGGTGGGGTTTTTTGCTCTTCCTGTAGTAAATTTTTTAGAAGCTTGGTATTTTAAGATCTGAGAGTCCAAGATTCTCTCCTGCCAATAGTTTTGACTGGAATATACTGTACCATCAGGCTTGCCTACCTCCAGATCTGATGGAAAAGAAGAGATTCTCAACCATTTTCATAGATTCTTGGGGCAGGAAACCATTCATTATTTATGTTAAAATCTAAAACTAAAACTAAATAATTAAAAATAATTACTTCAATCAACAATCATTTACTGAGGGCTTACTCTATGCCAGGCATTGTGCTTAGAAATGGAAAGACAATGATGAACAGTAAAATATTACCCCCTGTTCTCACAACTCTCAACTCTCACAGTCTTAAAGGGCACCTCAGTCTGAACAAATAATGTTTGAAAAAATTTTTAAAGATTCTATTTATGTATTTGAGCATGTGCAAGAAAGAGAGAGCGTGCACAAGCAGTGGGTATGTGGGGGGACAGAGAAGAGGACCCCTAGCTGAGCAGGGAACCCAATGCAGGGCTCCATTGCAAGGATCCTGAAATCAAGATCTGAGCTGACATCCAGTGGACTGAGTTACCCTGGAGCCCCGTGATGTTTAAAAAAATTTTTTAATGAAAAAAGATTATTGTCCAAAGACTTTTTTTCTTTAAAAATGCATATACAACCTTTTAACCAAACATGAGGTTATTTTCCTACCTCTTTTGGCTATAAATGTTTACTTTCTTCCTTTTAACTATCAATATCTATGTCAACAGAAGAAAGTATTGGTTACATAGCCAACAGTCTCTTTATTTCCTTTTTCCTGTTTACTTATAGATTGAAGAAAAAAAGTGAGAATTTCTTCTGTTGTCTTAACACACTCCTCATTATCATTTACAAATTTAAGTTAATCCAAAATAAGAAAACAATCTTCCTATTTCTGTGGAAAAAGCTTATTCTGTGAAGCCTGAATCAGTACTGGCAGCAGCCTCCAGTAAAGCAGATGCCTGACCATGTTCACCAACTAACATTGGTGGTGGTCCTGGCAAGTCTACATACACCCGTCCTGCAAAGGTTTCCACTCCACTTTGATAAGCATCAGACAGCGGATGTCTGGGTAGATGTGGGCTTGGGTTCTAGGACAAATCAGAAACTCCTTGTGTATATTATCTTTTCTGTATTACTCCATCTTCATATTTGGAGTTTCACATATTTTGAGTAAAATCTCGCTCAACTCTTAAATGGAGTTAAACAAAACAGACGTATTATTTTAAGGTTTATTTTTATTTTCATTCATCATTCATATCATCTTCCCTAATTTAAGAAACGAAGAAACCTCAAATATTAGTTATATAACCAAGTTGGTCTTTACCTTTTTCCTGTTCACTCACAGACTGGGGAAATAAGATATTGGACTGTAGAATAATATTGAAGATTCTTAGATTCTGTTGAAAAGAAAGAAAACTAGATGGGGTCCTTTACATGATATAGCTTGTTACAGAACATCATCTTTGATACAGAGAAGTTATGACCCATCCTTTTCCCACAAAAGAACCAGTAGGCTTCCAGAGTGGTAATCTTCATTCATGTTTTAGTAAATTTACTCACTTTTAAGGTTAGAAGTTCTCAATGTGCACACAGCATTTGTGTTTAATATCCACTGATTGGCAGAAATGGTGAATAATTGCATAATACTCAACCATTTTTGTACTTTATTCAACGCAACACTATTTGCATAATCTGAAGAACAAGAACATGGATATGTTTGAGATGTATTCAGACTACTGGTACTAACTCGTATATGTCCATGGATGGGATGACTTCTTATAATAGCTCTGGGGTCCCACAGCAGTTCAAAAGGCATGGGTGTGGTATGGAAGGGAGAGGGGGCTTCTTCAGGTTAAATAATGCATGGATCCTTTTTAAAAGAAAAAAAAATATTGCTGGGCCCCTGGAATTGCAAACCTGGTTATAAACTCCTTTGCACTCATTCAGAGCCTTTGTCTAACCATAAAATCAAAACAAGTTAACAATCAAATACAGGCTACAAAATCAATTAAAATCAAATTAACAAAACTAATTTGATGTGGCAAAACATGTTGTTTGGTTAAAATTAAATTACCACTCAAAATGTGAATATGGTATCGCCTACTATGGCAACGGGGCTTCTGATTTCAGCATGTCTATATATTTTAAGTGCCAGGAGATAATTTTTTGGTAGAACATAGTAAAGCCTTAATTTCTTCTATGGATTTACTTGGTGCAAATAAATTATTTACTTATAAGTCTACCTTATAGTCTGCAATAGTATTACTTATCACTGTTGCAAAAAAGTTACATTATTTTTTTAGATTATCATCTGAATAAAAACACCAAATCAAATACAGAGAGAATTTGCAGAATCTTAAAAAGGTGTTCAAGCATTCTCCTACCCCCATTTCCAATGACTGTGGACATCAGTTTGAAACCCCTAGAAGCCAGTAAACCTTCTGAATTTGCACAATGTCAAAGGGTAGTCTCTATAATAATAACACAAAGGCTTGAAATTCAGTGTTATAAGATATTTAAATGCCCAGTTGAGATTCCTACAAAGAATATTGCAGTTTCACTACTAACTCATATTGTTCCTTCGTGCAAATTAGAAAAAGATGCCCCTCTCAGCAGACCTAACCCCAAGCTGGTGTTCACAGCTTAGCCACAGGGACCAGGCAGGATTTCAGCTCCACTTATCCCCTGACTCATGCCTTCATGCTATGACAACCTGCACAACTGTACATGGCAGACTCAGGATATTAAGAAGTTAAGGAAGCAAGATTCCTCTCCTTAATTTTGTTTTCCATAGAAAAAAATCCTGACTCTCAAATTGACTCATTAGCAGAGTTAAACATCTTTGTAATGTCATATTTACTTCAATTGATTAAAGCAAATGCACTGGGAGATACTCCATGCAGTTTCCCTCAGGAAATTAATCTTGGTGACCTCATCTTAAATAAAAGACACTTTCTAATCATGGTTCCATTTCCATTTATTTCACTAATTCCATTGCATTTTCCCCATTTTTTCCATTTACTATAATTGCCCAAGTAATCAAACCCTAATTTCAAGTCCCCTAGCACCTTCTTGATCTCATTTTTTTTTGTAGAGACTATTTCCTTGTTATATGTGATATTGTGATTCATAAAAAAATGTATATTTGGTCATTCAGATGATCAAAATATATCCTTCATATATGATTTGGTCTTAGTCTACAGTTCCTGGCTCACAGCTCTAAAAAAACCTTAGAATCTCCTGCAATGAAAGCCATAAAGGTGTCTTTCTTATTTTGATGAGGAGACCTTTGGAAAGCCTTTGGGTAACCCAAGGATGGAGGCTGGTTACCAGGAGAGCCAACCACGTGATGCAGGATTGGACCATCAGTCTGGGAGGGGAGCTAGGCTGGATATATATATATATATATATAAAATCAATGGTCAGTGATTGAATCAATCATGCCTATATGATTGAAGCCTCCATAAAAACTCAGAAGAACAAGGTCCTTGGTTGACGCAGTCTCTTAAGGTGCTGACTCTTGGTTTCGGCTCAGGCCCCAATCTCAGGGTGGTGGGAGCCAAACCTGTGTGGGGCTCCCTGCTAAGCGTGGAGTTCGCTAAAGTTTCTCTCTCCTTCAAGTTCTGCCCCTCCTTTCTCTCTCTCTCAAATAAGTAAACATGTCTTTAAAAACAACAACAACAACAACAACAAACAACCAAACACTTAAGGGGCACCTGGGTGGCTCAGTTTGTTGCGCATCTGCCTTCCAGTCAGGTCGTGATCCTGGAGTCCTGGGATCCAGCCCTGCATTGGGCTCCCAGCTCAGCGGGGAGTCTGCTTCTCCCTCTGCCCTTCCCCCTGCTCATGCTCTCTCTCTCTCTCTCTCTCTCTTTCTCTCACTCTCTTTCTCTCTCAAATGAATAAAATCTTAAAAACAAAACAAAACAAACCTTAAGGACTATGTTCAAAGAGCCTCCAGGTTGGAGAACATGTGTGGATTTGGAGAGAGTGGTGAGCCTGGGGAGGGCATGGGAAGCTCCAAGACCCTTCCCATATACCTTGCCTTATGCATCTCTTCTGTCAGGATGTTCAGCTGCATCTTTGTCATATTCTTTTATAATAAGCTGGTAATCTGCTAAGAAAAATGCTTCTCTGAGCTCTGTGAGCCACTCTAACAAATTAACCCAAAGAAGGGGTCTGGTTTATAACCTGGCTTTCAGCTGGTCTGAGTGGATAGGGAGGCTAAAGAGCAGACTTGTAGGGACTGAGCCCTTAACCTTTGGGATCTGATGCCACCTCCAGGTAGATAGCGTCAAAATTGACTTGCATTGCAGGATAGGCAGTTGGTGTCCAAGCACTGTTTATTGCTGTGGGGGAACCCCTAACCCGCATTGGAATTGGTGATCAGAGCCACCAATTTACTGTGTGATGGGGACTAGAAAGTTATTCACCATGGCAACATTTCTCAGCAGCAGTGTGGGTATGTGTGTGTATATATATATATATATATATATATATATATATATCCTCACTTGCTCGCTATATATATATAGCTTAGTTTAAATAAAGTGTTCTTTTCATATAGATAGAGTATTTTGAATAGGAATACATCATGGAGAATTATGTAATACTGTTATCCTGAATATTGCTCACTGAGCTTGCAAATGCTGTGTACGGGTCATTTCTCAATGTGCATGTTATTGAGAAAGTCAGTTTGTGTTCCCATCCTGCTCTAACTCAGAGAGAAGGGAGGAGGAGAGAAATTTATCAAGAACCTGTGGCAGAGAACTCTGAGATGACACCCAGAGGTAGAAACCAGGAAGTTGAGGATTGAGTTTCAAGAATCTGACTGTATATTAGTGTAGTATTATTGTTGTTGTTTAGAATCCTTGAGTTATATGCATAATAAAAGCCCGATGTTTAGAAGAGCAATGGAAGCATTCCAGTGTGTTTGTGTGTGTGTGTGAGAGAGAGAGACAGATTGAGAGAGAGAGAGAGAGTCCATTCCATTCCATGTGGGTGCATGCACATAAGCATTCTGCAGAGGCAACTTTATATATGAGCATCAGGGTCTGAAATATAGAAACAGATAATTGCTGTAACGCGATCGTGAGCTTATGTAGTAAATCCTCTCTTCTCTATGCTTCATACCCAGCAGAATTATGCAGAGGCAATTTTACTTAGTGGATTATGGCCATTTATCACAGAGTAAATCATTGCCAGATCCCTGCAGAAGTAGAGCACTAGGAACTACCTTCTACCCAGAGTCAAAGCCTGTAGTACTTCCCTCTTACCTCTGTTTGCATGCAAAATGACCTCCTCTGGGCAAGCAAACTAACAACTGCAGGCCCAACAAGTGTATGCACTAGGCAAGTCCTTTTCTATGCTGCCTTCCTGGTGTTTACATACATTCATTCCCAGCTGCCTTAAGGTCATCTAAAGCACATTGAAGCAAAAGTTATGGAAAGTTACCTCCAAAACTCTAAAAACACCTGCAAATCTTAAAGGGATGCTTTCTGAAATATGACAACACAAACTGTCCTGCCTCATCCCTTATGTGATAAATGGTTTTGGAGGACAGATGAACTTGGCAAAAGATGGGTAAAAACATATTTTGACTTTATCTGGTTCCCCCTCCTCTACTGAAGGACACCTAGCACAATTTGTCACTCACGCGGATCTCAGGCAAACTGCTGGGAGACACTCATGAAAAACTGAAATTCTTCATTATAGCCATTGATGTAGAGGCCTCTCATTCCTTGTCACTCTCCCTAGGGGAGACTGCAGGGCTTTAAGAATACAAATTAATGAATTCCTCAAATATTATGGAGTTCCTCCTACATTCTGTACATGGACTTGGAAACTAGTAATGCTGAGTCGTCCTCTCCTTGTCACCCATATTCTGACTCCAGGATGATCTTGGCTTCTCTGTGAGTTCTTTGTTCTGTGATATCTTCAGGGTGAAGAATCTGGATCCTTTGTGCACCTGCTGTTTCATGGTAAAGTTTATGATTATGATTGTTCCTTCACTACTATAAAACCATTTTCAAAGTAGTGTTCACCCTAATAAAGAAGTGTTTCCTGTATTCAAATGTTTGGCAAGCTATTTATTTTCCAAATAGGCCAAAGAAGTCTCTAGGGTTACCCTATTCAAAAGAACACTTCCATCAAGCTTGTTCACTGTTAGCTAAACTCTTCATTTGGAAGGAACAGAAAAGCTCAATTTGGTAATCTCAATTCATGGGAAATTATTATAACGAAAATCATATCTATAGACAAGCAGACATTTCATGGCAGTCCAAAATCAGTCACTGTCCACACCCCTTTATAGTAGGCTCTCCAGGACCTGGGCAGTTCTTCCTATCTAATTGTTACTTCAGCAACAAGTGTTCATGATTTCTGGTCATCTCTACTTTTTTTCTGGTCACCTCTACTTTTCCCTGGAGCAAGGTAAGCAGTAAATTCTTATTTTCCTCCCATTATCAAAATCTCAAGTGAAAGAATGCATTTGTCCTAACAAATGAATATTGACTCTGTTGAGGCTTTTATACCAAGTTATCTTGTAGGATTCTGGTCAACCTAAGTGTTGATAGGTACCCTTTCTTGGTCCAGTTCATTACATCTGGATATTTAAAATGGCAGAGAACATGAGCCCTGCACAGGGTGCTGCTTGTGGCTGCTTTCTCCCGCAAGGCATGTGAGCAAAGCCATTGTCCTCAGAGAGCACATCAGATGTGGCACATACCATGACTGGCCCTTCCAGTATAACATCTGGCCACAATGATGTAGTAATGATATTAGGGTTTGAAGCTGACAGCCAAGAAAGAATTCTTGGGACATCTTTGGTGTAAAAAGGTGATTTTATTGAAGCACAGGGACAGAAAGAAATGCACTGGGATCATGAGGAGTGGCTGATTATATACTTTCAAGTTGGGAAGGGTTAGGGAGAGCATTAAGTCTCTAAGAAATTTTGGAAGCAACATTTCCAGGACTTTGGGGGCCTGGCTATTGTTAGGAAAAGTTTACGTATTACTGTCTAATCAAACCTTACTCATGAGACCCTTCAGATGTTTATTGGTGGGTCATATGCTTGGTGGATGATCTCCAACTTGTATTTTGGTGGGTAGAGATTAAGGAAATTTCCAAAGGAATTTTTATATGTTAAAGTAGACTTACAGGATCCTGGGGATTGTGCTAAGATTACCTTTTGCCCTTAGCAAAGTGTTAACATCAAGGCAGATGAGCTTCCTGTTTCAAGGACTTGTCAATGGGTTGTAAGTAGTAAGGAAATTTAATAATTTTTCTTCTGCCATTATTTCCCACATCAATAAAAAGACTATATTCACAAGGACAAATATGATTAGCTTGTGTTTCCAATCCAGTTTCTAAGACTGTTGCATATTTGCATATGGATTTATTGTAGTTTTGTTTTGTTTTTAGAGAAGGAGAATGGGGGTGGGGAGAAGAAGAAGAGAGAAAATCCCAAGCAGGCTTTATGCCCAGCGTGGAGCCTGATGTGAACCACTTCAGCCTCACAATCTTGAGATCACAACCAGAGCCTAAATCAAGAGTCACGTGCATAGCCAACTGAGCCACCCAGGTGTCCCTGCATATAGGCTTGTAATATTGAGGCTACGGCTAAGGGTTTCATAAAAATATTGACTGAAAAATATAAATCTTTTCCATCTAAGTCTTTAGTATTTTGCTTTTCATGAGCTTGGATTGTGAGAGCATATGGCATAATTACAGGAAAGGTAGCAATAACAACTTACAAGAACTGAAAGATGCATTTAGCCTTTGGGAAATGTTAGATAAGGCTGGATAGTGACCAGCAGTTGAATTTAAAAAGAGGACCTAAAAAAAATAATAATAAAAAAATAAAAAAATAATAAAAAAATAAAAAGAGGACCTACTATTAATTAGGCAGGCAGAGTAATTGAAAATCATGATTCTGGATAGCATCCTGATGATGGGAAATGAGGGACCAGGTAGCTACCAGGTAGACATAGGCATTATCCGAGTGCCTGTTCTTTTATGAAATACATAGCCAGCTGGAAACTCAATTGGGAGATAGGGAGGGGGAGAAAAAGAAATATTTGTGTTCAACCTGTATCATCTTTGGATTCAGATATTTGCATTGTTCAGCTGTGGGAGCCTCTGATGAGCTGTGGCTCCCTGTATTTAGGATAGCCCTGTTTTAGGCAGGACAAATAAAATATGTTCAGTTCACATGCATCATGAGCTGCACTATTGACTAAAAAGACAAGGCTGTCAGCAGTCTGTTGCTTTGCTTGTGTACTGTCTGTGTAATGTCAGGAACCCTGGTTTCAAGTGTGTTGTCTTGTCATCTCCCTGCATCACCATTCCTTGGCCAGGTGGGTTGCAGCAAACGCACAGATGCTTTTGTGTTGGGCATCCAAGCAGGTAACTAGGAAAACTCTGTGTGGGGGCTGAGTGTCTCACACTTACAAAGATCAGATCCACCCTGGATTAGTGGTTCAACGTATAAGAATTACATTTTCAACATGTTTATTTAAAAAACAGATTATTTACTCTCCTTGTGCTCCAAAATTTGTAGGGCACAATGACAGCTGAGGTGCCATGGGTTAGGTAATAAATGTGACTGGGCTTTCTTTACCTATGGTCTTAGGACGGTGAGATCACCTTTAACTTCAAGTTTACTTTTAAACATATTTGGTTATAGTCCCAACCACATGGATTTTTCAGTGTAATAAAACATATTTTTATAGAGTGTCATCATGCTTGCTGCTTCGATAAGCAAATCTGCGACAGATTCCAAAATAGCATTTTTCAGCCTCAAGGAGCTTGCTATCAAATTACAGAGAAAGGCAATCATAAAAGTCACAATGGTCATAGCAATGAACATTGATTGCATGGTAAAATGCTTTAACCGCACTTCCAGCCATATCCAAAAATATTATAAATTATTCTCTCATTTTCACCAAGGAAAATATTGAGTCAGTGTGGTTAAGTGGCAAACCCAAGTAACCAGATATAGGATTCATATTTAGATTATCGGGTCCCTGGGTGGCTCAGTGGTTTAGTGCCTGCCTTCGGCTTAGGGCGTGACCCCTGGGTCCCGGGATGGAGACCCACATCGGGCTCCCTGCATGGAGAAGCATGGAGCCTGCTTCTCCCTCTGCCTGTGTCTTTGCCTCTCTCTGTATATCTCTCATTAATAAATAAATAAAATCTTTAAAAATTAGATTATCTGAATTTAAAACTGCATTTTCCTATTATATCATGTTCAATAAATAAAATAGTGAAATAATAAATAACAGTTATATAAGTAATTGCTCTTAAAATTCAGAGAAGATCAACATAAGAGGTCCATTAGTTCTATATTTGCTTGATAGACTTTATAGGAGACAGTGCTAGAATGCTTAGACACACACATATAATGATATCTACACACACATGCACATATACCTGGTGATATATACCTAGATACACAAACATACATCCACATATACGCATATGACGATGTCTACACACACCTACATCTATGCACATACATACACGTATACATCGTGGTATGTACCTAGATACACAAGCATACATACACATAGATGCACACAATGATGTCTATACCCACATACATCTATACACATGCATACACACATATACACATACATGGTGGTATATATCTAGATACACAAACACACACACACACACGATGATGTCTACACATATAAACACACACATACACATATACATGGTGGTATATACCTAGATACGCATACGCACATACATACACGTACACGATGATATAAATGTAGATACACATATATGCATGCACACATATCATAGAGAGAGAGAGAGCAAACACTAAACTCCTTCTAGGAGTTTATAATCTAAGAAAAAATACAGGACACTGTCATGAAAACAATGCTTTTCATTAGAGCGGACACGCAGACTAGCGCTGAGCTGCACTGACCATAATTGCATGTGTTGCCATCAGATAGAAGGGGCTCCTGTGTTCACCCTCTGCCTTTGTCTCCATAGACTAGTAAATAAAAGCATACCTATTAGGTTAACATGTAAGGGTAGAAATAGTTCCTTCTTTTGCTCAGGAAGGAAACCCCAGACAGCAGTTATGTCTTATTCCTAGTGGTCTCAAAGCAATGTAGAGGAATAGTAGAGGGGGACCTATCACTGCAGACCTGCCAGCCTGGTCGTTGGCAGTGGGATCAGTGGGAAAACAGAAGAGAGGTTCAGGTTTTTCTCTTGGGCTGAAGCAACGGTATTTTTACAGTGTCTTGAGTCAAAACTCTCTGTTATCACAAAACTAATTTAGAAGTTTCTTAAGGTCTGGATGCTGGTTCTTAAAGCAGGCCTGATGTCCCAGGAACCAGATGCCCTCTTACATGCTTTGGTGAATATAAACGACTTCTTCCTTTGCCGTTATGGTTTTATTTGTTTATTTCTATGATATGTATTATATCGTTTATATCATATTCACTTGTATTATGTATTCATTAATCATTCATCATGGCTTCATTTATTTATTCATTCATTCATTTAACAAATATTTACTGAGTTGCCTACTTTGTGCAAGTTAACAGGGCACATTTCACTGATTACATTCACCCAATTGCTGATGTCTGCTCTGACATCCCTGAAGAGAATTCTTTCTCGACAAGACAATCCTTCAAAGGTCATTGTGCAGATAACAGCATAGTAGTTTTGTGATTTTAAAACCACTACTCAGAGGGAAAATAAAATCTTTTCTTCTTAATGCAGTTTTTCCCTTCCCTTTGGGTATTCAAAAAATACCAATATGGTAATGAGAGACACTGTATTTTCTTCCCCAGTAAGTGGAATCTTTGTTTTAATAGTCTGGCTACATACCCTTTATTGTCTTAAATATAACACAAGGTTCACTTATGAAAGGATGTGACTGGTTTTCTTACACTACTCATAAATTGATGGTAATCCCAAACTAGGAACTTCTAATTTTTTCATGTGTGTGTGTGTGTGTGTGTGTGTGTGTTAGACCAATGTCAGTATTATAAACACATAGCTTTCTCAAGAGATTCTTTTGAATAGGAAAATAATTCCTGGCACAAATTCTGATATTTTGTTGATAATCAATTTCGAAGCATCACATGCAGGAATCATTGCTGTTTGGTATATAATTAGACCGATGGTTCAGAAATCAGTATTCAAGTAAGAATAAAAGGGGGAAAAATTAAATTGCCTGTTGTTGGAAAGTGTCAGTTGTTAGTGGTTGTGCATGGTGCTTCAGGGTTGCTTGGGATCAGTATGAAGGAACTTCTAGAATCCTTTGCCACACTGTGTGAAGTAGTTAATTGTCAAGGAGGCTAGCTCTCTGGAAATGATGATTCTGAAGTTGAGTTCACAATGACAGCTGTTTACAGAGTAAAAGAGCAAAGCCCTTCGATGCCCACAGTCAGCAATCTTGATAAAAGTAGTCATTTTGTTTGTTTCCTCTACTTTAAAAACACTTAGCTAAGCCTCAGTGTCAGAAAAATGGATACTTAAAATTATGGTAGTATATAAAAATATTCCATCAATAAAATTACATGTTTTATAATTACCAACTTAAATCACCTTTGGTGGTGAGTTTTGGGAAACAGAAGGGGACGTGCGAGGGCAGACAGCATGCCCTGACTTCTTTAACTATGGGAAAATTATAAGTTTTATCTAAATTCAGAAAGGTTAGAAATAAGCTGTCAAGCCATGGATGAAGTACTATACCAAGGAAAATATTTCCCTAAGTGAAACAATTGAAAAGTGGGACTATTTTCCAACTGACTGAAAAAGATGATTTAAACGGGCAGTTCTCATAGAATATTTGAATAGGAAGGAGCTTGGAGATTGCCCCCTCATTTCATGGTTGGGACAATTGAGGGAGAAAACTTGAGGCTGAATCAAGGGTTGATGCTAACCTTTGGATGCAAAGCCAGAACCACTCATCAGTTTCTTTCTTCTAACAAGGTTGTCTTCTTAAGTTTGAACTTTGTTATTATTTTTGTGGTTAGAACTCAGTAGGCATATAAAAGCAGGTGTAAAGCCTAAGAATTTCAAACGTTGACTTAAACTCCTTAAACTCGACAGAGTTTCCTTTCACTGTAGAAAAACACATCCTTTAAAAAGGCACCAGTATCCTCCCATGACTTGAATGTGAAAGGCAGGAGAGTCTTTTGTGGGGCAAATTTACTGATTCACAGCCAAGAATGGAAAAGGTCTGATCCTGTGCAATGGTTTCCCAGAACAGTGATGAAAAGATGTATTGAGGGGAGTTTATTCCAACCTGCCTTTACACAAAGGCCAAGAAGGCTGTAAGAAAGGGCTCAGTTTGCTTTTGATTTATAGTCAGGCTCCTCAACAAACTGGCAGATACTGCTCGGAATCAATCTAACGTTAGGCGGGAGTCGAATGCTAAATCACAGCTCTCCTCGAGTGAATCTGGCAGGAACAAAGCTGATGTGTTGGCCCTATGGGGTCCCAGGGCTTTAACCAATTGCATTGTTCTACCCAGAGTGACCTTTCTAGACAGGAACCAGCATTTCAGCATCTCAGAATAAGAAAGGGAGCAAACGGTAGAAACCATGGCTTCCACCTCTGCCCTGGCCTAAGCCTGGGGCTTCAAGAGGGCACTTGGGTCCATTAACAGCAGATTCAGGCAAACTAAATGAGAGAAAATGAGCACTGCCAAAGCCACAGCTTCCCTCTCCAAGTTCCCCGACTGTATCAGCTGGTATAACTGGTCGCTATATTTTCAGTTTGCACCATTTAGCAAGATGAGGGCTCGCAGAAATGAAACCCCTTCTCTTCTTTCCAGTGATGAAAATCTAGAGACTACAGGCAAGAAAGGAGTATTATCTTGTCAGAGTTATTTTTAAAGATTTTGAATAACCTAGCAATGATATACAAAAATCACGTTTTTTAAAGATTTTTTAAAAAGATTTTTTATTTATTTGAGAGAGACAGAGAGAGAGAGAGAGAGAGAGAGAGCATGAGCATGAGAGGAGCAGAAGGAGAGGGATAAACAGACTTCTTGCTGAGCAGGGAACCCAACACAGGGCTCCATCCTAAGGCCTGAAGATCATGACCTGAGCTGAAAGCAGACACTTAAACGACTGAGGCACCCAGATGACCCAAAATTTATTTATTTATTTTAGAGAAAGGGAGTGGGAGGGGCAAAGAGAGAGGGAGAGAGAATCTCAAGTAGACTCTCCTCTGAGCACAGAGCCCCACGCAGGGTTCAATCTTAGGAAACTGAGATCACGACCCAAGACGAAACTAAGAGTTGGATGCTAAACCACCTGTGCCACCCAGATGCCCTCAAAATTACATATTTTTAATGGGGACCTCAGGGTGATGGACAGGAAGGAAATATAATGAATAAGAGAATTTCATCAGGACTCTGAGGATATGTTAGGTTCTAATTTTCTTTTTTTTAAAAAAGATTTTATTTATTTATTCATGAGAGACACATAGAGAGGCAGAGACATAGGCAGAGGGAGAAGGTGGCTCCTTGAGGGGAGCACAATGTGGGACTCAATCCAGGACCCCAGGATCACACCCTGAGCCCAAGGCTGACAACCACTGAGCCACCCAGGCATCCCTAGGCTCTAATTTTCTATAAAATTGTATTTCATGTTGAGGGACTGTTATGGTTTTTGAGGTGGAATAAGATACCAGTATTCATTCATATTTGTTATTTTTCTTACCTATCAAAATACTAATAAAGTGAAGAGTTAGTTATCAGACAATATAAATTAACCTGACAGAGAACAGTGGCCAAGGCCTTATTGGGTGCCCATTGTGTGCTTAACATTCTAGTGCTCATTTAAGCAAATTTAAAACATTGTCTCTGCCTTCTAGCAGCTAATAATTTTAGAAAGAGATAAGACAGGTAAGAGAAGAAGAATAGAGTACAGTGTGAGACAAAATTTGATTTAGTGCTGAATTGAGACCATAGAAAATAAAGGCTTAGGTACATCTTCGGGAATGAGAGGGAGAGCATGAGTTGAACTTTGAAAGAAAGACAGGAACTGAAGAAGCAAGAATATTTGGAGAAGAAAGGAAGAAGTCACTCAACTGAAGAGCTGTTATTACTTTCTTACTTACGGAGGTTCTTTGCATGATACAAACCACCATTTCTTTGTTCTTTGCTAATACTCTCTATCCCCAATTTCTCTGTTCTCTTTTCCTCTTAAATTACCTGAGTTCATGTTTTTGCCTTCACACTTCCAGGGTATTGCTTTTGCTGAGACCACTAATGCCTTCTATCCTATTAAGTCTAAAGGTCAAGTCTCTATCTTGTCTTTCTAGACCTGTCAGCATCATCTGTGATGGTAGGACCCACTTCACTTCCATCATATGCCTGGCTTCCAGGACAATCCTTTCTTCTGGTTTCCCTCCAGAGTCACTGGTAACTTAATCCTGGTCTCCTTTCAAAGCCCCTGATCTTTTAACATTGGACTGCCTCAGAGCCCGGTCCTTGTTCCTCTCTTCTTCATCTACACCAACTCTCTTGGTGGTCTTCTCTGATGTCATGATTTTAAATACCACATAAACAGAAATAACTTCCAAATTTATGTTCTGAACCCAGACAACTCTGCCAAACACTGTAGTCACTTGTCTATCTACTCTTTGACACCACAACTGAACTCCTCATTTGCACCCATTAAAATGCGCTCTTACCCTCAGCCTTTCTGCCCAAGTTGATGGCTACAACCATATTCCTGGTTGCTTAGTCTAAAACCCTGGAACCATCCCTTTTTTTTTTTTTGAGAAAGAGAGACAGAAAATGTGCACATGTGTATGAGTGGGGGCGGGGTGAGGGAGAAGAAGGGCAAAGAGAGAGGGAGAGAAAGAATCTTAAGCAGACCCCATGCTCAGCTATGGTCTGATGAGGGGGCTCAGGCTCACCCTGAGATGATGACCTGAACCAAAATCAAGAGTTGGATGATGAGATCCCTGGGTGGCGCAGCGGTTTGGCGCCTGCCTTTGGCCCAGGGCGCCATCCTGGAGACCTGGGATCGAATCCCACGTCGGGCTCCTGGTGCATGGAGCCTGCTTCTCCTTCTGCCTGTGTCTCTGCCTCTCTCTCTCTCTCTCTCTCTCTCTCTCTCTCTCTTTCTCTCTCTATCATAAATAAATAAAAAATTAAGAAAATAAAAAGAGTTAAGTGACTCAGTCACCCAGGCACCCCACCCTAGGGTCATTCTTGACTCTTTCTTTCTCTTATCACCTACATCTGGAAATCTTTAAAAAACTTCTAGTGTATGACCACATCTTGCCACTTCCACTGGTACCACTGTGGTTCATGCCACCATGGTATCTCTCTTGGTTCATTCCAATAGACTTCAAATAAATCCTCATTTCCTCTTTCTCCCATTAGAAATCTATTCCCAAAACAGAAGCCAAAGTGATCTTTAAAAATGAAACACCATGTCACTGATCTACTCAAAACCCCTTACAGGTTCCCAGTTTCACTTGGAGTAAAGCCAAAATCCCTACAATGACCAGCAGGGTCTGGAATCCTGTTACCTCCTCTACCCTTATTCCCTAGAATTGTCCTGCTCACTCACTCTGATCCAGCCACATTGACCTCCCCGCCCCCCCCCACCTTTTTTTTGGAACCCATCAGGTAAGCTTATGCCTCGTAGCTTTTTTGCTGTTTTCTGTGCCTGGAGTGCTGTCCCCCAGATAACACAGGGCTCATTCCTTCACATCCTTCAAGTCACTGCTCAAATGTCCTTCACTTCACCAAGGTCCCTACTAACCCCTCCATGTTATATTGCAAACTACTTGCCCAGTCTCAGTTTATATTGTTCATCATCTGTACACCTGAGAAAATGTAAGCTCTGTAAGACCAGTGATCCTTGTCTGTTTTGTTTAATGACCACATAGCAGGTACCCAGTGAGTATTCACTGAATGAAGGAGCAGAGACTGGCCATGGCTAATTTATAGAAAGAGGGTATTATTAGATGACCATGGTATGGGTCAAAGAATCTAAAGAAAAGTGATGAAGACTGAATGCATCTCCTCAGGTGCCCACATCAGGCTAAATTATGATCTCCATTTGGATCAAGGTCCCAACTGCAGAAAGAGAGCTCTGATTGGCCTAGTTTGGTCACCGGCCTGACCCTAGGCCAGGGGTGGATGGGGCAACTTGATGGACTATTCATTCAATCTGAACTGGCTCCTATGAGAAAAGAACAATTCCTCCCTTTAAAAATCAGTGTTCTATTATTTTCTGAAAGGAGAATGAATAATAAGCAAACACAATAGAAGGCCTATTCAGTAGTCATTCAGCCAGTATTGACTGAGGGCTAACTTTGTCACTTATTGGGCTGTTCACAGTGGGGTGTGTGAGAGGGACAGTCACATAAGCAAATATAATGCAATATGACATGCTAAACTTCTATGGTGATGGAGAAAATTGAACAACTGCTTCTCTCTGCAAGGAGGGAGAAGAGAAAATAAGTGAACCTTTTTAGAGGCCCTGAGGTGTTTCATTAGAGAGAAGCGCAGCATTTCATCCTTCAGTCCTGTCACCTGGGGTAAAGGGATGCTGAATTGGAGCCTCTTTCATGACAGTTTGAGATACTTTCTCTTGCTCTTTCCCTGAGATGGAGAATATATTTAAGGAATCAGATCAGCTAAGATAGCCAGGGATGAATAAGACCCCAGGAACTTGTCCCTCATCTCACTTCTTCCACAAACAAAGTGACCTGAGCAAAGCTTTACAGTGAAGTATGAACATGGTGTCTTTGGGGAGAAGTGAAGAGACCAGATCTTTGGCAAAAGCAGGTGCTTGCTCAGCAACCTTCGGAAAGAGACAAGATGAGGCAGCAGAGCGGAGTGGTTCAATGCATTGGCAGGCAGGGCTTGAAACTGTCTCCTTGGGAGAGTTTCTTCACCTCTCCTAGACTCCCCACTAGAAGGAGGAGCAAATGTGCTGGGCCCTAACCTTCATTCAGAAGATTGAATGAGAACCGTTTGTAGTGCAACCAGCACAGTGCCCCATACCAAATAAGCAGCCATCATGTTTGCATTTTGGGGGAATGTTTGCTGAATATCTCTCGGCTGCTGTTCTAGGTGCCACAAAAAATGACACAGAAAAATAGTGCTCCTTTCCTAGGAGTTACCCCATGGTGAGAAAAGCAGGTAGTCAGTACAGAATAGGTTTCATAATATGCAGATGGTGATTGTGTCATGAAGAAAAATAAAGACAAGCCAGCAAGAAGGTAAAGGGGCAGAGATGGGCAATATATTAGTATAAAGGGAGGCCAAAGGAGGCTTCTTTGATAATGACATTTGAACAGAGACCCAAAGGAGATGTTAATATACACATGTATATGCATGTAAGTATATCAAAGTAGGTGAGTAGGTGTAGTCATTTATTTAAATGCATATATTTACATATATTTACTTATATATCCATGTATTTGCATTATAGATTATGGTGAGAAATCAGAGAATAAAGAGTTGTGACACCATCTTCAAAAAACTAAATCTGCAGAATATTTTTTTTTTAAGATTTTATTTATTTATTCATGAGAGACACAAAGAGAGGCAGAGACACAAGCAGAGGGAGAAGCAGGCTCCCTGCAGGACTCGATCCCGGGACCTTGGGATCACGACCTGAGCCAAAGGCAGACACTCAACCACTGAGCCACTCAGGTGCCCATGCATAATAATTTCTAATACTGAGAAAGCTCAAATACTCAAAAATTCAAATGCTACAGACACCACATTCATGCCCATCTATTTAAAGCTATCAATAATTGTGAAAATGTCAGTGTATCTTAGAAATTAGTCTATTATGATCATGTTCTTGCAATTTTCATTCAAAATCCTGAAAATTTTACTTTAGGCTAGGATTCTTTTGCACTCTGAGGCCTTTTAGATGCCATTAAAATGGAATTCAAGATTTAGAGACATTAAATAGAGCTGCACATTCTTGAGCTTGATATTCCCACTATATTTGTTCCTTAAATAAAAGCTTTTTTTCAGGGAGCAATCATCAAAGGAATTCTGAAGCTTTTCTATCTTGACTACACCTACGTGTTTGCTATTTTTGGCAAGCTCCCTCCTAGTCAAAAACATGCTTAGATTTTAAATTTTTCTTGCTCCTAGTGAAATTCGTGAGATCTGTCATTTTAATTTTATCTTCAAAGTTGTATTTCTCCCCCTAAGGTCATCATCAACTCTTGCCTCATGTTAAAAAGAGAGAGAGAGAGAAAGAGAGAGAAAAAGGGAAAGATGATTATTAAGGATGATTCATGTTAGGTACTTCAGTCTGAGATGCACTATTTCTCAAGTGCTCTGATAGGAGATTATTAAGTCAGTATTTCAGGAGTGTTTTAGAATTAAAATTGAATATATGTCAAGTGTTTCCTTGTGTGACAGTTTGGTAAACCATTCCCACCAGTACTGATTCCCAGGTTTTATTGGGTTATAAAATCTTGTGACTGCAAAGCTTTGTATATAATTTTTCCTTTATTCACGTTTGTTATTTTTCTATGATTGACATTTTTTTAAAGAGAGCCATTTGGCAGGGGCAAGGGTCAACTGAAAGGGATAGTGCAGCACTGCAGTTCCTGTGTCTTTTTCTCCATCCTTTGTGTATACCAAGCAAGCATAAGGAAAATGTCATGTGTCATTCATTATTTGAAAAGAAATACAAAATCACACAGGGAAGAAAATCTTTATGAACCTTTGGGCTGGAAGACACTTAGTGCTCCAAATTCTTATTATATTGATCAAGAAACCAAACCACTCTTTAAAAAGAGTGGCTTTTTAAAGTTAATTTAGTGGTGGAACCTGCATCAGAATCCAAGATTTGTCGTTACTGACCTAGTGGTGTTTCAACCATAACATTCTACTGTCCAAAGTCAAGAGGAAAATATATGGTGTAAATTAGCTTTCCAAAACACACTCACATTTCTGTTTTCTTTACTGGGGCACCAGACTTCCCATGTAATCAATATCACTTCCCAAAAAGTTTCTTCTACAACTACCCTCTGGCAGTTAATAAATTGAATGAGGATTTAGTGTGAATTCATGTGAACTGTGAATAAATTGAATCCAAGAAACATTTGCTGTGCACCAAGAAAATGCTAGGCATGGTGCTAAGTCCTGGACATAGAAATGAGATAAAAAAAAGGGAGAGTTTGAAGTCAGAGAGCCTTGGACTCGAATCCTGGTTCAGTCACTTAGCAGCTGTGTGGCCTTGGAAAAATAAGTTAACCTCTCTGAGCTTCACTCCACTGGGCCTACTTCTGAGGACAAAATGAAACATGCCACTTTGTAAAATGCCTAGTCTTCTTCACCCATAGTAAACCGTCGAAAGTGAGACATCCCCCCCACCTTTAACTCCCAGATTAATCAATATAGTCAGACCACACTGTGAACAGATGATGGTGAAACAATTTAACAAACCTGCCATGAGTTACTGCTGAAGTGCCGAGGGCATCCTTGGTATATCCTAGGAGGATGTTTAAGGGGGAGCAGGAGAGGTGATTGAATAGGGAAACTATTTACAGGGCAGGCAGGGATAAGGAAGAGAATTTCAAACCAAGGGAACTGCCCAAACAAATCACAAGCCTCAATGTGTGGGGGTCTGAACAACTCTGTCAATAGAAATAAATGAAGCTAAATTTTCTAGTTGCCACATTTTTTAAAAGATGCCTTTATTTTAGAGAGAGAGCAAACAAGCAAGGGCAAGGGAGAGTTGCTGACTCCCTGCTGAGCACAGAGCCCCACATGGGGCTCCATTTCACAACCCTGAGATCATGACCTGAGCCAAAATCAATAGTCAGGCACTCGAGACCCATTGAACCATCGTGGCACCCCTCTAGTGGCCACATTTTTAAAAGGGAAAAATGGAAATGAATTTTGAGACCATATTTTACTTAGATATATATCTAAAATGGTAAGTACCAGGAATCCCTGGGTGGCTCAGTGGTTTAACGCCTGCCTTTGGCCCAGGGCACGATCCTGGAGTCCCGGGATCGAGTCCCACGTTGGGCTCCTAGCATGGAGCCTGCTTCTCCCTCCTCCTGTGTCTCTGCCTCTCTCTCTCTCTATGTCTATCATAAATAAATAAATAAATAAATAAATAAATAAATAAATAAATAAATCTTTAAAAATAAATAAATAAAATGGTATGTACCAACATGTCCTCCATTTAAAAAATTATTGAGATATTTCACATTCTTTTCCCCATACTAAGCTTTTGAAATACGGTGTGTATTTTCACTCACTGCACATCTGAATTCATACTGGACACATCTGAAGTGCACAATAGCTACATGTGGCTGATGGCTACCACAGTGGACAGCATCGAAATAGAACAGTGGGTGTGCGGGTGGGAAGGAGCTCCACGGTCAGAAAGGAAGGCAGGGACCGGATGACAGGGGGCCTTACAGCCCTTGTGGAAATGGACTTGACATTTCTTAAGTAGGAGAATTAGATCACCACATCTGTGACTTACAAAGATCACTCTGGGGGAAAGGGGGCTTGAAAGAAGGACTGGCCCTTAGGAGGCTGTCACAAATGATCTAGGTAGAGCATTGCTTCTCAATCTTCAGTGCATACGTGGATAATCTGAAGATGCTAAAATACAGCTTCTAACATTCTAGGTCTCGGATAGGGCCTGAGAGTCTGTCTGCATTTCTAACAAGCTCCCCAGATGACGCTCATGCTGCTGGCTCATGGATTGCTCTTTGAGTAGCAAAAAGCTAGGATAAAAATTAAAAAACAGTGTAAGCATTATTTTGCCCAGAGAGAAGGAAGACTCTTGAGTTAATAATCAAAATGCAAATAAATGACATGAATTCTTCATGGTCCAAAACTAACTACTTAGTGCTAAGCCCTATTTGAAGTCACCCTTTCTCTGGGAACTAGCTGTGTCAATTAAGGCTGTGAATGACAATCATTATCTCCCATTCCAATTTTGTTAACCTTTCCAGGAAGTTCATTAATACATGTTCAGAGGATAAAGACATTTTGAGCACAGACTGCCTGTGATTTAATGCTCCCAGGGAAGAACGTTTTGATTCACAAATAAGTTGGAAACCATAGGACTGTAACAAAATTGCCCATGTAAAGGTTGGATGTATGATTAATGAGTCCTCGTGTTTGATGCAGGTAATGTGCCACCAAGTGATGAGACAGCACAAGTCAGGGAAGGGAAATTACAACAAAACCGGTAAATTTGGGGGATGCCTTTGTGGCTCAGTCGGTTAAGCCTCTTCCATCAGCTTAGGTCATAACCCTGGGGTCCTGGGATCGAGTCCCTCCACAGGGAACCTGCTTCTCCCTCTGTCTCTATGGCTCTCCCTACTCATTCTCTCTCTCTCTCAAATAAATAAATAAAATCTTTTAAAAAACATTAATTTTTTCATTCAGTCCATATACATTAAATACTTTGGGAGAGGTCAGTTGATCAGTATGGAGAGTGACATCATGGTTTTTGAAGTTTATTTTATTGTATATATTTTATTCCGCCAGTTTTTGAGGGCAAAGTAAATTCAACCATTGTGATGACTTTTTCTTTTCATTTCATTCTTTTTTTTTATTTATTTTTTTGTAATAGAGAATTTTCTTCAGGGAAAATTTGTCTTCCCTTAACCAGAATTTATATTTTAGGAAAAAGAATCTTCAAGTTCATTGAGAAAGAAACATAACCCTGTTGTTCTTGGAGTTCCTTAAAAACTCCCAAATGATTCTTGGCCATTTGGGGAAGTTAAGTAAATAAAGAATTAATATATTCAATTAGAAGAATTCCAACACACACATCTGTGTTCCTTGGGAATGCAGAGTTAAACTGTATAATTTACTTACTTTGCCAAGGCCAACAAAGCTGGAGTTTTTTTTCTCTTGATTAAATTGAAAGAACCTCAGAAGGAAGGAAAAAAAAACAGTATCTGGGGGATTTATATACTGGGGAGATTTAATTGATGTTATTTCTAAATATATGCATTTTCTTCTATAATATTTTGAGTGCCCTCTGTCTTAAGTAAGAATGTGTGTGCTTTGTGGTTTAGAGTAGTTATGTATAAAACCCAATTTGGGGGATCCCTGGGTGGCTTAGCGATTCAGCGCCTGCCTTTGGCCCAGGGCGTGATCCTGGAATCCCAGTATCGAGTCCCACATCGGGCTCCCTGCATGGAGCCTGCTTCTCCCTCTGCCTATGTCTCTGCCTCTCTCTCTGTGTGTCTCTCATGAATAAATAAATAAAATCTTTAAAAAAAAATAAAACCCAATTTGGGTCCAAACAATTAGGGCAAGAAAACATTTTCCTTTAGCCAGGGCTGCTACCTGAAAGACTGCTTGATGCCAGGACTGTTACATTGCTGTTTCATGAGACCTAGTGCAGCCAGACTGCCCTGGTGCAGCATCTCCCTTGCCCACTGACTGAGGCTGGTACAGTGCCCGCATAGCCATGCTGTAGACACCAAGATGGGTCTTTAAGATGCCTCTGCAGCATGAACCATGGTGTTTGGATGCCTTGATTTCCAGATACGTTATACTCAATCAATAACTAATTTTCTTCCGATCTTTGGTTTCTAGATCAGATTCCCAAATACCCTCTAGGCACCGATGCCCAGAGTTTCTACAAACATCTAAAGAGAGAAGTGCGCTGGGAGGAATAGTTTAGAGTAAATGAAAGTAGAATCATAGAAAGAAACACTCATGGGGACTTACAGCAACTGAACGGTGGGACACTCGAAGACTAGAGTCCACAGGCAAGGTTTAAGCAGGAACAACAAGAGGCACCTAATATCTATCTATGCCCTTTGAGCTCTAGACCCTCGGCTGACACTTCTGCAAAATTCTCAGGTATTCTGCACACCAGTGCCAAAGGGCAGTTATTGTCCCTTCCATTTTACAGAAGAGAAAAGTGAGCCTCAGTAATACTAATTAAGCTATGCAAGAGCATTAATGTTTCAGTGGAGGAACCTGACCTTAAATGTGGTATGTCAACCTTGCGAGAGCCTGGGAGAAGCCCAGGTGTGTGTGTATGTCTATAGGTGTGTGGAGGAGGGGAGGCCAAGAGTGGAGAGGGGATCATAGCAGAGTAATAGCAGAACTTGACTTGGTGAGAGAAGACCTGATCTTGCAATTCCTTAGTCCTTACAGGAGTAGTGGTGGTATGCCCCATACATGCAGTAAGACAGATTGATGGGATGAAAATCTACCAAAAATTCTGTAGCATCCACTTGCAAGCGGCTAAGGGACACTTTCAGTGGCCCTTGGGATAAGGGTGTATAGCAGAGGTCAATAGCAAATTTAAAAATATATATATTATTTCATATACACTATTGTGTAGTGATTCAAAGACAAATGCCTTCACTGAATTTTCCATCGGCCAATCAGTGCATTTGTTAATCACTGGCCTTTCATGGTTTGAGAACTGCAATGGCTCTCACCATGAGACACACAATCAAAAGATAATCATTCATTACTTCTTTCTATAAATAATTCTTTGAGCATCTTCTCCATGATATTTTGGAGCTTATAAACTAGTAGGGAAAGGGGAGCAACAATAATATGCAAGAGAACAACTGAATTGCTTTGATAGAGGAGATATCAAGTGTAGTAGGAGTGCAGGGGAAGCAGGTGTGAGCCTACCCACCCCCTGGCCAGTGGAAACCCTGGTCCACCTCAGCTCACCCATTGCATCAACCTCTTCTTAGACCCTCAGTCCCTGTCCCCCACCACACTGCAGCCACACTGGTCTCTCCATCTGTCAACACACCAAGCTTCTTCTTACCCTGGGGCTCTGCACCACTTGTTCTCTCCACCCACAACAACCCCTCTTAGATGGTCACAGGGCAGTTAGGTCTCCGCTCAAATGTCAAATGTCACTTGGTCAAAAGGTCATTCCTTCCTCTACCCTCAGTCTTGATTACATCTTGATGACACTAACCACTACTTAATATTATGTTATACAATTTCTGCTTATTTCCATGGTTGTTATGTTCTTGGGCTGCCTATCCTTCACCCTTTCCCAAACCCTTACACACACACACACACACACACACACACTTATATATATTATAATCTATAACATCAAGGAAGGGATTTGAGTTCATTACTGTATCTATCCGCTGTGCTTGCCACAGTGCTTAGCAGAGACTCACCAGTCAATACCAATTCATTGAGAGAGGGAGAGGAAGATAGAGAAGGGAGGGAGGGAGGGAAGAAAGAGAAAAGAGGAAAGATTCAACTAAGGAGACCTGAGTGGATGTGTTTTTAGATAAGACAAGCAGTGGGCAGGAGGAGGGCTGCCATATGTAGTGGATGCTAGGGGTATAATGATAGAGGTGACATTCAGGTTAAGGAGTGGCAAGTCCCACTGCCCGAGATGACAGGGAAAACTTAGGGAGAGAAGTAAGAAGTAATCTGAGATTCCAAAAGATTAACAATTCTGGGTGCCGAGTTAGTTACATGTCCTACTCTTGATTTTGATTTCAGCTCTGGTCATGATCTCAGCTTTATGAGATCAAGCCCCACGTCTACGCTCCGTGCTGGGCGTAGAGCCCGCTTAAGAGTGTCTCTCTCTATCCCTCCTTTCCCCTCTAATTAATTAATTAGAGGGGAAGATTAATGATTCAAAGATTATTAATGATAAAAAGATTAATGATTCAAAAAGGCAGCAAATACTGGAAGGGCATTCTAGGCTATGGGCGCAATCCAGATATTACTCCTTAACTTTTAAGTAAGTAAAGTATTACAGCACAACTGAGCTTAAGTGTTATTGGCCCATTTTAAGTCAGTTCTTAGAGCAACTATTTCTTGAGGGTTTTCAGAAAGAGTATACATCCTGCTTGCTAATTAGGGGAATGATGACTTATCCTGCATACTTGGGTAGTCACCTAAGAAGTCAGCCTATTGCAAAGGAAGCTGTCTTCATTGCTGGCTAATGTCCAGAGCATACCTTTCTATTGTCTTGTAAATGTTGTTGCATAATTAGCATGTGTACCCTGGCACAGTGTGAGAACAAATTCAGATGGGTTGCAAAATGTCAACGATGTATGGCCCTTTCCTGAATCTATATAGTGGATGGTCTCCCTGTTTTTTATTCTAGTTGGTTAATTATACCAAAAAGAACTCTGTTGGTTCCAATCAAAGAATGTTCAGATTCTTTTCACTCTAAAACTGTTCTCCTTTCTTTCCCTTGTAAAGATCTCCAGGTAGCAACTTAGAGCATTTCATTGATTTAAGATTATGTCAAATTGCAAAAAGGCTGAATGACACCTTCTAAATGTCATACCCTACCATAGTCACTTTTGGGAAAAGCAATATCCATTTTTTTAATTTGACCTTTCTTGGGAGCACGTTTGGTACATGTGATTCACTTCAGTTCTCCTCAAGTCATCCACATAAAAGATTTATAAAAGGATCTCCACCAGTGTGATATCTCACCATGTGGCATGGAAAGAATGTTTTACAAATGCCACAGTGTGATGAAAGGTAAGGCCATGTGTCAAGCTGGGGGTCACCCTAGAGAGAGCGCTCATATAGACAGAATTCACCTTCATGGCTTTTTATTTCATAGCTTTGGAATATCACCCAAATCAAAATATGAATGTAAATGAGACATTCTTAACTTTCAAAGTTAGAACCAGTTATTAGGTTTTCAAAATATTAGACATTTTCCCCACAACTTCTTTTCTGGGTGAAAAATAACTGTGTTGTCCTCTTGCTATAATAAGAAAAGCATCTCATCATACTCTCTAATGGCAACATTTGCAGAGATTCCCAAGAAGTGAAAAAATTAACTATATTGTTTTGGGGAGTGGATAACTGGCCTGTTAAGAAGGCACCTACAGGGGCGCCCGGATGGCTCAGTCGGTTAAGCATCCGCCTCTTGGTTTCAGCTCAAATCATGATCTCAGGGTCATAAGATCCAGCCCAGAGTCCAGTCAGGTTCTGAGCTCAGTGGAGAGTTTTCTGGAGATTCTTTCCCTCTCCTCTTCTCTCCACCTCTGCTCCTCCCCTGCCTGTGCACACTAGCTCTTTCTCTAGAACAAATAAACAAAATCTTAAAATGAAAAAAAAAGAAAAATGCCACCTTCTTTGCAGATTCATTGCTAGAAACTGACATGTTACGAATTTCTGATGTGTCAGTAATCTAGGTGGTCCTGGCCAAGCTGCTTGGCCATGTGGTTAGACCTTATGATAGATCATCTGGTGTTGATAATATTTTCATCATGAGATAGCTTGAGTTTAATATGACCTTGAAAATAAAGGAAAGGGGATTTTGATAGAATTGTTCATGGGCAAACTTTTATCCAAGTGGCCATTTATACTAAAAGGCATACATAGAAGAGGGGTAGCTGAAGATGATGCTGGTAGTAACAGCAGTAATAACTCAGAACTCATTACTCTAATGCTATAGCATGTTGTTCTATTACAGGCCACAAAAATTTTCACATACCTTATTTACTTTAGTCTTTCCATCAACACTGTGTGCAAGTTTTAAAATCTTCTTATACCTATTTTATTGACAAAGACATTGATGTAAAAAAAAAACAAAACAAAAACAGACATAGCACTAGACCCTAGGTCTTCTGACCTCTGATCCCACAGTCATTCCATTACTCCACTGAGAAAGAACAAATAATAGTTGTATAAGCAAGAAGCAGTGGCAAAAAAAATTTTTAGCTCCTTAAACTTACCATCTCTACTTACCATCTTTACCATGTTTATACTTTTTCTTGGTTACAATGAGTTGGGATATAAATCCCTGGAGGTTTTTTTTTTTTTTTTTAAATCCAGAGATAGGCATTCCATATGTGCAAAAGAAAACATCTCAAAGACTGGGCATCTCACCAAAAAGCTACAACCCAAGAACAATGATAAGCGAGCAACACATGCAAAAGACATACTTTGGCATTTTGTGCCTATTGCAAACTTTTCCTAGCCTTCAGTTAAATAAATTGATTTTATGTCTCATTGTATACCATTGTTCTTTCTCTTAAAGTCAGCAGAGTGATTCTCTAATTTCAATATGTGTAGTTCATTAGAGAAGTCATAACAAGGGAAGAAATATCCATGATCTAAAAAATTTTGAGTTAAAGAAGTTTAAAAGTCAGGATACCTGGGTGACTGAGCAGTTGAGCATCTGGGTTCAACTCAAGGGGTGATCCCGGGGTCCTGGGATTGAGTCCCACATTGGGGTCCCCATGGGGAGACTGCTTCTCCCTCTGCCTATGTCTCTGCCTCCCTCTCTGTGTCTCTCATGAATAAATACATAAAATCTTAAAAAAAAAAAAAGAATTTTAAAAGTCAATTTGAATAGCTCATTTTTCAGGGATCTTTTCTCCACTTCTAAGTGGTGAACTATGCTAATAAACCTTTGAGTATAGTATTTTTAAAAATAAGGTGAAGTTACTAGGAAGATAAAATACAGTAATTATGTACTAGGTTTATCAGGGCCCTTGATTTTTGCATTCAAGATACTCAAGCTAAAGATAAATGTAATGGTGTGCCTTAAATTAATCATTTGTATTAGTAAAATGATTTGGAGAAAGATTTTGAACTTGTTAATGTATTTTGACAAGAGTTGAGAGGGGGAGACTACAAAAGACGGGAAAGATGGGTACAAATGAATCATTGGCAAATCAATCTAATTTAGCAGTGAAACTCAGTTGGGCATGTCAAGTCAATGCAATGGTCAAGAGGACCACAGACTGATGGTCCAGTCAGCATCATGGGCACCACATGCTCCCTTGAACCCATTGTTGGCTGACTTCACCTATTCGACCATGTATGGCTTGGGCATCTCATTTTCATAAAGAAGTCAGGCAAAGGAGAACAAGTTCAGAAAGGGTCACAGAAATAATTATAGGGGTTCACTTGTAAGAGTAAAAATAAGAAAGAACAGAATATCCTCACTGCTTGGCTGACAGCTCTGCCAGGGCACGGATGGCAGCAGGGGGAGGAATTAATTGCAAAGAAGGAGCTAAGAAGTCTGTAGAAGTTTGGGAAGGAAGCATTTAGCAGAATCCTGGAACTTTAAAGCTGTAAGGTATCTTAGAGATCATCTAGAGATTTGGTTAGAATTAATGAGCCTAAATTAAGCTGGGAAAATGAGATAAAATGCAAGAAAAATCTTCTGCAAACGAGAACTACTTAATAATGCTTTATTGAGCAAAGTAGAAACTCTTGCTCAGTTCTTTCTTCACGTCATAGGACCCTGGAATATGATATTCCCTTCCAACATTTAAGCCAATACCTTTACTAATATGAATCCAGGATTAAGCCACTGAGAAGTGACTTTAAAAACTGTTGTCAGATCCAGAATTTTGATATCCAGTTAGTATTACTTATACCATATTGGTAGGCTCATCTGATTCAGATTTATGGAGTTGTATAGAGAACATATAATTTCTAGGCTCTGGTGTGCTCATTTAACCTCACACAATCCTTTAAATTTATATACCTCTTGAATCATAGGAAATGGAGCTATATAGTATATAATTAAACTTACATAGCCAGCTAATGCCAAAGATGATGAGTAGATACTAACTTCTACCTATGTTCTCCTATTTCCAGGCCAACTTATTTATTGAAAAAAATAATTGTTTTTAAGTCCCTATGAGTTTGCAGTCCTCATTAGCAATTTATGATAGTATAAAAGAAAAAAAGCCTCAGGAACAAAAAGCTACACACAAAATTAATCATTTTTATGTTCTGGCAAATGGAATATATAACTAGGGGAAAATAGAAGCTGAACAAGAAGCTAATTTTAAAAAGGAAAGATATATCTATGAGTATCAAAAGAGGAGTGAATTTTAGAGGCAACTGGCCTGATCCAAGTGATTCTAAGAAATTTGGCAAACATTGACTACTGACTACATTAAATCTAAAATGCTATCAACTATAGGATATACCATTACTTCATCTGCCACCCAGAAAGAAAAGACCAATTAGATCATGACACAATACTGTCTTATCTCATCGATTATAAGATGCACATTGCTTTCTTAAATGTTAAACTGTTTCTTAAAATGTGCATAGTAGAATCAATGAAATACTGTATCTTAAGCTTAAACACGGAGCAATTAATTAAGTCTGTAAACCTAATCAATCAAGTGTTGATCGCCTTCCCCTCGGAAAGCCCTTGACACCCGAGGTCGTCATCTCTATCATCTTATTCTGAGAGGAGAAATTTTTTAAAGTGACTATGAGTTTGGGGTTATGTTCTTTTTTAAGAAAAAAAATTTTTTTTAAATTCATTCTCTGTTCTTGGGTGATGAGAGTGGCAAAAATAAAAACCTTATGTGAAGATAGCTTATCTATGTGGCTTTTAAGGAAAGAGGAGATGCATTCCATTATACAGTGAAGGTGAGCATGCCTGTTAAAATATCAGGCTGCCCTTTCAAAGCTTGTGTATTCACTTGTGAAATGCTACCAAGCTGCACTCACTTATCTGTGCTCTGCTGAAGTGTGCTTCTCTTTGGTCTCATTATCTTACCACTTCTCTGTGTGTCCTCTCGTTTGAAAGTCTTTGTGTGTGTCAATACTGCTGCACTCAGTGGCTCACGGAACTGGTACCTTTAAGCCAAGCAGGGAAGCTAATCAGGACCTAAGGGCTGGGAGGAAGCAGGAGGGATTTAGACTAGACATCTCTCTCTTCTATGTCTCTTCCTCCCCCTGTGCATCTGCACCACTAACCCTGACCAGCCCACCACTCTTCACAGGGGATCGGGGAAGGAGGAGACAGATTAGGGAAGGAGGGGAGTTTACACTTGAGCTTCAAGTGTAAAATGAGTTTTAATAAATAGGAAAAAGAAAAAACATTACCGTATATCCATGCTGAAACATGCTGGAAGCATTGGGAGTGCGACCATATTCTTTTCTAAATTTCTCTAAGCTGTGCTCTAATTCAGTTTCCCAGCTTTAACACTATTGACATTTGGGGACAGATAATGATTTGTTGGAAGTGATGGGGGCTGCCCTGGATACTGTAGGATGTTTAGCAGCATCACTGGGTTTCCGATGCAGGTAGCACCCCTGCCCTAATGACACCAACCAAAAATCTCTCCATCACCAATGTCCTCCAGAAGGCAAAATTACCTCCCCACCCCTCTCCATATGAGAACCTCTGCTCTCATTGCTCCAGAAAGAAAAGCTACAGGGAATGGAGTAAAACTCCAAAAAGTAACACATTATCAAGTGCTCCTCTACAAAGGGTGAAAAAGGATTTCTTATTCTAGAATTGGCCAATGCCAAGCAGAGAGGGAGAGAAAATTATTATCATCACTTCCAAAATACTGTCTGGAACTGCCTTGTATCTCTTAGACATTTTATCCTTTTTCGTTTGAAACTAAATAAAAATGTCCATTGAATTGTATGCCAACTGATGGGGATCCCTGGGTGGCTCAGCGGTTTAGCGCCTGCCTTTGACCCAGGGCGCAATCCTGGAGACCCGGGATCGAGTCCCACGTCGGGCTCCCTGCATGGAGCCTGCTTCTCCCTCCTCCTGTGTCTCTGCCTCTGTCTCTCTCTCTCTGTGTGTGGATCATAAATAAATAAATAAATAAATAAATAAATAAATAAATAACAAATAAATCTCTTAAAAAAAAGAATTGTATGTCAATTGAATTATTTGATGATCCTTATATTCAGCTCAAAGAAAACAATGCTGCATTTTATTCAGTGACCTCTAAGAGGCACTTTGAAGTGTTGACTTACTTTTATATGTCTTTGAAAATTCTTTTGTCCCATAAATTTTCCCAAGTTCTTTCCATCTGTTCTGTCTTGCTTGGAATGGCCAGGTGCTGACAGCCTAATGAATGAGAAAGCATAGTGCATGAGTTTAAATACCTGAAAGGAAAGAATTCACTGAAATCAGATTTATTTGAAAGATGATGATTGGTCCCATTACACAATGATCTCTGCTTTCTAAGATCTTTTCTTATAGAAATTTTAATAAGTATTATTTTATTAAGTATTATTTTTGTCAAACGTAGACCTCAATTGACCACACTAGTATGAAGATGCATTCCAAAAAAATGAATGATCATTAATCCATAGAAATTTATTCAGATACCTTATTGTAACTTACATAGTCTTTGCTACAAACTTGTTCAGTAACAGCAACCACTACATGTGCTGTTCAGAATCTCACCTCTCTTATCCTCAGCATATGTGTTGCAAAAGAATTTTCCTTTTTGGCTATATGTGGGTTGTTTGGGATTGGGCTTTTAACATTTTTTGGTAAAGTCTGGGGCAAAAATTTATCAAGCTATCTCATTAGTTAAGTCAGAAAACTTTGTCATAGAGGAAATGACTCATCTGTTCTCTTGAAAATATCACACTTGAAATCCATCAATTAACACATCGTATGGAATTTATTTAACAATGCTTTTTGAGGTGTCAAACTCTTCAACTCCTTCCTAAAATAAATCTCTTCTTAAGTGATCGGATTTCCTTGAGGTCAAAGTGCCCCAACTACTTCACTTTTCTAGAAGCATAAAGCATGGATGCAGCTTTCAATTCTGGCTCACGTTCTCTTAGCCCCAAACAGTCCTCTTTGGCCTCCACAACCTCTTCATGGTCCCCTTCATTCATATCTCAGGACCCCCTCCTGCCGACAATGACACGCTCAGAAAGGCTCCAATGACTAATTGTCAAGTTGAACCACCTTGTATTTGTTTCCTTACACTGGAGTAGTGTTTGCTGCTGTTGATTCTAGTTCGGTCATGGAACTTCCATCCATTGGCTTCATGACACTGCTGTCTTCTCCTCTTCATCCACCCCAGATCCCAATGTCCTAATCTCCTATCCCTCCTTACTAATTGTATCTCTGTGTTGTATACTGGATCCATTTCTCATTCTCTACTGTTTCTTAGACATCCTAGCCAGGCTCACGGCTTTAGTATATCACTCCCAACTCATATCAATCCCATTGGGATTTGGAGTTCCCAATCTAGCTTTAAAACCTAACTGGACCTCATTTCCAACAGCTATACAACTAGGTCCTCCACCCTGTCATTTGCACATGCTCCCATTGTAGACTCATGGCGTCACCATTGCCTTTGCCATGACCACACTTTAATCTAGAAGAAAGCCTTCATCTCCCCCTTTCTTTCCCCTCATGCCACATATTGTATCAGTGGCAAATCAGGTAAGAGGCACCACTGTGAAGTCTCTATCTCTTCCCTTAATTTTCAATCTCACATCCTGGCTCAGGTCCTTGTGCCCTCTCGTGTGGGCTAGGCACCTGTTTGATTTTCTCCCTTCTGATTTGTCCTACAAACTGCTGCTAGAGCTTACCTCTTTATAAAGAAAGCCTCCTCCCAAAGAATGGAAACAATTTTCCAAACTCTGAAACTTGCAGTAGTCCCTCCTAGTATGCAATGCCTTCTACATTCTGACCTCAACCCACTTATATCTGTGATGTCCCACATGCCAGCTAACCCAGGTAACTCCCTGTCCTCTGAATACTGCCCATCTGCATGTTGTTGTGCTCACATCATGGTTTAGGTGTTGTCTCAGGACCAGCACATCAGTGGTGCCTGAGAACTTGTCAGAAATCCAGATTTGGGCCAAATTCAGATCTGCTGAATGTGAAACTCTGAAGGAAAGTCCCAGCAATCTGTGTTTTAATAAAATAAGACCTGCAGGTAGGGTGCCTGGGTGGCTCAGCAGATTGGGCATCTGCCTTCAATTCAGGTCATGATCCCAGGGTTCTGGTATTGAGTCCCACACCAGGCTCTCCACTCAGCCGGAAGTCTGCTTCTCCCTCTCCCTCTGCTCACCTCCCCAATCCATGCTCTCTCTCCTTCTCTCTCTCTCTCTCTCATGCTCTCTTATAAAAATAAATTAAATCTTAAAAAAATAAGCCCTCCAGGTGATTCTGATGCATATTAATGCTTGCAAACTCAAACTATTTTTCTCTGTTCTTTTTGCTAAATTTTTCTCCATCTTGTGAAAATTTACTTAGATATGAGGTTTGTCTATGGGATTGTCTCTGGTTCTCTGATCTGCTCCTACACTCTTCTCTGTCTTTATCATGCCATTTGCCAGGCCATTTGTTTCCCAATTATATGCACCTGTGGACTCACTCCCGGTAGATGTTAAGCTCAAGGATGGAGCTTGTGTGTGTTTTTGTATGTATTGTGTGTTCAACTTTATGCCTTGTCTTTTGCTTTATATTTTAAAAATAGAATTGAAAGCAATACATAAAACTTTCCTAATTTGTGAGCGATGTAATTCATCAGAATCTGGAAGGTTATCAGAAGCAATGAAATAGCACTTTATATTTGGGAAAGTAGCTTTAATCTTTTAATAAAATAAAACTAGTCTTTATTCTTACATGCTTATTCTATTAGGAGGGGCCTGTCTGATATTGTGGTACTGACTTCAGAACATTTTGACTGTCTGATCTCCGGAAAAAAATTTAACACCCAATAACATCACAGAGACAGGAAGTTATGTTTTCAGAATGCAAAGCCCATGGGACTATCGTGTGGCATAATTGTTTTATCCAAAAGGGAGTCTAGAAGCAAAGAAGAAAATTTTCTCAGACAGGTATGAAATTTAACTTTTAAAACGAGTGTGGCTAAATTTGCTCGGTTGTCCTGCATCTGTGATATGAATTCTTATTATTCCACTTTGTACTGCTAATATTTATTGATTCATTTGACTGTTATTTGGTTATAATATAAAACCAAGTCACTCTGATATGCATGTATGTTTAATATAAAATATTCTTTACAAGCCTGATTTTCTTAGGTATGGAACAGACTGGGAGGATGGGCAAAGGGCAGAGAAATGGAAGGCAGAAAGAGTAGGGTCTGAGTGTGTCACACGGGTTGCGGTAACCAATTTATAATTTCAAATGTAGCCATAAAGTATTGAAAACCTTGCTTTAATTTGTTTCTTTTCTTTAATTGTAGGCTATTAAAGTAGTGACTAATTCGTGCTTCTAGGGACTGGCCAAAAAGACTTTAAGGTAATGAGTTCTAAATTAGGAAACTCAGCGTCTACTCTATATCCAGCACCTAGAAAATGGCACTTTAGCTCTTAAAATCTCCCAGAAGGGAGCTACAACAACCCTATCTGACAAATGAAGATGCCTGTGTAGGGGAGGCTACAATACTCATCCAAGGTCTACAGGCCACAGTGAAGAAACTCACCAGACTTGGGCATCAACACCACTGGGGCCTCCTTGAAAGATGAAAATCAGTGGTGCTCAACCCTGGGGTGCTTGCAGTCCTTTTGAATGCTAGATATTTTGGCAGTGTATTTAACAAAATTCAAAGACTCGGAACAACTCAAGTCAATAGTAACCGCAGTGTAAACCCTTCCCCCGTAAGCATGTCCATGCAAGCATCCTCAGCTCTCCTGCTTTTGTTTATGACTTACTCCCCTCTGTCCTGTGGACGGTGAGCAGAGCTGTGTGTGGCTCTCCCTGTACATATGGATCCAAGAGGCTAGTCTCAGCACTCCAGTGAGGGGACTTTTCTTTGTTGTTGCTTGAGGTTATTAACTACACATTTCACCTCTACACTGTGACATATCCTCTCAACTCAACCTGACAGTCATTGCAGTATATTCCGTTATAATAAAAATAAGCTTTATCCATTGCCAACAATTTGGCAACACATGTGACAAGACTGCAATACAGAGGCCCCCTAGAAGACATCATCTCACATCTTTTGAATGAGTATGTAGTGGAATAGAAAGGCTTGAGCTATCCTATAATAGAAATGTGATAAACAGAAAATTTTAAATGATGATAATTGGATTTTTAAAAGCCTATTAAAAATTATGATTCATAGCATATTCATAGCATGCTTTAATATAAGAAATTATCTTTTATAGAATATTATTTAATCAAACAATGCCTTTTTTAAATGAATCAGATCTTCATTATACATTTGGACTAGTAATCTCTATAAATTCAATCTTTAGGATGATGAATACTGAGCGTCCATCAAAATTCCTGGGAAAAATGACTGTCCTTAAAAAACATAGCCAGGAGGACATATATTTTCAGAATTGTGAATTTGTTTGCATGATAACTGCAATTACAAATCTGGAGTTTTTAATCTAGCAATCAGATGACAAGATGAGCAATTACCATTCCATGCTTAACTATTTTTATGATGACTTTTTTTTTTCCCAAAGCAGATGTTGCAGTTAAAAACGCAAAGATTCCTATTTTTTCTTCCCATGCTACAGTATTTTGGCAAACAAATCTCTGTTTCCCAAAACATAAAGAGTCTTACTCTGAAAGATGATGTAACACATGTGAGCTTTCATAGATTTTCCAGTGCTTAATGATCTTGTAGATCTGGGCTTTTTTTTTTTTTTTTAAACCCAGACAATGCTTAGTACAGAATGGCTACTCAATGAGGAGCTCATGAATGGTTGGTTGAGTGAATGAATAATATTTGGGTTATTTAACTGTATCTTTCTAAAAGTGATTGTGTGTGTGTGTGTGTGTGTGCGCGCGCGCGCTCGCGCGTTTGTAATTGCAACTGGAAAGGAAAACCCAAAATCTTTATTGACTCTATTTTCTTTTCTTCCCCAACTGGCTGATGAATTAAAGAGGTAGATAATGTTCTCTGGAGAACTTCAGACAAGAGGTGTGTGCTTTATAGAGTCTGAGTCTCTGTGTTAATTACTATGTCAATGAAATACAAGGGAATGAAAAAGATAGGATGATGGATAAACAGATATATGCCGCTGATCAGATAAATATCTGATCAGTTCAGAGATTTTAGTTTCCCAGCAGATTGGGTTAGAACAGAGACATAAAAAAATCTTTACAAAGAGCAGGCAGGAATTCTGATCCTTCACACCAACCCAGTCTTAGTGAATCCATCTAAAAAGATGCATCCTTTATAATGCCTTCACTATTAATCACGGGCATTGCTTGTTGCTTCCTTGTCCATGTCTTACACCTACTTGCATCCTTTCTAGTACTTGCTACACTGATCTCCCCCCAAATCTTTATGTGGATGTTCTCCTAATAGCCTTGTTGTAGCTTTAATGGGTTACACCATGTTTTAGCAATCTTTGTACCTGCTGTGTCTGACATAATACTGTTGCTCAATGAAGTTTGTTGAGTTTGATTGAGGGAGGGTAAATATATAACTACTCACACCTCAGCTGCTGTTATTTTAAGCAGTTTTACAGTTTAAAAGTATAATCTGCAGAGCTCAAATTTTCCATTGAGGCTGCAGGACAGTTTCCATAATTTCAATAGGTTTGGTTTTAATCTATACACTACGTCATATTGGAAACAGGGATCACAGTGTAGAACCTCAGTTGTTCCTGTTTGTAGGAATTTTTTCTCATTTTCTCCGTGACATCTCAAAGTAGAACTCAGTAGCAAGTCCTGACCCATCTAATGAGTCAACATATTTCGTGACAAGCAGGTAACTTTTCCATTATAACTTTGTGTGCAAAAAAAGTGTTTTGTCACCCACATAGTTCCAAATATGACATTAAATGATTCATTGTAATGACACGTGCAGAAACTAGTTTCTTGAGAGCAATTACTAATCCATACAACAGAATTGCTTAATTGGTCTCTGAAATCTTAGTACCATTATTCAGGCCTTGGGCACATTAAAAATATACTTTCAGAGGCTCCTGGGTAGCTCAGTTGGTTGAGTGTCCAACTCTTGGTTTTGACTCACATCTTGATCTCATGATTTGTGAGATCCAGCCCCACGGTGGGCTCTTTTCTCGGGGAGTCCACTTGGCCTTCTCTCCCCTACCCCTCTCCTTGGTCTCTGTCCCTCTCTGTCAAATAAATAAATCATTCATACATATATATTTATTTATATAAGATATATATTTATATATTATATATTTATTTATATATATAATGCACACATACATGCACACGCATATGCTTTCAAGTTTTTTTTTTTAAGATTTTATTTATTTTTCATGAGAGACACAGAGAGAAAGGCAGAGACACAGGCAGCGAGAGGAGAAGCAGGCTCCATGCAGGGAGCCCAATGTGGGACACGATCCCAGGACTCCAGGATTACACCCTGAGCCAAAGGCAGATGCTCAACCACTAAGCCACCCAGGTGTCCCTGCTTTCAAGTTTTAAAAATTTGGTGGAAAATAACTTTTGTGACATTTCAAGAGAGCTATTCATCAATAGTCATCAAAATTAATTGCATGTAATTTCTTTCAGCAGTTCTGCTCATTAAAAAAAAATTTTTTAAAGATTTTTATTTATTTATTCATGAAAGACACAGAGAGAGAGACAGAGACATAGGCAGAGGGAGAAGCAGGCTCCATGCAGGGAGCCCGACGTGGGTCTCAATCCCAGGACTCCAGGATCACGTCCTGGGCCAAAGGCAGGCGCTAAACCACTGAGCCACCCAGGGATCCCTGCTCATAAAAATTTATACTGACATAGTGATCATATAGGTACCAAAAGATATGGCTATAATATTCATGAAATTGGATTTATCAAAATAGTAAAAATTAGAGACCACCATGATGTACACTAATGGTTAACCTACATAAAACTGGTACAATGGAATATAGGAAGGTACTTTAAATGATATAGAAATATTTTCATGAGTTAAGATCAAGGTTAAAATATCAGGTTGCAAAACTAAGAAGGCACAATCCCTTTTTGAAAAATAATACCTACATGAGAAAAAGGGAGAGAACATCTATCAATATTGCAGCCACATCTTTAGGTGAAAGAATGATCATGATTTCTACTGTCTTATTTGTAGCTGTACGTCTTTTCTGGGTTTCAGTAGTGAACATGGATTGTTTCAGCAATAAGGAAAATAAAAGCTATCATTGATATTTACACAGATTCTTTCACATAGAATTAAAGAAAGCAAACTACCTAGTGCCGGAAGAGCAGATACTCCACACCCAAGAGACCCAACTCACCAATCTCAGCACTTTGCCCTAAGCAACTTTGATGGAACCTCATTTTTTTTTTTCAGTATCAGGCTCTTAATTACCCATTAATCCAAGCTAGTGTGAAAGACAAAACCTGTTCGCCAATTCTACTATATCAAAAGAAAACAAACAAACAAAACTCTCTCCCCCGGGATTGAAAGTCTCTTGTATTCCATGGTTTTAAATAATAGTGTTTTAATTTCTCTTTTCAAAAAAATTTCTCTTTCCTTCCAAGGAAGTAATGTAGACTAATAAAATGATAAATGTGAGGCCAGATGTCTTTCTCGGAGAAAAAAAAAAAAAGCTTTAAATAAGCTTCATAGCTCAATTGTTCTTACAAGATGAGACACAGATGGAAAGGCCTGTGGATTAGAACTTTCATTTCCCTCCCCCAAAAAAGGATATCAAACTTTATCTTTTATCTTTTGTGGATAGCAAATCATATGATTTTATTTTTCTTCCAATTAATGGTTAAAACAATACATATATTTTAACATAATTCTTATCTTCTTGGTATTAAAATCCAGGACTCCACCCTTTTAAGGAGAGTGATCTAGGACCCTAATACTAGAGGAAGGAAGTATAGAATAAATGAACTGAATTTATTTAGAACCTGTATCTAGACGGCCCACCTCCATTGCCTGGTAGTCATCTTTGCTTGTCAAGAAGCCTCTTCTTATATGTAGAACATTCAGTTTAGGTGGGTATGGAACAGAACTAATCAAGTGACGTCTATCCACGTTAAAAACTAAAGAGTTCCTCAGACTATTTCCCTCTTCATAAATACCCTCATTTCAAAACGTAGGAATTTTTAAACTCATTTTTTTCTCGCTGGTAATTAGTTGAAAGGAGGGACAAAATTGCTCTTTGTTTTATGACAGTTGTGTTGTTCCTGTATCTCCTTCTTTCCCCAAAATAATTCATATTTCTCTTCCCGAAGATAATACTTCTTTCTTACTCCCAGGCATTTATAAAAATGCTCTCATTGAATCTCACATAAGATCTGTGTGAAGTTCCTTCAGGTTTCAAGAAACAGAGATGCACTTGGGTTCTCTCTGTGCATCGTGTTTCTCGTAAAAAAAAAAAAAAAAAAAAATCCTGAGAGGTATTGGCAGCTGCAGAACTGCTGGAAGGCTATTCCTTCTGTCAGGAGCTGACGGTGGCTTGTGTTCCAGCATCTTCTCTGTAGTGACCCAAGAGCAATGGCCCTGGCATGCCCTGCTCTTATCCGCATGCCCCACTTCTCTCACTAAATGTATCTTCCTCTTCTACCATTGACTATGTCTTTGCTACCTCCTTCCCCTGTCATGGCTTCTGCTTACTTCCTTCTCTCTGCTTCTTTGCTCCTGCTCTGCTCTATTGTATGTCACTTCTCTGTGTGTCTCAAACTCCTCAAGAAAGAGCATGTTTGGCCATCAGTCACCCTCTAGTACCAGGTGGAGAACCCTCAGGAAGCGGAAGGCTTCTTAGGCTATAAATGGCCAGATTACAAATGGCTGTCTCTGTGCTTCAGTTGTCCATTCTCCTGTGTATCAGGTGTTCCTCCGCCCTGCAAACACCTCAGCAATGGCCATGGATTCTGCAAGTGCTTCTTCCGTCAATGTCTGGTAGATAAACTTCCTAGATTATTCTGTGAGTTGTAAGGTGATGTGACATTTCACGTAATAGGAGGAGGCCTCATTGCTTGTTTTCCTCTCAATCTCTGATTGACAGGAATACGGGGGGTTCAGAAATCATAGGAGGAAGGAAGTGTAATAGTTTGAGAAAATGTTGAAAAATATAGAAGATTACAATTTGCCTAGTCACATAAACATTCAAAATAATGTGACACAAGATCAGGCCCTGAGTTTCTTTAAAGGCATTACACGAAATGCATCCTTGATTATATAAGGCTATGACAAAGAATACTGTCTCATCACTGAAAATAACTGGTAGATTTTAATGTGACTTGTTAAAAGTTTACTTTTTTTTTTTTTTTTACAAATAACATTCTCTATCTTGACATGGGTGTTGGTTACAAGGGTGTATAACAAATGGGAAAAGGACACCTACTTGTACTTAATGCATTGTTTCTGATGTTTGCTATCTTTCCATTTGAAGGACATTCCATGATTTCTTTCTGCAATCCCATCCCCATCTTGGCCAAAGCTTCTCCAGCTTGAGGCTCTGGCTTAAACAGGCCCTACACTGCACTCTGCTCTTCCTATCATTCTGCCCCATATCAGTCACCTGTTCTGAAGTGGTTCTGGTCTGCTTCCGTCTTCACCAGGTACCGATTTCAGTAACTCCTGTTTCTCTCTTACTGCCTACTTAGCAGTGTGCCTCCTGAAGGCAGACATCATCCTTGATTTTACCTCTTATGTCTCCATGGCAACCAGCACAGGACTTAGCTCATAGTAGAATTTCATTAAGGACATGACTCTAGAGGAGCACCTGCGTGACTCAGTCAGTTAAGCTCAGGTCATGATCTTGGGGTCCTCGGATCGAGCCCTGCATCGGGCTCCCTGCTCAGGAGGGAGTCTGCTTCTCTGTCTCCTTCTGCCCCTCCCTGCCCCCTGCTCCTGCTCTTCCCCCCTCCCCCAAATAAATAAAATAATTTTTTTTTTTTAAAAAAAAGGACATGACTCCAGGAATGTTACAAATGTCAGGAATCACAGAGACCCGTGGCCTTTTATTCTTTCTGAAAGAGATAGCTGATACACAGGGTGTGTGTGTAGGGAAAGATGGACAAACATGAACTTTTTTTATTAGTAAAAATTTTAGAACTTTAATCTTTTTACTTATTTTAAACATACACACGCAAGATAAAATTAACCACTTTAAAGTCTACAATTCAGTGGCATTTAGTACCTTCATAACTTTGTGCAACTACTACTTCTATTTTCCAATACATTTTCATTGGCCCAGAAGAAAACCCTGTACCCATTAAGCAGGTTCCTCTGCTTCTCCCCTATCCCCAGCTCCTGCCAACCAGTAATCCGCTTTCTGTCTCCCTTCACCTATTCTGGACGTTTCATATAAATGGAATTCTACAACATGTGGCCTTTTGTGTCTGGCTTCTTTCATTTAGCATAATGGTTTCAAGGTTCATTCCCAAGGTATCATGTATCAGCGCTTCACTGCTTTGCGTGGCTCAAGTACTAACCCTTTTGAGCGTGAACAAAGCAGCAGATGCTGTGCCAGCTAGTTTCCAGATGTATCCCCTTGTAGTCCCTGAAGCAGCCCTAAGATATATATATATATATATATAAATAGTATTATCCTCATTTTACAGGTCTGAATAGTAAGGTTCGAAGACATGAAGTCTCCAGCCTGAGTTTGGAAAACAAGCAAACCAGCCCACCTGGTCTGGGATCCACATTCCTGACCCCAGGTGTCACATACCTAAGTGTCTCTCCTGCTAGGGTCCTTCCTTCACTTCTGGGTCTGTCTATGCACTACCTGCTGACAGATTAGTGACACAGCCTGACAGTTCAGAGTGGGCCAGACAGATGCTTGTCTATGGTTTCCCTTGCTGGAAATCACTTGTTAGTTCTCAATATAGATACTGAAAACTTTACAGAAATGTCTGCTGCTCTCCAGGGGCCATATAAAGTTTCAGCCAATTGAAACCCGAACCCAATTTTCCCTCATGGCAGGCGATCATTGGAGAAGAAGATCTCTTTCAATCTCTAAACTGTTGAAAAGAAGGGGTGCTTTGAATATGCATGAGCATCACCAAGGCATCAACAGCAGAGGTGGATTTTAATAATTAATTCATTAGGCCAATTTATTTCTCTAATTGGTTGTGAAGCTTTGTCAACTAGGAGATAGTAAAAACAATTAAAAATGTAAAAAAATTTAAAACCTAGTGAAGTTTGAGTATTAACGATGCACAGGGAAATGAAAACAGACAGGAGGCCCTAATTATTTCTCAAATAAGTGTTTAAATATTTACAAATTGCACTTCAATGAAACTCATTTTTATTTTTATAAATGTGTACTGTCTCCATTTGTGCTGGGGTATTGGCTCCAAACATAAGGCCTGAGGGCCCTTTGGCAGTTGAACAGCAGCATTCTTAATACTGGGGTCACAAACCAATTCAGGGGGGCTGGTTACTCCTCGCAATTATCTGGAAAACATTCCGAGTGTGAATTTTTTTTGAGATAGGAATGCAGAACTTTTTTCAGATTCTCGATTTAGGAACCACTACCTCACAGTTTTCTCCCTGACTCTGAGGTGGTGGTCAAGGTAGTCTGACATGTGAGACCCTAACTTTCTCTGCAATGGGGGAGGGGCTTCTATCATCATCCCAAGAACTCTCATGGCCACTTGGCCCCTTAGCAGGGGCTTGGAGCCCAACCTCAGAAAGGCTATCCCTCTATCCTTTCCACCTGTCCCTCTCTTATGAGTAAACCAGACTGTACAGCCAGGTCAGAAATGCAGCAAGCGCTGGGGGCTGCCAGATGAAGGCTGAAACTAGAAGCAGTCAGCTATTGGAGATTGTTTTCTGGAAGTGCAGAAAACAAGAATGAGCAGAGCCTGGCAACTCAGAGTGTGGTCCATAGACTGGCATCTTCTGGGAGCTTGTTAGAAACATAGAATCTCAGGCCCCGCCCAGATCAATTGGATCAGATGTCTGCATTTTTAACTGGTTGCCCAGGGATTCCTAGACTTGATGGAGTTTGGGAAACACTGGTGAGGCTGGTGCAATATTCTGAACAACGGTCTCCATTCTCAGCATGGCTCCTTCTCCTCCATCTCGCTTAGGAAGCCACATCCTCCCCATCACTGCCCTAACTCCCCCATGTCACATAGGATTCCTGTTGTTCCCTGAAGTCAGCTAAAGAAGCACAGTTTCTAATGCATGTGATGTCCTGTCCAGCCTCTGTCTGGTACACAAACTCCTGTGGCTGCCCTCTCTTCATGGTGCTGTGATAAGGAGAGAGAAAGGGGGCGCCTGGGTGGCTCAGTTGGCTAAGTGTCCAATTTTTTTATTTCAGTTCAGGTGATAATCCAGCCCCATATTGGGCTCCACGCTGGACATGAAGCCTGTTTAAGATTCTCTCTCTTGGGTTGCCTGGGTGGCTCAGTGGTTGAGCATCTGCCTTTGGCCCAGGTCATGATCCTGGGGTCCCTGGATCGAGTTTGACATTGGGCTTCCTGCAAGGAGCCTGCTTCTCCCTCTGCCTGTGTCTCTGCCTCTCTCTCTCTCTCTCTCTCTCTCTCTCTCTCTCTGTGTCTCTCATGAATAAATAAATAAAATCTTAAAAAAAAAAGATTTTCTCTCTCTCCCTCTGCCCTCCCTCACTCACTCTTGCACGTGTGTGTACACTTGAACTTTCTATCTCTTTTTCTTAAAAACAAAACAAAACAAAACAAAAAAACAAGAAGATGAGAGAAAAGAATTGAAAGATTGAGTTCTCCAACCATTTCTCTATGGGCTGTACAGCCATGAGCAGGTCACAGCCTTTTGGGCTTTCTTCCCTAGTCTTCAATCATTAGGGTTCATGGTAAGGATCAAAGATACTTCTTAAAAGTACTTTATGCCCAGTTCCAAAAAGCCACTTTATTAGGTATGTGTGACATGCAAAAATATGTTCCTGTTTAATGCGTCCAACTTGATGAGTTTGGGGACAGGTATGCACCCATGAAGTCATCACCACCAACAAGGCCATCATGTCCATCACCTCCCAAAGTCTCCTCCTTCCCTCTTTTTATTATTATCACTGTTATTGTTGTAGTAGTATTATTATAATAATATGGTAATAACATAGGATCTACCTTTTTAGCAAATTTCAAGTGTACACTACAGCATTGTTGGCTCTTGGCACTACTCTGTGTGGTACATCTCCAGAACTTATTCAATTCTCTGAAAAGGCAATGAATTAAAAGCTAGAAAGTCTGCTTTTCTTGTAGCTGATCAGGCTCTGACTAGTTTTGTGTGAACTTGGGTCAGTCTCTTCCCCTTTGTCTCCTGGCCAATAAAATGAGGCTTTGACCACCGTGGTCAATTGTATCTTCTGACTCTGTCATTTTATGTATTAGCTCCCAGAGGAAGTCATCACCCACCAGAGGTTCTACAAGTGGTGAAAAAAGCTGCACTGTAGAGTCAAATGCCTGAAGGGTATCCCTCGAGACAAGTATATGTGCATTGTTCCACTTCCACAAACATTAATCCCCCTCCATTAGTGATTCTAAGTTGCTGTGACTGCTTTATACAACCCAGAGCCCAAATCCTTGGTCCTTTGTGACATATCTTCTGTTAAGTTTGCCTCAAAATGCAACACGCTTCACACTCACTGAGCAGGGTTGCAGATTTCTCTTGACAAAATGAAAAGATTAATTTTGAACTTCAGTACTTGGTGTTTATCTGTCATGGTGCCAACTGCCATTGTAATGATATAGTCTCCCATGCAGACAATTAAAAATCATGCTGACGGAATCTGTTCTAATTGGTTTTGCTTTGAATTATAATTCAATGAAGAGGCATCGCTTATGTTATAGGAGAGCCACCACGCTTTGTTTGAAGTTTCAGCAATTCTTTGATTTCCTTTAGATACAGCTCTTTCTCCAAAACATCTCAAGGAGTCCCCCAAAGGACACCAAAGCCAGGGAAGTAAAAGGAATGGTTTCTGTGGTGCCTAGAATTCCTTTTCTCTTTATTCTAGGCTCCAGGGCTACCCCCGCATCCCCTGCCGTCTACCCAAAATTCCCTTCTCCGCTGAGAGCCTTACATTCTGGTATTTTCTCTTCTTGTTTCTTCTTACATCAAACTTACCTGTTTTAATCATTCCCTCAAGAAGCCAGATCACTGCCACTGACAAGCAAATGTGGCAAATGAATCTGTCTCCCAGTATTGAATAGTGGGTGCTAGTGAAGATGCTCTTTCCTCTTCTTGGTTTACAAATGGAAAAAGAAGACAATAACCATCCTCCTCTTTTCACTGAGCATAAGTGACAGTTGCATGGGAGGGGAAGGGGTAATGACGGAACAGCTCCTTAACCCCAACTTCTCCCAAATTAAGTCATACTGGAAAAATCCCAGCTCACACCCAACAAAGGGGACCTAACACAGGCTTTGTGGGAAGTTAAAAGAGGGATCTGATTAACTATCCTTCATTGTTTTTTTCTTCTACTTTTTTTTGTCCCTTTATCTCTTTTCTGCCCTAGACAGCTTCCATTACCCAGCTGTACACAGAACAGTATGCAGAACCTTTCCACAAGAGACTAACAGTGTTTAGGAACTTTGTTCCCCTTTCCTTGTGTATGCCCGTCATCCCCGGGAACAAGGCTTAGTTTGCAAGGGGAAGAATCTTTCCAACGAGGACAAGACAAGAGCAAGTTAACTGAGCATGGCTCTTCACCCGTGAGGGTGGACCCTTTCTAGATACATAAGTAACAGTTGTACATGAATATTATCTTCTAGAACCTTCGACCAATGCTACTTTAAATGGCCCCCTTTCAACTCAGAATTGGAACTCCATAAATGACGTTTAATTTAAATGAACATTGACATTAACTTGAAGAGGCTGTTGACCTATCTCCTTAATAGGCCTGATGATACCAGGTCTACTCAAAAGACATACCAGTCACTCACCCTTTTATGAGAGCTGTTTTATCAGACCTGTTCATTTGGAGTCTCAAAGAAAGGATGTCACCTCTTAAACATGTCATCTTTCCCTTAATCTGAGATTCTCTCTAAGGTAAATTCAGTCATTCCCTTTAGTCTTTTAGACTTCTGTAATTAAACACTGTGGGTGTGTATCTTGGCTTTCATATTAGGGAGAGACAAAGCCTGATTAGGCTCCATCCCCAGGGACAGATCACTAGTCTGAGAGAAGACTCTTTTTATTCTCGAGGACTTTGCGTTCTATGACATCCTGGGTCAGAGACCTCTATCACTGGTGCCACCATCCCAGAAAATCATATCTGACACTTTTCGGCTATCTTCACAACTTTAGAGTATCATACAGTGCTTCAGAAATGGGAAATCCTGTTTTCATCTACATAAATCGCAATAGCCCTAGCTTGGGAGAGAGGCTGATTTTTTTTTCCTTTTGCTTTGAAAAATCTTTCCAATTTTATTAACAGACCAGGGCAGTCAGAAGGATGTGGTAACAAGTGTCAAAAGACTTCATGAATCCTATTTCAAAAAAGAAGACCAAATTATCAGGACAGTATTTACATTGGAGTAGGATGTGCAATGGAATTATAGCTTAGGTGTAAGAGCCTCCAATGGGGTTAGCAGTGAGAAAGAAAAAAAACCACTGTGGTGACTCAGAAGGGCACAGGCGTGTGTGTGTCCTGTACACGTGTGTAATGACAGGATTTTTATAGTGGCAGTGTGGCTTCCCTGATTGGCAGGGAGGAACAAGTTTGGCTCCACTTGCCTAGTGATCTAAAGATGATACTTTTTATAAACCCTTACTGCCTTTTGGCATTTTTCGTGAGTAGTGGAAGAAAAGACTTTTAGAAAGGGGATTTTAAACCAGGAAATAGTGATTTAAAATTATAAAGCAGGTGAAGTTTCTGCCTCCGTCTCCCTTTTCTGCAAACTTTTTACTGCTCTCCATACCACCTTCAGATTTTTCCAACCATTAAATCCTGGGAAAATAATTTTAAACTTATTCATAGCAATAATAAATGGCTTGGCAGTCCCTAAAGTAAAATGGTTAATGGTCAGAAAGATCTGGAATTGAATCCTGGCTCTGCCACATACTGTGGAATCTTGGAAAAGTTCGTCTCTGAGCCTCAGTTTCTTGAACTTGAAAATGGGAAGAATCAAACCTTCCCAGTGAATTGCTATGACTGAGTGAGATAATGCTCTAAAGCACTGATTGCAGGAGCTGGGACACAGTAAATGCCTAATAAATGATAGCTTTTGTTATTGTTGTATCACATCACCCTAAAGTGAGAAAAAGAGATTTCAAATCTTGGGAATTTTTCTAACACTAAATTAGAAGTCTTTGGTGTTATTTATTAGGAAAGACAAATACTGAAATCAAACCATTTCCTATTAGGAAGGTAGGTTCTTTATATTGCAAAAAATCACTACTAATTAAAAATAAGCAAATGTTTAATTTATTTTTTAGCTTTATTGAGGTATAATTGACACATGAAATTGTAAGATAGTTAAAGTGTGCATCGTGGGGATTTAATACATGGATATATTGGGGAAGAAGTTCCCCGATCTAGTTAATTAACACACCCATCACCTCACATATTTACCTTAATGGTATATGAGTACATTTAGAAAATTGCAGTGATTGAGAATAACGCTGTAGCGTTATCAACTGTAGACACCATGTTTCACATTCACTCTTCGGGCTTGATTCATCTTCTTGTACCTTTTCATCAACTTCTCCATGTTGTTCCCCCCACCCCCAGCATATGACAGCTACTTTTCTACTCTATGTCAAGGAGTTAAACTATTTTCTTTTAGAGTCTACATATAAGTGATAGTCTGCAATATCTGCCTTTCTCTGTCTGGCTTCATTCACTTACCCCAAGGTCCAGCCATGGTGTCCCAAATGGCAGGATTCCCTTCTTTCTCATAGCAGAATAATATTCCATTATACATGTATACCACATCTTCTCTACCCATTCATCTGTTGATGGACACTTAGGTTTTTTCCATGTCTTGGTTGTCGTGAATAGTGCTGCGATGAAGATGGGGGTATGTACCTCTTCAAGATCCTTGTTTATGAAGTACCTCTTCAATATCCTGTTTTCATTTCCTTTGTATATATATTTAAAAGTGGAATTGCTGGATCATATTGTATTTCTTTATTTAATTTTTGGCAGAAGCTCCATTCTGTTTTCTATAGTGACTGAACCAATTTACAGTCCCACTATCAGGGCACGAGCATTCCCTTTCTTCATTCTTCACATCTTTGCCAACACTTATTATCTCTTGACTTTTGGATTATGACCATTCTAACAGGTGTGAGATGATATCTTAATGTGGTTTTGATTTGCATATGTCCCTGATGATTAGTGACATAGAGCACCTTTTCATATACTTGTTGGCCATTTGTATGTCTTCTGTAGAAAGAGTATTTAGTTCAGAAAACAAAAAGCAAAAAAAAAAAAAAAAATGTTTTAGTTCCTGTGCTCATTTTTTCATTGTTTGAGATTTTGGTTTTTTTTTTTTTTTAACTATATGAGTTCTTTATATATTTTGGATATTAACTCCTTATCAGACATATGATTTGCAAACATTTTCTCCCTTCCCATAGATTGACTTTTCAGTTTGTTTATGGTTTCCTTCACTGTGCAGAAGCATTTGGGTTTTATGTAATCCCACTTGTTTAATTTTGCATTTGTTGCCTTTGTTTTTGGTGTCTAATCCAAAAAAATAATTGGTAAGACCAATGTCAAGAAGTTTACCCTCTATGTTTTCTTCCAGAAATTCTGTGGTTGAGGTCTTACATTTAAGTCTTTAAGCCATTTTGAGTTGATTGTTGTGTGTGGTGGGATGTGTCCCATCAGTAAGGGTTGTTTATCAAGCAAGGCCACATCACAAAACCTGGCCATCTGTGGACATCACCTACTTGGAAGCTCTGCCATCTACTATTGTCCACATAACCTTGTGCAAGTTACTTGTATTCTCTATGCTTAGATTTCTAATTCCAGAACATGAGAGGAATAGTGCACCTTTTCATGAGATTTTAGAGGAGAGTAAAGAAGTTCATATATTTCAAAAGCCTTGAAGAATGAATGAGTGACACATGGGGTGCCCTAAATTTGGTATTTCCAAAGAACTTTATTAAAATCAACACAGTGAATCCAAGAAGTTAATTTGAAAGCATCCATTCATTAAGTGCACGATGAATTTAAGAAAAATAAAATACAAGAAATATTCCAGTGGTTCCACTACCAATAAGATGTGTGAATTTTTTCAGTGAAGCTGAAAAAGCATTGTGTTAACTATACTCCGTTGGTTATTATGTGCATAGCAAGCCCGCCTCTGAACCTGGGTAGATCTGTCCTGTTGGCTTTCATATGGATTGGAGATCTGTAAAAAACATAAAAGCCCTGGGAGTGAGCTGACCCACTTCCGTGTTCAGAACACAGTGTTGTATTGAATTACACAATTGATTTTTAGAAAATCCCTCTCTCAGTTGGAGCTTCAGATTCATTCTATATTTTGCTTCTCTCTGTGGTTTCATCTGTTAGTGTAATAGAGCAGAAGTAGTTTCCTACCACTTTAGAAGCTTGTACTTAGGGTTCATTCATTACATCCATTTTCTTTCTTTATTTTGTAGACAAATATAAGCTAAAATTCATTAGCTGTTAGGGGTCATTTGCTGCTTCCCTGAGGTATAACAGCATTTTGATTTTATGCATTCCTGAATTACCTTTCTCATGATTTTCCTTCCAAAAGAAGGAAAAATCTGTTGCCGGTCTCATGTCCTCAATGGGATTATACATCTGCATACCATTAAGGCAGAGAGAAGCCATATAAGTACTTCCCATTCTCAATGTACTGCTCTGGAAGAATAAGGCTCAAGGATGGATTTCAGAAGGTTTCAGAGGGAGCAGTGAAGGCAGAGATGGAGACTAGGAGGGAAACAAATAATGCTGTCCTATTTCCTAGCTTTATTTTCATTGCTCGCTTAATCCGTACTTCCCCATGTAATAACGGGATCTATTAAGACACTTGGGTCCTGAAGTTTCTGTGGATTGACATTAATATAGATGGTCTAACAGCAGGTGTATCCGACACCTAGTGTAGTGGTCAAGAGAGCATCAGTTCTGGAACCAGAGTATCTGGGCTCAATTCTGGACTCCATTCTCACTTCTGCCGTTGTGACCCTAGGCAAGTAACTTCTGCTCTCCGCGCTTGGGTTTCCACATCTGTAAAGTGAATGCAAAGGAAATTAAGTTAATATATTTAAAGCATTTAGAAGATTTATTGACATTATTAACTATTACTAGCAGTTTCTCTGTTCCTATTTCTGAATGAGGTGATTGATAGCTATTGAGTATTGTTTCTCTGTTTTTGTTTTTGTTTTTTTTTAAATTTATTTATTTATTCATGAGACACGGGGAGGGGGCAGAGGGCAGAGACACAGGCAGAGGGAGAAGCAGCCTCCATGCAGGGAGCCCGACATGGGACTCGATCCTGGGTCTTTAAGATCAGGCCCCGGGCTGAAGACCGCGCTAAACTGCGAGCCACCAGGGCTGCCCTCTGTTTTATTTAGAAACACACTAGCATTTTACAAATGGAATAGGGAAATGACTGAAAAACATCAGTTTTTATTAATATGGCCTATCCCTTTTTAAAAGAAATTTTGAAAAATCATGTGCTGGAAGTAATAAATCTTATCATTCTTGTTTTGCATGGCTCGTGCATTATAAAAGTCGCATCCAAAAGAAAGTAATGAACCTCAGCCTACGCGCTGTCTTTTTACTTCCCCAGGGACTTCCCTCCAGTTTCATTCTTTGCATTATTATAGTGCTGTTTTAAAACAAAGATACATGTGCCCATCATACATCAGGACCTGTTTTGAAAGAAACTACCCAGACTCAGCCTTAGGCCCACATGCCTATTAATAGTAAAAGGATAACTTAACCTCTCTATTAAAATGAATGTCCAAGTTAGATTATGTATCTTTTTTTTTAAAGATTTTTATATTTATTTGAGAGAGAGAGAGCAAGCTTGTGCATATGTAAGCATGGAGGTTAACTTAATTGCTAGGGAAATTAGTTGATCTTAAAAAAACCTGAGAGTTTCTGCCAGGCTATTTTGACAAACCAGGAATTGAGTCTGTAATAGAAAACTCTCCATTCTGAATAATATGGATGTAATTATTTGCTGCTGCTGTGCAAATTCTGAGTATAAAACTTAAACTCTGTGCCCAATGAAGGTGTCTTCTAGAGTTTTTTGGGAGAAAAACTGGGGAGGAGCAGAGAGAAAGAGAAAATCTCAAGCAGATCCCCCACTCCCACCCCCCCACCCCCCCACCCCCCACCCCCGCCACTGAGCCACCCAGGTGCCCCTATACTATTTATTTTAGAAACAAAGATTGGATTTCACACAGGAAGGACATATTAGGGGTAAATGGTAACCAGAAATGAAAGCTCCCCTTGCTCTGCCATTGTAGCCAACACCACACTGGGCAGCTAGAAAGTTCCTCTTCACTGAGAATATTCACCCATTGAGTATATAAAGAAAATCCTCCTGAATCAGTTAAGACACATGGATCTGCTTTTCTTTAGTTATGAACCAGTTTGGATTAGTGATCCCAACCAGGCAGGAAGATAAATTGCAACTGTACAACCTTTAAGTGAACTTGGCATTCCAGCCCTGATCATCTCTTGAGAAACTCCTGGTCATTTTGCTTCCCCTCAGCTACTTCTTGCTGCTCCTGCTTTCTACCCTCCCAGCTCTACTTTCCAGAATTTCTGTCTCTATTTTTGCTCCTTTCTTCACCATATGATCCTTCGCATGTTTGGCTGTGTCACTCTCATCTGCTAGGGCATTACCTTTTTCATCTTTATCTCATTATGAAATGAAGGTTTGCTAAACTCACCATCACTCTTGATAACTTCTCCATTCATTATGAGGATAAGCATTCAAAATAAAGAACAAAAAAAAAAATAAAGAACAGAAAGAAAAGAAAAAAAATTTAGAGGAGACTTTCCATGATGTTAAGTTTACATTAGTGATGGGAATTTTTCTTTTTTCTTTTTTTAAAAGATTTTATTTATTTATTCATGAGAGACACAGAGAAAGAGAGAGGCAGAGACACAGGCAGAGGGAGGAGCAGGCTCCATGCAGGGAGCCTCACGTGGGACTCAATCCTGAATCTCCAGGATCACACCCTGGGCTGAAGGTGGTGCTAAACCGCTGAGCCACCTGGGCTGCCCAATGGGGATTTTTTGACATTTAAGTTTTCTTTGAATGTTAATGAATAATTTTAATAGATTGGGAGTGTTTCTCACTATGGCTCTATGCATTCCCTTATGTTATAAGTCTCTGTAATGTTGAAAATAATTTTTCCCCATGGCAAACTCCAAAAATCCAAACACTTCACTGATTGACTTAGAAACAGGAAAGCCAATAAACTGTACATTTATTTCATCATTTTTTTTTAAGAGAGAGAGATTTTAAGTAATCTCTACACCCTACATGGGGCTCAAACTCACAACCCCAAGGTCGAGTCTCATATTCCACTGACTGAGCCAGCCAGGCACCCATCATCTTTTTATTATTATTATTATTATTATTATTATGGATGTATTTACCATTTTTTCCCAAAAGAACTGAGCAGCTCACAAGGATACATACCATCCAACAAGATCGCTTGAATTTAAAACTGTGACACCCCTTTTCCAAATAAAAGAAGAAAAAGTTAAAGACATAGCTGGAAAAGGGACACCTGAGTGATTCAGTCGGTTCTCAACTCAGATCTCGATCTCAGGGTCACGAGTTCAAGCCTCGTGTTGGACTCTGCATTGGGGATAAAGCTTACTTAAAAAATAAATAAATAGGGCAGCCTGGGTGGCTCAGCGGTTTGGCACAGCCTTCGGCCCAGGGTGTCTGCATGGAGCCTGCTTTTCCCTCTGCCTGTGTCTCTGCCCCCCCCCCCTGTGTCTCTAATTAATAAATGAAATCTTTTAAAAATAAATAAATAAACAAACAAACAAAGTTGGAGACAATGTGGAGAACAAGAGGCTAAACAAGTATATCTTCATGACTCAAACCTCTTCTTTGGAGTTCACCTGGTTGACTAGGAAAATGGAAATACAATCAAATTTAGTAGCAATTCTTCAACTTACAGAACTAACTGGTGACTTTTACCTGAGAGAGAAACTCCTCTGTCGAGACCCAAGCGTAGCCTTTTTGCTAATTGCTATTCATTCTCTCTGCCACTCAAGTAGAAAGCCTTCAAATGACTGTGATATAGTCATAGGCTATCCTTGAATCTTCTCTAATTTATTTCTTAAATACATAATTTATAATCTTTATTGCTTTAATATTAACAACAAAAATCACTTGCAGGACATCTCAGACATACTGTGGTAGAGAATTCCCAGGTTTGCACAATGCTCAAGGTCCATAAGTCAATATAAAGGAAACAATAGCTCAGGTTAAGGACAATTAATCTTGAAACAAAGGTTAAGCAGGGATTTCTCCTATAACTCCTCATGAAGATGAGCACAGTTTGATTGCTTGGATGTCTTTCTCCGTGACATGCTGACAGCAGTATCAGGAAGTTCTATAGATTTAATTATTTTAACAGTCTTGAAAATAGGCTACTAGTAACATTTTTTAAAGCACCCAAATAAAGGCCATTCTGTCCAATACCTACATTTTATCCTTTGTCCTCATTCTTAATTGCTTATTATCATAGAGCTGATTATCATTAAGCTATTAATTATTACGAAAACGACTCATCTTAAATAATGTTAGTAGCTAAAATTCCTCCTCATGTTTTCATGAAAGGATATTTCCTGTCTTTTGCTTAATCACTTTAGATACAAGGGCTATCCAGATATCTGCTAGAACTTCACTGCATAAACATGGAAGCAACTTCACTCAATTGTATTTAATGTCTTTTTTTTTTTTGTATTTAATGTCGAATCAGGTTTCATAGATATTTTGGAGTCACAAACCCTTGAGAAGACAACAAAAGCTGTAGACCCCTGCCCTATAATGAAGAAAAAAGTTCATAATATTAAATGTTATGTATCATTTCAGAGATTTGATAGACCTCCTAGAACCTATGCAAAACCCCTCTGCCCCAAAGATGCCATTAATTCTAATTTAAATTAACTCTAGTTATTTTAAGATATATACACATAAACAAAACCCTGTATAATAGCAAATCTTGCTCTGGAACTTAACTAGAAATGACCACAGCATCAATGTTGAGAGAGAGACTGGGAAGTGTTTTCATTCACGTAAAAGACAATATAATTCCCTACACAGATGCAGATCCAATTTACTAAAATTAACAGAACCTGCTGTTTATGCCTGAAATATTCCTGGAGCTGCCAAAAATTAATATTTCTATGGAAGCAAAAGCCAGCTTAAAATTGTCCCTCCTTCATGAGAAGACTGGACTTTGGCAAGCATACAATGGTATTAAAAAAGGCTGAAATGAATTCTAACATAACCTTCCAACCACAGTATACAACAACCTAAAAATGAAAAGAGCTTTCTTTTCTGTCTTATGTGAGGGAGGGAGCCCTGAAATAAATAGAATATTTAGTAGCTATTAAGATTTGATATTTGGGTCTTTCTGATACTCATTAGTCATTTTGGTTTTTAACAATTATTTAATGTCTCTCTTTTCCAAAAGAAAATTTAATTTTGGGATATGATTGTCAGGTTAATTCAGAGCTAGAATTATCTATACAAAGAAGTAGCTGTGGGCTTTGATTACCTTGCTAAACTTAGCCAATTACAGTTGACTTAGTGGGTAGGCAGTAGAATTGTCATTCTATCATTTTGCTAATATGACGTCAATTAACCAAAATGATTTATTTATAGATCATGAAATTCTGGACTTAAAGTGTAACATTATGTTTCTCTATTCTCTAGTTAGGAATTGTCACTGATTTTTGCAGTTCTCTATCTAAATACTATTAGAACAGATTCTGTATATTTTCTCCAACATATCTGTATGTATTCAGCACATATAGTCTGATATGTTCACACTTTTTGCAAACCCAAAAAGTGAAGCAAATTTAGACTGTATGAAAGGACATAAAATTATGTGGATGTATTCTTTTTATATGAAAATAACTGTAAGAAATAGATGATCAAAGGTTTTTTTGTGGTGGAGTTTCTATTCACTTTTGGTTTTTTATTAGTAGTAATTGGTGTTTTAGTATTACTTAAAATTCAGATTTGAGGACTTTTGAATATAATATTTTTGTTAAAAAAGGAGAAGGAAATACATGAGGATTTAATTGTAGTTGTCTCTGGATGGGTAGGATATAAATGGTTTCTATTCTTCACTATTTATTTATCTTTGTTTTCCAATTTTTCTGTAATAAAACTTTATAGCTCTTGTAATGAGGAAAAAGCAACCAAAAAAAACTTCATTGGGGGGGGGGCAATGCTCTCATTGTAAAAAAAAAAAAAAAATGTGTGCCTGAGGCACCGAGTGACTCAATGGTTAAGTGTCTGCCTTTGGCTCAAGTCGTGATCCTGGGGTTCTAGGATAGAGTCTTACATCCGGCTCCCTGCAGGGAGCCTGCTTCTCCCTCTGCCTATGTCTCTGCCTCTTTCTGTGTGTCTCTCGTGGATAAACAAATAAAATCTTAAAAAAAAAAAATGTGGGCCTTTTTAAAGAGCAGTTTGGAATATAGGCAAGACATGCTTTGAAGCCTTTGGCCAAAGGGAGCCATCTCAGAGATGAGGACAGGCAATGCCTATTTTAAAGGAGTGTGAGTGGGGTGTCTTAAAGAAGAAAACAAGTAAAAATAACAAATTTTGAGGCTAGAGAAAAAGTTCTTTCTAGTAGTGAAGAGGACTATTTACATGAAATTGTATCTTAGCCTAAATACAGCCCTGAGGGACTCTTAGAAGGTTTGATAAAAGAGTTTGGGACCACATGGTAGCTGTAAGTACAAGACCAAGGTGTTCTCTGCTTGATTTAGGAGGAGATGGGAGTTCATTTGAAAGCATTTGAGTAGGTGAGTGATGAGATTAGTGCTATAGTTGAGAAAAATTAATCTGCAAACCAGGGTAAATGGCTTGGGAAAAAGAGTAACAGTAGAATGAGTATAAGGTGTTGAGGCTCTTTAAAATGGCCCAAATGTGATCTTGAATTGGACTTTAGTTTTATGACTGGAATGGATGAGTAAGATAGTAGAAGATTATAAAAGAAAATTAAAGGTGTCTTTAGTTCCCTTCATTCAGACATCTATTCAATTCAATTCACAGCTGACTGGCTCTAAAAACTAGAAGTGACCTAAAAATTCTACTCAGGTTGGAGACCCAGCTAACCCAACTTCCCAGAATCTTACTCTATTCTCTTTATTGATTACCCTCAAAATAGGATTCAAGGGTCTTAGACAAAAAGAATCTGTGAGAAAAAGGTACTGCTAGTAAGAGAGTTGTTTCTTTAAATCTCTGCTTTATGGAATCAGCATATTTAAAGCTCACATTGATAATGTCTACATTGAACATGTAAATAAAAATGGTGAATTGACAGAGAGACACAGAAAGAGAGGGAGGGAACCAAAGAACATGTAGTTTAGACCACCAGTCTATTATCAGCTACTGACAGCATATGATAAATGAAGACTCACTTCATCTAGACGTAAACATTTTAAAATGTTGAATTTTGCAAGCCTCAGCAAAATGAAATTATAAAAGAATTCTGATTTTTCAGTTTACCCCAGAAACAGAAAATAAAGTTTTGCCTCTCCATGTTTTCTGATTAAAAATCCATTACATAACACATAGTAGGCACTTAACAAATATCCACTGAATGACTGGATAAATTAACAAATAAATAAATACGTATGAAATCATGGTGCATTTTTTAAAGCCATGTGAATACTTGGGGATATTATATTTACAGTTTATAGACATTAGGTTTGTCCAGAAATAGGGAATGTCATGGTACCAAAATGAGGAAAGTTATCCAGAAAAGTACCACTTCACTCAAGACCTCAGGTACATATTGTGTCTTGCACTTTGATGACCTAGAGCAAGGGATGACATCCTTAAAATAGGAGAAAATTTTATCTGTTCATTTGATAACTGAGTAACTGATATGTAAGTCATACTTGGATACAAAGACACAAAGCACAGATCAGATGTCTGCTCCCTTGTTTAAATTCACATAGGACATATAAGGTATACCTTACTTTGAAGTGTTTCCTGCCTCTTTAAGAGGAGACTTGGCCAGTCTGGAATTATTCTATGTTCTGTTACATTCTTTGGCAGACATAACAAGAATGGCAACTATGATATGATTAGCTTGTACAGTGATTATATTTAATCCTCTTGGCAAATAGAACAACCTAGAAGAAATGGGTAAGTTCCCAGAAATGTACAACCTACCAAGACTGAATTATGAAAAAAAATAGAAAATCTGAACAGACTAATAATGAATAAGGAGATTGAATCTGTAGTCAAAACCTCCCAACCAAGTAAACCCCAGGACCAGACAGTTTCACTGGTGAATTCCACCAACATTTAAAGAATTAACACCAATCCTCAAACTCTTCCAAAACTATTAAAAAGGAGAGAACAAAGAATTAACACCAATCCTCAAACTCTTCCAAAGATATTAAAGAGAGAACACTCTGAATTAATTATATAAGGCCAGCATTACCCTGATACCAAAGCCTGATAAGGCCACTACAAGAAAAGAAAACTATAGGCTAATATCCCTGACAAATATAGATGGAAAAATTCTCAAGAAAAAAAAACTACTAGCAAACCAAATTGAACAGCATATCTAAAGGATAATTCACCATAATCAAATGGGATTCATCCCTGGGATGCAAGGATGGTTCAACATATGCAAATCTCTTCAACTGTGTGGAGAAAAAGAAAAGAGAATGTTAAGTCTATGAGTGGAAAACTTGCTTCTCGTAATATGGCCTTGGTCATTTATGGCACACACAATTTTAAGGATTTCTTAAAATAACTGCTGTCTTTGGGTTTGGAGAGGAAAGGGATCTTAGACCATGTAATCTAAACAACCTCCTCATTTGTTCGAGGAAACAATATACCTTGAAAAAGCAAATGAGATAGCAGACGAGGGTGATACTCATTTCTGTCAGAAACATAGTAAGACCTAGGGCTTTTTTCCTCACATGCCTTAAAGAAAGCATTTTGAAATTCTGGAATACAACATTTGTTAATGGAAGAGCAGTTGGAAATAACAAATCATATTAACTAGGAGTCTGAAACAGAATCCAAACTGTATAACCTAAAACTGATTTGTACGCTCATATATGTTTAGTTTTAGACTAACGGGCTTGTTGCCAGGTCAACACATTTCTCACATTCTAGCATTGACATGAAGAAAGTTCATCATTTTCCAGTTATGGACGCAGAACAGTAAACACTGAAAAATAATTCATGGCTATAGCATGCTTTAAATAGTTAGACAATTCATCTCTTGTCAACAAGAAGCACTCCTGGGCTTTTTCAATCTGGCCCTGGTAAGTGGCAGCAAATAAATGCTTTAAGGAGTCAAGAATTTATCATATGAAAGTTGATGAACTCTCAAAGCAAGCAAAATTGAAATGCTTCTATTAAATTTAGTGTAACACTCAAGATTTCATTTACTGTATCGCTTGTTTCAAAGTTCTCTGCCTCGTAAGATTAGTTTAGTTTCAGATCTTTACACTGTTGTTACCTGGAAGAGAACTACCTCCCATGCCCCTCATCGTTTGTTCCCCTTGTGTTGTCAGGAACGTAGAAGTACAGGGAGATGCAAAAGATTGGTAAATCTATGTCCATGCTAAATGCCAAGATACCTTCTCTGAGCCAGGACACTTGACTTCTTTTCCATCACGGCCAATTAAAGTCTTAGAAAATATGAGGTTCTTATGTATAAAGAGCCTTTCTGAGATTTTCTTCAAGTAAACTGCAGTGTTAGACTATCAACTATAGTGTGATCCAAAGGGCAAATTCCAGATTAGTAGTGAGCCTGAATATGATGAGGAAGACAAGATATGAAGAGATGTAGTTCTGGAGCTCATTAATTGTTTGTCCTTGAGGAAGTTATTTACTATGGCAGCTCATTGTCTTCTCATCTGTTAAGTGTCTTCTGAGGTCCCTTTTATATCAAAAATGCTATGATCCATATGCTATTGGTTTCTTTGCTTCCTTTTCTATGTGAAATTTGGGTATATCGGAGTTATCTTTTGATATACTAGATAATTATTGCTCTAGAATCCTCTGTACCATAACCTGAATCTGTCCTTCTCTCCATCCTCACCACTGCCATCATGTTTGAAAACACCATCTCTCTCACCGGAATCATTTACTGGTCTCCTGCTTGTCACTCTTGACATGCATGCACACCACTTCACACGCAGTCTGTTCTCTTTGTGACAGGCAGAGTGAGCACTTCTAAGTGTAAATCTTCTAATGGCCTCTTACTAACTTGCAATAAAATCTCAATCCCCTTAGCCTTCCTTAGAAAACCCTGCATGATCTGGCCTCTGCTTCCCTGACATCCTTCTGCCCTTATTCACCATGCTCTGTTGTTCTGGCTTTTTTTCTGCTCCTCACACAAACTGAGCTCACTCCCACCTTAGGGTTTTTGAACTAATGGCTGCCTTTATCTGGAATAGTCTTCCCCAATCAGTCATCACGATGCATGCCCAAGGCTGGGTCCTTCTTGTGATTCAAAGTTTTTGATTGTTGACTCCCTTAGAAAGCTTTATATAACCCCCATCTTGACATGTATTCAAATCACTCTCCATTCAGTCATCCTGCTTTAGCCTCACCATAGGACTGACCATTGTCTGAATTTGTCTTATTAGAATGTGTATTCACTTGTTTACTGATTTTAGTCCTACTCACCCAAAAATGTTTGAGGACATTTTGCCTATTTTTTCCATTAATGTGTCACTAGAGCAGTGCCTGGCACATAGTAAGTGCTCAATAATATTTTTTTCAATAGCTATTTTTTAAAGACTTTGGAAAAGACTAAAAACATGTTTCCTTTAACTGAAATAACTTAGTTTTGTCAACTCTAGGGTCTGAATGGCATAATAGGTTCATAGATATTAGTAGAAATGTCTCAACCTCAGAGGCCTGAGCTAGTGGAAGTCTAGCTTTAGAAACCAAAATTTCCATAGATTGGGCAGAGTTAAGTGAGTTTAAATTAGTGGAGAGAAACAGTGGTATTAACCCAGAATAAGTTAAAATAGAGGATGCAAGGCATCTTCATGTAGCTTACACCTTTAAATTACAGTTATCCATAACTTAGGGAACCAAGAATAAACCAAATGTGAAACATATCTGTTTCAGACAGAAAATTCATACAGACTCAAATATGGCCAGAGCATACATAAGTCCAGATAATTGTAGCAGTCGATGGGAAAAAAATATTAGTAATTGAAACAAAATGTAATACTAGGATTGTTTATCCTTGTTTTGGGAGTGTGATGGTCAAACCATAAGGGAATGAAATTAGAAAAACAAAAGTCTGAATTTATACATCCAAATAAATAGTTCTGTTCATATTGCCTTCAGAATGAATTAGAATATCATTTATACAGCTTTCCTCCTTGTAGGCAGATAGATCAAATCAAGCTTCTGATGGTGACTTGTTTTTGAGAAGTTGCTAGGACAACTTAGAACATCCTAGAACAGAGTGATGGACCATCCTCAAGAGGAAGCATCCGCACATTTTCAAATACACCCTTCCCAAAGATGAACATTTTATCCCTCAGAAAAGTGAAATGCTTTGCTTTTGCCTCACAACTGGTTAGCAATGAGGGGAATTCAGAAAAGAAGGAGGAGAATAGGTAAAAAGCTTTGAGAATGACGGAAAACTGGGGCCCAGATGAAATGTGAAAAGTTGATGGGTAGCTGGGCAAACCCAGAGGGAAAGAACGATGGAGACAGTAGACTTCTGTAGGAGTGTGTTCTGAGAGTAAGAGTAAGCCTGAAGTAATGATGCCTGTGGGAGAAGTGAGGAGTCAGGTGGGGGTACATGGAGTTATGAAGGTGTTTCTTCCTTTCCAGCCCACCACTGGCATCTGGGCAGAGGTGTTGAGACATTTTTGGGGATGCCTGTGTCAGAGTGTGAGATGGAGTGTAGCACAGGGGAGGTATTGAGTGCTCCCTAGTCTAATACTCTATCTGGGATGCCACTGGTGCAGCATCCCAGGCCAAATGGATGAAACATTCTTCTTAAACATTTTTTATTGGCTTCAATTTTACTTATTTTTCAACGCATTCTTACTATTTAAAACTCAAGGGTCTCAAAAGGCTTTACACAGGAAACAATCTCTCCCGCCAATTACTGGTATATATATATATATATATATATAATATTAATATATATATATATATATATATATATTAGGTAATATATAATATATATATATATTAGGTATCCCTTGTGGAAGGGATATATATAATATATAATATAAATATATTATATATTACCTATATTAGGTAATATATAATATATATATATTAGGTATCCCTTGTGGAAGATATTTTCAAATATATTATATATTACCTATATTAGGTAATATATAATATATATATATTAGGTATCCCTTGTGGAAGATATTTTCAAAGAAGAAAGTATATGTGGTAGGGCAGATTGAATAGTAATGTACTATGTTTTATTTAGAGGTGTATTTTTTACCATGGTTTCATGTAAAGTAAGATAGATATTGCTGCTTCTATTCTGCTGACAGGACAACAGGGAGAAGTTAAGTAACACAACCTAGGCTTAGTACCTTTTTGGTGGGAATATCCAGATTAAGTTCCAGTTGGGGAGTGAGGGAACACAGATGGAATAAAAGAGTAAAGATAACTATAAACGAAATTTCCCACATACTAGTTTCATGCTTGGTTTTTTTGAATAGTTACAAAGAAGAAAGTTTTCAATTTCTTTGAGGCAAAAAAATTTGAAATCATTAGTGTGTCTACATTGTTTCTTTATAAAATTCTATAAATAATAATGGTCTTTTATTTAATATCACAAAAGTGACAACAATCATGGTCTTGGTGCTGGTGAATTAAGCACCAGAGCCTTTGTTTCAGCTTGAATTATTTTCTGGAACTTACCAGGAAGCCATCAACCTCACCTGACTTTTAAAGGCATTGAAAATACGCCCACAGTAACTTAAAATATTAAGGTAATATTAATTCCCAGGCTCTGATTTTTAACTCCTGTCTTTCTCTTTCTCACCTGCCAACTCTGCTTCTTTTTTCAGTTTCAATTTCAGCATACATGATGAGAAAAGATACTTTTTAAAATATATTTTTTAGAGAGAGAGCACACCAGCAGTGAGGGGAGGAACAGTAGGAGAGGGAGAGAGAGAGAGAGAAAGAGGACTCCACGCCCAGTGTGGTGCCTGATGTGGTGCTCAATCTCATGACCTTGAGATCATGACCTGAGCCTAAATCAAGACCCGGTTGCTTAACTGACTGAGCCACCCAGGCGCCCCATAAAGGTACTCTTTTTTTCTACTGACCGAACAATGTATCTGCATTTTTTGGTAGCAAGTTTAGTGGACTCAAAAAAGCAAAGTCAAAATCTTGATTTCTCTTGAACTTGAATTGTCAGAATTTTATCTCTTTCATCTATCTCTATTCTGGAAGCCAGTAACACTGTTCCAGCAGGAAGGACTTTAGGCTGAATATAGAAGTGGAAATCTCTAGCAATAGTGAACTGAAAGGTGAAGAAGCATCCTCAAATACTACTCAAGCTATCATCTTTGCAAAATTTCCAGAACAAGTGCAACCAAGAATGATCAAAAAAGATACTGTGTATCCCAGAGAGGCACTCATTTAGCTTTGGTGTCCACAGCTAGGAAAGATAGTTGAAATACTTCCTGATTGCTAGAGTCTGAATTACATACTTTGAAAATCACTGTCTTTTAGTTACAGAGAAGAAAATTTTTCTATGAAAGCAAGTACCTCCTCAGTAATTCACTTATAATTTGAAATATTTAAAATTATTTCAAATATTAACTGCATTCACAATCTTCTCCAGGGAGCCAGGAGTTTCTAAACAGTATTATCTCATCACTTCAATTAGTTCCTAATGTGATGAATAAATGGGGCATATATTTAAAATCTTTTTCATCCTACTTACAAAAAAAATAAAAGATAAGCAAGAAACACCATTTATTCAACTTAGTACAGTTAGACCAAATCAAGAGATGAAACAAACCATAAAAATCTCTTTCCACAAATTACCACCCTACCTTAAGGTAGCTAAATGGTCTTGGGCAAGTGATTGACAACCCCAAACATCAGCTTTTTCTCTATAAAGATGGGATTAAAGGCCTTCTTTCCAGAATTACTGTGAGTATTGTAGAGCTATATATGTGAAACCAACAATCCGGTGTCTGACAATAATAGATACCTGTAAAAACTATTTGGAGCTTGTATAACAATATCACTTCACTTAGTGGCCTAAAGCAACACAAATCTATTATTTCTAGTTTCTAGTTTCTGCAGTCAGGAATTCAGGCACAGCTTCACTGAGTCTCACAAAGCTGCAGTCAAGTGTTGGCCAGGGCTGCAGTCTCATCTGTAGGCCCATCTGAGGAAGAATTCATTTCCAAGCTAATGTCACAGTTGACAGAATTCAGCTCCTTGTAGCTGTAGGGTTGAAGAACTTGGATTTTTACTGACCATTGGCTGGAGGACCCTCAGTTCCTAGAGGCCACCTTAATAAGGCCACTTGCATTATCAAACCAGCAAAGGAGAGAATTTCCTTGTGTCATGAAATCATAGAAGTGACATCTCATCACCCTGGCTGTCTTTTATTGAGTAAAAGCAAGTAACAGTTCCTGCTTACTCTAAAGAGGAAGAGATCCCACAAGTGTATAAAAATAAAAAGAAAAGAATCATGAGTCCACCCTAGAGTCTGCCCACCATAGTGTCTGATACCTAATTCCTTCTTTTTCTACCTTACCAACTCCTTCTTGTTTTTTGGTTTCTATGTCAGAAGACCATGACCTCTGCTGTCCATCAGGATATTCTTTGTGTATGTAGGTGGTTAAAGACGGTACTTTAGAGTTTCCTAAAAATAAAATAGAAAAAGACAGCTTGAAGTGGAAAATACTTAAATTAGTGTTTTATAACAAGTTAACTTGTGTTCCGTAAATTTATGTTAGGTAAAATTTTGTTAAAATAGAAGGCCTCTTGTTTTCTCTTGTTGCATTATGCTTTTGATGCAGTTTTGTTGGACTGTGTTCAGAAAATTATTGTGAATTAAAATTATTGAGTATAGAAGCACTCACAAAACACAGACACTACAAAATAATTTTGCTATGTAGCCTGGAAGTGGTTGTGGATTTTGTTCCCTTAAGTGTGGTTAGAAATAGCTACAAGCCCCAACATGAGACAGAATGGCATCAATGCCAGTGTTGGTCATCGCAGGTAGTTTGGCCATGTTTTGTATGCCCTACTTGCATCTCCAGTCTCTGGGGTTTTTGAGAACCAGGTCTTCCAAGATGGTAGGAATTTGAATGATTGTAAGGCTATTGCTGCTGATGATAACAATGATGGTGACGGCTAGCTAACATTTGCTTGTATTGATTACATCCCAGTTATTATAACATGCTTCATATATGCAATCTAATACAATCCCATGAGAAAAGAACTATTATGATTCCCGTTTCACAAATGCAGAGAGAGAGCCTTAGACAGATTAGAGTCACATGGCAGGCAAGCAGTAGGGCCTGGATTCTAACCACACAAAGGTTTGATCTCAGAACCTCAGAACATGAAAAAACAGGAACTCTAAGACACAAACAAGAAGACTAATGATAGGTTAAATATAATCTTCAAAATGTTATAGGACTATCTTGCTGGGATGGATCAAAGTTTCACCTGTGGCCAAGGAATGGTGTCAGCCCTTGTCTGACACCCACCCCATCTTAGCTGCTGTAAATGTACATCCAGATGCCGGCAAGCCATTTTTTCTTCTCTTAGAGCCAGTCAGTGGGCAGTGGAACAGCACAACCATAACCCCCTCTGCCCCACATAGAGTCCTTAGTGGGATTTGGGAAGGGTCGGGCTTGTACCATGCAATGAACAAAGTCAGGGCCCTTCTGTGGCAGGCTGTCCCTTCTCAATACTCCATGGGTCCTACATGCTACCCCCCTACCACCAGGCTACCAAGATAACCCTGTTTCCTCACACATCAGCTTCCCAACCTGATTCCAATGTCACCAGGCTACCAAGATAACCCTGTTTCCTCACACATCAGCTTCCCAACCTGATTCCAATGTCTGATGCAGTTAATAGAAGCAGAATACTGGTCACAAACCCACCAAAATGTGCACATTTAATGGACAGTGAGTCCCTCCATATCACTGGATACATATCTCATTAAATTAAAATGAATGAAGACTAGCTGGTTATATTCCACGTGCCCACCTGGGCCAGATGTGCTGAAGTTAGGCTGTGCAAGGGGAAAAATTAAAGATCTGTGGCAAGAAGGCAGGAATGTAGGAGTAATAGTTCCACAAAGCAAGAACAAAGGATCATGACCATTTATATACTTCTGTCACCAGAGATCACTCCCAACCCCAAAGCAACGGAGTTACATATTGATGAGAAATCAGGAGCAGAATTTTTATGTGGGTGTCCGATAGGAGACTTTGTGGAGATCTAGTTATTATGTCTCACTAAAAATCATTTTCAGACATTTATATACTTTTCTCTTTTGATGTTAATCCCTTCAAGAATGAATTGTATAGATATTTACAGAAATTTCTTTTAAAATGTAGAATGTCTGATTGCAGTCAAGCCAATATTTTGGCATGTCTGATCAGTTTTCTTTGAACATTGGGCATTCATTCCATTAACTTACTCCATCATACTCACGACCTAAACATAACAGAGAAAAAGTTTTCATCCATGAGAAAGAAGCTAGTGGAGCCAATGTCCAGGAAATCCCTTGTAGAAGCAGATTTCCAGATACTTGAGTATGGAAGGAGGCCTCCTCCACACCACTCAATGGACCTGTTTCCTCACCCACATAGAGAAATACCAGTGCTTCACAGTAGGGGAAATTTCTGGAGCTACTATATAATACAGTTCCAAGTGAAGTCCTATGTATTAATGGGTAATTTAGCCATAGATTTTCTATACCTACACCTATATTTTCTATTCTTTTTAATAATTTTATTTATTTATTTATTTATTTATTTATTTATTTATTAACTTTTTGAGAGAGACAGCATGAGTGTGGGGAGGGGCAGAGGGAGAGGAAGAGGGAGAGCCAGAGAATCCTTTTTTTTAAATTTTTTTATTGGAGTTTAATTTGCCAACATATAGCATAACACCCAGTGCTCATCCCACCAAGTGCCCCCCTCAGAGCCCATCACCCAGTCACCCCAACCCCCCCACACTTCCCCTTCCACTACCCCTTGTTCATTTCCCAGAGTTAGGTGTCTCTCATGTTTTGTCACCATCACTGGTATTTTCACTCATTTTCTCTCCTTTCCCTTTATTCCCTTCCACCAATTTTTATATTCCTCAAACGAATGAGACCATATAATGTTTGTCTTTTTCCAATTGACTTATTTCACTCAACATAATACCCTCCAGGTCCTGCCACATCGAAGCAAATAGTGGGTATTTGTCGTTTCTAATACGAGCCAGAGAATCTTAAGTAGACTCCCCTGCTGAGCACAGAGCCTGACACAGGGCTCCCATCTCACAACCCTGAGATCATGACCCGAGCTGAAATCAGGAGTCAGTCACTTAACCTAGGTACCCCATATATTTTCTATATCCACACACTTTTCACCATCTCCACAAAAGTAAATAAATAAATAAATAAATAAATAAATAAATAAATAAATAAATAAAGTTTGAATCCTTCACCCCAAAATTATGTGTCTCCTAAAGTAGTGACTATTTCTTCTTGCTTTTGTATTTAATTTCCAAGAGTTTAATCAATGCTTTACAGAGGAGTGCTGGGCATGAAGGAAGCATTTAATAAATGCTTGTTGCATTGAGCTGGTAAGGAAATAACTCTGCACAGTCAGCAGCTGAATTGACTTAGTGAGTGACATGATCTCGCTCTCTTGGCCATGTTCAGACAAGACCTTGGGGACACTAGGGTACCCTGGCTACAGCAAGAAATATGATATGAGCTAACTTTGTTGCTTTCCAGTCTATTGCATAGTAGCACTGTGGTAAGTTCTTTAAATATACTGACTTATTTTGGGACCTCTGGGTGGCTCAGTCGATTAAGCATCTGACATTGGCTCTCAGGGTGTGATCTCAGGGTCCTGGGATCAAACCTTGCTTAGCAGGGAGTCTGACTTCTGCCTCTCCCTCTGTCCCTCCACCCATTTGCATGCTTTCTCTCTCTCAAATAAATAAATAGAATTTTAAAAATATATATATATACTTCTTTTAATTTTCACAATCCTTTAAGTTATGAGATAAGGAAGCTGAGATTTGGAGAAATTAAGTGACACAGTCAAGGTCAGACATCAAATATGTTGTCAAATGGGGCTCTGACTCCAAGGCCATGTTCTTCCCATTAGACTAACGTGATACTTGCTTCTTTTCCTTGCTTGCTGTATAGTAACATCATCCTACTAAAACCGAAGTGCGTGCCTACAGTATTTGCACTAGGGTGGTAGAAGAGGCCACAATCTTGGACTTGCTAAGTTCTGGAAGGATCTTGTTAAGATGCAGTTGGGTCTTCAGAGTTTCCCTGCTTTGTACACTTCCAGTTGCAAGGAGAAAAGCACAATATATATAAATTGAGCATCAGATATCAAGATTCTTCTGTTTTGTTATACCACTATGAAAATAAGGATAATTTTTAAGATGCTGATGATGATTAAAATAAAATTTCTATCATGCTTGGGTAGAAATGTCCGTCAAACAGAGTAGTTTGATATTTCAGTGTTTACTGTAACATTCAACTCTCAAACTGGGAGACTAGAGGGGTGCCTAGGTGGCTCAGTCGTTTAAGCATCTGCCTTCAGCTCAAGTCATGAACCCAAGATCCTGGGATCAAGCCCCACCTTGGGCTCCCTGTTCAGCGGCAGTCTTCTCCCTCTCCTTCTGCCCTTCCCCACTGCTCATGCTTTCTTTGTCTCTCTCTCACAAATTAAAAAATAAAAATCTTTAAAAAGAGAGAGACTAGATCTGATAGTTTTAAAAATAAAAAATAAGTACTTTGTTTAAAGAATCACATAGAGTTGGCAGGGAAGGAGTGCTATAAACATTTTAATTTTACACTAAAATTCATTTTGATAAGTATCCTGCTTTATTTGGTATATCTCTTGTGGGAATAGTTAGGAGCTGACAATCTTCTCTTCTACTGATATTATCACTTAATTAAGCAGCTTGTTTCAGTTGCCTGAGGGCTTCTTACACCTTTATTTTAAAAATAAAAAAGTACTCTTTAGAACCACTTATTAATACCTTGACAATCTACTTCAGTGTTATGGCTTTATACAAAGCAATCATGAGAGGTTATTTTTATGCCATTGGAAATAAGGAGTTTTATTCTATGATAACCACACAACACTGTATTTCTGCTACTTAATAAGAGACCTATATAAAAAATAAAAAAAAATATGTATGAAAATCAGAGTGAGGAAAAACTATATTTGACTATGAAAACTGCTGCTTATCTAATGTTCTACCCTTAAAAATGTAATTGGAAAATTTCTAAAAGCAACCAGATGGTTAATTTGCATTATTCAGGTATAGTTAACTTAATTATTTAAAGCATAATTTCATGTCTTCCCTCAGTATTATACACTACATAGAAAATCTTGAACTTTTGCCCACATTACTAAGAAAAATACATTATAAAAGTATATCATATTTTCTTGTAATAACAAGGTTACAAGTAGAAGGCTGTGTGACCTTAATAATGGCCCAATGTCATAAATTACTGATGATCCATTTAAAGGAAAGTATGTAATTTCAAGTTGTAAAGATTATTTTAAATAATAAAACACAAGAACGCCTCGGTGGCTCAGCAGTTGAGCATCTGCCTTCAGCTCAGGGCATGATCCCGGGGTCTTGGGATCAAGTCCCACATCAGGCTTCCTGCAGGGAACCTGCTTTTCCTTCTGCCTATGTCTCTGCCTCTCTCTCTGTGTCTCTCATTAATAAATAAATTTAAAAACCTTTAAAAATAAATAATAAAACACATTTTAATAAATGCATTTAACAGTAAAGATATTTTTTCTAAGTTTTGCAAAAAACTAACATGAATACACTGTAATGATTGATTATTTAAGGAATTTCAATGTACCATAAGACCCAATATACACCTAGCACATAATTATATATATCTTCTGGGTTACAATTTGACTTATCTCCCCTTCGTTTGCTCTCTGAAATAAGCATTTTCTTTTTTTAAAAAAAGTTGCTTTTTTGTCATCTGTTATGTAGAAAGACCTTGAGGTGATGTTTTGATGATCCAAGTATCTTGAAGTTGGAACCAGTGGCATCCTTCTCTCTTGTTTAAATCCCCTAGAGCGAGAAGAATATGCAAAATTTCTCCTGACTAGCTAAGAGCAGTAATCAATTTGAGTCGATTTTTGAAGAAATTTTACTTTAATAAAAGGTCTTCTAAGAACTTTAGCTCTGGGAGCTTGGACAGCAGAAACCTTACACCTCTCGTCTTTGACTGATCTCCTTTTCATTGTTTCCATTTCAAGGACAATTGTATGGGAGTCTGGAAGAAAAGAAGAAATACAAACAAGGAGCCTTAGCATTGGTGATGATGCTAAAAGGCTGGGGAAAGCAGAGCAAGGAGACTGGGAGCTAGCAGTTACACACACACACACACACACACACACACACACACACTAACTTAGAAATATCTATTTCTTTTGAAGCTGAGGGGTAAACCAGTTGCTTGGAAATCATTGTTTCCTTATACGTGATGTGTTAAACTATGCATCATAAATTGACAACTGATTCCCACTGCCAATGAGTGGAAGGTCAAGGATTACAGTCCTATATGAGCAACTATGCTTTGCAGATATTCAAAGCATGGTTAGAAAGACCTGATATTGAGCAGAGGTGATAATACGGGTAACAGGCCTCATATTGGTTATGACATCTTGGCAATCTATGAGCAAAGTTCCCTTTGCCTTTCATTCAGAAGAGGTCATTTTTTTTTTTAAGATTGTATTTATTTATTCATGAGAGACACAGAAAGGCAGAGACACAGGCAGAGGGAGAAGTAGGTTTTCTGCGGGGAGCCAGATGTGGGACTCCATCCTAGGACCCCAGGATCGGGACCTGAGCCAAAGGCAGATGCTCAACCACTGAGCCACTCAGGTCTCCTGGAACAGGTCAATTTAATATTTGCATTTATGTAAACCTTTTATATGGCCATAAATGCCTTTTTTTTTCTTTGAATAAATACATTGTAGTAGAAACAAAATAGGTTTTAAGGTCAAATAGATATGAGTCTGAACTTCAGTTATGTCCATACCAGCTGTGTGTCCTTGTACAAAGTGGTCAATGTCTCTGACTCCTAGATTCCTCTTACATTAAATGAAGTTAAAATTTCAACTAAGAATCAACCATCCAGTCATGAGGAGCTGCAATCATGTAGGTAAGCGCACAGGTCTTGGTGCTCTTGATGATGGTACAGACGTTGTTCGAAGCATTTGGGCCACTCAGGTAAAGTGTACAGACCAAGTCCTTTTTCTTAGGAGTTTCTATATCAGTAATCAACTTCAGGAAATAGTAGAATGTCATTAACATACACGAAATACTGTATTGTAGACTGAAGGGACTTGAGGGGATATCTGTCTTGTAGAGCCTGCAATGATTCGAGAAATATTTAAGGAAAGAAATAAACATTAGAGAAGTAGGGAAAACAGCAGGTACCACTGGCGAAATTGGTGAAGAGGCATCTTGGAGGAGAGTACAGGACCTCAGCTAAAGGATCTATAGTTCTAGAAGAGAAACTTCTCTCCCATGTCAGCCTTCTAATGGTAGAAACAAATAAGTACAGTGAAAGCTTGAACAGCAACAGGCAGCCACAAATCACCTGGTTGCACAAAGGGTCACTTGGTTGCAATTCTCCGCAGAATAAGATTCTGAAGACACAAATTTAAAAACTACAACGGGTGTATGTGTGGAATTTGTATATGTTTGTGTGCATAGTTATGCACAACTGTATCTGGGTATTAGAGTCTATATGTTTCAAAACTTTATTTAAAATTTACAGTGTGATTATGTGCATGATGTGCTTATAAATCTTTGCATGATCTATAGGGAAAGTGAGGAAGCACCGTAAGTTATTTTGGACTCTTTTCTTCTTCACCAGATCCCATGATACTTAGGTGTTACCCATCACATATGCTACCAGGTGTTTTGTGAATCCTTCCCGATTCTCTCCTGTGTATTTTAGTCTCTGCTGCCAGGCACTTGCTCATTCTTCTGCAGGGAGGAAGGAATGGAGTACAAAGATGTCACAGTGAAGAATCCCCTTAATGCTGAGCATTCCTTCTGCAACAGATGGCAGTATTGTCATCCATGGCACAGCAGGCATTTCACCTCCAGGATTACTATTTCTGCTGGGCACAGAGACACTCTCATGTGCTGAGATTATTATCATATATATGGCTGTTGTGTACTATTTATAAAAAAAATATGCCCGAAAGGAAGATAACTCCTGAGGTTAATGCTTCTATTTAGCATGCTCCCCACAGGTTGGAGCACCCGATCTCTGTGCTTATTAAGTTCCTTCTGTGGGCTCTGCTATGGGATTGTTCACGTGCGTTCCTATGATGCAGGTTATCTTATCCCTTTTAAAAGGCCATTTGTCTCATCAAATGACAGCATTCTCTTAGATTCTGCAAAAGTAACGTTGATTTATTTAAAAGAGCTCTTGTATTGCCTTTAAAATTTCATCTGATAGAGTAAACAATTTGCTGTGAGCAGACCCCATGCACTTGCTAAACATAGATGTCTCTCTTCCCGATCATGTTCCAAAATCAAGCCCATGAGGTAAATAGTTGAAATGTAATTTGTTTGCAGATAGCAAAAGTAAGAACTGTGGAAATGAAATATTTTGAAACCATTTCTAAAAAAAAATAAGCAAAAGTGAGATTTCAACACTATGGAATAAAGACTTTCCTTTGGAAGGATGATTTTAGCCATCATGTTGGTATTTGACTGTTGTTCAGTGCATGTACCTGGTGGACTGGCACATAGGAAGAGCTTAATAAATGTCTGCCTACGGAATGGATTGATAAATGTTCACATCGAAGAGAGAGATCTTAAATGTTATGCTCTTTTTTTCTTTTTTTAAGAGAGAAAGACCTCACATGAAGGGGTGATTATGTGGGAAGGGGCAGAAAATGAGAAAGAGAGAGAGACTCTTAAGCAATCTCCACACCCAGCACAGAGTGGACATGGGGCTCCACCTCATGACACTGACACCATGACCTGACCTAACATCAAGAGTCTGACACCCAATTGACTGAGCCACCCGGGTGCCTCTTAAATGTTAAGATCTTAAATGCAATGGAAATGGAATACTCTGATGCCACCTGTCAAATATTCCTTTTGGGATTACACTGCAAATTTCCCTCAACATAGCAATGATTCTAAGGACTCTGCTTTCACAAGTCCCATTTCCTTTCATATTTAAGGATCCCTACTGCTAGGTGAGTGTGCCCTATGGGCAGGGTGCCCTTTTAGAACAAGCTTTGGCTAGACCCTGAGTCTAAGATCCAGAGCACAAGGCACTCACTGATGTTGCTTACTCATCAAAATCAGATTTCTTACGTGTAGATGGGGCAAGAGCTTTGGATGCTGTTTTAGGCTTTTTACAGTTATACATTTGCTTGTTAACCTTTGAAATGGTGTTGTTAAAAGATAAACTGAGGCATATTAAAAATGTTAAGAACTTGCTTGAGCAAAAATCAATTCAAATTGGACAACACCAAACCTGTCCTCACTCTGTGACAGGGAACCAGGGACAAAACTTTTACAAAGAAACAGAGGCAGAGTAAGGAAATTATTTGGTTGGAAAAAAATTAAGGGGTTGCATTATTTGAGAAAGCCCAGTTGGCAATTTTTGGTTGGTTGTTCTTAGGTTTCAATTTCTTAACCTCGAGGCTTTTCAGGCTTAGGTTTGAGTTTGCTTACTAGGCTACTAAGACATTAAAGCCACCTTTGTCTAAAGGCCTCCTTCTTTAATTAATTTAACAATATTAACCCCACAGAAATATTGTAACTATAGAAATTTAAAATTTTATCACTTGGGGTGCCTGGGTGGCTCAGTCGGTTAAGTGTCCGTCTTAGGCTCAGGCCATAATCCTAGGGTCCCAGGATTGAGTCCACCCATGTCCAGCTCCCCGCTCAGCTGGGAGACTGCTTCTTCCTCTGCCCCTTCCCCCACTCATGTTTGCACTCTCTCTCTCTCTCTCTTTTAGATAAATAAAATCTTTTTAAAAAAAGAAAACCAACAACAACAACAAAAATACCAGTGCTCCGTGTGTGTGTGTGTGTGTGTGTGTGTGTGTGTGTTAGCAGGTATAGATCAATGGAGAGCTCTGAATGAATAATATATACACATATAGTTATTGCTATTAATGTTAGTATTAATACTAATATTGATAATGGCTAGGACCTATTAGCCCAGAGAGAAGTGGTAAGAATATGGAAACAGCCATAAAACCCCAATGAGAGCACCCATCTAAGACCATATAGTAAAAAGAGAAAAAATTCACAAAATACATGCCAAGATGTTTCAGTCGTACAGTATTCCAGTAATAAGCTATTTAAAAAGTGTTGCTTTATATTCAGGAGACTCTATTCCCAAAGGGTGGGAAATACCTAATATATTTGGAGATATTTCCATCCAAAATTGATTTTAAAAAAACAAAATGAGGGTTTAAAGGAGCAAAACAACATTCCTCCAAATTTACCTCTTTAAAACAATTTATTTCTCAATGATACCATTTAACGGAGGGTTTTAAACTATTTGCAATTTCCCATATATTATTTTTTATTTAGACTCTGATGTACCTCCTCATCCTGACATGGTTAGGAGAGTGTTTCCTGGGAACAACAGCTGATCACTGAGTGATGCTAGTATATGTACATTATATACATAAGGAATAGTATAATAAATGAGCCGTAATAATTCAATGTTACCCTTGCAACAGTGCACCTGGATTTTTGTGAATCCACCCACAGCTTTAGGCTGGACCAATAACAAGTTATAAATAGAATCGAGTTAACCAACCACATGGAGATTAGGTCTGTGTGTTCACATCTTGACCTTTAACTATTAGAAGTAATCACTTACTGATGGAAGACCAAGCCATGCCCATTGTTTTCTGCTTATAGTCTTACCAACATACATAAATATACATACATGTATTTCAAATATGCAAGGTTTTTACCTAAACACTAATATACATAAGGGTGGTTGTCTCATGTTTCTTTCTTCCTACCATCTCCTTTTCCCAAGCTCCTTCAGGCTCCATTGGGCTGGATCAAGGCACCAATTCATTTCAATTAAAAATTCAGTGCAACTGGTGGAGACGTTTATTTGGAAATTTTATAGCAGTTCATTTAGAAAAGAGAGTGGTAGTGGAGTTTGATAAAAAGGTTTTCTCAAGACAATTGGTTTGCAATATGCCTGAGGATTAGCTCACTTTAAATGACATTTAATAGCTTCTGTTGCACATCCTGATAAACATTTCAGTGTAACTGATCACTTTGAAGACAAGACATGGGAACGTAAGCAGACGTGAGAAAAATAGCTAGGTTGCCGGTTCTGAACTTATTTTCAAATGGCTTTCTGCCATCAGAGAACACTAAATAAATTCCCTTGAGAAATCCACCTCAATTTAAAGGAAGCAAATCTTTTTTTCTTTTTCTTTTCTTTTTTTAAAGAAAGTGCTGTAAGAGTCTGGATTAACAGCTGAAAAATCAAGACATTCATGAGAACCACTAAAATGCCAAGGAAATGGAGACTTTTTTTTTTTTTTTTTTTTTTTTGCCTTTCTCAAAGCACATTTAATCTGACCACCACAAATTATCAATGACTATTCTATCTAGAATTTCAAAGGCAGGTAATTTTCTTCCTTACTACAACTCAAATTACTCTGCAGATGACGCTTTGATCATTCTGCACAATGCAACACCCTACAATGGTTAAGGAGGATTCCACTTCTCCCCAACAGGAATCGCCCGGTACGGCAGTAAGGAAACTACTGAATTCGATGCTACAGTTTCTCAGCTTATGGGCAATAACAGAAGCTCCCTGGGAGTGTGTAAGAGAATGAACCTATTAGGAAAACCTCACCCCTCCTTGGAATTCTAGAAGACTTGGCAGCAGAGCCACTATGTAAAGCACTTAGGTTTCTCTGGGTGCAGGCCCAAGAAGGTACCCCAGTCAGCCAGACCTACAGGCACCAACTTATAAGAACACTTGCACCTACTTGGAAGGGGAGTTTCCCTGAGCTGGGGGAGCAGCGGGATGAAGAAGATGATGGGTGGTATGCAACCCCTTGTGGAGAGAGCCCATAGGCAAAACCCAATGGAGACATGGATTGTGAGTCAGATCTGAGGAGAAAGAATGTAATCCAGAGCACCCATCACTGCAGCTGACTGCTGGACTATGAGCATGCGGGAGAGGTAGTCTTTGGACTCAAAAATAACAGAGTGATGCTTAGGTGGAGGCCAGGACTCCATGTGAGTTGAAAGGGCAGGAGCCAGTGGGTTTTGAGATTTTGCTGTTACTGATACTGCTAGTGCTTTGCCAGAGCTGGTGAGGCTTTGGAGCATTCAGATTGCACCAGCTAGGACACCAACAAGCGTGTTCATAATTATTGTATTCTGTACAGTGTTTAATGGCTTTCCCATTCTCAGATAATCAGACAATAATGCAGAAAACGTCTTCCCTCTTCTGTCCCCAGGACTCCTATGAGTATTTGAAAAACAAAACAGAAATATAGTTCTTGGCCATAATGTTATGTTAAGAGGTTTAAGTTTCCAAAAAACAAATAAATGTACATTTCTTCAAATTGAAGGAGTCAATTGCTTAATCCATGAGATTTCCCTAGGGGCTTCATTCTATAAAAATCAGAGCCTGCTTCTTTTTCCTGGACTGGCTTTGAGATCTAGGGAGGATCTTATCTTCTGCATCCCTTGTCCCAGCATGTCACAGGATTTGACTGCCAGGACTGGAACTGGGAGTCTCAAGGATTCATTTTGCCTTTTGCTTCAGTCAAATTTTATTTCTTCACCTCGACTACCCCTTCTTATCTCCATGCCTACCCTGCACTGGTTTCCTTCCTCCTTCTCAACTTCAGGAAGCTACTAGAATAATGGTTGCTGTTGCATTCTCCTGATACCTGCTTCTTCCTCTGCATTCACTGCAGCTACTGCTAACAGACGCTTGTATTATTTTCCACCAAGTTCAGATACAGATGCAAAATTCTTCCCAACCTGTGCTCCTGGCAGCCATCCCTGGTAAATCGACTTTGCATAATGGGATGAAATAAATTTGCCATTCCTCCTATATGACAGTGCCTGGAGAAGGGAAACTTACTCCATCACTTGTCCTCCTTGTAGCAAAAAAAATCTCTTTTGATCTCATTTGGATTTCCCAGGAGACTAGAGCCTTATTCAGCATCTGTATTAGTTTCTGTGAGCTGCCATAACAAAGTACCAAGAAGTGAGTGACTTAAGACAATAGAAATTTATTGTCTCACAGTTCTGGAGGCTAGCAGTTTGAAGTGAAGCTGTCAGCAGGGCTGTGATCTCTCTGTCAACTGTATGGGAGGGTCCTTCCTTGCCTCTTTCAGCTAGTGGTATTTGCTAGCAGTCCCTGGCATTGCTTGGCCTGTAGATACATCACCCCCATCATGTGGTGGTCTTTCTTCAGTGTCTTCACATTACCTCTCCACTGTGCTTGTCTATATCACAATTTTAACTTCTTATAAGGACACGAGTCATATCAGATTAGGACTGATCCTAATAACTTTACCTTAAATTCCTTAAATCTGCAAAGATCCTATTCTGAGGTGCTGGAATTTAGGACTTCAACACATCTTTTTTTTTTTTTTTTTTTTTTTTTTTTTTTTTTTTTTTTTTTTTGCAGAGGGTACATCATTAAACCCAAAATGGTGTTCCAATGCCCTGTTTTAATACACCCATATAGTATAATTCTTCCCAATTTTACGAAAGTTTGTGTGTTCACACATCTAAAACATTCTTCCTTACCCAGATTGCACAAACTGGGACATGATCATTCCACACTCATACATAGGCAATAGATCCATGTAAACATGTTCCTGAATGGACTGATCAATGAGACTACTTACCATGTTCCAGGGAAGTGGGTGCTGAGCCAGAGATGAAAAGGATACAAGATAAGCTTTGGATTTTAAATAGTCAACTCAAGAAGCTTGGAAGATGATACATAGATACAAATTTAAATAGTAATCGAGGACATTAATAAGGTAACACAAGGAAACAGAGTACCATTGGGAATAGTGGTGGACTGTAATGGCATTAGAAGACATTAATGCAAGGAAATACAAGAATACCCAAATCTTGTAATTAGTCAACCCCCTAAAAATTTCCTGAAGAAGACAGATATAAGTAATAACAGTCTAAAGCAATAAAAATACCATTTTGCGATTAATTACACAAATATCCATAAAATGTGGCGTGGTGGTAAAGAGGAGTTAAACATAGGATTCAGGAACTGAGTAGTATCATATATTTCTCATAGCTCTCTTTTGATTTTCCAAATCACCTTAATAGTCTGACAGATTCCACATACCTATTAATAACTAAAGAATTTTGAACTTAGACCTTAAATTTTCTTTCATTTTTTAAAAGACTTTTTTGTTTATTCATTTGAGAGAAAGAGACAGGGAGACAGAGAGAGCACAGCAGAGGGAGAAGCAGACTCCCTGCTGAACAAAGAGCCTGATGCAGGACTAGATCTCAGGACCCTGAGATTATGACCTGAGCAGAAGGCAGATGCTTAACCATGTGAACCATCCAGGCACTCCCTAAATTTTCTTAAAAAAAAAAAGAAAAATTGCAAACAATTATGCAGTGCTGTGCTGAATGTTTTCCTCTCTTGTCCTGCATTTCAGGAGCTTTGGTTCTACTATTTAAGAACAACATTTATGGGTATGTTCTATTATGTGGTAAGAAGGACCAAAGTCCTGAAGAGAAATTCTCATGAAGCCAATTTAAAGTATCAATGACCCAACTATGGCCAGGCAATGGCCCACAGCTGGGGTGATTCATACCTTTCTCCCTTCCCTTCACACAACCCTGTAAAAACAACCCAAGTAACAAAAGAAAATAATTAAAAATCTTACAAAGGGAAATCAGAAGAATCTGACTTAAGGGCATGATATGCAAAATTTCTAGAACTTACTTCTGGAATATAAACTCCTTATCCATCCATGCTAAAATAGTAACAATCTCTAGAAATCATTGACTCTTGGATCTGAAGAGTACCAAGAGGTAACTAAATGCATTGCATTGCTTTGACAGCACTGGACATAAAACATTATACACAGAGGGATTGTAATGTGTGTCCTAAAACCTCTAGGCAGGCAATCCTTGGTCTCTCTTAGAAACCTTTTTTTTTTTTTTATCATATCACATCTTGAATAATCAACAATTCATCCTTATTTTTAACCTAAGTGTCTGGCACTTCCCATTGCACAGGACACATATTAAGGACATATAGTAAGCACCTATTAAATGTAAAAAAAGATGCACTTCAGAATGTGTAAATATCAAATAAATAATCCTAGCACTTGAAAAGTTTAGTCAGTTGCAGAAATGGCAAATCTCTGGCAAGGGTGTCACCACTGTCCTTGTTCCTTGCAGACACCATTAATTGATCATATCCCCCCTTCCCCCCCCCCCCACTGGTGGACATAGTTTCAGAATCCTCAACACAACATCTGGGCAGGCAAAAGACATTGATTAAATTTAGCAGAGGGGATGAGATTGATTCATTAACCACAATTGGCATATCACCAATAATGACTCCAGTTATATATAAACATATGCTTATATATGTGCTTATATATATGCTTTTATATATATATATATATATATATGCTTATATATGCTAAGCAGAGATTCAAATAATGTGCTAAAAGAATGAAAAGAAAGGACAGTTTATTCTGAGTGGTTGAAACAGAGAAGGCTTCCTGGAGGAGAAAGTATTCAAATAAGACTTTATAGAATGACTATGGTGTCGGCAGGGACAACTTTGGAGCACAAACCTTCCTTACTGGGACAGCACAGGAGCAAAGGCACGTAGTGTGTGTCTGTGGAACTCTGTGAGTTGATGATCCCATGCAACTGTGTTCTGGGGTTATGTATGAGTGGGGGCAAAAGTAACTTAGAGTCATGTTATTCAAGACCTTCAATGCCATAGGAAATTTTGTTTTCTGAGGTAATGGAAATGTTGGGAAGGAGAAAATAATACACATATTAATCTAATCAATTTCTTTAAAATAGAACCATAAATAGAATTACCCATTCCTCCAAAGAGCTGCCAAGCACGAGGGTCCTCCAAAAGCCACTTAAAGTTTTGTCATGGAAATGTATATGTTTCTCTTTTGTTTCATTTCCTCAGATGTAGGGTAGTAGGCCAGGCTAATAGGATGTATTTTTGGTTGACCTGCTTGTCTCAGAGGATATTTGCACCTTGTTAGCATTTTCCTTGTTTCTGTCAAATCCTGATAAAACATTCGCTTTGTTGTGTACCTATGGAAGTGTCACTGTGTGATGGATGGCTTTTGTCCAGGGACTTCCTGAATACCTTATGTTTTGAAATTTGGCTCTTAATCTGCAAATGACATGAGAACAATCTGATGTGTGAATGAATGGGAATACAAGTCAGGAATTTATCATTTTGGTCACTTTCTGGCAGAGTGACTTACAGTCAGTTCCTGCTTTCTCTTAATTCCAGAGCTGTACAGCCCAAAGCATAGTAAACCTTGAAATTAATAGTCACAATCGAAAGCTGCTAAACTGGAATAAGAGTGTGACCAAAGGCAATAGATATATTTTTGATGATTTTGATGATGATGGTTTTAAGGGAGTCTACCAGTGGAAAAGCTCAACTAATCAGAAGTCAACTACTGCCCTATCTTCTTGGGTCCTCAGGGGACCTATCACTGTTTAGTCTCTTCAATTCATTAGGTCACAGTCTATTTGTTTAATTCCAAAAATTCTCTCTTTCCTGAATTATCTAAAGGACTACTGCAAGAACAAAAGCAAATCTTCCTTTGTGATCAGTCACATATACAAGAGCCCTGTGGTTACAGAGAATCCTACTTCCTGCTGCATCTTTAGTCTAACCATCATCAGGACTCATTATCAAGATCCTAAATTCTCCCACCTTAGCTACTTTGCCTCAACCAGTTCTTGGAACCTCTTTTTGCTTGAGAAACAAGCCAGGAGCACCCTGAGCGTTTTCATCTTTGCTCAGGACTAAAGACAGAGAATGTGCTCTCCTGAGCAATGGGACCAGGAAAAGGATCATGTGGTATTAATGAAATCTCAGAATCTTTCTCAGCCTATGAAAATTGAGGCCCCCTCTTATTCATTCTCTGTTGAAATCTAAGATTACTCTCTTCGTGAAGTACTGTGTTTCAAGCAGATGCAAGTAGCCAACTAAGAAAAGTATAATTCCCAAACACAGAATCTGGAAAGCAATCTCCTGTTCTCAGTAAATAGTTCTGTGTACTAACTAGATCAAATGCTAACTTTATTCACAGAATGCTTGTATTTATTTTTCCTATTAGCTGTTTCCTGCCTGTGGGCTACAATTAGATGGGAATTCATTGCTTAGATAAAAATTAGGTCAAGTGTTACCCTAAGAAAAAAGATCTATAAATTACACTTAGAGCACTTAAAACCAAATTAACATAGTTGCATGCTCATTAAAAAAAATACTAACATTTTCCTAGGCAGAAATATTACTCAGCTGCTGATAAAAATAATCACACCGAATCAGCTAACAATATGAATTTATAGTTTGGGTTTTTTTTAATATCATCAAAGCCTGAGACCATATCTTTTAGCCTTTTACCAGGGTTAATGCCTCTTAGGACTGGTTATGATTCTCCCACTCTTTTTTTTTTTTAAAAGACTTTATTTATTCATGAGAGACATACAGAGAAGGAGAGGCAGAGACACAGGCAGAGGGAGAAGCAGGCTCCACGCAGGGAACCCGATGTGGGACTTGATCCCGGGTCTCCAGGACCACACCCTGGGCTGGAGGCGGCACTAAACTGCTGAGCCACTGGGCTGCCCTGATTCTCCCACTCTTAAGACATAAGATTCAATCACCCCATTTCAGCCAAACTCTGTGGACACAAAATAAGGGATGTGTAGTCACAGATCTAGGGTTAAGTTCTGAATTCACCACTTATTCACTGAAATCTTGGTCAGGTCATTGCAGTCATTCAACAGACAAGTATTGAATGTTTCTTCCATGCCAGCTCCTGTTTTATGCATTTGGGAGGCCAAGATTAAAAAATACAATCTGATTTCAATAAATTTACTGTAGAGTGGAGGAAGAGATATGCAATATGAGAGTTGAAGTAATGGAGGTTATGGAAGTCAGCACAGAAGACACACAATGAGTTTAGGAAAGGACTGGGAAGACCTTTTAAAGTGACCTCACAGTAATTCCCCAAGAGTCTAGATATCATTCTTTTTATTACAGAAATTCCCTTTGTCAAGACCCCAGTGCCCATGAGGCTTGGGGAGGTCAATTCATGGTGATCATACCCCACAAGGCTGAAGTAATTCATGAATTTACAGGTACCTATATAACTTCCCAGGGTATTGGATAATCACAACTGAAGCCTTATTTTCTCATCTGTCAACAGGGCAATAGTGATAATATTGATATTATTTTTATTATATTAATATAATAAATTCATATTTTATTATATTAATATTTATTTATTATATTAATATATTTATTATTATATTATATATATTATATATTATATTATATTATTATAATATCATTATATTAATAAATATCTATATATTAATATTTATAATATTGATATATTTCCTATCACTAAGGAAATATCAATATTTCCTTAGATACTTTCTAAGTGTGTGGCTAAGTTTGGAGATCAAAGTCTGGCTATTAAAGTATCTACCATTCACAGAGTGTTGAAACCACCTAGTGCTAAGTGCTTTACATGAATTCTTTTATGGAATCCTTCTTCTGCATAAGGATGTAAATATTTGTATGATAATTTTATAAAGGAGGAAACTGAGATTCAGAGAATAAATAACTCACTCAAGATCACACAACTAATAAGTCTCACAGCCAACTTTTGATGCTGGCTTATTCTAAAACCTGTGGTGTTAGACTCCAAGTTTAGAGTTTCCTATGAAGTAATAAATATCTTCAAGAACTTTAGTAAATGCAAACACTTTCACTAGAATGACTTAATAAGATGTGGCAAGAAACAAAAAGGAGCTAATGAAAATAATTGCTAGTTTTGGACACTACCATCATAAGTTACTGGCTATTCTTTTATTTACCACCTAACACATGCTTTTTTGACTACTGAAATATATAGTGCTTGGTATATAACCATGAAGGAACTGTCCCAAGCCTACACTATCTATATCAGTGAATGACACTTACAACCAGTATATATATTACATGTGCATTACAAATACAGTAATTTATAGCTTTTCTTTCTTGTTCTATACATATTGATAAGCCTTTGCCATGGCTTAAATATTTCAAGTGTATCAGGAATTCTATATTATATGAGTAGTGTGTACTAAGTGATATTTAAATATGATAGTGTTTTTTGGCTTTTGTTTGTTCATTTGTTTTACAGTAGCAGCAAACACACTTCAAGAGCCCTGTGTACAAAGTTCAGTCTTAGGGAACAGAGCTAAGAATTAGACCATCATCCAAGGAGCCTGCTTGGCCACAAATGCTGATTGAGCTCTTTTCGTGGTTATGGATGGTGCCTCATTAACCGTATCTTTGTACACTTGCCCAGAACCAATATGTTCACCATCATTAACTAACATGGACTCTTAATACGTAAGGACAACAGATGTTAATTCCAAATGCACAAGAAATTCTCCAGAGAGAACCTTTTAAACATTGCTGGTATTATTAGACACAGGGCTTTTAGGGCTAAGAGGTTTCAACATCCATAAGGCACCATTGGGTTTTCTATAAAAATTCTCAACCATGGCTTCAGAATGGTATCTTAAGTGCACTGTTGTTCCAAGGTTATGATGTAAGGGTTGCTTGACAATTACAAGATTAATTGCTGGTATATTACATAAACTATACCACTTTTGTTGGGCAAGGCAGGCAACATTATAAAGTAGATTTATAGTTTTAGACCACTTTCAGAATGTCGCTACCCTAAGCATGTGGTCCACAGACAGAATGCCATTGCAGGGCTGTGCCTTTTCTTCCCCAAACATCTCACACACTCTTGATATGCTGGTGACTAAAAACTATTTCCTCAATAAATTAGAAACGAATTTCCAAAATGTAAACATTTTTGTTTGTGTAGGAGTTAGGCAAATGGCCACGGCTCTGATTTCTTGAGAGAAAGGACCCATGGAGAGGCTGAAAAATGGTCACCCAAGTCTCTGGTTCAGAAGACGAAAGGCAGCGTGTGTAAGGTTCTGCAAATCTGGATCTCATTTAGACTACGCACAGGTCCTGTTAAAGAAACACGTGTGAATAATAATGGCAACTCCCAGCCTTCCTTAGGCTGGGACAGTTAATCCATGAACCTCAATTTGGAACGTGCGTGTTAGTCATGTGTTCTTTTTTTTTTAAGATTTTATTTATTTATTCGAGTGAGAGAAAAAGAGACTGAGACAAAACATGAGGAGAGGAGAGGAGACAGAGGGAGAAGTGGACACCCCGCTGAGCAGGGAGCCCGACGCAGGGCTCCATCCTAGGACCCTGAAATCATGACGTGAGCCTAAGACAGACACTTAACCAACTGAGCTGCCCAGACACCCCTTAGCCATGTGTTCTAGTGAAATATATATTGAGTTGAAGAGAAGAAACAGAGAAGCAAATGCTTTACCTAGTGGCTTCCCATCATTGCACTATTGTAGACAAAGAGGTCATCTGCTCTGAGAGGAATAAGCATGCTGAATGCACACAGGAGCTTGGTCCTCTTACAAAGGAAGGGCAGTTGTGCTCTCTGTTTTACTTACATCAGCAATGGAAACCCAGTTTACCCAAGTTTTTCTTGGTTGTTTTCTTTAGCTCTTCTTTAAACTCATAACTAGTCATACTCTCCACTACAGAAATAATAAGCGTGAAATATAACCACATCACTTCTGGCAAGCTAGAAATCAGATGCACATTTGAGTAGAGCCCATAACTGACCCTACACTACAATAGGTAATTTTGATGATGTCAGATTTAGTTAACATTTGAAATAAATGGATAATGTACATATAAACATATATTTGTAAATATACATGAACCATATATACACCTACACACTTTACAAAAACTTTTTATGGACATATAGATAGTAATTGACATATACTAACATATATACTAGTATATAATGTACTAATATATAAAAAACATACTAATATATAATAGAGTATATAATAGATATAATTACATATATGTTAAATATTATGCTAAGAATGATTCATATGTTGGTGGAGGTGAAGGTGAGAGGAATCTACAGATCAAATACAGTGGAGTCACAGCCAGGTCAGCCGGAAATCACCAGAACTGGGAGAATGTGAGAAAAGAAGAAATGCATCTCTGTGTCCTTATCAGGGTCACTAGCACAGGTGGAGTAATGATACTTATCACAGTGATGCTTATTGTTCCAGAGCTGTATCTTACTCTCTTTCAAGCCCAAGAGGGAAGGGGGGTGGTCAGTGTCTTATTATCACTCCCTCAGCTGTTGAGAAGTCCAACACTGTCTAGGCCAACATTCCTGCTGTATTATTATCATACAGCACAAGGTCACCAATGCAATTAGCAGGGTTGAGAAAAAAGAAGAAAGGAAATTAAAAAGGTTCCACTTTGTTTGATAATGTCTGGACAACTGAGGGACTTCGAGAGACTAAGAACATCTCTGTGTGCTTTCCATTACCAATTAATCAGAGCAAGCTGAGATATAAATTAGCGCATTCATACCTAGCTGTGACTGGGGAGACCTCTGTGCAATTGGGACAACTGTGTTGCAGTGGACAGAACAATGGTCTCTGCTTTGGAAGACATGGATTCGGGATCCCTAGGTGGTGCAGCAGTTTAGCGCCTGCCTTTGGCCCAGGGCGCGGTCCTGGAGACCTGGGATTGAATCCCATGTCAGGCTCCCGGTGCATGGAGCCTGCTTCTCCCTCTGCCTGTGTCTCTGCCTCTCTCTCTCTCTCTGTGCGACTATCATAAATAATAAAAAAAAAAAAAGAAAACAAGGAAGACATGGATTCTATCTAAGGACTACTCTTCATCAGTTGTGTCTCTGAGCAAGGCATTTCAGCTTCCAGAACCTGAATTTTCACCAGTAAATGGGGAAATAATCCATGAAAGGGCTTCATGAATTCTAAAGTTTGATAATTACAGCATCATTTACTAACCAGTAGTGTATGGAGAGAAGTTATGAAGTTGGAATCTTTATTGTATATATTAGCCATCTCAGGCTGCTAGAAAATGTCATAGATTCGGAGGCTTAAACAACAGACGTGTATTCTCTCACAGATCTGGAGGCTGGGAAGTCCAAGGTCAAGGTGTCTGCAGGTTTGGTTCCTGGTGAGGGCTCTCTTCTTGGCTTGCAGATGGCCATCTTCTTGGTGTGTCCTCCCATGATGGAGAGAAAGAGATCCCTGGCCTTTCCTCTCCTTATAAGGCACTAAGCCTATCATAAGAGTTCTACTCTCATGATCTCATCTAAACCTGCTTACCCCCTTAGTACTTCCATCAACTGCCATCACATTGGGTTTAGGACTTTAGCATATAAATTTTGGAGGGATACAAACATTCAGTCCATAAGACTGACATAGTGAGATGACCATTGTTTTTATTAACCCAAAAGAAAGGAGGTAAAGACCAGAGATTATGAAATGTCTGGAAAGAGTTCTTCCCATTTGAAGGCCAACAGCCGCAGGCAGGATCTGACCACAGAAGGACAGTCCAGTACAGCATCCTTAGGAAATAAGTGTGTCTTCTAAATGAGGTTTAGAAAGTCAAGTTTGAATAATCACTGTTTCATCTTACAGTATAAAATGATTGATTTGGTTGTTTACCTTCTTCACAAAATGGTTCACATAACAATGGTTATGTTTTCCCCACTTTTAAAATAATAAAATATCTTCAATGTAATGCTAAAATAAAGATAAAGCTCAATTGATTCTGCAGAATTGCAGGGACAGCCAGGTGCTGAGTGGCAGTTCAGGGAAGACTGGTTCGGTAGCAATTTATGATCTATGAAATTTACTTGTAGCAAATCTAGGCAAGGTAAGCAAGGAGCAGAGAAGATAGCATTGAGTTTCATGCAGGATGCTAAGGTGTTGTGAATTTGGTACCATGTGAAATATTTTTTGTTAATGGTGATGTCCGAGATTCTTACTTTCCTGTCCTTGACATAGAGTAGTAATGTAAGCTCAATGCCTGAATTCTTTGGGCATTCTTACTAATCCCTGACTGTCCATCACAAGTAAGGAAGATATGGCATGGGTACATTAATTCACTGTTTCTCAAATTTTTGCTGCATGTATAAGAGGGGTCACCTGAAGGAGTTGTCCACATATACATTCCTGAGTCCCATCCTTGGAGTATGTGATTGAGTTGCTGGAGAGGCGGGGGAAACCTGAGAATTTGCCCCACATATTCCCAGGTGATTTCAATGCTGCTGGTTCAAAAGGATGATGTTCTTCCAAACTCCATGTAATTTAGAGAGGAATTATACCTCAACACTGAGTCTTAATGTCTAAGAAATAGTTGCTTCAGCTAATTTGTCATTTTGAAAAGATCAGATGAAAACTCAAGAGATAAACATGAAGCTCTACACAGACTAACACATAGGACTTGGTTTCCATTGAGGGATTCCTCAGTAGCTTAAAAGATTTCAGATTTGATTTCTATAGCCCAGCCTTTCATAGTCACCTGCCTTCTTTGTTGCTGACTTTCTGCTTTGTGTCATTGATTGAATAGTTTTCCTCTCTATCTGCACAACTGTGTCAGTGCTGGCATGTTAGTGCTACCTAGGGGTAGGCAAGAGTAGGAAGTAGGGAGAGAACAGGTAGGAGGTCAGGTGAACGATGCAGCCCAATTTGCCCAGATACTGGTCCCAGCTTTTGAAACTGAAATGTTCCCCATTCCAGCAAACTCCTCAGCCTGGGCAAACCAGGAGAGTTGGTCACTCACTCTAGCAGAAGGACAGTTTGCCAATGACCTTGGGGGAAGAGTGGGGAGAGAGAGAAGGAAATGATGACCTATCATGTCATTCATATTCACATACTGCTTCAGATTTATGAAATCCTTAGACAGTGATGGTATCACGGGAGCAAAATAATATCTTTTAATACTAATGAGTTGATTTGATGAATCACGCCTGCTGCCTTCCACCTAGATTCCAGTGTGAGGCTAGTGTTGAAATAACTGCTTCATGGATCCAGATGTGTGAGTTAGTCTCTCTCTCTCTCTCTCTCTCTCTCTCTCTCTCTCTGTGCTCTTTTCATCTTTAGCTCCCCACTCTTTTCACTCTCTCTACTGGGCACCCTGTACACTTCTCTCACAGGCCCTGTACTAGTTGCTCGGTAATTCAAAGCAGTCCTAAAGGGTCATTATGGAGGCTTCCTCATTCTCTACTTATCAGTGCTATTCAAATATTATAGTTTGCAAAGCTATAAAATTAAAAGTTTTAAAGTCTTGATTTTCCAGGACAGTTCCACTTTCAAAGGACCTGTTACATTGTCCCAGCAAGTATCCTTAGCCTCCCTGGTTTGGGGGATTAATTTTTGGCTTGCGAAGTTTGATGTTATATATTCCTTCAGCTGTAAAGCCTTATGATTCTGTCCTCCCCTCAAAAAATACAAATGACTCCATAACGAACTTCAATGGGGGAACTCGAACTTTTGATGCTTTCCTTTCTCTAAGAAAGGCACTCCTCTCCGACAGGAACAGCTGAAGGGGACTCCAAATTACTCTCTTTCTCACGCAAAGAGGGAATACAGGAAAGAGAAACACGACTCTTTCAATTATGTCTTACACCATCTGTGAATAGGCATGGTACCCAGCAAATCTCAGCCTAAGCAACAGTTTTAGGGAAGAACCATTATGATAAACAATATCAAAGAGTTTATACTTTCACAGTGCCTAAGTAATTCAAGCTGATGGTGATGTTTGTGATTGCAGACTTAAAGTTCTCACTTCCTCTCATCCAGAACAAATGGTACATCAAGCAAACAGATTTCATGTATAGGACCCAAGTTTTCCTTGGTAAGGGGAAGAAGTTAGACAAATATTTTGATTATATTTTAGACTTCACTCCAGGCTATCTTAACTAACCTCTTGCTCTCTGTCCACCTCTCCACCCATATCCTGTGTAAAGTACTGGTTCCTTACATGAGGTGCCCCAGTGGCTCAGTCGGGTAAGTGTCTGACTCTTGATTTCAACTCAGGTCATGATCTCAGGATTGTGAGATCAAGTCCCACATCTGGCTCCAGGCTCAGTGGGGAGTCTGCTTGACATTCTCTCTCTCTTCCTCTCCCTCTCCCTCTGCCTCTCTCTCTCTCTCTCTCTTTCTCAAATAAATAAATAAATAAATATTTTTTTAAAAAATAGGACTGGTTCCTTATATTTCTGAAATTCTCTCGTTGCTTCCTCTCTCCCCAGAAGAGAATGGAAAAGTTTCAAGAATTCTCCCCCTACAGCCCACCACTCCTATTCTTTATGTCAGAAAGAACTGCTGCCTAAAAATCTCAGCCTGCACAATCCTCTTTCCTCCCACACACATGCCAGTTTTTGCAGGTTGAGATGGGGTAATTGAGAAGGCGTATTCAGAATGTTCCATTTATGTTCCCAAAGGTTAAGGAGCCTCCGCAGGTCGCCTAACTTCCCTCTGCAAATAAAACATTATGCAAGTTGCCTTGCTGAAAAGAGACTCACTCAGTGCTTTGGTGACAGAAAAGAAACACCAACAATAGATGGTAGTTGTTTTCTGCAGGATTGTATGCTAGGGAGTTAAGGGGCCCGTAGGTGCCAAACTAGTCTCTGTGTGTTTTACTGCTGTTGAACTAAAATAAATCTTTCAAATGAAACACATGGTCCCTTATGGGTTAGTGGGCTAGAGTCCCACTTTGCAGAATGCTTTCATTTCTCCTCCTTGCTCTCACTACCCTGCCAGTCGCCTGTTGTGTTTACTAAGGCTTGAGCTTAGATAATGGTTAGGAACTGGTGGTGGGGAGAGAGAGGAAAAAAAGTAAAAGAGAAAGAGAGGTACAGAGACAGAAGAAGATAACAACACAGAGATAGAAAGAGAAGGAGAGAGAGAGAGAGAGAGAGAACAGGACACAAATGTCCTCTATTCTGGGGACAACGGATGACCTCTATGAGGACAGCCCTCCCAAGCAGAGCAGTCATGTTATAAACCTGAAAGGCACAGAACCTGACTTATGTAAGTAACAGGCTGGAGAATCACAGAATTTAAGGGGGTGGCAAGTAATCCAGTTTAACTACCAGCTTTCACAGATGAAATGAGACGAGAATCCAGGAGAGATTTCATGGCTTCTCTGGGCTCACATAGCTAATTAACAATAGTGTAATTTGTAAGACTGCTAAGCTGCTTCAGGGACTGGTGAAAACAAACAAATAAACAGCTATGCCCCCAGCAAAGTGGATTTTGCGGCATGTTGGGGCAAGGGTCCCTTTTGACCAATGTCCTGGGCATTTGACTGGTGGTGCCCTGGTAAATTCAGTTTGGAGGTCAGAAGCCAAGTCCATGGCATGTGACCCCTGTGCAGCTCTCTGACCATAATAGCAGGCTATGACTTTTGTATCTGATGGGGTCTTCAATGCCTGCTTCTGCAAGGTGCCAAAGGAGAGCTGCACCTTACTGGATTCATTGCAAACTGGAAATAACATTACCTAACTGGTCAGACTCTTTCAAGGATTAAAGGAAAAGTCATTTAACAGATACTTGTTGAGCCCTTCCTATTTGCCATGCTCTCTCAATTGCGTAGCCTGTATTAATTCATTTTCCTTCATAGTAACAATAATGATTCCAGTTCATTTATTGTCCCCACTTGACAGGTGAGATTAAGGTCCAGATAGGGCAAGTGACTGGCCCCAGACATTAATTAGCTCAGTGTTCAAGAAATCACTATAAATGGAGGACTTAGAATTTTGACCCCAGCAACCTGACTCGAGACCCAGCCCATTTTCAGAGCCCTATTCCAATGCCTGGCATATAGCAGCTTTTCACAAAATATGAATTCATTTCCATTGTCAATAGTAAGAATTCTGAAGTCCTAGTGACCTGGATTGCAAGATGGGGAGATATAGGTCTACAAGTTGTGGGGTTTTCTTCCCCTCCTTTTGTTACCTACTCCATTTAAGTCGATTTTTTGGAGGACGGAAGGAAGAGGGAACAAGGGCCCACCATTCATGTGGGTAAAGCTATGGGACAGTCTGGGACAAGTATGGGACAATGTCTCTTTGTTTCCAGAGGAATATTGACATATATTCACACCAATTAATGGTCTTAACTCTCTGACAGGAATCAAAAGTTCAGATGCTGGCCAGTGCATAGAAGGACCCCCTCTAATACCATGGCTCTATGATTCCTTAAGAAATGATAACTGTCTCTTTTCTGTTTGTTTTTCATGATCCTATCTGAACCTAAACTCTAAAGATGAATTATCTATGAAAAGACACTTCTAAAGATGTCAAATTAAATAGAGAAGTAGAGGAGAGGACATAAGAAGCAAAGAGGGGGTGGGAGACATGCTATATAGTCTATCAAGATGTGTAGATCAAGACCTTCCATCATTTTCACCAAAATAGCACCGAGGATGGATAATGGATATACTGAATAAAGACACAAAGTGGAAGAAGCAGGAAGAAAAGAGTGAGGGAAGGCAACAGAGAAGAAAGTTATCACGTGCCTTCTTAATACCCTGAAAAAGCAAATGGCACCTCCTTGTCTTTTCCCAGAGGACCATTCAGGGAACTAGAAACACATTATGAAAGCCTATGGATAGTTTAAGATATGTTTGGGATCTAGACCACGGGCAGGCATTCTATTAATTTAGAACAAAGAGAAATTAGTATATGCTGGCAGTCCCTTCACCAAAAGCCAGGAACTTCAATTCTATCCATAGATCCACTCCATAAAACCTCTTTTAGGTGAGAGTAGTCTACATCCTGCCCACTGCTAGGGGCCAGGTCTTGGGTAACTTGTTCTCATTAATTCTCTTTATAATTTAGAGGGAGGGTCCAGCATATTCCCCTCTTCATCCAAGTCTCTTCTCACTGCCATCCACATCCTCCTCATCATCTGTATCCATTTCTGCGCCATGATTGTGCTTCAGGTAAAACTCTGAGCCATGAAAGACATTCACAGGGCATTGATAGATTCCCAGCTTGGAGCTGGCAGTGCTTCCCCAGGGCATGCAGAATGAAGAAAAAATTCAGTATGACATCCAGGTCCTTCTGTCAACAATTCCTATCTAATAGCCCAGCCCATTTCCCACCCCTGTATCATATACCTAATAATCCAGTTCTACCTCATATTCCCTGGACCTCTGCTGAATAGTTCAGGCCTATCTTAACCCTTGTACCTCTCCGTAATGGTCCAGCCCCATCCCCAACACATTGCACCTCTACCTTCTTGTTTAGCCCTTCTATACCATAGTGACGGTCCTACTGCGATTCTATGTGATGGTCCAGCCCTAACTCCCATCCCTTAAACTCTGAGTTTCAGCCCTATGCCCTACATTCCAACTAAGCTGGGCTCTTCACTGTGTAGCAAACACACCCTCCTTTCTGCCATCCACAGGGTCCTTGTTAATGTTTACTCTACCTAAATGACCTTCATACTCTGTATTCTTGAAATATTACCACCTGTGTGAGATCCTTTTGGATCAGAATTTCCCCTTTCATCATCTCTGTCAACTGCTCTTTTCATTGTATTATATTATTCAGAGTACTTAGTACATTCTATTTTTAGTTATATGCATTTGTAAGTATATTGCCCCAACACAGAAGATTTTAAAGGCAAGGAACTTGGGTACAATGCCTCAGAACCTTTTAACAAATAGTCCCTGAGCTCCCCCTCTGTGTCAGACATGGTCCAAAGTGCTAGGGTTTTAGAGGGTGACTAAGATGGTTTTTATAAGACCTTATTTTGTAGGCTGATACTTTATATGCCCCTACAGTGCCTGGCAAGGTGCCAGTAATTGGTCCTCAGTACATTCTGTTGAATAGAATGAAAGAGAAGAAGCAAATTAGTTGGCTGAATGCGCACTATAGCTGAACAGGGACACAGTAACAAACAAGCAAACAACAACAAAACCAATCAAATACTTCCTGTGCACCAACAATATCTCTAATTGGCTCAAAGAAAACATGCACATTTTCTTCAATAAGATGTCAGAAGCATTTGCAGCCCATGTAGGTAATAACACACTGCTCTGTCTATTCAGAGTCTTTGATGTGCTTTAATTATTTTTATCCCTTTTTTTCATATGGTTGCTATACAACCTGATATTCAGTTCATCTAAATGGAAGATTCATTAATGCATGATTACATGTTTCATCAAGGGGATTTTATCAAGCCCCTTTTTGGAAAGGAATTTGGAGGAATGATTTCTATTAGAAAATGTCAGCCTCTAAAAGTTCAAAATTATAACTATCCAGAAAACACTGGAGCCTGATTCCTTGGGAATTTTATTTGAAGGATCTGCAGTAGATACTTCCACATTTTCACACATACAAACACCCATGTGCATTCTCCTCTGTCTCTTCCTTTGTATGTGGAAGAACATTAAGTCGCCCCTCCTAAGTACATAAAAGCTCCATAACCCGTAATTTATATGATATGTAATCCTTTTAACACATACGTTCCCCTACCACATACTTGCATTTCCATCTAGCAGTAAAGAACTACACAGACTCATTCCATGACAGGAATCCTTGGACTGGCATGAGTTGGAAAGCTGACTTTTATCAGCTTTTAAAAGCCTTCATCTAAGTGATGATTTTTTAAAAAGTCAATTCTTTCTAAAAAAACAAGTGCTAACATCAGCGCATGAGGAAAATTAGTTTTCAGACCCAGGAAATAAGATTACCATCTTGGGAATAACACTATAATTATCATCTATAATGAATGAACTTAGGCTTTGTGACTTAGGAGAGGTCACAAAATCTCAGGAGACCATCAATAAATGTGTGGTTGAAACACAGAAAGTAAAAAAAAAAAAAAAAAGAAACACAGAAAGACCCAAATCCAGTCAACCCATGGAGGAATCAAAGGCATCTGATATTAGCTATGAAAGCTGAAACCAAAGAAGGAAGAAAGGTTTTCCAACAGAATAGCCTGCTAGATCAAAAAAAAAGGGGGGGTAGATAAAAATAATTTGTCGGTACTTATCCAAAACTATGAGCTACTGGACGTTGGTACATGACTCTGAAGATCAGACACTTGATTCACTGGGTATTTGCGTGTCTCAAATCCCTTTCCCAAATGCCTCAATGATCCTCACTTGGTTCAAATGTCCTAATTATCTAACAAATGGCTTTTTGTAGTTTATTGTCTCTAATCAAGACCCAAAAAGAGATCCTCACATTGCACTTGGTTTATAAGTTTTTAAAATCTCCTTTAATTCACATCATCAATCCCCTCCTTTATCTTGCCATTCACTAGGGAAGTAATCAGGTCATTTAATCTGTAGACTTCCCCACAATCTAGATGTAGCTCATTTCATGGCCATGGTGCCATTTAACATGTTTCTCTATTCCTCATATTTCCTGTAAACCACCTTGATTAGCTACAGGTTCAGTTCTTTGCCAAAATACATCGTGGATGCCATAATGTTGGTTGCTCTGCTTTGAGTGAGGTTAATATTGATTAGTGGCTTGGGTATTGTCAGCCTAATCCATCCATTCTGAGGTTCTTAATCAATCTTATACCTAAATATTTTAAAACCCATTGATAACTGTTGCTTAAATTTCTATTTTATAAGAGGTTGAAAATGGTTCTTTTATAGTTCTTTCATTTCTTCTGCCTTTATTAGCTGGAATTTTTTTATAAAGAAAAATGTTCCCAGGGTGCCTCGGTGGTTCAGTCGGTTAAGCATCTGACTCTTAGTTTCAGCTCAGGTCATGATCTCAGGATTGTGAGATCGAGTCCCAAGTTGGTTCCATGCTGGGCATGGAGTCTGTTTAAGATTCCCTCTCTCTTTCTCCCTCTGCCCACCACCCCCACCAAAAAAAAGAAAAGAAAAATATTTCCTCATCAAACATTTGGTTACCCTGAAATAGAGTGTGTATATGAAAGGCAGGATATATGACTGATTATTTTTCATTTGATTTCTGTATTCGCAGAATAATGAGTTGATAGCCAGCAAGTTTTTCTTCATTAGGAGCACATGGGTTTTAAAATTACAAATGTGCTCAATCCCTTGTAATCATTATTCCCTTTGGTGCTCTAATTATTACATCTTTGACAAGTAGGAGGCCCTTCAAGTTATCTCCTATCCCTTTTGAAATGGCCTCAATAGATACTGAGAGCATCCTTCCTTTCTGGCATAATAAGATGTTTCTAGTTCATCTTGTGCTCTTCCCATCCTAGACCTGGAATCTGTCATCTCTCTGAGGAGCCCTCATTCCTTTCTCATGGGGAGTGATAGTTAAAAACCACAATCTAGATAGGGGAGGTGTTTGTTGGTACTGCCTTTTCATTGTCTTTAAGCGTCATCACTACACAAAGCTAGGAAATTCATAAGGGTATTGTGGGTACATTAAAAGAAAACTTGCATCTGCTCAAGGTGCATACTACAGTATTTATTCATGAAATATGACAGAGTACCATGGATTTGTTTTAAAATAGCCTAAGTTTTTTTTAAAAAAAAATAGAGGGATGAAAAAAAGAACCTTGGAAAATGTTAAAAGTGGATGATGGGTATGTGGGAGTTTTTTATATTATGAACTCCACTTTTACTGGATGTTTAAAGACCTCCATAATAAAAAGTTTTAAGAAAAAGGTGATTCTCTCTCTCTCTCTCTCTCTCTCTCTCTCTCACACACACACACACACACACACACCATTTCACTTTTTTTCTCCCATTCCATGTACATCTTAAAGCAACCTTTTCATTACTCAATTCTCCTGGTATCTTGACACAAGCCAGAAAGTAGGGGAAACAGGATGTGAGTATTTTAGTCCTGATAAAGGGGAATCCCAGGGTATATTAATGAATTGCAAGCCTGGTTTGTTTCAATATTGCAGGTTTTGTACTTCAGCTTCTTTCCCCTATGTCACCAAAATGCCCCTGAAGCTCCTTATCATTCTTGCTCTTCACTATTGTCCTAAGCCATGTTGGATCCAGGTATCTCCTCCTAAGGGCAGGCACGGACCAATTCTCTGTGTTGAGTGCCTGGCGCTCCCCTAATTGTGCAGCTCCTCTACAGCCATTTTTCTGTTTAATTCTAAATATGCTTCTCAAAGCAAGACCAGTTCAGATCAGAGATGAAAAAAATCATAAACATGTATTCGGTACACACTATGCCACTGTTCTGGGCACCTGGGCACCAGATAGGCAAATATTAATAAAACAAAGTGCCTGCTCTCAAGGAAATTGCATTTTAGTGAGAAAGATATGTAAACAAGTAAGTGCATAAGAATCTTTAAGTAGAAAAAGATGTATACAATGGAATATTACTCAGCCATTAGAAATGACAAATACCCACCATTTGCTTCAACGTGGATGGAACTGGAGGGTATTTTGCTGAGTGAAGTAAGTCAATAGGAGAAGGACAAGCATTATATGGTCTCATTCATTTGGGGAATATAAATAATAGTGAAAGGGAATAGAAGGGAAGGGAGAAGAAATGGGTAGGAAATATCAGAAAGGGAGACAGAACATGAAGACTCCTAACTCTGGGAAACGAACTAGGGATGGTGGAAGGGGAGGATGGCGGGGGGTAGGGGTGCATGGGTGACGGGCACTGAGGGGGGCACTTGACGGGATGAGCACTGGGTGTTATTCTGTATGTTGGCAAATTGAACACCAATAAAAAATAAATTTATTTAAAAAATTTTTTTAAATAAGTAGAAAAAGACTTTCGATGTTAAGTACAAATGCTGCATTAGATGTTCATGAAAAGGGCTTTTGAAACGCAAAGAAGGACCAATTAATGCTGAGGAAGCACAGATTGGAAGCCCAAAGAAGTGGAATGTGAAATGGGTCTTTCAATCTGAGTGGGGATTCCACAGCCATAATGGGGCTGTAATTGAGGGAAGAGGAAGAGGTATTTAAGGAGAAGGAAGTAGATATCCAAAGGTAGAGGAGTATGAAGGGACAGAGAAGGGACATAAGGGAAAGAACCTGGTGTTTGCTTTGTGTCAGTAACATCATAAGCCTTTGACTCTCGGCCCCATGAGCCAAATCCAGCCTGCACCAGGTATCAGAAAGAAGCGTACTGGAACACAGACACACAGCAGTGTTTACAGATTGTCCATGGCTGCTTCTGCACTACCATGGCTGAGTTGAGTGGTTGCATTCAGTGCACAGCCTGAAATGTTTATTCTCTGATCCTTTGCAGAAAAGTTTGCCTAACTCTGCCCTAGAACAATATTTCACAAACTTTAGTGTGCATAGAAGTCACGTCGGAATCTCATTGAAATGCAGATTTTGATTCAATAGGTCTGAATAAGCCTAAAATTCTGAATTTCTAAGAAGCTCCCAGGTGATGCCAGTGTTGCTAGACAGCTTGGCATGTTCTGAGTAGCAAATAGCTAGGGAATCTCTGATTCTCAGGGTTTGTTCTTCCAGAACGACAGGGAAGAGTTGCATCTGAGAAAGTATCTGACAGCTGAGAATATGGCCAGAGCTGAAGTCATTCTGGACACAACTTGATTTACTAAAGTTCACTGAGATGCAAAACCCTCATTTTGGTAAACACCGTTTAAGCTTTTAAAAGAACAGTGTTGGGGATCCCTGGGTGGCGCAGCGGTTTAGCACCTGCCTTTGGTCCAGAGCGCAATCCTGGAGACCCGGGATCGAATCCCACATCGGGCTCCTGGTGCATGGAGCCTGCTTCTCCCTCTGCCTGTGTCTCTGCCCCTCTCTCTCTCTCTGTGACTATCATAAATAAATAAAAATTAAAAAAAAATAAAATAAAAGAACAGTGTTATAAATGCCAAATGGCCGTTAATCATGCCTGCCTCCTTCCTCAAAACAAGGCTCATACCAGAATCACCATACGCTCTGCATCCATTCTCAAAGCATCTCCATTTCTTTTCCTTTAAGCTAAGGATCTCCCAATTGGTAGGCTACATAAGCCCCCCACCCCATACACTTTATCCCTCCTGAGATACTTGCCATGTACCTCTCTCCCTTAACTGCAATAATTTGGTGATCAAACAATTTTCCAAAAGCAATGTCAAGTATCAAACCAAAAGGACACTTTATAAAACACAAAAAGCAAATCCAGTGGGCCTCTACTTTGAACCATAACAGATTTCCACCTACCCCATTCCAAAACCCTTATAACGTTATAATAAAATAAGAACAGTCACCTGAGTGACTTCAAATATGTTTTCCTTAGGGGCACCTGAGTGGCTCAGTCAGTTAGGCATCTGCCTTCATCTCAGGCCATGATCACAGGGTCCTGGGATTGAGCCCCACATCGGGCTCCTTGCTGGGCCGGGAGTCTGCTTTTCCCTCTCCCTCTGCAGCATTCCCTGCTTGTGCTCTCTCTCTCTCTCTCTCACTCTCAAATGAATAAATAAAATCTTTATATATATGTTTTGCTTATTTCAGCCTGCTGTTAGAGAGTTGGAGTTGGGAATAGCCCCTTCCCTCCCCTTTATTTTCTTAAATTAATTTTTTTTGTATTTTTTTCTATTGGAGTTCGATTTGCCAACATATAGTATTACACCCAGCACTCATCCCATCAAGTGCTCCCCTCAGTGTCCATCACCCAGTCACTGCATCCCTCCGCCCACCTCCCCTTCCACTACTGAAGGGAGAGACTCTTAAGCAGGCTCCATGCCAAGCCCAATCCAGGGTTTGATCTCATGATTCTGAGATCATGACCTGAGCTGAAATCAACAGTCGGACTCAGTTTTAGCTGATTTAGGCCACCCGCCCCCTTTTATTTTTAAGTAGAGGATTAGAACTAACCCGAATTTTGGCAAATACTGAATTTGAAAGAATATTTAAAATCCTTTGGCATTCGAATCTATTTATTCCTGGCAAAGAACTTCCTATTTCTGCACCTCCGCACCCCACCCCCCAAGAAAACACTCATGTAAAGGACCAAACTTGAAGGACACTTTGGAAATCAATAACTCTCAAAAGGATAACATTTAGATGAGCTAACTCCAAATGACTCAGAAAACATATGGATTGAATTCCCACAGAAACTTTATACATGGACTTTATATTTAATGTGTTTAATAGAGTGCCTGTTACAATTTTTCTGAGAAAAAAAATCATCTCTCACTCATCATGACTCCATAGGGTTCTTGATTCTTCTGGGGCCCTGGCCCAGGAGCCAAGGGTGAGAGTCCCCACTCGATTACTAACTCAACTGTGTTTGGCAATTCACTGAAACTCACTACCTCAATATCTGCATCATGCCCGTTGAGGCTCATTCCAGTGCAAAGAGCAGAATTGGGTGGATTTGCCCAAGATCACCCAGAACCGAGAGCCAAGCTCAGCCTTCTGTTGTCACATCAAGGACTTTCTTCAACATTCTGTTCTGTGCTGCTTCTATGAATAAAATTAATCTATTCATCACCCTGTTCTTGACAGACCAGAAATGGAAGCTTCCCCGTCCAATCTGACCTATAAGTCTAACCCCCAGTACTGCTCAGTTGCTATCCTGCTTTGGGGGGCTAACAGTGGAAATCAGTCGCTATTGTGGGGATTTGTGCAGGCTCCCATGCAGTAATGGAGATTTTTAGTTCAAATCCACAGAGAAATTCCTAGGTAAGCGTGGCCTGCATTGTCATGTTTCAAACTTTCTGAGAGGGACTCTAGAGGCCAAATGTACCCACACGATGACGCACATCTTACACGTTGCTTGTAAAGTGCCTTCACTCCTTTTATAAGTATGTAACGAGGAAGTTCAGGAGCCCTATGGGGAGAAATCAGGAGACACTACTCTACTGTGTGTGTTTTAGACAAATGTTATATAATAAATCTATGGATAATAAAAATGTGAATGGGAAGCCTGAAATAATTTATAACCAATCTGATGAAGGCTCTCGGTATGTTTTCTCAAACATTTTTCAAAGGTAACAAAATGAAGACAGAAAAGGAGTATGTGGAGATAGATACCAACTCATGACCTCTGCAAGCAGGACTGCTCCAATACTTTCGTGCCAATCAGGAAAAGGTTCCCACTGCGTGGCTTGGGGCTTATGGAGCAGGACAAAGGCTGATTTCCCACACACTTTCAGCAGGGCCCCCTATACACATATTCCAATGCTGCTTACAAAGGGCCTGGCACTGTCCTAAACTAAAGATACATAAGAATTTTGTGACCTTCATAATAATCCAAGGATGTATTATTTACAGTAGTAGCTATATTTGCACCCATATGATTATTATTTTTATTCTCATTTTACAGATCAGGAAACTGAGATGGGAAGCAGATAAGAGACTTATCCAAGCTGGTGATACAGCTAGTGAACTTCAGAGTTAGAATTCTGCACTAATGAGAAAACAATCCTCTGAGCTTTAGCTTATCCCTGCCTTTGGGAGCAAACACATATTGCTGTCTTCTCAGGGCACACCTGCGAAAGCCAGCATGCACATACTTAATCAGTACAGTCTGACTAAAGAGACCCTCCCCAGACTCAGAAATAGTGATTTCAAAGTTTCTCTCAAGAGAAAATGCCCCCAAATTGCAGCATCCTTAGGCAAGGCTCACAACCAAGCCTTAAGTGTGAATATCAGAAGCCTACAGTAGGCCACAGTGAAATGACTTGCATGTATTCATGTTGTATAGTTGTCATGCCCATGATGTGTCATGTTTTGGGTACGTGAGGCTGTTTCCTTCTGAAGCTCAGCATAGGAAATCAAAGGGTTGGATGTCAGTTTAGGGTAAAGGCAGAATAATTTTCAAGCTCAGGCATTGCCTGGAAGAAAATACCAGTAAATAATGTGTGATGGGATAATGCACACTATCCAGTCTTAATCAACCAAGAATAGAGAGCATCTCTTACATACCAGACCATCCAGCCCATAGCAGCACCAGAATGCACAGAGTCATAATGTCTGGCCCTTTCTTCCTCAGCTTTGCCCTACACACCATCATCCTATTTCAGGGAACAGAACTCTGCTGGTTCCTGAGTGTCCCCTGGGGCTTCACACTTGTGTGGCTTTCTTTGCATTGGCTCTCACTGCTTGGAGTGAGCTTCTTGCTGGCCTACCCGGTAAACTATTCTCCATTCATCGAATGACTCTTACATCACCATCCTGTGATGCTTTCTCTGTCTCCCTGCAAACCTTCCTTCCTCTGTCAGCTATCCCACTGTACTACATACTCCCCTTCAGCAAGGCAGTTTTGGCTTAGTGCCAAGAATTCAGGTTTTGGGGTCAGATAGTTTTCTTCCACCAAGACCTGTTCATTAATGACTCTTCCTCAAATGGGGATGGTCAGAGTATCTATCTTAGAGTGGGGAAAGATCACGATATACTCATATAACCCTTTAGAAATTCCCTGTATGTGTTTCCAATTCATATCACGTTGGACTGTAGTGGTCTCTTTAGTGTCTGTTGCTTTTTGAGGCCGATCATACTTTTCCACCTATGATTCCAGAGCACATAGCAAAGTCTCTGTGGAAGAGCCTTCAATGAATATTTATTAAATGAAAGGATGAATAAATATTACAGCAGCAAGGATTTCAGAACCTTATCTAATGTTCTGCCATGCGTATAAGGATTTCCTCTACAAATCAAGATTTGATGATCCCCACAAAATCACAGGTACTTTAAATATCTGTGGATAAAGTCAATAATAAGCTACTATAGATTTAGGCATGGATGGATGATCTTTGTTATGGATGAACTTTTGAAAGAACTCTGCTGCTCACCAGGGGCTTGCAAATATAATTCAACCCCTATACGGGAGAGATAGAGGGAAACTGACATTGAAATTAAGTATTTCCAAGGTCATAGAACCAATGAGCAGTAGAGCCAGAACAAGAAAGTAAATCTCTTGAGTCCCTGGTACCTATCCTGAGGGAATTTACCATCATGCAGGGAAGCCTAACTCACACATGGAAAAGTTGGAAAGAAACATCACACTGTGTATGAACAAGGGCTGAGTGGTGAGCCAGCATCTCCAAGTGCAGCTGGAGTTCAGCCTGGTAATGTGGTTGCCCTGGGGATTATTGAGTTGGCCTCAGAGAATTGAATCACTTCTGAAATATTTAGAGCACCTGTGTGCTGTTCAGCATCATTAAGTTGTCTAGTCCCCTTTTTAACTTCCCTGGGTCCTGAAAGTGTTATATATTATAGTTTGAAACTGTTGTCTAAAATGGGAGGAGGTGAATAAAAAGGTATGAGACAGATTCAGACGCACTCTTTTCAATGGACTTATTTGGAATTTATGGCTCCATGCAATCAATCTTTCATCCACTTAAAATTTCACCTGTGCCTCTTCTTATATCAACAGCATTGAGATGACACATGTAGCAGTAGGGGGTTGTTAATAGTCTGGAGATGCAATGCAGTGGCTCACGGTTTCAATATTTTAATACGTTCTTGCTTACAGTCATGTTTTTCAAGCAGGTTAACTTTGCTAAAGTGTAGAGCGGATTACAAAGGCATGGCTGAAAGCAATGAAGATTCTAGGAGGCTGTGTAAATCCTCTGAGCAGGAAACTTAGGGTATGAGTTTGAAACAAAGCAGAGATGGGTGGAGATAGAGGAAAGACCTGAGTGGGGGTTAAGCTCTCTGAGGAGAGAGCCTTGGTCTGTCTTACTCAACTGAATGTGGAAATTGAGAAAGAAGATAGAGAACAATGTCATTATGCAAGGCCACTCAAACAATACAAATGTAACACCATGCAATAAAATCTTGAAAATCAGCCAACTGGGGAGGCTCTCAGAGACTCCTGGGTTCCTTTTTGCATCCTCCACCCACCTTTCCCTGTTGCCCAGAATCCTCTGGAAGCTTCAAGGCTCATGTTTTAATTATTTCCTTCCTCTTGGTTTCCTTCAAATCAAGTCTGTGACCCTTCCCTTGAGACCCTTGTGCCCCAGTCAAACTTACTCAGGGCTAGATCAACAACACATGATAATATCAAAAGCCAACATTTACAGAGTACCAAGTATTTTACATTTATTTGGTCCTCACAAGAACTCTCTGAAACCAATATACCATCCTCATTTTTCAGATGGTGAAACCAGGCAACACAGAGGCAAAGAGTCAGGATTTGAATGCAGGCTGTCTGGCTCCTGAACCCCCTTCCAATATTACACTTCTTTCACAAATAGGGTGTGAACCTGGTCCACTGTGGCAGTTCTTCTATTCTTACATGGGTGTTTTTATCCAACCCTGTGGTAGTTAGAAGACTGTTATGAACATATTTATTGATTTGAATAGATCAATAATATTCACTGAGGTCACATTATTCCCAGAATACCATGCTAAACTGGGGTGCAAACAGCTAACATTTATTGAATGTGTACCATGTGTCAGACTTGCTACACACTTATGAGCATTCACTTCTTTAAACCTGAAGACAACACTTTGAGTAGGATTATCATCAACTTTGGTTTATAGATGAGGAAATATAACCACAACCACTCAGGGACAGAAATGGGGTTCAGACTCTGAGATTGTCACTCTAGATGTCATACTTTTAGCTACTACACTCTGCAGTAAGACAAGTGGGCTCATGGTTAAGTCAAGGAAATGTATGCATGATCAAGAGCCAAAAAAAATTGATCCCCAAATAATATATGATGTGGGTTTTCATGGCCTAAGTGAATGGAGAGCATGTCCCTGAGAAGAGGAGCAAAGATTAAGTAAGATTTGAATAAGCAAAAAGAAAAAGTCAAGGCATTCCAGACATGGAGGTCAGGGTGAAGGTCAGGGTGAGAAAATGTGATGGGTAAAAGTAACATTGATTTATAGATTAGCAGAGTCAGAGATTTCATGTTGGGGGCAGGGGTAGTGAATGAGTTGTGATTCAATAGGAAAGTTGTAGGCATAGGAAATACGGTCTTTTTCCTGTAGATATTTTAAAAAATGAGAAGAAAAGAAAGAAAAAAGGCAGAGTGAGAGCTTTGATCTAGGGGTACACTGAGGCTCAATTTCTCCATCTATAAAACAGAACTATTAATACCACCTTGCAGATACCATGAGCCAAGGTGTGTAACAGGCTAAGCACAGTGCCTGCAAAGGGTGCATTTGCATTGAATGGTTGTTATTCATCCCCACTGTGCATACAGGATGAACCTGGCAACAAGATGCTGCATGTGAGGGTAGGGCCTGTAGGGACAGAAAGGACCCTAGGACTGTCACTGGTGCATTGAACATCAGCAAAGAAGGCAATGATATGTGCCAGGTAACCCTTCAGTTTCCAGCCCAGGAGGTAGAAAAGACAGGAACGAGAGAGCCAACTCATGTGGAGAGCATAGTTGCAAAGTTTTGTTGCAGATAAATTGTTCCCACAGTGGGACAGTGGGAACAGCCAGGAAGCAATTGGAGAAAGAGAACAGGAGCTCTTTAAAGTCCTGAACTGTGGCCCTGAGTTGATCAGAGCCATCTGTGTAGATGTCATGCATGTCCCTGCTGCACTCCCCAGACACTCTTTCCCCAGAGATAGCCATGGCTTCCTTATCACTCAGGGCTCAGCTCAAACATCACCTCCTAAGAAGAGCCGTCCCTGACCACCCTAAGATGGGGAAGTGGCCCCCCAAACTCTCTGGCCCATCATTTTGTTTTCCTTCCTTCCTAACACTCATCATTATCTGCACATGTAAGAAATGTCTGTTCACTTGTTCACAGTCTCCTCCCCCAGGGGAACAAGGGCCTGGTCCTCTTCCCCACTGGGTCAGGGCCCAGAAGAGGGTCTGGGACATGGCAGGACTCAGGAGCTTTAGCAAACGGTATCAAGCACCATTGAACTCAATAAACATAAATGCATTTGAATAAATGAATAAATGGAACTATAACGATGAAATTTGGCAGCAAATGAGGAGAGATGAAGGAAGCTACAATCCACCCCTTAGATGGAGATAGAGAGCAAAAATGAGGTCAAAGAGGTAGGAAATGAGGCAAGATTATAGAAGTGGGTCCAAGGGCAGAAAGACAGAAGATATGTCAGAAAGGAAGGGGTAAGGGAAGAAAGAAAAAGAAAGAAGAGAGGGAGGGAGGAAGGAGGAAGAGAGGGAGGAAGGAAAAGAAGGAGACTTCAACATGGCCAAATGCTGTAGGGACATGAGGGAGACTGAAATATCTGTCAGTCTCTGAGGAGCAGGGGCTCCTCTGGACCATGAGCTCCAGCCCAAGAGAAGGCATGAATGCAGGTGCTGCTCCTCGCCAAGCCCTGGCCATCTTAAAATGGGAAATGAAGAAGCAAGATAGTGGTTTAAGGGGAGAAGAATGTAAGACAAAAGTAGGTCTTCCACAGGAAAAAAGTAGATATGAAGAGGGGGGAGACTAAAGATGCTCAAGAAAAGAGACATGGGGCACCTGGGTGGCTCAGTCAGTTATCTGCCTTTAGCTCAGGTCATGACCTCAGGATCCTGGGATTGAGTCCTGTGTTAGGCTCCCTGCTCAATGTGGAGTTTCTCCCTTTCCCTCTGCAACCCCACCACCACCACCACCACCGCTCATTCTCTCTCTCTCTCTCTCTCTCTCTCTCTCTCTCTCTCTTTCTCTGAAATAAATAAAATCTAAAAATATCAAAAAAGGGGGACATGATAAGAAGAGGAGATCTGTCCCCAAGGGAGGGCAGATGGACTGAGCAGATCTACATTGGCGACCAAAATCCACAGAATGACTTTTTGATGACTTGTGGCCACATTACCTGTAAAATCATAAGCTCAAATGTATGAAGAGTAATAGAAGAATACATGAAAATGGGTACTAATGCCTATGCCCTATGGAAAGATGTTTTCATCTGCTTAAAATCAACTTAGGCGCAAAATAGAGCATCCAAAGCAAACTGAGAAAATTAGAGAAAGATGACAGTAGTCAAAATAGAAGGAGAGAGGAGTTCTAGGGCTTTTGTGACCATGTTGGCCAGCTCCTTGGTTGAAGCAAGACCCTTGCCTTTCTTCAAAAGCCAGCTCTGGGAAATGGGGTTCTCATTGTCTCTTGCCTTCCTTGTGAGGTTTTTCAGAGGCTCAGTAAAATAATAATATGCTATAAGGCACTTAGAAGTATGTTATAAATGAATTTGAGCTGGTATAGTAAATGCTTGAAAGTGATTTCATTATCCCAGATTTCACGAGACAGCTTTGTGTACACCCATTGAGAGATGATTAATGGGTCTCCAGCAACCTCATGCAAAGGCCTTTGAAAGCACCTGTTTGGAGGAGGTGTTGGACCAGCAGGAGGCTTAATGACTCTAGAGAGATGCTGCTGCCAGCAGCAGGGTCCTCACAGGTTCCCCAAGTGATAAATCAGAGTTATGGAGATGGAGCTTGGTACGGGGACCCCCGCCCCCCAGACCCTGCCTAAGGGAAAGCCGGCTCCGCTGCATGCATTGTCAGATATATCAACACAAGAACATGAGGCTTTTTTTTTTTTAAGGTATAAAATCTTAAAAAAAAAAAAATCACACAGCAGAGAAAAAGAAATACCCAAAACTCCAGGCCCCAAGGGATTTGAGTTCTCTATGTTACATGCTCTCAGGGATGGTCTGATCCTGCTGTGCCCTCCTCCAATCCAGGGGTCAGAGCTCGGGCAGGTTGATGAAGCTGAGACCTTGAGGCTGATGGATTCATATTTTCTCCTCGTTTTTCTGTCTTCCTACATATCACCATTCTCTCTTCATTTGTACCAGTCCTTTGGGTTCATCAGATACTGTCTTGTAAAGAGTACAGTACATACATGCTTTCATCTATGCGCACAAACACGCCCATGGGCACACATTACCACAGCAGATCCTAAGGGCAGGACCTACTCCAAACCCTTTAATCTCCCAGGACCTGGCACAGTGCTCTGCTCAGTAAATCTTCGTGGATTTTATTTCTACTTTCACATCTTTTTGTGCATCTGTAAATCAGTACAAACTTTCATTAAAGGGATGTATACACAGAGATGGGCACCATGATTTATTCCAGAAAATCATAGCGTTAGATTGTTGAATTATTTTAGAATTTCTCATACCTCAGCATGGCACCAATATACCACCCATTCACTCATTCATTCACCAGTGAACACTTATCATTTCCAAACACTATGCACTGTGTACTGTATGTACACATACACACACATCCCTGCTCCCTAGTAACTCAGATTTATAAAGGAAATACTAATCATAAATAAATAAATAAATAAATAAATAAATAAATAAATAAATAAATACTGGATGACTTAACATATTCTAATAAGAGTACCAGACAAAAGAGCCACTAGGGTTGTCTTGATAATCAAGCAGTGGTCACAGGGAATTAATTAGGGCTCTTTTTTTAAGATTGATTGATTGATTGATTGATTTGAAAGAGAGGGAGAGAGGGAGAGAGAGAGAGAGAGAGAGAGAGAGGACAGAGGGACAGAGGAAGAAGGAAAGAGTCCTAAGCAGACTCTGCTAAGTGTGGAGCCCAACACAGAGCTCAATCTCATGACTCTGAAATCATGACCTGAGCTGAAACCAAGTCAGTCACTTAACTGGCAGAGCCACTCAGGCACCCTGGGAGTAGGGTTCTGAATGATGAATAGGAGCTTCCCTACAGTGGAAAGCCCATGTTAGGCCTGGTGGTTTTTTTTTTTTAAAGATTTTATTTATTTATTCATGAGAGACACAGAGATAGAGAGAGAGAGAGGCAGAGATACACGCAGAGGGAGAAGCAGGCTTCATGCAGGGAGCCCGATGTGGGACTCGATCCCAGGTCTCCAGGATCAGGCCCTGGGTTGAAGGCGGCGCTAAACCACTGAGCCACCCGGGCTGCCCAGGCCTGGTGGTTCTTAATTTTTTTTTTTTTATTTATTTATGATAGTCACAGAGAGAGAGAGAGAGAGGCAGAGACACAGGCAGAGGGAGAAGCAGGCTCCATGCACCGGGAGCCCGACGTGGGACTCGATCCCGGGTCTCCAGGATCGCGCCCTGGGCCAAAGGCAGGCGCCAAACCGCTGCGCCACCCAGGGATCCCAGGCCTGGTGGTTCTAACATTATCCTTGCAACTCACTCAGAGACAGTGCAAATCTAAGGGCCTGGCCACTGTTTGCTAAAAATCTGTAGATTGGAGTCAGGGTATCACACATTCCTGTGGAGTACAGAAGTGTTCCTGGAATCTCCCTGAGTTGGACCCAGACTGCGCCAGGGGGAAGAGACAATCACATCTAGCTCCAGAGTGGCTTTTCCATGTTCAGTAGGTGCCTTTTGAGAAAGTTTTGTTGGGAGGGTTACCCACAAGCATCTGTCCAAATCCCTCGCAAGCTCTCAGAATGCTGAAGGGTTTATTAATTTGGGTGTTTCATGTAGACAATTATCATTTGACCCATTTAAAGGGAAGTGCCTGTATGTCTTTGATCAGAGAATTCCTATTATCTGGAAAATTGCTTTTCTAGTAAGCTGGGACAGGGGATGTTGAAGACTTTGCCTGTTTATTTCACTTTGAAGTTTTAAATCGTAGTCTGGCTTTAGAAATAGCAAAGTTACATTTGCTTTCTATCTCTCTGTGCCACTCCCTTCAAAGGATTCATTTTATGAATCATTTCACCAGAAGGATGTTGTTTGAACATGTCCCTCTCAATGACACTACCATGCTTGTGGCTTTATTTTTTATTTACAGCTTTACAACATGGAAATCGAGAGACGATCTCATCTGATGACAAGGACACAGGGAATAGGGTCTAAGAACACAATTGACCATTTAAAACCCTGTCCAAGGAAGTTTAATGAGATGAAAAAGAATTCTCTGATTCTACTATGACCTTAGGTTATCGGATCATCGTTGCATTGTGATGAAGCGAACCCCAGGAACGCATATCCTCAGATTAAAATTTATGTCTTATTGCTAAAAAAGCAACTTAAAAAACACATTCAAATGGTAAAGATTTACACATTCCTGAAAATGAAGAAAAATGTTTGCAAGTTAAAAGGTCACTCTCAATGCTTAGCAATTCCCATATTAGAGAAAAGTATTTCAATAGTAATTTCTTATTATTATAAACGGTCCTCACTGAATACTTGTTGGCACTAACCACTTTAAATATTTTTTTTTCCATGTTAAATGTTCAAAACAACTCTTGGGAGGTAGTATTATTATGCCAATTATACAGATGAGTAACTGGTGTGAAGTACCAAGATTAGGGAACTTCCCCAAGGCCATGCAGAACTGCAGCTCTCAAATGCTAGCTACATCTGCTATTCCCACATCAGTGCTTTGCTGGGGAAGCAAAGGAGAAGCAGAAAAGATGGCCAATCAGGTTCCAAATGAACTGAAATCCTAGCTTTAAAGTTAGGTGATTCATTGAGACCCAGTGTCATAGACAATATAGGCTTCAGTTGCTAAGATGGATCCCAAACAACACGGATCCAAACAGAGAACTCACAAAGAGAAGCAGTTAACAGCTCTTGATAGTGATTGGTGCAGAGGGAGGAGCTGGGGTGAGCTGAGACTGGCTTGGTCATTATTCCTATCTGGTGCTTGCCTCTGCTGGGGTGAGTCAGTATTCTGAGGCAGATGGGACCTTAAGGAATGCAGATCCAAATAATGCTTTAGCAGTCACTTCAAAAAAAAAAAAAAAAAAAAAACCAGTAGAGGAAGGAATAGGGAATGTAGATGATGAGGCAAAAATATTTGGGTCCAAGCATAGCATCCTAAAGGAAGTCAGTTGGTTTCAGACCAGCGTGCAGTGCCATGTGATAAGAGGGCTCCTTCTCCTTGACCTTCACCTTCTCCTTCTTTCTTTATGAGCTGGGAGACCTTCCCAGTCAGCCATGCACAGTCCTACTCGGTCAGCCAGCACCAGGCGACCCTTTTTCTCTTGCTTGCCAGCCCTCCTGAGTTTGGGGAATCAAGATCTCTCCTGAGCGCCACCTTCCAGTTCAATACCACCTGTCCCTCTCAGAGGTCTCTGCTCCTCTGAACATGCACCAACAGAGGAAGGGAGGGGACTTGCAAGCCAGGATGCTCAGTGGCTGAAGACGGTAGAGGGGATGGTTAACATTATCATAAGCTTAACAAATCACTGCTTCTGGGTTGCCTGGGTGACTCAGTTACTTAAGCATCGGACTCTTGATTTCAGCTCAGGTCATGATCTCAGGGTTGTGAGATCGAGCCCCACATCAGACTCTGGCCCTCCCTCTGTTCACTCTCTCTCTCTCAAATAAATAAATACATCTTAAAAAAAAAAGTCTCTGCTTTCTGCTGAGTTCTCTGAACTATGGAATGCAGCTCACATGCTCTTCTGTTCTTTCCTCCCAAATCTTCCTGGCCAACTCAGAAATGCCAGCCAAGCTAAGCACTCATAGTCTTTTTCCTCCAATTCATCACTGATGCCTGCCATCCAGCAGTGCCCAACCATGGAATATCACCTTTCAATCACAGAAGCAGTCATTCCTCCAGCAGTGATAAAGTGACATTAGCACTTTGTGGTTTTATTTATCTTGTATTCATTTGCCACATGTATCAGCAAACACTTATTGAGTCCAATATGTGCCAGACATCATTCTAGGTGCTGGGGGAAAAAATGGGTACAACATTATTCCCAATATTAAGAAGCATGCCATTTAATAGAAAAGTTTTGAGTGGAAATCCAGATTTTAATAAGCTATATCTAGATTAGCACTTTATAGTTAATCATAAAATTTTAAAACCCAAGGTCATTAAAAAGGAGTTTTATTTAACTCTTTCTAAAGGCCACACATTGCATAATAAATTTTTGGTAAATAAAGTATGTTTTTAATTAGATTTGCACCCTAAGAAATAAATCCTTCTGCTAACTAGAAAATGCACCCATCCTGAATGACTTTGTATTAGTTAGTTTTGCTGTGGTAACAAACAACTCTAAAATCTCATTCGCTTGCAACACTTGTTTCTCATTCATGTTATGTGTGGGCTCTTTTGCCAGCTGTGGCTCTGTTCCATATGTCTTTTAATTTCAGAACTCATGCTGGAGGGAACTTCCCCAAGGCCATGCAGAAGGGATCTCTCTGGTGCATACTGATCTAGTGAGAGGAAAACAATAAGGAAAGGGGTGGCCTCTTGCAAAGCCTCTTAAAGCTTCTGCTTCATGAGGTGTATGTTTTACTTAATCATATTTCATTGTCCAAAGCAGGTCACAACATTAAGGTCAGTGGGGTGGCAATACTCTTCACACAGATAAAGGGTGGAGGAGGAAAGTAAATGGTTACCGAATTCCAATGCCTTCAGAAAGTCTATGTTGTTGGCTGTATCTTTATCTATATCTATTGCAAAGATATTTAATGATCACATGCATACTAGTCAAGGCATGCTTGGAGAATTACAAATGTCAAGAAATCATGATACTTGGGAATATATGCTAATCTGACACCAGAGCTCCAACACTCTTGCGCCTTGCACGTTGGAGGCCTGGAAAGAAATGGAAGTGGTTTTGTCAGCCTTCTCTCAAATTTCTGGGCCATCTGGGAGCAGATGGCAGCAAGTTAGATTTACTGATGAGCCAAGCAGCCTTCCTTTAGCCAGTGTTTCACTGTTATCCAATGCCATTTTGATGCATTTAATGAAGTTTTTTTTTTCCTCACTGATTCATTCCTTTAATAAATCAGATAACTGAAAGATAGACTTAAAATATGATTACAGCAAAAATCTTCTGTGGTTCAATTTCCCCTTTTTAAATTTTTTTTTAACTATCCCCAGACTAGCAGAGCTTGACTGGAGTCAAGCTTTAGGGGGTGAATCTTACAAACACATGATCCCACCTGTGAAACTTCCTCTTGCCAGTTGCTCTGCCTTCACTGTTACCCCCTGGTCCAAGACCCCTCAGGTCATCCTGCCACAGTCTCCTGATGGGCCTCCTACTTATGCCCTGCTCCCCTATCATTCTCAGTAGCGCGCCAGCCTGAGCCTTTAAAGTCAGAAGTCAGACCATGTGCCTCCTCTTCCCCAAATCTGCAATGGCTCCCCTTTCATTCAGAGCAAAAGGCAATACCTTGCGATCATCACCTACAAGGTCCCACCTGATCTGGGCCCCAGGACTCTCCCAATTCCTTCTCTGTCCTTCTCCACTCACTCTGTTCCAGCTTCATTGGCCTCCTTTTCCCTAAAACTAAATATGTTCCCATCTTAGGGCCTTAGTTCCAGGCATCTCTTCCTTTTGCCTGAAATGATCCTCCCCTGGACATCTGCTTGGTTAATTCCCTCACTTATTCAAATATCACCTTCCTGGGGAGGCAGAGGCTGGTCACCATCTTTGACCATGAAAACTGCCCCAACATTTGGGGTCCTTCTGACCCCATGCTGCTTGTTCTTTTTACAGATAGCACTTTATCACCATTTAACCCTCATAATAATTTGCCTGTTATATTTACTGTTTGTCATTTAATCCATACCTTAACCCTAATCTTTTTAAGTGCTGGTCTTCTTCCCCTGAGTTCCTCAAATGTGAGTTGAATGCCAAAGACCAAGGAGACTGCACTAATGCTTGGGCTTTATTACACAAATTACGCAATCCTTACATGGCTTGAGAAATGGATGCATCAGAAGGCTCTGACTTAAGTAGCATCCTGAAATTCCAGTTCTTTCTTTCCTCATGATGAAATGCATACTCTTTTCATAAGCTAGTAGCTGTATAGGGAAACTGTGTCTCTCATGTAGACTTGGGCGTGACGGTGGAAGCCCTATGTGTATTACCTCATTTAATCCTCCCAATGCCCTGTAAAGCAGATCTATTATTTTTGGCTCAAATTTTATAATCTAATCAAGGATGGGCTTTATGTTTATACAGACTCTGAAAAATGTGGTCAGGGAGCCACAAATGCTGTAACAGAAGCCCCAGGTTGTAAGGAACTTTGTAGGAGGAGCAGGGGGAGTATAGGAAGGATTTTGAGAGCAGTGTAAGTTACAACATGAAAAGTAGGAGTTATCTCGAGTAGCCAATTCAGGATCTGGTTTTACTGCCTTTTAGGATTTGGCACATAATAATAGTTAACCCCGAAATCACACTGGGTGTGAATTCCACTCACTTGCTGGCTGTATAACCCTCAGTAGCCCACTCACTCCCTAAGTGTCATCTGTAAAATGGGCATAACAATAGACCCGCTTTATCGGGTGTTGGGAGGATCAAATGAGATAATACACACAGGCTTCCACCATCACACCCAAGTAGAATTCGCAGTCTACATGAGAGACACATTTTCCCTATAACTTTATAAAGCTACTAGCTTATGAAATGAGTATGCTAAAAGTTTGTATTAAATGTATGAATGCCAAATAAATAAATAAATAAATGTATGAATGCCATAGTGCTCCCCATGAACCCTCAATCTGTCCAAATAAAGTACTAAAAAATGCAGCCCCTCTTGCATTGTTAGTCTAATGATGGGAATGGGCAAGCAGTTTTGTTCATTTTGAGCCATCTTGTCAAACTGAATGGTCTCTGCCAAAGGAGCACATTAGAGAAAACTGTTGTCCTGGTAAAAACTGAAAAGCCTGGGATAGTGTCCAGCTCATTTATGATTTAATGCATTTAATGCGGGCTTCACCTTATGCAAATAATAGACTACACATGCATAACTTCTTTTGCCTTGATAGTGGCTCTTCAAACCTGGATTGAATTAGGAGAGAAACATTCTGGGTCTGTCAGAGGGAAGCAGTGAGACAGACATACCCATATGGATTTACAGTTACATGGGAGGTTTGAGGACCTGGTTGCAAAATCCTCACGTATAGGACCCACTTTAGTTGTCAAAATAATACGGTCTATTAAAATGTTTCATTCTCTTTCGCTGTATCTTGAGTTAATGGTGGAGCAGAGCAGAAGCAATGGAAGCTGTTGTTTCAGACATAGTTTTCCTTTTCATGGAGAAAGGATAGTGTGAGTAATCAAAGTTCATCCTCCTACTTGTTCAAACAGATATGAGGAGCTGAGACATTGTTATGACCTCTGCCCTCAAGGAATCCACAATGTAGGTGGGAGGTGGGAGGAAGACAAGGAAACTATCTGCGCTGAGTAGGACAAGTCGTGCAGGTCATATGAATGACAACAGCAAAGGAGAATAGGTTTCATTAAGAAGGGTGTTGAGGGACAGGGTGATGGGGCTCTGAGGAAGAAACAGGCTTTGGAACCAGGCTTTGAGGCAATGCTAGGATTTCTTAAGGCAAAGAATAGAGGCTTCCAGAGGGTTAAGAGGGAGAGAAAAAGTATGGGGTCTTGATGGTATAGAGTGTCCAGGCAACACTCTTAGCCCAGTAATGTGGCTAAAAATGAGATTGGAAAGGAAGAAGAATCTCATTATTCCAGCCTGTAATATGTGCTGGGCAACTTTACAAACATGATTCCTCGACTCCCCCTGCAAGCCCTGTTGGACAAGTGAGAAAACCAGGAGCTCAAAAGGGAACACAGTCCCGTGCAAAGCTAATGCCAAACCCATAGCTATCTGCCTCCAGTGCCTGTACTCTTTGCATCCAATACCCAAATGCTATGAATTAAAATCTAAAAATAGAGTCAAGAAGAGCAACAAACCTTCAATAAACATTTATTCATCAACAGTAGATAATTGCTGCTGAAGATACTCCTGCTCTCCCTTCCTCTCCAGATTTTCCACAGAAAATGCTACCAGGATGATAACAACAGAATGGTCTGAAAATCAGTTAAGCAGGAAGGTACATGGTAAACTAGCCAGCTAATCCCTGGACAGGTTCTAGGTATATGGCATGACCCCTTCATTGTTATCTGTATGACTTTAAGAACTTGTATTTAGGGGCCTCCATCCCTCCTCCTGGTGGCCTGCTGTGCCCCTGGCCTCTGCAGCTGCATGGTGAGAACACCAGGAGCTTGCAACCTGTCAGCCACAAGATTAACCAAAGGCGAAGAGATGGTTAGCTTTCTTCTTTCTGGCTTCTTCCACTATTACTGCAGATACCACTTCTCCCTCTGGGACAAAGAACTCAGGTCCTTCTCACACAGGCGGCTCACTCAGACTAAGGCCCTTTGCTAATTCAGGAATCACGAGCCTCCAAACTCAGCAAAGCAGTTCTGCCCTGGGAGGGAGAGAAGATTCAAGAACCCCATTTCTATTTATGTGAGGCCAGCTGCACCCTCTGCGGAGCAGGGGCAAGGGACGGGAGGCTCCGCAGGGGGGAGATAACGTGTGCTATCAGTTAGCTCACCTTAATGGCAATTTGCACAGCAGCACATCTTCATTCCTGACCTGTGGGATTTTTAACTTGAAACTCCCTGCTTCACTTTTTAAACTTTATCGCCATCTCGCGACTACTTTTAATATTGCAGGTGGACTAAGTACTAGAGCCTCAGTCTCTCGCACAGAAAAACAAGCAGATAAAGAGAAATAAAGCCTAAGAGTGTCATTGTAATTATGACTTAATATCTTTAAATCTCAATAGTCAGGTTGCGTTGCCTGGTTGCAGTGAGCTTCCCTAACTTCTAGCTGATGTCTCAGCCCAGCCAGGCTGTTGCCCCTATGACATCTAGACAAGAAGTCCTGCTGTCTGACAAGTCACTTAGGACCTGTGGGATATCTGAGAAACGGAATGGAATATCTACCCTACATACATAAAATTACATCAATAACACGTGCCCAGCATAGAAAAAAAAACTCAAAAGGTGAAAGTTCAAATTGTCTTTAATTCCATCACACAGAAGTAACTCTCTCAACATTTTGATGTATATCTTCCATGTGTTTATGTATATATGTCGCAAAAGTAGTATCATTATACACATGTTCTTGTTAAACTTCCTTTCAAAAAATGTGAAATCCTCTTTCTTGTTTGCTGCTAAACTCCTAGAGCCTAGAACAATATTTAGCCCAGAGGGATCCTCTAAAAGTAGTTGTTAAATACCCCTTACACTGTTTGGTGGGAATGCAAACTGGTGCAGCCACTCTGGAAAACAGTATGGAGGTTCCTCAAGAAGTTAAAAATAGAACTACTCTGTGATTCAGCAATTGCACTACTGGGTATTCACCCAGAGGATACAAAAATACAGATTTGAAGGGGTACGTGCACCTTGATGTTTATAGCAGCGTTATCTACAATAGAAGCAGCCCAAGTGTCCATCGACTGATGAATGGATAAAGAAGATGTGGTGTATACATATACAATGGAATATTACTCAACCATCAAAAAGAATGAAATCTTGCTATTTGCAGCAACGCGGATGGAGCTAGAGGGTATAATGCTAAGTGAAATAAGTCATAGAAAGACAGATACCATATGATTTCGGTTCATGTGGATTGTAAGAAACAAAACAGATGAACGTATGGAAAGGAAAAAAAAGAGGGGAGAAGCAAACCATAAGAGACTTTTAATGATAGAAAACAAACTGAGGGTTGTTGAAGAGGAGGTAGCTGGGGGATGGGGTTATTGGGTGACGGGCATTAAGAAGGGCACTTGAAGTAATGAGCACTGGGTGTTATACGCAACTGATAAGTCAGTAAATTCTACTCCTGAAACCAATCTTACACTATATGTTAACTAACTAGGGTTTAAATAAAAATGTGAAAAAGAAAAAAAATAAACTTTAAAAATTAAAATAGTTGTTAAGTGAATGTGAATAAACAATGTGTGTGATTACTTTGAATACATGTATAAAATTCCACTTTGGGGATATACTCTAACAAACCTATTCTCATCTGATATTATGATCCTTTCTATTCTATTATTAACAAGACTATAAAAAGCGAAAGCAGTAGAGTTGTATGAGTTTTACTCTTTAGCAGCACAATAAAGGGGTCCATCTGCAGCAACAGTGGTGGTGACCGCTTGCCAAATAAATACAAGCTCTGATACAGAAGATTGCTGTGTTTGCACAAACTTTACCCATCAGAATGAGACCAAGGTGACTTCCTCTCCTTCAGAACCATAATGTGGTTCTGTGGGCAGCCCCCGTGGCTCAGTGGTTTAGCACCGCCTCGAGCCCAGGGCCTTATCCTGGAGACCCGGGATCGAGTCCCATGTCAGGCTCCCTGCATGGAGCCTACTTCTCCCTCTGCCTCTCTCTCTCTCTCTTTAGAATCCTAAAAAATCTTAAAAAAAAAAAAAAAAAAAGAAAGAAAGAAAGAACCGTAATCTGTGATCCTCCAGTCTGTCTGCAAATTACAATTACCTGGGGAAATCTTAGAACTAGGGAGGCCTAGGTCCGGGCCCCCCGAGATTGTTACTTAATTGGTCTCAGGTGGATCTCACTCACATGTATTTTCCAGAACTCCAGGGTAATTCTAAGTGCAGCCAGGATAGAGAAACTCTATATGGAGTTACCACAGATTTGGTATCAGGGAGATCCTCCCAAGAAGGGAAACAGCTCCAGTAAATAAGCCCTCCTTGAGTGTGTGTGGCTCAAGATGAACACACAACGCCATGGGTAGCCTCGCTGCTCGGATACGAGGCAGCGGGTTCTGCATCCTCAGGCTCATTGGAACCTCTCAGAGCTATTTTTGGGAATTAACAACACAAGTAAGGCAAGTAGAGTGGATATCTATTAGATAACTTGCCAATACCATAATGACTTTACATACGGCTATCGTAACCCATGTGCACATAAAGCCATGGACTGCGTCTATTAGATACAGTAAGCCCGTTAGTATGGCCAGACATAGGTCTTAAAACAGGCTTCAATTGCCAGGTGGAGGAAATTAGCTTTGGAACTACATGTATACTTTGTAATGGGTTTAGCACCATTTGGGAGATTGATGAGGGAGCTTCCCCCGGATCCTTTAGGATCTGAGACCACATATTCCTTTGAGAATCCCATAGCCTGATTACATATGCTCTCCTTTCACATATACTAGACTTTTGAGCAACGCTGTCTGAACTGAGCATGCCCAGATCACTTAGCCCTCACCTCCCCCCACCTACTTAATAGGACTTCACTTGGGACCAAAATGCCAGACAGTCCCATGGGCTGGAAAGGAGCTAAGGTCATTGGATGTAGTCCTTGCTAGTCCAGGAGATTCCAGCTAAAAATAAAAGTAAACAACAGAGAAACATTATTAGTGCCAAAAACAGCTCTAACCATATTTCTTTAGGGAATAAAATGTCTCATTTTTAAGACTCCAGTGAACTGACAATTCCTTATATGTTTCTCTTCCCACGTAATTGGTTTTGATCTGGGCAGTTCTTTCTGGTCTTTCGAGTATGGCTGCTGCAATTTGGGGAGGGCCGGGAGGGTCTCCCTGGAGAACTGGAAAGGTCGGGTCTGTGGCTCTCTGCAATGTGTTACGAGTAGAATTCAAAGGAAAGGAACCGAAAGTTCTATTGATGCCTTCTGGATGTTGAAGTTTTAAGCTGCCAGTGTGCCTGCCTGTGCAGCTTGCTGTGACAATGAATTCAATCTAAATGTGCTCACTCGGGTCAGCGGCAGGTGCGGAAACATTGGATTCAGATACACGTGCTCACATCGAGATGATCACATACATTCTTCTTCGAAGAGTCATTTCTCAAAAGAACACCTAATGGGATGAGTAATAAAAGAATCATCAACAGCCTTGGTTTCTGTGTCTCTTTGTTACACAATGGACACGAAAAATCGTTCACGACCTCTCCTGCTAGAACGTTCAATAATATTGGCATTAAGTGTGCCCAATCCCTCCCAGACAAGAAAATAAAGCCTCCTTCAACCCTGCACCCTCTTATTGTTGCCAGGGGCCATCACCCTAATGCACACATATCTACACACGTGCAGGGGCACGCACACGTACGTCACCTCATCGTTAGTGTCCACTTCCCCACTTACACTTATATCCTCTCCCTGGCTTCAGCCTCTATCACTCCACTGAAATCTCTCCAAAGAAGACAAAAAATGTCTTCATTCCAAACTGTAATGAGCACTTTGCAGTCTTTACCTTACTTGACTTTTCTGGCAGCATTTAGTGCTCTCCTTGACACACCATCTTCCTAGACTTTAGGCCACCATATTCTCTTAGGATTTATTCCCTACTTCTATGGCCATTCCTGGGGTCCTTCTTGGCCTCCTTGTCCTCCTTGGCTCCTCTAAACTTTGTGGTTACACACTGTCCTCCTCTCTCCCCTTTTTTCTTCTCTCTGTAGTTTCTCTGTGGAGAAACCCATCCACACCCACGCCTCCAAGTCGTGAGCTCAGGGCTCACGACTCTCGAATCTACTCCAACCCAAATCATTCTCCAAACCCTGAAACCATGTCTCCAACAGACTCCATAATCACAGCGTTTCCCAAGCTTGGCTCTACCACTAGCTTGGCTCTACCACTCATTCTCCATATGTCTATGACATATAGGACATATATTCAATGTGTCTCCAGGAGGCAACACCCAGAGCCCATTCGCCAAACCAGAAACCTGGCCATCACTCTTGATAACCCAGCCACCATATCCATCAAATCTACTTCCTAAATGTCTCAGACACATCACCTCTTCCCATCTTACCTACTGTCTCAGTCCATTCCGGCTGCCAGAACAGAATACTCAAACTGAGTGGCTTATAAATAGAAGAAATTTATTTCTCAGAGTTCTGGAGGCTGGAAAGTCCAAGCTCAAGACGCTGGTAGATTCCATGTCTGGCAAGAGCCTGCTTCCTGGTTCATGCTATGACCTCTCATGACAAAAGGGGTGAGGGAGCTTCTCCAGGGTCTGTTTTATAAGAGCATGAATCCCATTCACAAGGGGTCCACCCTCATGAGCTAATCACCTCCTAAAGACCTCCACCTCTAAACATCACTGAATTGAAGATGAGTTTTCAACATAAGAGTCTGGGTCAGGACTTGGCGAGGGGCTACAATCATTCAATCTACAGCAGCTGCCGTGGCTTTAATCAGGCATCCTGCATCGTCTTGCATGGGGATCATCTCGGGCACTTCCTGACAGGGCACACTGTTTCCTTTCTTGCTGACCCACTCTCCACATGACAGACCAGAACCCTCTCTCTATGTGGCATCCCATCCTGTCAGGATCTTCCATCACGTTCAGCATACGACCTCTTGCCATGTGTTCTATAAGGTTTTCTCTGCTCTCTCACCCACTTGCCTTTCCAGCCTTCTGTGTGAACCAGCTCCCCTGCACCACACTCCAGCATATGACTCAGGCACTTGCTTTGCTGTGTCTTACCCCAAGCCCTTTGCATATGCTGCTCCCTGGGCCTGAAGCACACTTCCCACCCAGCCCTCCCCATTGTTTTTTCCTCATTATCATCTACATATTCTTTTTTTTTAATATTTGATTTATTTATTCATGAGAGACAGAGAGAGAGAGAGAGGCAGAGACACAGGCAGAGGGAGAAGCAGGCTCCTCCCAGGGAGCCCAACATGGGACTTGATCCCAGGTCTTGAGGATCACACCCTGGGCCAAAGGCGGCGCTAAACCACTGGGCCAACCGCTGGAGCTGCCCATCATCTACACATTCTTACATACAGCCTCCCCAGGAAAACCTCCTGCAGCCCCTCAAGCCTGCGACATAGTGGTCTCTTGTCTTCTTGTAGATCACCTGTGTGTACTTCTATCCCATCACCTATTACACTGAGTGAAACAGCCTGTTTATCTGTTATCTTCTTGCTCTAAGGAGACTGCAAATTCCATAATGGTAGAGTCTGAATCTTATTCATCACTTGCTCACAATACCCGTCAATCGCCTGACAAACAGTAAGTGATTAATAAACATCAAATGAGTAAATGCAACCTGATTTCACTTTTCTAGTACAGGGATGATATGAGGAATAGTAATGGAAACAATCATTTTAAGGCATTAAAGTCATAAAAGTACCCCTAGAAGAAAGATAATAAGCCCTTTACCTCACCCTAGTTAATGTAATCTTTAGTCATATGTGTATGCCATAAACTGTTAAAATAGTCCAAGTAGTATGGTTCTTTTAATTTGTCCAAGGGAATGAAATTGTAATTTAAAGGGGTGTCTATATGTAGGTACCTGCAAGTGTTCATAAAATTCTGATATTAATGTAATTAAGCAGCCCCAATCGAAGGAAATGAGCTAAATATTTCCTTCTTTCTGGGATCAACCTGTGTTGGCCTGCGCCCTCTTCTGGATGAAAGAAGAATAGCTTAACTGTGAAAAATTCTGTAAGGAATGATAATTTAGGACAAACCCAACAGTGTGTTCTGGGTTCAGATCAACTCAGACTTTCCAGAGGAGAAAGAGTACTTGAAAACCCAGAGAGGAAAGTGTGTGATGTTACCACTGGTCAAGAAACTGTTTTTCTGCAGTGTCACGCGAGCCCATTCTGTAGGAGGTCTTCACCCTGTGATGTGGCCTTGTGTCCCTCCAGCTGAGAACCTACAGACTTCCTAGTGGTAGTGTCCGTCCCCCTGAACACACAGTCTGGCCATCTTCTAGAAGACCAAACCAGGGACCACGTCTGCCCAGCCACTCTCTTTAAGGCCTGGTTGCCAGATTTAGCAAATATTTGGCAAATGTTTTCTTTTATCTGGAAACCCTATCTCTGACATACCCAGCCACACCAACTCTGGTCTGCTGATGCTGCCTTGCTTCTTCAATTCACTTGATTTTCTTCTTAAAGTCCATTAGTCTCTTCAATTGCTTGAATCATTTTCTTTAGAAATATTTTTAGCCTATTTTATTTGTATTAAGTTCTTCCCCATTGTTTCTACTTCATTATATGAATTTTTACATTGAATTTATTTTTACTTTCTATTAATTATTTTTGACTACTTCCTTTTCCTTCATAATTTTTTTTTCTAAGTTGGTAATATTGTCCGGTGACTTGTTTTTATTTTAGCCTTACTACTCCCCCTCATCCTTTCACTGAGAAACTTTCAAGCTTTCAATTTCTCGGCCGATTAAATTAGATGCATGTTTACACCATCTTCTCTTATTTTAATATTTTACTGATTCTTTTCTATTAAAGTTCAGTTTCAGTGTCTGAAACTCTTGGCTATGAATTATTCTTCACTTCATTTTTACTTTATCTACTGTCCACTAATTATTCCTGACTCTTGGGTGTTTCATTTTAATTTGACATTTTACTTGACATTTAAGCCTTTTTGACTTTTTCTTGTTATTCAAACAAGTATTATCTTCTGATTTTATTTTTAAATCGTTATTTTTTTCCTCTAATTTTACAAGGAGCAATTCAAGAGACATGCTGATAAAAGCAATTGGAAGGATAGCATGCATTTTGAAGGAGAGCACACTATGCTCCTTCTTCCCCAGGGCACTCCCTAGGGAGAGTGCCAGGACAGCAAGGGCCCCTGCCTGTTGCTCTCTGTCACTTAGTTTTTTCATGGGCAAAGAAATAAAGAACGTTGAGTCAAGAAATGAGATAAGGAATGGGATCTTGGATACTGTTTTCTGCTTATAAGAGTAATTTTGCAATAGTATCTATATATCTGTACCTAAAATATTATTATGGGCAATTTCAAAGGGACAGCTGCCCCTTGGCCTTGATAGTAAGTGAAGTTCAGGAGACCTCAGAACAAGAGATTCCTCTTATGTCCTCTCCAAAAGATGGTAATATGTTAAGAAGGAGGAGGAGGAGGAGAAAGGAAAGAGAAAGAAAGAAGAAAGAAAGAGAAAGAAAGAAAGAAAGAAAGAAAGAAAGAAAGAAAGAAAGAAAGAAAGAAAAAAACGGACAGAAGGAAGGGGAAAGTGAAAATGAAATTTCAAGAGTTTTTATATTAACCTCCTTTTTTGCATGACCTAAGAGAGAAAAGACAATCTGCACCTTAAAAAGATGCAAATCTTCAGAAATTCACCTCCAATGTGGCTGCTTGCACACAGTAGTTTTCAAGAAAGGGCAGGAGTAGGGGATATTTTGTCCTCCAGGGGACATGTGGCAATGTTTGGAGACACTGCTGGTTTTCACAACTGAGGAGGGGGTGCCGCTGACATCTAGGAGGTAGAAGCTAAGGATGCTCCCAAGTTCCCTATAATACACAGGACAGCCCCCAGACACAAAAGACATTGCCCAGCCCCAACTGTCAAAATAGCTGAGGTTGGGAACTCTGCTATAATGGCAGGTTTCTTAACAATCTTCCTCTCACCTGACAGGACTTCTTTTTACTCCCATTTGATGACCTCTTCCCAAAGATCCCCTCTGGTGAGCACAGTGTCAGCTCCAACAACCAATCATGTCCAAGATGTCCTGTTCATGTCTTATTTCTCTACAAATTATTTCTCTACACATCTTCTTGGGTTGAGGAGCTCAGACCTCAATTTTTTCTTCCCAGAGTCCTGCTTCTTCCTTATGAGCCATAGTTCAAACAGTGAACTCTCCCTGAGAATGCAAATCTGGCCTATGGAGCATGCAGTTTCTCACTAGACAGGATAGACTATCCCTGCTTGGACCAGAGCCATAAGCCCATGCTACCCATCCCAGCAAGTCACTACCAGCAGCCCAGCCACAGAGAACAGCTGAGGCCCATGGCTATACTTTTTCCAAACCCAGTAGGTTCCCCGTGACTGCTTTCCTCCACCAGCTCTGAATACCCCCGGTCGCTCTTTCAGCTTACAGGTTTGACGCAAAGGGAGACAAGAAGCTATGGATGAAGGGAAGGCATCCACATGGAAGGTGATAAGAGTGTGGGGGTGAAGAACGTGGGTTCTGGAATCAGAACACCTGCACTCAACTCCCAGCTTCTGGTCACATGTCTTAATCCCTCTGTGCTTTGATTTCCTTATATGCAAAGTAGAGCTATCCTAAAGGGTTGTCATGAGGATCAAATGAGTTAGGACAAGAAAGTAGTTGGAACAGTGCCAGACACAACCTCCTGGTAAAAGCCATGCCATTTTTCTACAGCCAAGAAGCAAATGTTCTGGTCACTAAAACTACCCTTAGATAGCATTGTTATAAATGAGTCAACCAGATAGTAGCATGACCAGAGGTGACCTCTCTCCAAGGCTAAGGGAAAACTTAAACAAATGTCAATTCCTTACAAGGGCAATGGGACTGGACTCCGTCCTACTTGACATTAATTCTGTTTCCTTTTTGCTATTTAAGAACGAGTACACCAAGTACAGTTCTCCAAGCTTCCCCACTGGTTGATTCTCAGCCCCTTCTCCTTTGCCCCAGGGGAGTTCTTGGCCTTCCCCCTTGTAATTCTGTACATAATTATTATGAAATTCAAGTGAAATGGGATTTCAATTATTTTATTAAAGATAACAAATACAGCTATACTCTTGGAGTCATATAAAACAAAATAGTTTTTGAAATCACTGGAAATAGTTATATTTTTCCATCAACTGAGTATTAAAATATGTGAAAAGCCTGGGGTAAATTAAGAGAGATTTTGGCCTATTAACATTCCTAAACAGTTCTAAATAGGTCAAGAATCCAGTCATAATATCTATGGATTTTTGCTTCTTTCTTATTTCCTGATTGTACCACATGTTTTATAATTTAACATCTTTTTTGAGGGGCAGCCCAGGTGGCTCAGTGGTTTAGTGCCACCTTTAGCCCAGGGCCTGATCCTGGAGACCCAGGATCGAGTCCCACATTGGGCTCCCTGCATGGAGCCTGCTTCTCTCACTGCCTGTATCTCTGCCTCCCTCTCTCTCTGTGTCTTTCATGAATGAATAAATAAAATTTTAAAAAATAATTTAACATCTTTTTGAAGCAACTGCCTTAAAATCTAAAATAAAATCCCATTTTCCACCTTCAAAAAAATTTTTAATGGTGGGTTTGCTTATTACTTTAACAGAATATCTATGTCCATCTTAAGATTTAAGATTTAGGGGATGATTGAGCTATTTTTTTTCTTGCATCCCAGTACATACTACAGAATCTGGAACAGAGAAGACATCTCTTTTATGTTTGCTAAATGAATAAAACATACATATAAACTAACAAATGAACTGTTATCACTATTCAAAAAATTTTTTTTGTTTTGGGTTGTTTGTTAGTTTGTCTGTTTAACTAGCTTCTTTCACAGAAAATACTCCCAACAATAGTTTTTCTGGCATGAGAATCACATTCAACATCAAGCCTTTAATTTTTATTACCTGACATCTCTTTGACCTGGGGAAGGATAAATAGTTCATTATCAGTAGGGAAAAGCAATTATATACCCAGAGGTCACTAACCAGGTCAGTCTAACATAATCAGAATCCCATCCAACCAGCCCAGTGTAGTATCCTAGAAAGGACATGGTCTGGCCACTGAGAGAGGTGGCTCTCAATCCAGGGTCTATTGCTTCCTAAGCCTTGGAGACTCCATTGCCTTGTGTATGGAAGCGAACAATTGGGATTTTGTTGAGATGATATATGTCAAGTGCCTGGGATACAGTGAGCCCTCTGTACATATGCTACATATTAGGACCTGATCCCAATCACTTCCAATGAAATAATAGGAAAACCATAGGAAAGCCAACCAGATAGTAGGAAGCACTCCTACCCATTAGCTGCTTCTGTATTTCTCAATCCTTGACTAAATGTTGACATTACCTACTGAACTTTTGAAAATAAAATTCTGATGTCTGGTACCTATCCTCAGGGAGCCTGATTTAAATGGGAACAAAGTATCTATATAGTCCTAGAGTTGCCCCAGGGGATCCTAGTGACCATCTAGGGCTGATTGTGATACCTGACAGGTGTACACAATTGTGTCCCTGTACTCAGGTAGGTCACAGGTTGGGTGATAAACAATCACTGAAGAACATTTTCATTCAAATGTATCTTCTTGGCTTAAACTCTATTTAATTTGATGTGTTGGATGTCTTTTTTGTTGTTGTTGGATATCTTTTAAGTAAGATCTTCAATGCAAATTCTAGAGCCTTCCTCCCAAAGCACTCATGTAATCATTAAAATAACACATTTATTACATAGTAATTTATGTGTTACATAATTTTTTAACATAACCTATGTGCCAAGTACTGTGTGTTCTTCTGGGATCCATAAATGAACCTGATGCAACCTTTGCCTCAAGTTGCTCCCAGTCTGCTAGAGGAAACAAAGGACAGTGACAGTTTAATGTGACATGTGTTCCCATATGGGTATGCATTGTAGAAAGGTCACTAACCCAGGCTTTGGAGCGAGAGAGAGAGAGAGAGAGAGATTTGAGAGCACATTCAGAATAGGTGATGATAAGGATAGATAGGAATTATCTGCCCAGAGAAGAGCAGTCCAAAGACGGTAGTTGGAGGCATGAGTGGGGAGGAGAGCTTGCCAATTTCGTATAATAATCATGAATTAATCTTATTTCATCTTCAAGGTATTAGAGTAAGTCTGTAGGCACCTATCATACATTAAAGATTTTATTCAATAATAGGGATTTAGAATTTTCCTACCTGGCAACATCTCATTAATTAAATTCCCCAGGAAATATGTGTGATATAACCTGACATAGTATGTTAAGAAGTTGAATAAATAACTCCTAATATCATTTCTGTTTTTTAAGTTCTACAACACAGATAAAATTAATTTGCAAGCTTCCTTTTCTCTTCCTTTTCCTTATCTAATAGACTAATTAAGGCAGGTTTTGTGTGCCTGTCATTGTCTGTATATGAGATAGAAGAGTGGAAATGTCAATCGTGTTCTGAGTAAAATAATTCCCAGATAGTTGACCTGTTGGCAGCTCTGGTTTTAACCACTTAGTCAGATCAATTTAAAAATGTATTAATCCATATGCTCAGTGGTTTTCAGCCATAGATTATTGCATTTTGAGAGGGACATCAAAACATTGCAGAAATGACATTGTACTTAAAATATGCATAAATGTGGTGTTTCGGTGTTCTCGTCTCCCATTATCGTACTCAGGAGTTAACTTTTTCACCTTCCAACAACCTCATGTTTAATGATGCTTTCTGATATTTATTTATTTATTTATTTATTTATTTATTTATTTAGCTTTCTGATCTTTAAGCGAAAAGTACTGTTGATGATAAACTAAAATATTTCCTTTCCCTCAGATAATCTGTATATCATAGCTTTGAGTTCAATGCAGGGTATCTAATTTGTCAGTATTCTTTCCTTTTAAATCTGGACTTTATGAAATAGAGAACTTATTGACTCAAGGAACTGTAATAGGTGAGAATGAATGCAGACCCTCCACTGATGCTATTAAGACTCTAGCTGAGTCTCTTAATCTCTTGGTTGTTTTGCCTTCAATCTCTGGTAGTTTCCATCTCTGCACAGGGGAAACTGGGCTCTGACAGGCCCAAAGCCCCAAGTGCATACAGCTCATGGTCTCTGAAAGGGAAACTATCAGTAAGCCACCCCTTCAAGTCCCCAAAAGAGCTCTGGCCCTGGTTGGCCATATGCCCACTCTGGCTCAATCACTATGTCTGGGGACATGAGCTTTTCTGATTGACCCTTGGACCTACCACTGTGGTGAGATGGGACCCTTGATAGACAGACCTACCAGAACCACAAGGAGAGAGGAAGAGCAGTCCCCATGATAAAGAAATGGAGGCAGATAAATTAAGAGATGAGCATTGCCAAAAGCCGCATTATTATAGTTTCTCTCATTCCTCCCTCAAAATTGTACTATTTTCACAAAGTATAAAATGAAGATCCAAAAGAAAAATTAACCACATTCAACATGTAAATTTGAAATAAACCTCTGATCCCAGAACACTGGGACAGAGTAAGTAGGTCTGTAATTAATATTTGAAATGGTACTATTTGAAATGGTAGTTCAAAGGGAGGGGAGAGCCAGCAATTTCTCTCCTTCAGAGAAGTTTCTAGGAGAAGCCAAATTTTAACCTCCAAGTTGCTTCGGGAACATGACATATTAGCAAGATCTATTACTAGGTTTCACTTAATTGCTAGTAGTGTCAAGCTATGCCAGTTTGATGTATCCCTATCCACTTCATCAACAAATTGGATCTATAAGCCAGCTGGTCAGAAAATCTTCTCTGAAATAAAAGAAAATTCTCAATTTCTCTATTCTCAATTCCATTTTTTTAAAGTTTCCTGCTTACTATATCCCTTCTGCTTGTATATTCATTCTTTAGAAATGGTAATGAGGGGTGCCTGTGTAGCTCAGTCAGTTGGGAGTCTGACTCTTGATTTTGACTCAAGTCATGATCTCAAGGTCATGAGTTTGAGCCTCATGTTGGGCTCCATGTGAGGTGTGGAGTCAGCTTGGGATTTTCCCTCTCCCTCTCTGCTCCTCCCCATCTGTTCATGCTCTACATACATACATACATACATACATACATACATACATAACATAAAATGGTAATAAAACCAGTAGGCTCCAGCTGGACACTGTCCTTCCAGACTTAGGCCTAAGAGATCATTTTAAGGAGATCAGATAGTAGATTAGATAGATAGATAGATAGATAGATAGATAGATAGATAGATAATGACCTTTAAAATATACATGCTTCCGCTTCCCTTCTTCATATCAGGATTTCAACTAGCTTAACTAGTTGACCCACTGACACATCTATGTTATAGTGCCTAATATAGTATCTGAACTCTACTATGTATAAATTATGTATATTTAATAAATAAATACTTATTAATGATGGTGGAATGAGGAAAGAAGTACTAAGAATAACAAATCACTACATGAGAGAGTATATTGATGAGTACCACATAGAACCACTTAGAAATTTGGCACCAGGGGGAAAGGAACTAACACTCCCAGTACCTACTAACCCTAAAATAGGGCTGTCCTAACCCATCTTGCTAGAAGCTCCCAAACATAAGCCTTTACATACTGTTGCTTCCATAGCAGTTTTGTTCAGTAATTTCCCTGAACACTAAGTTGGCATCTCTAGCTGGTTGGACTGAGGTCAGATTGACAAGTGGTGGCACAAGGGGCCACATGCTCTTAGGTGACAACAGATATGAAGAGAATATGAAATGCCTCCTCTTGACTGGGTGCTTGCTTGGGGGCCCAGCAGAGTCTGTATCCTGAGATGTGTTTCTCCCGTACAATGGTTGCGTACTTCTAGACTGACTAGAAAGGTGAGAAAACAGTATTAGTATTCTATTCAATCATGCTACAAATTTTGCTCAGGAAGCTAGTTTCTCTGGCCTGAGCCCAGTTTAAAGGACCTTGCCTGATCTGCAGCCTAAATGAGTTTTTAGGCACGTGACTTTTCAAACAGCCATTGTCATCTTTAAGAGGATACTTTAACACTAATGTGAGTCCAGTTTCCTCTTGGCCTATTTAGAAAATAACAAATTGTACTCGTGAGGTTGCATAATATAAAGCAACCTAATTTGGAGCCATACAAGGTTTGGCAGCTGCAGTAAAATGGGAGTTTATAAAGAAAGGGGAAAATGATCAATTAGCTTTGTGCCACCATAATGGTCCAGCATCTCAGATTCACCTCATCATTTTATCTTTTCCATACTGCTGAAGAAAAAAAAAAGCAGCATAAAATCACGTAACCTATGAAATCTTGAATAGTGATGGGTCTTTAGAAGTATCACAGTAGGAATTACTATTTTTCTCAAAATGCACAGCTAACTTTTAGCAAAAACAAAAAGTCCCAGCCAAACATGGGAATGAATCTAAACTATTAATGCAAATAAAAACCCTAACAATAATCTTGATGCCACCTTACGGTGAAGTTAGGAAAGTGGAAACTTCTTTTCAGTTCCATCCTCAAGAATCATAAGGACATACCCAGTAACACAAAATATCATTTGCAAAAATCAGAATCTTAAATGTTGAAGTATGTTACAAACCTTTCTGGAACTACATCATACATTCAGTTATTGTTGTTGTAACAAGTGTCGATAATCTTTAACATTCAATAGTTAGTATCAAGCATCTGAGGATAATGGTATAGGCAAATCTGGGTCCTTACAATTTTTTAAGATCTTATTTATTTAGGAAAGAATGAGGGGGCGAGCAGAGGATGAGGGAGAAGCAGACTCCCCACTGACATGAGCCTGACAAGGGCCTCGATCCCAGGACCTCGGGATCATGACCTATGCCAAAAGCAAATGGTTAATCAACTGAGACACCCAGACGCCTCAGTCCTGACAATTTTATTTAGGTGTGTGTGTGTGTGTGTGTGTGTGTGTGTGTGTGTGTGTTTAGATACAGAGAGCTAGGGTAATAGAACATCAATGCCATGTTTTAATTATTATATCATAAAACAGAAAGATATAACCAGTGTGGTCATCCACGTGATACTTGAATAATTCCTACAAAATCTCCAGCTTAGCCTGAGTACTTCAATAATCAGATATTTACTACCCATTTCAAAAGGCAGCTGATTCTCTCTTTGCACAACTGACCTTTAGGGCATTCTTCTTTGTATCATTCCTATCTCTCACTAAGTCCTCCATGCACTGATCACACTTCACAGCCACAGCTAGGCAGAAAAAGTCCTCTTTTCCGTATGGCCACCCTTCATACACTTCAAGACACATACCAGCTCCCCTCTATCTTCTTTTCTTCAGACCAAAATTGTTCTTTTTCAAAAACAGAATTTAACAATCGTATGGAGATTGCCTATTACAGATCAAGCAGTGAGCTAGGTCCTAGTGATAAATGGGACACTGGTGGTTGTCCTTTAACAGCTCACAGTTTAGAGAAGGAGACAGCACATGGTCAGAATGGATAAAAATGAAATAAACGCAGTTGCATTATTAAAAACAAGATGCTGGCACACAAGATGGAGGGGATAATCTTCCTGGAAGAATCAAGAAAGGCATGGCAGAGGAGGGGATGTTTGGGTTGAGTCTGGAAAGGCAGGTAAGAATGGCAGGCAATTATGGGCTGTGGGTTGGCCTGGAGGAGATCTGACTGCCTCTCTACCTAGAGGGAATGCAAGCAAAAGCATTTGCATGTAGGGGAGGTGCCAAGTCAGGAAGAGGACATCCATGGAACTGCAAGGCAGCCAGGCATGGGATGTCTGGGTGATGGGAAAAAAGGGAGGGAGGAGATGGTGGTATATGATCCACGAGAAGTATCATCTCCAAGGGCCTCATAGGTTTGTTTGGCAACATGAGAACCACTTATTCCAAAGGTCATAAAGAGCCACTGAATGATCTCTAGCAGAGAAATGACACTGTCAGATTTGCATTTTAGCAAAATGTATCAGATGGTTGTGTAGAGAGGAGGAGAAGGGATGATAGATAGCACAAGGGAAGTGGCCAGAAGATGAGTATGTAGCAGTCCTTAGGCAATAAAACCCAAGAAGCTGGGTGGGGGCCCCACTGTCATGCAGGTGACATCCTCATCAGCCCCTCGTACCTGACTAGATGTGAGAAACACATGGTCAGGAGGATTTTTAAAATTATTTTTTCTTAAAGACCCATCTTTTTCAGCCATCGTATACCATATGGTGGTTTTCCATATCCATGCCATTTTGGCTTCTTTCTTGATATTGATGAAATCTGGTGACCCTTCTACCATAATTTAATTGCAGCCTGTTCTTCCCCACAGGGTAATGATCCTGAAGTAATACCAATGTCACTATTTACATCATGGTGTCAGCTTAACTACAATTAGGTCACAGTTCCAGGTTATTAGGAACTATTATCATAATAGCTACGGCGTCCTTTGTTTGCAAATGCTGAGTTGTGAGATAGAGAATTCTATGCACGAGTAATTAGTTTTAAATTTATTTTTGCAATTATATTAATTGAACATGGAAGCAAATTTAAAAATATGAAGGGCATGGCATTGAGCCTGACGCAATGTCTTCACAATAGGCAGATTAAAGATGTGATTATTCCCAGTAGCTGAAAACAAACCTTGCTCTTCTTGCAACAGCACACTGCAGATACAATGACCCATGCATCCGCTCCGAGTTCAATGAGCACTCAGTACATTTGCCATGTGGAGTCTTCATGAGAGTCACTTTGAAAATGGACTGATTCCCAAAGCAAGAGGAGGGCATCCCAGTCTTCCTGCATCTCCACTCTCCACTTGGACTGCTCATGGGCAGGCTTCCCACATTCCCCAACTTTTAACAAAACACACAACCATTCGTGATCGCTCTAAGCACCTCATCCTAAGACCCCAGTTGCACTCAGCATCCAGCCAGCCCTACTCTGGCAAGCTGTCCACCCCTTCTATTGGTCATGGCCGTGGGTCCCGTGGAGTGAGGCTGCTTCAACTCACTTGGCCCAGCTCCTTATTATGTGCCCATCTGCTGTTCAATTCTGTGTAGACTCCAGTGCAGGCCAGCCTTTGAACTGAACACGGAGGGGCCCTGGTGGGTCAAGTAGGGGGTAGGAGTAGCAGGTTCTCCTCTGCATGTCTTCCTAGACCCACTCTGTGATGCCAGAGAGACGTACAGGAAAAAAACGTACTGAGCAAAACACTTGCAGTACTAAGCCACCTGCTAGAGGGCAACATATGTTAAATTATAACATGGCTGTTTTTCTGTGGGATGACACGGGATTCTTTTTAGTTCAAAACCAAAGTCCAAAAAAAAAAAAAAAACCAAAGTCCAGTTTCTCTGATTAAAAAAAAATTTCCACAGTGTCCAAAGCCATTGTAACTGAAAAACAGTAGCCTTTGAGTTCTTGTTATTTTTCAAGGGATGTATGTGGACACCTTTATTATGGCTCCTGTCCCCTTTCCAGATTCACAAAACAACCTACCATGATTCAGGGCAGCTAACCTTCTCTGCCACCAAATGTAAAATCCTCTCTTGAAAGCTCTATTAACTTGACTACCTAGAGACCAACAGGTAAGAGAGGAAGTTCGAAGGAAAATATAGGACTGAGGACAAAGGGACACTTTGTGATTGTTGTGCCTCTCCCACAGCTTTTAACCTCCAGAGTCGACAAGGGCAGGCTTTTAGGGGACCTTGTGTCAAAACTAAGCAGAAGGTCCATTATTTTGGTATTTATAGTGCACAGCTTGTGTTATCTAAAGAGAGACTCAGTTGTTTTGCTTGAAAAGGTTTTGTCAGCTGCTTACGTTTGCACATGTCTATAAAGCCAGGATGTGCCCCCTGTAAGAAAAAATATGTACACGGTGCAAACACATCTTCCACTCCCTCCACTCCACTCCCCTGCCTTATCTAATAAACGGCTTATGTTTTGTCCTTGTGTATTAATGACAGTTTTTTTTAAAGCTGACATTTAGAGCCGTCAAGAAATAATGTTCAAAGGATGTCTCCATCCTGCTTTAAAGGCTTTATATCTGTCCCCTCAATCCCCAGGAAAGGGAGTTTAACTTATCAGATTAGATACTGAGTTTCTCATAGAAAAACCCAATGTAGACATACAACCAAAACATAAATATCAAATGGCTCCATCTGATAAGAGCACCGAAGGCGATTTCCCCCCCAGGTCTCAGTGGAAAGAGATTGTGCAGATTACGGAACAGCACAGGATCTACAGGTTCATCAAGTGACTTGTCTATGAAGCCAGGGTGCCCTGCAAATTGACTGTGAGCTCTCACTGGGACCCAGAGGCACTTAACAATGTCAAAAACTACATGCAAATTTTAGCACTCAAAGTCCCAAGACCCTCTTGCAACAAAACCAAGAGCCATGTGCCAGTTATGCACTGGGCAGCTCAGAACTTGGGAAGATTGATAAAACACTATCAGCTTCTGCCTGAGACCATATCACCCCAGGGAAAGTCTGAATGGATAAGACGGCTCTCAGATCATGTCAGGGGCTCCCAGGTGACTCCAGATCTACGCTGCATGCCGCCGAGTGAAGGCAACTCCTACGAGGTGGAATTATTTTCTTTCTTCCTCAAGGAAGAAACACCAGGTATCCCCTGGTAACATTTCACTTTCAGCAAACGGAAAGTGTTCACAGAGATGACATGTGTACATCCTACACATTTTGACACTCTTAGGGCATTATTCCTGAATTTATAATGCCGGAATTTATAATTATAATTTATAAGTATATCCAGAATTTCTGGAACTTCCCAGGAAACTCTGAAGACACCCTGATTCTGCTGAACAGTTTGTGACATCTTGTAATGTTCTTCCTCAACCTCTGCTAGCTTCCCCACTTCCAGGGCTGCTCCTCTTGCCTCTTTCACCGACACCCTCACTCTGCTCGGTCCTTCAACCTAGGGAATCTTAAGGCCTCCATTCTTGGTCTTTCTTGCCCCTGAGACTTTGCATATCTCCCCTGGTGACTACGTCAACTACCATATTTGTGCTTGAGATATCCGAACCCCCAGTCTGAGTTCCAGATTCTTGTCCCTATCACCTGTTTGATTTCTTCACCTGAAGGCCCCACAAACACCAAAAATACAGCAATTGCAAATGTGAATTCATTAGCCTCCACCACCAAAAGGTGTTCTTACTCCTCCACCTCCATTAGGGCTGCCATCTGCTCAGTGGCTCTATTAGCTGGTTCCAACCAGGATACAGAAACCTCACCATAACTGAAATTAGGAAGCTTAATATAAGAAGTATATTAAACTATGCTGGGTGGCTAACTATAAAGCTACAGAGAGGACTCTAAAGGACAGCCTAGGGCTGAGGGAGAGCACCCAAGGAAGGACAAGTTTGGAAATGGGCTGGCATTCAGATCTTACTGGTACACTACTGTTTTGGGTCCCCTGGATTACGGAAGTTGGATGTCCAGGTACAAAGTCATTGATAGTCAGAGTGGCAAGCCCTGGCCCTCTGGAGTTCAGATGAGCCCAGGCTGGTGGGTGGGGCACACTGGGAGTCCAGACCCCAGTGTATGCATGAGGTCTGGAGTGTGTTGTATCTGCATAGGGAGGCTATGGCAATATGGCACCAAGCCACACCAGAGCTGCTAGAAGACCAAGGGACTACACATTGAGGGCCTGCATCTGGGGCAGGGAGCCATCAGATGTCTCCACACATCTATACCATGGTGAGATATGCAGCAAAAGCAACAAAAAGTGCAACTCGGCACACGGAAAAGGTAGGGAAGCTTCCTTCTTCCTGTCTGCCACTCCAGCACCCCCTAGTGACCTGGAAAGGAGGACTGCTGGAAGACTCCAGCTCATTCTGGCAGAGCGGGTCCAGAGGAGTGAATCTGAGGCTGAGCAGTAATAAATCGATGGCTGGCACTGTTGCCTACACTAAGGTCCTCACATTTAGTTACCAGACCTTGCAGTTACCTTACCCTTAGCAGGTAATCTGTAGCATGGAGTCCATCGTCTCTCATCCCTATCACCCTCTCTTGGGTTTATCCTCCTCTCAGCTCTCAGGTGGACCTTGGCCATAGCATCGTGACTGGTCTTCCTGCCGCCAGTCCCACGACCACAGGCTACCAAGAATCTTCCTAATATGACAAAATTATCTTTATTATGTCCTTACTTAAAAACCTCTGGTGGCTAATTGGCTGGTGCAAGACGTTAATAACAGCAGCAACAACAAAAAAATGTGTGTATGGAGCATGGGAGGGGGAGAATCACGTGACATTCTCTGCTCATTTTCCTATGAGCCTAAAACTTCTCTTAAAAAAAAAATAAAATCTTTTAACTTTTAAAGAGAAAACTCCTCTGTGGCTTCCCTTTGCCAACTGCCTTCTCTTGGGATCAGGTTATATCCAAATTTCACATCCACGTGGCCTCTTTTCACTTCTCACCAGACAGAGTTCCTCACACCAAGCCCTGAATTTCCACCACTGTCCTCCAAAACAAAGCATTTCCTTTGTGTGTAATATCCTTCACTGCCTTCGTCCACAAGGAAATTTCTAGCCATCCTTCAAGCCCCAGCTCAGATGCTAGCTTTCAGCAAAACCTTTCCAGAGAATCCAGCAAGCCAATTGTTTCTCTCTCTGCCCTCAATTTATTTCCTAACCGCAATATTTTAAATTACCCCGTGTACACATCAGGCTTTGTCATCTGTTTATAAAGCAGAGGCAGGAACTGTTTCTTATTCAACTATTGGTCCCCGGCCCCTAATGTCATGTTTGGTACAGAGGAGGCACTCAGTAAATGTTGGTTGACTGGTAATAGATGAATGACTGAATGATGAGAACAGCACCAAGAGCCTAACAAATGTATTTCCACGTCACTACCCTTGAGAGAGCAATGGCATTTAGGGAGTCAGTATACTTGTCTTGTGTTGGGGGGGGAGAATAGATCAAAATAAAATTGCTAGACGTTCCTATAGACACACCCTTAATGAAAGTATAATGTTGACGATCAGTGAATTTACAAGTGCTAACTCAAAATGATTAATAACTAATAAACCTCAGGAGAACTGGATACTTCTGGGCCTGGGTTCCTAAGTAGAATAAATTGTCAAAGTGATAAATGACTACTCGGGTGGTTATTTTGTTGTTTGTTTTGTTTTGTTTTGCTTTCAACATATCAGCATTTGAGGCTGTTGTGGCACTTCGCCTATGGTAACTCAGAAATCCGGATGGCTTCCAGTTGAAGGGCACTATTACCTTTCCATAGAAAATGAGCAGCAAAGTAAGCCTCAGTCACATGTGTAACTATAATTAGGCTTCTGTTAATAGTAAGTTAGTGTGCCAGGCGTCTAGTTCAGCACTACACACGCATCTCCTTGTTTACAACTCACATTGACTTAATCAATTCCTTCTTCCATGACTGGGGACAGTTTTCTGAATAGTACGTCAGTTTACAGTGCACAAACCAGCCTCTCTATTAGCCAAAGTGTTGTGGGATGAATCTGTCTCAAGGAGACTGGCAGTGTAGACTGGGGTTTTCGTTAGCCAGTCAGTATAACCAGATGCCATTGAAGGGGATATAGGTTGGAGCCTAGCTCTGGACCTACAGCTTTTCAGGTTGACCTTAAGGAGGGACTTAGATCAGAGATGCCTGGGAAGCTCAGTGGTTGACCATCTGCCTTTGGCTCAGGTCGTGATCCCAGGGTCCTGGGACCGAGTCCTACATTGGGCTCCCTGCAAGGAGCCTGCTTCTCCCTCTGTCTGTGTCTCTGCCTATGTCTCTGTGTCTCTCATGAATAAATAAATAAATAAACAAACAAACAAACAAACAAATAAATAAATAAATTTTTAAAAGAAGGGACTTAGGTTATATCAGAATCATCCATGTTTATTTCGCATTTGCTACCTTTGGCCAACTCCAAGGAGACAGCCATAAATGAAAGGCTGCTCTGACCAAGAGGCGGATGTGGACCCTTGGTTTCAACCCTTGTCCTCACTCACTGAGCTCAGGAACTCAAAACTGAGGAATTCAGAGGTGACTGGCCAGCTAGGCATCTCTATTCTGATGGTACCGCTAAAAATAGAATCTAATTTGTTCGGTAGTAAGGCCAAAACAACTATATAAACACTATCCTGCCTTCTAGAACATGAAGCTTCAGCACCACCCGTAATGATAGGAATCAAGTCCAATGACAAGAACAGCTTTATGCCCTCAGAGCCTTCCCCTTGCAGTCTCCCCTAAGTAAACAAAAGCACTGCATATGGGTCATCTTTATAAATCAGTCCCTACAAGAAGCCACAAGGTGGTTCCCCCCAAGCGGGACTCATCCGCAGTCTTAGATAGAGGGCTGGCCATTTGGCCCACACGCTAATCATCCTTAACACTTTTTTCCTCGTCAGGGAAACTAGGAAAACACTGGGCTGACATTTTAAAATTTCCATTACTCCTGCACAGCCCAGAATTCCATTTCAGGCTATGGCCTCTGTAATCACACCGGCATATCCGTATCTCCGATTGCAAACACAATTTGTTTTATACATGATTACATCTCCACTTAGTGGAGGGTGAGCCCAAATTTTAACAGTGCATTTAGAATGATGTTTGTTGACATTATATCTGCCATTGTACATAAAATTAGCCTTGCTTTGTGAGAGCTGCCACGGCTCTCTATCACTGTTCCATTTGCATGTAGAGATTGTCTGTTTGTGCTTTTCAATATTCATTAATTTGATGTGATGTCATTCTGACCATAAAACATGTTATATGTCATAAGTGAGCATGCTCCCTAAATCAGGACTCCTAATACAAAAGCATTGACCAGTGCCAAAAACCATTAGGACATGTTGACATGTCATTAAATCTGAAGATAGAAGCAAAAAGAACCATCTTTTTTTCTTTTTTTGAAAGAATTGGCATTTTATTTTTTTTAAGATTTTATTTATTTATTAATGAGAAACAGAGAGAGAGAGAGAGAGACAGAGACACAGGCAGAGGGAGAAGCAGGCTCCTCGCAGGGAGCCCAACGTGGGACTCAATCCCAGGTCTCTAGGATCAGGCCCTGGGCTGAAGGCAGCGCTAAACCGCTGAGCCACCCATGCTGCCCAGCATTTTATTTAAAAAAATTTTTTTTATTTAAATTCAATTTGCCAACATATGACATAATAGTGCTCATCCCATCAAGTCCCCTCCTCAGTGCCAGTCACCCAGTTACCTCCATACCCCCACCCACCCAAAAAGAACAATCTTAACCAGAGCCATCTAAGTGGGCCAGGTATCAGTTTCTGAAGATCATTAGAATTTAATCTACACCCAGGATAGAAACAATAATTCTTTCAAGTCACTTGAGCTTTAATTTTTACTTCTTAATCATCACCCAAGAGCAAAAATAAATAAATAAATAAATAAATAAATAAATAAATAAATAAATAAATAAAGGAGAGAGAGAGAATTTTAAAATATCTTTGATTCTCAAATGCCATTGTTTTGTAGGGCTCAGCGCTGACATTATAAAGGCTTTTAAGGCAAGAAAGAAACACAACCACTTTGGATGTGTGCATTGCTAAGATCATCTTTCGAATCTGGAAGTGATGTTTTAGACTCAAGAAAATACGATACATATTTTACTAGGATGCCTTACAAAACTTAGAGTTAACTTTCTCAAGCTCAAACTGGGGGCTCATTTTTCTGCTGCGACGCTTCCTGTGACTTCTAGCTGTTCCATGTGGATCCCTCAGTGCAGTCACTGAGAAATTCAGAAGTCCATTAAACCATCATTTTCTGTGTGCAGCAGCAATGCCCTTAAATGTGTACTGTGCTTGAAGTCAGTTTTATCTCTGCCGGACTCTGATCTCTCCAAGAAGAGACCCTTCTACTCTTTTGTGTATTTTATTTTTATTCCTGTACTGTGCCTGACATTGTAGAAGCGCTGGGGCACATTGTCACATAGACCGTTCACAGCCCACTTGTTCCATTGAACAAAATCACTTCCTGATCTCAGCCCCAGTTCGTTTTCCCATCTTCAAAGCATCATAATAGGTAATAGTGACCTTGAAAGAGAATGGTTTAAAAAGGAGAGACAGAAATAAATAAATAAATAAATAAATAAATAAATAAATAAATAAATAAATGCAGAGATATTAACAGGCACATATTTTGCCTGAAACACATGATTCACTCAAGAAATGCTGATATTGGGGATCCCTGGGTGGCTCAATGGTTTAGTGCTTGCCTTTGGCCCAGGGTGTGATCCTGGAGACCAGGGATCAAGTCCCACATCAGGCTCCCTGCATGGAGCCTGCTTCTCTCTCTCTCTCTTTCTCTGTCTCATGAACAAATAAATAAAATCTTAAAAAAAAAAAAAAAGAAATGTTGATATTAAGTTTGTTACTATTATTGTTAACAGATAAACTCTTGTTGACAGATAAATATCTGCTCAGATGTTGGCTGAAATTTTCCAAATGAACTTAAATGCTTGGTAAACAAATGAAGAGAGGGTGAGAGAAAACAAACCTTGTTTCTGTCCTGTTTCCAAATTACGCAACAATGAATTACTGAAGCATAAAGCTTGTCATACTCATAAACCGGTAAAAGAAATCCCAATAAATTGTATTAAGTTCAAAAGCCACGTTATGAGGGATGACCTTGAGCATTTCATGCCATTTGCCCCTGTGAAACTTTGGCTATTCCCTTTCTCCCCAATTTGAGTCATTCCTAGGTTAACAGAGGAGATGAAGAGCTTTTCCAAACCTGTCACCTGAAATAAACTGCCAAAGAGTCTGCGTTTGCCAAGATGATAATGTATATTTTTCACGCTCTCTTCATTAATGGTAATCCATGCATTATCAAGCTTTTGCTCTTCCTGTTTCTATTTTCTCTGCCTGGCACTTAAGGAGGGGCTGAATATAATGATGAGGTAAATTTGTATCTGCATTATAATTAACAAGTAAGTTGCAGGGGCGCCTGGGCGGCTCAGTCGGTTACGTTTCTGACTTGATCTCAGCTCAGGTCTTGATCTCAGAGCTGTGGGTTCAAGCCCTGCGTTGGTCATATACCCAATGTGGAGCCTACTTTTAAAAAAATTATTATTATTATCATATTTATATAATTAATATGATATATAAAATATAATAATAATAATAATAATTATTATTATTATTATTATTATTATTATAGGGATGCTGGGGTAGCTCAGTGGTTGAGTGTCTGCCTTTGGATCAGGGCCTAATACCGGGTCTGAGGATCTGTTATGCATCAGGCTCCCTGCAGGGAGCCTACGTCTCCCTCTGCCTGTCTCTGTGTCTCTCTCTGTGTCTCTCATGAATAAATAAATAAAACCTTTAAAAATAATAATAATTATAATAATTAACAAGTTGCAGAATTACAGTGAAGGTAAAAGGCTTGTTGTTATACAAATGTCCCAGAGAATAGGGGAATTAGGAGCAAAATAAGTAGAAGGAAAAAGTGGCTACAAGATGATGTGCATTCCTGTCTCAAATTAACTATCTCTTAGAAGGAAGAAGTAAGACTTATATGTTGAAGTCCAAGGGACCTGAAAAATAGTATTCCCAGTATTAATGGCTACTATTTTTTAGTAATTAGCTGTGTTTCCAGAGCTGGGCAAAACATTTCATTTATCCTTAAAGCCTTTTGTGTTTGATGCTGAGTTTGGAGTTCTGAATTTGGTGCTATTAATTAGCACTGATTAACAGATGAGGCTTAGAGAAATGAAAGATCTTGCCCAAGATCCAGAGACAGGACTGGAGAGGCAGATGAAGTGCCTAGGTTGTAAAATTTGAGGAAGCACTTGCTTTCAGGTTTGTACAAGTGGAGAGCTGGCCCTGTACAGTGAATGCCTCCTTAAATTTTATGCCCCAGGTACCTGCTTAGTATACTCTACTCTCCACCCTGCCAGCATCACACAAATGAAAAAAAAAGAAAAAATGGCTGGGGTCCCTTGGTGGCTGAGTCAGTTAAGCATCAGATGGTTGATTTCAGCTCAGGTCATCATCTCAGGGTCGTGAGATCGAGCCCCACATCAGGCTCCATGCTCATCAAGGAATCTGCTTGAGATTCTCTCTCTCCCTCTCCCCTCTTCCTCTCCTCAAAATAAATAAAAATAAATCTTTTTAAAAAAGAAAGGAAAATGGTCAGAGCAGACTTTAGATCTGATCCAAAGTTCATGTTTTTGACCATTCTGTTAGGTACCATACCAGGTAATCATCCTCAGCTTTCTAGAAGATAAATTCAATAAATAAATAAACGCCCAGGGCAGGTATGCGGGGCACACACGGGTTAGAAAGGCAATACCTGTCTTCAAGACTACAATGTCTTGAAGTACACCATAGTTGGTGTACCACGAATTGCTAATATTCCAACCAAGCTAAGAGAGAAGAAGAAAGGGAGGAAGGACCAAGCATTGCCCTACCTTGTAGTATCATCTGGCTCTAGTGCCAGCAGGCATCATGGGAATCTTATACTCTCTGAGTCTCATTTCTACACCTGTGAAATGGGAATACTAGCACCTGGGTTGTCTACCCCACAAAGTCTCAATGATGACAAGTACCAAAATGAGATGGTCCACTTCATGGGACTATCAAGTAGAGAATAAATATGAGTTCCCATTAGAAGGAATGCTGACTGTAGTGTACAGGGCAATGAATTTGGAGTTGTATTCCCTGATTTCAAATTCTGGCTTTGCCTTTTATCCTCAGTAGAACCTCGAAGAGGACTCTTCTTGCAAGATCCTATTTCCTCGTTCATTGAATGAGGGAATCTGATTCAAAATACTCAAAGCATTTCGTAATTATGTGACTGAAGCATTAAAGGAAATACTTAGTAAAATTTGTAACATTGTTTGTAATCCCATTTTATGGTACATAGATTAGTACACATTCGATGATGTTGACTCTAGAGATTACTATGCAAACATATTAGTGTTGTTATAAATAAATAAATAATAATAAATAGCAATAAGAAAGAAAGAAAGAAAGAAAGAAAGAAAGAAAGAAAGAAAGAAAGAAAGAAAGAAAAATAATAAAAGGTAAATTTTAGGTAAGCATAAGGAACAAGATCATAACAATCCATTTATTCAAGAAATATGTGTGGAGCACGATGATATGATACGTTGAATCTATATCTCCAGAATCTAAGCCCTTTGTTCTACTTTGTTAGAATCTCTCCCAAGCTAGCAAATAACGGAATGGAATTACTGAAAAACCAGAAGGCTGTAGAGATGGCTTGACCAAGGTTCAAATTCTGACTCTGACACTAACTAGCTCTGTAGCAGCTGCTGAGTATATGTCAACCTTTCTGAGCCCCAATATCTCAGTGTGCAAATAGAGTTCATGCTACTTCGGAGGGTTCCATGAGGATTCATGGAGCTTATAAAGATCCTTACACATAGCAGCTGATCAATAAACTATCTGGAGTACCAGAACTCTAGTTGGTGATCAGAGCCAGCAGTCGTACCCTGTAGAACAGTGGGGGCAGGTAGATTTATAGGTTCTGTTCTTCTCCACCTCAACCATGTCCTCTTGAAGGGTCTCACAGGCAACATGACCTTCTGATCTAAACAACCTTGCTTAGAGGCTTTATTGTAAAAGGAGAGGATGTCTGTACAACCTTCTCACATATGAATTCCCCAATTCATGTCTCCTGGCATGTCAGCTGTCCCCCAAAACCCAACAGATTTACACTCTGCCTCCTTGACTCACAGGCAGTAAGAACAGCACTGTAGGAAGAATTTTGTACCTGGAATCCAGAGACTAGCATCTGAATCATATCTTCTCTTTGAGCTTGTGTTTTTTTATCTGTAAAATGGGAATAATGACAAATGCTGCACTTTGCAAAATTTTGATAACTGAACAAGATGTTTTTAAAACGTTTAGAAGCCTACAGTGTTGTACAAACATAAAGATCCATTGCAGGGTACAGGGCTGGCACCCAGGGAACATGAAACAAGAGCATGTGAGTTAGCCTATGTGGAGCCAGCATCACTCCTAGTTGAATAAAGCAGAGTTCACACCGTAACATCAGTAACCCAGAAGTTATCTGCAGCTCCTCTAAATTGTACCCTATTTGTTTAAGATTTTATTTATTTATTCATAAGAGACACACAGAGAGAGGCAGGGACATAGGCAGAGGGAGAAGCAGCTTCCCATGGGGAACCCCATGTGGGACTTGGGACCCTGGAATCGTGACCTGAGCCAAAAGCAGATGCTCAACCACTGAGCCACCCAGGTGTCCCTTAAGTGTACTCTATATACTGAGAGCAAAAAATATTAAGATGACACGGCCTTGGAAGTCAGGTCCATGGTAATTAAAAGCAATGGCACCTCTTCCTACAACCTTACCCTGGTCCCAGGACTCCGTATTGACATTGGAGTAAATTGAAAAAAATTTATTCATTTTTAAAATATTTACTGAATATTGCCCACAAGCAAAACACAGTGGGAGATTAGAAAGAATCAGAAACGGAGGCTTCTTTCATAGATCTATTACCGCTGCAGCTAAGAATGTTTAAAGAGAATTCCAGCAGCTCAAAATTTAATGCAAAGGGGACTAGGGATACTCTAAAATTAGAAAAGATTCAGCAGATCTAAGGGATGATGGACAGGTCCTTATCAAAGGCCAGCGACGTGAATCTACTCAAAAATTGGCTATATTTCAAAAGGAAATAGCAGAAAAGATGTATGACTAAGGTTTTGCCTTGAAAAATTAATCCACATAAGCTATTTCATCCTATATTTAGCAACATTTAGGATGAAATGCCATCGTGCGGTAACTCATGAAACAAACATAAAAAAGAAGTTATTACTTAAAATAACTTTGCAACAAGTATTACGACAGCCCAATGCACCATGCCAGACATTGTACCTGGTTTTTGCAGGACGATGCAGAATAGAATCGCATTTACGACGTCGTATGAAGACCTCCCGCATTTTTCTAATATTCTTATGCTACTGCAAGTCTGGAAGCATCTATCATATCATTACCCCGGCCAATTTTTTTTTTCTCTTTTTTATCACTAACTGATCTCTTAGAAGCTCGTGTTTCCCTGGCTTTACAATTCCCCATCATCGTATTCACTCATTCCCTGAAACCATACAATCCTTGCAAGATTTGCTGTTTCTCTTTACAATCAATTGACATTGTGTTGTCAGAGAACATCATTCATCAGCAAGAAACAAATCTTAATAGGATGGGCCTGAAGATGCACAGTGGGAAGAGGGGAGATACCATGATGACTTAATTTATAAGTGGAGGTTTACACGTGACTTACCCCTATAATGATACTTTGCTTCTCTAAACTTTATAAATGTGAAAGTCTGGATAACGAGGGGTTTCTGTTAGTGATAATAAGGTTTCTAATATAACCTCTCTACATCAAATATAATTCTTTTCTTTTTAAAGACTTTATTTATTTATTCATGAGAGACAGAGAGAGAGAGAGAGAGAGAGAGAGAGAGGCAGAGACACAGGCAGAGGGAGAAGCAGGCTCCACGCAGGGAGCCTGATGTGGGACTCAATCCGGGGTCTCCAGGATCACACCCTGGGCCAAAGGCAGTGCTAAAACGCTGAGCCACCCAGGCGGCCCTATGATTCTTAAATTATAGCAAGTGGTCATATTTTGCAGTTGGTTAGACTCATTTATGCCCATCTTAGAAATGCTAAGTGCTTTTTCCTATGATTTGTATCACAAGTTGATGAACATAATGGAAATAGATGTTTTCAAGTCATTTCTTTTTGCATTGCCCTTCAATATGTACCATTTCTGATAGAAATCATGTGTGAGAAGCTCATTATGCCAGCATGGATTGTTTCTCTGGTTTTGGTCCTCTTTCAAATCCATCACCTAAATTGCCTGTTTATCTTGGCTTATGCTTTCCTGGTGGTAGCTGCTAATACAGACGCATGGCAGATGCCCTTTGTATTTTATATACAATTACCTGGTAGAACTTCTGTGATGCAAATTTCAAGCACAAATAGCTCCCAATAACTAGGTCACTTTTTTGCTGAGGGCTCAACTGACCTGTTGATCAACACAGTTGAGTTGGGATATCAGCCATAGGTTGGAAGTGAAAATTTCTCTACTTTTTCCTCTAAGTGATAAACATATTTGAGTAAACACAACAGCCTATTAGCTAATCGACAAGTACTGAGAGCCTATTAGTTGGTCAAGACTGTGGGGAGGCCAGTACAGCAGGTGTATGAAAAGCAGGAACTCCCCTGAAAGAATATAAACAAAATGAAATGTGTGAACAAAATGTGAACAAATGTGAACAAAATGAAATTAGTGCCTATTCCTCTGTTGCATGCTGTTTGGGATGAACAGTCCTCCGAGTCAACAGTTCTTAGTGTTTTGGAACATGTAGATCATCTCATTAAAGCTATGAACTATCTGTCAAATGCCACACGTACATACGCAAAAAGTTGAATAAAAGGTAATGTATTTCCTGGTTAGGAACCTCTGTTCTGAGAGAAAACTTCCTGGGAATCTCTGGGTGGCTCAGAGGTCTAGCGCCTGCCTTTGGCCCGGGGTGTGATCCTGGAGACCCGGATTGAGTCCCGCATCGGGCTCCCTGCATGGAGTCTGCTTCTCCCTCCGCCTGTGTCTCTGCCTCTCTCTCTCTCTCTGTGTGTGTCTCTCATGAATGAATAAATAAAATCTTAAAAAAAAATTCCTACATCCCTATAGTCATTCTGAGCATTACATTACATCAGACGATGTACATAAAACTAGCACGTGGAGTGGAATTTAGCACATGTGCAATAGATATTGATATAGTTCCTCCACCACCACCCCCTTACTTTTTGGAATGCAAATTGTATTTTAAAAGTTCCTAGATTTGGCTGAAGACTGTCCCCACTAGAACACCACATTAAAACAGCATCTTATCTTGCCATAGCATTTATATTCTAGAAAGCCCAGAACTGAACTCCAAAGGTATAAAAAAAAAAAAATGGCCTGGGGACTCCTCTTTTCTCCTACCCAAAAAAAAAGTCTCCCATTTCTTTGCTATCCAAAGCAGAAATATATAATCCAGTTCTAGGAGCCTCTCCTTCATATATCTTCAGACTCATTCTAATAAACCATATATCTTTTTTCGTTTCTTCACTAATCTCTTTGAAAAAATAGTCTATGTTCCTTCCTCCACATTCTTCCCTTAAACTCACATGGCACCCCCTCTGTAGTGTTCCTTCTGACTTTACATCACTACAGGAGCTTCTTTAGTTAGGTCCCCCACGAACTCCCAAATGCTACCTATCAGACCTCATACTGCTAGAACTTTCTGCAGCCATTAGCCCCATTGGCCTAACTTCTTCCTCTTGTAGAATTGTGGTTGCCCTCGATATCTTTCACTCCTGGCACTGTCTCTCCTGGATTTTCTCCATGATTCTGAGCTCTCCTTATTTGTCTGTTGTCTTCCCGTCTAGTCTCTAATTGATGTTTCCCAAGATACTATCCTGGATCTTCTTTTCTCCTTATATGCCCTCCCCAGCAGATTTCATCCATTCCCATTGCTTTAGTTCTGCCCTATAAACTGATGACTTCTAAATCTGTGCCCTGATCCTCACCTGAATTCCACATCCATATTTATATTTGGATATACCTCAAAATATCTATATTTCGACATACCTCAAAATCTGTGCTCCCCCAAGCCCAAGTCCTTGCCTATTTCACCTGTTCCCTATCCTGACATCAATATCCATCAAGCCTCTTGATAGACAAGGTGACTTGGACTCACCCTTGATTCATATTCTTTATTTCCATCGAAAGTTGTCCAACAAGTCCTGAAGAGTCTTCCTTTGTAGCATTTCTGGCATTGGCTTCTTCTCCATCACAACCTGCTTTGGGCCCTCATTCCTCTTATCAGGATTTGTAGAGTGGCCTTCCCTTTCCACTCTCTGTTTACGAATCCATATCACAAATGTCCAGCAGGCAGTGAGCTCAAACAGAACTGATCATGAGCTCACAGTGCTTAGAGACAAAAACACCAAGCTCTTTTGTGTGGCTTTCACAGCTCTTCACACTGGTCCCAGAGCTTTCTAGCCAACCTGTTTCATGACTTCATGCCTTTGTTTTGCTTTTTTCTGGCAAATCTTGCAACCCTTGTTAAATCTAGTCTTTGCTTAAGATATAGTTTAGATGCCACCTTCGTTGTGAAGATTTATTTTACCTTTCCCACCCCAAGTACAATAATCACAATTTTGCTAATGCTGCTGGCATAGTTCATGTCACATATGGTCATTATGCACAGTTGTTCAGATTGTTCAGTGAGCAAGGACACATGGCCAAGAGGGCAAGTGTCTAAAATCCAGCCTCCTGGCAGAGGGAGTATCTTTTTTTCTGATTCACATAAAGGTGCAATGTAGGAAGTGTCAAACAGAACTTAAGTTTAGAGCTCTTAAGTGCATTTGACTCTCTAGACTATGAGCTTTTTAGGGGCAAATCTTGTTGGCCTTCTTAACCTCAAGGCCGAGTGCAATTTCCTGCACTGACTTGCAAAAATTGTCAAATTTGAAAGATTAATAATAGCAACAGCAACAATAATCTAGTCAGCATGTTAAATTCCCTATTATGTTATAGGAACAATTCTGAATGTTTTTGCATGGACAATATTTTGTTATCACCATAAGCCTATGAAGAAGGTACTATTATTACTTCTGTTATACAGATAATAAAACTGAGACTCAAAGAAGCTTAGTTATTTGCTTCAAGTCACACAGCCAGGACTTGAATCCAGGCCTATCTAAATCCAGAGCCTGTATCCTTAAACACTATGGCAAGTAGAATAGGTATGGGCAGGTACACACCGAAAAGGCCCTCACGTGCCCATGATGGTAAGACCTGTGGCTCAGGACCATCTGTGAATGTCAAGTGTTTTTGTAGAAAACAGTCTGATGAAGAGCAAACCCAGAGGCATCCTGGAAGTCTACCTGCAGAAGAGAGACATAATCTTTCTGTACAGATAAAGGGAAAGTTCATCTCCTGCTGTCTCCTGGGAGTCTGAAAGCATGCTCCCAGCAGGTTAGCACCCCAGAAGTAAGATGGCTAACCACCCCCTGCTGACTGTAGGTGTCTCCTGCTCCACCTCCCACCACCAGCGCCATCTCTCTTTTACCTGCAATAAATGTCAGCTGACTTGTTGGCTCTCACACAAATCCTAGTCATATCCAGGCTCTGTGTAAGCTGTGGAGCCCCTCTCTCAGGCTCAGACAAGGGGGGACAGTAGAGTTATCCAGTCATTCATCATTGCAAGGATGATGGCGCCCACCCCCATGCCCCAATGTGTCACCCAGGATCCATTAATACATTGAACAGGACAAAGAGAGACACCTGCTGAGAAAAGGCACCTGCTGATGGATGAATGATCCTTTTCAAATGACCGTGGGAGAAAGGTGAAACCTCTTTCCAGAGCAGTTTTCACTATGTGTGTTAAAAACCATCATGGTTTCCGGAAGGCTACCTGGAGGAGCACCAACAATGCCTGGTTCATCCAGCTTCCATCTTGCTACCTATCACCAAAACTGGCTTGAAATTAACCCCCAGGATTCTAGGTAGACTGAGAAACTGGGACGTGACAGTGATTTGTTTTCCTTTTTTTCCTTCAGAATCCTGGTTTAATTTCCCTCAAAGCCGGGGGATCCCAGGGTGGCTCGGTGGTTTAGCGCCTGCCTTCAGCCCAGAGCGTGATCCTGGAGACCCAGGATCTAGTCCCATGTCAGGCTCCCTGCATGGAGCCTGCTTCTCCCTCTGCCTGTGTCTCTGCCTCTCTCTCTCTCTATCTCTCTCTGTGTGTGTATCTATCATGAATAAATAAATAAATAAGATCTTAAAAAAAAATTCCCTCAAAGCCTGCTGCAGCACTGAAGGATTACTTCCTCCTCAGAGCTGTGGAGCATTTGTGTCTGTCCCACTCATTTGAAAAGTTGTATTCCGTGCATTTATCCATTCGAGTCATGAACCCGGAAGTTGTCCTCTGTGCCAGGCACTTTGGTAGGGGCCAGGATAGACAAAGCTCTGTTCACATTCTCAAGGGAGAACTCAGTGAGATGGGCAAGGGAGCTGGGGAGGAAGACAACCCCAGTAGAGGCTGACGGTTTCTGTAACACAAGAGAGAGAGGTAAAGGCACCAGAGGAGAGCAGCATTGATGTGTTTAGCCCATCCCAAGGCAGGACCAAAAAAAGGCTGCACAGAGGAAGGGCACATGAGTCATGAAGGAGAAGAGGGAGAAGTCAGGGAGTTTCAGGCAAAAATGCTTTAAATCACAAACGTCTGAGTGTCAACGCAACACAGTGGCATTTTTTTAAAGATCCCTCGGAGACTCCAGTGGGCAGAAAAGTTTGAGAAGCACTGCTCTGGAGAAATGCCCTAAGCAAAACAGAACTGCTGCATCAGGAAATTATGTCTCTCTTATTCATTTATCCTGCTGCCACCAAACTCCTCCTCCACCTAGGGCAGCTGGCAGCCTAAGAATGAATGACCAGCACACAGGGACCAAATGCTTGCTACCTACCTAAAGGTGGGACCCAACTCTGTGGGCAGGTTCATGCTTCAAGCTTCCCCATGGGGTCAAATGAGACCACATCCTTTGCTTTGAGCCCCCTCCCTGCCCTATAACCTACTCCAGCTCACCCTTTCTCCTGAGAGCATCACTGAGCAAGTTACATGCACCTGAATCTCTGTCCTGGCTCTGTTCCAGGGTAGTGACTCCAGATTCTTCAGTCCTTTGAACTATTCATTACAGACACTCAGTGTGGATTGAATGGTAGTGAGGCAGCACAGTTTCCTAGCCAGAGGACATATGGACCCTTACAATGTTACTGCAATAATGCGTTGTCCCTTAATTAGAAGAGCGTGGAGGACAGTGGCTTAACCCAAGGAGTTTGAAGAGCCACAGTGACTCTCAGACTTGAAACAGACAAATCTGAAAAACAAATGACTCATTGTTCCTTAGTCACATCATACAAACAGCTGCCAATCTTACCTCTTTTGAGGACTATTCATTCATGGCCAAAGCTTGTCATTTCTTCACTGTGTTTTCTTCATTTAAAAAAACACATCCAAGGGGTGCCTGGGTGGCTCCATGGTTGAGCATCTGCCTTCGGCTCAGGGCGTGATCCCGGGGTCCTGGGATCAAGTCCCACATGGGGCTCCCTGCATGGAGCCTGCTTCTCCCTCTGCCTGTGTCTCTGCCTCTCGTATGAATAAATAAATACGATATTAAAAAAAAACACACATCCAAGATGCCCAGATGATACACTTGAATGGTGTCTCACTGATCAGCCTCTACTGAGACTGCTCCCTCATTCTGGCTTGTCAGAGTATCATTTTAATTTCATAAATGCTTTCATGACACTTTTTGGTTAAGTAATCATTGTTTAAAATGTTGATGCAAATGACAATGTCTTTTGAGTCACAAACATAGCTACTGTCTCCCTTTAATTTTTTTTGGCACTTTTTAAAAAAGATTTATTTATTTATTTGAGAAGGGTGGGGAGAGGGAGCATTAGCAGAGGGAGGGGCAGAGGAGCAAGCAGACTCCCTGCTGAACAGAGAGCCTGACTCTCCGGGCTTGATCCCAGAACCCTGGGATCATCACCGGAGCCAAAGGCAGACAAGACACTTAACTAACTGAGCCACCCATGTGAGCCAGCACCTTTTTAAAAAAAAGATTTTCTTTTTTTTTTTTTAAAGATTTTATTTATTCATGAGAGACACAGAGAGAGGCAGAGACATAGGCAGAGGGAGAAGCAGACTCCATGCAGGAGCCTGATGTGGGACTTGATCCTGGGACTCCAGGACCACGCCCTGGGCCGAAGGCAGGCACTAAACCGCTGAGCCATCAGGGATCCCCAAGATTTTCTTTCAAAGTAAGCTCTACACCCAACATGAGGCTCAAAATCACAACTCCGAGATCAAGAGTTGCACACTCGGGGTGTCTGGGTGGCTTAGTTGGTTACACATCGCCATCAGCTCAAGTCATGCATGATCCCAGAGTACTGGGATCAAACCATGTGGGGCTCTCCGCTCAGTGGGGAGTCTGCTTCTCCCTCTCCCTTTTCTCCTCCCACTACTCATGCTAGCTCACTCGCTCTTTCTCAAATAAATAAATAAAAATCTTAAAAAAAAAAAAAAAGAGTTGCACACTCTACCAAGTGAGCCAGTCAAGTGCCCCAATTTTTTGCATGGTTTTTTAATAAAATATTTTATATCTAAAATCCTTCAAGTAAAAGACTTTTTAATCTGCTGGTTAAACCTGCAAATGTGCCCTTTGAACAGAGCTTTTTTGTGTGTCTAGAGAACCTCTTTGGGGACTACAAGAAAAGAAAGAGAATCCCAACTTGTTGACCATTGATCCTCCAACAATTACTCAAGTATCTCACAATCAGTATCTTGGCCTATGTTGCTCTAACAGCACTTGTGTATCAGCATTGCCAGCCACACTCATCCTCCAGCACTGGGGGAGGAGGACCATCAGCCTAAGTGGTGAGTCACTATAAAGGAAGGCACAGGGGACCAGATCTGGTTGAAACAAATATGCCAGTTCTAGGTCCAAGAAAGTTTGTATCAGTACCATAACTCTAGGAGTAGGAGCTGAATCTTGAGTCCAGAAGCTACACATGCAAAGGACAACCATACAGGCAATTGTATTAGTTAAGATAAAGGCTAAGCTGCTAGAACCAAAAAAAAAAAAAAAAAAAAAAAAAAAAGCTGCTAGAACAAAGAAGCCCTCAAGTGCAGTAGCTTAAACAAGATAGAAATTTGTTTTTCTCAAACTTAACAGCCTAGAAAGGAGTGAGCCATGGCTGGTGAGGTAGCTTCTAGGATTGTTCTAGCCATGGTCACTTCTCCGAGAGTGGGAAGGGTAGAAAGGAAGTTGGTACTTCCTACCAACTGTTTTTTTTTTTTTTAAGATTTTATTTATTTATTCATGAGAGACACAGAGACAGAGAGAGAGGCAGAGACACAGGCAGAGGCAGAAGCAGTCTCCATGCAGGGAACCTAATGTGGGACTCAATCCCGAATCTCCAGGAAAATGCCCTGGGCCAAAGGTGGCGCCAAAATGCTGAGCCACCTGGGCTGCCCTCTTTATCCTGTTTTTATGAAGAAACTAAGAGTCAATAAAGTTGAACTACTTGCCTGGGGTTTCAGAGCATGGAAATGACTAGGCCCATATCTGCAAAGAGAGACACATTACCCTTGCTCTTATTTATTCATTCATTCATTCATTCATGAGAGACACAGACAGAGAGGCAGAGACGTAGGCAGAGGGAGAAGCAGGCTCCCTGTGGGGAGCTCAACACAGGACTCACTCCCAAGACCCCGGGATCATGACCTCAGCCAAAGGCAGATGCTCAACCACTGAGCCACACAGGTGCCCCTACCCTTGCCCTTATTTATTTATCTATATGGCTGGTATTTAATGCATCCCAAATCTTGGTTAAGTAATGATTTCATATTTTTCTTAAAGTTGGAAATTTAATTGCAGATTATAAGTTTGAAATGTCCTGCAGGGATCCCTGGGTGGCTCAGCAATTTAGCACCTGCCTTCGGCCCAGAGTGTAATCCTGGAGTCTTGGGATCGAGTCCCACATCAGGCTCCCTGCATGGAGCCTGCTTCTCCCTCTGCCTGTGTCTGTGCCTCTCTCTCTCTATGTCTCTCATGCATAAATAAATAAAATCTTTAAAAAGAAAGAAAGAAAGAAATGTCCTGCAAATAAGGGGTACCTGGGTGGTGCAGTTAATTAAGCATCCTACTCTTGGTTTTGGCTCAGGTAGTGATCTCAGGGTTATGAGATTGAGTCCCACATTGGGCTCCGCCTCAGCTCAGAGTTTACTTAAGATTCTCTCTCTGCCTCTACCTCTCCTGCTCATGCTTGTGCTCTCTCTCTCACTCGCTCGCTCTCTCTCTCTCTGAAATAAATAAATTTTTTAAAAAAAGAAATGTCCTGCAAGTAATATTATAGGAATTAAAATATTCATGGGAAATAACATTTTTAGATGTTATAAAGGTATATTTCAAAATCTGGTGATCAAATGATCATAATTTGAGAATCCCAGTGCCATGAAAGCTAGGAGGAATGAGAAGATAAAGGTAGCAAAGAAACCTGTTAGAATTGATGGCTATAATGGACCTTCTCTAACATAACTCACTTTATCTTCATGGGCATGAGCACCAAAAGCATCCAAGTGCCTTCTTTTTCAAATTACTTCATGGGCAATCCCCCTGCTAGGTCCCCAGCTCTAGAGGAGGACTTTGCACATGGTATGTGTTCACCATATAGTTGTGGAACTAAATAAACATCTGGCTCTTCATCTTTGAAGAGGACTAGAGAAATCAGAGTCAGGTGGATTTCAACAACTGTCTATCCCTAGAGACCTGCTTGTCCATGCTCTTTGTTTTCAGATGAACAACTGGAAACCATGAAGTTATGTAGCATGTTCAAGATCCTACAGATGGATAGTGGTAGAACTGGAACTAAAAGTCAGCTTTCCTACATGGGTTATACATTCATTAAAATTCATCAAACTGACACTTCAGATTTGTGCATTGCACTGTATGCAAATTATGCATTTAAAATAAAACCCTTTCCAACTCTTCTTTTCTGTCATTTCTCTTCCATTATAGTTCTCTGCAAAAGGATGAATCAGGATAAAAGTAGCTGATATAGTTCTGGCTATGAACAGCCTAAACAAGGTCAGATTTTGAATTTCCATGGAACACATTATAAAGTCTCAATAAACAATCAAGGCTTGACATAGGGATACCAACTTTGTTTATTTTGCCAAAGAAGGGAAATTAAAAGATTAAAAACTTCACTATGTAGAGTCACCTTCATAGCATAAGACAAAGGAGATGTTGGCATCTTAATAGGAAGGGCATAATCTCAGAATAAAGACAATGTTCTCCTCCAAAAAAAAAAAAAAAAAAGACTGTTTTTGTTAAAGGCTTATGAAGATTCTTAAGGGATCAGCACAGAGGAGTATCCGGAATTCCTAGACTCGGTCAGAAAGAGCCGACAAATGAGGCTCAGTGCCTGACTGTAGGCAGAGATAGCTTTCCTTCTTCTGACCTGGGCTCACACCTTATTGTGTTCCTGTTCCCACTAGGCCTAGAATTTTTTCATTTGAGGGGGGATATAGATCAAGCAAGAGTGAGACCAGTAGTGTCAATGCTTGGTAGCCCTGGTAGAGTTCATATATTGTTCCATGTAGGAATCACGTACTCCTCGAGAGAGCTCCTACATAAACTGCATTAGCTCACACCTGCTGGGACCCCAGGTATAGCTGCGCAGATCTCTACTCAGCATGAGGCCTGCTCAGGAAGCCTTTACATGGCGTCTACAATTTGATCTATTATGAAAAAGGAAAAATATGAGTTGGTGTATATTGTATATTGGATTCCTAGAGCCTCTTCTAGCTTCTGGCAGGAGTCTGCAATCCTTGCATTTCTTGCCTTGCAGATGTATCCTTCCAGTCTCTGCCACCCTCATCCCATACCTTCTCCCCTGCATGTCGTCATATTATCTTTCCTCTGTGCATGCCTGCCTCTGGCTTTCTTCTCTTCCCAGAGGTCACCAGTCAAACTGGATTAATTCTATCTGCAAAGACCCTATTTCCAAATAAGATCACATGCACAGGTTTCAGGGCTTAGAACTTCATATATCTTTTAAAAGTACACAGTTCAACTCATGGCAGTGCATAAGATTTATTCCATGGCTCCGGTGAGCCAGGGTTTTGAGGAGGATTTCAGATCTGTATCAACTCCCCCAAGACCTCGACAAAGAATGCATCTACTCATCTCATAGGGTTGAAACTCTAATGACTAGCTACTTGCTGGTCACCTTGTATGTGTTTGCAGTGCTTTTTGAGGGACACTCAAGACGCACAAAACCTAGTCTCTACTTTCAGTCCCTGATCTACCTCTCACCAGATATAGATCCCTTCTGTGCCCCAGTGTCTCAGTCTAGAAATTGGAGATAATAGGGCACCTTCCTCAGAGGCTTGTTAGGAGGATTACAAGAGAAAATAGATGCTGTGTGAGCCCTAGCAAAGGTTCAGTAAATGCTACCAAATGCTATAATCTGATATGTGCACAAAATACACCCATATTTTGAGAATACATAAGAAACAAAAGCACAGTATAACATACAGACATTGATGCTGCGGTTTAGAAGTTCAGACAAAGAAAGGAAAGCATCTCAGATATTAACTAATACCTTATTTACGGCTTTTTAAAGAGATTTCATTTATTTATTCAGAAGAGACACAGGGAGAGAGGCAGAGACACAGGCAGAGGGAGAAGCATCTCCCACAGGCAGGGAGAAGGCTCCCACATGCAGGGAGCCTGATGCGGGACTCGATCCTAGGACTCGATCCCAGGACTCTGGGGTCATGATCTGAGCCAAAGGTAAATGCTCAACCTCTGAGCCACCCAGGTGCCCTTTATTTATGGTTTGCATGTGTTTGTGTGTGAATGGGTAGATGTGGGTAATTTGATAGGGAAGCAGGAATCTGGAGGATGACTATCTTCCCTGGGACTGAACAGGAATTTAGGACCTGATCTTCCTCATTTTATTTCCATCTAGCCATGTGGTTCCTGCAAAGGACAAACTCTGTTCTGTGCTCAGCCCTGCACTCATGGTGGCTGCCAGCCTGTATGTCTTATGTAAAACGGAACAGACTCTGAAAAATCTCTTAGACCTGTGCATTGAGCTGGTCACCCCATGGCTGAGCAATGTATTCTTCTGCCTGAGAAGAGATTATTCTTGGACCTAATATTTTTACAACCTGCTCAAACTCCCTGTTCACTGAGAGCCTTTGATCAGGGCCACTGCCTTGTGCTTTCAGATTGAGCACCATAGAAAACAAGATCAAGAGACAATTTGGCTGCCCCTTAAAGAACTATGCATAACTGCAGCAAAGAATGAGTTGACTTAGCACCAAACCAAGACCAAAAAACATCTAAACCCCTAATGTGCCTTTAGGGGTTTTGCACTTCGAAATAGCCTGAAAGAATTTTCCACAGCCAGACTCTTTATTCAGACTGAAAGTAATGTATCTGCAGCTACTGTAGCCACTTCTCCACTTATATTTATATTGGTATAATGCTAATTGTAACACTAATTGATTAATCTAGCTCAAGGCTCTCAAGTGTCTGCACACAAAATTGGAATGTAATTGCAACAATAAAGAGATCAAATGAGGTTAATTAAAACATAAAAGATGACAAATGCTAAGTCAGGAGGCCCTAGGTATGCGCTGAAAAGTGTGCTACTTATTTATCAGGCATTGTTTGCAGATTCCTAAGGAAAGGGCTCAAGGCAGAATAAATTCAGTGATCTGTTTACACATAGATATCAAATAAAAGTACTCACACAAGGGCTGATTGCAGCACAATTGCACACTCAAGCATATATATTCCATAGGGCACTGTTCAGATGCGTCATTATAGAAGACATAACACTGAACTGGCATTAGTGCCATTTTCACATTTCTCCTAAAGCTACGAACTTGAAGGAATAGCATCTACAGGAGACGGCAGGAGGAGGACAAGACAGATAAATGGAAACAAGTAAAAAATGAACTACTTCAAGGTTTAGACATGTAATTTGCATTTTTAGAATTAAAAAGAAGGAGAAGGGGACAGCCCGGGACACATCTTGGGTTAGCCACACCAGAACAAATTGCTTGCACTTTCAAGGGCCACTGGGGGGTAGGGGGGTTACATTGTACCTCAGACCTAATTTTTGTCCAATTTCTCTTCTTATCGACTGTAATAGAAAGAGTCTAAGGACCCATCACTTCAAAGCCATCACAACTTTCTAAAGCTTAAGATTTCTGTTCTTCGTCATTTTAGTAACAATCTCTGGCTCTAATCTTATTTTTTATCAAATATTTTGTTCAGCCCAGGCAGTTTCTTAACTCCTGCAGAGCCAGGAATGAAATGAGATGGGAACTTCACTGATCTTAACAATTTCAGATCTTTTTTTTTTTCTTTTTTTTACTTTTTTTATGAGAGAGAGAGAGCCTGCATGCCTGTATGTGCATGAGCCAGGGGAGGGGCAGAGGGAGAAGGAGAAGCAGACCCCTTGCTGAGCAGGGAACCTGGACCCAGGGATCATGACCTGAGCTAAAGGCAGATGCTTAACCAACTGAGAAATCCAGGTGCCCCAACAATTTTGGATCTTTTTCTACTCAGCTACCTGGGTCTGTTGGGCCAGCTGCATGGAATCACAGGGGACCATAAACCTGTCCCCGCTACCAGCATCAGCAATGCATGTCACCACCACCCTGCTCCCATCACCAAGGAAGTTTTTGGACATTATGTGGTCATTCATTTATTCAATATTCAACACATATTTTTTTGAGTGACTTTTATTGGGGAACCAACATAGTCCTTGGTCTCAGGGAGCTTATGTCCAATGAAGAGAGACAGAAAATAAACAAATTAACAAGGAAATGTGTCATATAATGTCAGTTGATGGTAAGAGTCAGGAAAGAAAATAAATCAGAAAAGGGTCCAGAGAGTGATTAGTGTAAGGGCACTATTTTAGAGTGTGGCCAGGAGAAAGCTCCCAGACAGGGTGCTGAGCAGAAACCAGAAAATTGGCTTGAGTGTGCCTCACTTCAATATTCCTTAAATAGACTCATGAACTCAAGTCTTATGGGAATGAAATGCAGAAGGTAAAACAGAATCCTTTCTCAGTAGTTCCAGGAAAATAACAGGAAGAGCTAGTTTTTACTGAGCACCTCACAGGTATGAATTTAATCCCCCAAAACCTTTATCCCCTGGCACCTTTGTGAAGTAGGAATGAGGATTACCCTCCTTTTGCCAATGTGGTTATTAACTCACCAAAGGTTATAAAGCAAGTGGTTAATGAGACTGAGTTTCCACTCCAGGCCCCTATGGGTTTTTTATTTTTATTTTTCGGAGCAATTAATGTACTATAAATGGCACATATTTAAAGTGTACAATTTGAGAACTTTTAACATAAACATATGCCTATGCTCATGAAACTATCACCACCATAGGAACCGTAGCCCTATGCCACACTCATGCTTCGTTTTAGTCCTACCAGCTGTTCCACACTAGCCTCCAAGCAATTCCTGGTTTGCTTTCCATCATTTCAATGCAAGATGAGCTTGCATTTTCTGCAGTTTTATATAAGTGACATCATACAATGCGAACTTTTTGGTTTGGCCCCTTTCACTCAGTATGATTATTTTCTGATTCATCCATGTCGTTGTGAGTATCAGCAGTTCAACCCTTTTTTCACAAAGTAGTGTTCTGTTGTATAGACGTGCCACAGCTTGCTTATCTCTTCACCTGTTAGTGAACACTGGCGCTGTGTCCAGCTTTGGTTATTACAAATAAGCTATTGTGAACATTCATGCACAAATCTGTATCAGACCCTCACTCTTTTTTTTAATTTAAGTAATTAACATATAGTGTATTAGTTTCAGAGATAGAGTTTAGTAATTCGTCAGTTGCCTATAATACCCGGTGCTCATTACATCAAGTGCCCTTCTTAATGCCCATCACCCAGTTACCCCATCTCCCCACCCACCAGTGTGTTCCCTAGAGTTAAGAGCCTCCTATGGTTTGTCTCTCTCTCTCAGATTTCGTCTTATTTTTTTTACTCTCTTTTCCCCTATAATCCTCTGTTTTTTTTCTTGAATTCTACATATGAGTGAAATAATATGGTATTTGTCTTTCTCTGATTGACTTATTTCGCTTAGCATAGTAACCTCTAGTTCCATCCACGTTATTGCAAACGGTAAGGTTTCAATTTTTGGATGACTGAGTAATATTCCATTGTGCATATATACCATGTCTTTATCCATTCATCTGTCGATGGACATTGGGACTCTTTTCATATTTTGGCTATTGTGGTCATTGCTGCTATAAACATTAGGGTACAGGTACCCCTTTGGATCACTATGTTTGTATCCTTTGGGTAAATACCCAGTAAGGCAATTGATAGTTCTTAGGGTAGCTCTATTTTTGACTTTTTGAGGAACCTCCATACTGTTTTCCACTGTGGCTATACCAGCTTGCATTCCTATCAGCAGTGTAAAAGGGTTCCCCTTTCTCCACATCCTCGCTACTATCTGTTATTTCCTGGCTTGTTCATTTTAGCCATTCTGGCTGGTGTAAGATGGTATCTCATTGTGGGTTTGATTTGTATTTGAAAAAATGTTGAGCATTGTTTCATGTGTCTGTTGGCCATCTATATGTCTTCCATCAAAACCCTAGAGGAGAACACAGGCAGCAACCTCTTTGACCTCAGCCTCAGCAGCTTCTTGCTAGACACATCTTCAACGGCAAGGGAAACAAAAACAAAAATGAACTACTGGGACTTCATCAAGATAAAAAGCTTTTGTACAGCAAAGGAAACAGTCTACAAAACCAAGACAACCTACAGGATTTGAGAAGCTATTTGAAAATTTCTTATCAGATAAACGGACTAGTATCCAAAATCCATAAAGAACATATCAAACTCGACACCTACAAAACAAACAATCCAGTCAAGAAATGGGCAGAAGACACGAACAGACATTTCTCCAAAGAAAATATACAAATGGCCAACAGACACATGAAACACTCAACATCACTTGGCATCAGGGAAATACAGACCCTCACTCTTTATCATTATATAATAAGCTTCTCTTAAAAACAAGATAAAAATAGAACACGTAGGAGCTGCTTTGTGTGGCAAAATAACTGAACTGGAACCAAAGCCAGTAGATACCAAAAGCTGTGACTCTTTCCTAGTCTGAGGTAATGAGTAGCCATTGAAAAATGCAGTTGTAAAGCCTTTCATTCAGATGTCCCTTGGTTTCTCCATGATTTAAGGAGAGATTGCCTTAGATAACCTGGCCAAGAAATCCCTGGCTTGCACTCTCTCTCCAACATTTATCAATGGTGTGACAGTCAACAAGTCATTGTCCTCCCCAGGACTCTTCCCTCATCAGTCAAAATGCCAGCCAACTCTAGACTGACTCATGACTTGTACCAATTAGAGGAAAGCAGGAGATTATCTAAGTAGTTGGATATTCTCATGTCACCCCACTCCTCTTTACTGCTACCCAATCGTGGTCACCAGGATCCTGGCATCTCAGAGCCACATGCAACCCCAGGAAGCATGTAAGAAATCAGAGACCCCATGAGTGGGGGGTGCCATGGTACCCCTGCTAATCACTGGCAGAAGGGAGTCCAGATCCATTCTTCCTGACATTTAGTACAGAACCCTTCCTCCTACATCAAACTGCTGCTTGTTGATTCTTCAAGTTTTATCTCCAACAAATGTAATGAATTAAATGAGTGCATTTTCTTTCCTATTTTATAATGAATTAGGGTGGCATGATTATGTCTCGGAATATTTACTATACAATTTGTGATCAAATCCCAGTTGCAGAAGTCCTCGGGACACAGAGTAACACCTCGCAACCTAGGTAGATGCTACAAGAAAAGAAATACTTTTGAGGGAGAGAAGCTGTAATATGAGAGGCAGCAAATAAATGATTCATTCCCCTCCACACCCCACTGTTAATTTAAGTTATAATTACCCAAACTTTAAAAATAAAACCTGAAAAGCATCGCTGTCTCTGCCACACAACAGCAAAAGCACACCCCATTGCATCAACTCAAATCACACATTTAACAACTGCTGTTTTAGGTTTCACTAATTAAGGAACGATTCTTTGTACATGCATTTCTACTGCAATTAAATAACTCACAGTGTAGGATGGAAATGTTAAGTCTTCTTAAAGCTGCTTTTTCTCTTTTGGTGTTAAAAGATGAATTTCTCCTGGAGACCAGAGTTCTAAGAGCTTTGTGTTTTAACTCACGAAAGCCTCAGTATATTGGTTTAGAGTGACTTCTTTAAAGCAACTTAAATTATAGGGTAACAGGCTGGAAGTTTCTCTTTAGGATAGTGAAATATTCAGTGGAGATAAAATTGCTTTATAGACGGCTGACCAGCACTCAGTTTAGAATTCATAATACATGTCAAACCTTGAGTGGAAGGCGGCATAATTTTTCAGTGAGCTTTATTGCTTGGGAGCTATGTGCTGCCAAGAAGTGACGAAATGCCCCTTTGCAGCCTCCCTGTGTCTTGTTCCTGTATGCAGCTCATGCTGGCTTTGCCATGTAAAAAGCAAACAGGTTGGAGATTTTTATGTTGATGATCATGTTTAATGTATCCCTAAGTGTTATGCTGGTTTATACCATCTAAGTTTCTCAGCCTGTCATGAATAGATCAATTCCAATATTTTAACATGCCTATCCCTCAATATGTCTCATTTGGACAGAGACACTTGATGTCTTCTCATTGCAGGTGCGAAGGTAGAAAAATTGGGACAGACTGAAATGATTCTAACTCCCGTCACCCAAGACAATGGTAGCTTCAAAATGTCTGTATAGATTTCCTTATGGCTGAAAGAGGAGGCTGGGGGCATGGCCTTTAGAAAGTGTTTGCATAGCAAGCATATAGTCTTCACTTGGATGTTATGTTTATTGGACTCCCTATAACACCAATTCCATGTGAGCAATCATTTGCTACTGGTGAGGTTCATGGCCAAGGCGACTTCCCATGCCAGTCCACCTACAGAAAATCTTGGGCACCAGTTCTTTTGGATAAACCTTTGGCTGGGAAAAAACTAAACCAGATCAGCAGTAAATGCCCCTTAGGGAAGTACCCCCAGGGGATGCCTGAGTGGCTTAGTGGTTGAGCATCTGCCTCTGGCTCAGGTCGTGATCTTGGGGTCTTGGGATCGAGTCTCACAACCCAGGGATCCCAGATATATTATCCTCTTGAAAGTAACCACAACCCTATGTTGTCATTACAGGTAGTTCCCCCATTTATAAACAATGAAACTTTTAGAAGTTAAGCAAAAGTTTAAGATCACACCTTGAAAAATGCCAGGCTTGGTATTGAAACTCACATAATCCTACTCCAGTGCTCAAGTGTTTAGCAACAAAGATCTGCTGAAGAAAGTAGCCTCGGAACTAATGGAGAGAGGAGTGACCCCACACAAATTTTCCTGACTCATAGTGAGATAAGCAAGCACATCTCAGGGCTTAATAGCATTTTCATTAAAGCATTTCAGCAAATACATTCAATCTTTGCAGAATCCTGATAATATTCAATTTAAAAAAGAGTATACATGCACCTAAATAAGTTAAATATGAATTTCCATATGACTCAGCAAGTCTACAGTTAGGTAGATACCCAAAAGAATTGAAAATGAGTGTTCAAACAAAAACTTATACAAGAATGTTTATAGCAGCATTATTTACAATGGCCAGAAAGTGAAAACACCCCAGATGTCCATCAAGTGATGAATAGATAAACAAAATGCAGTATGTAGTGGAATATTGTTCACCCATAAAAAGGAATGAAGTACTATTACAGCTATAATATGGCCGAATCCTGAAAACATTATACAAAGGGAAAGAAGCCAGACACAAAAGGCCACATATTATGCAATTCTGTTTATATTAAACATCCAAAATATGGAAACCCATAGAGACAAAAAGCAGATAAGTGGTGGTCAGGGGCCGGTACGGAGGAGGAAACCAAGAGTGACTGCTTGGGTACAGTGATTTCCTTTATGGTTGATGAAAATATGATGGAGCTAGATGTTGGTGATGGTTGTACAACATCATGAAAGTACTAAATGTCACTGAATTATACACTTTGGATGGGTAAAATGCTGAATTTTATGTTATATGCATTTTATCCCAACTTAAAAGAAAACATTGGGGTACCTGAGTGTCTCAGTCAGTTGTCCGACCTTGATTTTGGCTCAGGTCATGATCTCAGGGTTGTGAGATAAAGCCCCGCATTGGGCACTTCCCCCACCCCAACCCCCATTTTCACTTTAAAAAAAAAAAAAGCATAATGGATTTGCAGTAAGACATTTCATGAGGCATTTATCTGTAGGGGTTGATGAATGCACAAGGCACATGCTCTATCCTCAAAGAATCTAGATATGTTACTGTCTGATGAAATTAATTAACTAATTCCTGTTTTTCCAAGACCATGATGGTCTGCTTGAGTGACAAATGGTGTATCTAATCCAATAATTTCTCCACTGTGGTTGAATCGACACCAGTCAATGTGTGATGACTTGCAGAGGTTATAAAACATTTGGGGGGATTCAGAAGATCTGAGAAGCATGTGTACATTTCTATTTTCAATTATATTTAAGAATTTATGATACTATAAATCTGTAGAACTTTTATGCATCAAGCCTTTGAATTTTCTTGTTTTTGCTGGAACAATAGGGAAATGATAAAAGATGATTGTTCTCCATATTTAGATCCTAGGTCATTTTATGCATTATTAAGTTTGCCAAACTGCATGTGGGATTAATTGGAAACAATTGCAATATTCACACTACATTGCACCACTTCCTTTCGTTAATTAAGAGACATTACCCTCTGTTCTACAGATGACAAAAGGGATGGTTCTTTTTTTATTACCAGGTGGCAGCCATAGACAGAAAGGCAGGAATTACTGTGTGTCTGAGAACCAAGGAGATGAGAGCAGTCTGGAATTCCAGTATGGCAGCTGCAGGGAGAGATGCTGGGTCTAATCTCTTGGCTTTTAGGTACGCTTGATTCTAAGCATCTTATTCAATCTGCCCAATTACACTTTTACCTCTCTCTTTGCTAGGTCACAAAAGCAACTTGCCTGATATTGGAAAACATGTTAAAGAGGATTAAACAACAATGGAGTTAATTAAGAGTGTCACTTTACCATTCACAATTACATATCTATATTTAATTTTTTAATAAAAAAATAAATTTGGAAATAAAATTAATAAAAGAACATCCATATACATTTTTAGCAATAAACCTCTTTTAAAAATTATCCTTTATTTTGGGGCACCTGGGTGACTCAGTCCATTGAGTGCCTTTGGCTCAGGTCATGATCCCAGGATCCTGGGATAAAGCCCTTCACTGGGCTCCCTGCTCAGCAGGGAGTCTACTTCTCCCTCTCCCTCTGCATGCTGCTCCGCCTGCTTGTGCTCTCTCTCTCAAATAAATAAATAAAATCTTAAAAAAAAAACCCTCCTTTATTTTGAATTTAGGAGTGTTGGGGATGGTGTGTGTGTGTGTGTGTGTATGTGTATCTCTGTGCTTCAACAGATCATATCTGTGATCACATTATCATAAAGGAAATAGCAATTCAACAAATGTTTATCAGCTAGATGTGGTTAGAGGACAGAGGAAGATTCAGGAAATGGTGATGAAAGGGATATCAAAGACTTCATGGTGGCCTTTGAGTTGAGACTGTTTCTGGTCACTCAGGCAGCTCAGGCCCTCTCTGATTCGGGGACCTTTACATAAGCAGTTGACCCTGCCTGCATCACACTTTCCATTTCTGCCCCTGATTTCCATCTGGCTATTTCCCACATCACCTTTAGGTTCTCATATAAAGCCACTTCTTGGGCAGCCCTGGTGGCTCAGCGGTTTGGCGTCGCCTTCAGCCGGGGGCATGATCCTGGAGACCCAGAATCGAGTCCCACATCGGGCTCCCTGCGTGGGGCCTGCTTCTCCCTCTGCCTGTGTCTTTGCCCCTCTCTCTCTCTCTCTCTCTCTGTCTCTCATGAATAAATAAATAAAATATTTAAAAAAATAAAGCCATTTCTTCCAGGAAGCCCTCCTGAATCATTCTCCCAGACTGTTCAAGTCCCAACCCTATGCAGTGCCACAATTCTATTTCCTTTACAACAGCTCTTACCACATTCTGTGTTTGTAGCATGTTTAAGCTTATCTGCCCTCAGGCAAGATGATAAGCTTCATGACCACAGGTACTATATCCACCTTGCTTTCATTGTCCTTCCTGTACATTCTCCAGTGTCTGGCATGGTGTTAAATACATATTTGGCAAGCAAATGAATAATGGGGAAATGAAGAATGAATGATGAAGAAGATTTGAATATATCAGTGTTTCTAGTTAATAAACTCTAGTTCCTAAGAGCTTTCAGAAAAAGAGGAGTCCAATGTTTAGAAAATATTGGGTTAAGCAAAGCTAGCCAGGTTTATTTGTTGCAGGACTTCTTAGAGTTGAAATGCTAACGTAACCTCCAAGGGGAAAGGGGATATCGTAAAACAGGATTACCCACAACCATTGACTACACCTCCTTTTTTCAGTAGAGCATTTCCTAAAACCAGTATTCTGAAGAGAATATACTGATAAATGGTGCAAAAGACAGAGAATAAGGAAAGTGCATTGTCTAGTGAGTTGCTTATTTTTTTAAAGTAGCTTAGAGGCTGTGGACGTCAAGAGAAGAATTGCAACATGATGTCCAACATAATAGAGGGCTCAGAGGTTTGAAAAGGCTTTGCATACAGTACTGTAACCTGGTGGATTTTTAATGGAAGTCCCCTAGATGATTAAGAAATTTGTAATATTTCCAACTTTTAAATAAATCATGCCTATAAATTACCACATAGCCAGAGTAGCTCTTTCTGGTTGGATGCTGACTGGGGCTGCGCAATTTAGATCAGGATGGACCTGGAGGATATTATACTAAATGAAGTAAGTCAGACAGAGAAAGACACATACAGTATGATTTCACACATATGTGGAATGTAAACAGCAAAGCCAACAAACAACAAAAACAGAAACAATCACAAATACAGAGAACAAACTGGTAGTTGCCAGAGGGGAGATAGGTGAGGGAATGGGTGAAGTAGGTGAAGGAGATTAAGAGGCACGAACTTTCAATTATAAAATAAAGAAGTCACTGGGATGAAAAGTACCGCATAAGGAATAGAGTCAGTAATACTGTGATGACGTCGTATGGTGGCAGATGGTAACTACACTCACTGCACTGAGTAACACATAGAATTGTCAAATCCCTGTTGTACACCTAAAGCCAAAATAACATTGTATGTCAATTCTATTCCAATAACAAAAATTTTTAAGACATCCTTCATAACCCAACACTTTATTCCAGCTTCCCAATTATAACCTGAAGAAACATAACTATTCCTGTTACTTTTTCTGTGACAACACTGGTTGCCTTGTGACTTTCATATCGGTTGATGCTTACTGCATCAGGTTCTGCAGAAGAAAGATAAAAAGGCATGGTAAAAAAAAAAAGACATGGAAAAACTTTTTTTTCAATTTTTGAATGAGTGATAAATTAATGAAGGAGGAATATCAAAATAGATGTAATTAGAAAATTCCTTTAAAACCACAAACATGCAAGCCAGACATGCCTGGGTTTCTATCCTGACTGCAGAACCTACCAATTATATGACCTTTAGGAAGACAGACATACGCATTGCCAGATAACAAGGTGTGCACTCTCTGCCAATTCATGTAAACCTCACAATGACCCTAAGAAAAGGATGAGGCTCAGAAAAGTTTAAGCAAATTCAATATGTAGCAAGTGATAGAGTCAGATTCAAACTCTAGGTTATTTAATGACAAAGCCAATTCCTTTCCACCAGTCTGAACACTTCATGAGGACAGACATTACATCTGCTTTGTTTACGTTTGCGTGTCCAGACTCCGGCACATGGTAAGCTGTTAATAACTATCTGTTCAATGACCAAATGAATGTATGAATGTATGAGTGATTAAGCAAATTATCATGCTGACTTCAATATACCTTCTCTTTTTGGACCTTAATTTTTTTTTCTTCTGTTGGCTCATTATAGGTACTTAAAGTCTGACCTGAATAAGGATAGATAGTCCTTGGTCTTACGGATAGATAGTTCTTGGTCAAAACAGATCTCCTGCTCCAGAATATTTGGCCATTAGTAGCAAGGATGACTATGACAGTTAAGAACATTGAGGGTAAAAAAAAAAAAAAAAAGAACATTGAGGGTAAAGTGATCGCCAATTGTGGGTAAGCTGTCCAATGCAGCTAAGATTGACTAGATGGTTTGAAGCAATTCCTTATGACTGTAACATTAGCATGAAGATTGAGAAGTGTAGTTGTACAAAGTATGAGTTGAAAAGAAAGTTGGCTAAATGGAAGGAAGTGTAATTATAAAAAGAAAGGAGTGCATGCCAGTCAGCCATAATGCCTTGGGAGCAAACCCCATCTTAATGATTACCACAGGGTTTCTGGTGATGGTGTTGGCATTGGTGGTAGAGGTGATGACAAAGAATATCTAAGATTTGTCTACCCTGTGTCAGTTTTAATGCTAAGTACTTAACCAGAACACCTCCTTTCTCCTGACAATAATCCTATAACTTAGTCCTAATTTTTATCACTTTTTTAGACATGTGGACTTAGTAAAGATCCAAAGCTAAATAGCAGGGTCCATTTACACCCTGGTCCTCCCAATTCCAGAGCCTGAGCTTTAAACCCAATACTGTTGTGCCATAGGAGAATATAATATAGGCCATATTTCCATTCCAGTTAGGTTTTATTGCGTATTCAACATCAACATTTCATTGACATGGATCAGGAATTCAGGAAGGGCTCAGCTGGGTGATTCTGGTTCTAGTCTCTGATAAGGTTCCAGTCAGGCAATAACTATGGGGGCTGGGGATGGAGCATCTGGGAACTCTCTCTATGGTGTCTCCATCTGGGCTATGTTGGGCTTCCTCATAGGATGGCAGCTGCAGGGAAGTCAATTGTTCACTTGTCAGCTAAATGCTTCAAGAGTAAATATTCCAATTAGTAAGATGGAAGCTAACTTGTCCTTTATGACCTAGAATTATTTTCACCACACTGACTATAAGCATGCTCTAAGCTCTCCCCTCCACCCAGATTCACAGGAAGAGGAATTAGATTCCACCCCCTGATCGGGAAGTGGCAAGGTTCTAAAGAGTAGGTGGGATGGAAGACAGCTGTGTCCAACTTTAGAAACTGTAATCTGCCATGTAGAGGCTTTAGGATGGGTAAGAGGGAAAATACACACACTCAGTACTTAATCATTTGCTGGAAGCCTCATTTAACTTACACCAAGGAACTTTAGAAAGGGGGCATTGTAATCTCTTTCCATTTTAGAGTCGAGGAAACAGAAACTCAGAAATGTACCTGGCCAATGTCATTCAGCACCTGCTACACACCAGGCCACTTGACAGATGCCTTACCAACACCACCTCCAACTTACCTTTGATCTATGATTATCAGCATTGTTCACAGGAAGAAGCAGAGGCTAACTAGCTTGCCCCAGTTAGTAGGCAGCAGAACTAAAATCCAATCCCAGGTCTCTCCCTACTGTATCCTCCACCTTTTAAAACCTCACTCATTTACCCCATTATGCAGTCCAGTGTGTATCTCCCTCCCTTCTGTTGTTTTTCTTGGGTATCAATCCTTTTTGGATGCATGTCATCACATAACTTCCACATGGTGCTTTGGAGAGAATTGAGGGAAGCATCAAAACCACCTGCCCTCTGGGAAACTGCCTTTTTCTGTTTTCTCCCAAAGCTGTCATATAGACATTATGCTGAGCTGGCCAAAAGACAATTTGAAAAATGGCTTCGGAGATTGGCAGTCGTTCTGACTTGGCAGAGAGTGAGGTATTAACTGCTCTGTTATAGATTATGCTGGAGGCCTCCGATCTTTTTCTTGTCAGGCTCTGCCTGCCTTCTGGGAAGTCCTGTGTGAAACAGCCCCCTTTGCTCTGAACAAGAATCCTTTGACCTCATATCTTTCTTGTTTATGGTATCGTGGACCTTCCAAGAAACAGGTTGGTCTAAGTTTAGCAACCCTGGTGAGCTTAATATGGCTTTGGCAAGAAGATCCCGATACAAAGAGTCTTAGTTAGCCAAGAATAGCAAGGGACAAAACAAACTTGTTTTATTTTATGTTTTTAGTCATAATTTCTCTTTATTTTATTCTAATTATGGAAGTTAATATACAGTGTAATATTAATTTCAGGTGTATAGTATAGTGATTCAACACTTCCATGCAACACCTGGTGCTCATCACAAGTTATAACTCCATACCCCAGGAAACACATAAGGCAACTAAAAACAATGCATTTTAAAAATAATCAGTGGAAAGGAGAGAAAAAGAGAAGAGTGAAGGAGGAAGAAGGAAAATGAAGAGAGAAGGAGGGAGGGATGCAAAAAGAAAGAAGGAAGCAAGGAAGCAGAGGTTGGGGAAGTCAATCTCAGTCAATCTGAGAATGTGGGTCAACCTCAAGTTGGATAGAAAGAAGGTAAGTGAGGTAGAAGAAGAGGCGTTCCCGTGGGCACCGCCATCTCTCGAGCTCCCCAGTGCCATCTCTAGTATTTTGTTATTATCATGTCATATCTAATTATATTTAATATTAAGAATAAGGGGCACCCGGCTGGTGCAGTTGATTGAGCACTCAACTCTTGATTTCAGCTCAGGACATGATCTCAGGGTCTTGAGATTGAGCCCTGAGTCAGCCTGTGCGCTCAGCAAGGAGTCTGCTTGAGATTCTCTCCCTTCTCCCTCTCCCCTCCCCCTACTCACACATGCTCTCTCTCAAATAAATAAATCTTTAAAAAAATATTAAAAATAAACCTTTACATTAAATGACACAGACATTAGCCAATAGCTGATCATAGACATGATCTCCTGAAGCATGCACAACAACCCGCAATATCCTCATCTACTCTTTATGGATGAGGAAATTGAGGCTCTCAGTACCTCACCCTGCAGAGGCAACCCTGCTGCATGCAGTGTATTGTAAATCCAGCAGGTGGTGGTAAGGGCTGACAGCTGGGGGCATACAAAATACTTCCAGGATTGAGTCCATGAACAGGTTAAATTTTCCCAAGACTCAGTCACTCTTCCAGCCCCGGGTCAGACCTTCTAGCACAAACATCCTCCAAGTCTGAGGCTGTCCCAGGCTCCAGAGTCTCCAGAAACTGCATCAGTAATAGCTTTGTGTTGACATGAAGGCTATTATGCTGCTTATGTACGTGGAAATACGTATTATTTGAAGCATAAGTGTATTTTCTCTTCATTTCATTTAAACCAGAATTTATTAATCCCTTAGTACATGCACTATCATTTATTTACTGGTGTTGTGGAAACAAAATAAAGAAAACGATTAATAAACTTGAGTAGCTGACAATGTGATGGAAAAACAATATATCACAATAGAACCCAGTGAGCACAATCGCTGGGCACCCATGAGGAGCCATTCCTTGGCCCCTCCGTTTTTCTTTCTTAATTAGACTTTATTTTTTAATTTTGTTTATTTTTTTAAGGATTTTATTTATTTATTTATTTGAAAAAGAGAGAGAAAGAGAGCATGAGCAGGGGAAGGGCAAAGGGAGAGGGAGAAGTGGCTCCCCACTGAGCGGGGGCTCCACCCCAGGACTTTAGGATCATGACCTGAGCTGAAGGCAGACACTTAACTGACTGAGCCATCCAGGTGCCCCAATTTATTTTTTAGGGCAGTTTTAGGTCCACAGCAAAATTGAGCAGAAAGTACAGAAAGTTCCCATATATCTCCTTCCCTCCCACACATACCCACAGCCTCCCCATTATCAGCATCTGGCATCAGAATTACATTTGTTTCAACTGATGAATCACCACTGATGTGTTACTACAATAACTACATTGACACATCATTATCGCCCAAAGTCTGTAGTTTACTTAAGGGTTCACTCTCAGTGTCATACACTCTATGGGTTTGGACAAATGTATGATGACATGTATCCACCACTGTAGCATCATACAGAGTCGTTTCACTGCCACAAAAATCTATGTTCTATCTATTCATTCGTGCCACACACACACACACACACCCTCCCTAGCCCTTGACAACCACTAATCTTTTTACTGTCACCATGGTTTTTACCTTTTCCAAAATGTCATATAGTTGGAATCATACAGGATGGAGCCTTTTCAAATTAGCTTCTTTTATTTAGTAATAGACACCTAAATCTCCTCTATCTCTTTTCATAGCTTCATAGCTCATTTCTTTTTTTGTTTGGTTGTGTTTTTTGTTTGTTTTTGCAAAGATTTTGAAGATTTTAGTTATTTATTTAAGAGAGAGAGAGAGACAGACAACACAAGCAAGGGGGAGGAGCAGAAGCCGACTCCACGTTGAGCAGAGCCCATTGTGGGGCTCAATCCCAAATCCCTGAGATCATGACCTGAGCCGAAATCAAAAGTCTGAGGCTGGGCAGCTCCGGTGGTGCAGTGGTTTAGCACTGCCTGCAGCCTGGGGTGTAATCCTGGAGACCCAGGATCGAGTCCCACCTCGGGCTCCCTGCATGGAGCCTGCTTCTCTCTCTGCCTCTCTCTGCCCCCCCTCTCTCTCTCTCTCTGAATAAATAAAATCTTAAAAAAAAAAAGTCCAATGCTTAACCAACTGAGCCACCCACATGCCCCATTCAGAACTCATTTCTTTTTAGGCTAAATAATTTTCTGTCATCTGGATGTACCAAGTTTATTTATCCATGCACTTCCTGAAGGACGTCTTGTTTGTGTTTAAGTTCTGGCAATTATGAATAAACCTGCTATAAACATCCACGTGCAGGTTTTTGTGTGGACAAAAGCTTTCAATCCATTGGGGTAAATACCAATGGGTGCAATTGCTGGATTCTATGTCAAGAGTTTATTTTGTAAGAAACCATCAAACTGTCTTCCAAAATGGCTGTTTGGCATTCCTACCAGCAACGAATGAGTGTTCTTGTGGTTCCACACCCTCACCACCATTTGGTGTTGGTCCTTCCACTTTTTAAAGCCCTACTAAAACTGAATTATGTGGAAATGACTGGAGAGCCAGAAATAAGGCCAAAAATGATTCCAACCAACAAAACTAAATGTCAGTGCACCTGGGTGGCTCAGTGGTTGAGCATCTGCCTTTGGCTCAGGTCATGATCCTAGGGTCCTGGGATCAAGTCCCTCATCTGGCTCTCCACAAGGAGCCTGCTTCTCCCTCTGCTTAGGTCTCTGCCTCTCTCTGTGTGTCTCTCATGAATAAATAAATAATTTTTTTAAACAAGCAAAACAAAAAAAACCTGTCACATCTGTGATGTCCGTGTCACAGGGTTTCTCAGCCCTTCCTCAAATATGTCATATTCTTGCCCTGTACAAAATGCTATTAGGTTAGGCTTCCTATTTTCCCAATCCATAAGAATTAAAAGCATTAAACAGATAGAGACGATAAACTATAAGACAAGACACAAGCATTAGCTTGTTAATAAATAAATTAAAAAGCAAGTATGCGATTCTACATTTTTTTGAGTCATAACTGCACATCAACTCTCATAAATGGTGTTTATAAGAATGATCTTCAAATGATACATGCGTCCTGGTGTTTATAGCAGCATTATCTACGATATCCCAATTATGGAAAGAACCCAAATGTCCATCAACTAATAAATGGATAAGAAAGACATGGTGTGTGTGTGTGTATACACATATATATGTATATATTTATATATATAATGGAATATTACTTAGCCATCAAAAATAATGAAATCTTGCCATTTGCAGGGATGTGGATAGATCCAGACATTATGCTAAGTGAAACAAGCCCATCAGAGAAAGACAAATACCATATAAGGTCACTTATATGTGGAATTTAAGAAACAAAACAAATGAATATGGGGAGGGAAGAAAAGAGGGAGGCAAACCATGAAACAGACTCTTAATTGTAGAGAACAAACCGGGGATTGCTGGAGGAGAGGGGAGGCAGAAATAGGTGATAAGGATTCAGCAGGGCATTTGTTGTGATGAGCACCAGGTTGTATGTAAATGATGAAGCACTAAATTACACACCTGAAACTAATATTACCATCTATATTAACTAGCTAGAATTTAAATAAAAATTTGAAAAAAAAAGAGTACCTCAAAATACTTGTTGAAAGAAGGAAATAGTATTCAAGATCCCACAGCTATTGAAAATTGAGAAGTCCCAGATTTGTGCTTGCAGATTTGTGGTTGAAGTTAAATGCAATGTATGTAAAATGCTTAGCATAGTGCCTGATACGTAGTAGTGCTAATCCACATTGGCTGCTATGTAATGATGGTGATGGTGAGGATGGTGATGATATAACAAGTGGTTAGACAATAAGTAGGGGGAAATGGAAGGGGAAAGGCATTGGAATTCCTCCAGCTTTTATTGAGATCCTACTATGTTCCAAAGTGAATTCAAAGGTAAACAGTATGTGGTTCCTCTCCTTGAGGAAACACTTGTCTAGCATGTCACATAATTACAATAGACTGTGATAAATGTTGTACACATCTATTTATAAAAGTAGAGTGATAACATAGTTGAGGGGGCTGCTAATTTCGACTATAAGATTAAGAAAACCTACAGTAAATACTGGAGCTAGGCTCAAAGAATTTTACTGTTTGGTAAGAGGTAGTAGGCATTTTAAGATAGGACATTCCAGGCAGAGGGAACAGACTAAACAAAGGCATGTTGTCATGGAAATCACGGCACAGTCAAGAATGCAGACCATGGTAAAATCAAAGAAAGTACAGCCAGGAGATGAGCCAGAAAGTTCCCTGAAGGCCAGCTTATGATTACCTGATTACCTGGATATCACAGCTAGGAGTATGAATTTTATGTGGAAGGTAGCAGGTTGCTATTAAAGGTTTTAAGCTGAGAAGCTACATGATTAAATGTCTGCTTTCACCGTGTGCTCAAACTAGAGGCAGTATAGAAACTGGACCAGAGTGGGTAGAGAATGGAGGCAGGAAGCCCAGGCAGAGGCTCTTGGGATCTTCTGGGATATTGCAGAGGTCCTGGAATTGGAGAAGAGATGACAGGTAGATTCTACAGACTGAGTGGTCTGTTGGAAGGGCTCCAAAGAGCAGAGGGAGATATAGAAAATGCAGTGAAACATGACTCGAAGGTCCCTAACTTTGGTAATTGAGGCAACCCAACAAAGGAATTTTTTATAAACCTAAGATTTATTTTTTAAATTTTTCCTATCCTCTGGTGAGGGATATGAAAAAAAAAAAGCTGAAACCTTTAATATCTTTTTTTTAATTTAAAAAAAAATGTAAAGATTTTACTTATTTGAGAGAGAGAGCACAGGTAGGGGTGGGGCAGAGACAGAGGGAGAAGCAGACTCCCCACTGAGCAGGGAGCCCGATGTGGGGCTCCATCCCAGGACCATGACCTGAGCTGAAGGCAGACACTGATTGAGCCACCCAGGAACCCAAAACCATTTCAATTCCAAGCTTATTTGATATTTTCTTGCTCCGCCTAGAGAACACCACTTGATTTATGCCATAAAGCTAGAACCAAATGAATGCAATTTATTTTTCCAAAAGTTTCAAGTAGGGATAGACAAATACTACTCAAATTCCGAGCCCCACATGACCAAATACAGTCTGAAGTGGGACCATCCAAAATGACTAGGTGTGGCCACATGTGGCTATTGAGCACCTGAAACGTGGCTACTCATAATTGAGATGTGATATAGGTGCAAAATACATATAATTCATATCAGATTTCAGAGATTTAGTATGAAGAAAAGAATACAAAATAATTTGTGAATAATTTTCTATTGATTACATGTTGAAATAATATTTTAGATGTATTAGATTAAATAAAATATATTACCAAAATTAACCACTAATTTTTAATGCAACAACTAGAAAGTTTTAAATTACATATATGGCTCACATTGTATTTCTACCAAAGGTGCTGATCTAGGAAATTCAATTTTTGTGGCATCAATATTTAATGGTTATATACAGGCCAAGGGTACATTTTGTATTATCGCTTGTCTTCTCTTTACTGGGGAGAGTCTCACCAGTAAATAGAAAAACCTGATGCGGGATCCCTGGGTGGCGCAGCGGTTTGGCGCCCGCCTTTGGCCCAGGGCGCGATCCTGGAGACCCGGGATCGAATCCCACGTCGGGTTCCCAGTGCATGGAGCCTGCTTCTCTCTCTCTCTCTCCTCTCTCTCTCTCTCTATCATAAATAAATTAAAAAAAAAAACCTGATGCTTTCTATTATCTTACTATGTATCCTTATTTTCCTTAAGACAGAAGTAGTTACCATAGCAACTGTGGCAACATACTGTATTTACTACACCTAGAGGGGGTGAAATAAACAGACATCAATCTGTCATTCAGATTTACACTTTTTTTTTTCATGTGTAGCTGGTCTTTGCAAAACTGAGTGCTGCGAGTAGGAAACCTGACTTGTAATTCCTGCCTGTGTCACTGGCTTCTTTGGGTCTGTATAAGAAGGGTAATAATGATCCCGTGCCAGCTTCAGATGTGTGGACAGACACTTACAATGGACACTGAAAGTTATTCTTAGGGCACAGTATCAGTATAATGTCAACACAGTTTAATATAGTAATGGTATCTAATATTATGTCCAAAGCCAAGGCAGGTAGGAAGGACAAGGTAGTTTCCTTTGGTGGATATAGGTGAGGGGTGCAGAAGGAGAAACCAAATGATGGTGATCAATATTAATATTTGTTCACATAAACTTTAACAGTCTTTTTTAGGTACTTAACACATTCAGCAACAAGGCTCCACTGGCTGAGAGAAGATTGGGAGCCCAGAGCCCCCTCTGCATACTGGTCAGCCTGGCTTTGATATGGACAGAGCCAAGAGGCTGGAGTTTTTTATGCTGATCATCGTGTTGCATGATGCTTTCACTGTTATGCTTATTTGTGCACCTGAGTTTCTTAAAGAGCCATTTATTCATGGGCCCATTCTATACTTTAACATATTGGTCCCCCAATAAGTATCTCAGGGATGACACAGTGGCTAAGAAAGGAAAATTGGGATAGATTGAGACAATTCTTATCACTTTCACCCAAGACAGTGCTGGCTTCAAATTATATCCAGAGATATTTGCCTTAAAGATTTCAATTTGGTGGGAAGTAGAGGCTGGGGGAATTGCTACTTGCATAGCAAGCTTCTGCCTTTTGGTTGGATGTTATGCTTTTTCTGGGGGGGGGGGGCGCTGGGGAAGGTTTATGATGATCAGATTCAGGTGAGGGGAGGGGGATTGGCTAAAGACCCCTCAACCCAATATATCCCTTTGGCATTTCAGGGAACTTAGATATGTGGCAAAAGTAGAAACACTCCAGGTTTTTTTTATTTTATTTTATTTTATTTTATTTTATTTTATTTTATTTTATTTTATATTTTATTTTATTTTATTTTATTTTATTTATTTTATTTTTATTTTATTTTATTTATTTTATTTTATTTTTTATTTTTTTATTTTTTCACTCCAGGTTTTAGAGCTCCTTTGCACAGGTGTTATAAATCTATGCACTCTACCATTTGAAAACTCCTTCAGTTAATGTATCGCATCTACAGCCACCCTAAAAGAAAATCAAGGAAAGTGCTACACTTACATCTTGAGATGTTACACGTTCAGAAATCTCTGCTAACTCAGCATTGGCATTTAGGAGGTCCTCTACTCCAGAAGAATCAAACCAAAGGGAAATAAAAATGCCCTGCAAAACTGTAGCACACCCCCCACCCCCAAGGAAGTTTCAAAAAAGGATAGTGGTCTTCCCAGCATCTCCCTCTGGGCCTCTCCTTTCACTCCAGGGGGTGGGGGAGGTAGATGGGGGGGGACAGGAGGGGAGTGTGGGTTTCTGATCAGAACTCAAATAGCAGGGTTTGAATTATATAATGGAGCTGCTGTGAGTCAGGTGGCAGGCTCACTGAGTAATTCCTGCAGAAGGAGACAAACTGCATGTTAAAAAGCTCAACAAATACTTTAAAAAAAAAAAAAAAGTAAAATAAAAAGCCCAGGCCGTGAGTTCCAGACTTGCAAGCTGCAGTTTTCTCTGAATGTGCTCGCCCCTGAAACAGCTGGGCGGGCTCGGCCGGTTGCAGCCTCCTCCGCAGAGGCTGCTGCGAGGGCCAAGTGCAGGTCCGGGGGTCCGGCTGGATCACCGGGTTACTTTCTGTTTCATTTCGAAATGTTCCCTGCTTCTGGAATTGGTTGCCTCCAATGTCCAGGAAAACGCATGACTCCTTGGAGACTCCAGCCAGGCTTTTAAGAGCTGGGGCTTTGCGAAGGTAAGAGGCATCCCCCTGCGAGCCCGACAGCCAGAGGCAACCTGCTAACTTGTGGGGGGGGCGGGGGCTCGGAGCGAGGCCCGACAGACCGCTCCAGAGGGGTCTGAAGGTTAGCATAGGGATACGGGGGTCCCTCCCACCCACATGGGTGGCCAGCCGGCCCACGGTGGGTGGAATCGGTCCCCAGCCCCTGGGGGCTCCCTTGCCCCCCCCCATTCTGCCCTATGGAGGAGTTGATCAGCAGTCAGGGACTTGGCACGGGCTGGCCCAGGGCTGGGAAGGAAGGCAAGGGGCTGCCTGGCACCCAAGGGCTGCCTGGGTGGGTGCAGCATGTGTATTCCAGAGCCTGACACTTGAGGCTGTTGCTGGGCTGAGAAAGCGCAGCTATTAGGAAACCAGAAAACAGACCCAGAGGGGAGGATCTTTGCAGCAGCGAAGAGCTTTGGGAAATTTGTAAGGTAGGCGTTTTGAGTTTTATTTTTATTTATTTACTTACTTATTTCTTTTTTCTTTTTTTTTTTTTTTTTTGCGTTTTGAGTTTTAAATGATTTTATCGCCTTTCGTGTATTCGTTAGTTGGATTTCGTGGTTTTTAGGTTTTCCTCTTTTGGAGCTGCCAGTGTGGACTGGTTTGGTCTCTGGGTCTTTGGAGCCGGTTCATAGGATGTCTTGGAGTCCACTGGCGTTTGGGAGGTGGGTGCCTGGAAGTCACAAGACGTTGATGGGAAACTGGCCCGACGCTGTTGTTCAGATCAGGGGATTCACTTGCAAATCTCACTGCAGTCGGTGGAGGCTGCGCCTGGCCTCCGCGGAGGCGGGCAGCACTTGGGAACCTCAGGAAGTTTCTGACTTAAAGAGACAGGAAAGGAAAAACCGGGTCAGCAGTTGTTATTTGGGGGGAAATGGGCGCCTGGAGAAGTTGTGCATGAGAAAAGAGAAAGATGACCGGAAAATTGAAGGATAAGTACAGGTTTGGTGAGATCCCATCTCGGGCCGTGGCATTTTGAGGTTTGAGGCATGATGATCAAAATCAATAGGGCAATGGATACCAGCCCACTGGGCTTGAGTGAGAACGCTACGATGGATTCTTTTTCTTGGGGACTCCAAAGGACCTCGAGAAATAGGCTAGGCGTTAGTTTCCAAGACATCCTCTCTAATGACTTTCCTTTTTTGGCCACACCGAGGTGCTCTAAACAAAATATGGTGATGTTAGAGCCAAAGAGAAAACTACTGTAAAGAAGGTCTATGAAGAGTTATTCAAGTTTTTTGCTGCCCGGCACCCCTTCCCCATCTAACTTCCTGTTTTTGGTAAATTACCTGAGCTGAAGGTGTCTAATATAAACAGCTCTTTTGAGTGGTACAATGGTCCCCATGAGAGGATGTTTGGATTTCACAATAAAAATGATCTTTACTCGGTGGTTGTTAAATCTTTGAGACCATGGGCCACATTTGGGAACAGAAAATATTTTGTGGATCATGAATTTCTAGAGTCCTCTCTCTACTACGGTCCCATCACCCCCATCTCTTCCGTGCTCAACAAACACAACTAAATGATGACAACAGAACCCAAAGGCATAACATAGTGAGGTTGCTAATTAAAGCCCACGTTTGGAATATAGAGAAGTGTCATATTGTAAATGTTCATAATATAAGAGAACAGCTCATGGAGCCCCCATACACACCCCATCTGCAGGCCATGGCAGTCCCTGGAGAAAGCACTGCTTAAATAATTAATGTCAGCACAGCGAGGTCTTTTTATCCACATTTCCATCATTTGAAACCAATGGGAAAATCTGCATTTCTACACTTCAATAATATAATGAGGAATGAGATTCATAAGGAGGACCTCCAGACACCAGGAGATCCACCCCTGCCTTTCAGATCACAGAAGATAACATGGTACTCTGACTAGTTTTACTTCTGAGTGCATTGCCTTGCACTCCAATTCACTAAAATTTGGTAATCTGCCTAAATCGTAGTGCCCACATTTTCCACCCCAAGAAACAGGACTTGTGGTTTTTACAAAGGATTTTTGTGTTACTTTCAGTGTGAGGCACAATCTGGGAAATGCAGTTTGGATACCAATATATCAAGTGTGGATGTCCATTTCTGGGACAGTTCAATAGTTCATGTGACAGCTCGTCAGAAGGTATGAGATAGGAAGGCTTTTGAAAATCTGGTTCTCATAGAAATGTAGACACTTTGCTTAAAAGCGTAAGTCTTTTGTGTTCAGGCTGGCTTGGGTTTGCGTTCCAAATTCTTTGACCTATTGAGTGATGTCGAGCAAGCTTCTTGACTTTCTATGATTTTTTTCTTTCTCTCTCTCTTTTTTTTAAAAAGATGTTATTTATTTGACAGAGAGAGAGAGAACACAGGCAGGGGGAGCAGCAGCAGCAGGCAGAGGGAGAGACAGAAGCAGGGAGCCCAACGCAGGGCTCAATCCCAAGACCCTGGGATCATGACCTGAGCGAAAGGCAGAGCCACCCAGATGCCCCCTAAGCTTGTTTTTTCATCTGTAAAATTAAATAGTAACAGTACTTACCTCATAGGTTGTATGGGAAGTGAATAAAGTGATGTATAAGTAGAACAGCACATAGTACAATTCTGGCATAAGTAACATCTAATAAATAATATCTGCTATAATTATTGTTATGATGTGCTATTTAATGACCATGAAATAGTTGAGGATCCAGGTCATTTTTTTTTTCCTTTTAAAATCCCAGAAGGAATAATGTTGTGCAACTTTAGAACAAATTTGGGATCCTCAGAATGTTCTGGAATGAAGTTATTTGCATATCTGTTCCTCTGCGTGATGAGGCATCATTGCCTCCTGTATTGCACAGAAGAGACTATTGAACTAGATTAAGCCACAGAGCACATCAGTGGCAGCATAAAGGTCGGAGGAGGAATATTTGTCTCCAGAATCACTACACCCTACTCCCTGGATCACTCTAGTCCTGATAATCTCACTGGGGACCACACCAGGGCAGGAGGGTGAACAGCAAAGACAAAGTAGCCCTTGTTTTTACTTCAAACACCTTCCCGTGGCTGGAGTTTGGTGCAACAGACTTAGTTTTCCCTGCTTCAGCCTGTGTTAGTTGTGGCTTTGCTGGGTTCAGGATTGCTGGGCTCAGAACCCCTCCAGGTGTCACCCATGTGGCCAGCTCATCCAGAAGGGTGATTGTGATCAGGACTCCAGGGCTCCTGTGGGGTCAGTATAAAATCTGATACCCTGTACAAGCCCCTTATGGGCTCAGCTTCTGTTTTTTTCTTGCAGCCTCTTAACATGGGATTTAATGCCTGCCATTAAGCAAATTCCCGATCATATGCTATAAAGTCCAAAGACAGTCATATAATTAATCTAAAGGATAAAGATGTCAAAAAGACCTTGATTTTTGCATTCCATGGGTATTCTGCTTCCTGTAAAATTCTGAATCCATATTTACAGGAAGATGCTAAGAGAAGGATTTTGTAAAAGGTGCTCTAGGAATAGCCTAGGCTTCTCAAAGAAACAAAATAAAAATCCATCCCCCCCACCCGCCCCACCCATTGTGTAATGGGAGAGTGAAGAATGGTGTAGAGTGTCTTCTTTTAAGCAATGCACCACAAAGACAACACAAAAGTCTAAAACCAAGAGAAACAGAAACAAAATCCAATAGAATAACAGAGGAGTAAGACACAAGATTCCAAAATAAAGAAGCAAATTTTGAAATGTGAAAACACCCTAAATTGGAAATACGATAATGCTAAGGAATAATAAGAAGAAGCAGAATATGGGAGAAACCACAGAGAGAGAGGTTATAAATTCAGCCCTGTAGCCTGGATCAAACATCCTCATTGATAAAATGCAAAAATAATCCCTACCCTGCTCCCAGGGTTACTGAGGGGCACAATTAAGAGACTGTGTCAAAACCAGAGATTAGCAGTATTCCCTCAACAGTGTTGAAAACTTGAACTTTAGCTGGGGCTGTCCATGGGTTGTTTTTTTTTTTTTTTTTAAGATTTTATTTATTTACTCATGAGAGACATAGAGAGAGAGAGAGGCAGAGACACAGCAGAGGGAGAAGCAGGCTCCATGCAGGAAGCCTGACGTGGGACTCGATCCTGAGTCTCCAGGATCATACCCTGGGCCAAAGGCAGCGCTAAACCACTGGGCCACTGGGACTGCCCTGTCCATAGGTTTTAATAATTATTTAGTATTTTTAAAAACTGACAAAAAAAAGAAGGAATATGTGTATTACTAAAAAAAAAACAACAAAAAAAAAAAAAAACACCAGGATTTTCAGGGCACCTGGGTTGCTCAGTTGGTTAAGCATCCGACTCTTGATTTTGCTCAGTCGTGATCTCTGGATTGTGAGATTGAGCTCCATGTTGGACTCCATACTCAGCGGGGAATCTGCTTAAGATTCTCTCTCTCCCTCTGCCCTTTCTCTGCATGTACATGCTCATTCTCACTCTCTAAAATAATAAATCCTTTAAAAAAAAAAAACAACCCAGGATTTTCTTCTTAGTAATAGAGAAGAAACTCACTTTGGGTAAGCTATTGGTAATAGCTTAGTGAATAACTGGTAACTACTGTATTAGTTTGCTAGGGCAGCCATAACACAATACCTCAGACTCAGTGGCCTAAGCACTTAGTCTAAGAAACGTATTTTCTGGGACGCCTGGATGGCTCAGTGGGTGAGCGTCTGCCTTCAGCTCAGGGTGTGATCCCAGGGTTCCAGGATCTAGTCCCACATTGGGCTCCCTGCATGGAGCCTGCTTCTCCCTCTGCTGTGTCTCTGCCTCTCTCTCTCTCTCTCAATCTCTCTCTCTCTCTGTATCTCTCATGGATAAATAAATAAAATATTTTTTTAAAAAAAAGAAACTTATTTTCTGATAGCTCTGGAGCCTGTAAGTCTAAGATCATGGTGTTGGCATAATTGGTTTCTCCTGAGCCCTCTCTCCTCGGCTTGAAGATGACTGCCTTCTCTCTGTGCTCTTGTATGTGTGTGTGCTTGTCCTCTGTGGGTACACACCCCTGGTGTCTTTCCTCTTCTTAGAAGGACACCAGTCAAATGGGGTTTGAGCTCCACATGTATGACCTCATTTAACTTTGATTACCTCCCTGTAGGCCCTGTCTCCAAATACAGTCCCATTCTGAGGTACTGGGGGTTAGGGCTTCAACATATGGATTGAGGGGGAGCACAATTCAGCCCATAATATCTATCAATTAAGAAAGCTCATTAAGGGACACCTTTGGCTCAGGTCGTGATCGTGGGGTCCTGGGATCGAGTCCCACATTGAGCTCCCCGCAGGGAACTTGCTTCTCCCTCTGCCCATGTCTCTGTCTCTCTCCATGTCTCTCATGAATAAATAAATAAAATCTTTAAAAAAAAAAAAAGAAAGCTAAATAAGGGGTGCCTAGGTGGATCAGTAGGTTAAGCGTTTGTCTTCAGCTCAGGTCCTGATCTAGATTCAGCCCTTCATTGGGCTCTCTGCTCATCAGGGAGCCTGCTTCTCCCTCTCCCTCTGCCATTCCCCCTGTTTGTGCTTTCGCTCTTTCTGTCAAATAAATAAACAAAATCTTTAAAAACAACAACAACAAAAAAAGGCTCATTAAAAGGTATGTTCTTGTTCTAGAAATCTATCAGGTCCCTAAAGGAAAATGTTATCTCCATAAAGGAACAATGAAATCTCCAAACTGCGATGAAGAGACACCATGGAAAGTAGTCTGGTAGACCAGGCCCAAGAATGAAGAGGAGCATGACTTCCTGGTGTATTTCAAGTAAGAGGGGGAAGTGAGGAGCTTGTTTTCTGACTTCCTCCCAGGTGGTCTGTCAAAGAACTAGTAGACTAGTCCCTGTGGAGGTTGCATCTCTATGGTGACAGCTGTTCTTAGAAGATGGATTTAAAATTGTTTGGAATTAGATGCTCCTTTGAAGTCAAAAGGATTGTGGCATTTCACTGGCTAATTTCGCACTTCCTTTCAATATTCTCTCTCTTCAAGGAGGTCAAATGTTGATCCCACCATCTGGGGTCCTGCTATGCTTAGTGTGATTGTGCATACTTTTCCCCATTTCTTCAGTTGGTCTCCAGCTCTCCTTGTTCACAGTGTGAACAGTAACATTCAAGGACATGGTTACCTGAAATACACATACATACACATATGTGCACACACACACATTTATTCATTCCTGAAACAAAATTTGTGAGTAGAGAGGAAGGTTTTTTTGTGATATTTACACATCACTTTCTTTTAAAATGTCAGATTTTTTATTTCAGAGAAAGAGATATGGGGTCCAGCTCACAGCTGAGGTGTCCCCACAAATATGAGAAGCACAGGGGAACTGATACCTATTCTCAATTCACAGGCTCAAGAGGGGAAGCAGGTGATTTGCAGGTGTTTGCAGATAAGAGTGAGCATGCTCACTGCCTGAGCATGCTGTTGCTCCTTACTGCTCATAACCATGCCTTTAGGGGACAATTTGCACACTCTGGTTGGGGCACATCCCGGGTATATCCAAACAGGAAACATGAGGAGATCATGCAAATAAGGCATACCCTGATTTTCTTTCTTTTTTTTTTTTTCTTTTTAAAACAATGGATAGTGGTGGAAAATTATATTGGAAGAAACAAAGAAGCACAAATTTAGTAATTTGTAAAACACCCTGTTGTGTCCTTTTGCATTAAAAATAAGGTACGCTGGGGTGCCCTGGTGGCTCAGTTGGTTAAGCATCTGCCTTTGGCTTAGGTCATGATCCTGGGGTCCTGAGATTGAACCCTGCATCAGGCTCACTGCTTAGCAGAGAGTCGACTTCTCTCTCTCTCCCTCTGCTGCTCCCCCTGCTTGTGCTATCTTGCTGTCTCTCTGTCAAATAAATAAAATGCTTTTAAAATAAATAAATAAAATAAAAATAAGGTATGCTTCCATGCCCAAGGAAATTCCCTGAGCATCACAATCATACCTTCTGAGCCTGCTCTTCATACTGTCTCGGCACAAAGAATGCACTACATTCTTAGTTTTCTCCTTCTAACAGGATCCATTTCAAAGGCAGGGGAAGAAACAGTGTTAGTACACTAAATTAGTCTGTCCAACCTTCAAGCTGGTTGGGTGCAATGTTCTCTACAAGTATCAGGTACTCTCATCTGGGTTATTTTTTTTTTAATTTTTATTTATTTATGATAGTCACACACACACACAGAGAGAGAGAGAGAGAGAGAGAGAGAGGCAGAGACACAGGCAGAGGGAGAAGCAGGCTCCATGCACCGGGAGCCTGACGTGGGATTCGATCCCGGGTCTCCAGGATCGCGCCCTGGGCCAAAGGCAGGTGCTAAACCGCTGCGCCACCTAGGGATCCCATCATCTGGGTTATTATAAAGAGGCTCTTGAAACTATGATGTAATTCAGAATATGTCAGAGCCTGGATTACTTAGCACTGATTCAAAGGTTCATGACTTGCCCAAAAAAGGACCCAGAGCCTGAAAAGGTTTAAGGACACATACTCAGGAACGAGCCATCGGACTTTAAGAAAGCTAATACTGGTTCCCTTTGGCTTTCAGATAAATTAGGAACATAAATTAGGAACTCTTACGTAAGTTGGTTTGTTCACATATAGAACTTCCCAAAGTAAAAATGTAGGATTCTTGTTTTGTTTTGTCTTGGATAAAGCAAAGAAATCACTACCTTGGGGTTTTGTTGTTGTTGTTGTCATTGTATTTAACCAGTAAGCACTTACTGTCTACTGAACTAAGAACAAAATGTTATACAAAGGGTTTTGCAGGGGAAGAAAAGATGAATCAGATCTACTGTATTTAGAGAAAAAAAAACATGTACATAAAAGTTTTATGAAGATACAGAAGATGACAGCTTCATGAGAATGGAAAAAAATAGTTATTGAAGTTGAAAAAAAGGGAGATAATTCTAGCTAGCGAGGGCTTTAGGAATGTTTTTAATAAAGGTCTTTTTTTTTTAAATTGGAGTGTGATTCCTTTTTTTAAAAAAAAAAGATTTTATTTATTTATTCATGAGAGAGAGAGAGAGAGAGGCAGAGACACAGGCAGAGGGAGAAGCAGGCTCTATGTTGGGAGCCTGATGTGGGACTTCATCCCGGGACTCCAGGATCATGCCCTGGGCCAAAGGCAGGTGCTAAACCGCTGAGCCACCCAAGGATCCCATTAATAAAGGTCTTGAGGGATGAATAGGTCTGTTTCAGCATAGAGGGGGAGGAGGAGAAGGGGGACATTCCCAAGAGAGGAAATGGAATGAGTGGGAAGCAAAATCATACAGAAGGCAAGTGAGCAGGCCAGTTTTGTTGGAGGAGCAGGTGAAAAGAAAGCAACCAGTTGTACATGCATTGGAAAGAACTTGAATGTCAAGCAGAGAAGGACAACAGTATGTGTTCCTTCTGAAATACACATACTAGTGGAAGCTGAACAGTATGTGTAGGATGGGGTGAATGGAGAGAGAGGTGAGTGAGATAGTCAGTTACAATGTTCTTGCAGGAGCCCAGAACCAAACAATGGTTAATAATAATGATAATGATAACAATAATACTAACAACAACAACTAGCTCTTACCTGCTGAGTGCCTAGAAGTTGTTGAACATGTCCCGTAGACGATTGCTTTTAACTTGCCCAGCAGACCTGGGAGGTAGGTAAAAATAGACTTGACCTTCATTATTCACAGGTTCTGTTTTTGCACATTCACTTATTCACTAAAATTTATTTGTAGACCCAAGATCAATACTCATGACACTTTCATACTCATTCATGGACATGAGCAGAGCTGCAAAAACTTTTGCGCCACACGTACATTCCCAACTGAAATCGAAGAAGGTGGTGCTCTGCCATTTGTCCCAGCTCTCAAACTATAAACACATGTTGTTTTCATGGTCTATTTAGTCTCGTGATTTTCACTTTTTTTTTGGCTTTTTATTGGTGATTTTGCCATTTAAAATAGTCCCCCAGTGTAGTGCTGAAGTGGTCTCTGGTGTTCTCGAGCACAAGAGGGCTGCGGCGTGCTTACAGAGGAAATATGTGTGTTAGATAAGCTTCGTTCAGGAATGGGTTATAATGCTTTTGCCCAACTTCAAGGTTAAGGAGTCAATAATATATACTAAAATAAGATGTCTTTAAACAGAAACACACATAAGACAAGGTATCAGTCGGTTAGTTGGTGAAAACATTGTGACTAGAGGCTCATGGGAACCTTACCTTATATTTCCCCAAGGAGCAATGGTTCTGTATTCACTACTTCAATGTTCACAGTGACTTTATTGAAGAAGGCTACTTGAATATCAGGAATCCTATAGTACTTTCCTTTCCACAGAGGAGTAAGCTAAGACTAGGAGAGACAAGGGCCTTGCCCAAAGCCAAACAGCAGGCACAAACCCAGTCTGCCAGACTCGCATGTCATCATGTGATCACATACATTTGTAATGACATAACAAGGGTCTGGATCAGGTGATAGCGATGAAAATGAAGAATGGTGGAGAGAAGATAAATTACAAATGGTTTAGGAAGTATAATCAACAGGACTTGGTGTGATTGCACATGGAAGGCAAAGAGGAGTAGGGTCCAGAAAGACTGAAGTCAGGAGGAGAAGATGACTCAGAAGCCAAAGGTTGCAGGAAGGGTAACCAGCAGGTTCAGCTGGGCTTAAGGACTGGGGTTTGAGAAGAGAAATGCCAGTTGTTATTTTCTGAGCACTCATATATTCCAAGTGCTGTTATAAGACTCTACCCGAGTAATCTCATTGAATCCTTACAACGGCCCCCAGACAGTCACTATGATGCCCATTTTACAGATGAGGAGAGTGAGGCTCAGAGGTAAAGTAACTTGCTGACGGGACCTTGCTTATACACAAAACAGGAAATTCAAACCCAGGCTGAGTGACCCCGGAGGTTACAATAACAGAAAGAAACTTTGGAGTTTGAGATCTCGGAGGAAGAGAGGCATTAGTGTTAGCAATACTCTGTCTTGTTCTCTAGTCTCTTGTTTTTAATTGTATTCTTACAATGTTTTCTCTTTTCACCACATTTTCCTATCTTTGTGTTTTTGTTCAAATTCTTCTGTCCCACAGGAATGTTGTTTTCTCTCCTAGCCCTTAGGTTTCTTTTCTTTTTTCTTTCTCAATGTTCAAAGGGTTAACTAAAATCATTTAATAGCTGGGGCACCTGGGTGGCTCAGTTGGTTAAGCATCTGACTCTTGATTTTGGCTCAGGTCAGGGTCTCAGGGTCGTGAGATTGAGCCCCACAGGCTCTGTGCTGGGCATAGAACCTACTTAAGATTCTCTCTCTCCCTCTGCCTCTCCCCACCCTCAGATGTGTGTTCTCTCTCTCTCTCTCTCTCTCTCTCTCTCTCTCAAAAAAGTTATTTAATAGCTGCAGGAACTGAACATGTTACATTGAATTAGTTTGTGCTATATCGTAAAAAGTTAGGATTTCAAGGTTTCTAAGAATGTAATAAACGTCACTTAGCAACAATTATTTTCCTAATCACTTCTGCATTTCACATTAATAGACTTATGGTTTATTGACAGATGTGCTCCTTAATATAGGAAAACATGATTATGCTATTTGTGTATTAGATTTGGATAACCTGACATAAAAAGACATGTTTTGCATTTCATCTCAGATATCAATTATCTTTTAACTTTTTTTTTAAAGATATGAAGTCTCTAAGTTTCCCAAATCCATATCCCTGAGGCTTATTTGTCTATGTCCCGGAGATATTAAGAAATTAAATATTCCCTTGACACTTAGATATTAAGCATTATTTCCACAGGACTCCCAGCAGTACTGTTCCTGGGGAAGGAATAGTTTCCAAACACAGAGGGGGTCTCTTCTAAAAAGTGCCAGAGCTGTTTATTATATTCAAAAACACACTAATTAATGATAGGAAAAAATTCCCATCAGGATCTTAGGCTCCCTCCTCCTTTGCAAAGCCCCTTCAAAATGTCTAGAAGGTGAGCATTCTTTCTGGCCACACAGAAGGGACTCTCCAGAGCTGTGGTATTTCATCAAAACACCTCTGCCCACAGAGTTCAAATGCCAGTGGTTGCAAGAATGGTTAGCTTGAATCTCTGCATGCAAGCAGGAAAGAGTTCACCTACAAGGGACTTTCTATTCTTTGAAATAACCCAAGTATGAAAACGTTCCTTTATGAATTAAAAAGAAACCTTTTGAATGATTCTGAAATCAAAAGAGAGAGTTGCAATGCATCTGGTAGCTGTCCTATGCCCTCATTCAGCTCTAAGTAACTCTTAGGTGAATAAAGTCTGCATTGGTATAGAGATCTGGTAATTTGGGAATAAAGGCTACAGCAAACCCAGAGAAATCTTTGTCCTCTTCTTAAAATGCTGTAGTGTAAAAGGGAACTGGGAAAAGTGAAGCCATGTTTGTTTGATTCAACAAACACCCGAAACCATCTTTCAAATATTCTGGATGGAATGGAGTCCAAAGAGTGTTTTGCCAAACCCGAGGGAAATTCACTCCATGTGTTTCTGATTCATTTATAGTTTAATCATCAAAATACTGCTTTGTAAGGAATATTTATGTCCAAGAAACCTTTTATGAGCCATTTTAAAACATTATCTTGAAAACAGGAAGCACTGTTTTGCCAAGAGCGAGCAGATGCCTGGGCAGAGGTTCTGGATTTGGTTGTGGGGGCAGAGCCAACTTTATAATGCCTTTGGGGGGAATCTGTTCTGTGTGTCTGTCTCCACTCACGAGAATCACAGAAATCCTTCAGGGAAAATAATCCAAGGGGAAGGTGACCACTAGCTTTTGTGATTTCTGCTCAAACTTATTCCCTTTCTTGGATTTTCATACGCTTTCACTGTATTCCATTTGTTAAATGCTAATTCAGGAGATAACTTCTCTGCTGAAATCTTGCTAGTATCTTAGCCCTTAAAAACCTAAGGTAGAATTTCATAATTGAGCTTAGAAAACGGTAGCTTCAAAGGAGCTATTGACTTCATGAATAGGGGGAAAATATTTTTCTCTTTATTTTTGAGGATTTTTTAAATGACTAAAATTGTCAAAATTGAAGCCTCCTAAAATTGCTTTTACACAAAGTAATGTTTATGTCACTTTCTCTCTTGTTGCTCTTCATTGGGTTGTTTTTTTTTTTTTTTTAGGATTTTATTTATTCATGGGAGACAGAGAGAGAGAGAGAGGCTGAGACACAGGCAGAGGAAGAAGCAGGCTCCATGCAGGGAGCCTGATGTGGGACTCGATCCTGGGTCTCCAGGATCACACCCTGGGCTGAAGGTGGCGCTAAACCACTGAGCCACCCAGGGATCCCCTTCAATGGGTTTTTTTAAGTAAGTTCTCCATTTAGCTTCACCCAGAAAATTGTTAGAAATGAAAATTCTCTGAGCCCATCTCACATCTGCATCCAGCAGTTCTCAAACTCCATGTGCATCAGAATCATGGAGGCCTCATCCCTAGAGTTTCTGATTTGGTAAGCCTGGGTGTGACCTGAGAACTTGTATTTCTAACAAGCCCTCCAGGTGGTCTGCTGGTGCCAGGACCCCACTTGGAAAACCAGGATTCTGTACTCTTCCTAGTTCTCACCACTGGCCTGCAGTTGAGTGGCAAGGAGGCAAGTTCGGAAGCACAGGTGTAAGTGAAGACCATTCCGGGGTGCATCCACTAATGGATACTTGGGGATATGTTTCAGTGATTTGGCAAGGATGCCATCTTGAAATTCCTGTGGACCATTATTCATGGCCAAAGAAGTGAAGTAGTTCACATAGTTATTGGAATTATTGTGTAAATCTGGCCTCCACAAAGATTTAGTTTGTGAAATAGTACCACCAAGCCAAAGTATATGAAACATTTATAATCTTCAGAGACCCTCATGAATTAGTAGACTTTAAAACTATATAAGTTAGTAACTAGATTCATCTGGTGACAGATGCTTTTTCTGTCATTAAAATGTTAAAGGACTTTTATTGCATGGATCTTGCATAAGGAATATTGAGTATATAATAGGAAAACGCCCTTGATGAGAATTGTATAATTGACACTAATAGGTTGTACTGATCCTCAGGCAAATTGTGAAACTGGAGCTCACTGAGGGCATTTCACCAGAGAGTTCTGTTGGCATGCTGCTTTCTGATGATCTGACAATACAAATAAAGAGCGTATAGAACCTTCCATTTAAAAAAGTGGCTCACAAAATTTCACATGTGTTAGAATCACCTGGGAATCTTGCCAATATGCAGATTTTGATTCAATAGATATGGATGGAGTGGGGCTCAAAGTACTTCATTTCTAATAGTCTCTCAGGTGTTGCTAATACTGCTCATCCATGAGCCACAGTTGGAGAAGCAAGGTTCTAGCATAGTAGTTCATGGCCCTGAGAAAGCTTTAAAAAATTCTAAATCAAATATTCTGGGTGGGACTCAGTCGTAGGTATTTGTAAAGCACCCCAGGTGATCCTAATGTGCAGCCAACATCAAGGAGCTCTGACCTGGAAAAGTAGTGGTAGCCATTCTAGGCTACCTCTCTTGAAATCAAATGTGTTACCTGAGTCTTTGGTGAGTACTTGATTGCAATGAATTCACACTTGACTTCTCTCATAAGTGTCTTAAGTGCCTATTTCTACGTTGCTGATAAAGGAAAGAGCCAAATGCTTGAGATTCCAGATGGGTTGACTACAGAGTTGACATTCAGTTATGAAAATGTAGCGACCCATCATATATCCTCACCCCTACAGAGGCTTTCCATTTACTCTTCCAGGTGAGCTACAGGTATAACTATGAGCACAACCAACATTGACATGCAAATAAAAAATGTTTGATATGCTCAAGTACTTAGACACATATCTGAGAACTCAGAATCTTGCACTTAAAAAAAAAACTGAGATAAAAAATTGCCTGAAAATGTTAAGAGCAGATGTTACAATTCACTTGTCTCTGGCATAAAATAAATATAATATTACTTCTGTGGAACATCTGCTTCTGCTTATAACTGCACCCCAGTGGACTTGTTGGATGAGCCACCTGTAGCACGCACCCTGAAGTAGCTGAATGTGCTATCTGCGGTTGGGGTAATTAAATATCGTACACCAAAATATTAGAGAATACCTGCCTAATAAAATTATTTCATTTTTAGCCTAGCTGACGCGGAACTTCTCTTTCTCACAATAATTAGCCAACAGTTGCAGTTACTTCTTCAGCTCACTCCTAATTTCTCTTAATAAGACAATGGCAAGATAGAAAAGAATATACTCCTATTTATTCTGGCAGAGGAATACAGACCCCATTTGTCTAATAATTGTATCCAGTTATTTAAATATGAAATCCTGAAGAAGAGGACTTAAACACATAGCGTATTTTAGAAGTTAAATGTAATCCACCAAAAAGCCATTCTTATCTCACCCACCCCCTCCACCTTTCTCTTTCTTTATTTTTTCTTTCTTTCTTTCTTTCTTTCTTTCTTTCTTTCTTTCTTTCTTTCTTTCTTTCCTTTCTTTCTGCTAGTAGTATTATTATGACAGATGTAAAGAATTGACATTCAGGATGCCATGTAAATGTTTCCCATTTGATGCTATGAGTAGTTCATAGGCATGAACCTAAACAGACCAAAGTGGTTCTCATTATAAAAGTGCTCTTCTTAAGCATATGTCCATGAATTGAAACTGTAGAGCAATGATCAATAGAATGATCAGTAATACAACAGACATGGCCAGGACAGTCATAAAGAGTGATTTCTTGTTCATCAGGACACTACACTGTAGGGCACCTCCTGTGTACTTGGAATTAACCCTCTCACCTACCAGGGTGAGTAGCACAAAGCAGCCAGTCCTAGAGGAAATGCTTTAGGAACCCTTTTACTTGTTTCTTCTCTGATTTCCTTGTCACCCAACAGTGAATCACCTGGAACACCTCTCTTGGCCTCTTTATACATCTCCTTTTATCTGCATTCTTTTTTTTAAATTTTATTTATTTGACAGTGAGAGAGCATAAGCAGGGGGAGTGGCAGAGGGAGAGGAAGGAGCAGGCTCCCTGCAGAGCAGGGAGCCCAATGCAGGGTTTAATCCCAGGACCCTGAGATCATGACCTGAGCTGAAGGCAGATGCTTAATCGACTGAGCCACCAAGGTGCCCCTTTTATGTGCATTCTTGTCAATATTTAGCCCTCAGACTTTCTCACGGTCTTGGGTGTGGCCACCCTATGGCTTACAACATCCCCTACTGCTCCAAGTGGAAACTTACTGTCCAACTTGATCCCCAAGGAAGCCATTCTCACTTTGACAACCTCAGGCAAGCCCATTCAGCTACAATTACAACAGACCACCTAGAAGCCTGGGGCCAGCAAAGTGACATGGCTCTGGCACTCAGATTACTGAAGACACCCATGTAGGGTGAAGGGATGAGTAGGGAGTAGGAACCACCTGCATTCACTAGGAGAGGGGGATGGTATTGGTCCCTCTTGGACTTCGGGTCCATCTGGATTCATCTCTAGAGTTCTGGGGTCTCTCATCACTCAGATTAGAGTTCTGGAGGTAGGGCTGGAAGAGGAGGAATGACAAAGGGAGCTTTTAAACTTGTACATTCTTGGAAAATCATGATTTGAAAATGTACCATTTGAATTTCATTTCCCTTTAATACTGAAAGTTCTGACCAATAAAACCCACTTCCCTTCAGAGGCCCTTCCAAGTAAACCTAGTTGCTCATTTTTGAAAAAGAAAAGAAGCTGACATAGAATTTTGAAGTGATGGCCAGTACACATGTGGGTGTCTCTTTGCTTACATAGTGAGATTTTCTTTTTCAAGCAAGGGAGGACCACATTTGGAATCTATCTGCAGGAACACAACCTAAAATCCTGTCCTTGACAATCACTGGGATAGGCCCTATAATTCTAATAGCTAGTGGTTGTTTTCAGCTTTTGGTGATTGATCAGATGTCTTAGGGTGGATGGGTTCTTAATACAGAAGTGGGCCAGACAAAGAGAATGGAAAATTGTCATAAAAATTAAAAACAAAATAAATAATAACAAAGGATGGGCAGAAACAGAACCCGTCAGAAACAATACCAAGAATTGAGGCAAGAAAAGTGGTAAGAATTGCATTAAGTAAGAATTAGAAGGTCATCCTCAGAGCCTAAAGGATAGGTCCGTTGAGGAAGTCAAGAGCACCAAAAGATAGCCCAAGTAGATGGGAATTCAAAAAGCCTAACAAATTATCCAGACTGAAATTGATGCCAAAATTGATAAAGAACACCAACAATAAGACAAACATAAGGAATCTAGGCAAGTTCTTCTGGTAGTTCTTACTTAAATAGCCTGGGAACAGACCAGTTTCAAAATACTGATTCCGAGATTTGTCATAGATCAATTAAAATCTCCAGAGGTGGGACATAGGGATAGGAACTTTGTTTAAGCATCCATGAGGTTATTTACATGCACACTGAGAGCCTAGGATCCTCTAGCCCAACCAGTAACCTTCTCTTGTGCTTTCTGTTGGGACAAAAGTTAGTTCTAGGAGTGGACATTCTGTAGCTACACTGTCTAATATGGCACCCACGCGCCACATGTGGCCAATGGGCACTTGAAATGTGCCTCTTCCAAATTGAAATCTTTTAAATACACACTGAATTTTAATTTTTTAAAAAGATTTTGTTTATTTATTTGAGGGAGAGCATGTACAGAGGGAGAAAGTGAGGGAGAAACTCCCCACTGATTCTGGGACACCAAGACCATGACCTGAACCAAAGGCAGATGCTTAACTGACTGAGCTACCTAGGTGCCACTAAATACACACTGAATTTTGAAGACTTAGCAGAAAGAGAATAGAGAGCATCTCATTAACAATTTTTATATTATTCACATGTTGAATAATTATATATATAGTGTATATATATACACACACACACATACACACTCTTGGGTTAAAGAAAATATTTTTAAAAATTCATTTCACCTACTTATACCTTTTAAATGCAGCTACTAGAATACTTTAAATTACACTTGTGGGTCACATTATATTTGTCTTGGGCAGTGCTGTGCTTGAACCTGTGGATAAAACAGCAACATTTTACTGTATGGTATATAGGAAACAATGAGAAGACCATAGAAATGAAGGACTTTTAAAAATTAAGGTTTACTTATTTGGTTGTGTTAGAAAATGTAGGTTTAAAATTAATTGTAATTGTGTGCATCTGTGTGTGTGTGTTTGGTTTTGGGTTTGTTTTTTTTTTTTTTTTTTTTTGTAGTCCAGTACTGAGTAAGGTAGTTATTTAGTAGAGATTTAGGAATGAAAGAGCATTCCCAATATGCCCCTGCTGGAAATATTTCCCAGATTAAGTAGAATACTGATATGTAAGTCATTCAGCCATGTTTTGTCCAGAAATTAGTCAAGGAAAATGAAATGAGATATATATAGATAGATTAAATTAAATTAATTAATTAATTAACATAATTAATGATATAAGATTTAATTTATTTATTCATTCATGGAAGACACGTAGAGAGAGACAGAGACACAGGCAGAGGGAGAAACAGGTACATGCAGGGAGCCCGATGCGGTACTCGATCCCGGGACCAGGGAATCATGCCCTGAGCCAAAGGCAGGTGCTCAACCACTGAGCCACCCAGGCGTCCCTGAAATGCTATATAATGCTATATATCTCTTGATATATAACACATTTGTATACACACGCACCCCCCCAAAAAATATCTATTTGTAATATGTAGGTGATAAGTGGATCCAGATAATGTCTGATATATCAGCCTTAGTTTAGCTTCTCTGAATTTAGCAAAAGAGAAGTCTGAACTCATTCAAATTGGAGACATTTTTAATCCATCCTAGTGATAAATATCTATGGTCCCAAGTATCATGCAAGATCCTAAGGATACAGTGATGAATAAGCTAGATTACAGGTCCTACTTTTTCAAGGCTTGCAGGGAATGCAGACAAACAGGCAGTTATAATGCACTGTGATGAGCTGTAGAATCAGGGGCTAAGAAATCACGGTGTGGATGCACCTGCCAAAGACTTCTCGAAAAGAGCAGCGTCTCCCTTGAGCCCTGAAGGATGTACAGAGGTTGTTCCAAGCAGAGGGGCGTGTGTGTTGATAAGGCTGGGAGGCAGGAGAGTGTAACCTGTGAACACTTGGAGAACTGAAAATAAATTTTTGCTGTCATAGTACGTTGGAGGGTGGGAGACTGGTAAGGTGTGAGCCTGGGGAAGTAAATATGGGCCACATATTTTCTGGTGGTATGAAGTGGCCAGAAAAGGCAAACCTATAGAGGCAGAGCATTGATTAGTGGTTGCATGGGGGCTAGGGTGAGAATAAGGAGTGATGGCCTTCTCTTCTTTTTAGGATATTGGCAATGTTCAAAAATTGGATTGTGGTGATGGTCATACAACTCCATAAATATACTAAAATCCATTGACTCGTTACACTTAAAATGGGTGAATGTTACGGGATATAAGTTATGTTTCAATGAAGCCGTCGGGATAAACAGGCATCTTATAATCCCTGCTAAGAAGTTTTGATGCTCTCCCAATTAAGGCAAGAAGGTATTAGTGATACAGATTCGTGTACCTGCATTTTAGAAAGCTCCCTTGGGATCATACACAATCTCTGCTGTTTAAGGCTCTGGTGAAGGGACGAGAACTGACCTAAGCTGAGCATCTACTGTGTGACAAACACTGCCTAGACACCTTATGCGCATGATCTCATTTAAATGCCACAACAGCCTACTGGTACCTTTACTTTAGCTGGATGGTTTATTGCTGTTGCAGTAGAGATGCAGTTCTATTAGATCTGAAATATAGAAAAGCACTGCTTTACCTATGAGACATTTACGCCTCAGGGAGGTGAAGTCACCTGCCCAGAAGCACCTGGACAGTAAGTGACAGAGCCAGGTTTGGAGCCCAGGAGATGTCTGATTGATCTAAGCCTTGGTCTTCCTGCTCACCCTGCTTTTCTGAGATTGGGTGCATGAGTGTGCACCTCACAGAGTAGAGCTGCTTGGTAGATTGTCCAGCAGAAATACTTATACACACTCTTTGTATTAGTTTGCCATGGCTGCTGTAAAAATTTACCACACATCTAGTGGATTAAAGCAATACAAATATATCCTTTCTGGGGGGACAGAAGTCTCCTTCTAGAGGCTCCAGGGTAGAATCCATTTTCTTGTCTCTCAAAACCACCTACATCCCTTGGCTCACAATTCTTTCTTTGAGATGGGATCACTCCAACCGCAGCTTTTTTTTTTTTCTTTTTTAGGATTTTATTTATTTATTCATGAGAGACACAAAGAGAGAGACAGAGACAGAGACAGAGGGAGAAGCAGGCTCCTTGTGGGGAACCTGATGTCGGACTCGATCCTAGGACCCCAGGACCATGACCTGAGCAAAAGGCAGATGCTCAGCCACTGAGCCACCCAGGCGTCCTCAACCTCTCCTTCTTCTTTGACCGGACTGTCTTGTCTCCTCCTTACAAGGGCCCTTGTAATTTGGATAATCCAGGATAATATTTTTATCTCAAGAGCCTTAATTTAATCATATCTACAAAGTCCCTTCTGCCCTGTAACATAGTCAGAGGTGAGGGAACTAGAATGTGGACATCTTTGTAGGGGGGAAGGAGCGTTATTCAGCCTACCACACCCCTGCATTTAAAAGGAGAAACCTGTGTTTGAAAGGAGTCTCAGAATAAATGTAGTCTTCTATATTTTGACCTTGAACATAAGCTCAAAAGCTTCTCTTATTCATAACCAAAATCAAGATTTAAATAATACTGTTATTCATCTCCCATTTTAAAATGTCCTCCTCTGGAAACTTGAGTAAAATAATTAAGAAACTTGATGATATGCCATTAAGAATATTATTTTCCTCTGAAGGTATTATTATTAGTTGATAAATTGCAGGCCTGCTTTAACATGGCAAGCCCTCAGAGAGATCTCACACCGAAGGAATGTGGAAGTTTCGACAAATGAGAACAAACACACATGTAGAATAATATTTATATTGCTCAGAAACTGTTTTGAGGCATACTTTCCCTTCTACAGTGTCTCTTAAGACAACCATGTGCTTCATAAAGCACTGTTTAAATAGGCCTGTGTCTTATTTTTTTAAAGGTTGTGTGGTGTCTATTTTGCTGTAGGTTTACCTCCTACAGCAACAGCTGTAAATTGTCAGTTAAGGCACCAAATTACAACAGAAGAATAAGAACAAAACCAGAGGCCACGAGGCAGCCTTGAATCTGCTGACCGAGAGCACAATATGGAAAAAGAGACTTAGTCATTGTTATTTATGGGTTCAGGGCTCTGCAGGTTGTTCTTTCAAAGGTGGGAGACCTTATCCTATACGTGTGTGTATGTGTATTTTTAAATATACATTCAAAATATTCAATGGTAGGAGGTTGGGAGTTGGAGAGGATGGAATGTTCCCTCAGCTGTTATTCAGAATTCTCCTGTATATTCTTGTCTCTCTTTGACCAATGACAATAATACTTTTCTCTGTTAATTCCTGTCACCCTCACAGGACAGATCACCCTCTTCATTTTTTGTTGTCTTAAATTCAGCCTACCAATATGGGCTTTTTTTTTTTTTAATTCTCTTTGAACCTCATGGCTGAGTTTGCTAGAAGTAATGTTTTAATTAAAAAATGTCCTAGGGGGATCCCTGGGTAGCTTAGCGGCTTAGCGCCTGCCTTCGGCCCAGGGTGTGATCCTGGAGTCCTGGGATCGAGTCCTGCATCGGGCTCCCAGTATGGAGCCTGCTTCTCCCTCTGCCTGTGTCTCTGCCTCTCTCTCTCTCTTTCTCTGTGTCTCTCATGAATAAATAAATAAATCTTTAAAAAAAAAATGTCCTAGGTGGTCAACTAGATTTAGTCTCACAGAGTAGAACCCAGAGTAGAACTCAGGGACCCTGCTCTCTGCCATGAACTGCTTGTGTGACCTCGGGGTCAGTCTGTCTGGATCTCTGTTTTTCCACATGAAGTTCAAGCCTGCCAGTGTTGTGTAATAGGACTGTGAGGTGCTTTTTGGTTCCAGTACCTTATAAGCTCAGAACATTTAGTGAATATGGGAACTATGTGTTCAGTCTTGGTTTGGGGTTTCCAAGAAGTGACCCAGAGATACAATTTTGTGTGTAAGTTGTTTATTTAGGAGGCATACACAGGAAATGCTGACAGAGGTTTGGGGAGATAAGACAGGAAAAGAGAAGAAAGGTGACAAGGAGTGCTTTATCAACCCAGTCACCACTGTATGCAGCACGCCTCCACATTAGCCCAGTTTGGGGGTGCGGAAATTGGGTGTTTATTCACATACTCCTTCTCCATCAGTGGTTGAATGCTGCTTTGGAGGGCATTGTCTCTCCAGCACTTCTTGCTCCTTTACTCCTACAATCAGGGGGGAAAAAGCCTCTGTACAGAGTTGCAGGTGTTCCCTGTAAGCTTCCTAATTATGGAAGTGAGTGCCAGTGAGATAAAGGCAGGGCGCTGACTGCATCTGCTAAAATGTGTATAAGGTTCAGGGAAGGATGGGAAGTGAATGGTCAATTAGGAAATGAGAGAGCAGTGGTCTAACATTTTGTTGGTTTCTTTTAAACTTGCCGCAGAGGTTCCAGAGATTACAAGACATTGGTCTGCAGTGTTTAGCAGCATATGCATGCTACCTACATGATGGGTAGAAACAAGAAAATAAATTTGTAGCTCTGTGTCGAAAAGAGCTTACAAAAATCCTGACCAGTGTGGAATCCTGACCAGTATGTTAGTAAATTATGGGTTGTCTATATTATTTACATAGAAACACTCTTAAAACACCACTCTGCAAAAATCTGCAGTGCAACTTTTCTCACTACCTGTTCTTCAGAAAAATGATAATAAAATGTCATAATGCTATGACATTTAACTAACAAAGAGTTCATCCCTTATTTCTTGGTATAGAAGGTTCAGTCTGGCTCGGAGCATTCCCTTATGTGTTTGGGTCTTTCACGCATAGGCCAGTGCAATGTGTAAAATAGGGCAATTGGTTCTATGATCATGCATTGTTCCTTGAAAGGCTTTGGCCTTCAGAGATGCTCTTCGAAATAAGTGGGGTGGGAGGAATGGAATAATTAAATTCATTTCCCCCTTCTGAACTTTATTTCTGAGAACCCAAGTTGCCAAGATCTATGAAATAGAGGAGGCTTAGCAATCAATCACTTCGGAAGGAGGTGATGGAAAGGGAAGGAGACAGCGGGCCAAGGAGCTCTAAACCTCAGTCATTTTGCATTTCAAGACAAGAGAGCAGGATTGCTGACTTGTACATTTCCTTTGAGAGGTGGCATGCTAACGGCATATTGAAGAGTCTAATAAAGCCAAGTATAGGTGTAACCTCTTTAGGAAACAGTCAAACTAATAAAAAGTGAAACTCCTTGGGTGAATATGAAGTAGGATTTGACTTACATTCAACTCAGAATCTTAGAATAAGAACAGACTTTCCAGAGCATCTGAATTGACCCTATTATTTGGCTTAAGAAAAAAAAAAAAGACCTTGAGAGTTTTGGACATTTGTCCACCAGGGCCAGAGAGCTTATGGATTCAAGTGTCCTGTGCTCTTTCTATCCCACCACATGGCTATATAGTCCTTCCTCCTTCCTTCCTCTTCCAGCCTCCTCCCCCACTCGCCCATCTCTACCTCCCTCTCTCCCTCTCAAAACAAAGCTGTTCATTTAAACAGGAAAACATGGGCAGCCCTGGTGGCTCGGTGGTTTAGTGCTGTCTTCAGCCCAGGGCATGATCCTGGAGACCCGGGATCGAGTCCCATGTCAGGCTCCCCGCATGGAGCCTGCTTCTCCCTCTCTCTGTGTCTCTCATGAATAAATAAATAAAATCTTAAAAAAAAATAAAAAACAGGAAAACACCTGATTTGAAAGGACAACTATCAAGGACTAATTTCTTTTACCTTATGCCTACATGTAATAGCTTCACACACAGCACCCCTGCCCAAATGTTGTGAAGTTACCTTTGGATTTACAATGATAAAAACAAAACACTGTAAGGTCTGCAAGGATTTGCATTGTGGTGATTTGTTTAACACGGAAAGCAAGATAACTTACCCCTATGTAGGGATGGAAGTTGAATGAGCATGCCAGGAATGGAGACAGAGGATGTTCTCATAGAAACCATCTTTTTCTCAACCTGGTCTCTATTTGGTCTCCACTTTGAGCAGTGTAACAAAGACCACTTAGTTGTCTTTTTCTTTTTTAAATAAAGAAATGTTTCTGTGTTCTCTGTCTTGCTTCTGTCAGTGTCTCTTTGCCTGACTTGCTCCAAGGTAGTTGTCATTTAATACTTCTGAACCTCAGATTCTTTGTGTTGCAATACTTCTTGGCAGGGATAGATCTTGTTTTGGAGGGGTCTTTCTAAGAAAAAAATACAAAAATCTATGACTTGGGAAATAGAGGAAAAACCATGACCCTGTGAACACATTGCTAGGTACTCCCTCAGAGCCTTGGAAGAGGCCTGTGCCTAATTTAAGCATCATTACCTTCTCAATAAATCCACCCATATGCCCCAATGTCTGTCCATCTTAAGAAATCTGGCCCATACCCTGTCTGGCTGGGTTTATGGCAGGATCCTTGGCTGGTCCCCTGCCTGAGTGCCGTCTCTCATTGGTGGCCCCAGTAAGTAGTCAAAATCTGAATCTAATCATGTCACCCCCAATGCCACCTTGTGCAAATCTCCCTGATTCTCCATGATCTTATGCATAACCCCAAATTCCTTAGAAAAGCATTGAAGGCCTTCCATGGGAGAAAATCCTTGCCCCTCCAATACTTCCTCTTGCCCAGCCCTGGGGACACTCCAGCCACCCACACTGTCTGATGTTCCTGAAATAGGTCGGGCTTCCCTGCCTCTGAGCCTGCCACGTCCGTTCTCTCGCCTTCAGCATCTGTCCAGCCTACTCCTCTTTTGAACTCTGCCCCCAGATCACCCACAGCGACCTCTCCAGGACCCCTGCCTTATTAACTCTGTAATCACCATGGTAGACTCATGTCTTAAGGGAAATGTGTGTTTGACAACTTTTCAGAATGATGTAAAGGAACTAATAAGATAGGAAATGCACAATGACTCCATTCAAGTTCCTGTAATACCCGGATTGTTATCATAGATTTTCCCGGAATAGTCCTAGCCATCATCAGGCCTGGTCTACCCCTCTTGTCGATCTCTGCAGCAGGGATAATGAGGCCAACTGGTGAAAAGGAGACGGCATATTTTTGTATGCACAGAGTAATGATTGATTGGTTCTAAGTCACACATTTCTTGGCAATTCCAAAATTAGTCACATTAGCCCATTGAAAAGGCTGGCACTAACACCTTTTCCCAAAATGTAGCACTTGTACAGGAAGAAAAATCGACTGCAGTGTCGCGTGGAAAAGATTGAAGAAGAGAGTGGCCCTGAGACCGCTCAGGTGAGACGTGAGGCCAAACAGCCCTCTCCCCTCCTCACCTCCAACCCAACCACCCGGCACATTGTTCCTGAGGGGCCAGGGGGCTGCCTTGACCAGAAACCATTGTATTTGTCTTCCTTCAATGAGAGGAAGAGGGAGGGTGAATCCCACTTTCTTTTTGCCACTTGAAAAAATTCCACCTACCTCCCAGCGTGTCCCTTTGCACGGATCCCTTCTCATCATTATTATAACCACTCGATGTGTTTCTGAATCCATTGGGTGCCTCTCTAAATGTGGCAGTGATGTGCAGGCCACTGACCTAAGGATATAAAGCAGCTGGTGATCTTACATTCAGGAGTTCATAGTGCAAATGTGCTTACAAGAGAAAAATCCTAGGGGTCCAGGGGGCTCTCCTGAGCTCTGCTTTGCAGTTGGCAGTAGGCCCCGAGCAGTCAGATGTGAGGAGAGACCCACCCAAGGACTGCCAGTGTATACAGTTTGTATATACCTGCATGCAATCCTTGCTTGCATTGTGTCGCTCTGGCATAGCTCGGATAACGTTGGGTAACAGGCATTACTTTGAGAGACATTCCCTTTCCATGTTTGTGTGTGGAGGGGATCCAATGCAGTGAGTTTTCCTTTCAAGTAAATGATCCCCTAAAACCATGCAACAAATGTGGCAATGTATTCTGGGAATTCACTAAGACACTGTGATTCTTTCTAAAACAAAATCAGATGGTAAAAGTTCCCTCATCCTTTAGTTGTCAAATACTTGCTAAATAACACAGTTGATTTGGAATAGCTTCTTTAAGACTTGCTTCTCCGGGCACAAGCACAGCTCAATCAGTTAAGCATCCAACTCTTTTTTTTTTTTTTAAAGACTTTATCTATTTATTTGACAGAAAGAAGAGGCAAGCATGCTCAAGCACAGGGAGCTACAGAGTGGGAGGGAGAAGCAGGCTCCCCAGTGAGCAGGGTGCACGATGTGGACTCAATCCCAAGACCCCAGCATCACGACCCGAGCTGAGGGCAGCTGTGCAACCAGCTGAGCCACCCAGGCATCCCTACGCATACAACTTCTGATTTCAGCTCAGGTCATGTTCTCGAGGTGGTGGGATTGAGCCCCATGTGAGGCTCCCCACTCAGTGGGAATCTGCTTGAGATTCTCTCCTTCTCTCCACCCCTCCCCGCCACTTGTGTGCGTTCTCTCTCTCTCTCTTTCTCTCTCTCTCTCTTTCTCAAATAAATAAATTTTAAAAAGAGAAAACAAGAAACTTCTCATTCCCAGGATGGCTGTGCTCTCCAAATAGTTCCTTCATGTCTGCATAGGAATGAAATCACTTTTGCAGTTAGCCAGATTGATCAGCTACAGTAGAGAGACAGAGTTCTCATCACAATCCAGAGAAATGTTCAGTGTCGCTGCTGGTAAAATGGTAATGTGGTTATGACATCATGATCAAATTGTGGAAGGTTGTTTTGTGTCCTAGCAGAAGGAAGGTGGGAAAAGTCCAAGTATTCAACATTGTTTCTTATCAAACAGTGTGGAACACTGGTGATTCAAAAAGTTTACAGGAAAAAAAATAAATTGTGTGTGTGTGTGCAAGCACAGCAGACAACAAATACTGAAAGGTTTATTATTTTGCCTCTTTCACTCTTTGCTCCTGCACACCCAGCCCCTGTTGTCCTTAAAGGGACCGAGTTGAGAGGAGGATTCATCGTCCCCCCACCCTTCACCCTTCCCCAGCCCCAGGCCAGGCGCATCAGGCTAGCTCCATAGAAGTGGGTCATGCAAGCTCCACTTTTGTGGGTAGTGCTTTGGGCCTGGTGACCTCTCTGCTTGTTCTCACCCTTTGCTCCTTGCTTAGAATACCCCTTGCGCTCTTTCCCATGGCTGCCTGTCCCGGTCAAGGTGCGACCTGCCCCAGGGTCATGTGTTGATCCTCTAAACCAGAAGCTTTGCACTCTAGTAACATTTGGTTTGGATCTTTTTTTATGATGCTGCTCATAGGCATTCTTTGCATTGCTATTACTGTCTTACCAGTTTACACTTAAATTCTTTAATGGAATGAGCTCTCCTTGGGCTGCAGGACACAGTGCCTTGCACTTCCCTAGCAGTGCCCGATAAGCATTGGATTGAATGCATGAAAGAGTTAGGGGGGTGGAACTGTGGTGAGTTTGGAGTCACATTTCTGAGTTACAAATAGAATGACTTCTCTGTGTGGTTGTGGCAAGGTGAGTAGGATGACATGGGCTGGTTTTTAAAAGCTGCCCACTGCATGTCTATGAAAACTGTTTATTTGAGACTCTATCTCCTAATTCTCATACAAATTCTTTTTACCGTTTCCTAGAGACATGGGTGCAGACCAAAGATATAGACAGCCGGGAGAGAGAGATAGCCTGGCTGTTATTTATATGCCTTTATAAAATCTTTCCTTCATCTTATTTTAACTTTTCAGAAATTCCCTTGTAGAACTGAATCTGCCTACACAATTTCTTTATAATTAAACTTGTGCATCAATATTCATAGCTCCACCTACTCTTCCTCCCATTTTGGGGCTGTGTGCAGGTTATACAGATGTCTAAGGATGTACTTCCATTCTCTGCGACATACACCCGGCCAGCTTCCCCCCGGATTTACTGGTGGGAATGTTCACCAAACAGGGCTACAGATTGGAAGTCCCCAGGTATGCAGCCTGCCCCAGATGGGCTTGTCCATGCAACATCGCATTTGGTTTCTTTTCCTGCATAAGTGTAACATTTTGGAAAACAGTGTTAATACCGGCCTTTTCAATGGGCTGATGTGATGAATTTTGGAATTATCAAGAACTTTATGATCTCGGGAATATAACAGTATAAGGTATTATTGCAAATAAATAAATAAATAAATAACCCGATAGATGCTAAAGACCGTACTATGAAAACTCTTCTGCATCTCTGCCTCTCTTGCAAAGCAAACTGGTGTTAACTCACATTAGCCAAATGTCTTCTTATGAGCACATGCCGTGGCATTTCCTGGTTCCTACCACGAATAGGAAGAAAATTTTTAGGCTGAAAAAGATAACGCATATGTCCATTCTTTCTTATGTTAGGATGTGAACAATCTGAGAAAAACTTATGTTGGAAAGATTTCTGGTCATGTAGGAGTAATTTCACAAAGCATCCCCAAATATAGGCACTTTCCTTTACATATTCTTTAACTTCTAGACATGTTCATTCTAGTTAAAGGATTAGGAGTTTTCCAGTTCAGAATCTGAACACGGGATCACTGTCTTGACCTAGGTTCATTCCCAGCCCTCACGAGGGCTGCTTATGTTCAGGGAGCTGATTGAATCAGAAAGTTCCTGAAATGCAGGGGGAGGATTCTTCAAGGTATAAACCATATGTAAGTGGATAATTGTACCAGGTAGCTTAATTGTGGGCCTCAGCTTATCTTGACTTACATATTTTTTATATATATTTTTATCTTTTGTGGTTTATCCCCTTCTTCAGGCCGAACACTAAGATACCAGTTACTTGAACCCATCAAATTGCTCAAATTCCCAGAATCCACTTCCCTGCATCAATTTTCTTTCCAAATCCCAGGAAGCCTCTTTTCCTGGTTGTCTTTGGGAAAAGATTAAATGTTTGCCTATTGATTAGAAATCCCAGAACTGAAACTGAGATAAACCGTGAGTTCACATTTCCTCTAACCGGCAAGTCCCCACATCCCTATTCTTAATGGGGATGTGGCTTCTCCTGTGTGACTTCCCTTGAATCAATTGGCCTCTGCTTCCTACACACTGCTGCTTTTGCAACACCATACACCTGATATTCTTCTGCCTAGAACTGCCTAAGCTCCATTTCCCCCAATGCAACTTTCTCCAGCTACTGTTTAAATCCATTTTTTGCTCTTTCCCTTGAGATATGAATGATGACCTTTCTACTCCTTCCCAGTTATTTACTATTATAAGGATTAACCTACCTACAGTTTCCTTTCTAGGTTGGCTCTCAAGAGACAGTTTGCCTGCTTAAAAAATACTAGACTTGAAATCAACCAATGTAGGTCCAAAGTCCAGTTTCTATCACTGTTAGAGCCTCTACGTTCTCATCTGTCCAGTGGATCAGTTCTTGACCCTCAAAAGATGTTCTCCCCATCTACAATTAATAAGTGTATATTCACAATAACTGTGTAATTGGTGATGTGACATTCATTGTAAACAAGAGGATTTTTAAATGTCTTCTTTTACCATTATAGCTAAGATCCTTGAAGGTATAAAGATCAATATCTTGATTTTACAAGGAAAAAGGTAGGGTCCCCAGGTCCCACAATCAGAGAATTAGTAGCAAAGCTACTAATGATAAATAATAAATAAATAATAAAATAAATAAATAAATAAATAAATAAATAAATAATAAAAGAACCAAACTCTTGCCCAAGGATTTCCAGTCCATTGAGTTTCTTCTTGTGTAGCATTCTGAATCTGCGAACTCAAACACATACAGATTAATTTTGTGCTTCCTACAAAGAATTAGGTTAAGCATTAAAAGTACAGAAAGCCTGGGCAGCCCGGGTGGCTCAGCGGTTTAGCACCCCCTTCAGCCCAGGGTGTGATCCTGGAGACCCAGGACTGAGTCCCATGTCAGGCTCCCTGCATGGAGCCTGCTTCTCTCTCTTCCTGTGTCTCTGCCTCTCTCTCTCTGTGACTCTCGCGAATAAATAAAATCTTTAAAAAAAAAGTACAGAAAGCCTATCTCTTGCTCCCCAAAATAATTATGAACAAGCAAAGGAGAGAAAGATGTCACCAACTAACTAATACAAGGTAGAATGAAGTAAATGCTACAAAAGATTAAACATGTTTGTAATTTCTCTTAATTTAAAGAGAATATGGCATTTAAACTGGGGTTTGACCATCACATGAAAAATTTGGAAACATGGGGAAGTAGGGGTAGGAAACACATATCAGGCAGAGGAGATTGCACAAGGAAAAACCAGAGTTTTGAGAATGAGTGGTGAGGACTGGAAATATAGGAAAGACTCATGTTAAGTAGCATGTAGAATTTCTAAGTAGATGTGTTGAGAATTTAAATTAAAATCATAAATAGTTTGGGGCCATATCATCTAGAGTTTTGGCTTTTTGTTTTGTTTTTTTTTTTTTTTGTGTGTGTGTGTGTGTTTTGTTTTTGTTTTTGTGAATGAATACCCATTGCAGCTTTGAAGAGGCTGAGGGTATGAGAAAACTTATTTTTTTTAATTTTTTTTTAATTTTTATTTATTTATGATAGTCACAGAGAGAGAGAGAGGCAGAAACACAGGCAGAGGGAGAAGCAGGCCCCATGCACCGGAAGCCCGATGTGGGATTCGATCCCGGGTCTCCAGGATCGCGCCCTGGGCCAAAGGCAGGAGCCAAACCGCTGCGCCACCCAGGGATCCCGAGAAAACTTAATTTAAAAAAAAAAAAGTAATCCCTAGGGGTGCCTGGGTGGCTCAATTTGTTAAGCATCCCAACTCTTTCTCTCTCCCTCCCTCTGCCCCTCCCCCTCCTACCTGCATCCCTAACCCCCCCTAAAATAAGTAAATAAATCTTAAAAAATAAAAGTAACACCTAGAAGTTCAGTCTAGGTTGGGTTGGAAGGGCCAAAAGGACAAACATGATGGTAATGGAGAGAAGGCAGATTCTAGAAACATGTCATGTCAGGACTGAATGTAAATGGACAGTTCTAAACTCAAGAATTTATATCACTGATCACTTCTGAGCTACCCTCTCTGGTTTCCCAGAAAGGGTATCTTTCAACATGATTTTGTCATCTCCCAGACACTAACCAAGTCATATCATTTACTTATAGAATATTAGCTAAAATTGATTCCTAAATATTTTTTGTATTTTTTTGCTGGGAAAATAAGAGGGTAATGTTACTTACACAGCTAAGTAGCTTGTTTCATAAGGAAACAGCAAACCTTCCAGTTCTGGTTCAATAATACTGGAGTATCCACTGATGATGGTTTCAGAACTTGTGCTTAATACACAGGAAGCCTGTGTAGATTTCTATAGCACATTCATGAAAATGTAAGAACAGAATTTGACCAGAGTGTATAACTAAAATAGCTACTTTGGGTTTGAAACTTCTGATTTACAAGTTCTGGAACTAGTTTTATACTTAACAAAAGCCAGGTTGTCCCTTAAGTTAACATCATCTAAACCACAGTATTCCACTGGTATATACAACTGAAATGTTGTCGAATTGAAACCACTGACACTGAATTTTCATTAATAGAACATGAGGTTTGTCAATGTTATCATTGTTCTCAGTTGATATTTTAAGAAGCACTTTGAAAAATACTCTTTATATTTTCTCTAATTCACACCTGATCTATGTTAATTATCTCAATAATCCAAATTTTCCTAGGGTTCAGATTTTCTCTACAGGCAAAAGTTTAAGCCTGAGGTCTTCTCTCCAAATGAGACATTAACCTCCAGAGACTAGATATCTGACTTCAAGGGTTCAAAGCAGCAGATAGAGGTTTAAAATTGATTGAGAGTAGATATAACTGCATCTCCAATGTTCTAGCAAGTGACTCCCTTCATTTTCATTCCAATAAACATCAAGTTCATCTGTATTTAAATGTTGCTGCTGTTTACACTGAACATACTGCTCCATCAGAAGTTTGTAAAGTACTACAAATTAAATTATATATATATACGCATTCATGAAAATGAATGAAAAAAATTTCCATTTGTGAAAAATGCTATCAACTTGCGTGTGTGTGTGTGTGTATCTTAGAAACTTTATCATTGCTTACTTTCAAGCTATCCCACTATCTTTCTGGAGTTCCCAAACAAGTAATTTTCAATTTGATTTTGTCATTTCCTAGACACTAGCCAAGTTATAGCTTTCATTTATAGAATATTAGCTAAAATGAGTTTCTAAATATATTTTTTTATTTTATTTATTCATGATAGACACACACACAGAGAGAGGCAGAGACACAGGCAGAGGGAGAAGCAGCTCCATGCAGGGAGCCCGACGTGGGACTCGATCCCAGGTCTCCAGGATCAGGCCCTGGGCTGAAGGCGGCGCTAAACCACCGATCCACCAGGGCTGCCCTCTAAATATTTTTTGCACATGTCAATATGTATGTACCTATATATATATGAGGTAAATAGCTTTTTAATAAAAGCTAAAACCTAGAAACAATTCAATGTCCATCAAGAATAGAACAGATAGGGCAGCCCCGATGGTCCAGCAGTTTAGCACCACCTGTGGCCTGGGGTGTGATCCTGGAGACCCGGGATCAAGTCCCACATTGGGCTCCCTGCATGGAGCCTGCTTCTCCCTCTGCCCGTGTCTCTGCCTCTCTCTCTCTCTCTCTCTCTCTCTCTGTCATGAATAATAATAATAATAAATAATAGAATGGATAAATTATAATCATGATGGTATACTACATAGCAGTAAAAGTAGCAAACTACAATTATATAGATAAATCCCATAAACATAGTATTGAGTGAAAGAAGCTAGGATACATATTGTATGATTCAGTTTACATGAAGTTCAGAAACATGCACAATTACACTGTTATTATACTTTAGAAACAACTTAGTTACCATGAACTGGGGAGGAGGGTGTGGTTAGTGATTGGGATGGAGCATTAGTGGGGCCTCATCTTGATCTGGGTGATGTCTGCATGGATATTCCTGGAACTTCATTCACAATGATATGGACATTGGTATATTATGGAGCTGGATATTGGATTGTCTAGATCTATTCCTGATCTTTCATTCCTAATTGGAAAACATTTTTACCATAAAAGATATGATGTTCTGGGAACATAGGTAAAATCAACCATATGTGCTTATTACTGTGGGACTTAAAAATGACGTACAAATATGGTTTCAGTCTTCAACTCACCAGGTGAGGAACCATAAGTAATACAGATATATTCATTATTAACTTAGCATTTTTTTAAATATCAGCTCTGTGCAGGCAAGTGTGCTAAAGACACAGGGATGGCTAAAATACTCTTTGCCATCAGCGAGCTCCCAGGTTTGTTGAGGTGATGGATGTGCATGCTTCCATGACATGTGTATATGTATGCCAGGTACATGATGCCAGTGTATTAGAAACCCATGGAAGACTGGGGTGGAGGAGGATTAATCCTACCTATGAGGAGGGATTTAAAGGATAGTTTTACAAATAAGATGATATTTGGATAGCTCTTGATTGATGGTGATTTGAGAAGACCTAGTAGGACAATATAGTTTAGGAGGAAAAATGTGAGTAAAGGCCAAGATGAATGAAAAAGCATGGTTTAGTGGAAAGCACATTTGAAGGACACCTCTCAAGGTACTAATGGGGTTGCCTTGGAGTGGTAGATTTTTCCTACTTCTTTATATAAGACTATCACTACACATTTTCTAGAATAAGAATGTACTATATTCACAATCAGAAAAAAATATATATATATGATTTTAAAGGAATGTAATTTGGAATGTTATGAATAGGTTAAGAGGATCCAGAATCCTAAAGATTTGGGTTTTATTCTGTAGGTAAATGGGAGATAAGGAAGGCCTTTTTACAGAAGAGTGACATTAATTTCAACAACTGGAGACCAGTTCAGAACAGTATTCGATTCAGCTCCAAAATGTGTTATATCAACATATGCACTAGGTCAGAGAAGACAATAGCAATGTGGATCAGAATGTTAATGATAGGCTTCATGGAAAGACATGGGATTGGAGCTCATCCTGGAAAGACTTGTAATATTTAGATCAAGGAAAAAGCAGGGGAGGGGACATTTTAGACTGAAGCAAAGTGTGATCAAAAGCAAAGTGATGAGGACAGATGCTTCTGTTTGGAAATAATGAAATTGGAGGATGCATAGGTGAAATCAAGGGAGGTTGTGACAGCTTCTAGTTCTAGGAGGGAGGTTTTGGACTTGATTGTACAAGCCAGGGGAGATTTTCACGCAGAGGAATGATAGGATAAAAATAGTTCTTGAACAAATAAAGCTCATTCAGCAGCAGTGCTCAGGGAGATGTGGTGGGAGAAGCACTAACTAATCTCCATGTAGGGTGAGCCAGTAGAAGCAGTGGGAACAGAGCTGCAGAGGTAGCACATTTTAAAGTTAAAAAGTCAACGGAATGGGTGAAGATTGGCTAGGGACTGAATGAGAGGAAAGAGTTCATGGTCCTTCCACTGTAGATCAGAATTCCAGAGTCCTGAGGATAACTGTAAATTGTCATAGGATCCCATTCAAATGGAAGTGTCAACATCAATCTTTATTATGGAGGCATACATTTTTCCAGCAACTAAGCTGGGTTGGACTAGCCACTCGTTATTCTGCTGAGGCCCCTCCATGACCCAGGGGGGACATTTATGAAAGGTTTGATCAGCCTATGGCCATGAAAAAGAGCAAGCCTATCTGACAGGGGTACACCTCTACTGCTAATCTTATATATACCATGTGACAGCCAACTAAGGTAATCAGGTTGAATCAATACTGAAAACTAAAGGGTTTGGGCTCCATTGCAGTGTGTCTTGATAGGCAAAAGACACGGGGAATAAAGGTACCCTTTCCTGCAGAGCTTCTTAAAATATGGAAGAATTGTCATAAGCAATTACAATTAAAGAGTCTTCAGCTAGCTTGATTGCTATAGATGACCTAGAAATAATCTCAAAGTATTATGTGACACAAAGTCACATCACACAGATCACCAATTACCATGGGTGGCTAGCAAAAGGGTGTGAAAAGTGCTTGGATGCCATGTTAAATATTCATAATGAAGTAGTGAAGCAGAAGGTTCCCCTTTGATCCTTGGTTACAAAATTATCCACAATGCTGGTAGGGGTGATGCATTATGAATGCATATGAATAACATGTCCATCAAACAATCCTGGAAAAACACCACCAAGATGCAAAATGATATTATTTGCAAAGTACTTAAGCAGCCTTTTAATTCCTTCATCCTCCCTCCCCACTGCATAGGAAGCAGTTCTTCTTTTTTAGAAGAGAAATCTTAAAAGATTGCTGAGAGTTGAAACAATTTGGGCGGCATCACAGTGACAAACGAATAGTGGGAAAAACTCTGAGTTGGTCAAGATAGTCATGTTTGAATTCTGGGGAGCAGGGATGTATCGGTTAACCAGTCTGTCGTGCTTTCTTTTCCTACAAAGTAAAAGAACCTACCCATCTCCCAGGGTTTTTGAGAGGATCAAAGAGATAATGGATGTGAAAGCAGGGTTCAAATGTGAGATCCTGTCAGTGTGACTAGAATGTGAAGTTCCCATACATTTTTGAACTTTGCAGAGCCCACTAAGGAATATCGATCTCCTAGAACAATGTGCTACTTGTTCAGCCTGCTGCTGCAACAAAGGTTTAAAGAGGAAAGCACTGTTTTTAACCATTCATATGAATATTTAACACAGCATCACACTGCATGTCATAGAGCTCTCCATCCTCAACATGGTAATTAGCAATCAGCATATGGAATACCACTGCATGAGGTGACTTCCAGGTGGACAAGCCATTCTTTTCCAAACATCATTGCTATTCCATGTGTACAGGCATTGCAGACACAGGGAAACATAAGATATAATTGCTCTCCACAGAGTCTCAGAGTCTACAGGGGGAGGCAGAGAGATAACCACATGTACATACAGCCATGTGAGAGCTGAGGCATGAAGAAAATATTATAGGAGCACCAAGGGAAGAGTGAATAACTCTGCCTACATAGGCAAGAAAGTTTCATCCAGAAGTTGAAGTCTGAGCTGCAGGTCATAACAGTGTCTGGCAAACCAGCTAGATAAGATATTGGGGTTGTGGGCTGTCAATATAACCTCAGGACTCCTGACTGAGACCTTACGCTACTCAACTCCCTACACATCCAACTCCTACTTGGAAGCAAAGCATTTTCTTTGAAGTTTTCTAAGGCTTTATTGGGTACCTGGGACCAGAGGGATATCAGCTAAGTGGGGAGCTCTGGACCTAGACTAGAATCACTGAGGACTCTGGATCACTATTCCTCCTTTTTAGGATAATTTCAAACCCTCTAACTATATCCCACCCCATGCCTGGCATGTGAGGTTGACTAGATGCCCCAGGGAACTCAGCATTCCCATCATGGGTTGGTTGTGGGCCATTGAGGCCAGGAGGGTGGACTGCCTAGCAAGTTTAGCACATTGTTCCACTAGCCAGTATGCTAGTACGTGTGTGTGTGTGTGTGTGTGTGTGTGTGTGTAAACCAGGTGAGATTAGTGCTGACATGCTGATTTGAGAGGACTCAAATCATTTCTATAGACAAAAACTCTTCACACTGTAGGGATGGCTGTGGTTTGTAGAACAGTAGCATGTGTCTCCCCAGGACTACCCCACACTGGAAAATTCTCCACTTATAGAGCTGACCAGTAAGTCAGTGCTCAATAATTACAACAGGTCACCTCATTGTGACAGAAAGAGTGGAGCTGGGCCATTATCTTATACCATACCCGAAAATTAACTCAAAATGGATTAAAGACCAAACCTAAAACCTAAAACCATAAAAATCCTGGAAGAAAACCTAGGTGGTAAGCTCCATGGCATAGGTCTTGGTGATGATTTTTTTTTTATTCTGACATCAAAAGCAAGAACAAGTAAAGCAGAAATAAACAAATAGGGCTATATCAAACTAAATAGCTTCTTTGCAGCAAAGACAACCATCAACAGAATGAAAGGCAACCTACTGAATGGAAGAGAATATTTGTAAATCATATATCTGTCAGGACAAATAATCCAAAACATATAAAGAATTCATGCAACTCAATAGCAGTAAAATAATCCAATTTAAAAATGGGCAGAACATCTGAATAGACATTTTGCTAAAGAAGACATACAAATAAATCATCAACAGGTATGTGAAAAGATGCTCTACATCATTAACCATCAGGAAAATGCAAATCAAAACTATAATGAGATATCACCTCATATCTGTTAGGTGCTCTCTGTTAGAAGGGCTCTCATCAAAAAGACTAGAAAAAAGTGTAGGTGAGGATGTGGAGAAAAAGGGACCTTGTGCATTGTTGGTGAGAATATGAACTGGTTCAGCCACTGTGGGAAACAGTTTGGAGATTCCTCAAAAAATTTAAAATAAAACTAACATATGATCCAGAAACTCTACTTCTGGGTATTTTTCCAAAGAAAATAAAAACATTAATTCAGAAGATATATGCACTCCACATTCATTGTAGCATCATTTGCCAAGACATGGAAACAACCTAAATGTCCATTGATGGATGAGTGGAAAAGGAGATGTGGTATATGTATGTATGTATGTATGTATGTATGTATGTATCACATACACAAAAGGGAATATTATTCAGCCATAAAGAAAGAATGAAATCTTAGCATTTGAGACAACATAGGTGGACCTTCAGGACATTACACCAAGTGAAATAAGTCAGAGAAAGACAAATACAGTATGATCTCTCTTATGTGTGGCTCTAAAAAATCATTAAAAACTAAGCTCATCAATTCAGAAAACAGATTGATAGTTGCCTGAACTGGGGAGTAGGAGAAATGGGTAAACTGTGTTTAGTTTTGGGTTTAATTTAAATTAAATTTTTTTTTTATTTTTTTTATTTTTTATTTATGATAGTCACACACACAGAGAGAGAGAGAGAAGAGGCAGAGAGAGAAGCAGGCCCCAAGCACCGGGAGCCCGACGTGGGATTCGATCCCGGGTCTCCAGGATCGAGCCCTGGGCCAAAGGCAGGCGCTAAACCGCTGCGCCACCCAGGGATCCCGGGTTTAATTTAAATTAAAATTGGAAAACTAAAGCATGTCAAAGAAGAATGAATGAAACCAGGATTCCACATTGCTGATTACAAACTTTATTTTAAAGGCACTTTTTTATCTTATAGTTACTTTTTGAGTTTAACTCAACCCCCAGCCTCCGAATTCAATGGCGCAAGATGCTGGGGCTCTTCCTAATGAATTTAAACATAGATATAGGGGCATCTGGCTGGCTCAGTCAGTAGAGTTTGTGACTCTTGATCTCTGGGTTGTAATTCGAGCCCCATGCTGGGTGTAGAGATTACTTAAAATCTTAAAACACAAACCAAACCAAAAGAAAAACCATTCCCCTAGCCTAGGAGCTGGAGAAGATGATGAGGCTCTAGCAGGGTCAGCCAGGCAGGCTGGTTGATATGACCACATGTCTGAGTTGCAGCAGCATCTAGTGACCCTGGACCAACCTTCTGAGCATAAAAGGTACATGTCCCCTGCTTTACTTCCCCCTTCAAAATTAAAAAAAAGAAAATCTGCCAACAGAATGCTTTCTGAGAAGCCAGCAATACAGAAAAGTTGTCTTCTGCCTTTTTTCTGATTTTATTAAAATATTCCCTTCTGCTCTTTGGTTTATTCTCTGACACAGTTCTGTTCCTATATCTTTTTCTTCCTCTAAAAAAAAAAATCACACAAAAAACCATAACTGAACTCAAATTCCCTCATCAGCATTTTGTTGCCATATGGAGGTGGCTGGCCCCAGAGGAATAAGTTTGAGACTTGGATGGATGACGAGGCACATTATCCAGAGTGGCCGGCCCACGATGTTGAGCACCAAGAAAGAAATGGACTTAAGTTTAATTAAACTGTCATGTTGGGGCTGCGAGGGGAATCACATGAACACTATTTTCTGAACACACCTCATTAAAAGCTTGCTCAGGATCTCAGATAATGAAAATATCAGGTATTCAATGTGATAAACCTTGTAAATTTCACACCAAAATGCAAGGCCTTCCTCAGTGTGGCATTGACATAACTGTGTGTGTGTGTGTGTGTTTTACTATTATGAAAGGTTTTTGACCCTCGTTGGTATCTGCTTTTTTTAAATTCAAGTATAATTAGCATGCACTGTAATATGTTTCAGGTGTACAATATAATGATTCAACAAGTACACACACTTCCCAGTGCTTATTGCAATAAGTGTACTTTTAATCCCCTTTACCTATTTCGCCCCCCCCCCCCACACACACACCCACCTCCTCTCTGGCAACCAGAAGTTTGTTCTCTGTATTTAGGAGTCTGTTTTTTTGTTTGTCTTTTTTTTTTTTTTTGGCTTGTATCTTAAATTCTACATAGGAACTATTTTTTTATAACCAAAATATGCTGACAACACATGCATTGTTATTTACCATGTCCAGAAGCTAAACAGCTGACTTAAACTAAGGTGAGCAAAAGGATGAGTCCCAGGTTAATGAAAGACAAGGCTTTCCTTACCTCTTTCTCCCTCCTCCCAATTCTCCACCTGAATCCCCCAGTGACAGATGTTGAAGGACAAATCAGAGTACCTTCCTCCTGCACTGTAAGCCCCTTGAAAATGAAACATCCCAGTATTTTTAAGAAATTGAAGATCTAGAAAAATGTTAATTAAATTGTCAAAAAGCTCCTTGCCTCATTTCAGTGCAGTGCATAACTAGGTAGCCAGAAGCTATATATAGCATCAGAGTGCTATTCTTGGCTCTTAATATAGTTTTAATTATTTAATTTACACAGTGTTTCAAACAGTGAGGAAGAAAACTAGTTGTGACCAGGTCAGAACAGTCAGGTACCACAGAAATCTTGCAGTGTCTCTCTCCAATCCTCCTCATTTTCTGACACATCTCCTATCTGTGTCTTGGAAATATTCTACATCATATTGCAAATGACAAGTTGTAGAGAAGTAGTAGATGTCAAACTCACCTATATTAAAGCTATCATTCATCCATCCATCCATCCAATATTTACTGAGCTCCTATTTAACAAGTGCCAGGACTGCACTAGAAGCTAGGGGAGCAGAGTGGAGTGGAATGATAAATCATAAACTGTGATTCTTGCCTTAGTGAGGCTTATTGAGAAGGAGGGAGACAAACATGCAGAGACACAATTAAAAGGACTCTCAGCAGTACAGGCAACTGAACTGCCATTCCCCAGGGTGCCTAGCCTGGATATACACACCAGACACTAAAGGCTATAGTTTCAATGCCCAATTCAGGGACAAGAAATGTGGCCTTGGCTTTGCTTAAGGCAATGATCAAAGACCCTGCTTAAGGGAAGATTCCTCAGGGGTCTTCCCACACTTAAACCTGGAAATAGTACAATAAAAACAAAAATATTTTTTTCTTGCCTGGAAGGGCAGGGAAGTAGTAAGAAGCCTTAAGCTCTGGGGATCTGGGTATAAGTTAGGAATGCCCCCGGGATAAACCAAAACTGCAAACCTGTCCCACTCTTTATGTTAGAGATTTGAATTGATAGTGCTGATAAGATTTGAGAATCCCAGGGCTAGAAGTGAACATAATTTTTCTTTTCCCCTGGGCCATTGGAACCACTGGGATACTGACAGAAGCAAATTAAAATTCTATAGGGAATGAAAAACCATCCTGTTGAGCATAAATTCACAATGAAAAACTCAAAGTTGCATGAAGAGATAGACCACAAGAAGGAAGGTCAGCAGATGTAACAAATAAGGACTAGAAATAAAACACAATGCTTACAATAAGAAAATTAAAGAAAAAATAGAAGCCACCATGAAAGAAGAGATAGCTTTAAAAACCAGAGACAGACTAGAAAAGGAAATACAGCATCTAGAAATGAAAAATATAGTCTTGGAAACTATAAGTGGTTGGATTCAGTAGCAAAGTAGACAAAGCTGAAGAGAGACTCAATAAAATGGATGATCTAAGGATTTGAAAACCTAGGTAAAATGAGGAATTTTCTAGATAACCTATAAATTATCAGTAGATAAGAAAACTGAAATCAATAAAAAACTGAAATCCCTAAAATTTCTAAGGACTTTGAATCCACAATTTAAAAGAATCTGATAACCAGAAACCACTAATACTAGAAGGTTTTGCTGATGAGTTCTAATGAGCATTCAAGTGAGGTTATCTTTAGGGGCACCTGAGGGGCTCAGTTAGTTAAGCATCTGACTTGATTTCAGCTCAGGTCATGATCTCAGCGTAGTGAGATCAAGCCCTGGTCAGGCTCCATGCTGAGCCTGGAGTCTGCTTAAGATTCTCTCCTCTCCCTCTGCCCCTCCCCACCCCCAGTCACACTCTCTCTGCTCTCTCTCTCTCTAAATAAATGACAACAACAAAAACAGGGGTTATCTTTAGGTTATAAAAGCTGTTCTAGAGAATAAAGATGTAACCTCCATTTTATACAAACTATTCAATGAAATTGAAAAAGAAGGAATAGAACTCTGGACAAGGACCATATAAGAGAGAAATATATGAACCTAAGTGCAAAAATACTAAAAATTTGAAAACAAAGCCAGCAAGCTAGAATAGAATTATTCCAAGAATGTAAAGTTGTTTTAACCTAGGAATGCTATTTAGGATTTCACCACATAATTTATCAAAGAAAAATAAAACAATGATTATCTCAATAGATACATAAAAACTATTCAATATAACTTAATACACTGGGGAACAACAAAAGTAGCTTTATAAATCAACGAGGAAAGATGTGCTATGCAATAAACAGTAATCAGGAAGAAAATGTCTCACATGAATAGAATAGGATCCACTGTCTTTTTTTTTTTTTTGTCTTTGAAATATATTTTAAATAAAAACAATATTTATAGGGGATCCCTGGGTGGCTCAGTGGTTTAGCGCCACCTTCAGCTCAGGGTGTGATCCTGATGTCCCGGGATGGAGTCCCACATCAGGCTCCCTGCGTGGAGCCTACTTCTCCCTCTGCCTGTGTCTCTGCCCCTCTCTCTCTCTCTCTCTGTCTCTCTCTCTCATGAATAAATAAATAAAATCTTAAAAACAATATTTACAGAATGTTACAATAAACGTCCAGTTAGCAGTAGGTTCCAGGGTGGCTCTGAACACCGGGAGCAGGTACCTCTGTCTACCCAAGTGTGCTAAGAGAGCCTTCCAAAATGTCATTCTTAATGCTATGACATGAATGAAAAAGAGGCTCCTGAAAGAAAGAAGAGGGAAGGTCTTCCAGATGAGGAAGTAGCAGGTGGGAAGTCATGACAAGGCAAAGTGCTTGGGAATGGGAGCCACCTGGAGTAGCCACGAAGCGGTAGAAGATACACAAGGTAGTAGTAGGAGATGTGGCTACAGAGGAAGATTTGGCTGGTCTTGGCTCTAGGTCAAGATTTGTTATCTCTGGAAAGTTAAATGCTCTCCGAAAGCTCCTACTTCTATCTAGACTGTCATTTCCCTCTTCCAAACACAGTCAAACACACTTTTTATGTATCTTTTCTCCTGAGACCTTCTTCCAGAGGTTGCAATGTATCCACTTTTAGAGTCAAGAATTGCATTTTTGGAAAGATCATCTTAGCAATCATCTACTAGTCCCGTCCCCTCATTTTAGCCATCCAAGAATGTAAGGATCACTTTGATGACAGGCCACTCTGAAGGTTTTTATCTTTGCAATCCAAGTCTATTCAGTGGCTTTCTGGGAGAATTGATTCCTAGAGAAGATTTATGAAGGAGTCAGGGGGAAAGACTGTATCTAGAAGTAGTTCATTTTTCATTGGTAGAAAATTTCATGAAAGTAACACTGTCATATAAGTATATGGGTGCTTAATATATTATACATTATTTTAATGGGTTCTTATAAAAATTAATAAAAGAATTTGTCTCTTGAATTCATGTTTTGAAGAGTGAGATGGGATGCCATCTCCTCCCACCCCTCGCTCTGGGAATTTTTATCACAAATGAGAGAAGAATTAAGATGAAGGATACATAAGGCTTGGTGCAGAAGATGGAGTGACATTGAGGAGGTGAGAGGATTCAAGTCCAAGTGACAAGGAGGAATGAGTGACCTGGGAAGAAGCAACAGTCTGCACAAGGAAATGATGATAAAGATTTGGGGCCAGAGTGTTGAATTTCAAAATGTGACTACACATTCCAAATCAGTGTGATTCATTCTCTTGCCCCAGCAACACCACTTGCAATAGCTCAAGCAAACATAATCAAGTCTTTCTCAAGGATTCTCTGTAGTGTTTTGAAATTTGGTTTCTTAATTCAGCTCCACCTCCCAAGGAAAATGTGGCAACCTGAAACATGAAGTCTAACACATAGTGTGCCCTCACTTTGGGGAAATGCTCTCGTGTTTCTGGTCTTCTCTTTCCCTTCTCACTTTGGTTGAAACCTTTGTGTTTCCTGATCCTCCAGGTCATGCTTGAGCCATGGGTAAATCAAAACATCCAGGAAGAATCCATCTAGTTTATAAGACTGCCATCACCGGAGGTCTCTGTCCAGCTGATACTGGCAGGTGATTAGTGTGAATGATAGCATCAGTCTGGATTTGCAGATGGGGATTCAATTGATTTCCTTCATTCCTTCCTCCAACAATTAGTTATCCAAAGAGTTCTGGGCTCTCTTCATGCTATCAAACTCATCTTTGTATTTATAATTAACATCCTGAACTATCTATTTGCATGGAATGGACCCTTTACTTCCTGGGTTACCAATCTTGTTCCTATTTTACACAATTTTGAGCTAAGGTCACGTTGGACAACACAGCAGCTCATTGCTCATCTCTTTGAGCAAACCACACAGTGTCAGAGATAAAGGCTGAAATGCCCGCTATGTTCACTCAGCCACCCAGTTTCTTTCCTGACTTGGCAAGAATGCCAGCATACACTACAAAGCATTTTATACATTTCTGCTCATTCTCATCCTTGGTTGTAAATATTTATTCATAGCAAATAGCTCAGTTCTCTTTTTATTCCCCTATTACTCATGGACATATCTGTATCTCTCATTAGTTACATGTTTAACAAAACCCAAGGGAAAATGTAAGCAGAAAGCTTGCATTACAATCCTGTGATTTATTGTGTCTTCTATGATGCCTTCATATTTCGAAGCCAGTTACAGAAACAAAGCCTGTCTCTGTTTCAAACTATCCCGAAGATTGACACAGTGTCAGTTGTTTGCTGATCCGGTGTGACTGTCAGAAACTAAGCTTAGTTTTGCCAATGCCTGCGTTGGGAGTTCACTCTATGTGAATATAATGATGGGTAATAGTTCCCAAACTGTGTAGAAAGTGTTCTGAACAACTCACAGTTGACTTAATATGCACCATTTAGGAAAAATGAGCAGATCCTAATAAACAGACATGCCCTGTGTGGGCTTGTGGACATATGAGCAGGAAAGCTTTATGAGTAATGTTTATAATTCATACACACTAATAATGCCTTCAGCATGTCTGAGAACTTTTAATTTTGGAACGATCAGGTTTAGGCTGTGGAGCAGTGTCTGCATGTCTGTCGTGGAAGCAAAACAGTAATGTTTTATTTTAAAAGTAAAGTTGAGATTCGGATTTAGAGGCATGAAAGGCGTCTTTGCCTTAAGGGAATTGACAGATCTGGGGGACACTAGACTCGGGATACATGGCTATTTTCTTGAAAGCAGAGGATCTTTGGGCACCTGGGTGGCTCAATGGGTTAAGTGTCAGACTCTTGATTTCGGCTCAGGTCATGATCTCAGGGTTGTGAGATCGAGCCTGTGTGGGTCTCTGTGCTCAGAGTGGAGGTTGCCTTAGAGTCACTTATCCCCATAAGAGCAGGTAATTTTTTGTCAAGGATTTAATAAGTCTTTTTTTTTTTTTACCTTCTGTGTTGCAAGAAAAAAAAAGGGCATGTTTTACCATGTTTTTAAAAACAAATGACAGAATTTGCGAATGAAAGAATGTTTGTTTGGGTACTTTTTTTTTAATCCATAAAAGGGAAAAGCAGATTGACTTCCAGTGTCTATAGGCAGATCCTAATGAATATAACAGGCTTGCCCTTCATCTTTAAGAAGCCCTCTAGGAATTTCTTCCTGAGCTGGCTTAGAAAGATATTTTTACCTTCACTATAGCTTCTTTCCTGTGGGCACATTTCTGGACAGCAGTGTGATACGGTGGAGAGGGACTGTGTCTGAATGGTGAATGGCTTGCATTCCTTGCAGATCTGGACTCTGCCTTGTTCACATGATACAGCTTTGTGCAGCTTCTCTCGTCTCCTTGGATCCTTCTTTGTCAGATGGTGGTTGGAACATCTCAAATCGTGGAATTGTTGTGAGGATTACATGAGACTTTTTTTTACTTAAAAATAGAAAACATATGCAAAATATACAATATTATGTAATGTTTAATTTTAATATACAATATCTATTTGTTATTGCATAAATACGTTACATAAATATAAGTATAAAATAAATAATAAGTATATAAATAAAATAAGTATAAGTATACAAATAAAATAAGTATAAATAAGTATATAAATAAATATATAAGTATATAAATAAAGTATATAAATAAGTATATAAATAAAAACATTTAGTATATTTATTAGTAAAAAGCCCAGCATAGTTTTGCCAGCACTCTGGAGGCTCACCAGGTGATGTGTCCCAGCCTGCCTACCCGCACAATGGACTTTTTCCCTGCAGACTTATCATTGTGACCCTGAATGGGTTTTTAGAACCTATGTTTATCTCTGTATACAAGTGTATCTACAATTCTACTCTTAAATTCCAATAGAACATTCTATATGATCTCTCTTGAGACTCTTCTTAGCCTTTTAATGTGCCCTTCCAGTCCTGTAAATAACATTCTTTTCTCATATAACATGGCTACAATCTGTTGTTATAATAACTTATGCAGAAATAATATGTATCACAGAAGAAAATTCTACCAACATACAATGTATAAAAATAAATACAATTCCTCTTTAGCAAAGCTTCTCTAGTGTAAAACACACACACACAAACAGTTTTGGAAGCTCACTGGATCACAGCATCCTGGCGTGTTGGGAAGAAGAGAAAAACTTGGCTTGTTAGAAGCAGATATATGCCTTTGATCATTCACTTCACAAGTCGTAGAGCATATTATAATGTTCTCCTCAGTGAATTAGACCCATCTTACCTTCCGTGGTAGAAATAATTTGCATGTCATACATTTATACACCTGCAATTCCCACTTAAGATCTCCCTATTGCTGGCTACTCGAAGCTACTCATATCACAATTATGTTTCTTGAATAACTAAAGTTCTCACACTTGGACAAAAAGGGGGATGGGAGGGCCAATTTGCATTTCTCGCCAATGTCACATTATCCTATTACCTTGTTCCTGCACCTGCTCTGTACAAACACAATTGTGATTCGGTCCTAATGGCCAATTATCATTAGCTGATGTGAGCTTTTGTCAGACAGCCCTGAGGGGCTCACCACACCATGGATATAGAATCCCAGCCCTAAAAGGATAACATCCATGAGTATCAACCACAGTCTGTTTCAAGACTTAATGGCAGAAATCTGCCAATATAGATGAAAGGTAAGAACCTGTGCATCCTATTTTTGCCCCTGTTCTTTTTACCCCCGGCAGCGCTGCTCGAAATGGCAGGCAAGGTTTCTGTGTCCCATGCCTGTATCTGGATAACCCTTCTGGGTTGTGTTGCATGATGCCATATGTTTCTGTCCCAAAATAGTGCTGAGGGTCCTTCTGAAGGAAAACCATCTAGCAGCTCTCTGCGTGTCAGTGGGATGGTTGGAAAAGGAAAAGTATGCTTTGCAGTTTAACATATTTTGGCTCCGATTTTTAACTGGCAAAGTGCTAATTGTGTAACCTGGGAAATTTATTTAATCTTACCCAGCTTCTGTTTCCTGAAGCATAAGATGGAAATAATAGTTCCATTTTATGGTGTTGGCGTGATAGCTAAATAAAGGGATAGATAATATTCAAATACATACACGAAAACGTCCCTCATACACATTTGTCATTACTGTATTAATCTTCATAGGTTAGATTAATCTCCAGCTCAGAACAGCACAAGTTCATTTCTTGTACTGCATGGCCTTGTGGGTTGGCAGGTAGGTTCTGCTCACTTCAGAACACAAAAGAAAGCAGCTGCTATCTCGAACTTCAGCTCATCACTCATAGGTTACAATTGGCCACCTGGTTCTATCCGTTACCCTCAAAGGGAGTTAGATGTATAAATTGCAATCCTATCATGTACCTGAAGATAGCAAATCAGAAATATATGGAGAATAATACGAATGCCCACCCACAATATCTGTCTTACAAAAATGAGTCAGTTCTCATTAACAATACAGTGTGGAAATCCTTCCAAACCAATTTGTTAAGATAGAACTCATTATTTTTAGTGGCATCATGCTTTAAATATACTGTAATTTATGCAACCGTTTCTTTATCAGTGGACTTTTTTTTTACTTTATTGCAATATAAACACACTTAATGTCATCTCTGTGTTCGGTGCTTCTATAAGATAAATATCCTGAAGTGTCTAAATCATCAAAATCAACCTGTTTCTAAGAAGAAACATAAGGTTGTGTTTATACGGCTATAAATCTCATTTAATATGGGATTTATGATTTGGAACAAAATATAAAGAAATGGACTACTTTGGAACATCAGACTTCTTAGTTACTAATCTTTAACAATTCTTGGGGTGCCTCAGTAGGTTAAGCATCTGTCTTCGGCTTAAGTCATGATCTCATTGTCCTGGAATCCAGCCTGGAGTCAGGCTCCCTGCTCAACAAAGAGTCTGTTTATCCCTCTGCCCCTCTCCACCCAACTCATGCATTTTCTCTCTCAAATAAATAAAATCTTAAAAAAAAAAAAGAAAAACCATTTCCCAACCTCTACTTATTGTATCCTCTGTCTTCCCCTGGACATGAACAGAAATACCTGATCCCAAATTTTAAAATGTAGACTGAGAGCCTTCCTTGGGTATCAGCAATATAGACTGTGAAGATGCTTGACCTAACAAGACCTTGCAGAAAATGCCCTACCAGACAGCTTTTTCCATCCCAGCCACAAGGATTAGAGTCCTTCTAACCTCATGGCGAAGTTCCTCTTCTTTGGACTTGAGAACTAGACCACTCCAGCCCTCTTCCCATCCATGGCAATGCAAAAAAGAGAAAGAAACATTTCTGGATGACACTGCCATCAAGCTATAGGAGTACATGCCTGACGGTTGTCCTTCAAATCACCTCTTTCGCCACCTGTTTTGTCTAAATGCTTCCAATCTTCCTTTCTCATCGGGTTGCTATCTGCTAAGTGTTTGTAGAACAATTTGCACAGAACAACCCCTTAGTAAGCATAATTACCATAAGCCTAGAAGGAAAATTGCTCTCTATTCAGTTTTAGAAGAAGAAGAAGAAAAAAGCAAACCCTTAGCTAAGACAAAACAAAAATCCCACAAACACACACACAAAACTACTCACACCATTTAGATGTCTCAACTATATTTTTAAGAATTCAAGTTCTAAAAACAGACACATGAAATTGTTTCTTCAAAGCAACTGTCCACCGACTGCTCTCTGGTTCTTATACCAAAAACCTGCCAGGTTAGGTTAAGAAATAATAAGAGAGGGACGCCTGAGTTGCTCAGTTGTTGAGTGCTTTTCTAGCTCAGGGTGTGATCCTGGAATCCCGGGATCGAGCTCCACCCACATCAGGCTCCCCATGAGGAGCCTGCTCTCGCTCTGCCTATATCTCTGCCTCTCTCTCTGCGTCTCTCACGAATAAATAAATAAAATCTTAAGAAACCAATAATAAGGGAAAAGCTAAGGCCAGAAGAAATTTTGCAATAGGCTCCTAAACACATTTTCAAGAACATGATGGGAGAAACTCATCTTTTTGGAGAATAAAAGTTTGCCAGTCATGCAGCTGCTTACTAATGTTTATGGGAGTGACATTCAAAATCTTAATAACTAGATTTTCAAGTGTCAGAAAGGATACTCAACCTATTAGAACAGATGCCAGCCATAGTGATGCCTACAGCTGTACCAGTGCACGGGGCTGGTAGGAGCTCTACTAAACGTCACTGTGTTGTCTGAAGAATTTTCACTGGCCTCCCACAGCCAGCTCTGCTTCTGTCTCCTTGCTCAGCATACAAATGCATTATACTAAATATAAAAAAGCCTGGAAGCTGTATTCCCTTCTTAATGAAAGTCTACTTCCATTCCATTCCATACTTCCATCCCAGCATCTGCAAACACAGGAACACACACACACACACACAGGAGTGGCAGTAGTGGAGCACAGTTCTATGTCGTAACCGCTTAGAAGTCATTTTTAACACTGTTCTTAAGTTTGTATTTTGTAGATGAGCTTATGGTTCTGGTTTTAACATGGGACACATTTAGATCAAACTTAGAACAAAATGGCTATGTTTCTGAAATTAGAAATATAACATACTGCTAATATTTAGAGAGTGGATTTTCTATGGCTGCTGTCACAAATTACCACAAAGTTGGTGGCTTAAAACAACAGATCCTTATCCTCCCACGGTTCTGGGGGCTATAAGTCCAAATTTAAGGTATGGGCTGGGCCATGACCCACCCCCCCCACAGAAGTTCTTTGGGAGATTCCACTCCTTGCCTTCATCTAGCTTCTAGTGACTGTGGCATTTCTTGTGGCTACCCCACTCCAGACTCTGACCTCAGTTTTTACATTGCCTTTTCCTCTCCTACCTGTGTCTCCTTGTCACCGTGTGTCTCTCTTCGGTGTGTCTTTCATGAGGACACTTGTCATTGGATTCAGGGCCCACCAAGATAATCCAGGATGATCTTTTCAAGATCCTTAACTTCCAGGGCACCTGGGTGGCTCTGTTGATTAAGTGTCTGACTCTTGATTTCAGCTCAGGTCCTGATCTCAGGGCTGTGAGATGGAACCCTGTGTCGGGTTCTGCACTGAGTGTGGAGCCTGTTTAAGATTCTCTCTCCCTCTCTTCTCTGCCCACCCCCAACTTGAACACACATGCTCTTTTTAAAAAAAAAAAATAATAATAATTTATTTATTAATTCATGAGAGACATAGAGAGAAAGAGACAGCAGAGACACAGGCAGAGGGAGGAGCAGGCTCCATGCAGGGAGCCTGATGTGGTGATGTGGGACTCGATCCTGGGTCTCCAGGATCACACCCTGGGCCAAAGGCAGGTGTTAAACCACTGAGCCACCCAGGGATCCCCCACATGCTCGCTCTCTCTTAAAAAAAAAAAAAAAGCCTTAACCTCATTACCTCTGTAAAGAACCTTTTTCCAAATAAAGACATATTCATGTATTCCAGGGATTTGACATGGATATATACCTTTTGGAGGGCCACCATTCAGTTTGCTTCAGGGATGCTAGGAAAAGAAAGCAGACAGTTCCCTAGCTGGCTTAGTTGGTAGAGCTAAGACTTTTGATCTCGGAGTTGTAAGTTCAAGCCTCATGTTGGGTATAGAGATTACATAAAAATAAATATAAAAAAAAGACGGGGGGGAATGTAATGGGTCGCTTGAGTATAAATTGAAGAGAAAAATGGTGAGGAAGAAAAAAATTTAATCTTTCTGTGCATCAAATATGTGTAGTGATATTTGCTTAAGCTCATGTCTCTTTGAATGGTTCCACTGCTTTGCCTTCTTTTGACATTAATATTTTGTATTTCTAGTCTATCTTTCTCATAAGAGTTAAAGCACTTTGTGAGTATTTCCAAATTTCTATTCTTTGATTTTAACTTCTGTTAAGCCTAATAACTGTTGAGCTTTAAAAGGAGGTTGGCCAGAGACAAGCAGAAAGCACAACAAAATCTGAGCTCCAAGTTGATCACACTCGGTTTCTCACATTTGACCTTGGGGAATTTTAAGGTTTATAGTTACCTTCATGTCATCATAATGGTGGTATCTTCTAGAAAGCCCAATTTTCACACGCTGCCTTTCTGGGTATAACACTCCTGTCGGGCTAAGAATCATCATAGATCCCCACCTACCTACCCCATCACCATGAATTCCACTTAGCCTGTGACCTTGCAGGTTCTCCACACGGCCACCACCTCTGCCACCACCCCTCTACCCCCCAATACCTCAAGCTGACTTTCCCAGGGAAGTCTTGCTTCACCCGCTCCATCTTTTCCACATTATTCTGCAGAATTCCCTTTTCACATGGCTCCCACTCAGATATTAAATGCCTATTTCTTCCTGGCTGCTCTGAGCTATAAATTTGCACATGTTTCAGCTGGGTGGGTTCTGTTTCTCTTTCTAAAATATTTTATTTATTTATTTGTTTGTTTGTTTGTTTATTTATTTATTGAGAGAGAGAGAGGAGAGGGGCAGAAGAAGAAAGAGAATCTCAAGCAGACTTCCCACTGAGTGCAGAGCCCTGACTCGGGGCTTGATCACACGACCTTGAGGTCATGACTGGAGCTGAAATCAAGAGTTAGCCACTTAATTGACTGAGCCATCTGGGCGCCCCAGTCCTCTTGTTCTTATAGGTCCTTCATTGAGTGCATCTTCTCTCCTATTAAATTTTAAGCTCTGTGAGATCAGGGGTCCTGTTATTTACTTTGGAAGCAGAATGTATTCCACCGGTAGGCAATTAATAGTATTTTGGGGCCGGTGCCCCTGGGATGCTTCTCAAACCTTACTGTGCCTCCGAATCACCTGGAAGTCTTGCTAATATGCAGGTTCTGGAGTAGAGCTTGAGAGGCTGCATGTCCCCCCAAGCTCCCAGGTGATCAGGATTAGCTGTTTTGTGCAATTGAACTTTATGAGTAGAGGTCTTAGGGTCTCAAACAAGTTTCAAGGAGAGGATCTACAAGTTAAGTGTATCCTAAAGAAGAGATGGGACCAAGATTGCCATGTAGATAAGTGATGCTGAGAGGGACCGCAGGAGAGTTTTTCCCACTTGGATCATCTAAGTAAGAATCCCAAGCAAGTTCCATGGGCCCTGCGTTGAGAACCTCTGTTTTAGGTGGCATAATGTTCTGCACTGTCTTTCCTTTCAATGTTTCCCTCCTTCCTTGTCCTTTTTTTTTTTTAAAGATTTTATTTATTTATTCATGAGAGACACACAGAGAGAGAGAGAGGCAGAGACACAGGCAGAGGGAGAAGCAGGCTCCATGCAGGGAGCCTGACCTGGGACTCGATCCTGGATTTCCAGGATCACACCCTGGGCTGAAGGCGGTGTTAAACCGCTGAGCCACTGGGCTGCCCCCCTCCTTCCTTTTCAAATTAAAAAATCCCACAAAAAAAGTTTTTTCTCGAGAATGCTCTCAGATGACAGGTTTCTTTCATTATCCACGCAGGGAGATGATTATTCATAGCCACAATAACGCTGGGCCATAATTGCAAGGATCATAATTAACAGGTGTGTCTTCTGGGATGACACAAACCCAGACTCCATATAAGGTTTCTTGTGGCCTTGGGAGCTATAGGGACATTATAGTAATGGGTCTCAGAGGAAGGCTTTGCTGAAGTAGCATTCAAGGTAGATAGGGCTTCTCAGCTTCCCAGCTCCGCCTGAGATGCTAAAATCCCGACGTCCTCTAAGACCAGCATGGTCTAACAGAACTTTTAGGGATGATGGAAATGTTCTGCCCTGTGCACTAATACAGTAGCCACTGGGTACATGTGTCTATGGGGCATGTGACTGGTGACTGGTACAACCAGGGGAGTGAGATTTAATTTTATTTAATTTTAATCAATTTAAGTATAAACAGCCACAGGTGGCCAGTTAGAAGCTGCAAACTTGAGAAAAGCAGTTTAAGGAGATGGATCACCAACGAAAGGAATAGCACTCAGAGGTCTACCTTAGTCTTTTTAATTTGAATAAAGAGCCCCCATAACTGCGGGGCATCGCCTTTAATATTTGAGCCCAAGCTGGTGGTTGTGTCTCTGTGCTACGCTGCCTGGCCAATTAAAATAGAGGCCCCCAGAGCCTGTAGGTCTGGTTTAGTGTTCAGTGAGCGCATAAAAGATTGCAATGGGCTTAGGACCGTATGGGGTTTATGCAGGTCTCCTGTTCTGACCTGTGAGGCATGCAGCATGGGAAAGGCGTGCAATTTTAAAAAGCCATTTAAGAAGAGATGTGTCTTTTTTTCTTTTCTTTTCCTTTCTTTTCTTTTCTTTTTTTTTTCTTTTCTTTTTTCTTTCTTCCAGGAGGTAGTTAAGTGAAATGGTTTGGGAGAGGGATCTGAGCATTTGAAAAAGAGGGTAATGAATGTTTTCCTATACCACAGTGTGGTAAATTCTATCATACACTCCACCAGCATAAGGAACGGGGCCTCTGCTATAAGATAAGGCTTATAATTAGCCAGGGACCGAGTGACATGAATCTGACATGAGACGATACAAGTGAGATTTGCCTGCGGCTGGTTTGGCTGGTAACCTAGGTGAGAAGGGGGGGTCCCTAAAGGCCCAATGGACACCAGGAGAGACTGATGTCATTAAAGGGCACTGGACACTTGAGGCCCCTAACCACTCAATGAAGAAAAAACTGAATGTGCTGATTTCTTCAGAATATTTTGCAGTTGAGAAGTGGTATCAATGATGGAGCAGTACAATTGCAATGATCAGAAGCTTATTATAACACAATAATTTAATATCCCCAGGGGAGTGCTGACACTTTTACCTGGGAGGGGAACCCTACGTGCAGTTTGCCCCGTTGGAGGAGAGACAAGCAGTGACTTGCACTTCATGGAAGAATCAGTCACAGGATATTATGACATTAACTTTAGGGAAGTTCCTAGAAACAATAGCAGTGATAGTGCATCCTTTAACACTATTTTAGTGGGCTAGGACAAAAAAAGAGAAAGGTCGTGGCTCATAAGGAATGAGGTGTGGTGGGAAGACAGAGGCTGGATTTATACACCCCTGGCTGTAAGCACCTGTTTTCACCACTTATGCTTTGCATCAAGATCACCCCAAGGGAGCTTGTTAACGCTACAGATTCCCGGTCCTACACTTACCCTCTAAACCAGAATCCCAGTGCTTTGGTTCCCCCCACCACCACCCCTATTTTTTAAATAAGCACCCACGGTGGTTAGGATTTGAGGCTTCTCCAAGCCTTAGTTCTCTGAAAGGTGATGTAGGATTCGCAATACTTGAGTCCAGACTACTGTAATAGAGTGTGACTTTTTTTTTTTTTTAAAGTGCACAACAACAACAACAAAAAGGGCTCAGCTTGTAGCTGTTATTACCCTGGGTCTGCCTTACTTAAGGCACTGTTCTGTCTTTGGAGATCTCAGTAGATGTCATTCGCCTGGCTGAGCCTTAGCCACTGTGCTCAGACAGCTGGGGAACCTTCAGCCACGATAGCTGGGATCCCAGAGCCGCAAGTTGTTGTTCCTGAGGATTGATAAAAGCAGCCTTTTCTCTCTGTTCCTTGTTCTTCTTAAGTTTTAAGGACACCGGTGGAGGAAGCAGGAAGCGCCCCCCCCCCCCCCGGTTCTCCTCCCTGAAGGTGGGGGAGTTTCTACAGAGGGTGACAAGATCAGTTGTGTCCTAACAGGTTGCCAGGTGCAGGGAAAAGTGCAGGGGTGTGGGCAGGACCCCCCAGGGGAGGGTCCTGGGCTCTGGCCCCCAGGGAGGCGCGGGCACCAGCAGGGCTCGAGCGCAGCAGCCGCCTTCGGTGTGGCACATCCTGCTTTCGTTTGGCAGAGGGCGGCTGGAAGGAAAGGGGGAGGAGGGGGAGGCTGGCATCGCGCCCCGGAGCTCGGGAGAGTGAGGGTGCAAGTCGCCGGGGCTGGGATTTGCGGAGGGTGGGGCTGCCCGCGGGAGGCGGTGCCCGCGAGGCCGCGTCCCAGGTGGGACCCGGGGCGCCTCCCGGAACCCTCCTGCGGCCGCGGGGCTCCCACTGGCTCGGCGGCGAGGTCGAGCCCCTCTCGGCGGCGGGCGCGATGCCGTAGGGACGCGGGTGCAGGGGGCCGGGGGCGCCCGGGGGCCGCGGCGGGGAGGGGGGCGGGGCGCCGGGGCCGGATGGCCGAGCCCACGCGCGCCGCGGAGCCGGGGAGGTTCGCGCCCCGCTCGCCGCGCTGCAGGGAGGGCGCGGTGCCAGCCGCGAGCGCCCGGAGACCCAGAAAGAAAGCTTTTTATTTGCTGAAGATGAAGCCCCTGAAGGAGCCCGCCCCCAACAACAACGTGTCCTTTGTGATCCATTGTCAACTAGGCAAGGAGATCAAACACATTTGCAGCAACTGCAGCCGGGGGGAGGACGCCCGGGACGGTGAGTGCCGGGGCCCGACGGGGCGGCGGCGAGCGCTGGGGCGGGGGGGGGGGGGGGCAGGGCCCAGTTTGGGGGCGCAGCCGGCGTGTCTGCCTGGAGAACTGCGGAGCGCTTGGCGGAGCGCTGCCCTGACCCGAGCCGGACCGCAGCCGAGCACAGACACCGATGGATGGATGGATGCATGGATGGATGCATGGATGTCTTTGCTCCTTCCAGGGAGGGGTTTGCAACAGTTAAATGGGAAGCTCTGGGATTTTCTCCCGCGAAGGTGGGGTTTGGGGGTGATGGGTGGTTGTCAGGGGGGTAGCATCACTCGCCTTAGAAAGCTGGTGACACCTGCTCGCCTAGCTTTCCGGGTTTCTTAGCTCTTCTCGCTCGCATCCTTGCATTAGGATAGGGCTCTGCTGGGCTGCGTTACAGATGTGCGGCTCGGGTGGGTGCACTTTGGGGAGGCGGTTCGGCCTCGGCCCCGGCGCCCCGGAGACTTGTGGAGTTGGTGAATGATGTCTGTTTGGAGTAAAACATGGCTGTGATTTTTTTTTGGGGGGGGGGGGCAGGGGGAAGCGGGGGAGCGCACGCAGCTGCTGCCCCTCCTGGAATGGTGCCTAATGGGCCCAAATGTGGGAGGTGGGGGAGGGGCTTGCAGCGGCTTCTCCCAGGTGAGCCTGGGCGTGTGTGAACCCCGGAGCTCCCCCCACCCACCCCGCCCCCAGATCGGATCTGAAGGGAGGTGGTGACAGGGCGCCGGGCTGCCGGCCACTCTGGGCTCAAGGAGCCAAGACCGGGGAGGGACCGCTCGGCGCGGTCCAGGCTGAAGCCTCTGCAGATGTGGAGGCGCCGGTGCATTTCGCCGGAGCCTCCGGGCGGCTCCGAAGCAGCTCCCACAGCCCACTCGCGAGGGCCACTGAAGGTCGCAGAAAAGTTTCAGGCAGCAGATTTTGCAGAGAAAGCATCAGCTCCCGGCCAGCCGGAAGCTCCTGGCTCCAGCACTCACCTGCTCCTGGCCTGGCTGACACTCACACCTGCTCCGGCAGGCAGCCTTTCCTACCAACCAGGCGGGTTGAGCTTGTTCCCTTTGGAAGAACAGATCTTGCTTAGGATCCCTCTATTCACTGTCTGCCTCTGAAGTGCAGAGTAATGAAGTGACTGTGGCTTGGCTAATGTCTTCGCAAAATTAGAGTCCTGCCCGCGTAATTATACTTTTCTTTGATTAAACTGTGAGAGAGGCTCTGGAGGATGACACTAGGCATCCAGGAGGAAAACTGGAGCCACAGTCGAGCACACCAGTGCTGCTCCTGCTCCATGTGGGGGAGGACATCCTTTTATGAGAAGCGCACGCTACCCAGCATGTGTTGGGTTCTTTGGTTACTGTATAAACTGATGACACTTCTGGAATATAAATGGATGAACAGAATGATGCAAAGCCAGACTTTTACCATATACTGTAACAGAGCATGGGATGCGGGCTAAAATTGTTAAGATATTAATTTGACAGAGGACAGGGCAGGAGAGGGGGAAGCAGGCTCCCCACTGAGCAGGGAGCCCAAGGTGAGACTCTCTCCCAGGACCCTGAGATCATGACCTGAGCGGAAGGCAGACCCTTACCAACTGAGCCACCCAGGCGTCCCTACAATATTTATTAATGAATCACTCTGTTGACCGAATTGCTCCCCAAATTGGCTGCTTCCACAAGCTTGGGGATTTATTTAAATTAAGCCTTGTAAATGTTGCTCCAGTAGGGAAAGGTCTATTTCTGCACTCAAGATGTGTGGTTACATACGTAGTTAAACACGCTGTCATGGGTAAACGTGTCGGAGCACATGGTCAGCGGCGGCAGGCGTGTATTTTAGCCTATAGCACAGATCTCTGCTTGTAACCTGCATCATCTCTACGGCCCCAGATGCTCTGGAATGTCTTAAGGAGCTACCCATGGATGTTGGCCTATCTTCTGATACGACTAAAGTATTTAATTCAAGGGGAGACCTCGTACGGTGGTGCCCACACTGCTAATCCTGCCTTCCTCGTGTGCGGTGCGCTCCCTTTAGTCTGTAAAATAGAATGAGGTCAAGTGTTTAACCCTTCTACTTTTACTGCCAGAGCCCAAAGCTGTACCGTCAAAGGAAAGGAAGTTCAAATTCCCCTTCCTGCAAAGATTAACCTTGCCTGATGGTTTGTCAGGAGTGAATGTTCTGTTAGATAAGTTCTCCGGACGCTATTTTCAATTTGACTTCTCTTTTCTGTATGCCAGGAGAGCCAGCTACTTGGAAGGAAATGTGTAGTGAAGATTGTAGACACGCAGGCAGATTTGGTAGGGCTCCATAGAGGAGGAGGCTTCTTGCTTTGTGTTCAGCACCATAAATGTGTCTGGTTTCTCACTCAGCACTGAAGAGGCCATTTAGTGGCAACCAAGGAAAATTCTGGTCCAGCTGGAAAGCCTTCACTTGAGATTTTACATTAGCAGAATTTTACAGAGGCCTTGCCCACTCTGTCTCTTTCAATTTCTTTATATATAAAGATAGCAGTTATTTTAAACAGATTTAAAAGCAAATTTTAGTAACTTGCAGTTTAAAGGCAACCCATAACTAAAAGTATTTGGCTAATAGAGAACACACTTTAAAAGGAAAAAAGTATTCCTAGCTAGTTGAACATTTATTAAAGGTGAAATTGCATTTTAGCAATTGCCATTTTACTTAAGAGTGTAAAAAAAAAAAAAAGTTCCTGGTATCCACTAGCTAGTATTAAAGATGCTTTGCTGACCTTACTTCAAGTAATCATCTGTTTTGAAAAAGTTGGAGAATACAATTCACCATTAATGCTCAAAGATAGGTTTGCTTCTTTCATTTTTGCTGTTTTGGTTACAATACTGAAGCCATTTTCAGATAAAGAAACAAGCTTCCATAGCATTTTGGTGCTAATGGCCAAATACACAGAGCACGTACAGGGTAGAATAAAGATTCAGACCCCTATCTTTGAAATCAGGGTGCTCTCTACTATGCCATCAAACTGTTTTTTTCTTAAAGTGTCACCCACACTGAATGTAGAAAGTTAGGTACTATGGTGGGTGTATGCATGTGTGATAGACAGGTGCAGTCTTTTTTTTTTTTTAAGATTTTATTTATTCATGAGAGACGCAGAGAGAGACATAGGCAGAGGGAGAGAAGCAGACTTACTGCAAGGAGCCTGATGTGAGACTCGATCCCTAGACCCCAGGATTACGACCTGAGCCAAAGGCAGACACTCAACCATTGAGCCACCGAGGTGCCATCTTAATAGACCAGGTTTATTGGGATATGGAATTAGAAGGAATTACAGAATTTTTTAGTACACTTAAATGTTTTTTAAAAGATTTTTTATTTGCTTATTCATGAGAGACACACAGAGAGAGGCAGAGACCCAGGCAGAGGGAGAAGCAGGCTCCATGCAGGGAGCCCGATGTGGGACTCAATCTCAGAACTCCAGGATCACGCCCTGGGCCAACAGCAGATGCTCAACCGCTGAGCCACCCAGGCGTCCCTCACTTAAATTTCTTTTATCTGCCTTATCTACCTGACAGAGAAGCTGGAACTGGGGAGGAACAGAGGGAGAAAAACTTTTAGCCAAGTGAATTAGAAGTAATGTACATTGTATGGCCACAAGAAATATGGCTAAATCATCACTGGACTTACATTGGTAGTCAATACAAGAATATGATTTAGTTTACAAGTAAAAGATCAACTTCAGGGAGAAATCTATCCCACAAGGCAAGGGATTTCTGGAATATAATTTTACACATATTTTCTATTCTCATTTGAATTCCTTTTAAGTCTATTAAGAGTGAAGGATTATCACAGGAATTACAACATCATTAATCATTCCTAGGATGTCATTTCAAGTAAATTTAATAGAAACAAGACATTTTAACATTTTAAACACTTTAGAAATATTTTAAACAGATTTAAATGCAAATTTCAGTAACTTGCAGTTTAAAGGCATACTTTACAAGTAATCAAATGATAGATTTAGAAAGAAGATCTATTGATCACAGCTGCTACTCAATGCGTTTCACGTGTGATTAATCAATATTTCAAGGTGGCCTTCGTTTTACTAAATATAATTTCTGTTCAAATATTCATACAGAGATTCCCGAATCCATTGACTCACTAGACACATTTCCAAATTTCGTCTGAGGGATTGCAAATACCGTGTTTTCTCGTGAATTCTAATACAAGCTTTTAAAGTGACAATAATTTGTCATGGTACTTCCCGTTAATGGCTACAGGGTTCATTCTGCAAGACAGCCTTCTGGAAGAGAACACCTTTTGGGTTTCTGTGGGTCAAATCCTTCATTTTGCAGAAGAGAAGATTGAGGTGCATCATGATTATGTGAGCAGTCCTTCATGCCCCAACCACCACGTGGTGTCAGGGCTAACGGACCCTGTTCCTTCATGAAGGAAGTAGTTCCCAGTAGCAGTCTATGACTGGTTACTGGCTACTCCACTCACTAGCTGAGTGACTGCAGAATACGACAGTAGTAACTTCTGTATGGAATTGTGTGGATTAAATGAGATAATTGGTACAAAGTGTGTAGTGTGGTGCCCAGCAAGAGAAAGTGTTCGAGAAATGCTAGCTGTGATTATCATCATTTGTATTATTATTACCAAGTCCAGTTGTGTCTTGGGTTTTTCCTCCTGTTCTCCTGTGCTGCTTGGCCTCTTCCTTGAATTGGGTCCAAAGTGGAACCACCCATTTCTACCCTCTATTTAACAGGGCAAACCTACATTTTTAGTAAGGCAAGTGAAAGTGAGACTGCAGAAGGGCCTCTTCAGCACTGCACAAGTCAACAGTATTTTGTTATTATTGTTGTTGTAGTCGTTTTAAAGCTTTAATGGTGGGGTGCCTGGGTGGCTGAGTCGGTTAAGCCTCTGCCTTCAGCTCAGGTCATGATCCCAGGGTACTGGGATCAAGCCCCACGTTGGGCTCCCTGCTCAGTGAGGAGCCTGCTTCCCCTCTCCCTCTGCCTGCAACTCTGCTTGTGTTCTCTCTCTGTCTCTCCCTCTCTCTCTCTCTTTCTCTCACGCTCTCTTTCTGTCAAATAAATAAATAAAATCTTTAAAAAATAAATAAAGCTTTAATGTCATGACCAGTATGTTCTTTATTTAAAAAATAAAGTTTTAATGTCATGACCAGTAAAAGGGCTCGTGTAGATCTAAATTTACAATGACTAGGCATTTTGTGGTCCATTGAATAATCCAAAAAATGGTCAAGAGGAGATCCAGTTGTTTCTCTGGGAGGAAGGCCAAGAGCTGAAGGAAGTAGTAGCTAGAGAATTTTATCGGCAGGGGCCTGATGGACCCCTCAGTCTAAGGGACAGCTCTGGAAGACTTGGGGATACAGGTTGGAAACTGCTTCCATGAGGTCAGGAGAGCCTAGGAAGCGCTCTGACTTGAGTGGAGTGTAGAGGTTGTGTGTAACCCATGTGACCCTGAGAAGAAAGCACCTGTTGCAGCAGTAGGGAGAAGAGGTATGGAAGGGCTCAGCAGGATGTTGGGACTAGTGTACAGAGCTGGAAATCCTAAAGCAGTTGGGCTCTTACATTCTGTTAGAGTATCCTGTACTCAAACAATGGAGTTGTTGACTCATTCTCTTACAATTGTTTATCAAATCAGCAGCTTGAGTGTGTAGGGTCCCCTCGGCTTAGGCTTAGGGGTAGATATCAACAGGTACAACAGCCCATTGTTACCCTCAAACAGTCTGAACTCTAGTGAGAGCAGCAGGAGGTAAACTGCTGAATCACCAGAGGAAGCCTTTAACTGTGTGAGTAAAGCAGGAGGGCTTCCTAGAGGAGGTGATATTTGAAATGGGACATAACAGAGGGGTCCTTTCAGGAAGGGAAAAAAACCACACACAAGCGATCGAAGCTGTCAGAGAACATAGCTTGTTCGGGAAAGGGGAGAAGTTTAGTGGGTAGAATTTGTGAAACGTCAAGGGGCGGGTGGAAATGACTTGACTTAGTTTGGAAATATATGTTGGGGAAATTCATTTTCTTCTGGCAATATGTTTGTGAAACATCTTTTATGTGCCATGTCCAGTATTAGGAATATAAAAATCAGTAAGACCTTATGGTCTCTGCCCTCAGATACCTAATGAAGCAGTAGGGGGAGAGAGGTAGACAAATGTGCATGCAGAAGTTTTAAAAATGTTTGAGAGAGAAAGGTATTGTTTTAGGGGCAGAAAGTGGAGCGTGGTCAGTCCCACCTTGGGTATGAGGGAGGTCAGGAAAATTCTGGTACAGTTTATGGAGTTTGGATTCCATCACTGGAATCCAGGATTACTGAGGGCTGCATGGGACTTTTTTGTTTGCTTTAAAGAGTCTATCTATTTATCTCTCTTTATCTACTTATATATCCATTTAATTATCTACTTATTTATCTGTTTATCTATCTATCTAGAGTAAATGCAAGCAGGGGGAGAGAGAGAATCTCAAGCAGACTCCACACTAACCACAGAGCCAGACTCAGGGCTCAATCCCACAACCCTGAGATCATGAACCGGAGCTGAAACCAAGGGTCAGATACTTAATCTGCTGAGCCACCCAGGTGCCTCTGCACAGGAGTTTTTAAGCAGAGGTGGTGTGACCGAGTTACCTTTCTAAAACTATCATATGGAGAATTGTACACAAACACCGAAATAGAAAAGGATAACAGGCCCCTCTGAATTTATCATCCCCATTGCCCCACTCCTGTGTTATGCCGAAGCACATACGAGTGGGTTTTTATGATGCTGTTGCTGGCAGTGCCTAGGCAAGGACCAGACAAGAGAAAGGGCCCTAATGCCACAGCCACTCATAGTTCCGGACTTTGAGCAGTAACAATGTCAAAAGACCAAGATTCTGTGATTCTGTTACAGATTCCTAAAAAGCCCCAGGAACACCAGCAATTCAAAGTCCATTGGCCTTATTTTTAGCAAAGCTTGGAACTTATATGTGATTTTCCTAATAATTTCCCCTTCCATTTTAATATCTTCTGATGCTTTACAGATGACATCTATAAATATTCACTCCGTTTAGGAGAAGAGAGGCTAAAAATATTTGTAAAATCTATAGCCTGAAATATACCCACGTGTCTAAAGGAGATAAAAAGGATTAATGCAGAAGATAAATACGTAAAACTGTATTGGTGGGGGGAGGGCTCAATACTTGTTTACTAGCCCCAAACATTCATTTCTGCAGGTTGCTAATTCACGTGAATGGTAAAAACTTCTAGGGCTTCAGTAGGTTTTGGTTTGGTTTTATTGAGAGAGCAAACATGTGTGTACCAGTGGGGAAGGGGCAGAGAGAGAGAATCTTAAGCAGGCTCCTTGGTTGGTGTAGAACCCAACACAGGGCTCGATCACACAACCATGGGACCATGACCTGTGCTAAAATCAAGAGTCAGTCACTTAACCCACTGAGCCACCCCGGCGCCCCACGTGTTCAGAGTTTTAAGCCCTGTCTGAAAGGAGGGGGCATGATGAGCCAGTTAGGAGTTGCCTCTGATGGCTCCAAGCTCTGTGCCAACTAGGCTTTGTGATGAAATCATTTTTGCAGTCAGAGGGCCTGGGGGCAGAGAAGGGATGAGCTTCCCTTCAACCAGAAGGTCAATAGGGGAGAAACAGCCAAAGGGGTGGAAGTTGCAGAGTTCTGGGTAAGGGAACAAGGAGCTAAGCAAGAATCCGGTAGTTGGGTTGGAAACAAATGAACAGTAGAGACAACTCAGCTGGAATGCTCGCCATAGACCAGCTGGAAGAAACCATGTGATGGTGGCTTTTGCAGCCATATTCTTTTCTACATCTGAGGCCAGAGGAAAGCTAGAACATGGAAATTCATGTATTCACATAACAGGCATTGATGGTGGCCGTGAACTTGACATGTGAAATAGGTAAGGGATGAGTTTCTGCTCTGGGGGAAACTTGCAAGGGTCGTTGCTATGTGGAAGTAGGCTAAGGATGCTACGGCACACAGGTGGGACATCGGCTTCTTGAGAGTGAAGGGCACCAACGTCATATGAAGGGAGATGGCACTTGAGCTGAATTGCGGTGGCTGAATAGCATTGGTCTGGCAGAGATGCCGAGGGAAAGAGTCTCTCCGGCAGGACCACGAGCAGAGACAGAAGAAAGGTTGAGAGGTCCAAGGAGAGGACATCAGTTGTAGACCGCTCAGGGCAAGGGGCTGTCTCACCTCTGCTCTTCACCGCTGTATCTCTAGTAGCTAGAACAGTGCGCAGATACGAGGCACTTAAAAATGTGTTCAACCTAAGAATATACATGTTAATTTATTAATTTTTGATCTATTCTATAAATATATATTTACTTACTCAAGTGACTGCAGGGACAGAAGTTTGCTATGACCAGAGTGGAGCATGCACACCTGGGGAGGTGAGACTGGACCTGGAAAAATGGGTAGAGGTCCATAATGAAGGGCTCTTGGCTACCATGCCAAGGAGCTGGGATATGTGCTGTGATGGGATGCAAGAGGTTTTGGAGGATTTTAACAGCTTAGAATTTGTTATTTTTCCTTTTATTTTTTTTTAAAGAGTGAGAAGTGGGGAGGGGCAGAAAGAGGAGAAGGAGGAGAGAGAATCTTAAGCAGGCTCTCTGCCCAGCATGGAGTCTGACTCAGGGCTTGATCTCAGGGTCCTGAGATCATGACCTGAGCTGAAGTCAAATCGGTTACTTAACCAACTGAGCTACCCAGGCACCCCTTAAAATTTTTTTTATATTTACTTTTTTAAAAATTTCAAGCCATAATTGACAAAACAATTGTAAGATATCTAAAGTGCATGTTGTGATGATGTGGTATATGTATACATTGTGAAGGGAGTTGCACCATCTAGTTAATTAATACATCATCACTCTCCGTATTTACCTTTGTTTTATGAGAACATTTAAGTTCTACTCTCCTTGGTAAATTTCAGTTTTTTACAGCACTAGGTTATCAACTGTGGTCACTGGTTTACATTAGCTCCCCAGACCTTATGGTCATCTTCTAGCTGAGAGTTAGTACCTTTTTACCAACCTCTCCTTATGCCCCTCCCTCCACCTGCAGTCCGTGGCTACCACTTTTCTGTTCTGTTTCTATCAATTTCACTTTTTAAATTTTTTTTATAAGATTGTATTTGTTCACTGGAGAGAGAGCACCCATGAGAGTAGGGAGAGGGGGAAGCAGACTCCCGGCTGAGCAGGGAGCCTGACTCAGGGCTCGATCTCAGGACCCCTGAGATCATGACCTGAGCCAAAGGCAGACACTTAACCTACTGAACCACACACAACTTTGCTTTTTAAAAAGCAAGTTGCTACCTAGAAGTGATCCCATGCAGTATTTGTCTTTCTTTGCCTGCTCTATTTCACTTAGCATATTGCTGTCAAGATATATGTATGTTGGGCAGCCCTGGTGGTGCAGCGGTTTGGCTCCGCCTGCAGCCCAGGGTGTGATCCTGGAGACCTGAGATCAAGTCCCACGTCGGGCTCCCTGCATGGAGCCTGCTTCTCCCTCTGCCTGTGTCTCTCCTTCTCTCTCTCTATGAATAAATAAATAAATAAATATTAAAAAAAAAGATATATGTATGTTGTTGCAAATGGCAGGGTATCCTTTCTCTTGGCTGCATAATAGTCCAATGTATATATACCACATCTTTATCCATTAATCCTTTGATAGACAGTTAGGTTGGTTCCACCCCATGGCTATCATGAATAATTCTGCAGGGAACATGAATGTGCAAATATCTCCTGAATATCCTGTCTATATTTTCTTTAGACATATACCCAGCAGTGGATAGCTGGATCATATGGTAATTCTATTTTTAATTTATTGAGGAACCTCCCTACTGTTTTTTCTGTAATAGCTGCGTAAGTTTAAATTCCCACCGACAGTACACAAGGGTTCTCTTTTCTCCAGATTCTCGCCAACACTTGTTACTTCTTTGCTTGCTTACTTAAGATAATAGCCATTCTAACAGGGGTGAGGTGTTCACTCATTATGGTTTGGGTTTGCGTTGTCCTAATAATGAGTGATGTATGTGGGTTTTTTTTAAAAAAGATTTTATTTATTTAATCATGAGAGACACAGGGAGAAAGGCAGAGACACAGGCAGAGGGAGAAGCAGGCTCCCTGAATGCAGCCCGATGCGGGACTCGATCCCAGGACCCCAGGATCACACCCTGAGCCAAAGGCAGACGCTCAACTGCTGACCCACCCAGGTGTCCCATAATGAGTGATGTTGAACACCTTCTTATGTACCCGTTGACCATTTGTAGTCTTCCTTGGAAAAATGTCTATTCAAATTCTCTGCCTATTTTTAAATTAGATTATTTGCTTTTTGGCCATTGAGTTGTATGAATTCTTATATATTTTGGATATTAACCCCTCATTGGATATATGATTTGCAAATATTTTCTCCCATTTCGTAGACTGACTTTTTGTTTAATTGATGGCTTCCTTTGCTGTGTAGAAGCTTTTTGTTTGTTTTGTTTTTCCTAGTTTGATATAGTCCCAATAGTTTATTTTCACTTGTTTTTTTGCTTTTGATGTTGAATCCAAAAAAAAAAAAAAAAATCACTGCCAAGATCCATGTCAAGGAACTATTTCTTATCTTTTCTTCTGGGAGTTTTATGGTTTTAGGACTTAGACTCAAGTCCTTAATGCATTTTTGAGTTAATTTTTGTGTGAGGTATAAGACTATGATCCAATTTCATCCTTTTGCATGTGGCTGTCCAGTTTTCTCAACACCATTTCTTGAAAAGATGAATACCTTCCTCTGTTGAATATTCTTGGCTCCTTTGTCATAATTAATTGACCATATATGTGGATTTTTTTCTGGGCTCACTATTCTGTTCTATTGATCTGTATATCTGCTTTTGTGCCAGTACCATACAGTTTTGATTACCATAGCTTTGTAATATAGTTTGAAACCAGGAAGTATGATCCCTCTTGCCATTTTTTTCTCTTGCTATTTTTTTTTTTGTTGTTGATTTTTACAGGTTTATTTATTTTAGAAACAGAGAGTGGGAGTAGAGGCAGAGAGGTGAGAGAGACACTCCTCAAGCAGATTCCCCACTGGGTGTGGAGCCCAACATGGGGCTTGATCCCAGGACCTTAAGATCATGACCTGAGCTGAAATCAAGAGTCAAGTGCTTAACTGACTGAGCCACCCAGGCACCTTGTCTCCTGCCATTTCTTTTTTTTCTTTTCTTTTCTTTTTTTTTTTTTTTTCTCCTGCCATTTCTTAAGAATGCTTTGGTTATTTGGTGTCTTTTGTGGTTCCATATAAATTTGAGGATTTTTTTTCCCATGTCTATGGAAGATGTTATTGGGGTTTCAGTTGCTTTATTGAGATGGAATCTGCACATTGTACAATTCGTCCATTTAAAGTGTATAATTCAGTGGGTCTTAGTATATTCACAGAGTTGTGTATCCATCACCAGAATGAATATTAGACCATTTCCATTACCAGAAAAAGAAACCCTGCCCACCCCATCTTCAAGCCTATCCCTGCAATCCTATCCTCCACTAACCACCAATATACAGTTTGTTTCTGTAGACTTCCCTAGTCTGTACATTTCATATAAATGGAATCCTGCAGTATTTGGCCCCGTGCCTGTCTTCTTTCACTTAGCATAATATTTTCAAGGTTTTTTTCGACAATGTAGTGTCGGTATTTCATTTCTCTCTATTGCTAAAACATTGTGTGAATGTGACACATTGTGCTTCTCCATTAAGTAGTTGATAGACGTTTAGGTCTCTACTTTTTGTCTATATTATGAATAATACGGCTGTGAGCATTCATGTGCAAGTTCTAGTGTAGATGTAATACTCATTTCTCCTGGGTGTGTACCTAGGAAAAGAATTGCTAGTTCATACAGTTATGCTGTTTAACCCTCTGAGAACTGTCAAGCTCTTTTTTCAAAGGGGCTGTACCTTGTACCTTCCCATGAGCAATGACTCTATGAAGGTCCCATTTCTCTATATCCTTTCTAATACTTGTTACCTGTGTTTTTTATTATAGCCTCCCTAGAGGATTTTTAAAAAAAGAAAACGAGAAGGTTCTGAGCTGGTGGTCAAGAAGAGAGTTAATGCAGTCCATTTAGGGAAGCCAATAAGATTTTTTTTTAAGAAAGCCTAGACACCTTACATGTATATATATTACACTTTGTAATTGGCACATGTTCTTTGCTTGTGATCATCACAACAACCTTTTCAGGTTGGAATTACTCTTTGAGAGTGTTAGAGAAGAGGGAACAGAGAACCAGAGCAAACACAGTTTCCTGCATGTCACAAGCTGTTGCTGCTGTACCCAGACTGTCCCTCTGGTGCCACCACCTCAGCCATGTCGGCTGCTTCTGAGATGTGAACCTCTGAGAAGAGACTAGTTATTTTGGTCAATGAAATTCAGCTTCTTAAAGTGATTAATTAAATGGGGAAATGATTCTATCAGGAAAATTTGGGCAAAAACCAACACCCATAGCCAACTGTCAATTCCTTGAAAAGGACAAGAAGAGATTATGTGGTGGAAAGTGTTTGCTTAGCATTAGGAAGTGTTGGGGATTGGGTCACCTTCATCCTGCGTTTCTTCCACTTGTAAAATGAATTTACTTCTCTTCTCTGAAGACATTGTTGAGATGCATGAAAACCCAGCTTGATCAGAGGTTGGTAAGCTTCTGCTCATGAGCCCTCTGCCTGTTTTTTTGTAAGGTTGAAAAGGTTTTATGATTTCAAAAGGCTGGCCAAAATCAAAGAAAGACTAATATTTATTTAGTGACACAGATACTTAGGTGAAATTCAAATGTTAGTGTTAATAAATAAAGTTTTATTGGCACACAGCCATGCACAATCATTTATGTACTGACCATGGCAGCAGCTGCAGAGCTGAGTACTTGCAACAGAGACCGGTAAAGCCTAAAGTATTTCTTCTCTGACTCTCATCGGAAAAAGTTTGCTGACCCCTCACTACATCAAAGTTCCTGTGATGAGAAGTTGCCACTCCTAAGCATCTCAGCACCATATCTGAATTAGAATCCAGGGGGACCCTATCATGTCTGTGACGCTCACCTGAACTGCACTTCTGGTCTTATCAAGGGCTACTTGACATTCTAGAGTGTCCAGAGGGACAGATTTAAAGTGAAAATCTGCCTAAAAAGAAACAACTTGTGGGAATTGGGTTTGTGGATTATCTTTGCTCCCCACCCCCACCCTGACCTTTGTGTGGGCTTCAGGCTGGCACATTTTACAAAGGGAATGGATTTCAAATCCCCACCTAAGAGCTCACCATCTTGACTCTCTATTATTGTTTCGGCTTGAACTTTAGAATAATCGCTTCTGCTATTTTGGCACATGGAGATTTGCCTCCACAGTAATTATTTTGCAACCCACAAAAGTAATTATAAAATCAAATAATTATCTTCTAAACAAGCTGTAACTGCAGCCATGGTTCTTTGGGGGGAGGGGACTTCCCATTCTTTAATTTTCATTTTTAGGGGTGCCACATTCTGCTTCCCTTATCCCCCCCTTACCTCTGTTCTTGTGTTATTTCCAGTACGATAACAATCTATAGTGAAGCAGCAGCTCCTTTTGATGGAAGCTCTTCAAAACAATAGCCCTGCTCCAAGATTATGAGTAGAAGGACAGAAGAGCAATCAAGAAAAGGGAAAAGCAGAGCCTGATTTAATTCTTCAGGTGATAGGAAATAAAATTGCAAAAGGGAAGATCAGCCTACCAGACTACATTACGGGTTGGCTTGAATTATTGAGAACTGCACTGTAGTGAGGCCTCCAGAAACTGAAGGTGTTCTCAGTAAGGGCTGGCACCAGTACTTCCTGGCACAAAGGGAGGAATGAAATCTGCCACACAGTTAGCGACCATCCGTCACTGACAGACTGGGCACAAATCAGAATTAGATTATTTCCTGAGAGATTTAAAAGTCTGTTTATGGGTGTTTGTCTGACATGTGCCGCAGACACTGTACATAACATATATGTATGTGTTTGGAAATTGGCACCTGTCTGATAAACTGAATTACTTGCCTATAATGAAACAGATCCTAGTGACCGAGACCATCACAGATCTGCTACACATTCAAGAATAGCCCTCTGCAAATGTCAGTAACTCACTAATTTATAACTTTCTTTGCCAGACCACTGAAAAAGTCAAACATGCCACAGCCGGGAACTCATCCCCAAATGAACACGTAGTGAACCTTTTTGGCTTGCCCAGAGTCCTACCTAATGTTGTCATATCCAGAATAAATAGTATGGTGCAGTTTCCCAACAGCCATGGTATGAATTATTCATGCACTATTAAGTAGCCTATGGTCAGAACACCACAACCCAAAGTAAAACTGAATACGAAAGATGAGATTTTAATATTTGCCGTTCAAAGAGCCTTTTGCGGTGGAAATAGAAATAATGGGGGGGGGGCACCTGGGTGGCTCAGTCAGTTAAGCATCCCTCTCAGTTTCAGCTCAGGTCTTGATCGAGAGCCCTGCATCAGGCTCTGCACTCAGTGGGGAGTCTGCTTCAAGATTCTCTACCCCTGCCCCGCCTCAAATAAATAAGTAAATCCTTAAAAAAAAAAAAAAAGAAGAAATGATGAGCTATAGACCCCACCTGTCCTTGCCCAGGGTCTTTGAGATTGAATTGTGAAGGCATATGTAGATTGCTTATGATGGGACCATAGAAATAGCTTGGAATACCTGGTGAAGGTAATAGCTTTGGGACTACATGTGTGGGTTAACTTTTCAAGTCTTTCTGGAAGGCAGGAGGGGGAACATTCAAAAAGGAATATCTGTATTCAAGAAATAAAAGACACAAAACATAATTAAGGAGAATAGAGATTCTTTGGAAGAAAACTTAGAAGTGTCTTGGAAGATCCCCATATATAAGCCAGATAAGGCGAGGGGGTTGCTCTGTGTGCCCTCCCATAGGGTCCTAGAATCCTAGAGATTTTTAGAACCACAGTTTAAATGTTGTTCTCTGCACTACTCCATTTAGGTGAGATACAATGTATTACAGAGTGATTATTGCATTTCTAGAATATAAACCTCACTTCCTAAGAGGAGATTACACCCTAAATTTTAATTCAGGGGAGACGATAAAACATCTAGGGCAGCTGTGATATAAATAATGTATAACCAAATAGGTAATAAGTGGGGGTGAGATGGGGGTGGGGGTGGTGTGTTTGTGAAAGAGCGAGAGCATGCTCCACATGCACACCCCAGGGTAGAGTTAGCTTTGGGAAAATGTACAAATTGACTGAAGAAGTACATCACATGTAAATGAGCAGGAATATAACATTCTTAGATTCAAATTATTTCAGTAGGAATGTTTAATCTCACACCAACATTAATAATCACCTTTTAAAAAAAGACAGCTGCTTAAAATAAGATTAGACTAAGCGCACAATCCCTTTCACTCCCTTCTTCACATTGTCTGATGGTCCTGAAACCCACCACTGGATTTATAAGCGAGGGTTGAGGACCAAGCCGGAGTGACATTTAGCATTTAAACCATAAGTGTGACAGATGGGTCAGTGTGTGTTACTGGTTAAAGTACATAATTCACTGTGAATGAAATGGCACAAATTTACTTTGAAACTATCCTAGCCTAAATTACAGTAGGATTGAACTGGGAGGATTTCCACCATGATTTTGGAAAGCAGACACGGCTTATTTTTATTGCAAAATCCTAAGAGTGCAATTCCTGGCAGTGTTTACCAGAGAGAAGGAATTAGCAGCCTCAAGGGGAGGGTTAGGAAAACAGAGCACCCTCTGGGAATCAGCTCCTGCATCTCCATTCCAATAGCCTCAGCAGAAAGCGGCCTCAGACAAGTCGTTGGGTCCCAACCTCTCCTTACCTTCTTGCAAAAGGAGGTGAAGGAGAGGAGGATCGTGCTTGTTTTTGCAGAGGGTCTCAAAGATATTCAGAAGGCATCTGAAACACTTTCAAAAATAAACACAGGGGTGTGTTGTGCATTTATATCCATGGTGCCAGCTTGGCTTTGCACATTCCCAGGGAGGAAGGAGATGCAGCATTTCTCTTTTCTCTTCTTCTCCTCTCTGTTCATTGGTGATGGTGGGTGAAAGAACAGAGGACCGACAGGCTGTGTGACCTGTAGGACTGGGCAAATGACTGCCGTCTTATTTCAAGGTGAAAGAGCAGAGGGGTCCCCTGAGCGAGGTGAACAGATGGCAGTATTGTTGCTGCTACACTGCTTCTGGCTGCGAGTGTCCCCCCACACACACCCCCAGCCTCAGCCGAGCCCTTTTCAGACTGTGCAGGTCACTCGAAAGAGCAGACTCCTGGAGGCTGATGTAGAGACCGAGTGCGTGCTGATGGCCAGTCCTCCTGCTCAAAAGAAAAGGGCTGCACGTTCTTCAGCAAGGGTGGGTGGGCTGAGGTCCTCTGGGAAGTACAGATCCTCTTTGGGATTCATAGTCCTCTGCTATTCAACTAAATCATAGAAGCCACAGAGTTTTTAAAAGGAATGACTGTGTCTATGACTTAGAGATCCAAGGTGTTGGAGTGGATTAGGGAGCAGTCTGGAAGTGGGTGGTAAAATTGGGGTACTTTGCACCTCCACCTTTGGTCTTGATTTGCTCCCTTCCTTTGCTTCCTTATAGGTATTCAGGGTCATAATATGTTGGGCTCCTCCCAAAACACAGAAGTTTAAATTCGCCTTACCACTTGTGGGAGAATAATTTTTTGCCAGGCGTCTAAATATGTTGAGATCTATGCTGTTATAACCAGTCCAAGGTAATAAAGCGGAAAAGACAAAATCTTCCATTTGGAAATATGGTCTGCCCAGATTCTGGGGTCTGTGCCATTCCAGCAGAGACCAGCGGAAAGCATTCCCCTTTCTGCCAGAGGCTTAAGTTAAGGGGGGGGCTGTGTCATGCTTCTCTATTTCGTCTCCCAAAGCGGCTCTGATTACAATGGGAGAAACTTTATTTTTTTTTATTTTTTTATTTTTTACAATGGGAGAAACTTTATAATTCAAGTTCTAAAGTTCAATGTTGAGATTTTTGTCAACTTTAATGAGATGTTTTCTGGAATGTGTTCCACATAACACTTGTTCCTTAGGATGGTAATAGATGGTATGTGAAAAATTTCAAGATCAAACTAATTTGGAAAACTGAGCTAAGACAAAGTTAAGTAGATTGTTTTAATCTCAGAGCCCTTGGTATGCCCGTGCGCATTGTGAAGGTTCAAAAACAAAGTGTATATACTTGTTTACCCACATTATTAGTGGATTTTTTTGTTTCTGGGGGTGGAGAGAGCATCACAAAGGATGAATGCCCCAGAGGAAAATTAATGTGCTGTTTCAGAAGTCCTCCTGTAGAAAATACTATATTGATTGACCATGTTTCCTACTTTGAATCACAGAACAAAGAGGTATGTTCATGAATATTTCCTTCTACTGGGAGCTATTAGCACTAAACTTTACATACTAACTGAAAAGAAATACTTGTGCTGAACATATTGATTAAGTGATTTTTTTTTTTTTTTGGTTAAAAGAGCTCTGAATGCAAATTAAACTATTATATTGATTTTACCTGTGCTTCAGTCAATCCAGGCATTAGGGACTTTCTGCTTCTCTAGTCAGGCTCTAGAGCCATAGGGCAGGGCTGGGGCTTCCAGAGACCTTGTGGTCACCACATGTGGAACATTTTAGGTCTGTGTTACTCAACTGTAGGACTATTGACATTTTGGACTGGCTGATTCTTTGTTGGAGGTGGAGGGTTCTGTGCATTGTAGGATATTCCGCAGCATCCCTGGTCTCTACCCACTAAATGCCAGAACTCTTTAAAATGTACCTGGGACTTTATTTCATCATGTATGATAAGGGGACAGACTTGAAGAGAACTGCCTTTAAACAAAGAGTTTATTTCTTACAGTTTGCAAGAGGTGGGGCATGCATGCATGCCGTGCAGGGCCTGCCTCATGGAGAAGTATTAGGGTTGTTTAGGAGGCAGAAAGAACAAGGGGAGAGCCCAGCTCAGAGCCTTTAGTGTGTGTGTGTGTGTGTGTGTGTGTGTGTGTGTGTGCGTGTGTGTGTGTGTGTGTGTGTGTTGTGGTTTTGTTTTGTTTGCAGGGAAGGAATGTGCAAGTCAGGATAGGCAAGGTTGAGCAAGTGTAGGATTGGATAGTTTGAGTAATTTTGCCTGGCTCAGAGCTGTGGAGTGGTTTCTGTTTGTAAGGAACCTGACCCTGGGGTGACTAAGGACAGAGCAAATATTAACTTGGTACCAGAGGATTAGATAAAGGAGCTGTTTGGGGTATAAGCTTTGGTTTGGTTGGTTTGCATAAAAAATGTGAGGCAGCAGGCAAGTTATTTACTATCTCTAGGAATTAGCTGGCCCTGGGAGGGGCAAGGTCTCCTGGATGTCAGAGCATCAAAAAATACAAAAAAAATATTAAAAACATGATTGATACAGCTATCCCAGTGATGACAACCTAAAATGTCTCCAGACATTGCCACATGTCCCCTGGCGGGGGGGAGGGGTGCAAAATCAGCCGTGGGGTTAGGAACCACTGCTTGAGGGCCAAGGTGGGTAGTGCCAACCATGAGTGGTCTCACCAAAGCAAGAGAACACCGTGACTAAAGTCCCAGAAGGCAGCTCTGCGTGAAGGTGCTGATTTGGATCAGCAGAAGTCAGGAGGATGTCCTGAGGAGGGGGATTCATGTGACCTCGAGTAAAGGGTGGGGAAGGCGGAGACTCAGTGGGCAATAATATCTCGTTCACTTACTGTACATCCAGCCCTGTGCCAGTGATGGGAATTGTGTCCTTCCTCCTCCCAAAATATCAGTAGTATTTATCTCATCTTGACAGAAAAGGAAAATGAGACTCCAGGATTAAGCGTCAGGCTGGGTCACACCATGGGCATGTGTCGGTGTTGGGATCTGCAGTCAGGTCTCTGTGATTAGAAATAACATCAGGTTAAGGTGAAAGGATATTCAATTACAGACAGAAGTGTCTAGACTGAAAGGTAGGTGGTACCCGGAACGGTGGCAGATTCCTAGCAGGGGACTGGTATGATGCAGAGGGCATCTGGGTTCATCTGGCACCAACCCAGGGGAGCTGCTCACAGGGGGGCTGGGGTGCTGCGTGGCTGGGTGAGACCAGGTAATACAGGTGTGATGATGCATGCGTGGCCAAGGGTGGTGACGATAGGATTGGGGCAAAAAGGGGGGCATCAGAGATGTTTCCAGGCAACAGGAAATAAGGGCTGAAGAAATGAGTGAAAGGTCATACCTCATTGGGTCTAAGACAAAAGCAGAGCAGAATGGGGCTCCCCCCCCCGCCAAGGGAAGGGACCTGGGTGTAATAGGGAAGTGGGGCTGGGGGGTGAGGGGAGTGTATCAGAGTGTGGTGGAGTCTGGGCTCACCTAAAGAGCTGAGTTTTCCATTTCCGTGCCTTATTTTTTAATTTGCAGAATTAGTTCCCTCATTTGACACTCCCAGGAGCCAGGCACTGCTCCTTTGCCCTTGACATATATGAACTCACTTATTACAGTGGCTTCTGAATATGAAGGCTCAGAGGTCAGTGACTTGGCCCACATCTGGCTCCAGGGTCCTGCCCTTAGGTCGCCCGCTGTGCAGCCCCTGGACCACGTTATTAATGCTCAGCTGCTGGGCGCTCCTGACAACTTTCTCTCCTATCCTTGCCTTTCTCATCTTTGGAACAAAGGAGCTGAGCTTGTAAATCCTTTTGCTCTACCATTCTGTGTCTAAGGGTAATAATTCCACTTGCTGAACAGCCGAGCCATAATTCTGTTACTTAATTCAACATGACGGAGACCTTTATCTTAAAAAGAGAAATGGGTTTTCTGGTGTCTTCTCTATGAGCCCTTGGAGGATGGCTTGGGAAAAGAGCCTCCTCTGGAATCCTAGCACCCCACCGCCCAGCATAGTTTGCAGAAAGCCATTCTGCGTGTACCTCAGTTTCCCCTGCTCACCTGTGAGCTCCTTGAGGGCAAGATGAGGTTTTATTCATTTTTGTATTCCTGGCACATAACTTGTTCCCAGTGGAAAATCAATACTTGTTTTGTTTTCGCTTTTTAATGATTTCAGACTGTGAGGGAATCATATTTAATAAGTTTCACTTGTGTAGCATTACCATCATTCAGGGATACTGTTTCTGGAAGAAGAGGATAGTATTTAGCCCTTAGCATGCTTACAAAAATAGAGGCAGGGAGCCGTGTTAGAAGGAAATGAAGCTTCTTAGCCAGCTTGTGTGAGGGCAAAGGACTTCCGAGGCCTGAATGTATGGAGCGGGAGGTCAAGTTGACGTTACTTAGCATCGAAGAGTTTAGACAGGCGTTGGCGAACTTTCTCTGTAGAGGGCCAGATAGCAAACATTTTAGATCTCACCATATGGTCTCTGTTGCAGCTAATCAATCCTGCTCTTGTAGCTCAAAAGCAGCCATAGGCAATATATGAAAAATGAAAAATACATGAAAAATGAAAAGGCATGGCCGTGTTCCAGTATGGATTTTATTTACAAAGATGGGCAGCCAGCCGGACTTGAACTAAAGGGTCAGAGTTTGCCAAACCCTGATGTTGACTCGCAAGCGTGATAGAACAGGGCATGTATCCCAGCCACTTACTGTGTGGTCTTCATTGGAATACGCCTCTGATGTCCCCATCTATAAAATGGTGCTCTAACCACATCCACACCCAGGGCTGGGGTAGGATTAAATGAAATGACATAAAGCATTTGGCACTGACCGACCCTAGCATACATCAAGCACACAATAAAGGGTTATTATTATTATTATTATTATTATTATTATTATTAAGTAGTACGTATCTCCTCTTGCCTTTTTATCCTTCTTTTTTTTCCCTTCTTATCCTTCTTGCTTATCATTGTATTAAATACGCTTCCATGAACTCATTCTTGTGAATGCTATGTCAAACGTTTTACTTTCAGTCTTCCTTTTTTATCTTTACACTTCTTCAGTTTGAAGAAGAATAAGGAAAATAATCTGTAGTTCCTCCTAACTAGGATTGTTATAAGAATACAATTCACGTGCAGTGATTCACACGGCGCTTGGGAAATAGCACTGAGTATATTGTAGCTACGAGGATAACGAAGAGGTTTAAAGATGTAGGTTTGCAGAATGAAGAATTTAAGAAAGTCACAACTTAGAAATCTTAGGAAATTTCAATTGAATGGGAATTCTGATGGAGAGATTTTTAGTATTCAGGCTAAAAACTTCATTTTTTTGTTTTGCTTTTAACATTTGGAATCAATTAATTGGTTGGCTCAGTTAATCAGTGATTTCCTAAAGTGGAATCCATTGCTCATAAAACTAGGAACTTTAAAACCAGTCAAGGCATTTGCTTTTTGAAATGATCTGTTTATATTATAGCCGAAACAAGATAAATCACACATGCAAAACAGCTGTCTTGTTGGTCGTGAAGAACAGACTGTGTTCTGCTTATTGGGAACACTCGTGAGCAGTCATTGTGCTGAGCCGACGATTGTTCAGTAACATATACAAGAGGTGAATGCAGGACTTATCCAACTGGGCCTGGCTTCTTCCAAGACATGTGTTTTAAGGCTTGGAGAACAGATTTCTCACCCTTGGCACTCCTGACATTCTGGGCCAGCTAATTCTTCATGATGGGCGGTTGTCCAGTGAATTGTAAATGTGCAGCATCCTGACCTCTACTCGCTAGATGCCAGTAACAACCCCCACCTAGCCCCAGATTTCGCCAAATAGCTTCCCCTAGTTGAGGATGGCTAGTGTAGACAGATGCTTTCACAGTGCCTAGAGACCTCCTGTTGCAACATTTCCAAGCAATGGCAACTTATTCCTATGGAAACATGCATGCCGCATTTCTTGGGGTTGTCCTGATTTCAGATAGCCTCCCCCACTGATTCAGCATGCATGCCTCAACTTGGAAGCCCACCTAGGCTGATTTTCTTAAAATTGAAAACAGGGTGTGACCGTCCCTATGCAGCATTTGTCTTGCTTAAGCCCTGAAGTTTGAATAATGTGTATTGTGCCACCTTTCCTCTTAGTCTTTATGAATTTTGCTTAGACAAATAGTTGGTGCGCTTCATATTGGTTAACAAAGCTAAATGTCATCATATATCGTAAAAGTGGTGAAAGTCCACCGTTAGTTTGACTGAAAAAAATTTTTCATTTAAAACTTTAATAAAAGGCAGAGCAATACAATTTTTAGGTCTCCTGTTTCCCGTACTGGTGATAAGGTAAAGCTTTTTAGTGGCTTTCATGTGTTCCACAACCATTGATTGCTTTAGTAATGCGTTATATTATATGTGTCTGGGAAGGGCTGGCTTCTTGGAGTGCATGAGAAGAGTGCTATATACCTGTTTCCTGGAATACCTTTCCAGGCTAATTCTGGCACATTGCCTATATTACCTGAAGCAGATTCACTTATCTTTACCTTTTTAAAAAATTTTATTTATTTATTTATGAGAGACACAGAGACATAGGCAGAGACACAGGCAAAGGGAGAAGCAGGTTCCCTGTAGGGAGCCCGATGTGGGACTCGATCCCAGGACCCCAGGACCATCACCTGAGCCGAAGCAGATGCTCAACCACTGAACCCTTTGCTCGATTCTTTAAAACAGGTACCAAAAATTACCAATTTTCTTTTTAACCCACCTTTGTCCAAAGAATACAATGATAGCAAGAAAAAAAATGAAGTTTCCTTTTTTTAGTAGATCTTACCCCCAGGTGCCACATGGGAAGGTGGCTGTGTATTAAATCTATAATAAGGTAAGTTATGGGGAACATTAAAACAGGTGTCACTATTTAAATTGCATCTTGAAAATATTTATGCTAGAACCTGTCTATAGCTTTCTATATCACTATTCTGAGACTTACGGAATTTACCAATCTTATGAAATACCACAGTTTCAACACTGGGGAGAATTTGTGAATATACTATTCCACCTAATGCTGTAAAATAATTACCCGCGGAGATATCTTTTCTGGTATTATATAGCCTGGGAATAACTTTACCAAATTATTCCTAGGCTATTCTGTATTTGTCATTTATTAAAGAGATACATTTTACACTAAACAGTAATACCTTGAAAAGTAACTGTGGCCCATAGTACTGTGTATTTTTGGAATGTTGACTTTCCTGAGACATAATTAAGCTCAACCTATTTTGTACTGAATCTGTGTACAGATAATAATCTGCCTTTAGTTCCTCCCCTATTTTAGAGCATTTGACTAAATGCTCTTAAAAAGTAGCTCTTAATTTTGAGCTCTAAGTCCTGGGGGAGGTCATGGTCTCACAGTAGAATAGATCTTGTTTCTGTGTGTTGTTAAAATAGTAATTTCTAGGTTCTACTTATTACTGTGTACAGAATATCCCTCGTGCCTTGGATCTTTGTGACATTTACTAACTCTGCGATGAATTTTTATTCTGTTTGAGAATACGGAAGATGATATGAAATCAATACTTTTGTTATTATATTGGAGTCTTGGTCAAAATTTCCAGTAAGAGCAAGTCTTAGTTTTGTGGAACTTTTTTATTCCTGAGTGTCATGGAAAGTGAAGCTGGCTAACGTCTCCCTTTCCTACTCTTTTCCTGTACTTTCATTTTTCTTTAATGCTACGGTTTTAATCTTAGCTTGCAATTACGTTTATAAGGAGAAAAATCTGGAAGACAGCCGCTGATTAGCTAAGAGTTTCTGTGCCATAGTATGAAGATAGCATTGGTGCATATTCTTGTTAAAGGAACAGCCTGGAGCTCCATTCCTAATGCCCCCACCGCACCCCCCTACAACCCAAGCCAGATCCCAAACTTTGGAATAACACAAAATCTTCAAACTCTTTAACATTAGATTTTTTTCACGTCAGCAAAATCTTTACTATTGCTTTCTGGAAGGCACTTGATTTGGAAGAACGAGGTGAGACTGTCCTTCCAACTTTCTAGCTCCAGCCGAATTGCAGACTGCGACTATATGAAGATATTTCTCATTTTCAGGATGCAATAACTGCAAACACTTGACCTATTCTACTAGATTAGGACAATAGTTAGGATAGCTACTGTTAGGACAGAACTATAAAAAGTATTACTGCCAGTTTTACAGACAAGTGTTCCTGTATGGACACATTCTGCTAGAATGTACCATTATATTTTTGATTCTTTCTGCAGAGAGCTATCTCTAGCAGTTATTGGCAACTAGACAAAAACATTTTCTAAAAATCACCATATGATACTGTTTGTTTTCAGATGTTTATTCTAGTTGGTTGGCTTCAGAACCAGAGAGGAAAATGCACTAGATGGTATTGATTCAATCTGTCAGAATTCAGAAGCTTATTAATTCCTGCAGATTTGATTGCAGGCATAAAAGTTGCTTTACAGTATGAATTGTTCTAGAAAAGAACTTTCCTGATGCTATACAGAGCTGATTTGCCTGCTTCCTGTCCCACAGGGCACCCTAAACAAAGTGCTAGATTATGGTTTTTAATAAACCTATCTACATACCTTCTACTGAATATAATAGAGCAAAACAGCCGCAGGAAATATTTCTGCTGACATTTCAGTACAAACTTAACTTTAAGAAAATCTGAAAAATTGTTTTCTCTAGATCCTGTCTGAACCATTAGATGATTGTGTGTGCTCCACAATATTGTACTTTTGAAGAGCAGAGACCCCTCTCTATCCAATTCACAAAGCTGCACACAGAGCAGATGTTTAATAAATGTTTGTTGAACTCAAGTCATGAAAGGTGGTTTGTTGGGGAAACTGATTTTTGTTAAAAGTCTTTAATATAGATTCCTCCCCCCCAAACCACTTCTCCTCATATTTTATCTTAGGAGTTCAGTTATTGTTCTCTTGGTGAGCCAAGGAAGAACTCAAAGTAAACAGCCACTGTTTCACGCCCCTGTGGACAATTCATGGCTGAATTCTCCAGATAATTAAAAAAAAATTCCCTTTTATTGGCTTTAGGGTTGTGATTGTATCAGACTGTGACACAAAAGACTTTCTTGTCAGACTTAAGTTTTCTAGCTGTGTCTTCTCCACTTACAAATACGGATTCCCTTAACCTGGCTTGTCATCCTGAGTTGAATCTTTCTCAAATCCATTCAGTCCCATCACCGCATCTAATTTTTAAATCAGCATCAAAGAGAACAGTTATATTTGCATGCGAGCCAGTATAAATGGCAAAAATTTACTTTTCTGGGTAGCAAAAGGGCAGGAAATAGACCAAGGAATTACCTTCAGTGTTTCTTGAAGGATAGTACAATAAATATCAAATGCTGTTAGAAAACCTATGAAAATATTGACTTCATGGAGTCTAATTCCTTTCTGCTTAATGGATCTATACCAAATCTCAGGCAATTTCCATCTAAATATATGCCTCCAAAGCCTTCCGAGTGTACACAGAGTGTTTGCTTTGTGTACTGCATGATCACATTGTGAATATATTTGAATTCCTCTTTGCCTTTTTAGTCAACTTAGCTATAAGATTAAAATCCAAAATTTTTCCCCAAGACAAAAAAATTAACCATAGCTATATCTTATTAGACCAGCCAGTGGGCTCTGTTGTTTTTATTAGTCTATAAAGTACTTGACATCCATTTTTTCATGAATGCCATTTTCATGTGAATTAGGTTCTGTAGAATAAAGATGGTTTTGGCATCCAACTCAATTTGAACTTAGCTGTACACCCTCCTCTCATAAAGAGCCCCCTCATTTCCCCCTCCACTTTTTTGATGGGAGTTTATCTCCTTTCAGAATACAAATATTCCAGAAAAGTTGTAAGTGGCTAATTTTTTTTTAAACCCAGCAAACCATTTTAGCGCACTGTTGTTTCTATTTAAATAATTCTTACAATTCCACTTTGAAATGCAAGAAATTTGCTAGCTAAAAATTATGACTAGTGGAATATCAAGGTGATATATTTTTAAAGTTTTTTTTTTCAGTTTTTTTAATTAATAGGAGTATCTGAGTGGTTCAGTCAGTTAAGTGTCTAACTTTGGCTCAGATCATGGTCTCGGGGTCCTGGGAATCCGGCCGAGTCAGGGCTCCCTGGTCAGCGGGGAGTCTGCTTGTCCCTCTCCCTCTGCCCCTCCCTCCACTTGTGCTCACTCACTCTCTCTCAAATAAATAAACCTTTTTTTTAAAATGTTATGAATTTATAATAATATTTGGTTCTTAACTATGGCCAGGAGCTGAATTAACCATTTTGGTGCATTATCTTATGTAATACAACACTATATAAAGATATTGGGACGCTTGGGTGGCCTAGCGGTTGAGCATCTGCCTTTGGTTCAGGGCCTGATCCTGGAGAGCCGGGATCAAGTCCCACATTGGGCTTCCTGCAGGGAGCCTGCTTCTCCCTCTGCCTACGTCTCTCTCTCTCTCTCTCTCTCTCTTGTGAATAAGTAAATAGAATCTTAAAAAAAATAAAGAAGATCTTCTCATTCTAAAAGTTTTTATTTTTTTATTATTGTCATTTTAAGGTGAGGAAACTGGCCTTAGGTCAAGAGGCTCATTTCTACCCATTCCAGCCCTGATCTCTTAAATGCTGCATCACACATACTCCACTGATAGCCTCCGGGAGGAGAGACAACATTCAAAATTATCAGTAACTCCTCTATTCCCTGTACATTCAACCACAGCTCCACTAAGTACCATTTTGTTAGATTTAAACCCGAGTGCAATATTCACATTATAATAATGGCAATGTGCTTTTCATAAAGTCATAATAGCTACTGTGCTACATGCCATGCTAAATGCTTTCACATATATTCATTCTTCATAATATTCTTCATTCATCCTTCATAACAATTTAAGAGATAAGTCTTGGGACGCCTGGGTGGCTCAGTGGTTGAGCGTCTGCCTTGGGCTCAGGGCATGATCCTGGGATTCTGGGATCGAGTCCCACATCAGGCTCCCTGCAGGGAGCCTGCTTCTCCTTCTGCCTGTGTCTCTGCCTCTCTCTGTGTCTCTCATGAATAAATAAATAAAATATATATTTAAAAAAAGGATAAGTCTTATTTTCCCTCTTGTACAAAGGTAGATGCTGAGGCTTTGCCTCTGGCTTATAGATGCCAGAGAAGGAATTGAATTCAACTCTATCACCACATCCCAAAGCAGAAAAAACAATTATAGAGAAGATCATCTATGACTTTATGGTCCAAGTAGAAGCTCTCTTCATAGCTGAGTTTCTTCTTTCAGATCCTATACCTGTGGATACACAGGTACATAGATAGGTAAGTAAACTTCTTTTAGAACAATCTAGCTATTTGATACATAATGTTTGGCAACTTATTATCCACTGAACTGGCAACCATGACAGTTTTTCATGTCAGTAATTAGAGATGTCCATCCTCATTTATAATGGCCACATAGTCATGCGTCTGATTGTCATCCCTTAGGTAATCCCTCATGGCTGGACAGTTGGGTTACTTTTTGTGCTATTAAAATACAAATGAAATTTAATCTGTGATGCGACCCTTCAATTTTGATATATGTATCAAACTTGATAGCAAGTCAGCAAATCACTATGGCACATAGAGACTTTTGTGAACAGCCAGTTATCAAGTCGAAGCAAAAGCAGTTCAATCAGATTGGGCATAACCCTTATAACCAAAACCCACCTTTCAAGAAACATATGACAGCCTCTCATCTTGCCCTTGCATGCGTGAAAAGGCTCCCTGTGTCTTACCTGTGGCTTGGAGGTAGATACCATCTCCTGTTCTGTAGCCCCTCCTCCAGCCAGGGCTCTCTCTAGAAGTAAATAAAGAATGAGTCATACCTATAGTTGATTGTCCTAACCATGAACGTTCCAGGAGATGGGAAATATTTTATATACCAAAGCCAGAGCCTACCCTGTCTTTTTCTAAGAAACCTGAATTCATGTATTCATTCAAAAATCCTTAGTGATCATTTCCTGTGTGTTATAAATGGTCCTTAGCCACCAATCTAGTAGGGACATGTCAATCAGGATGCTTTGGCTGCAGTAAGAGAGCTCCCTGCACATTTGCCCTTAAACAAGGAGATCATTCACTAACATAAATTTGTAAGTGGGGCTAGTTCCAGGCCCGATTCCACTGCACCACAATTCTGTACTTTGTCCTCTTTTGCTTCTGGACTCCATCCTCAGGCTGATTGAAAAATGGCTGTAACAGTTCAGTCCTCACATCCGACACCACAGTGACCAGGGCAGAAACAGGACTGTCTCTCGGCTATTTCTCAGAGCAAAGAGGCTGTTCTTAGAAGCCCCACTACCTAAAGGCATCACTTATGGATCTCACTGGCCAGATCAGGACAGCCTACCCACTCTTAATTACTGACCAGAGATCCACCCACTGGTGTTGGAGGTAGGGTCAGATTCTGGAAAGCTCATGCTCCTGTGGAGAAGATGTAAATAACTGAGCCTGATCTAGGTTCTCTCTTGGGAAGGAGGATGCACAGAAAAGGGCTTGACATTCTCTGTTAAAGGGGAAGCTGGCATTGTGAAGTGACACAAATAATCATCCAGGCAGAGGGAATGGCAGGTGTAAAAGCCTCGAGGCAGAAATTACATGTTTCTTGTTGGCTTTGAAGAAGAAGAAGATTAGCAGGGTTAGAGCCAGTGAGGGGGGCAGATCATGGCCCTCCGAGTTGACGTGACTTCTCTGAGTCCTTAGCCTGAAAGCAGGATGACTCACTGCGGGCTTTACAGCAGAGCAATGGCATGTTTGTGAGAGAGTCCCAGGCTGCTGTGTGAAGGCCTTGGAGATGAGTAGTAGGATTAACAACGGAAGTTATAGGTGCCCGGGTGACTCAGCTCTTGGTTTTGGCTCAGGTCCTGATCTTAGGGTTGTGAGGTTGAGCCCCATATTGGGCTCCATGCTCAGTAAGGAGTCTGCTTGAAGATTCTCTCCCTCTGGTCCTCCCCATGTGCTCATGTTCTCTCTCGCTCTCTCTTTGTCAAATAAATAAATAAATCTTAAAAAAAATAAAAGAATGGAGTTGGTGTTCCGGACAACTGGTCTACCTTGAGGAGAGTAGAGAGGGCTGGGAACTATTGAAGAATTCGTTTTGACCACTCTTGGTGATAAATTGGATCTGGGGGAGGTGATGGAAGAGGTGATATCAAAAATGACTCTGGATTTCTGTCTGAGTGTTTAGAAAACTGACCTTGCCATTCCTAAAGAAGTGATCAGATTGGGGCACCTGGGTGGCTCAGTTGGTTTTAAGCATCTGCCTTGGCTCAGGTAATGATCTCAGGGTCCTAGGATCAAGGCCCTGTTTCTCCTTCTCCCTCTGCCCTCCCCCCACCCCTCTCCCCACTTAGGCTCACATTCTCTCTCTCAAATAAATAAAATCTCTAAAAAAATTATCTGATTAAGGGTGAAAATAATTCATTTTCAATAAAGTGAATTTGAGGTGACTGTAAAATATTATTTAGAGATAAAGAGTAGTAATAATAGAATGATTCAGACACCATTTAAAATGTTTTCTTTGTATGAAATAATCATGTTTTCACAGTAACCCAATGAGGCTGATGCCGGCGTTAACCCCATTTTACAGATATGGTAATTGAGACTCAGAGAAATTAAGTAATTGGGCCAGAATTAACACAGCTAGTAAGTTGTTTTATCAGTTAGAAGAGCCTTCAAGGCTGGAAGCTTACATTTAGAAATATTCAGCTTCTCAGTGTTCCAGCCACGAGAGTAAATGAAGTTGTCTAGGGACAGCTGAGCTATGGGAAATTTCATGATTAAATCCAAGTCTGGTGGACACACAAGAACTATAGAGGAGGGGGCGCCTGGGTGGCTCAGTGGTTGAGCTTCTGCCTTGGGCTCAGGGTGTGATCCCAGGGTCCTGGGATTGAGTCCCACGTCGGGCTCCCTGCAGGGAGCCTGCTTCTCCCTCTGCCTGTGTCTCTGCCTCTCTCTGTGTGTCTCTCATGAATAAATAAATAAAATCTTGAAAAAAATAAAAGAGCTATACAGGAGAGGGGAAAGGAAGAAGAGGGGGAAAAAGGTCTTCCTATAGGTTGGCTTTAATGAATGTTAAATTGTTAAAAACAAACAAACAAACAAACAAACCATAAACTATTTGACTCCTTTACAAGCTAAGAAGTAGGCTTTAAAAGGTTTTGAACTTCTGCCAGAGAGTGTGTGAAACATGGACATGTTATGTCAACACCTGATTCTGTCATTGACAAACTACAGTTTGTATAAACTTCTGCAAGTCACTCCTTTGCATTAGGATTAGGTTCGACTGCATAAACCAAAATCATAATAACTTAAACAAGGTAGCAGTTTATTTCTCTCTCATGGAAAAATGCAGAGGCCGCCAGTTCAAACCTATCATGCATGATGGCTCCATGGTGCTACCTTACTACCCTTTCATTATTACGAAGTGACTCTTGTCCTCATAGTGGCTGCCAAATTCTAGCCATCACAGCTTTGCACTAGAAAACTGGGTGAAGGGAGAAGCAGATGAAAGAAATGGCACATCCCTTCTCTTTAGCAGACTTAGCAGAAGTCACAAAACATCAGCTTACAGCTCAGTGGTCAAAGGTTAGTAATATGGCCACACCCAACCTCCGAGGAGGCTAGGAAATGGTCTTTTAGTTGGGCAGGAAATCAAGAAACTTTCACTAGAGAAGAGAAGAATGGATATTGGCAGGCAACCAGCCATCCCTGCCACTGTCAATTTGCTCTTCTCTAAAATAAGGATTAACATATTCGCTCTACCTCTCCTGTTGGCTTGTTGTAGGGATCAGATGATACAACTGGGCAAGTGCTTGATAAATGGTGAAACACTATGCGGATAGTTGCCTGAGAAGGGTCATGGACTCCTCTTGCACACAGTAGGCATATATATTTTGAATGAGAAAAATCTATGGAAAAGTTAAGATTTTCCACTAATCTGTAGGTGCAAAAACAGAAGCCAGGAAATGTGAACTGGGGGGAGAGGATATTTTTCCTACAAATTTTCCTACAAATTTCCATGACAAGGCTTTCCCTTGCTTTCAGAATGAATTTCAGGACAGCCAAGACTGATACTTGATTAGCTCCGCAGTAAGAGGTGCCGTCGGTGTTGCCAAACGCAGGCACTGTCTGAGGAATGCAGGAGAATTATCTGTGGGGGCAGCAGTCATGTCATTAACCCACCTGTCCTTCCCACTCTGACTTGCCAGTATCATGATGAGGGTTCCAGACCAAGGTCCCCCGAGAGGACTCCACTGAAAGGAGTGGCTCTATCATTCAGAGACTAGTTGCACTGGTCACTCAGGAATTGGATGCATCGTGTAGCTAGTTACTGTGCCTGGAGATTCTCGGAGCCGATGAAGTTCTTTTCCCTGTTCATCCCTGACTGCCCTGGATTTATTTCATCTGCGAATGTTCATATCCTTTTTAAGTTTTGAGTTTGCCTCCTCCAGAAAGAGGATGCTTTTGCCTTTTAATGATGACTTTTAAGATTGTTCTTAGAACAAAGTAAAGAATTTCTATGGACTCTCATTATACATGTGCTTTAGATGTTCCGTATCAATTTCCCATTGCGCTCCGAATGGAATGGTGTTTACTTTTGTGTGGCACTTTCCATTGTAGGGTCTTTTTTTAAAATTTATTTTAAAGATTTTATTTATTTATTCATGAGAGACACAGAGAGAGAGAAAGGCAGAGACACAGGCAGAGGGAGAAGCAGGCTCCATGCAGGGAGCCCGATGTGGGACTGGATCCTGGGTCTCCAGGGTCAGGCCCTGGGCTGAAGGCGGAGCTAAACCGATGAGCCACCCAGGCTGCCCTCCATTTTAGGATCTTAAAGGGGAGGAGCTTTACCTTCTCCCTCCTCAATTCCCCTACCCCATAACTCGGGTTGTATGATTCATGTGTAACAAATGTTTGCAGAGTTAATGCACCATAACCTCATGTGCTTTGATACCTCCCAAAAGTACCCAAAGGGACAGAGATGAGGACAGAGGCCCAAACCTGGCCTATTTCTTGTGACATCCCTGCTTTTGCCTCTAGTGACCTGAGGCCTTATCAACTAATACCCGGAAACCTTGAAAAGGGGATGGAGACTAGCAAAATCAGAACTAATTTAGTTGTGATAAGTTTTATTATGTGACCTCAAAGAAAAACTGAAGAGATGCTTTAGAAATTATTATTATTATTATTATTATTGCTTTACAAATTAAACTACTGTATTGCCAGTAAAACTGTAGTCCAAAATTCTAACTTAAAACTTAACTTCAGCAACGTGGGGAGGTTTCTCAGTTGGAACTAGTGCTGTTCCGTTAGTTTCATTGCTGCTCTGGAGCATTTGATGGTCATTAACTGTACTTTCTGAAGCCTTCCAGCTAAGACACAGCAGCCTTCCTCCTTGCCACTGTCAGACGAGATGAACCAAGAGTAAATTTAGACAAGGAATAACCCTCAGAACCTCTCAACACCCTCAATCTGGAGTCAGGAGGTGTTTAATGTGCACACACTAAGTGCCAGTTATTAGTCTAGAGTTTTCACGTGTTAATATAATGATTATACCATGAGAAGTAGATATGATTCCTATTTTGCTGTTAAGGAAATGCAGTTCTGAGATTGATTAATTATGTGCCCATGCCCACAATGCGAATCGATGACAAGCACTTGTATCTCAGTGTTCAGAGTTCAAATTCTAGGCTCTGAGGTCATTATATTCGGTCATTAAAAAAAAAAAGAATCTAAAAATGCACTCCTAATTAGATGTGAGTTCAGAACTTCTTAAGGGAAGAAATTAATTGATGACTTTCCCTGCTGAGATGTCTTGAGAAATTGAACATCTTTCACGCAGAAGAATAATAAAAGGTCCCAAATGGAATTATTGACAGGACAAAAAGAATAGGACATTTACCTCTGGGAAAAAAAAAGACTAATGGAACTCAGTTTCTGCGTTCTGAAACAAGAAAAATTAAGAATTCCTTGTGAAATAAGCAGTTTCTTTCTTTTTTGAGTAATGGTTCAAGCAGACCCACGTTAGAGCTATTGATGGCAAATACACATGGAAATTATACACACAAGGGAAAGAAAGCAAAGCTGTTTTAGTAAAGACCCACATTCCTGCGAAAATATTTTCTCCAGGAGTGCTGTTTATATTTCACATGCTCACTACGCAAATGACAAACAGTACTGAAGAACTGGTCTGAACTAATGGGAGGTAAACAAGGAAACTGTTGTGTCATGGGAGAAAGAAAATGGAAGTAGATTCAGGCAATGACTCTTCCATGGAGTGTGAGGTCTTCACAAGGTTCTCTATCATTCCATGTTCAATACGTAACCCAGGGGCTGTTATCATGAGATCTTACAATGAGCTCAAGGGAGGAAAAATGCTGAGGAGTGTGTTAACCTTGATAGTATCACGGGAGAAGAGACTGCTGAAAAGAGTTGGATCAAAAAGCCTACACTGCTTGGTTTCAGGCACCCTCAAGCCACCCATGAGGTTTGGGGTGTGAGAGATGACTGGCCCATCTTTAGTTCCAGGAGTCCTCGGCCACGTTAACTGCCTGTTTGAGCTGTGCATTCTGGGCAAGTCACCTGACTCCCCTGCATCTAATTTCCTGCACCTGTAGAAGGAGTCATAAAGGACACTGCCTTGGCATTTTTAGAAATGATGCCCCTTGATGGGATGAGCACTGGGTGTTATTCTATATGTTGGCAAATTGAACACCAATAAAAAATAAATTTATAAAAAAAAGAAAAGAAAAGAAACGATGCCCCATGGAATGCTGGTCTATTTTGAGACCTCAGTGGTGTCATACCGTGGAAACCAAGGCCATATTTGTGGTTAAATTAAGTTTGGGAACCAAAGGGTCAAACAAAGTTTACAAGGTGTATTGCGGACCTTCTCAGAGCCTTAAAAAGGCTAAAATAAATTGTGATGTGATTCTTTAAGAAGAGAACATGGTATGTCAGCCATAATGTCAGGGCAACAATGTTAGGAAATTTGATACCCTTCCACATAATGCAAATGTTATGAAGATCTAATGAAATAATAGATGTAAAAGCACTTGGAAAGAGGGGCACCTGGCTGTATGGCTCAGTCAGTGGAGCATGTGACTTTTCATCTGGGGTTGTGAGTTCGAGCCCGACGTTGGGTGTAGAGATTACTTAATTTAAAACACACACACACACCTGGAAAGAATGAAGCACTATGTGAACATTAGACATGTGTAAAGAATTCAAATTCTTTGAATGTTTTGGAGCTGGCTAGCATCGCTGAAGGGATCTTCCTCAGCCACCTGAAGGCTGTGGATTTAATTGAGAAGAAGGGTATAGGATTCTAGGCTTTGGCAGGAATGCCATAGTGTATTTTCTGAAAAGTAATTCTTAGACTGCTCACACCAAAATTACCTGGGCTGCTTATTAATGCGTTTATGTTACGGGTTCAGATCTAAGATCAAGACCAGGGATCCAAAGTTTTAGCAGATACTTGAGTTGATTCCTAACTGCACTGAAGCTTGAGATCCACCAGCCCGGAGAATCAGAGGCCTGATCAGAGCCTCCAAACTTCATGTAATCCCTTAGTGGTGAAGTGGTAAGGAACTTCACCTTTTTGAGCAAGTGGTCTGCCCGGTACTAGAAGAGACCTTTTTTTTATTATAGTTTTTTTTTTTTATTTTTAGATAACTTTTATTGAGTCTCTGTTCCAAGCCCCCAAGGAATGCATTTAATATACACCTGTTCATCCTTATAAGTCAGTATTATTCCTATGTTATAGGAAAGCAAGCTGACAGGACGTCCCTAAGGTCACACAGTGAATTTGTTAGAGCCCCTTGTTTAAAAATGAGAGAGAACCCAACCCACTTGGGCTTAAGTAAAAACAAGAAGGTATTGGTTCATGTAAAGAAAATGTCCAGAGTTAGAATGGTTTCAGGAAGGGCTGGATCCAGGGGCCCAAATAATATAATGAAGTCTCAGTTTCACCTGATCCATCCTTCCCTCAGTTCTTCTCTGTTGTTTCAATTCTGACAGGCTCTCCCTTCGAGGTGGCAGGAATATTACCAGCAGCTTCCTGCTACAGAACAAGGCTTGGGAAACTATCATCACAAGGGCTGGCTACCTGGTTTTGTAAATGAAATGGTATTGAACACAGCCATGGCCACTTGTGGACATTTGTCTGTGGCTGTCTTTATGCTGCAGTAGCAGTTGAGTATTGGCAACAGAGCTGTATGGCCCATAAAGCCTAAAGTATTTAGGATTTGCCTTTACAGAAAGGGTTTGGTGACCCCTGTGGGAGAAACCAAGTTTTGTTGGTTTGATTGTGAATCTGTGAGAGGCATTATTTATTTATTTTTAGAGTATCCGGCCCCTAGGGCCTGATGTGTTAAGATGAACAAAGAACTGGGGTGCCTGGGTGGCTCAGTCGGTTAAGTGTCTGCCTTCAGCTCGGGTCATGACCCCAGGGTGCTAGGATTGAGCCCACGTTGGGCTCCCTGCTCAGCAGGGAACCTGCTTCTCCCTCTCCCTTTGCCCCTCCCTCTCCCTTTGCCCCTCCCCCTCTCTGCTTGATTTCTTTCTCTCTAATCAATAATCTTTTTTAAAAAGAAAGATGAACGAGGTACCTGCATTACTTAAAGATTGTTGCTTTGGATTAACAGAGGGCTAGGGCGTTCATTTACAGTTTAAGTAAACAAGGTCCATTCCCAACACAAATATATCCTATGGATTACAAGAACAATAGAATGTGTTGTAAGATTTTGTAGTCATTATATGCTTCAGTGGTTGAAGGTTAGATTCCTGGAAGATGAAACAGGAATTTTTTATTGAATACCTCAGGAAGAACTTTGTTTATAATGTCTAGTATCTCAATAAATATAACAACACAGACATGTATAAATTTAAACGAGACATTGCCCCTACCTGTCTGCTCCTGTAACTTTAGTCAGTAATAGGGAGATTCGAAAAGCCGAGCTTTCCTAGAGTGGGCAGGTATTCTTGAAAATAGACAAGGCTTAATTTGTAGCAGGTGTTTCTTCCTAAGCATCCTCTCTCTTTTTTTTTTTATTTATTCATCTATTCATGAGAGACACAGAGAGAGAGAGGGAGAGAGAGGGGCAGAGACACAGGCTCCATGCAGGGAGCCCGACGTGGGACTCGATCCCGGGGCTCCAGGGTCACGCCCTGGGCCTAAGGCAGCACTGAAACGCTGAGCCACCCGGGCTGCCCAGCATCCTGTCTTTCTGTTCATTAGCTCCTCCTCAATTTCCCCAAGTGTAAGATGGGGATGATTGTACCACTGCCTGGTGAGATTAACATAGGATCCCGGAGGAGAGTATGCTCTAAGTGTCTTGGTCAGCGCGTGGCACAGACTCGGTGGCTGAAAAGTGGTAAGCGTATCATCGCTGTCCTTGTCATCATTGTCTATGACTAAGGAAGCACCATCCTGCTTAGAATCCCCCTTCCTGTTGTGTGCAGAGTTCCGCAGATCACATTAGTCACTGAACCTCTTTCTGATATGATGGCCTGCAGCTCCTGAACCGGTACAGCTTCTGTCTCTGCTCTCTTTAAAAATCAGTGCATCACAGGGCCCTGGATTTAGGGGCATTCTCGTATTCCTCAGGGATTTCAATTACTGCTTTAAGAGAAGATTAACAGACTCGGGTCATCTTTGGTCCCAAGGGATCCACAAATTCCCTTTCTCTCCTCCCTCCCCATACTGGCATAGTGTCCTTGTGTGCTTTTGCCAAGGTGCCTGGAAGGGATGCTCTCAGTCTGTTCACAGTGTTGCAGGCAGTGGCAAGCCTGTGAGCATCCTTTGGGACCTGCTCCTGGCATGGGTGGAACTGCCTCCTACCGGGTAGAAATCTCTGGAGCCAGAAGAAAAGGAGCAGGTTGGCCAAGTGCCTGAGCAAATATGCTGAGAAGAATGGGCCCAGGTGTATGTGGCCTCGCTCTTCCCCCACCGCATCGTACCAGCACACCCTTTATTGGTTCTTCCCTCAGGAAGGATCCTTTTCTTGTAGCAGCATGACTGAGAAGCAGCTCTCTCCGTATAAACATCTGCATGTCCCTGCAGAAGCACAATGCACCATCATGATGGTGTCTAGTGGCTGTGTCTGGAGTGTGCGTGGTTTCCTGTAGTGTGTAGTTGGAGTTTCCTCTGGTGAGTCCCAGGTAGAGGAGGCAGCCCCTGTGTGTCCAGAAAATTGAGGGGCACAGAGCTCCCTCTCCTATCCTCACTGGGGCCTGCAATACTCAAGCAGACTTGGATTAATGGATGAGCCCTTTGTTAAATGCAGCTGTATTCCCATTAGCACTGGGCTAGGCCAGTGTCTGTGTTTATGCCCATCAGTTCTGTTTTTTTTTTTAAGATTATATTTATTTATTCATGAGAGACACAGAGAGAGAAGGGGAGGCAGAAACACAGGCAGAGGGAGAAGCAGGCTCCCTGCAGGGAGCCCGATGTGGGACTCGATCCCAGGACCCCGGGATCACGCCCTGAGCTGAAGGCGGGTGCTCAACCACTGAGCCACCCAGGCGTCCCTATGCCCATCAGTTCTAATGGGCAGATTGGATCTATCCTTGACCGATGGTAAGGAATAGCAAAGAATGTGGTGTTCCAAGGTTGGAAGACCAGGTATGGGCAGTGAAGGTCAAGGAAAGGGCCGAGGGAGAAGATGGGTAAGAATGCCATAGATCCTCATACTCGGCATCACTAACACACCCGTGTGTTTCCAGGCATCATGTCTGCATTTGCGTCAAACGCCTTAGTGGCCCCGTGGTCAGTGGGGCAGTGTTGCTTTATCTCCTATCTCCTTATGGGCTGGTGGGTCTTCTTTAAATCAGATAGCCCTCTCTGGGCAGCAGAGCCTCCTTGTGCCCCCGTGGCCACCTCCTGTAATGCCCACCCTTCATCTCCTCTACCCTGTCCTCCCCATCTCCTCCCCACCCCTCAACTCATGGACAGGGCAGGGGCTTCTGATTTTTATTTTATTTTATTTTATTTTATTTTATTTTATTTTATTTTATTTTATTATTATTAATTATTTAGGCTTCTGATTTTTAGAATAAAAATGTGTCAGTCCTTTTTTTTTGTTATTCTTCTTGTAAACGTACTTCACAGCTAATACAGATCAGTCCTAGATTGGACAGAAGCTGTTCAGAGTTCTGGCCTCTCTAAGACAGTGTGCTGTAACTTAAGGAGTGGAAAGGGGAAAATACTGCCATCTTGCTCCTGATAAATCATACTAACCCTTTCCTTGCCCTAAGTCATGTCTGTAAAACTGAAAATGCATGTTTAAAAGCAGGGAAGCCACAGTCGTGGAGAATTTCCTGCATGGCTGGGACCTGCAGGCGTCCTTCTGCAGCTGTAAGAGAAGGTCAGACTCCTTGCAGCAGAAAGGTGGTGGTGGGTTTTGGGCCTGGGCCGTTCAGCGTCGGTAACCCACCGATGGCCTCACCTCCGCCCCTAACTTGGGCCACCAGTGTGGTGAAAACAGAAGCCCCATCTAATGAAATTGGAAGAAGTGAATGTTACCAGATCCTGCTCCCTAAGCTTTCAATTTCTGAGTTCACTTTGGGTTGAGAGGCCAGTATTTGTGAGGATCTTGGGTCCCTCCAAAAATCTAAGGAGCACTTGGTACCTGGAGAGATCCAAGTGGGGGTGGGGGCGCGGTATGGAGGGACTCCAGATGCCCTGGCCTTTCTGCCTCTGTTGGTGACTGGACATCAGATAGCATAGACGCTGTGGCTCCCCCCTTCTAAACTTTTCAGGGGATCCCTGTACGTCTGACACCTTCTAGGACACTAAAGTTGGTTCTTCCTTTGGATGAGCCTTGAAAGCCAGGCCACCTGAGAAATTTAATTGTAAGGATGCTAGCTGAGGTGCCCCGCCCTTGCCCACACTCCCATTGCACACTCTAAGGGCCCACCAGAAGCAGCCCCAGGGTGCCAAGAGGGGTGGGCTTCAGGGCACCGGCCCATGCAGGTGCTTGGGTTCTAGTCATGAAAGTCATGCACCAATGAAGTCCCTCCTCTCTGGTTTTTCAAAAGGGACCGAAAAATCTTGTCCCCCACCGTGTCTCTCCCTCTGAGTAAAGTGAATCCCGGACTGTCTAGTCCCCTGAAGAGCATTTACGTGGATGGAGGTGCTGGAAAGACCCCAGAGCTCATCTGGCCAGGCTCCCCCCCTTCCCCTCTTGCTCCTGCAGATCTTTGAAGCAGCTCAGCTGCCCGCCTCATACCTTTCGGTCCAGCATTCTGTCCTGGCAGTTGACATTCGAGCTGATTCATGTCGAAGTGAACAATTTCTCCAGACAGCTGGCTCCTCTCTCTGCAGCACGAGGAAGCCACCTTTGAGAGCAGTGGGCTTGGCAAAGCAGCCTTTTCATCATCTGTTTCAAAAGAAGGCTGTTTTTATAAATGTGCCGGGCCTGCCTGCCCTTCCAGTACCCTTGTCTTCATCCCGTTCTCTCCCAGGCTCCTGCGAGGTTGGGGACCACTTTATTCTGAGCCTGGTTGTACTTTCTGTTGCTTTTCTTCCCATCCCTACTCAGGAGTGCCAGTCCTCGCGCTCAGACCTTCCAATTTCATTATCTGGTGGTGAAGCAGCCAGGTTGGGAGTCAGCCCCTATCATCAGATGAATTGGGGAAAAATGTAATGTGGATGATTAAAATATAAATCAATTAGAGTAATCCAATCTGCTCAATAATCTGTACTTAAGAGCTAAACATCTTGAATTTAATAATGTACGTATTAAAGAGCCATTTAACTATGGAGTTGTAATTATGCCTTTATAATCCTCTGTCAGCTTCTTGCCACTCTAGGTTTTTCTAAGGCACTCCTACTTTCTTATAATTATTTTAATGTGGTAATTTTGGAATAATTTTTATTCATTTTTTTAAGATGTGATCATGAGACAGCTTTTGGGTCTTGGTGGTGCATTTTTCTTAAGACAGCTAGCGATACTGATTTTATACTTTTTTTTAACAGTTCATTTATTTATTTGACAGAGACAGCACAAGCAGCGGAAGCAGTAGGGAGAGGGGGAGGGAGAAGCCGACTCCCCACTGAGCAGGGAGCTTGAGATCCCAGGACCCCGGGATCATGACCTGAGCTGAAGGCAGATGTTCAACCACTGGGCCACCCAGGAGCCCCTGATCTTACACTTCTTAAGATGTGTTGTCTGTGAATGAACTTAATCAGGTGTCCTCCTCATTTATTCCCTTTTTTTTAATTTATTACCTTTTTAAATGAATTATCATTGGATGCCAACTGTGAGAGCAAACCCCAGCGCCAATTCTAAAAAACCCGTATCTTGAATTTTTTTTTTGAGGGATTCGGCATATAATCTCTTTATCAAACCTTTAACAGAAATGTTTCACCTTGGCTAAACCTAGGTCTCAAACTTTAAAAGTTATATCTTTTGTGTCTTAGGCTAGAGAATCAAAAGAAAGATGGAAACTCTTCCAACCAAATGCAGATACCCAGATACACATGAACTTGTGCACGTATTTTCAGGGGTATGTTGCCTCCTGAAGCCTGTTGGGATCCGTGGATCCCAGGATGGGCGCTTTGCTGAGCGAGGTTTCCAGTTTGGCATCAGTGTGTGTTTAGAGAGGTACTGGCAGGTAATTCTGGGCCGGCCACTCGGAGGTTCCTTAGGCCAAGGCAGGAAACCAGAACTTTCTGCTGTAAGTTGTAGGAAGCCACTGAAAGCTTCTGGAAAAAAAGCAGGCTTCTGGAAAGAGTAATCTTGCAATAATATAAAATACAGGTTTAAGCAGACTGGGATTGGGAAAGTAGGTTTGGAGACTTGTAAAAGCTGGTTAAAGAACACTCAGATTATAAATGAAGGTAAGAAACAGGAACACAGTGATGGATGTGAAAGAGAAAGTGATTTCGTGCAAATCAGATCACTAGACTTTCCTGGACTCAGAACTCCCTTGGTACAATGCCCACATCTGCCCCTCCCTACTTGGCGACCCAGCTACTGAGCATCACTGAAGCAGCACCCACTCAAAGCAATGGATACCATTTAAAGAGAATAATTTCCAGATTCAGAGGTTCCAGAGCCTGTTCACTTTTTCTGTTTGGATTCTCCTTCCTCACTGTAGATGGTTTTGTTCCCTTCTCTCCTTAGCCTCCCCCACCCCACCCCTGCAGCCCAAACTTCCTCAAAGTCTCCCCAATATGTCTCTTCCTCCCCTCCGCCCCCAGTCCCCCAGGGCTGCTGGATTCATCTCCCCGAGGCCCACATCTGATGTGTGACACTTGTGATCAGAGACCTCCGTTCCGACTTTTGGAAAGAAGTCTCCTGGTGACTAACCATAGTTCAGAATAGAGTCTTCCGGTGACTAACATTCCCATATGTACTTCTGATCCCTCCCCCTTCTCTCCTCCCGGAAAACTCTACTTTGTAAATCCCTCAGCCTCGCTGCTACACCTGCAGCCCCTTCCCCTCCCCGGGAGCACGGCCCACTGTCCCCATCCAGTCTCTCCACTTGCATCCAAGGCAGATTTCCCTCAGTTGCTCTCTCTTACCCTAAGATGTGAAATCCAAGCTTCCAAAGATACTTTGCAGGAAGCTGCATTATCTGGCTCCAAAGGCCTTGTCATGGAGCCTGCCTACCGTCCTTTTCTTCAGCTTCCTTCTCTAATCAAAGTCTTAAAAAAAAAAAAAGCAAAGTCTTGGGCACCTGGGTGACTCAGCAGTTGAGTGTCTGCCTTCGGCTCAGGGCATGATCTTGGGGTCCTGGGATCCTCCCCGCAGGGAGCCCACTTCCTCTGCTTATGTCTCTGCTTCTGCCTCTGTGTCTCTTATGGATAAATAAATAAAATCTTTTTTAAAAATGCAAAGTCGTGGGACCTCTGGGTGGCTCAGTGGGTTAGGCATCTGACTCTTGATCTCAGCTCAGGTCTTGATCTCAGGGTCATAAGTTCAAGCCCCACATTCGGCTCCACACTGGGCGCAGAGCCTACTTAAAAAAAAAAAAGAAAGAAAGAAATGTGTTCGAGTGATCGCTGTCTACCCAGTCATGAAACACAAAAGCTTCAGCCATCCCTGCTTCCTTGTCCTCCCTCATGCTGGTCTGGGAAGCTGCCAGGAGCCTGTGATTTTGCCATTTGGTTGGGTCTCATCCTTTCTCAGGTCCCTTCTATCACACCCTACCTGCGTTCCAGTCACGTCTCCCCAGGAAGACCGCAGTGGCCTCCTCATTACTCTCTGCCAGTCTTCCAGTTCGGGTTCCCATTGTCTGTGCAGTGAGAGTCCTAGAAATAAATCTAATTGTGCCTTCTCCAGCACACTGATTAACCCAAAGCCCATCCCCCGCCTAGACCCTCTTGATCCCCTTCTCTCTGTTCTACTTTTCCTTTAATTTTCCCCCCAAACACAGATCTTCCAATATAGTGTACAGTTGACTTAGTTGTAACATGTATTTTCCGCTCCCCTCCCCCTGCCCTGCCAGCGGAGGCTCCGAGAGTTGGTGCTCTTATCTGTTTTGTTTGCTGACGTAATTTAAGCAGCTGGTACATAGTGAGCACTCAGTACATATTTGTTGAATGTCATAATGTCAATTCCTTATTTTTACATCCTCATCCTTTCCCCTCTGCTTATAGAATAAAACCTAAACACCTACTAGGAACTTTCAGAAGGTTGCGTGTTCTGGTTCCACACTCCTCCAGCCCCTGTCTCTCACCACCGGGTGTCCATCATGAGATGGACATTAAGGGATAATCAAGATTTGATGGGTTTCTGGACATGCCATGTTCTTTCAGCCTTCTCTGTTCCTGTCTGGTCTATTCTCCTCCCAGAGATCTACTTCTCTACCTTTCCCCATGTGGGGGGAAACAGTTCCTCCTTTTTCAAAATCCAGCCAAAAATTCCATCCCCTGTGGGTCTCCTCCTACACCCTGAAGGAGAATTAGTTTCTCTCTCTCTCCTGTTTGCTTCCTTTAATTTCTGTGTGATTGCTCCTGGTGTGCAGTTTTACACATGGACCTCTGTGTCTCCTCCCCTAGACTCTGTGCTCCGTCATGTCCATTTTTTTCTGTGTGTCTGCGCCCAAAATGATCACAGGGTCCATTACAGTATTATTATGTTGTCACTTAATGCAGTGATTGAAGAGAGGAGCTGCCATATGTTGAACCACGTAGTCAAAGGTTTGAGGGCCGTCACCACACCACATGCCCAAATTATTGCTGTCCTCACCCCCAAACCTGTACCTGCCCTGTGTCCCCTGTTTCTGTGAGTGAAAGGGTGTCAGTCCCCTGACATGAATCTGGGCATCGGGAATGACCTACCTCCTTTTCCTCAGATCACCCAACTAGGTCCTGTTGACTCTGCTCCCAGACATCTCCCAAATCCATCTTCCCCTCTGTCTTGCTCTCAGGAGCCTTTGCCTACCTGTCATCTCTGTCACCAAGCACACTGCCTGGCACATCGTGGAGGTGTCATATATATTTCTTGAATGAGTGAGTCTCTGAGTTAGAACCATTTCAGGTAGCAACAGGCACAGATTACCGGGCTATGAGTTCGAGCTTCTGAGCTTCTATGTTGTTGCAAAAGTCTGGGTGATTTTTCTGAAGGTGGGGTTGGAGGCCCAACAGAGTGGTTTTGGATCAGCCCCATGGCTCTAGATGTTATCTGACTTTCTAGACCAGTGAAGCTCTCTCAGCCTCCTGAGTTTGCCAAGGGGGTCACGTTTTCTGATCGCTTCTGTCTTAAAAATTCAAATCCCGGCATATTTCCCTCACTGGGATATGTAAATTCTCATGTAAGTTTGGAAAAGGGTTTGTTTTTTAACAAGTGATGAAAGAGATCAGGGCAATTGTGACCCCCTAAAGAAGGGTCCACTAGGAATAATGAGTTGGAGGGTCTTCGTATCCTCACACATGAAGTTACGGGATTAGTCTCGATGTTCCCTCAAGTCACTTTCGCTCCCAATTTCTATGAATATTATTATTATTATCATCATTATTAAAGCAAAATACCAGGAACAACAGCAACAACAACAAAACCTAGAGGAACCGAGGCGGTTGTAAAGTCTAATGAAGGGTGAGTGATTCTAAAATCAGTCTAAGCTGGAGACATCACTCAACAGATTCCAGTGCTGCTTTGGGTCTGGGCAAAGCAGGAAGGAGAGTCGTGGGCGGTAGAGGCGTTGGCATTGGAACAGACAGTTGATAAATGTTTTCAGCCTCCTCTTTTCTCGGCAGACGGTGCTATAGTGATTGCATCTGCCAAGTCTTAATCTGAGATATTGCTGGACCACTAGTTACACAGACTGTGTCACTTGACTCCTCTGATGCCCTCTTCCTGCCTCGTTGGGGAATCTCGATGTGTCAAGAGGGTTCTGTTCCTCCTCCACCCCATTGTCCTCCTTTATCAGGTCTAGGTCGAGGTTGGGTACATTTGGGGTGCTCCAGATGCCTAGGGTTTGGCTGACTGTCTCCAGCCTTTAGAACAGGGTGGTATGACTTCCATTCCAAAAGGCAAAAAAAGAGAAACGGAACTTCAGTCATGTGGTTTCTGTTATCTGTAACCATGGAAAACGTTGGCCATCTGTGAGGATCCCATTTTAACACTTTCTCTCTCTCTCTCTCTTTCTCTTTCCATCTCTTTCTCGGGGAAAACTAGCTGAGGAAGTGGAGAGGCTGGCGGCCATGCGTTCTGACTCCCTCGTTCCAGGTACCCACACCCCACCCATCCGCAGGAGAAGTAAGTTTGCCAACCTGGGAAGGATTTTCAAGCCTTGGAAGTGGAGAAAGAAGAAAAGCGAGAAGTTCAAACACACATCCGCAGGTAAGATGGTTGTTTCCTTCTCTTTGGGAGTTTGTTGACTTCAACTCTGTATGTTAATTAGCAGAATTTAATTATTGTGGACCATCTGAGCCAAAGGGAAGAAAAATCAAGCCTTAGAATTGCTCTTGTGTTGAATAATTCTTTGGTGCAGTTGAAAAATGGCTTTCAGATCTTGTGTGTTTTCTCGTGTGTTAGGTTTTTTGTTATGTTTTGATCTGCCACTTGTGTCTAATCTATAAATATCTGAGCTTAGAATTCCACCTTTTCTGTAATTGAATGCTTTTATTCCACCACTGACAATCCATTTCTTATTGTTCAGCCTCATTTGGACTGCTTTGGCAGAAAGCAACCCGTAGCAGAAAATAAGTTATTTGTGGTCTTTGGCAGATGAGAATAGGTTATTCCATGGAGGAAAAATCTTGAATGAATGATTGTTGGACACGAAAGGAAAATGCAGGAGAATGAAAACAAAGCATCATGTAATGGCAGGGACAATTCTACAGTTGATGACTTAGTGGGCAGAAGGGGAATTGGAGGGAAGTCAGTATTAGCTGAGGGGTAAAGAGCACACTCTGGAGTCAGACTGCATGGGTTCAAGCCCCAGTTCTGATATTCGGCAGTTCTTTGACCTTGCTCAGTTTATTTAACTCTGTATCTCAGTTTTCCCACCTGTAAAATAGAGCTAAGAACAATATTTTACCTGACTTAAAATTGTGAGTTTATGTGACATGCTATGTGGATCTATTTTAAATGAGTAGGAGTGTGCGGAGGGAAGGGTATAAGGAAAGAGGCCTGATTTCACCCTGTTGGCTTTGAGATAAGGTGATGGAATAGCTATGCAGATATTTTTTATTTGTTTTGTTCTGATTTTGCTTACTGAATGCCCAAGTCCTTTCAAGTCTACGCTCCAGGGCTTTAATCTCCTCCTCCCTCTTCATCCTCAAAACCTCAGCCTGCCCTTCTCCTCCTGAGAATCATCACCTCTTCTGTGTCTTGGTCCTCTCCCCACTTTCCCCTTGGTCCTTCCCCCCACCTTGCAAACTAACTGTGAAGTGGGAGATGGGGCTGCTTGTTGTACCTGAACATAAACCCGCAGATCTGGGAATTTTCATGCTAATTGCTTTGGGGGAACGAAAGAAAATAGCAAACATAGGAAAGTTGCAGATAGTCTTAGAAATCCATAAGATAGAAATCTTAAACGGTTCTCATGGACCTCTCCAGCTTGTGTTTTCTGACCTTTCCTTCAATGGAAGCCCCAATGCCCTGTTGCTGTCATCTGTTAATTCTTGAGATTGGAACGAACATCCAAATTACAGTAATCTCAAACCTGTCAGCCCTGGGACTGAGTCCCTTCACTGGACTACATTCTGCACCCTCCTGGTCATTGGACAGGTGTAATAAAACCTGTAGGCCGTTCATGTATTTCTAAACACTGCTGAGAGATTGACGTGCAAGCAAAACCTAAATGGATGACTCCTTTTTATCCCCCCACCCCAGGGGAAAACTAGACCATGACCTCTTAGGGAGTGTTCTGTGAACTCTGGAAAAAATAAAGTTTTGGGGCTCCTGGATGGCTCAGTCATTTCAGTCTTGGTTTTGGTTCAGGTCATGATCTCAGAGTCATGAGATCAAGTGGGGGGGGTGGGGGGGGTCTGCGCTCAGCAGGGGGTCTACGCTCAGCAAGGAGTCTGCTACAGATTCCCTCTGCCCCTTCTCTCATGGTCTCTGTCTCTGTCTCTCTGTCTCTCTCCTTCTCTCTCATAAATAAATAGTTTTTTAAAAAAAATAAAATTTCCAGGGATCCCTGGGTGGCGCAGCGGTTTGGCGCCTGCCTTTGGCCCAGGGCGCGATCCTGGAGACCCGGGATCGAATCCCACGTCGGGCTCCCGGTGCATGGAGCCTGCTTCTCCCTCTGCCTGTGTCTCTGCCTCTCTCTCTCTCTCTCTCTGTGACTATCATAAAAAATAAAAATTTCCATAAGATCCCTTACCAGGGTCTTCCTGACTTTGTGGTAGAAAATGGCTTACAATCACACAAACACACATTGAACCAATATCCATTCATCAGCACGAACCCCTGAATGATGGTGTCCCAGATGCCTTTCCTACCAGCAAATCAGGAGCTTTGTTTTGTCCATCTGATGAGACCTTTAGGTAAAGCTCGGATGCTCCTGGCATGCAAAGATCTAGTGTGCTGACTTCAGGATGTTGGGAAACTGGTCCTTTGACAGATGCAAATACAAGAACTTCAAATTACTTGTGGATCATTCAAAGTTTGAATATTATTTGCATTTAAAACTCTTTGGGGAGAAAAAAATTTGAAACACGTGACTGGCAAAGTTGCGGTTTGAATCATTCTTATCATTAACTATTCTTAGCAAGTTCTTGTGATTGTGATTTCTCTGGCCAAACTGATGAATTTGGCAGTTGAATGTGATATTTGGATGTAAGCTTTTTTTTTTTTTTTTTAAAGAGACATTGACCTCCTGAAGTAGAAAAGGTAGAGGATATACTATAGAATATATCCAAATAGGTGGCGGGATACCTGAATTAAGTGAAGCTATTCTAGTTTTTAAAAAAGTCAGTGGTTTGCGCTGTCATTTCCTTTGTACTTAACTGGATTCAGAAATATTATTCCTTATTTTTGGAGAGACTTGTAGTACCAGTTCTTAGCCCACAGGAGAAAAAACTGGACAACATAAGGATGTTTAACATGATAAATTGTATATATATTCAAGTAATACTTTGAAGTGCAAACTTTCCTATGCATTGGTAAGAGCTAAGTACATTTACAAGAGGATTGATTGATTATGGGATTGTTAATGGTTGGCCAGTGTTAGCTGATATGTATATATTTGTCTTGTACGTGTGTATATGTAATGTCCTCCCTTTCGTGTGTAAAATAAGGTCCACAGTTTTGATACAAAGATCAAGTTCATAAATTCATTTATATTATGCATTTGTATTTAAAACTGTACTTTTTTTTAAAAACACATGAAAGAACATGAACACAATGCACACTTGGCCTGTTTGGTACTTCCACAGTGAGTTGCCACTTTTTAAGTTGCCACTTAAAATTTGCCATAATTAGCTATGCTATGGTTTTCCTATAGCTCAAGTTATGGGATAGGTGTATCTGTGTCTACCACATCTTCAAAGATAAGCCCAGAAACATTACTTTCTAAGTTGTATAACAATAAGAAAACTGCATTGGAAAGTTAGGATCTCACTGTTTCCCTCAATTTTGGCATCAACAATTGTATGAACTTTTCAAAGGCCTCTGTGTCTTGTGCTGCTTGTACATCCATCCTATGCTAGGCTGAAGGCCAGGGTCCTGACAAAGCCTTCAGCATTAAGATCCTGAGACTGAACTCCAGATGGTGGTGGAAACACTGGAGGACGAAGCAGCCCTGCATCATAACAGTAAGGAAACAACCGTAATGGTTGGAAGGCAAAATAATGGGTCCTCTGGGAGGTGATCCTTACGTGCTTTGCAGCCTGTGCTCAGAGGCCATGCCCACGGCCTGCAACACAGCCTGACACACCCAACCTCCTGTGTGGAGTCAGCAGTGTATGTCCACAACACACACCCCCAGAGCTACTCTGGGAACAAAGACAAATGATAACATCCCCTCCAAAGTAGAACAAGCAGAGCCTCCCCAAAATAGTCAATTGCAACCATCTTATCCAAATTCCTTGAAAATGAGGACTGTATTTATAGAAAAATAGAACTGGCAGGAATAAACCATGAAGATGCCACTGAGTTATGCTTTTATTTCCTCTTGACAGAAAATCATAAGCTGTAGGGGGTTGGCCCTGGAAATCTGCAATGTGCCAGAAGTCCCTTTGTGCTTCTAAGCTTTTCCGCATACCTAGGGCCTTGAGCAACACGATATTTTTAAAAATTAAAAAATGTTACTGAATGCCTACCCATGCTGAAACTGTACCCGCTCTGGAGATAGATAACTGTGAGCAAAAGCAGACCTTGTCGGTGACCTTGTGGCATGCACAGTGTAGTGGGAGAGGCAGGCAATCGAAACACATGGATACAGGTGGGATCACGATTATGATAGGGCAGTGAAGGGAAAGTACTGGGGAAAGTGAGGGGGACACTTGATGCCATCTGAGGGACCAGAGAAACTGTCTTGAGGAAGAGAAGTTTGAACTGAGACCTTGGGGAAGTAGTAAGAATTTAGAAAACAAGAACTCCAGGCAGCAAAACAGCCTGTGCAAAGGCCCTGTAGTAGAAGAAACAGGAATGAACAGGCTGGGAAAACAATGGCTAGAGAGTGGAGAGCTAGGAGTACGCTGTCAGTCGAGGCTGGCGGGGTCACCAAGGACTGGACCCTCTCTAGGCCTTCATCCTGCACAGCAGATTAGACAAGAGTATGTGTGGCTCCAGGAAAACCAATTTGGCCATGTACAGATTATGGTAACTTGGACTCATATTTGCTAGTAGAAATGAGTGGGTTTGGGAGATGTTATGAGGAATAAGTTACAGGACCAAATGACAAGTTGGATTTAGGAGGGAGAGAGAGAAGGGTCATGTTTGACACTGTAGTGTTGTTTTAGGGCATATGGTTATAGGGTTTCCTGAGATGAGTACTTTGGAAGAGTGGCAGATTTGGAGGAGTGGGGGGAGGGAACGGGGGATAGAGGAGCTATGATCTCCATTTTAGGTGTGAATTGGAGTTGATTTTGTGATATCCAAAGTTGGGAGTTGAATATATGGAATGCAAAGAAGTGGTCTGGACTGGGTGCATAAATCTTGGGTCTTCGCATATCCGCATTAGAGTGATGACCGTGTCGAAGATGGGCTGGGAATACGTATAGAGTGGAAAGAATGGAAAGAAAAGAGGATCCAAGTCTGTCTTAGAGGCAAAGACTATCATCACTAGTGACTAGATAGAGGAGGATGAACTTGTAAAGGAGATTGAGAGGCAATGACTTTCTTTGACCGACTTATTTCATTTAGTGTTATATGCTCTAGCTCCGTCCGTGTTGTTGCGAATGGCAGATCTCATTTGTTTTGTGGCTGAGTAATATTTCATTCAATATATGCCACCTCTTCTTTACCCATTCATCTATGGGTGGACACTTGTGCTGCTTCCATAGTTTGGCTCTTGTAAATAATACTGCAGTAACCTCAGGGGCGTGTATATCTTTTCAAATTAGTGTTTTTATTTTCTTTGGGTAAATACCCAGTAGTGGAATTGCATGATCACGTGATATTTCTATTTTTAATTTTTTGAGGAACCTCCATACTGTTTTCCACAGTATGTGGCTACACCAGTTTGCTTTCTCACCAACAGTACATGAGGTTTTTTTTCCCCCATGTCCTCACTAATACTTGCAATTTCTTTTTTTTTTTTTTTTAATTTTTATTTTAGCCACTCTGGCAGGTGCAAGGTGATGTCTCATGGTTTTTTTTAAAGATTTATTTATCTATTTATTCATTAGAGACAGAGAGAGTCAGAGACACAGGCAGAGGGAGAAGCAGGCTCTCCGCAGAGAGCCTGAAGTGGGAGTCGATCCGTGGTCTTGATTTGCATTTCCCTGGTGATTGGTGATGTTGAACATCTTTTCTTGTGTCTGTTGGCCATCTGTATGTCATCTTTGGAAAAAATATCTATTCAGGTCCTCCAACTGTTTTTTAAATGATGGTTGCCAAAGGTGACAGTGGGGGGATGACTGAAATAGGTGAAGGTGATTAAGGGTACACTTACCATAATGAACACTGAGAAATGTATAGAATTGTTGAATCATTATATTGTACACCTGAAAGCAATATAATACTGTATTGTTAATTATACCTCAATTTTAAAGAAATTTTAAATTTTTAAAGAAAAAAGGCTATGGCTAGAGAGGTAGGAGGAAAACCAGAAGAATGTAGTGTGACAGGACCCAGGAATGGAAAATGTTTTAAGGAGGGTATGATGAACCATGTTCACTGCCATGGAGAAGCCAGGTGCAACACAGAAAAACATACCTGTCGACTTTAGGGGTTCTGATCAACTTGAGCTCATTGATGACTTTGCAAAAGCTTTCTGGGCAGATTATTTGGGGATAGATGCCAGATTACAGTGGAATGAGAAATTAGTAGGAAACGGGGGAAAACAAGCTTTTGAAGGAGTCTGGCTGTGAAGTGGGGAAAGGACAGGACGGGATGAGCCCCAGAAGAAATGTACACATGTCTACAGGGACTGTCTGTGTGCCTTCTGATTTGTCATTGTCATTGTACGATGGAAGTGACATAAGTGCTACAAACAAGTGTGAGGGATCCAGTAGAGAGAAAGAGTCAGAAGATCTATGAGAGGAGAGGTGGGGGTAAAGTGCTGAGAAGCTAGGAATGAGTAGGATATAAGGGACAGATAGAAGGACTCTTACCAGAAAAGGAATTAAACCTCCTGCAGTGAAATTGGGCAGCAGAGGGGCTGGCTGTGGAGGGAGGGAGGGAAGAAGGAAGGAAATTGGGTATGACTCTATCTGGCAGCTGAGCTTTTCCACGTAATAAATCAGCTCATCTTTTCACAGAGAGGGCAGGAGTGGGACCTGCAGAGTTAAGCCAGTTTCAGGATGATGATTATGACACTACGTGGCACCAGTGACTTTCTCCAGGGGCTTTGGCTGTCCAAATACAGCTCTAGATGAAGCAGACAGTTGGGTCCTTCTAGCACTGGGATTTTGCCAGATGGATTAAAAAGTGGGGGTGGGTGGAGCAGAGGAGATTAGGGCATGTGTATCAATTTCCTAGGCCTGCTGGAACAAATCACCACAAATTTAGTGATTTAGAACCACAGAAATTCATTCTTTCACAGTTGCAAAGGTCCAAAGTCCAAAATCCAGGTGTTGGCAGGGTTGGTTTCTGCTGGAAGCTGAGGGGAGTGTGTGGTCCACACCTTTCTTCTAGCTCCTGGTGGCTGCTGGGCTATCCTTAGCATTCCTTGGCTGGTGGCTACATCACTCCAATCTCTACCTCTGTCTGGACATGACCTTTCCCCTATGCCCTTCTGTGTTACCAGTCTCCCTTTGCTTTGTCTTATAAGGACAATAAGACATTGGATGAAGGGTCCACCCTATATCCAGGGCCATCTCATTTAGAGACTTTTAACTGAGTTATATCTGCAAAGACCATTTCCAAGTAAGGTCACACACACACACACACACACACACACACACACACACACCAGGTAAGCTGTTAGGGCTTGAACCTATCTTTGCACAGATACAGTTTAATCCACTACAGTATTGACTTTAAATTGGATAAGAAAGGAAGGTCGATAGACTTTCAGGCTCCAAAGGAGTCCAAGAATTTTAGAACCATCATTAGGCCTGGTAGCCAGAAGCATGCTAGAAAAGCAGGGGCACCTGAGTCCCCAGCTGTGTCCTGAATAAGTGATTTTCAAAGTAGAGACAAAATACAGACTAAAACTAAAGAAATGGGTGGCTGAGGTAGAGGATTAAGTTAAGAAATTATTTAACCATTCATCTTTTTATGGACACCGAGGCTCCTTCCACAGTTTGGCTATTATGGATATTGCCACTAGAAACGTTGGGTCAATGATCCCATCCACTAGTAGACACACATACCTGATTTGCCAAATTTTGTGCGGATTTAATTTGCTATATTCAATCAAGAAACAAAGGAACTTTTCTCTTTGGTTTCAGCATTCAACTAATTCCTGAATTAACATTTTCTTGGAAAGATTCTCCTTTCCTTTTTCAAATTGAGACATTTCAGTCCATCATACCTTTAAAGTACTGTATCCTGGGGTACCTGGGTTGGCTCAGTGGTTGAGCATCAGCCTTTAGCTCAGGCTGTCATCCTAGGGTCCCAGGATTGAGTCCCCTCTGCCTATGTCTCCGCTCCTCTCTCTATGTGACTCTCATGAATAAATAAATAAAATCTTAACAAAATAAATAAAGTACTGCAACCTAAGTGATTCATAAATAATCAAAGGTTGCCTTTTAAACGTTCACTCTGCCTATTAGCACACCCACCTAATGAACTGGTGGTATAAGGCAGGGACTTTGAAACAGGATTCATAGGAAGAAACGAAAGAAAGAAAGAAAGAAAGAAAGAAAGAAAGAAAGAAAGAAAGAAGAAGAAAGAAAGAAAAGAAAGAAAGAAAAGAAAGAAAGAAGGAAAGAAAGAAAAGAAAGAAAGAAAAAGAAGAAAGAAAAAGAAAGAAAAGAAAGAAAAGAAAAGAAAAGAAAAGAAAAGAAAAGAAAAGAAAAGAAAAGAAAAGAAATAGGACTCATTGATGGCCTGTCCCCTGTGACACAACTGGGGACACGTGAACCATGGACTCTGTCCGTGTCAGCCCCACCTGCCTGCTGGTGATAATGAAGGACCAGGCCTGAATATGTTGGGGGTCTCCCTTCATATTCATGATGGAGTGCAGGAATAGTCTGCATGCTTTTGCCCAGTGTTTTCTGTACAACGTGATACTGATGTTGTGGGGTCTGTGGGCAGGACACTTACAGGTACTCTCATGAGCATGGTGCTCCTCTCACTGAGCCCCTCTGCTCTTCTGCTGTAGGTTCTGCTCATCCCAAATCTCCCAGTAGAGTAAGAGCCAACCCTGAACCCTGGCCTGTGAGCTAACTACTTCCTCTAGTTGCTGGCTACCCCTTTCTCTCAGGGTCAGACTCCTCTTCCTTTATTTCTTGCATTGATTTACCCAGAGTCTCTGATGACTTCGGCAACTGCTCGTTTCCAGGAATCTCTTCCTGGGAAGCCTGTGTCTCTGGACTTGTTGCTTTTCAAATAATTGTTGCTCCTTGGATAATGAAGACCATCTACACTGGATTCTGCCTTTGGACTTGGTGTGATGGGCTTCAGAGCTCTTCAGAAAGAGCCGTGGCTAATATCCAGAGTGGTTGGCTGGCATGCCAACCCCACATTGCCAATTCCTCACTACTAGAAATTCCTAGCATGTCCTGCAGCAAGGGGAGTGCATGTACACTTCCTGGAGAGAGAGAAACCCTAGGGTTTTCATGGAGGCTTATATTGACATCATTTTGTCATGCAGGATTGAAAATCACTGTTAATCAATGGAATCATTGGCTTTATGTCCAGCATAAGACCAGCTCTGCCCACTGTAAATAAAGGTCCTGTGGACCATCACTGGCACAGCTCTGGAGTTGGAAGTTTGTATTTTTCCCCCTCAGGCATAGACATGAAATCGATGTATTACAAACATTAATGCTCATGATCAAGTGCGTGTGTGCTTGAGAGAGATGGTGTGGGCCTTTGCACCCTAACCTTACTGTTACCTTGGAGTCTCCCTTTCAAACTAACAAAGTAATATTATCTACTTGGTCAGAATTTAGGTTTTTAAACTTCTGTAAAGCCATAGACAGTTTGGTAAGTTTGGCATGTTGTTTGTTTATGTGCCAGATACCCCCATTATCCCCAAAAATGTATCGACAAGGACAGACATGGCCCCTGCCTCCAAAAGGTTATGATCTTGAAGAGAAAAAAAATAGATAATAAAGCTAGCAATTACAGTACAGTGTCTGTGATATTAGAGGAGACACCCAGGGGCTCCAAGAACTCAAATTAGACAAACCAAGCTGAGTTACAGGTTAGCAGGAAAGATTCCCTAGAGAACTGGTTGTTTAACCAGAACAGAACACAGGAGAGTCTGGAGAAGAGAGAAGGAGAGATTGCCAGTCTACAGCTTGAGAGGGAGGCTGTGGTTTGAGAAGGATTGCTGGGGGAGAAGCAGAGTAGTGAGCGATGAGGATGAATGAAGAAGTGGGCAAGGATCTGCTCATGAAGGGCCTTACAGGGTCTGTTACAGAGTCCAGACTTTATTCCAATGCAGCATCCTACTAAAGCTGTCAGAAGACTCACCTTTTAGAAAGATCATTCTTACAGCATGGGAAATGTTTGGAGTGTGACCAAACATCATTTTCAAATTTATAATAAAACTACTTCTGTGTATTTGTGGAATGAGAGAAAACCGTGATACAGTTTAAGGGGTCACCTCCTTGCCATCATGGAATCAAATGGGATATTGTGTATTCCTGTTGATTCCAGTCACAAGAAAACCGTTGGTGGAAGGAAGCAGGTGGTTGATTATGATGCTGGAGAGAGATGAAGATAGCCCAGACTAAAACAGTGGCTTTAGGCTCTGAAGACTATGGACAGTGGCAAGAGATCTTTAGGAGACAGAATGAGCATGACTTGATTACAGACTGTATGTGGAGGGTGAGGAGGGCAGTAAGGAACCACTCTGGCTTCTTGCTGAGCAGTCAGGCAGGTGGAGGTACCACTCACCCCATCAGGAACACCGAAGACCAATGCATTGGTGGAGGAAATGGTTTATTTGGGGGTATGCTGGCTTTCAGGTGCTTCTGGGATACTTAAGAGAAGAGGATATTGGATGTAGAGAACTGGGATCAGGAGAGGTCAGGCTGGAAATGCAGATTTGGAAGTCATGTATGCCTGTGGATTCATTTGAAGCCATGGGATAGAAACTCCAAGGTGAAAATAGGAAGTTGGAAGCAAAGTAGGGCTGCAGTAGGAGCACCCTGAGGGCGCTACCAACTTGTAAGTTATACGTACAGGCAGTGGAGCCTTTGGGGAGACAGACAAGACCCACTAGAGAGCTAGGGGGGAAATAACAAGAGGCACTGGTAGTATCATTTGTGCAGAACAGGGGAGCATTCAGGCATGGAGAAGGGTCTGCTCTGGTGGGTCCTGACGGGATGGTAAGGACTTGAGAAGTATCCCATGTGTTTAGTGACCAATCATCATGGGTGTTTTTGGGAGAACAGGTTCAGGGAAGCCTTCTGGCTGGGATTTAGGAAGCATATGGTTAAGATATGAATGCGAGAAGAAGTAGACTTCTTTTAAGAGGTTTGGCCAGGAGGGAGAAGGAGAAATAGATAGTTGTCAGCAAAATGGGAAATGAGCTTCGAGGGAGGTGCTTTTTTTAAAGATTAGTTGGACTGTGTCAAGATGGAAAATTTGCCTTAATGTGGCTTTGACATTCCAAGGGAAGTAGAAACATCGGCAGAGTGACTGCGAAGCCAAATAAATCTATTTCCACACATTTTTCAGTAATGACATTTCTTGTGACTAGGAAAAACAAACATGCAAATAATTGGAGCACTATTTAGCATCTGATTTTAATAAGAAATCATCAAACCAAGCTGTCTAGCCTTCAGCATCTGGGTAAATCACACATTCTCTTTGGGTAACGAGCTGAGCATGGACATGCAAAGAATATTCTTACCTGCATCTCCATCATGACCCTCAAAGGGAACACCTAGGGGGTTGGAAGGCAAAGTAGACTCAATGGCCCAGTTTTTTAAAAAAATCTCTGATAAAGGCAAAAGATTCTGGAGATCAGTACCTTCCTAGGGCTGGGATGGTAAAGATGTCACTGTTTCCTCTCAAGGTGACCTTCATCCATCACTCTTTTCTTGTGTATCGAGGCTATAAATTCTTTTTTTTTTAAGATTTTATTTATTTATTCATGACAGACACAAAGAGAGAGAGGCAGAGACACAGGCAGAGAGAGAAGCAGGCTCCAAAGCAGGGAGCCCGATGTGGGACTTGATCCCGGGTCTCCAGGATCACACCCTGGGCTGAAGGAGGTGCTAAACTGCTGAGCCACCTGGGCTGCCCAAGGCTATAAATTCCTTAATGACAGAGATCCTGCCTTTTCCTCCTTGTCTCCTGGGATTGAGCAAACATCTGACGTAGTGGGTGCCTAATGAGTACATATGGAGCTAAAAGGGAGGTAGCCAGCCAACCATACGAGCTCCTCAGTTTATCAAGATCTGAAAGTGGAGAGGTGAGGGCATTTACTGAAACACACAACTTTCAAGAGATTTTTCATCATTCAGGATTGTTTTTCAGTTTGTCCGAATTATAAATGGGGCGGTTATATGACACTGTGTGTTTAATTTCAGATTTTTTGGGCAATGCTGTTTTTTGGGTTATCTCTTGTAATGTAACAAAACACCCCTCAACATAGTAGTGGCTTAGAGCAACAACCTAATGGTATTCTGTGACCTGATGGTTGTTTAAGCTCAGCTGGGTGGTTCTGTGGCCAGGCTCTCTTGGGATGTCCTATGTCTGCAGACACATGGGATTGAGGTCATCAGGAGGCTCACCAGGACATAGAGTAAGCTGGACCCCTCTTTTTCTCCATAGAGTCTCAGGGTCATTCCATGTGGTCTCTTCATGTGGTCTTTCCAGCAGGGCAGCTCAGGGCCTCCAAGAATGCAAGGCCTTTTAAGACTCAGTCCAGAATTAGTCCAGTATCTCATTCACAGTTTTCTGTTGGTTAAAAGCAGTCATGGGACCAGACTTATTGTTGGGTCAGACTAGACAAGGGGGTGAGGGTGTGAATGCCAGGAGCATGGTTCATTGGCTGCTGTCTATGGAAGCTATCCACCATTGTTCAAGGTGTAACAAGGCTACAACTCCTGCTCCTTCTGTTCTTTCTAGGTAGGATGTGCTTCACCAATTTTATATCGAGAACAACAACAGCAATCACTATTGTGTCTTCTGTGCATGTGAAATACACTTGACTCTTTCCATGCCTTATGAACCCTAGTTACACAAGCAGACCTCCATGATACTGTTAACTTAATTTGGCAGGTGAAGAAACCAAGGTCTGGAGGAGTGAAATAATTTCTGATTAGAAATGGCAGACCTGGAATTTGAACTTAGCCTAAGTCTTATCATCCAAATATTGTGTTTCAGAGCCATGAGTGTGGGAACTCATGATTCAGATGCTTTCTAACATCTACACTTCCCAGTGATGTCCTAGAACAGTTTCCTTTTCTGACACATCTCTGAAAAACCAACTTGTGAAGGAAGAGAAGCTCATCGATGAAAATTGTCACCAGAAGTCACAATGTGAATCTTTCTTGAAGGCCTTTCAAGGCAGTGGTTAATATCTTACTCATCCCCGTTTGTGTCTCATAGTATCTAGTGCGATGCCATGTCTACCCACGTGTTTTCCATTTGTTGAATGGCCAAGAAAGAGCAGATTGATACTGGCTCCAGAGAAATACCATTCGAAACCATTACATTTGTATTTACAGCAGAACATGATGTGTCTCATCTAGGAACAAAACGTGTGTACATCAGGCAAGCAGTCGGTGATCACATAGACCTCAGAGTGGTTGCTAGATTTACAGCTAGACATTTGCAGAGCTAATTCTGAAAGGACACCAGCCATAGAGCATTTACCATGAGATGTGTTCTTGGCCCACTGACTTCTATGACAAGCCAAGAGTTCAGTGTGGCAGGTGGTATGGAACCATGGTTAGGACACAGACCGTGTAGCCCGACCACCACATTACCACAGACAGGTTGTTTGTACCCTGTGTGCTCAGTTCTCTTGTCAAAAATAGGAAGACTGGTGCCTGGGTGGGTCAGTCAGTTAAGCATCTGCCTTCAGCTCAGGTCATGATCCCAGGGTCCTGAGTCGTCCTCCCTGCTTGGCGGGGAGTCTGCTTCTCCCTCTCCCTCTCTGCCTCCACTCTTTTTGTGTTCTCTCTTGCTCTTGCTCTTTCTCTCAAATAAATAAATAAAATCTTAAAAAAAATAAAATCGAAATAAAACTGGTACCTCATAAAGTTATGAGGATTGAAAAAGAATTTAATGTTGGAAAGCTCTTAGAACAGTCCCTCACACATGATACGTTGTATGTAAGTTTTATCTACCATGACTTCTACCCCCCCCCCCCGAAATGCATTAAAAAACAATCATCAAAGAGTAAGGAAAGACTTATCTCATAGTCTTTGGATATGGTGTACGTATAAAGTGACAATTCCAATGAGCTTCTCTTAGATTTAGGTAGTTTTATTTAGGCACTGGGTATAGGAACCTGCTTTTAGACACGTTGTGTAATTGTGCATAGCAGGAGCTTATCCTGTGTTTTCCTAGGTACCAACGAGTATTTCCTGCTCTCTATGAATTTACAGTTAAGTGAACAAACACAATGGCTTCTGAGGAAATGCCCCATCCTGCTTCTCCCTTTGCGATACCATCGGCAAAAACATGTGTGATTTATAAAAAGATGTTCTTGTGCGAGGTGAAACAACGTGGGTGTAGTCTCCTTTGGAAAATCAGCTCAGTGGCCAGGCAGAGTGGTCAGAAAAATAGAGAAAGGTGTAAACAGGATGACCATATACTTTATTTTCCAAACCTGGCCATTTTTTGACTATAAAATGAGATGCCATTACCACTTAGACTGGGACAGGGAGCCCGAAACAGACCTGTGCCAGGCAAGGTAGGGGTCATGGTCACTCTGTATAGACCGCCTGGACACAAGCCACAGACTCTGAGGTCAGTCCTGTTCTACAGACAGAAGAGAAGTGCCAGTTAACTCGCAAGAGAAAGTAGAAGCAAAGACTTGGAACCAAGACTCCTAAGAACATGAAAAAGGCACTCAACTGCCTGCCATTTCGGCTAAATGAAGTCATGGTGGTGGGGTCCCATAGCATCTTTGATGGATTCAGTACCTCCTTTCCCAGCCCTCAAACTGTGTCTGCCTCCCATCTTGCTCTTCACCTGCTAGATGTCTTGATGAGAAATTCTGTCCCAGTGCCAGTCTCTTCCACCAGGAAATCATTCTGTCCTCTCCCACATGTCTGTCCTTCTCTGAGGCTCTGGACTGCTCTGGTCACCTGCTTGCATGCCAGCAGACCCCAGGCAGGTCCCCACTTCCAGACCCTCCTCTCATGGCTTTGGGCGTCGCTCTTCATGTGCAACACCATGTTCTTTCTTTCCTCCTCTTCCCTAGCTCTGGTCATCCTCTCATTTTTCCCCCCTCCTCTTCCGAGAGCACTCATTTATCCTGTCTGAAGCTCTGATGTCTCCTGAGTTCATTAAGTTCCCAGATACTTGCTGGCTGCATCCATAGGGCAGCATTAGAGTCCATTCTCCGTGAGCCAAAAGCAAAATTCCATTGAAATCAGAAATTCAGTTTTGTAAAGATTTCGACCCTGAAGCCAGCACTTTGCAGGACCTTCCCACTACCCCTCTCTCCCCCCCAAATAAGTATGCACACACCAAATGCCTCCTTTCTGCTCTCACAGGCTTCTCCTCCAAAAGCACCCTGATGCTATGAAATGAATCATCATTGTTCACTCTGGAAATACCTTAGAATCACGTATCAATTTTATTTCCATAACCAGTTCTGATTATAGGCATGCATCACCTTCCTTCCTCCACTACCACTTTAATATAGACATTCAGCTGGGTCTCTTGGGTTTTCCCAGAAATCTTTGGCTTTTTCCCTTTGCTTCACTATAAACAACATCATAACTTGCTAGCACAACTAATCACAGAGGTAATAGCTGATGGTCAGTGGGCAATGAATGACAAAATACCGAAGCAGGTGCATTGCAGCTCTTACTGCCTCTCCAGTCCTAGGAGTCCCTTACTGCTAACATTGTTTTATAGATGACGATAATGAGGCTTAGGAAGGGTCACTAACTTGCCCAGGCTCACTCAGCTGGTTAACGGTAAAGCCCTAGAGGACTTGAATGCAAGCCTGTCTCCCTTCCCAGTCTCCTGGGCTTTGCTCGGAAATATCACCGTTCCACGTGACTAGAAAGCATAAAGAGTGAAAAGGTTAAGAGGTACGTATGCACATCTAGGTTAGGTAGGTGTTAACCACTCGAATTCAGAAAGCTGATCTCCTAAAAACAAAATAATACTGGAAATAAGACTCCATGATTTCAGTGACTAACACTGGCATTCCCGAGGCAAAGAAAAATACCTTCATGATGTGTGTACCTTGTCCCTTTAAAAAATGAGTTCCTGCGTGTCGGTTGATTGATTCTGTTGTCATTGGTTTCCTTGTTGAGTCGTAGAAGTTACAGGGAAGATGTTAGGCAATTAGAATTTGGGGCTTATTTGATGAAAGAAATACCAAGTAACCGTAATAGAAAAACAGACCGTGAGCCCACACATGAATCAAATGGTTTTTGAAGGTCAAGTTTTAAAGGTCTTCCTTCTTTTTGTTAGCCCAGGGGAGAGTTGGATCAGGGGCATTGTGTGAATACAAAATGTGTGAGATTTTAATGAAACCACATGGATGAAAGAAAGCGTTGTGTACCACACACCTGCCTTGAGTGGCAGCCTGACCTGGGGAAGAGGACGTGGGGGCTCACCCCAAATGCCTGGGGGGTACCTTCCTGTCTAATCACAGGGGGTTATAATTAAGTGGCATTGTGAGGGGTCTTTGTGGGGAAGTCAGGGAGCAGTGCTAATGACGTTCAGACACAGATACAATTTTGGCATAGAAGACTGCTGTAATGTCTCATCTATTTTTGTCCTTTAACAAGTGTTAAGTTTCTGAAGGGGACAAATGCATTTCTGGGTCCACGGAAAAGCTGCTCTGTTCCATGTTCCCAGGCTCTCTATTCCATGGCTTCTTGGGAGACTTGAGATACTCTGAGATTGTAGGAAGCTGCTTGCTACCACTGCAAATGGTTTTCAAGGAAGCCCGTGAAAAGGGCTTTTAAATGCTTCTTGGCACACAGGAAGGGGTTGTTGAATGCAGTGGTTAGAGCACCAAGCTAATTATATTTCCAGACGTTTCTGTGAAGATTATATGAAGCAGCTATGAACTGTAATATTCTACAACCTCCTTATACAATACCATATCCCTACGTTTAAAAAAAAGCTGTACAATTTATCCATCATAACACAAAACTCTATTTCATGCATGGGCAACTGGGAAGATTCGTTACCAGGAGATCTGCCATTACAACGAGGATAATTCTCACCTGCCTCGTGAATAACTGAAACATCGTTTGATAGATCTGGGTCAGGTAGATACTTACAGAGATTCTGGTAATCGTGTGCCTTCCCTCACGGCTGTAGTCACATCGGTGTCTGGTGTGTCTGGGAAGGCTGGTGGGCTCCTGTGTGTTGAATTCTAATCCTAGGTATGTAACAAAATCTCTCTCAACAAGTCAACACATTCATCACACACTGCACCCCTGTATACGGTAGTTATGGTCATAATTTTGTATTTGGATTCCAAATAGCAAATTTGAAAGAGATTTCTTTAAATGAAAATAATAAGAGTCCATTCAAGTTTGAAAATAGAAAATTCACCTTTCATCTTGACATCCTTAAAAATTACGATCATTTATACATATTTGCTTGCATTTTTACTAATTTCACATAGTTGAAATCAAAACAGTCACCTCCTTTATCTCCATGCATCCCATTAAAAAATATCTCTTATTTTAATTTTTTAATGTAGTGGTATGTGGTAGTAGAAGTCTTGCTCCTAGTCAGCCGAGGCTCCTGACTGTAACACATTCCCTTGGGTGTGTGCTGTTATAAATAACCCTGCCACTAGCATCTGTGTACGTAGCGTTTCTTTCTTATGTACTTTTTTCTTTAGCGTAGACACTGGTTTAGGGGCACACTGGGTGTGAATATTTTTTTTTAGCCCTTGCTTTCCAGAAAGGTTGTGATGTGATGCAGAGAGTAATGACTTCACACTCTCATGGTTGCAACAGAGAGACATGTAGTGTTAGGTTATAAGTGTGGTCAGTGAGAAATCAGGCGAGGAACAGGGGGCCTCTTTCCTAGGATATGCCAACATTAGACAATCTGTCCAGAGTGACCTCAACAAAACTGTGACCACTGGCCTCTATTTGGACATATTTCTTCTCTTGTAGCTAATATTAAACTCCTGGTGTGAACGTTGCAACCCAAGTGTAGTGTAACATTTTCCCCATCAGAATACCTAAACTTTCGGGAGAACTTTAGTAAGAGCTGGCTAGAAGATCTCTTGATATTGTTACCAGAGTGAACAAGCAGAGACCACAAATGAAATATTATTTACAAAAGGTCCCCTATAGTAGGATTGACAAGAACAAAATAAAATACTCGAGGAAATAGTTGAATGTTCCAAGACAGTTCTTTAGTTAAGGTGAATTATATGAAAATTGGAATTTCTTCAATTAACCAGTGAATCTGTATTGAAGACCCAGTGAGAACTAGGAGCCACAAGCAGCCAGGTGTTACTGGACCATCAATGTTGAGTCAGGGAAGCAACCATGAGAAGAGGCTTAGAATGAACTAGGTCCTAGCCCTTATTTGTCATATTAGGGCTGCCAGACTTTATCTTACAGACAGTGGGTTACCAATAAAAGTTTTAAGCAGGACTGTAGCAGTCCTATTTCAATTCAAAATAAATTGGGTGCAGGACATGAACTAAAAAATTGAAGAACACAAATGTTCCATCAATATAAAAAAAGGTCTCACCCTCACTCATGATTAAGCACAAATTGAAACTAGTAAGATACTGTTTTTCACTAATGACTTTGGTAAAAGTAAAAGAAATTGATCGTTACACCATGTCAGCTAGTAGAGTACAATACAGCCGCTCTCATATGATATTAGTGGAAGGGTGAATCAATGCAGGCTGTTTTAGAGGATGATTTTGGTAAGAGTAATCAAAAACAATTTTTTAAAGATTTTAATTCTTTTTAAAGCTGACCATTTTTTTAAAAAAGATTTTTGAGGGCAGCCCAGGTGGCTCAGTGGTTGAGCGCCTGCCTTCAGCCCAGGGCCTGGTCCTGGAGACCCAGGGTTGAGTCCCACATTGGGCTCCCTGCATGGAGCCTGCTTCTCCCTCTGCCTGTCTCCCTCCCCGCCAACTCTCCCCCCGCCCCCCCGCCCTGTCTCATGAATGGATAGAGTCTTTTTTTTTTTAAAAAAAAAAAAAAAAAGGACTTTTGGGTAATCTATAAACCCAATATGGGACTTGAACTCACAACCCTGAGATCAAGAATCACAGGTTCCACTAACTGAGCCAGTCACAGCCAGGTACCTCAAGAGTAACCAAAAAAAATTTTAAAGATTTTATCTATTTTGGAGAGCGTGCGCATATGCGGGGGGCAGGGGCTGCAAAGGGAGATTCTCCAGCTGACTCCACACTGAGCAGGGAGCCCAAAGCAGGGCTCCAAACCACAACCCTGACATCATGACCTGAGCTGAAATCAAGATTCAGAGGCTCAATCAATTGAGTCATCCAGGTGCCCCAAGTAACTGAAATTTTAAACGCACGCACCCTTGACCTCGCAATTCATCAACCTAGCAAAGGATGGTAAGGCAAGGAAAGATCTGGAGACAGGAAAAGATGCTGCAAAGTGACAGACTTGAGGAAGGACATGCCCAAAAGGAGTTGAAAATCTCCAGTTAACCTACACGTACGTGTGCAGAATTATAGGGAGATGGATATACAAGGTGGTTCTTTACAGATTGTTTATAATATTAGAAAACTGAAAAGAAGACAAATGATATCAATTGAGGCTGGTTACATAAATCATGGTCTTTCTATACCATGGAGTACCAGCAGAGCCACAGAAAAACACAGGGTAGATTTGTATCCCCAGATATTGAGAGAACTTTAAGATGTACAGCTTTATTCATGTCTGTTTATTTCTTTTTTTTTTTCATGTCTCTTTATCTCTTGACTTCAACACTCCCCCTATTTTTTTAAACAAAAATTGCGTATATTTAAGATAAACAACATGATGGGTTGGTATACATATGGTAAAATAATTGTTACAGTCAATCTAATGAACATATCATCTCCCCACATAGTTACCATTTTTTGTGTGTGTAATGAGAGCACCTGAAATCTACTCTTTGAGCAAATTTCCAGTGCTCAGTACAGTATTAACGAACTAGTTTTGCTTTCTGGGTGGAAAATCCAGAGTTATCCTTCCCCAGTGTGCTGTGCTCCGGGTCGTGGCTGGCCAGGACACATCCGTATCTGTCTTCTATCATCCAAAGCTGCAGGCTCCCAGCCTGGGCTGCCTGCCTGCCCCCTAGCAGAGCGCTTTGTAGCTCAAGGTCATATGCCAAGGGAGCTTTCTGCTGTCCGACTCCCTGCATCAAGCTTGGAAAACAAAATACTGCACATCAAGCTAGATCTGAGGCCAGGGTGATTATTTGAATACAGCTAAGACATTCACTCTTTTCAGAATTATGCCATAGAAATGATAGCATTTGATCACATAAACCTCAGCAATGAAGTATTGGGGAAAAAAAAAAACAATGTAAAAGGAGCATCTTTTTCTGTCTGATGCTCCTTCGTGGCTCACACTGCCCCATTGTTTAGCTCGGGCTTCTCTGGCAAATTCTTTTGTTCAACAAATACTTACCCAAGATCTCCTAAATGTCAGGCTCAGAGCAACGAGAGCTAAATAAGACAGAGTCTGCCTACACTGAACACACTCTCCTGGAAGACACCGAGCTGGCAGCCAGTAATTAGAAGGCTGTGAGATAAGTGATCATGAGGTATACACAGTGCTGTAGCAGCACAAAAGAAGTGATTCCTTGATTGTCTTAATTTAGTCCCAATTGAGAATTACCACACAGAGAAATGACCTCATGTCTCCACTGGAAAATAGTGGTGCCTCAGCTTATCTCAGCCCTCACCTGTGCCCGAGTGCATTAAAAAAAAAAAAAAAAAAAAAAAAAAAAAAAAAAACCTGTGTGACTCCTAGAAGTGCCAACACTGGCGTCTGTGGAGAACCGTGGTGATTGCTACGGCCCAGTGGGGTGTTCACACCTTCCAGTGGTTCCATGTTCAGTCTTCTACTTGTTTTGCGAGCATCATGTTGTATTTACTGAATATTAAGTACTGAGTCGGGCCCTTGGACACAAAGATGAAAAATACAGTTGGGGCGCCTGGCTGGCTCAGTCGGTTAAGCATCCGACTCTTGGTTTTGGCTCAGGTTGTGACCTCAGGGTTGTGAGATCAAGGCCCACCTCAGGCTCTGTGCTGGGCATGTAGCCTGCTTATTAAGATTCTCTCCTTCTGCACTCCCCCACTCAACCTTCCTCCTCTCTAAATAAGAAAAGAAAGAAAAAGACAGCTCCTCCTCTCAGAGTCTTGAGTCTGGCCCAGCTGGGGCAAGAGCAGGGCTGGCAACACGGTGCTGATGAACAAGGAACACAGAGCGTGGTTCTGAGGGAACTCTAGTACTAGGGTTCAAGATCAGTAAGAGGGAAGAGACAGGATGGGATGCTGCAAAGTTAGGGTTGTGAGGAGAAGCGTGTCCAAAAGAAATTATGAAAAGAAACCTACGTAGCCTAAGAGTGGATTCGTGGAGATATTCTGAGAGGTCACAGAGAGCACTGTGACCTTCACCTTCTGCAAAAGTGTCTGTGAGTAAAAACAGTAGATGAGAGTCTTTGCAAGCCCCACATGCCAGGTACTGTTCTCACTGTAATTCATGCACTTTCTTATTTAAATTTCCCTGTAGACACACAGGAGTTTGCTTTTGTGGACACTGCCATGCAGGGAAGTTTGGATAACTTGCTAGTGTCACCTCTTGGTGAGGAAGGGAGCTGGCTTCGATCTGGTGCGCTGCCCTGCGGAGCCCACAGACTTAACCACAGCACCACACCCATGTTCCATCCACTGTAGGAGTTTGACAGGCACGGTTAGGGGAGAGGATATTCCCCCAACAGAGCAAATGGGATCAATGGAGGCACCAAGGTGGGAAATCAGAAGTGTGTTCTAGAAGTTCAGAGCATCGGCTAATAGCAGGCAAGTGATGGGATGTCTATCAAGGATTAGATCATGGAAAGTAGTAAAGACTGCAGAGTTGGACTTTTCTTCCCTTGGAGACTTCCGAGCGAGGAGGTGACATAATTGCAGCTGGCCTTTGGGTGACTCACTGGAACAGTAGAGAGCCCGGGAGGGGGAGGCCAGTTAGAAGGCTATTGTAACAGTCTAGGCAAGAGATAATTGGAGCTTGCAGGGGGTGGTAGCATCAGAATGAAAAGGGGGGGTAGGTGGGAGACAAGAGACACAGAGGAGGCAGAGGTGATTGGACACGGGAGACAGAGATGTGGGGGCGAAGCAGAAATCAAAGATGCCTCTGAGATGTTGACCCCGATGACTCATGATTGGTAGTGCTTTTTTAACAGGAGTGTGTAAGAGTTGAAAATGTAGGAGATGAGAAGAGAGAAGGTATTTGTTTTTGACAGAGGTCTCCTGGCCGGAGAGGATTCAGAAAGTCTCCATCATGCAATGAAGGAGAGGCCATCTGCTGGGAGTACAGGGTGCCCAGGCTGGGTTCCGTCGTGTCTTGAGAAGAGAGGGAACATTCCTAACCCCATTAGGGGGGTTTGTTTTCTTGGCCTGCCGCAGCAAAGTATCACAAACTGATAAAATTGAATTCCGGAGGTGCATCACCTCACAGCCCTGGAGGCTGGGGAGTCAGAGATCAAGGTATGGGGCGGGGGTTCCTTCTGAAGGCTGAAGAAGAATCTGTGTCTTGGCCCTCTCCCAGCTTCCGGTGGTTCACTGGTAACCATTGTCACCCCTTGGCTGGTGGCTATAACACCCAGATATCTTCCTCATCTTCAGACATGGTGTTCTCTCTGGATGTGTATCTGTGTCCAGATTCCCCCTCTTGATAAGGACTTCGGTCATATTGGGCTAGAGATCTACATGACCTCATTGTAATCCAAGTATTTACATCTTTAATGGCCTTATTTCCAAATTAAGTCACATTTGGAGATGCTAGGAGTTTGGACTTCAGCTTGCGAATTTTGGAAGGAATATAATTCAACCGATAACAGTGAAGGAGATGAAGGCCTTCTTGCTCTCAAAAGATAACCAGGCTTTTCTTCTCCTTAGGCATCTTCCAGAGGTTTGTGAGCCAAAGCCATTATTGGCTTAAAAGATGTTATCAAATCTGTAAGGGTTGAGACCTGTTGACAACTCATTAAGGGACTTGCAAACGTTCTTAATTAGCAGAAGAATGCCAGTTCCTTCTCCCAAATACCAGAGAACTCCAGAGAAAGTAGTTGCTTAGCTGGGAGCACAAGGCCTAATTGCTAAAGAACTCTCACTTGGAAACAGCTGCTTGAGAGAGAGAGAAAGAGAGAGAACAGGCGCAGACCAAAGCCTGGACTGGGAGTCCCACGTTATCCTGCTTTGGCCATCAAGTTTTGCCAATAAAAATAGTTTACAATTTTTAGCCTGAATTGAATTTTTTTCTTCTTGGAAACTGAATTCTATCAGCTTGTTGAAAAGAGAAAAAACCCTCTGAAAATTTTTGTTTAAAAGGTATCTGATTTTTTTTCAAATCCACCCTCATCAGCTCATGGGCTGTTAGACCTAAGCAGGGTCAGAGAAAAACACACCTGGATCAAGATGTGTATAGTCCTCCTCCAGGAAAAGGAAATGTCAGCTCCGAGAGACCTGAGCCTTCTGTGTCAGATGGCTGTAGGTTTGGGCATCCCGGAGATGGACAGACGCCCATGAATGAATCACAAAGAGCTCTGCCCTGGGTGTTTATAATTCAGATCCAGTGCTTCCCTAAATCGCTCTTTGGTGGTTTTCCATTTCTGTGTGGGTATATTTACATTTACACCCCATTTATATGATTTGCCAGAGCTTGAGGCTGATAGCTTAAACTTTTCCCTTCACTTCCAATTTTCATTTGCCCTCCCAATCTCTGTAGCCCTGAAAATGAGCTTTTCTGAGCTCCTCATTAATTTTTCACTCCTTTCCCTGCAGGAGATGCACAGACACACAGCACTAGGATTGCAGGCCAAAGAATTCTTGGCAAGCTACTGCTACACCCAGCAATAGATTTCAGAAACACACCTCCAGGGATTTTGACAAGTGAAATGCCCAGGGCCTGCTCATACTGTAATTACGAGGTTCCCATTAGGCCTTGAGAAAGTTGCACCATATCCCAGTATCAGGGTGTGCAGTGATTTGCTCCTTCTGTTTTTAATTGGGTGTTAAATTAAGAGTAGTGGTGTGATACACTAGCTAGATCACTAGTCTAGCAACTACTCGTGTGACCATAGACAAGTGAGTTCAACTCTCTGAACTCTTTTTATCTTCAAAATGTGAGGCTTAGATTAGCCCATCTCCAAGAGTCTGTTACATCTAATAGTCCTCTCGTTTTGACAACGAACAGCATTCTTTTCAACAAGTATAAAGAAAAGCCATTTAACAAGTTCCCTCTGTGTCACTGTTTCTGTGGCCAAGAGCAGGATCTATGTGTTGGAAGTCTAAAAATTTCACTCACACCCAGCTTTATGTAAGAAACATGCCACGTAGAAGTATTCCCATTAGAACAGCTCCATTGCCAGCTCACTGTCATGACGTTGGAGGCCGTCTCCCGGCCTTGGCCCCCATCCTTCCCATGTGACCCATACAGCCATCACTCCTGATTAGAAGATTAAATGCATTTCTTAGGGACCCTTTACAAAGTTATTTCAAGTTCTGGGGTTTTGGGTCGCCTAGGACAAGTGCGGGCCAGAGACCTCTCTAGAGTCTTAGTGAGCATGAACTTGCTCCACTGGCAGAATTAACCCTATTGAAATTTTTACCTAGGTGTCTCAGTTGGAATGGGGGTGTCTTCAAGGTCCAAATGGATCAGGCTTTCAGGATGCTAAACTACATCGGTGGTGCCCATGATCTCCTTCTGCAGAGTCCTCTGAAATGAAATAAACGTATGAATATATAGGTGGTTTTCCAAGAACTAATAATTCAGATGCTCAGTGAATAAAGTAGGATAAATGCTGGTTTTCATCACTACACCACACTGCCTATATCTGATGTCTAGAAGTAATTGTCTTGAGAATAAACTCTTTTGATCAGGAGCCAGGACTGCTATCTGTGAAAACTGAATTCCTTCACATTGTCCTTGAGGACAATAAGCAATGTCACAGGAAGGAAAGTATTAAAAGCAAACCTGCTAGAAAAGAAAAGAAAGAGGTGTTAGAGATTAAGTAGTACAATCATGTGAGAAATTTCTCCACCTGAATTTTGTCATCTTGGTTAGGACTTTTTGTAAAAGAAAAAAAAAGTTTTTAATGGCTTGCTTCCCTGACTAATAGAAAATGAGAAGAATTTTCAGGCTGAGCTAAAAATGAGAATATTTTTAGAAAAATACAGCAAGCACTTGGAGTGCAGACAATTTGTTGCATCAACATTAACTCAGAAATGTGTTGAATAGCCAATGGATTACTTCTTCATGTGAGCAGAGAGTAGGACGGAGTGCAATATTTAAAACAACAGGTAAGAAGGGCACCTGGGTGGCTCAGTGGTTGAGCGTCTGCCTTTGGCTCAGGTCATGATCCCCGGGTCCTGGGATCAAATCCTGCATCAGGCTCTATGACCATAGGGAGCCTGCATCTCCCTCTGCTTGTGTCTCTGCCTCTCTCTGTGTGTCTCTCCTGAGTAAATAAATAAAATCATAAAAAATAAAATAAAATAAAACACCAGGTAAGAAAATCCTGAAAATGTTACTCATTTCATGTACAAAAAAAAAAAAGTGCTAGAAAATAAAACAAAGGGTAGAGCAATAATTATTTTGAGTGAAGCTCTAACACTATTCAAGTCCTTGACATAACCCCATTTTCTTTCCTAAACTTGGTTCTGCCCCTACACTAAGTCCCTCAGAGCTCATAAAGTGAAGGATTCAAAAAAGATGGTCTCTGAGGCCTCTGCTAGTTCTAATATTCTTTGGTTTTAAATCAGCACATATGAGAAAAACATGTCAAATTTTATTAAGTAAGTTTTCAGCTGTATTCAGATATAGTAACAGCAGAAATGATAGACACAATATTTACCCTTTCTGTTAGCTATCTCTCTTTGCACAACAGCCTTGCCAAGCACTGCTCCAGGTTATAACTATTTGAAAAGGCTGTATGATGTTATCTGAAAACTAATTTAAATAAGCCGAAAAAAAAAGTATGGTTTGCCCTTTTAAATGCTATTGCGGTAGGCGATCCTTACAAGGAATGTAAGAACAAAGGGTGGCCTTCATTGCTGGTTCTTCTTCTCGGTTGACCAGGGAGAACTGCAGGTAAGATCATTCTTGCAGCCCTTTTCTCATGAGCCAGAGCAGATGTTAATGCTTAAAGAACACTTGTGGTCCAAGAAAGGACAGTCAGGCTTAGGCACAGACTTTTGGGAATAGCACTACCTTTCCTGTGTCGGGCACTCACCACTATTCTTCCTCCTATCTCTGTTTATCCTAATGTTTACATCCTTTTTCTTCTTGCCTTATGAGTCTGACTCACTAATGGCTCTCAGAGGCATCACTTTGCTCAAAGTCATTACACTGGAGATGACCGACCATGAAAATTATATCTTCAGAACACTGAGGGGAAATACTACTAACCAACAATTTTGTGCCCTGGTAGGACATTATTCTGGTGAAATAAAAATGGTTTTAGTGATAAAAATCTAGAAGTTTACCATGAAGAGAGAGTCCCAAAAAGAAATGAAAAAGAAGAACTAGCTCCCCCAATTAAAGAGCACAATGCAGAAAGCAATAATGAGCAAAGAAATTGGTAAAATTTTATAAATAGGAATAAGTGCTGATTGTTTAAAAATACAATTATATGCAATTGGGGGTGTTAAACTCAATGAAGGCTGAACCAGTGTGCTATACAACAACCTATAAACTAGAAGAGGATGATCTGAATAAAATTCTTCTAAGATCACTATATTATTCTGGAGGTGGGAATTAGGAATTCATTTTGAACTCTTTAAGTCAAATAAGCATATTAAGTATTTAAGGGTAACCCCTAAATGAATGGAAGTAAAATGGATAACTTAAACCAGTGAAGAGAGAAATGGAAAAAGAAACCTCATCACTCTAAAAGAAAATAACGAGGGAAAGAAAGAAGGAAAATCATGATAACTAGCACAGAAAAAGAGTAGAAATTTACCCAAATACATCAGTGATTACAATAAACATAAATGTTCTATATATTGGAGGGTGCTAAAAAATATATAACAAAAATCCAGGTATAAGCTACTTCTGAAATATACTTAAAATATAAGGATATAGAGAAGTTTCAAAGGGCATAAGAAGATACACCAACCAGTATTTTTTTTTTAAAGATTTCATTTATTTAGGGAGCACAAGCAGGAGGAGCGGCAGGCAGAGGGAGAGGGAGTGGGAGAAGCAGGCTCCCCACTGAGCAAGGAGCCTGAGGCAGGGCTCTATCCCAGGATTCTTGGGCTCATGACCCTTGCCAAAGGCAGACAATCAACTGACTAAGTAACCCAGGTGTCCCCAATCCCCAACCAATATTTTTTTTTTAAAGAATGCTAGTTTATCTACATTATTACCAGGCAAAATGTATTTTTAAGTCGAGAAACATAAAGTTCATTACATATTGATAAAAGGAGCAGTTCATTAGGAAGCTGTAACAATTCAAAATATGTGTGTCTAACTTGATAGTCTCAAAGCATATATGGCAAAAATTGGCAGGATATAAGGATAAATTAACAAATCTAATAATATGTCTCTCAGTAATTGATGAGTCAGACAAAAAAAAAAGTAAGGATATAAAAAACAAAAGTACACAATTAACAAACTGTAAGACAGCCAAAGCTCATTATAAGTTCAGAAATTTAAAAATAAACATCTAAATAGTGTACGGATTAAAGAATAAGTTATACTAAGGGCACCTGGGTGGCTCAGTTGGTTAAGCAGCTAACTCTTAGGTTTGGCTCAAGTCATGATCTCGGGGTCCTGATGGGCCCCCCATCAGGCAGCATGGAGTCTGTCCCTCTACCTCTCTCTCTCTCTGCCCCTCTCCCCCCTCCACTTAAATAAGTAAATAAAATATTTTAAAAAAGAATATACTCAATAGTAAACGTTTAGAACTGACTGAAAATAAATATATTACATGTCAGACTCATATGAAATATAAAACAGTAAGGAAATATATAACCTTAAATGCATACCTTTGACAAGAAGATTGAAAAGTGCCAAAGTTAATCAGAAAACAGTGAAATGGTAAAAATAAGATCCATAAAACCTTCAAAACAGTTATTTGACAAAACACAATTTTAAAAATCTAGCAGAATTATTTAAAACAAAGACACAAGTTTTAAAAATTATCAGAAATGAGGGGATCCCTGGGTGGCGCAGCGGTTTGGCGCCTGCCTTTGACCCAGGGCGCGATCCTGGAGACCCGGGATCGAGTCCCACGTCAGGCTCCCGGCCTGTGTCTCTGCTTCTCTCTCTCTCTGTGACTATCATAAATAAATAAATAAAAATTAAAAAAAATTATCAGAAATGAGAAGAATGTAACTACAGATACAGTCCTTTTAATCAAAAGGAAAAATTGAACAATTTATACAAAAACTTAAAAACTGAAGTTAAAAAGACAGCTTCCCAGGAAACCATATGAATGGCTGAAATGGATGCTAATAGAAAAACCTGAATAAATTATAACCAGTATCTAAATTAATCAGGGAGTTTAACAATCCTCTTTCTTTTCTAAGGCTTTTTTTTAAATTGAGATATAATTTGCATACAGTAAAATTCACCCTTTCTCATGTATTAATTCTGAGTTTTGATAATTCTGTACAGATATGTAACGTCACCACAATTAAGATGTAGGGTTTTTGCTCTGAAAAATTCCTTCCTGCCTGTTTGTAGACAGCTTTTTCCCACCCCAGCCCCAGGGACAGTTGATCTGTTTTCTCTCCCTGTCCTTTTGTCTTTTCCAGAATGTTACATAAATGGAATTAGAAAGTTTGTAGCCTTTTGAGAATGCATTTCAGATTCATCCATGTTATGGTGTGTATCAGTAATTCCTTCCTTTTTCTTGGGAGTAGTATGCTACTGTGTGGATATACCAGTTTATCTATTGGACCAGTTGAATGGCTTTTGGGTTGTTTCTAGTCTGGGGCAATTATATTTAAACATGTTCTCATTTCGCCTGGGTAAATAACAGAATGAGATTACTGGGTCACGTGCTAAGGGTATGTTTTCCATTAGAAGAAATCGCCATGCTGTTTTCAATGTGATTGAATTTCTACTTGCTTTGTGTTCTCATCAGCACTTGGTGTTGTCACTTCTTTTAATTTAGCTATTCTAATACGTATGAATGGTGTTTCATCGTGGTTTAAATTTGCATTTCCTAATGATTAAGGACATCGTGCATCTGCTAATGTGTTATTTTTATATCTTTGTTCAAATCTTTTGACTTTTTTAAAAAAAACTGGGTTGATTTTCTATTACTGAGTTTCAGACTGCGTTATATAATCTGGATATCTGGATAAATATTCTATATAGTAGTTTAAAATCGCCTTTTTTTAAAAAAAGATTTTATTTATTTACTCATGAAAGCCAGAGAGGCAGAGACATAGGCAGAGGGATAAGCAGGCTTCCCATGAGGAGCCCGATGTGGGACTCGATTCTAGGACCCTGGGATCATGCCCTGAGGGAAAGTCAGACACTGTCACTGAGCCACCCAGGTGTCCCTAAAATCATCCTTCTTAAAAATGAAAAAGATAGGCCTAGGTGGTTATTTAGCCAAATTCTACCATACTGTCAAGGAACAAATTTTTCCAAAACAGAAACTAAGAGAAAACTCCCCATTCTATTGAATAACCACAATACCAAAAAGACATTATGAGAAAGGAGAATCCATAGATCAACTTTACTTGCAAACATAGATTAAATATTGTCAAACTAAACCCAGTAATTGGGAGGAAAAATCTTATCCAAGTGGGGTTTATTCCTCCAAGGACAGGTTAACATTAGAAAATATATAAATGTAATTTATCATATGGCCATATTGAGAAAATCTGTTAATTATCCCAAAAGAAGGAAAAATATTTGGTGAAATTTAACATTCATTTATGAATATTGAAGGAAGAAAAAAATGCATCAATTCACAAATGAAAGCAGACACTTATTACCTGGTAAAGTATGACTACAAAATAGACCATATTGAATGGTGAGGCAGTAGAGACATTCTTTCTGGAGGATAGCTAAAAAAGAAGAGTGTTTACTCTTACTACTTCTATTTACCACAGTCTGGAGCTCCTACCCAAAAGAATGATATGGTGATTTCTACATAAAGAATACAAGAGAACCTATGGGGAATATAGAACTAATATGGAAGAGGGGTCACCTAGTTGGCTCAGCCAAGTAGACCAAGCAACTCTTGATCTCAGGATGGTAAGTTCTAGCCCCACATTGGGCATGGAGCCTACTTAAAAAAAAAAAAAAAACTAATATGGAAGGTTTGGCAAAATGATTGAATATAAGATTAAGATGTATTTTTAAAAAATCAATAGAAGTCATATGTAACAGCTAAAAGTAGTAAGAAAACATAATGGTAATTTTTAAGAGAATTTATTCTTGACAGGCCAAAACAACACTCAGAACTATGACTGTAGTTTCTATAGTTGATTCTCTATTTCACTACTAAAGGACTTGACTCCTTATGTTGCTCCTAGAAGAGATCTGATTCTCCCTATACCTTCCAGCTTCTTTACAAACATCTGTTCCCAGTGGACTATTCACTGTGTGTGTATATACTAATCCATTTAATTTGATTCCCAAACCTTTAAAAAGGAGCCACTATGTCTCTGGCAAGTATCTTTATCAAGCAACATAAAACAAATAATCTTTGTTTTGGCCCCCATTTCAGTATATAACTTCTTTTTTCCCCTAATTTTGTCCACCTTTGATTCTAAACTTTCTGGATATCATAAAATTGTTCCCATAGTAATCCCGAAAAAGACCTTCTAAGGTCAACTTCAACATTTAAATGACTTTTACCTGTAGGAAAACAGAAGATATAGTGCAGTACACAATAAAATATTTTCTCATGTGCTCCCAAGAGCAGGGACAACATGCTATTACTCAACTTTGTATCCTGTAACAGAGTGTCTTACAGAAAAAGATGCTGATTATATTTTTTAATGGATTCTATAAAACCTCAAAGGTCCAGAAAACAGAGTGCTTCATTTTAGGTCTCCCATGAGGAGTAGGGAGGTGTTGCTTCATTCTATCTCCTTGACCCCTGCTGTCATTGTGCAATCGTAAAGCAACCTCCTATAGGTCTTCCACTAACATTTGTTGGACCTGGACAGAAGTAAAATACAGTTGCTTCCCCCTTGACTTCCTCTTCCCACCCTAGGCCCATCCCCCACCACAAGAAACCTCTGAGACCTGAGTCCTACCAGCCCACTACTCAAACTCCATCTTCTGGAAGCTCTTGGCCATGTGGGCAAGAAATTCAGTGGTCCCAAGTACCTACTGCCCAGAATGTGGTTTAAAAGTGGGTGCAGGATTCAGGGTGTACCCTTGACCCAGATGTCTTACCTTATATGGAGGGTCAGAGTGGGGGATAAGTGTCTTCTTAGATACCAGGCACAGGGCAGACTTTCTCTGCTGCCTGTACAACCAGGAATACATCAGCTCATTTCAGAATTCTGACTCAACATACTATCATTTTTTAGGTAAAAGCATAACATATAAGAACTTAGAACTTTGAAACCATCTTATCCAAACTTTTTGTTAACTGGGGAAACCAAGGCCACAGAAATGAACTGACTTGCCAATGATCATGTGACAAGGTCGGCATTAGACAACAAATAGAAAGCCAAGTCTCCAGAGTCCGGATAATCCTTCCCATTATCATTCTTCTACCTATATATTCAGTGCCTGTCTCTGTGGTTCTCCAGTGCTTTGGCAAACCATGTTGCTAGCTCTGTTGCTATTGAGTAAAACTGGCCAGTTGTAACCACAATGGAGCAGACTCCTGCATGGAGGGCCGAGGAAAATGTATTCACATGCTTTCAGCGTATACATAACTCCTAATTGTGAAAAAAATAAATTCCATGTGATGAATAGGATATGTCATTTAGAATTAGAAGTGGACACCAGTGAGCTCTCAGATAGGCCAGAATGCCAGAAGCCAAGTAAAAACAATGGAAAGGAATAGCATTGCATTGTTGGTTTTTATTAAAGTTGTCCATTTTCATCTCTTCAAAGTTCCCTCCAGAATAACATACCCAAGACAACTATACTTGGATCCAACATGGCACTGTAGCTCGGCCATCACTCAGCCTTGAATGCTGTTGCTGTAATTCATTGATTTTATTCTGAGAAGTGAAGTGAGAAGAAAAGGAAAAATATAGCTCAGAAAATAGCTCTTCTTTCATTCATGTGTATATTATTTTTCCAATAACTATCTGTGGAATGGGTGCTGGGTACTAGGTCCTGTGCTGGGTACCAGGACAGGAGGTGAATGAGGCACATATAGTCCTTGCTCTTGAATATTTTCCAGTCTAATGGAAAATCATGGGAGATCTTTGAGAAGGAAAAGCAGTGTGTGGAAGTGCTAAGCCAAGAATGTGGGAAGCCTTGACAGAGCAGAAAGCAAAAAGGAACATGACCTGTTAGCAAGCACCTATTAGCAAGCCTTGGTGAAGATGCTAGGTGCTTTGCTGCTGGGATGAAGAATAATGTTTTTCATCTTTGCGGGAGAACAAAGTGAACTACAGCCTGGGGGGATTCAGGTGGGGAAATAACATTTACATATTTTAAAAGCTTTTAGAATAGGAAATGATACCTAGAGGAAATTATGGAATATTCTTATCTGCTAATCTTTAAAGCAGACCCCCTGGCGTTGGGTGGTTTAGCCATGATCTTCTTTGTGTCTTCCAGAGTGATGGATTGGGGAACGCCTCAGGGTCACTGCAAGCTCCATTTGCCTTTATACGGTTGACAGAAAGCTTAGTGATGTTGAGCAAGATGAATCTAATTGTTATTTAGAAACTGCTACTACAGTGTTTAAAACTGATGTGTGTGTGTTGGGGGAGGCGCTTGGGTGGCTCAGTGGTTGAGCGGCTGCCTTTGGTCCAGGGCGTGGTCCGGGGCTCGAGTATAAAATCTTTAAAAATAAATAAATAAATAAAACTGATGTGAGGGTTTTGTGAACTATAAGTGAGATACAAGTAAGTTTTATTAAATGACTGAAATCAACAAAAATAATATATAATATAATATATAATATAATAATATTAATAATATTTTTGTGGGAAGAGGAAGTCAAGAGCCTAGTTTTTATGGCACTTTTTCAGTGGATTAATACTGAATTACAAAGAAGAAGCATAGTCTGAGCCAGCCATGTAGTTCTATGTGTATTGGCTCTGCAACAACTTTATTTTTTAAATTTTTTACTTTTGATTAGTTGTCAGCATTTTATTTATTTAAACAAATAACCTTTGTTTTTTGTATTTTTATGTACAGATGGTTGACAATACAATGTTATATTAGTTCCAGGTATATGACATAGTGATTCAACAACTCTATGTTTTGCTGTGCTCCGTATTTGCAGGTGTAGCTCCCATCTGTTATCATACATTACTTCAATACCATTGACTTTATTTCCTATGCTGTACTTTTTATTTCCCAATTTATTCATTCCATAACTGGAAGCCTATATCTCCCATTCCCCTTCACCTAATTTTGCCCGGCTGCCCACCCCTTTCCCTCTGGCAGCCATCAATTTGTTCTCCATATTTATAGGTCTGCTTCTATTATTTGTTGTTCATTTGTTTTTATTTTAGATTCCACATGAGTGAAATCATACAGCATTTGATCTTTCTCAGTCTGACTCATTTCACGTAGCATAATACCTTCTAGGTTCATCCCTATTACTGCAAATGGCACAATCTCTTTCTTTTTTTAAAAAAATATTTTATTTATTTATTCATGAGAAACACATGAGAGAGAGAGAGAGAGGCAGAGACACAGGCAGAGGGAGAAGCAGGCTCCATGCAGGGAGCCCGACGTGGGACTCGATCCTGAGTCTCTAGGATCAGGCCCTGGGCCAAAGGCAGCGCTAAACTGCCGAGCCACCGGGCTGCCCACGATCTCTTTCTTTATGGCTGTGTAACATTCCATCGTATATATATAGCACATCTTCCTTATCCATTCATCTATCAATGGACACATAGGTGGCTTCCATATCTTAGCTATTGTAAATAATACTGCAGTAAACATAGGAGTGCATGTATCTTTTGAAATTAATGTTTTCATTTTCTTTGGGTAAATACCCAGTACTGGGATTATTGGCTCTTACAGTATTATTATTTTTCAACTTTTTAAGGAATATCCATACCGTTTTCCACAGTGGCTGCACCAATTTACATTCCCACCAACAGCGCCTAAGGGTTCCTTCCCCCCCCCCGCATATCATTGCCACAACTTGTTATTTCTTGTTTCTTTTTTTATTTTAGCCATTCTGACAGGTGTGCAGTGATAGCTCATTGTGGTTTGGATTTGCATTTCCCTAATGATGCATGATGTTGAGCGTATTTTCATGTGTCTGTTGGCCACCTGTATATCTTCTTTGGAAAAATGAAATGAAAGCTGTTTGCCTAATTTTTAATTGGATTTTTTTTTTTGGTGTGAAGTTGTATAAGTTCTTTATATATTTTGGATATTAACCCCTTATTGGATATGTCATTTGCAAATATCCTCTTCCATTTAGTAGGTTGCTTTTTCATTTTGTTGATGGTTTCCCTCACCCTCCAAAAACTTTTTATTTTGGCATAGTCCCAATAGTTTATTTTTTGCTTTTGTTTCTCTTGCCTTAGGAGGCATATCTAGAAAAATGTTGCTAAGGCCGGTGTCAGAGGGATTACTGCCTGTGTTCTCTTCTAAGATTGTTATGGCTTCAGGTCTCCCATTTAGGTCTTCAATCAATTTTGAGTTTATTTTTGTATATGGTATTAGAAAGTGGTCCAGTTTCATTCATACATTGAAATCCTAACTCCTTAATATGACTGGATTTGTAGGTGAGGATTCTAAGAAAGTAGTTAAGGATAAATGAGGTCATAAGGAGAGGCCCTAATCTAACAGAAGGGGTGTCCTTGTAAGAGGAGATACCAGAGGAGCTTGCTTGCCTTGTCTCTCTGCACAAAAAGAAGAGATCATGTGAGCACACAGCAAGAAGGCAGCTGCCTGTAAACCCAGAGAAGCCTCAGAATGAAACCTACACTGCCAGCACCTTGGTTTTGGACTTCCCAGCCTCCAGAACAACACATTTCTGCTGCTTAAACCACCCCATCTGGGATATTTTGTTATAGCAGCTCCTCATACCCTCCCCATTTCTAACATCATTTGTAAGAGAGAAAGCCCAGTTGAAGATGTGACACCATTAATGGCCTATTGATTTATCAGATAAATCAACTAAGAATAGAACATACTCTTTTAGTGTGAGTGATTTAAATTATGTGTCAGTGGTAGTCTTCATCACCATCATTGACACTGGCTTACATTTGGTCTACAGGATGCAAGTAAAACAGGCATGGTCTCCTGTTTCGGATTTTTTTGTTGATTTCAGTCATTTAATAAAAAGAAAAATGTTGTGGGATCCCGACAATATCCTAACTTTACTGTGGCATTCCTGTGTAATCTCACGGAGCCTAAAAAATAAACCCACCCACAAGGGGAAGATGAAAGTGAAGAGTGGGAGAAGTAATATGACCTTGAACTTAATTTGGAAATATAATTCATATTCATCTTTAACAACTAAAGTGGATTGCTCTGAAGTTTTCTGTTAGATCTAAGACTCGTAAAACAGGGTAACTTATCAAGAGGAAGAATGGCGTTTTGATCCATTGGCTTATCCCATGTCATGTCTATGTGTTATTGTCATGTAAGTATGAGAAGTTAAGCACGTAGGAAGAGTTGCAGTTTTTGAAACCCAAAAGGTAGAAGGGAAGTCTCTCTTGATCAGTGTGTCTATATGCTTTCCAGTTGCTAGCATCTGAAATAATCACAGCTGGGGATGACTTTCTTTGCCTTTAGGTGCTCTAGTTTTTGAAGCCTGTCCCCACAGATGATGTTAACTTCCGAGTTTTTATGCCACTCCACAGCCAGCCGGTGTATTCAGGCAGCTGATGGAGATTAAAATGAGTCCTTCCAACCCACTCCTTTCTTTTTTCCTCTTTCTCTTTTTACCAACATGCTTTCCAGGATAGAAATCAAATTGATAAGGAAATAAATTTGACCATTTCTTTCCCACTCCCCTGATGTTAATTCGTTCATCCTATGAGCAAACAAGTGATTGGCTCATTTACAAGACTCTCTAAAGGTGAAAGAAATTCCTCCCCTGATTAGAGATTAAACTAATGCTTCAGATCCTTCAAACACATAGGCTAATTAGAAGTAGTTGGACAGCCTTTAGAGGGCAGATAGAGCCTTGGGAGGGAAAGCTTCTTACATATGTGTCATCTGTTTTATTATTCTGTAAACTTGGGAGAAACATGCCTTAGAAGCTTCTTAAGGAAAGCGGATCAAGTCTTGGTGACATTCTGGGTGCAGATTACCATTAGCAGCAAGACTTGCAAGGGTGTGGACATTAAAAAATATGTACAGTGTAGAGAAAAGAGCAAGTGCAAAGTCTGCAGATGTGACAAAACCCAGGCAACTGATGCTTGTGTGGAAATTCTTAATTAGTAATTTCTAAAAGATTTTAATTTGGGGTATAAGCAAATATTGTGATTAATTTTGTTTATTAAGCAAAGCCTTTGTGAGTATTACTCTTAGGGAAGGTCTCTATATGGAGAGGTGCCAGGAAAAAATAACAGGTGAAGGTTGGATCTACTCTATGAATTGTTTCTAGAAGCACATAACTTCTCCTGCCTATCACGTGTGACCACTAGAAGTTCTATATATAGTTATATATAGAACCACTGAGAAGGTTATATATATATCTGTGCTCAAAAGGAAAAACAAAGATGGTATAGAAGGGCAGGATAGCATGAGTTTTAGATGGCTGGGGGAGAACTATTCTGATATTAAAAAAAAAAAAGGCTCAGGGGTCTTCAGTGTTAAGCATCCATAAGATAGAGGGAAAATAATTAAAAACTGAATTTCCATAAATGCAAACTTAGATGTCAGGCATACACCATTTTTCCAGAACTAAGTTAATTCCTTGCAACCTACGTGGTTGCAAATAGAGTTGGTTTGAACTCTCTTGAGCTCTGTTTGTATTCTAGGTAAGGAATACTGTTTATAAATAACCTCCAAATGGTCTACTGGATTATAACTTTATGTTTTCCATGGAGACTGGAAAGCATCAAACCAATTAAAGATGGATTTATTTCTAAGAATTTATTATCTATGTTGATGTAAATTAGTCTCTGCCTTGCCCTCCCTAATTCCTTCTTCCCTACTCTCCCTCCTGCCACAGCTGGCCCCCAGCAATGGTATAAAGAGTGATGATGCTCTAAAATAATTGGACGTAATTTATTGTTACTTTTACACTCTATGATGAGTTATTTGTAGTAATACTCTGCGATTTTATTTCCTTGGTTGTTAGAGGAAAGCTATTTTACTTTTGAGCTCGAAGAAGCCATGCACCTTTCTACCAGGAAACTGGTTTAAAGCTGAAGAATGTCCCTTTTGCCCTGGTTGACTGGCTGATGGGCACTGAGTGGGTCAGAACCAGATTCACCTCCCACCATGTGGATTGCCCTACTGAAAACCCTGTAAACCCAGCAGCCTCAACTGGGGCCTTGGTTCTGCTCTGTGCTTCTCTGGGACATTCACGTCCCCCCCCCGTCCTCAGTGGCTCTGCTTTTCTCCAATATCTCAGTTCCTCTTGCCTGCTCCCAATCTCCTACTCCTCACCTCGCCACACAATTTTACCTTAAGAGCCTGGTGTAGATGGCAGCAGCCCCCAAGCAAGATCTCTCCCAGCTTCCTACCCTCTACCTATTCTCTGCCACATCCTGCTACACTGGAGGAAGATCCCTCTACTTTCTGAAGATCTGTCTGGACCCTCTTTTCCGACCTAGACAGAACCTCCTATCTCATCCTTTCTCTCCTAGGAGTCCATTTCCACTTGTTACTGGATTTTGCCCCTACCCGAAGATGCTGTAGAGTCTCCCATTTTCACAAACTCCCCCTTGACCCTGGCTGAGCTTCACACCTTGCTCCTGGCTTTACTGCACTTACTCCTTGGAGATCCAAGCCCTCCATGTGGCTACTTCCAGTTTCCTTTTCCTTAACATCCCAAGGGCTCTTCCCCAGGGGACCAGTTCCTCTTTTGCGTAAGTGATGTGGTTTGGCGTGTTGGGGTCCAGAGCCAACAGCCAAGAAAGAATTCTTGAGACGTCTTTGGTGCAAAAAAGGTGGTTTTGTGAGATCACGGAGACAGGACCTATGGACAGAAATTTCTGCACTGGGTTCATGAGGAATGGCCAAATATAGAAGATTTTCTATCCTGTGGAGGGGATGATAATATCAGGGTTCTAGGAATTTCATCTGTAGGTTTCTTCGAATTTGGCCATTGAAAAAATTGTTTTTTTCCTTGTAAATCAGTAAGATGGTTGCAAATGGATAAAGGTTCTTGTCTGGGGTGACTGTGATCTCTCTTGGTTAACCACTTGCTTTTCCTCCAGCAAAACATTCATGTTAAGACAATTGGGCGATCCAGGAGGAAGGTCACTCTGCTGTCTCAAGAACTTGTCAATGGGCTATAAGTTGTAAGGAAGTTGAATTTTCCATCTGCCTTTGCTTCCCACATCATCAGGACCAGTCCCTCCCCTCTTGGCTTCAGTTTCATGCATTCTCCTCCTTTTCCTCATCTCATAGCCACTCCTCTGCCTTTTCCCAGTGCCTCACTGTTACAGTCCATACAGGTTTGAGCCTGAACCCCCTCTCCTTGTACCCTGCCTCTAGAACATTTTCATCATGCATGTGGCTCTATATATCACATTTGTGCTGATAGAACCCAAGTCTAGATTTCTATCCATTTCCATCCACATTTTCTCCTAAGGTCCAGGCTTACACTTGATATTTCCCGTCTGCCTTACAAGGACCTCAAATTCATGATGGCCAAAATCAGGCTCATCATCTACCACCTCCAGCCATATCCTCCTCCTGTGCTCCCTTTCTCTATCCTCTCATACAAGATGAACACAGCAGTGATTCTGAGCTTCTCCCCATCTACCACATTGAGTCAGTCTTGAAATCTGATTGATTTGTTGGACATGTTCCCTTTTGTCTAGTTCCCGTGACTCCTTCCTAGGTCAACCACCAGTCTCTCATCAGGACTATGGCCAGAGCGTCTTCTGGTCTCTCCTTACGTCCACATTGGCACCCTACGATCAGTTCTCTGGCCGGAAGCAACAGCCAATGTGGCTGTATCCCCCCCCCCCCCGCCTTTAAAACATTTGAGTCACTTCCAGAATGCTTATAAAGTCCAGAATCCTTGACACAGTCTACAAGGCCCTGCTTGAGCTAGCACCACCTGCAGGCCTCCTGCAGTCCCAGCCACCCTCTCCTGGCACACTAGCTCCAGCCACACAGCCTTTCCTTTGCTCATACTTCCCACTCCATAGCTCTGGCACATCTCCTCCCACCCAGTCTTCAACTCTTACTCCTTCAGACGCTTCCAAATGTCACTTGTTCACATATCCTCCAATTTAAATCAGGCACCACCACCATAGTCATTCATCAGTCATTCATGTCTTTGTGTTACTAGAAATTCCCATAGAACTTCTCTCAGTGCACAATCCTGTGCCGCCTCCTCTGATGATGTGACATCTGTCACCCACAGCAGTCTGCCAGCCTGGGGTCCTCTGTCTGTGCAGTCCTCTTTGCTCCTGGCACATGGGAGGTGCCCAGTGAGAGCTGCTGAATGAATCAGTGAGTGACAGATAAATAGAGACCTCCTCTTGGAACTGACCTAGAGCTCTGGTGGCTCTGACTGGCTGCTTCAGTGCTGCAGGTGACTGGACAGGCTCTGTGCCCTGGTGTGCAGCTGCTTCTCAGGTGTAGCAGTGAGTCTTCCTGCTTCCCATCAATCACTCCCTCCTAATGGCAATGTTCTGTTTATATACATGTGAACACTTTTACCTTCTGCCTCTGAAGAGTGTTTACTTTAAGAATTGCTTTTTTTCCCCTTAGATTTTATTTATTCATGAGAGACACAGAGACATAGGCAGAGGGAGAAGCAGGCTCCCTGCAGGAAACCTGATGTGGGACTCGATCTCAGGACCCTGGGATCACGACCTGAGCCAAAGGCAGACCCTCAACCACTGAGCCACCCAGGTTCCATACCTTAAGAATTTCTAAGTAGACATGAAAGGAAGGTAACTCATCTGCTAAAATCTAAATGTAGCTGTGTTAACCCAGTAGAATGGCATCAACTTGAAATGTTTCTAGAACTATTCATGCTTGAATACATCTTTTCAGCTTATACTTACACTGAGAGTTGATAGTTGCCTTTTTCTTTAAGTTGGGAAAAGAAACAAAAAACACATTTGAAAATTAGCCCCTGCCCCAGCGAAAGTCCTCTATAATCTCTAAGTTTTGTGGATGATGCTAAATCAGGAAGCATGGCTGATTTAGTGTCATGAACAAGGTTGGTTTTACTCTGCTTGACTGCATAACAATCCATAATATTCGAACACACACACATGAAATGTGCTGTGAAACCCTCGTGGTGTGAAAGAAGGAATAACAGAAATAAAATTGAGAAAAGGAAATCTTACACTATCACAAAAGACAGAAGCCACAAGCCATACTTTTGTACCGAGGCCACTCACTAGCAGAAAGTTTCATTTTCTCTTGATTAAGGAATGTTGTGAAAATTTCAAATTGTTTCCATTCGAATCATCTTTCCACCTATCTCGTGTGAATACAAAAGCATTTGAGCCAAGGTACATCTTGAAACCTGTGAACAATCACGTTCAAAATCTCAGGCTCTCAGAATAAAATATTTTTTTCTCAGATTTTCAAAAGAGAATTCCGTTGAAGACCTGGCCAACTGTTTAATTCCCAACACTGAAATGTGATCAGTTGTCTGCCTGTGGTAGATATGTCACAAAACTATGGAGATATACCATTCTGTAAATGATTAAAGAAAAAAATGCTTCTTTGAGCTTTCCCCAACCAACCTCCAAAATTCTGTGTCTCTATGCACACTTCCACATGTTACGTTTATTCATTTATTCTTCTTCTACCCTTTAATGGCACTCTTGATATTCCTGTTTCCCACATTCTTGAATCCTAAATTGTGAACCAGCTGGTTGGTTGGTATTTTAATATAATTGCCTTCACCAAGTTGTGTGATTATCAGCTTCAGGAAACCCTCTATGGAAATGAACAAGCACCGATAATCAATCGACAAGCACCTTCCGTGCAACCATGAGCTGTAAGGAAGGATTCTCTGGAAAATGAAAAGATTGGTGCCCGAGCCCTGTTCATACCTCCCCAGGTTCTTGCCAAGGCTCAGGTAATTGGGATAAAGGAAAGGGCAGAGACAAGAAGTGAAGAGATGTCCCAGGTTGCAGTTGTAATGACTGGAGTTTATTTCTCCAGGTTCTTCTCTTGTATATCAGAATCTTTTTTTTTTTTTTTTCAGAATCTTTTGAAGATCTTGTTAAAACTCATGTTCCTGCTCACTGCCCCCCAAACCCACACACAACCCTCCAGAGATTCTGACTCAGTAAATCCTAGATAGGGCCCATCAGTTTCCATTTTTAAAAGTTTCCTAATGATGCTGCTGCTAGCAGTCTGACCACACTTTGAGTAGAACTGGTTGAGCTGGTTTAGCCCGGCCAGCCAATAGCAGAAACTGGTTTAGGCCAGCCAACAGTGGGAACTGGTTTAGCCCAGCCAGCAGCAGAACTGGTTTAGCCTATCCAGCTAACAGTGGGAGCTGGTTTAGCCCAGTCAGCTAACAGCGGGAACTGGTTTGGCCCAGCCAGCAGCAGTGGGAACTGGTTTGGTCCCGCCAGCAGTTGGAACTGGGTTAGGCCTGCCAACAATAGGAAGAGCTGACCCATAATTTCCCTTATCCCACTCTTTGGCCACTTTTGCAATAAACCTGTGTTAAGATCTAAGAAATTATAGCGGAACCATTAGTCATGTAACCCACAGCATCAAAATATGATGGACATGGAACTCAAAACAGCATATTCAGTGGTGACAATATTCTACTCTGAGTGCAGGTAGCGCTTAGGCTGACCAGGGCAGAAACTTATGGAAGCCAGAATCTGAATAGGTAGGAAAGGACAAGACATCTCTGAAGAGACAAAGAAGCTTAACTTTATCAGTAGGCGTGCCAGTCATAAGCTCAGTGGTACAGCTCTGGGATGCTACTTAAAATCAACAGAGTCCCACCCTGTCCTTGGAGGAGCCTCCTTGGGTAAAGTCTGATACTTGGAATGCTGGGTTTCACTGGGGCCTTCTTGCTGTCCTTGGGTTAATACCACCAGGTTTCTTTTCTTTTTCTTTTTTAAGATTTTATTTATTTATTTGAGAGAGAGGCATACAAGCAGGGCGGAGGAGGGATAGAGGGAGAAGCAGACTCAGGACCCTGGGACCATGACCCGAGCAGAAGGCAGTTGCTTAACCGACTGAGCCACCAGTCGCCCCACCAGGCATACCCCCACTCTCTAGGTATCCCAGAGAGCCTCTGAAAAGGTTTTTTCCACCAGTGGGAGCATGCTTGTCAGAATTTGGCTAACTGAGAAAACATTTGTATTGCTCGTTGACCCAGACTTGCCCTCTGCAATTAGAATAGCACTTTGCTTTGTTTTCCCTGAGGGGGAAGCAGTTGCCAAGTTTTAACAATCAGCTTCTAACAAATCTGATGGAAGGAGCAAATCAATTGGGCTGGTGGAGAAACAATTAAGTTTCAGACTAATCATCAGAATTCAACTTTGACCAAATTATTCCAGAGATTCATGGAAACCCCTCTTCTTGGCTTGGGGTAAGGTAGTTTCTAGGTGTGTTGGAGAGGGTCATTGACAGTGCAAAAAAATACGGTTCGGCAATTTGGAGTATTTTCTTCCTCTCAAGGGATCAAAAAAAAAAATGAACATTGTAAATCGCCACAGTAGGTTCTGTAATTAGAAATGAAAAGCAAGGGAGCACCTGAGTGGCTCAGTGGTTGAGCGTCTGCCTTCAGCTCAAGGATCCCGAGGTCCTGGGATCAAGTCCCCACATCAGGTTCCACTCCGGGGAGCCTGCTTCTCCCTCTGCCTATGTCTCTGCCTCTCTCTGTGTCTCTCATGAATAAATAAATTTTTTAAAAAAATGAAAGGCAAGGACAGTTTTAGTATTTGACAGCATAGCCTGTTCATTTACAACCATTGCACTATAAATGTTGTGTATTTTTTTTGTCAGAGTTTTGTGTGTGTATATGTGTGTGTATTTGGTTTGGGAACACTGCAGAGTAATCAAGGCTGCTGATACATCTGTTATGGGTGCCTAGGTACCCTGGGTGCAACCTCAAGGATGTGTAGGATTGTGTTGGGAGGGAAAAAAACCTGTTTCTATGTATATCTGCTTTTAGCAGCAAATCTGTTCATATTTTGAAAAGCTCGCAAAACATCCTGGCGTAATAGCAGTGTATACTGTGATGAAACTGTAATTGATGTTGCATTATGCATTATTCATATGCAAATCATGCCTTTTAAAATAATCTCTAAAGTGACAGATGGACAGACGTTCTCTGCCTCCTTTATGGCGGGTCAACCTCTAACCAAGCAGGTCACTTATTAAAGGAGCTTATGACCTTTACTTCATTCTTTGCAGTGTAAGACAGTCCAAAGGGCTATTTTATTTCTTCCCGGAGAGGCTCGGCCTGGCCAGACTCAAATGTGATTGGAATTCATTTCATGACACCATCAAAACAAAAGAGATACATTTCTACTTCCTTTCACCTATTAAGGTTTGTCACAAATATGGCTTGGAAACATTCTAAATAAATTACTTTGCCCTGTTGGAAAGAGTGCCATGCTGTTAATTTTATTGCTTTTCTGGCAAGCACATTAGTGTTAAGCAGTAGATATAATTGGAGGCATATTATAAATTAGACATGACTGCTGTTGAACACAAAATCTACTCCAGCTTTAGATAGAGGAAAACATCTGAAATATTTTCCAAGGAAAAACGGGAGAGTTGCACTAAGCCCTAGCAGTGGTTTGTTAATTGTTGTGAGAATTTTTAAATATTTTCCCGGTGTTGGAATGGTGACTATACTGCTTTTATAATAAGAAATCATAGTAGCAATAACAGATGTGACGATGTGCAGGATTGCCATTCCTTTGCCAACATCCCAATACCTGCAGTAATTTCTTGAACTTTTCTTCTTTCTGAAACTATATATATATATATATATATTTTATATATATATATAAAAATATTATATATATTTATATATATATATAAATCTAAACATGTTAATATGGGGTAGAAATGTTTCTTTGCTTTGAAATTCTAAATTTGAACTGATTATAGACTTACAGAAAAGTTGCAAATGTCGCAAGAGCTGCTCCAGACCCTAAACCTTGCTTCCCCAGTGTTGGCATCTTATACAACTACAGGACATGATCAAGGGTAGGATATTAACATTAAAACCACATTATCAACTAAATTATAGATTTTATTCACATTTCACCTATTATTCCATTGGGTTTTTTTCTTTTCTGGATTCTATCTAGGACCTTGAGTTGAGTTTTGTAAACATTTCTCTTTAGTCCCCTGTAGTCTGTAATGATTCATCAGTCTTTCTCTTTCATAAAAACGTTTATTCAAGCAAAATTTCTGTGTGTTTGGTGAAATATGGCAAGGTCATATGTGTGTTTTGGGGAATGGGATGGCAATGGAATGGGAAGCTCTTGAAATACTCGTTTGCTTGAAGAAAAATTTTATGGAGTCTTTTCCAATATATTAATAATCTATGAAAATTTAGTCTTATTCAGTGGACTTTACTAATTCAGATTAATAGTAAACCACACAGATTTGGTTAAAAACAAAGGCTGAATTTTAATTTTAAAAATCTGATCTGCTGTTTTAAAAATAGGTGGTTTTATTCCATTAATTTTTTATTAAACTCTCAATTGATGTAGATTTTTCATTCTAATTGTTGACTAGGAGATCTTATTGGACATGAAAGATAAATTTGTAATTAACGTAAGTATTATTTGTACATTGTAGATTCTTTCAAGCTCATAAATAATTCTGTTCCTTAAATATCCTCCCTAGGAAGGATCTTACCTCTCTTTTTTTCGTTCACTATAAAAAAAAAAAAAGCATCGGCTAAGCAAAGATACATTGCAGCCAGAATCTTGCCGAGATTCTGTACACTGCAAATTAATGTGATTCAAATTAGTAAGTTGTATGAGAAACTTAAAAGCTATTACCAAAATATGATTTTAAAGAACAGTTGATTTATAAACTAATCTATTCCTTAGTACCTTGGCCCTCCAGGGTAAGAAAGACAGGAGTTCTCTGCTTCATCTCTCTTTACAAATGATTATTGAATGGAGCTATATACACCTGCCCCAGTTCCACAAACATTATTTTTTTTCATTCTCTTCTATTTCAGCTATGCTCTGTTTCAACTGTTCTGTAGTTCACATGGTTTTTTAAAAATGTTTTATTTATGAATTTGAGAGAGTGAGAAAAAGAGTGAGAGAGCACAAGCCATGGGAAGGAGCAGAGATAGAGAAGCAGGGAGCCTCAACACCAGGTTGATCCCACGACCTCGGGATCATGACCTGAGCAAAAGGCAGATGCTTACCTGACCGAGCCACACAGACACCCATGCAGGTCACTTCTGACACCCCCCAGAATGAGTTCAGACCCCACAAGTGAAAGGTCACAGTCACAAGTCTGCCCCAGTGTCTGATGCCAGCAACAAGAATCACCTGCACTTTTCACTGAATCTCTACAAATCCAGGGCTTCCCATCTCCAGTTCAGTCACTTTTAGAAAGACACACAGAACCCTGGAAAGCACTTATACTTACAACTACAGTTTTATTATAAACGACACAGATTAGGAACAGCCACACGAAGGGAAACATAGGATGAGGTCTGGGCAGAGTCTTGAACACGGAGTTCGCACGCCTTCTCCTCTTGGAATGGGGCATGTCATCCTCCCACGACACATCAGTGCGTTCACCAACCAAAAAGCTCTACTGAAGGGCATTTTTATTAGTGTTTATTATGACTGGACTTTGACCACTGGATTGAACTCAGGTTTCAGGCCTCTCCTCCCTCCCCAGAGATAGGAAGGTCAGGCTGATATCAGGTGACCCAAAGCTCCAACCCTCTCATCAAATGGTCTTTCCAGCCTGACCATCCTGAAATTATCTAGAGACCCACAGTGAGTTACCTCATTCGCCTCAACTATCCGGGCCAGCCAGGAATAACAAAGACATGCCTGTGACTCAGGAAATTGCAAGGATTCAGTCTTTTTCTCAGGACAAAGGCCAAATTCTTTGGATTTTTTTTCCTCTTTAATTTTTTTTTCTTTCTGATAGTAAAAAACAGGATATTGCATACTGTTTGGGAAATAGGAAAAGTGTTTATTAAGAGGGAAATAAAAAGCATACATAATCCTACATGGTGATAACACCACTATGAACATTCTGACATACAGTTTTACCAATATTTTTCTCTGAATTTTAAATGATATTGAAACATAGTTTTGTTTTTTTTTCATAAATTTATCCCTAAACATTTGATGTTTGGATGCTGTTGTAAATAGTACTTTAAGAAACTTCATTCCCTGACTACTTATTTTTTGTAGAAATAGAGAAATGCAATTAATTTCTGTATATTGACATTGTACTTAGGATTCTCCAAATATATGATCATGTTGCCTGCATATAAAGTTTTACTTCTTTTCCAATCTTCTCCCTCCTTTCCTACCTCCTTCCTTCCTCATAATGCGTCATTGTGTTGGCCACCTAAGATATTTTTAAAAACCATTTTATAATACAGTACAGTATTAAATAGAAAGAGTGGGAGTGTATGTCCTTGTTCCACATTCCTGATGTTCGGGTGGATGTGTCCAGGCTCTCACTATTAAGTATGATGTTAGCTGTACTTTATTCACAGATGCTCTTTATTAAGGAAATTTCCTTCAATCCTCGTTTTCTATGAGGGTTTTTTTTTCTTAATCATACATGGATGTTGCATCTTTTCAAATATTTTCTCACCTTTTAAGACGATTATTTTTTTCCTTTATTCTGCTAGTGTGATAGATCACAACTGAATCATTTTTGCATGCTCTACCAACCTTGCATTTCCTGGGATAAATATCATTCGGCTATGCTATAGTATACCTTTTATATATATTGCTGGATTTTTTAAATTATTTATTTATTTATTTATTTATTTATTTATTTATTTATTTATTTATTTATATGAGAGAGAGAGAGAGTGAGAGAGAGAAGACACAAGCAGGGAGCCTGATGTGGACTCAAACCCAGGACTCTGGGATCATGACCTGAGCCGAAGGCAGCACTTAACTGATGGAGTCATCCAGGTGCCCCTGTATTGCTGGATTTCTTAAGGATTTTCATGTTTATGTTCATGGGAGATACTGGTCTGCAATTTTTCTGTATTGTCTTTGTTTGGTTTTCTCATCAGGATCAAGCTGACCTTACAAAAGGAGCTTAGAAAAAATATCCTTTCTCCTCTATGTTCTGAATGAGTCCGTGTAAAATTATTATTTCTTCAATAAATGTTTTATGGAATTCAGTAGTGAAGCCATTTGAACCTGGCATTTTCTTTGTAGACAGGTTTCAATTTGAAATTCAGTATCTTTAATAGATATAGGACTATTTGCATTTTTTCTTTCTTCTGGTATCATTTATAATAATTTGTCAGGCAATCTGTTATTTCATGTAAGCTGTTGAAATGTTGACAAAAAAAGTTACTCACCCTATTTGCTTATAATCCTTTTTAGTGTCTGTCGTATCTGTAGTGATGTTCCTTAGTTTCTTTCATTCCTGATACTGACAATTAAAAAAAAAAATTATTCTTGATCAGTTTTGCTAGGGAGTTAGCAATTTTGCTGACCTTTTCAAAAGTCAACTTTTAATTTTATTGCTTTTTGCCTTGTTTTTGCTCATTTTCTTTCTCACTGATTTCCAGTCTTTATTATTTCCTTCCCTATACTTTTGTTCAACTCAGTTTTGCTTCTCCAGCTTCTATGGGAAGCTTCTATCATTTTTTTTCCTATAATATGGGCATTTAAAATGTTATTATTTTTCCTTTAAAGACTGTTTCAGTGATATCCCACAAACTTCATAAGCTATATTTTCATTATTATCTGGTTCCAAATATTATCTAATGTTTCTTATGATTTCTTTTTAATCTCATCAGTTACGTACACTAGTACTGTCTGTTTTGTAATATATAATTATTTTAAAAATGTTTTTGTTTTGATTTCTGAATTAATATCACTGTAGTCAAAGAACATATTCAGAATGATTTTAACTATTTTACATTTTTCAAGACTTATTTTATAGCCCAGCATATAGAATATCCATGTTTTATGTGCCCTGAAAATAATTATATTTTGCAGTTTGGGGTCAAGTATCCTGTAAATAGGTCAAGCTGGTTGATAGTGTTGTTCAAATTCTGTATACCATTACTGTGTTTTGTTTATTTTTCTATTAAATACTATAAATGGAACACTAAATTTTCCAAGTAAAATTATAAATTTGTCTATTTTTTCTTTCCATACTGTCAGTTTTTGATTAAGGTATTTTGAAACTCTATTGTTAGGATTGTTATATAGCTCTTTTTCAAAAATTAACTTATAATGTAATAGCATTCTTTATATCTGGCACTATTCCTTGACATGAAGGTTATTTTGCCTGAAACTAATGTAGCTATTCCAGCTTCTAAGCATTAGTTTCTGAATAGTTTATCTTTCTTCTGTCCTTTTACTTCCTTCTGTCCTTTTACTAAGCTCTACTTGTAACCAACCTCTATTTATGTGTTTGTGTTTGTATGTATTATACTTTTTAAATATGTAATGGATTTTATTAAGTAATTCATGAGTTGGGCAGCATCCATCTAGCAAGTAGAGAAATGCTCTCTCTGTATTTAAATATTTAAAGTGTGTGTTGTCCGTAGTAGATAGTATCCCTGCCTTTTAGGGTATTTTTTCATGTAATTACCAATGTAGTTGTATTTAATCTACATTCTTGCTGTTTGTTTTCCACTTGTCCCATTTGTTCTTTGTTCTATTTTCCTGTGTTTCATGCCTTCTTTTAGATTGTTGAATCACTTTTTTATTAACTATATTCCCTTGTTTTATTTATTGATTTTTTTTATTGCTCTGAGATTTACTATATTCATCTTTATTTTTTCAGTCTACCTTTACTTTATATGGTGCCACTTTATATATAATGTAAGAATCTTTATACAACAAACTTTCATTTCCCTTCTCAGTCCTTGTGCTACTCTTCTTTTTTAAAAAAAAAAAGTATTTTATTTATTTATTCATGAGAGACAGAGAGTGAGAGAGGCAGAGACACAGGCAGAGGGAGAAGCAGGCTCCATGCAGGGAGTCCGACATGGGACTCAATCCTGGGTCTCCAGGATCATGCCCTGGATTGAAGGCAGCGCTAAACCGCTGAGCCACCAGGGCTGCCCTTGTGCTACTCTTAAAATGCATTTTATTCCTTTATACAGTACAAACCTCACAATGCATTTTTATTCCTTTTTATAGTTATCTCTCAAATAAATTTAAAACTGAGAAGTCTTTTCCACTTTGCTCCTCTTTATTCTTTTGTGTAAATCTGAGTTTATCTGATAAATTTTTCTTTGGCTTAAAAAAACCTGCCTTAATATGTCTTATAGTTCAGGCTTACTGGAGATGAATTTGCACAGCTTTTATTGATCTGAAAATTTCTTTATTTTACCTTCAGCTTTGTGGGATGTTTTCTCTGGGTATAGAATAATAGGTGATGGGTTTATTTTTCCTTTTGCGACTTAAAGATATTATTCCATTGTCCTCGATTGCCTTATTTCTGATGAAAAGTCAGAGATCATTCTGTTTTGTTGTTGTCGTTCACCTTTATGTAATATGTCTTTTTGACTGGTTACTTTTTTAAAGACTTTCTTCTTATCACTAATTAGAATAATTTGATCATATTATTCTCTTGTGTCACTTTTTAAATATTTGTCTGTCAAGCTTTTTGGATCTGTGGCTTTATTCCTTTATAGTTTTTTATCAAATTTGGAAAAATTTAACCATTATTTTTACAAAAAATATTCTGCACCTTCCCTTCAGACCTGTCTTTTGGAACTCAACTTACATTTGGATTAGTTCATATTGTTCCATAATATTCCTAGGCTCTACTCATTTTTTTCAGTCCTTTTTCTTCTAGTTTTTGAGTTTGGATAGTTTCTATTCCTATGTGTTCAAGTTCACTATTTTTCTGCATTGTCTGATCTGTTAATCCCATCCAGTGAAACTTTTAATTCAGATACAGTATTTTTATCTCCACAGGTCTTTGTTAGTTCTTTCAAATCCTTGGTCATAAGTAAAATACTCTTTTTAAGTCCTTGTTTACAAATTCCATTATCTCTGTTATTTCCGGATCTGTTTCTATTGATTGGTTTTCCTCCTAGTTATAGTTGACAATTCCCTTTTTCATTTGCCTAGTAATTTTTGATTGAATATGGACCATCATGGTGTGATACTGTCGACTGTCTGGATTTTGTTTTACTCCATTATACAGAATTGAGTTTTGTTCTGGCTAGCAATTGTTATTTGCATTAGCCTTCCAAAGCTTGTTTTTAAGTTTGTTTTGAGTGGGTCCAGAGTAGTTCTCCATTTAGGGTAGGGGTAGCCCATCTAATGCCTTCTGGCATCTCTACAGAATGCAGCAGGTGTTTAGTGAATTTTCTTCCCTTTTAACAGTATTTGAATGAGTCCAGCTTTCCCTAGAAGTTGTATTTTGCTCAAAAGCTTTGAATTTCAGCTAAAAACTCCAAAGGACTTCTGTTCTCCTATCCCAGCTGCCTCAGCCTCCCTGTTGCCCCCAGTCTCTGTCTCTTCAATTCAACAGGACCACTAATCTCTACTTGATACCTGCATCTCTGTACCAGTCTGGAAAGTGCCTTCAGACAGAAATCTAGGGAGATCAGAGGACTAACCTCATTTGTTTTCCCTTTTCTCATAGAAAAGTCATGTCCTCCTTGTCTGGACTGTCTGAAAACAGTTGTTTTCTAGGTTTTATCCTCATTCTGAGTTTTTTACAGTCAAAGTCAAGTCTGATTACTCTGTCATAGCTGGAAACTGAAATTCTGCCCTTCCTACAAAGTTCTATGCCCTATTTTTTCTTTCACTCTCTCTTAATCTTTTAAGTATTTTCTATGCTCTTCAGCAATTCTCCTTTAAATGACAGGAGAACAGTCTTTTGAATAGATATACCATAATTTGCATAAGAATCCCCCATAATTTCCATGAGCACATAGATCCCAGTTGTGCATTAATATTAATGTACTCTTTTTATTATTTCTATAGGATAAAATGAAATTACTATGTCAAAGGAAATAGACATTTGCATGGCTCTTTGCACAAATTACCAAGCTGCTATCCAGAAAGATGATTCTGGTTTAAACTCAGCAGCACTATTTGAAAGTGTGCATATCTCCATGACCTTGCTAGTACTGGATATTAAAATATTTTTTAAATATTCAATTTAAGTAAAAATTGATATCTTATTGTTGGAATATCATTTATCTAGAAGTTCATTATTTTATTATTGCTGTGGTTGAATTTGTATGACATCTGTTATTGTTCACATTTGTTTTTTGAAAACCTATTAACTTAAAATATGTATATGTTTTTAAAATATCAATAGTGGAGAAGTTCTTACATTTCCTGTCCCATACTTCATCATGCCAATTTTATTGCTCAAAGAAACCAAGTTTTAACACTAGGTTTCTAACTTAGATCTTATGCTATTACTTCAGTTACTCATTTTAATATTTACTCTTTACTTCCTACTGTTATAGGTTAGACTCTTAATTTAATCCTCCACCTTCCTCTCCCCATCCTTCCAGTATACTTAACTAGTTAAATCAGTGAACACTGCTTACATTTGTGGGTCTGTGTAATGATATTCTCTGCAGAGATGCTAGTGTGTTGTTATAGTTCTCATTCTTGCAGAGCTTTCTCTCCTTCAAGTGTTTAGTTCTTTTTTATTTTTTTTTCTTCTTGTAATACCTTCCTTAAAACAATTTTATTTTTTAGCTCTGGCATGTTTATATTTATTGAGCCCTCATTTGCTATGACTGCCTTATTTTCACCCTCCTCTTTTAAGTATGGGATGTTTACTTTCTAGATCACCATTTTTTTTTCTTCAGAGGACTTCTTTTGCTGTTCTCTGCCTGCCTCTCGTTGTTTTATGGATTCCACAACATTATTCTGTTTTTTCTATTGCTTTGCTGCAGCACATTCTAAAATAATTGTAAAGAACCTCACACACTTTGTTTCATTAAACATGGAATTCCAAGTTCAAATTAATTTTTATGAAAAATTGAGGATATTATTTTGTAGCATTGAGTAAGTAGTTTTGAGACGTTAAATGCGTTCTGATTTTTATTCTTTTGGGTATGACCTTTCATTCTTTTGAGTATCTTTATCATCGATGTTTTAGAATGTCCTGATTGTGTATCTAGACATTCATTGTGCATGGCATCCAGTTGACATTTTCAACCAAAAGACCTTTGTCTTTCAACTCTGGGAACTTTTTTTTACATTATTTCAGTTAAAATTTTACTGTCTTTGACTTTCCCTGCTCTCTCATTCTGGAAATTTTTTCAGTCAGATGTTAGATTTCACTGAGGGACTGTATCTCTTTATTCTCTTATTTTCCATCTTTTGTCTTTTATTTCTAATGTCTGGGATATTTCCTTGACCTTGTATTCTAACTCGTACACATATGACTTCATTTATCTTGGTAATCATTTTTTATTTTCAAGAGGTTTTTCTTGTTTTCTGTTTCATTTTTATAGTATCCTCAAAGGACATTTTATGGAATTATTTGCTGTTGATCTTTATATTATCTGTTTCTCCTATGATCAATTTTTAGTTTTTGATTTATTTGTCATGGTATTCCTCTTTCATGTAAGAGTTTTCCCTCACATTCCAAGTGGCTCATGGCTGTGAATTTATATTTAACAGTGAGGCCTTTAAACTTCCATTTCCAACTGTGTTTTGGACTAGATTCTCTGAAGGGCTTTCCTGCAGAAAAACAAACAAACAAACAAACAAAACAATTAGGTCTTAGATGAGTCCTATTATAACGCATGCTGAGTTTTTAGGAAGTGACAAAATTTTTCAGATTCCCTTTCCTCCATAACGCAACCACTGCAATTGAATAAATAGTCTGATGCTGACACCTGAGCAGAATCTGGTAGGCAGAATGAAAAAACTGAAGAAAGTTATCATGAAAGAAAACGCTGATCAAAGGCAGCAACAAAAAGATACATTAAAAAATTTCTGTTGGGCAGCCCTGGTGACGCATCAGTTTAGCGCTGCCTGCAGCCTGGGGTGTGATCCTGGAGACCCAGGATCCAGTCCCACATCGATCCCACATCCCACTCCTTGCATGGAACCTGCTTCTCCCTCTGCCTGTGTTTCTGCCTCTCTCTCTCTGTGTGTCTCTCATGAATAAATAAATAAAATATTTTTTTAAAAAAATTTCTGTTGGGGATCCCTGGGTGGCTCAGCGGTTTGGCGCCTGCCTTTGGCCCAGGGCGCGATCCTGGAGACCCGGGATGGAGTCCCACGTCGGGCTCCCAGCATGGAGCCTGCTTTTCCCTTCTCCTGTGTCTCTGCCTCTCTCTCTCTCTTTCTCTCTCTCTCTATCATAAATAAAAATAAATAAATAAATCTTATTTAAAAAATTTCTGTTACGGGGCACCTGTGGGTGGCTCAGTTGGTTAAGTGTCCAACTCTTGATTTCAGCTCAAATCAGGATCTCAGGGTGGTGAGATTGAGCAGTGCATTGTGCTCTCTGCTCAGTGCACGGTCTGCTTGAGACGCTCCCTCTGCCCTACCCCTGCTTATGTTCACTCACCCTCTCTCTAAAATAAATAAAACTGTAAAAAATGAAATAAAATAAAAGCTTCTGTTAAATGTGGAACTTAAACATACATTTAAATAGCTCATGGGCAAAAGAATGAAATATAATGAAAATGTAAAATATCTAGAACAAAAAAATAAAGTACTACATATTAAAACATTTGGAATATAGGGAAGTTCATAGCCTTCTGTGTTCATATAAAAGAGAACAGATTAAAACATCCACATTAAGAATTAAGCATAAGAACAACAGCATAAATCCAAAGAAAGTAAAAGGAAGGAGATTCCAAAGATACAAAGCTTAATAAAATAGAAAAGTTAATAATATAGGGGATCAACAAATAGAACCACTAGATGAAGAAAACAAGTACATAGGGTGATATTAGAAATGAATAAAGGGCAAAGTTTAAAAAGGTAATGAGAATACAGTACATACCTTTATAAGTGATAAAATGTAAATGAAATAAATTTAGAAAAATATTAACTGATCCAAGAAGAAATAAAAGCATGAATAAATCTGTAACCACTAAATAAGAGGAATCAATAGATAGGGTGCCCGGGTGGCTCAATCAGTTAAGCATATGCCTTGAGCTCAGGTCATGATTTCAGGGTTCTAGGATTGAGCCCTGCAGGACTCCCTGTTCAGTGGGGAGCCTGCTTTTCCCTCTGCCTCTCCCCCTCACTTGTGTTTTCTCTTGCTCACTCTCTCTTTCTCTGAAAAAAATAAATAAAATCTTAAAAAAAAAAAAGCTGAATCAATAGATAAAAATCTTTCCCCAAAGAAGGCATCAAAGATTTTAAAGCAAATTTTACCAGACTTTCAAGAAGCAGATGATTATAAACAGATTATTATAAACCTTCCTTTCTCTTTGAGAGAAAGGAAAAAGGAGAGATGCATGCTACCTCGTTCTGCTGGACTTGGTTCATAATTCACACTAACAAATGATAGGATAAAATACATGTGATCATTTCAATAGACACAGAATAGTTATGGTGTGAAATTTAACATCTACTCATGATTAACAAGAAAAACACTAGAAAGGGAGTCTCCTTGCATTAATAAAACATAACAACAGCAACAAAAACAAAAACAAATATAACAGAAGCAAGCATCATTTTTACTTATTTTTATAAGTATAATTTTTAATGCTGAAATGTTAAAAATACTTTAAAATCAGGAATAAGAATGCTCATTGTCCAGGTTTTTATTTCACCATCCTACCAGTAGCCTCAGGCAGTGCAGTAAATCCAGGAAAATTACATTAACATTATGAGATTGAAAGGGAAGAAACAAACTGTCATAGTTTGCAGATTATATTAATTTAGGTAAATATGCAGGTCTCAGACCAGTTATCAGAAATAATACAAGTATTGAGCAGGATAAGCTATAAGTAACTAGGCTCCAACTGTATAAAAAGCAATAAAACTATGTGGATTTTGGAAAAATAAAAAGACTGAGAAAATCCAAAAAGGAAACTAAAAGATCTGCAAAAAACATTTTGCTCACAGCCATGCACAGTGCAGATATCTGTGTGTGCAGATCCTAAAAGTAGCTGAGTGCTAGGCACAGGGTGCTGGTACCCTTCAGTCTTGGCTTCTGTGCCCTCTGGTTCCCAGAAGCAGGGTTGCCTTGATGGCTTGACTTTCTCCCACTTCTCTCTGCCAGGAGCTATTTCAATTGCTCCCATGTGTTGGCTCAAGAACAGAAGACTACAGTTATTTTCTTTCCAAAAACTCTGTGTTCCCTTGAGACTTCTCTGCTTCTTGAAGTCTCTAGAGTGGGGAAGGAATCTGGTCTGAGTTCATTTCTAGAGCTTTTATGGATACCTCCACAGGAATAATAGCTTGGTCTTTACAGGTACAGGTGTTCATTTCATACCTAATCAGGAACATCTAGTTAAATCTCTCCCCCACCCAACCTCCTGGGAAATGTTATTTTATTAGAAGATGAGAGTATCCAGATACCAAAAGTATTAAGAAACAGCAGGAGGATGTTCTGCCACATGATAAGTGAATTTTAGGATCAGTAATCAACAGGTTTAGAGTTAGAGCCTCATTTCTCTAGCTGAACGGGTTTCATCTGGGGCAATTTTGCCCCCAGGGCACGTTTGGCAATCTCTGGAGGAAGTGTTGGTTGTCACAGTGTGAGGGGGTGGTGGGGTGAATAGAGGTGCTCCTGGCATCTAGTGGAGAGAGACCAGGAATCTTGCTAAACATCCTAGAATATACGGGACAGCCCCAGAGCAAAGAATGACATGGCTTAAAATATCAGTAGCGCTGAGGTTGAGAAACTCTGCTCTAAATCAACAACTCATCCAAAGTTATAAATCTAAACCATCATCACAGTAATAACAATTAGCATTTATTGTGCACTTAGGATATCCCAGATGAAGTGCTAAATAAATTGCGTATATATTCTCACGGAACCGTCATGGCTTCTCCTGTGAGGAAGGTACTATTTTTGTACCTTCTTTACATATGAAAAAAGCTGAGCTGGGACGCCTGAGTGGCTCAGTGGTTGAGTGGCTGCCTTTGGTTCAGGTCGTGATCCCAGGGTCCTGGGATCGAGTCCCACTTTGGGCTGCTCACAGGGAGCCTGCTTCTCCCTCTGCCTATGTCTCTGCCTCTCTCTCTCTGTATCTCTCATGAATAAATAAATAAATAATTTTTTAAAAAAGAAAGAAATAGCCGAGGGAGGCTAAAAAAAAAAAAATAGGTAAGATTACCTAGTGACTAAGGGGTAAAGCTGGAATTCAAACTGGTCTATTGGACTCCAGAGCCAGACCTTACAACTAAGCTAAACTGCCTCCCGAGTAGGGCCAGTGCTTCATGATCTAGATGAGAGATTATAGGATCCTGATGTAGGCTTGTTCCTTTTTCAGCTCTTCTAGTTAAGTGCTCTCTGTTGATGTGGGATGGGTTTAGCCCAGAACTGGTTTTATACCACCAGAGAACTGTTTGGTTGAAGACCTAGATAGCTCTTAATTGTTTTACTACTACTTGATTCAACATAAAATGACCTTCCTAAAGCCATGCAGCTGGTTGAAGCTGAAACTGACAACTGCCCCCCCAATCCACCCCAACGCGCACACTCACAGGTATTGTCTTTATGGCACTTGATTCTGTACACCGCCTCCAACGCGCGTACACACACACACACACACAGGAATCCCTTCTGAAGCTGCACCTTCATCTCCCTTCCATCCATGTCTTTGTCTGGGTTAGCCTAAAAGCGGAGCCTGAGATAAGGATTTGGGTGTAGATAGTTTATTTGGAAGGTGATCTTGGGAAACAAGAATGAGGCACAGTAAGTCAAGAGGAAGAAAAGCCAACACGAGGTGTGTTGTTCAGGTTGTCGCTGTGAGCGTTGGGAGCTCCCGGCCCCATTGCTTTAAATCCATGCCTTTCTAAGCTGCACTTGTACTCAGGCTGAGCATAAAAGAGCTTGGGGCAAGTAATGGGAAAATGCAGATGCAGGCTGCATGCCTGAGAAGGAATGATTTGAGTGAAATTGGGTTTTAGCTCACATAGGATTGTCCCCGGTAGGTATAGCTGAATCCAGAGTTAGGCCTAAGGGATATGAACCCTCTACCAGTGAAGGGTTCACCAAGCACAGTGGCAAAACAACAGGTGCATAGTGATTTCTCAACTAAGTTTGAATATCCTTCTGCTTCACATAAACAGGAGATTGGCTGGACCTGTCAGGTTATATGATCTGATGGCCCCAGTATGGTGGATGTGCTATGGTCAGATTTCTTCTTTTTTTTTTTTTTTTTTTGAGATTTTATTTATTCATGAGAGACACAGAGAGATAGGCAGAGACACAGGCAGAGGGAGAAGCAGACTGCCTACAGGGAACCCGAGGTGGGACTCGATCCCAGGACCCCAGGATCACTCCCTGAGCTGAAGGCAGATGCTCAACCACTGAGCCACCCAGGACTCCCCAGACTTTCTTCTTGACACATTAGCTCTCCACTTTTTCCTTTCAAAATAGTGCTCGAATTATCTGTTTTTTTAATAAAATATAATCAACAAGAGGTAATCCTTAAGGCTGCAGTTCCTCATTGCTATTCTTGAGGAAGCTACTCTTGAGGATGTTTAACTAGACTGAAACTGGAGAGATGTGCACTAAATTAATACACTTTTACAAATCCAGCATGCTGTCGAGTCCAGCGACTATATTCAGAATGATGAGCGCAAGCTGGTTGTGCCCTGAGACAGGCTAAGAGGGAGAGGCATCACATACAAGTGCAATTATGAAATGAGAGTCATGTGACATATGTGACATACAGCAGCAGAAAACTCCCCAAGGGTAGCTTTTATTTTCTTAAAAAAAAAAAAAGGAAGAAAAGAAAAACAGTAGCCAACATTCCTGGAGCACTTACCATGCATTAAGTCTTTTAAGGCCAACTTGAGAAAATATTAAAGTGTTCTGGAAGACAGAAGGGCATTTACTTTTAAGGAAAAAGGAGGGAATTGGGATGGGGAGAGCCATGTGAGAGTCTCTGGAGCTGGCGATGTTCTTTCTCTTCCTTCCAAGGGGTGTTTAGAGAGTAGGACTCTTTATAATGAACAAAGCATTCAGCTGTGTACATGTCTTTGTAAGTATATTTTGAAATTTAAAGAAGAAAAATAGGGGCACCTGGGTGACTCAGTGATTGAACATCTGCCTTCGGCTCAGGGTATGCTCCCGGGGTCCTGAGATCAAGTCCTACATTGGGCTCCCCTTGGAGAGCCTGCTTCTCCCTCTGCCTGTGTCTCTGCCTCTCTCTGTGTGCGTGTGTGTGTGTCTCATGAATAAATACATAAAATCTATTTTACATTTTTTTAAAAAATAAAGAAGATACAAATATTGACAATTTGTTGAACTTTAACTCATGAGGAGGAGGGAACCATGAGAAACCTTTCAGCCTGCTCTTTGCGTTACCTCATTTCATTCCTGTGACAGCCTATCGAGCAGATGACAAAGTGTGTTATCCCTCTTGTGAGAAGAGGAAACTGAGACACACAGAGGTTGAATGATCTGCCTCAGGTCACACTTCCAGCGGGTGGCAAGTTTTGTTATTTAGACCTGATGCTTTCACTATATGGAGTGTCAGAGCTGGCCAGTGAAGAGAAGTGCTTGGCAGCCTCTTGGTTTATTCAGAACCTGAGCTAGCCTGCCTTGGTTCAGTTAATTCACAGACTGGGCCGTGAACCCTCAGAACCTTGAAGTGGGACATGACGAGGGCACAGAGCCCCATAGGAGGAAGTGGGTTCATGTTGTTTCAGAGCAGCTGATACCTTTCTATAGAAACCTGCCACTTTCCTCAGTCTCTTGGATTTTTCCTTTAAATTAATAGTTACCAGTCATAGTGATAAAAACAGGTGTTTCATGGAGGGGGGAGGGTATATGCAGAAGGACCTCCAAAGACTGAGGTGCTGGAAGACTGAAGGGAAAAGGTAGCAAATCCAGCTCCTTGAGAAATGATTAAGGACACTTAGAAGCATGTCTTGGATGCCTCAAGACCAAGTCCATGTCCCTAACCACATTTCCCCTAAGAGTTGCTTATATGGCCTTAGAGGCTAGGAGGACGTGCTGAGGGGACCCCTGGGAGGAGAATGTTTGAGAATAGCTATGTGTCAGTCATGTCTTCAGGGCAGATCGAGGAGGTTATGCCTAGGGGCACCTGGGTGGCTCAGCAGTTGAGCATCTGCCTTTGGCTCAGGGTGTGATCCTGGGGTCCTGGATCGAGTCCCACATCAGGCTCCCCATAAGGAGCCTGCTTCTCCCTCTGCCTATGTCTCTGCCTCTGTCTGTGTGTGTGTGTGTCTCATGAATAAATAAAATCTTAAAAAAAAAAAAAGAAAGGAGGTTATACCTAGAGGGTGTGCTTAAGGCTGTGGTTAACCCAAGGGAAAGAGTGAGAGAGGGGAGCTAGTATGTTCTAGAAGGTTTCAGATCATAGAAAACTCATTATGTTGGAATTATACAAGATAGCCTTAGTCTGGTTCACACTCTAGTATCTGCACATTTGACCTCAGCAAGGTGCCATGTTTAGTGGGTTTTGGGGTTTGATTCTGGTTGACGTTCTTTTCATCTTAGGGCTGGTCATTTATTTTGAAACTTGGGCTCTTCCTCAGTAGTGATGTCATGTTGGATGTGTTTATGAAATGGAAGTCTATGAATAATCTTGGAAGACTGTTAAGAAAGGGTAGTAAATATCAAATTAAAGTACATCCTTGGCTCTTAAAAGGCTACAATTTGAATCTCAGTCAACATCTGACATGCTCCACTCAACCAAGCAAGTATTTATTTGGCATCTGTTGTGTGATCAGTTAGCACATGTTGCAAGTTTCACAAAAATGGCATCTTGGTCAGGAGAATAGGATGTATATGAATGTGTGAGTATTGGAAATCCTATCGAGTTAGGCTTTTGAATTGGTGTGTAACAAAATTATCCGTAATTCACCTTGTAAGCCTAGTCCACGTATCTCCTAACACTTTCTTTTTCTCTTATGTTCAGTAGTGGTCATAGCGTTATATCCTTCTATCATCCTCTGGGTATTGTAATCTTTTTTTTTAACAACCTTCTTCTCTTTTTCATTCACCCTCATGGCACCTAGCACAGAGTTCTGCACCTGGTAAGCACTCAACAGAGTTCTCAGATAAATTAATGCACCCCATAGCCTCTCTGTTCAACTCTTGATGTTTCTGAGCACCAGGATAATTTTAAATATTCATGTTGTATGTAAAGTCCATTACTCCCTTCTGTAAACCAGTGTGTAGTCCTCAGTGCTGGTCTAAGAAGGCTAGATGGAATCAAACAAAAAATTCAAAATTCAGTCAGTTTCTACCCATGAATTAAAACTTTACAGAAATATTCCAAACTTCTCTAAAATGAAGAAGGAAAGTGAACTGAATATGTCAATAAATTTTCTGTCTTTCCCATTTTTACTGTCTGGACACACCTAGGCTGTGTGCAAGTGCATGAAGAATTATACAAGCTCCTCCAACTATGTTGTGGCACTGTGGCTCCCCTCCCATTTCTCAGAAAGGCCAGAATGGAGGCATTGGCTTTGGGGAAGCAAGGAAATCAAGAAGCTACTTGCCTGAACTCTTTACCCAAGTCCTGGTGGTTTATTAACTAGTATCCTTTTCCTACCCCTCCATGAAGTCACTGCTCTGATGTATGCCCCAAGACCCCTGCTAAGAGGGGCTGTACAGGAGAGTGGAAAGAGTCCATCACTGGAACTAGACCCACTGCGTTTGCACCTCTGCCCGACTGTAATTTAGACTGATTCTTCCAAAGATTTATTCATTGAAAGACAGCGAGCAAGAGTGAGTGAGTGAGCACGTGCGAGCAGAGGGAGGAGCAGAGGGCGAGGGAGAGAGGGAATCTAAAGCAGACTCTACACTTAGCACAAAGCTCAACTCGGGGCTCGATCCTAGGACCGTGAGATCATGACCTGAGCCGAAATCTGGAGTCAGATGTTTACTTGACTGCGCCACCCAGGCGCCCATACATCAGTCTTTTGATATCATTCCTACAGTGCTGAAACTTAGTCGTTTCACCTGTAAAATGGTAACCAGAGTACGTAAAATTCTAGGTCATAGTGAGGGTACCTAGCCACTGGGATAGGCCCCAGACAAACATTTTCTTATTGAAGAGTTTATAAGAAACCTCTCTCTGGCTTCCATTTTCAAGCTTTCTCTGTGTTTCTCAATTCCCAAGACACAGAGTAGTTATTTTTTTAACATCAGGTCTTTCTCCCCCTGCCAAGCATATTTTTCAGATGGTAGAAGTTCAAAAATAAGGCTTGTTCATGAGGAGAAAAGCATCTATTCCAGAGAAATTCTAGTGTTAGACAATGTGTTTATGAAAGCCCATGAGATTAATGTAAACCTGTAACACTTGTTGGAAAACACCAGGTGACTTTGGAATTGCCCCAAGATTTCTTCAGTGGCAAAGATGACCACTCTCATGATAATTGGTCACTTAGAACACCACAGTCATGCTCACGTGGAGCTTTTTAGTGCTAAGTGAAGGTTCTTCAAGTTGGAGGAAGTTGATGCTGTGTGAAGTGCAGGGAGTGGCTCCCTGCACTCCCCTCCACCCCACACCCCCACATCTCCGGGTGCAGGACAGGCACTGGCGGAAGAGGCCCCAGCTCCCAGCTCTGGTATCTACAGCTTGCAGCACAGGGCTGCTTGCCTTTCCGTTCCTGCTTCCTGCCTAGGAGAAGTTTCATACCCCACATCTATTGAAGCATTAACCCTTTCGACCTCAAAAAGCCAGATCTTTAGCTATAGGGCTACTTCCAGCAGATGGGAGGTTTCTGTGAAAACCTGGCACCTTTCCTGGCCCCCCTGACCCCCCGGCCCCAGCCCCAACTATTGCTCGAGTCACCTCTGAGGGATCTGAACTTGTAGAGAGGAATTCAAATGGTAGGAAAGTGTGCCAGAGGTTTTCCACTGCACTGAGCAGCCGAGCCTAACCTCACCCCTCTTAGACTGTGGACTTGGGCATTGAAGATGCACCCTGTGAGTAATGTCACATCCACTTGCACAGTGACATACTTGACCAAGGGCCCGTGGTCACATGGACCATCTCTCATCCTAACTTTAGGTTAGTCTTGATTTTCAAAGTGCCTCTTGTCCGTTCCCCTTGGGGAGAATCCTTCCCCTTGGCAGCGTCTTGGGCGTACAAATCTTTTATGACTTGTTACCATATATAAGGAGTAAATGCAGAAATATAATAGAGGGCTTCCTCGAGCTCTGCAGTCCAGGTTCCTAAACTAACCTCCTCTCTCACCTCACTCCTTTCCTCCCTTCCTAAGAGTAAATCGATTTGTTTAAACAAACTAGGGAAAGTGAATACTCCCAAAATGGAACAGTGAGGCACCCTGCCGTGGTGTTGCAGACACTGTGCATGGAGAGTTAATAGGGAAATGATGACCTTGAGTGAACTCCCTGCAGACTCTGACCACTGAAGTGTGGTGTGTGGTGCTGGCCTGCTTCTGTCCTCATGGATGGTGAGCAGTGGCGCTGGAGCAGGGGCCAGGGTAGTGATGCGATGGAGGCACAAGGTAGGGAGTATTGGGTTTCTTCCTTCACTCAAGCCACGGAGTACAGGACTTCACTTCTCCTCCTGTAGACTGCTGTGTCCATCTCTGTCCTTTAATTCTACAGCCCAGGAGGGTGATCCAGCCAAGGATACACTGCCCTTCATTGCCTTCCCACCACCCCACCCCCAGGTCTGTGTTGGGAAAACCAGCATTTGAGGAAAGGCAGGGCAAGCATCCTGAGGATGCTCCTGCAACCCTTGTTACTGATGTCCTTTTAAAATCTCTGTTCGCCTCTTGGGGGGAAACCTTACCCAGCATTGTGGCATCGGTGTCACTGTGCTCCTCCACATTTTGATGATTCGGATGAGTGGCTGGCAGTTGAATGCTATCATGCCAGCACTCTGCGTGAGAAGGAACAGGTGCTTTCTAATCCAAAGCGTGTACAGTCTGTGGTACATACACGCAGGTGTGCAGCTGACAGTGATGCAAGGCAGGACCAGATAAGTGTGTAATGGAGGCAGGGGGGTGGGGGGCGGAGGCAGGGAGGGTGGGGTTGCTTGCTCTGGAGTCTTGGGCAGCTCAGGGAAAGAATTTCTCCTAGTTCAAGATGAATGTTTTTCCAGGGGGGGTGGGGGAAGCAATTCAGTGAAGAAGCCTGGTGTGCTGGGAGGGGATAGCCAGGGTGCTGGTGGGATTGGGATGGAGGTGCTGAGCGGGAGCCTGGGGTGGGGGGAGGAGGTGGTCAGGGGCACCAACTCCAGGGCGGGACTGCTGGGCCTCAATTCCCAGTTCTGCCCCCTAATAGCTGGGTGACCCAGGGGAAGGTTCCTTAACCACTCTGTTCTTCTGTTTGCTCAGTAAAATGGAAGTAATAGTACCTCCTTCATAGGATTCTTGTGTAGTAAGCTCTATTATGGATTGTATACCTTATATTATTGATCACATAATATGTAATTAGGTAAGAATATATAATACTGCGTATGGTATGATAGCTGTACCATGTAACAGTAATTTATGATATAGTTATGAGCTATTATTATAGCTATTATATATTGTAATTTGAGGCTCAGTGGCATAGGGCCTAATATTATGCCAATTTAGTGACCGGCAGTCAATTCATTTTCTAGACAATGGAGAGACTCAAAAGGTGCTCAGGGTCTATTTGTATATGATCTGACCTGTTTTCTAGAAAATAATTCTGGCAACAGGATAGGTGGGTATAGGTGAGGCTGGCAGCAGGAAGACACATCATATGCCTCTTTCCATCAGAAAGGGTGCAAAAAGGACCATAACCAGAGTCGCAGAGGCCCACGTGGAAGGCCGGGCTGTTATAAGAAGTGATAGGGATCATATAAACAAGATTTTACAGCCAACTGACGAGGGAAGCAGAAGAAGAGACTGCGTTCAGATACATGTCCTGCAACATGATGTCCAGGACTACTGTGGGCTTTAAATACATGGATTTATGCACGTATATACGTGGCTGTATGTAGATAGATAAGTGTGTGTGTGTGTGTGTGTGTGTGTGTGTGTGTGTGTGTGTGTGTGTGTGAAAGAAAAATTGCAGGAACTTTTATGGCTTGCCATGTGTCTATGATGTGATTGCGCATTTGCCTCAGTGTGATACAGAAGCAATCTGTTCCCAAGCCCCATGGCCACCAATCTTCACTGAGGAGTCATCTCTGTGTTAGAACATTTGCCAGCACTTTCTAAATAGTGAACAATCTAATAACAGCATCTAATCTAATAACAAGATCACTTTTTCAAAAATTCACTTTTAAGAGTTTCAGTACAGAAGGATTTCATTCTTTACATCTAGATGCCCTTGTGCTGTCACGAGTTTTTAATTAGGGTTACTGATTAAATCCCCAAACACATTTTCAGCTTATATATATGGAATTAGATGAAGTGTACGTCTCCTGAAATAAGGGGCAGATGTGGGGAGCTTCCTCCACACCTGATCGAAGATGAGCTTTATAATTGCCGTAGAAATTAAGCTTTAAAAATATGTGTGCACAGCCCTGGCTTGCATGTTAAGACATCCTGACAATGTCAGACTACCTGCATGTTGTTCTACCCAAATACGGGACTTTGAGCCTAGAGAGGTGCTGCTTTCCCAAAGTTGTAAGAATGATAGTGACGGTTATTGAGAGGAGGGGATGAGTAGGTGGGATTTCATTGCACTAATTTCTCTACTTTTAAATACTTAAAATCTTTCCTATTCTTCATTTTTAAGGAGAATTACACTTTCGGAAATAGGAAGATACTGTTCAGAACAGTTGCCTAGAGAGGTGGTGTGGTTTTAGGGCTATTGGAAGGACCACTGATCCATGTCTAGATTGACCCGGTCGGTTAAGGTCATTGGCTTTAGTCTTTTTTAAAATGAGCAGGGTGACCTGGGAGTTTACACAGTGCCCCACAAATAGCTACCGCATAGAGCGTGTATTGGGTGTCTTTGTGTCATTTTCTTTATTTGGGAGTCTTCTTAAAAGCCAGAGGCAAAGTTTGGGCCTCTGAGGAAATGGTTCATGGGATGAATTTTGAAGAAGTAACATAATGGATGAGCAGGAACTTAGCAAACTTCCCACGGAGCACAGCTCCCAGAACTTGGAGGGAGGAAAGGGTCCTTAAAATGTGAAAGAATAATTTAGATGTGGAAGACAAACATGTCTTCTTTAATTTCACTTAGAGCCAGGGCAGCCTGGATCCAGCTCCCGCATGTGAGTAATGGTTTACAAGAGACTTCTATTGCCTTCTTCCTCTCTGAGTGGCCGGGTTACTATCGTGCTCCCACCGCAACATTGAAATGGGAACATTTCAAAGATGTTGAGAGAATCGAAATCTGTATATTTTTACTATTGTAAGAATAGTGAGCATTGAATGGGGTTGTCACAGGAATATAAATGAAGGACAAGAAGGAGAGAGTAGCTTTGCAGATTGTCCCTTTCTCTCACCCAGGTGCAAAGTGTTGAACGTGAAAAAGCTTATAAAGGATGTGTGTTTCTTAAAACCAGAATTGGGGGCACTTAGGTGGCTCAGACAGTGAAGCACCTGCCTTTGGTCAAGGTCTTGGGATAGTGTCTCGTGGCCTACTCCCTGCTCAGCGGGGAGTCTGCTTCTCCCTCTGCCCCTCCCCCGGCTTGTGCTCTCTCTCTAATAAATAAATAGAATCTTTAAAAAAAAATAGAGGGAACCGGAAGGGCACTTAAATTTAGATCCTACAGCCAACTCTGCTGGGGGAGAAATGAAAGTCATTAATATCTTCCATCAGATTGGCAACATCTGTCCTTCTTGCTGATTTGAGAGGGGTTGTGGATGTGAATATGCAGAGTGTTTTGTTGTCGTTAATCTCCAAAATTTTGACCAGAGTCTCAGTGTCCATAACTGTTCCTCAAAAACAGATAAAATAAAACCAAGTTGAAGTCAAAAAACAGTTTTGAATTGTGTGCTGCAAACACTGGCCCCGTCACATCCTTTTCGTTGCCTGTGTTCCCCAGCCAGGTAGAGGGCACTACTAGGGCTGTCATAGCAGCGTATGGTCTGAAGGCAGGGGCAGGGGGTTCTGACAGTCCTGAGAGGCTCTGGTTCAAATTGCTGGTTTGCACATGAAGGGAGTGAATTCTGACGGGAGGTCAGATAGCTCAGGTCTCAAAGGGGCAAGAGAAGGTGCCATCTGGAGTTCAAGAGGATGGGTCCTTGTGTTTTCAAATTATTCCCCCAGTATCCAAAAGGTTGAGTTAGACCCTCACCAGAAAGATCCAAGGGGCCCAGGGGTATTAAACCACAGAGAGCTCGTTCAAGAGCAGTGATCAATCCCCTGTGCAAGTCTCCCTCTCCCCAGTGTTTTAACCAGAGGCATACCACTGGGACCTCGAGGTGTGGATGCCAGGGCTGGGCTGCATCTCCAACCAACTTGGAAGAACCATAGAGCGTGACTTCCCATACCATGGTGTTCCTTGGGGTTCAGATCATTAAAAGCAGTTGTAATATCTGTTTCCATTTATTTTCTTAAGTGAATCCGTGAAAGAATTACGTCAAGTGTGTTGCCTATAAAATGAAACTATTTGAGAGCATTCAAGTATGCATGTGCAGGCTCATTGTGACTCAGTCACTTGATAAGTTTATAGTTTAGCAGTACCCTGTGTACCTGTGGGCATCGTGGCTATTAAGAGAGGTTAAAATTGATTTTATTCTGAGTCAAATATTGTTTCCTTTATTATCCATAAAGGCCTTTTGATTAAAGACAAGAATTTGTATCAGTCAGCTTGAGTGGCTATAACAAAATACCAGAGGCTGGGTGGCTTAAACAGCAGAAAATTAGAAAATTGTTTTCTCAGTTTTGGAGGCTGGAAGCCCAAGATTTGCCCAAGAGGGCAAATTGATTCCATAGCTCTTTGTTTACCATAGACCTATTCATTATACTTAAAGAACTTAAAATGGCTTCTATGTATAAAAATATAAGCACAGATGTATCTCTGATGTATCATCATAACTCTCTAAATGGTAGATGACTTTAGCTGACAGCTACTAGAAATTTTAACTGCCACTAGCCCTCAGGAATCCAGATTTAAATGAACCCAGGCTTGATGGGCATTATGTTGTGGAATTAGAATTGTCTTCTGGCTCCCTCACTTCAAAAGTTATTCTGAACTTTGAAAACACAAGCTGGTAGTTAAAGTGCTGAGGAAACAGTAACATCAATATACCTTTATTAAATTGTTAGTTTATTTGATTGATACTTTTAATCAGGTGCCAACACACAGTGTTATAGCTCTATAGGTAATCATGTCTCCGTGTGATTTATGTCAGTTTACATCATTATGGAAATATCATAATACTTCATTAAGCATTAGGAAATTAGGTGTTCTGTATGAGTGATCTTACCAAAAGATTATCCCTTCTAAATGCCTTAAAGAATTTTTTCAATCAATCTCAATAGAAGCCTCTTGAAAATATATGTTTTCCCATTTCTCCTTAGAATAAAGTAAGCCTAATTTTATGTTTTCTTGATGCTTCGGGGTGTTTATTAAAACATTTCTTACTGTGCCATGCACTGAATGATTGGGCTAATAGAGGGTGTAGGACAATTTAGTCTGTTGTCTTTAAAATTCCCTCCCCCATCTCCATTTCTGTAAACTATCACTTCTTCCAATCTGCCTCTTGCTTTGTGATTTATGTTTCTAATCTGGAATGGGCTAGGAAACCAGACTACCAAACCCATTTAAATTGTAACTACAATTAAACTAAACTAGCTAGGTGTGGGAGTTTGGGGAGCTCTCAAAATGATTAACTGCATGAGTTTTAATATGTGGATTTGTGCCATCCGTTCTGCTGGCTGCATTGCTTTTCTGGCTTCTTGCTAGCTAGCTGGAAGCTCAAACTGCAATTTAGATAAGGGAATGCTGTAGTGACTTCAAGCTCTGGAAAGTATTTTAAAGGAATACCTGGAGTCATCTGGAGGACAGTCATTAGTAAACGTGAAATCCTTCTAAATTTAAATACATCATCGTAAGGAACAATTATTAATTGAGCTTCAGAATCCCACTCTAATCGGATCATCTTCTATTCCAGTGATTTCTTTGAATTGGGGGAAGAAATGACACCGATATGGAAGATTTCATCCTTTAGCTTCAGCTCATAATCTGAAGGATTTTTATTTTTCTTGCATATTTTTGTTAAGCAACCATGAACCTAACTCCATTGAGGCAAATTAAAATCTTAACTGAACCTTCTCATTAACTGGTAATGTGAGGCCTGAAAGGGGTTTAATAACCTCATTAGAAAATTCATCCAGTCTGTGCTTTTAGACAGGTGCATGCATTTTAAAATAACCTTTTAGGTTCATTCTAAATTAACAGAGCCTGGTATAGGTCCACCACCTTCCCTCCCCACCCCACCCCCATCACTGTCTGAAAGTAGAACATTCCCATGAAACTTTTTGTAAGCTGGAATGGCATAAAGCAAAGAAGTGGTTACAGTTGACCCTTGAACAACAGGGGGTGAGGGTCACTGACCACCCCCCCAACACACACACACACACAGACACAGACATGGAAAAATCCATGTAAAACTTCCAACCTCCCAAACACTTAACCACAAATAGCCTACTGTTGACTGGGAGCCTCACCAGTAAAATGAAAGCCGATTAACTCATATTTTGTATGTTATAAACATTATAAACTATATTCTTACAGTAAAGTAAGCCAGAGAAAAGAATGTGATTGAAAAAATCCTAAGGAAGAGAAAATACATTTATAGTGCTGTACTATGAGTAGACTCGCGCAGTTCAAACCCATGTTACTCAAGAGTCAACTGTACCATTAATTTATGTTAACTTTTTTGAGCATTTCGGAACCCCCCAAAATAACCTCTTTAGGCTTTTATGATACCTTAGGACACGTCTTGCTAATGGACACACAAAATGAATGCAATACAAAGACACATAGTTCAAAACTGGCGGCTTGATGCTGAGATGCTGGGTGTAGTTCCCAGGGAAGGTGCTTGGTGACGCCACTCTTGCTGCTCAGGGTGCACCTGCCTTTATAGCAGCTCACCGCAGAACAGATGCTGAACGCTATTTTTGCTTTGTCCCCCCCCCCTTTTTTTTGTAGAAGTGAAAATTATCTTTGGATTTCTCTCCATTAACAAAAACAGATACTAACATAGGTCTCTCCCAAAAGTGACGTGGCAGGGACACCTGGGTGGCTCAGTGGTTAAGTGTCTGCCTTTGGCTCAAGGCCTGATCCTGGAGATCTGGGATCGAGTCCCACATGGGGCTCCCTGCATGGAGCCTGCTTCTCCCTCTACCTATGTCTCTGCTTCTCTCTCTCTCTTTCTCTCTCTCTGTGTGTCTCTCATAAATAAATAAATAAAATCCTTAAAAAAAATAAAAGCAATGCGGCATAATGCGAAGTTTTGAAAAGCAAGGGAGACCATGCCTGTCAAATTCCCATCTCAAATGTGTTAGCTGAGACTTGGATTTTTTTAATCCTTTTATTTTCCCTTTACAGTTCTATTTCTTCAGGGTCTTTGTTATGGAATAAAAAAATTATATCTGAATATGTTAATGTTTATAAAGACGTTCATAAATGGAGTATCCATATATGGAGTGTGGAGTGTGTCACTGCCTTATCTGAAAAATTAAAATGCCTTTCCTCAGATATCCAAGTCAGGAAATGACAGTAACTTTGAAATGAGCATGTAATATAAAAATTATGAATGACCTAGTAAATCCCACTAACTGTGTTATTCAAACAATGGTTACACAACTTCGTGTGACATAGAGTACCAAAAGGAAACAGGGTAGTAGTACTCCTTACATACAGTGTTCAAAATACCTAGAATTTGTTGAAGCCCAGTTTCAAGCAGCTTTGTTTTCTCCCCCTCTAACTTCTGGTGAAGATTTTTCCCCAAGCCTCAACACCGCGGTTGTCTCTAAGGCTCAGTGATGTCTCTTTTGTTGCTTCTCATTTAATTTCAATTCCCCAGGAAGCCCCGGCCCTCCATTGGTTGTGTACTGAACTCTGGTTGTCTCATTGCTTCTGATTTCTTGTCAGTTCTCCAATAATATATATATTTGGTCAACCATCAACATTTTCATTTGGATACCCCAGCTCATTCAGAAGATAATATCACCTGCTCTGTCCCACCCCCAGCCCATAGCAGACACTTGCCCACACAACCTTAGCATCATGGTGGGGGCATCATTCAAGTTCAGTGCAGAGAAGAATTTAATTTAGAAATTAGGTGCTTATGTCACTAGAAGAATGAAAAGTAACCAAGTTATCTGAGTACATATCGGTGGGTAGGTAATCAGACTCAGGTTGGTCAGCACAGCAGACACTGACACAGGCCTGAAGATTCAAGTGCATGGTTGCGATCTCTAGCAAAAATCTTTAAGGGGGGAATAAAATCCCTGGCAGAAATGGAAGAAACAGGAGAATCTGAGTCCCCAAGAATAGAGGGTTCAAGGATAAAATCGAGAAAAGGACCAAGTTTACTATAACCGGGTTTTCAGAATCAGAATATTTCAGGCATTAGCCCTGATTTAAAAGAATTTTTTTTAATTTTTTTTTTTATTTATGATAGTCACACAGAGAGAGAGAGAGGCAGAGACACAGGCAGAGGGAGAAGCAGGCTCCATGCACTGGGAGCCCGATGTGGGATTCGATCCCTGGTCTCCAGGATCGCGCCCTGGGCCAAAGGCAGGCGCTAAACCGCTGCGCCACCCAGGGATCCCTTACAAGAATTTTTTAAAAAATATTTGAGACAGAGATAGCAACAGAGATGGCGAAAGAGAGCACAAGTGGGGAGGAGAGGGAGAAGCAGACATCTTGTGGGGCTCGATCCCAGGACCCCAGGATCATGACCTGAGCCGAAGGTAGATGCTTAACCGACTGAGCCACCCAGGCATCCCAGCTCTGATTTTTCATACCAGGTTAGGGGCTTACTCTCCACTCTATCCCCAAAGCCTCAGTTGTGTGCCCAGAACATAGGATGTGCTAAAACCAAAACAAATTGTTGGAAGAAAGAATGAGTGAAATCCACAGATCAAATATTAAAAATTGATTCATTGACTTGAAGCTGAGCAGACAGTTGAGATCTGGCTGTCCTCCCTGTCCTGAAGACTGAGGGCACAGTGGCCTTGGCGAGATCTACCCACAGTGAGAATGGGAAGAGCCTGTCGCTGAGATCTGTCCCTGGTATTTCTCAGAAACTAACTTTAGTTGCAGGAGATGTAGATGCTACCTTTAATTCCTATGACTCTCAGTAAGTCAAGAACAAGGCTAATTTTAAAAATTTCTCCGGATATTATTTCCCTATTTTATAGCCTATTCAATTTTTTGAGGAATTTTGCCTTCATCTAATTTGTTAACATGTGGCATTCTGGTTTTAAAATAATAATATAAATATATTAAAAATCTCCTCAACTTTTACACCTGCTGGGCCAACCTGTTAAATAGTTTTAAGGATTTATTTCAGTGACTTGACTGAATGTGAAACACAAAATCCTCTCATGTTCTTTTAATAACATAGAAAAGAGCAGCTTTCACAAAGCCGGAAGTTTAGTAAAAGTAGCTTGAACTAAAAAAAAAAAAAAAAGGTAGCTTGAACTCAGATGTCATTCAAAATTTGACCTTCATAATATTTCCTAATCTTGTTTTCCAAATCCTTTCCAAGAATCATTGTAAGTAAAAAAGTGCATTAGACCCCTCCTCAGGAAAAGAAATGCAAATAGCCCCTTGCCACATGACTGAAATAGACATGAAACTTTGAAGATTGACCCACATCCCAGACATCGGTTTCTTTTAGATACTCATGTACTAACCCTATAACTCAGAGGGGTTGCAATTGCTGAGTAGGGAAGTTGGTTGAGACCTTTGTTCCAGTTCTGATTAACTAGAGAACTTCCTGGCTCTTGTGATCATGGAGCTGAGCTCTGAGGCCTTCCCAGCCCAAGTCCCACCTGACTCCTCCCTGTCCTCTCTCCCATCACTTGGCTGTCTCCAGAGACCCATGGCCTCATGTAGACCAAGATCTCCACCACCTTTGCATCCTATACATGGTATTTACTTAGCATATGTCTATTCATGATGTGGCGGTCAGTGATACAGTAAACTACATTCATGTTATTATGGAGTAGTAACTATCTTTGGGGAGCACCAGAGGGAAATTAGTTAAGACTGCTGAGTTAACGAGGGGACAATCTTTTGTGCTCAGGATGTCTAAGCTTAAGCCTGGAAACCTTAAGCGTTAGATTTTGGTTTGGTTTTGTTCAGTCCTTGGGTTTTTTTTTTTTTTTAAGTAAATACAAAAGATAAGTAAATTTTCAAAGTGTACCTAGAAATCAAGTTAATGGGATGGGCCTGCTACCTAAATGTAGTCAGTATCTTACCTATAAAAATACTTAGTATTTGGGGACCAAGTTAATGAATAACCAACGGAGTGAACTAGCTTTCGACACAGTCATCATATTTCAGAAGTTTCAACATAAAGTGGTACTTTTGAGGGTTGCCTCACTGGTAGAGTTAAACTGCTTGGTTTAAGTCATCCATATATCTTTTCTCATCCTCTTTTGTCCAAAATAAAAATAAAATAAGATGCAGGTTTCTATATTTCTTAATTCCTGTGGTTTGTGTCATTACTACTTATATCGTACTAAGATGCGGCGATACTACACACATGCCCTTGTGGGTTGGGAATAGGAGTGGGTGAATCTGTTCCTGTTGTTTTTCCACACTAGGCAAAGAGGCTTTCTCCAGAAATTGAAACACAGAGGGCAGGCTCCAGGTGGTAGGAAAGGAAATAGGTCTCTTGGTCTCACCTGTGAAGCATTAGTCAAGAGAGTTGCTGGGCCTCCTGGGATTGGAAGGGGTGACACGCTAAGGAAAATCACAGAGGAGAGTTTTGTCTTTCACGGACTCTGAGCATTAAAGATGGGAGCAGTGTCCCCTGAAAGTAACATGGAGCAATAATCACTGGCAAAAAAAGAAACAAAGCTGGACACAAAGGCAGTCAGACAGATTTTATTACTTACTTTTGCTGTAGAGGAGAGACCCCAGTGTACCCTGAACTCATCTCCATGGAAACAAAGAACAGGAGGCCTTTTAAACACTGGGGATGTGCTAAAGGAAAAGTAGCAACAGGCCTTATGGGATGTGAGTAGGACATCTGTGTCTGCTGACTGGGTCTTATCGAAGATAGAAGTTATTAGGCTCCTTCCCTCCACAGAGATTGGGAGACAGAGGCTGCTCTGTCTTTTTTTTTTAAAGGAGAGAGAGAGAGCGACAGAGCATGCCACTGGGGGGGGGAGAGGGGGAGAGAGAGAATCCCACACAGGCTCCATGTCCAGTGTGGAACCTGACGCAGGGCTCGATCTCATGACTCTGAGATCATGACCTGAGCTCAAACCAAGAATCTGACATTTCACTGACTGAAATGTCTTTTTTGATGCTTACACTTCAAAGGAGTTACTTTCTTGAGAAAGACACTTGGGTCATGGAAGATCTACATCTCCAAGGGACAGAGAAAGGATTTTCTGTTGTAAGTTTTCTAAAGGAAATGCTATAAGAAAAGAGAGCTGAGGGCCTTATGTCAGGTATTGGCCAGAACAAACAGGAAGCTCCCATGGAAGCCTTGAGCTTTCTCAGGCAGCCCCAGAAAATGGGGCTAGGATCATCACCATCCTAGGAACATGGCCTTGGGCTGCTAGAGAGTGTGCTAGTGTTTCTTCAAGTCTCGTATGGATCATTTGTGTTGGAAATGGAGTTCCTGTAGGCCAGGACTGGAGTCTTTGTCCTCACTTTGGGAGAAACTCCGAAGGGAAAAAACAAGACAGATGCCAGAGGGACATTCACCCGGCCATACCCTGAGAAGAACTTCCTTCTCTGGTTACCTTGGGGCGTCCAGTTACATCAGTAAGGAAAATGTCATTTCCACAGATGACAACAGAATTTGTTAAGTGACTTGGATGAACGGTGTAATTTCCACCTGAGACTTTCTTCTTCGTAAAGTCAAACATTAGCTTTTAAGGAAGTTAGAATTTTATGGTTATGGTGATTTTCATGTATCATAAGCTTTTTTAAATCAAAGATCAAAACTGTGAACATGACATGGGCCATTAAATGCATTTTTTACATGAAGGCACAATTTTATACTTCCTTTTGAAAGAAATCACATCAAGAGGATTTGCTTTGCCACTTGTCTTTTTCTTTCTCTCTTTCTTTCTCTTTCTTTAGCCACAGAAGTTGAAGGCTTTTCCTCCTCTAACTTGTGGGAAGACTAATTTTTTAAAAAGATATAATTTATTTATTTTAGGGAGAGGGAGGGAGAGACTGAGTGAAAGGAGGGCAGGAAAGGGTAGGGGTAGAAGGAATCTCAAGCAGACTCCATGCTGAGCGTGGAGTTCAACATGGGGCTCAATCTCAGGACCCTGAGATGGTGACCTGAGCTGAAATCACGAGTCAGGGATGCCTGGGTGGCTCAATGGTTGAGCGTTTGCCTTTGGCTCAGGGCATGATCCCGGAATCCTGGGATCGAATCCCACGTCAGGCTCCCTGCAGGGAGCCTGCTTCTCCCTCTGCCTATGTCTCTGCCTCTCTCTGTGTCTCTCATGAATAAATAAATAAAACATTTTAAAAATTTTTTTTGAAATTGCAAGTCAGCCGCCCAGCTGAATGAGCCACCCACACTCCCTGAAAATTCTGATTTTTAAAGTTCTTTCCCTTGGTCTTCTACAACAGGGGTCAGCAAATTCTGATGTAAAAGGCAAATCCATCTCTCAACCTGTTTGTAAATAAAGTTTTATTGAAACACAGCCCTATTCCTTCATTTGCACATTATCTGTAGCTACTATCGTAGAGCTGAGCAGTTTCCACAGAGACTGTAGCTGTCTGTCCTTTTGCGGCAAAAGTTTGCCAAGGCCTGCTCTATGTATTCACAAACAAATTCTTTTTTCTGTTATAAATATATTTTCTATCTATTTGAATCATGGGGCTGGAAGGCTTACAGAATCTGGATTGATACTTTGTTTTTTGTTTTTTGTTCTTTTTTTAGTGATTTGAAGATAAAATCATTTTATTATATCTCATAATTTATGGATTCTGAATTCAGGCAGGGTGCAGCTGGGAGATACTTCAGCTTCGTGTGGCTTTGAGTGGGGTCATTCATTGGTATCAGCTAATAGCCAAGCTGGTCTGAGGGTCCTAAGATGGCTTCACTTGAGTGATTGGCACCCTGGGACTGATACTTTGGACTTAGTTATATCCCCCCAACTTCCCAGATTTGCATTTGAGAGATTCAGCTTGAAGGCACTTCATTGTTTGAAGACCCAGTGAAGCTTCAAGAAAGAGAACAAGTGCATACCAGGCAGCCAGGTTTCCTCAAAAACTAGGAACTTTGACTCACATATTTAAATACCTTCACACACAATGGAAGGAGATGCACATATTCCTTGTGAAGCTGCAGTTCTTAATTGTGGAGAAATGTATGGATAAGTGTCTATTTTAAAAATTAAAAGAAAGCTATAATAACAAGACCTTCTTTCTCTGAAAAATAGAACCTTTCTTCCTGGAGAGCCTGGATGGCTCAGTCTGTTGAGTGTCTGCCTTTGGCTTGGGTCGTGATCACAGGACCCTGGGATTAAGCCCCACATCGGTCTCACTGCTCTGTGGGGAGTCTACTTCTCCCCCCACCATCTCTCCCCCTGTCTTGTGCTCTCCCACACTCATACACACCCACTCTTTCTCTCTCATGAATAGATAAAATCTTTTTTTAAGAAAACTTTTATTCAACCTTTCCATAAAATTCATCTCAGTGCTCCTCTAGAAAGAAATCAAGTCTTATAATCAAAGAGTCAAAGGAGGTCTTTAGTTCATGATGTGATTTCTATGACCTTAGGTGAAGAATCAACAACTTTCTTTTTTTTAAGATTTTATTTATTTATTCACAAGAGACACAGAGGAGAGGCAGAGACATCTGCAGAAAGAGAAGCAGGCTCCCTGTAGGGAGCCTGATGCAGGACTTGATCCCAGGACCCCGGGATCCTGACCTGAGCTGAAGACAGACGCTCAACCACTGAGCCCGGTGGTATCCCGAATCAGCAACTTTTAAAGGCATTTAAGCTCATAGCCAATTATCATAGCTCCACATTCTCACGATTACCCTCTCTGAGTTTTGACCTCTTAAAACTAAGCTCATTACCTCATACCCATTAGGTTGGCTATTATCAAAAAAGAGAAAAAGGAGAAAGAGGACCCAGAAAATAACAAGTGTGGCAAGAACGTGGAGAAATTGGAGCTCTTGTGTATGGTTAGTGGGAACATAAAATGATGCTGCCACTGTGAAAAACAGCATAATGATTCCTCAAAAAATTAAAAGTGAAATTACCATGTGATCCAGCAATTCCACTTTTGGTATGTGTCCAAAAGAAGTGAAGCAGGATCTCAAAGAGATATTTGTGCTCCCATGTTCATAGCAGCACTATTCATAATAGCCAAGAGGTGGAAGTAACCCAAGTGTCCATCAACAGATGAATGGATAAAGAAAATGTGGGTAAAGAAAATGTGGAATTGCAATGGAATATTATTCGGCCTTAAGAAGAAAGGAAATTTTGTCACGTGCTACAAGATAGACGAACAATGATAACAACAGGTTAAGTAAAATAAGACAGTCACAAAAAAGATAAATACTATATGATTCCACTTAGAATGAGATACCCAAGGTAGTCAAATTCTTAGAGAAAGTGGAATGGTGACTGCCAGGGGCTGGGGGCAGAGAGGAATGGGGAGTTGCTTAGTGGGTGTAGGATTTCCGTTGTAGGAGATGAAAAAGTCCTGGAGATCTGTTGCACAACAGTATGAATATACTTTACACTACTGACTGTACACATAGGAGTGGCAAAGATGCTGGATTTTACGTGTTGCACTACTGTTTTTAAAAATGCTAAGCTGATGGCATCACTGAACTAACAGCTCTGACCCCACACATAACAGAATCTAGACAGTTTCTGTTTAGACTCTGTCTTCACGGTTTCACAGAAATTTGTTTATTTGGCTCACTCTGACAGGTGATGGGGTATTTTAATAAGGGAAAAAATCAAATGGAGTTGATCGATCTGTTCTCATCACCTGCTCTTGTAATATTGTGTGGGTACATCCTTGGGCAAGATTTTCTATTAATCTAATGATGAGACCAGCACAGCCCCTTTTATGGGGTTGCCAGGAAGGAAGAAAATGGATTGGTGATGGACATTTGCCTCTGGAATGCCACTGAGATGAGCTACGTTCCCATCGGTACCCCAGTCGCACTTTGTCCCCTCGCCCCTCACTCACTCATGGAGTGGTGCTAAGAATCAGAATTCTCCCTCTCGGTGGCTGCCTCAACCCAGACCTTTGCTCACAGCAGCCCATCTCTGGGACTCAGTCCCTAACATTGGGCAACTGCCAGACAGCATTCTGGAACCAAGTTCCATTTTCGATGTCCTAAACAATCAGTCTCAAGCAAATGAAAGAAATGGAATTCTGCTGTTTTTATTCGTGAATTAAGGGTTGCACCTTTGTCGGCTTCCACCGTGCATGCCACAGTTATTTCAAAAGACCTGCAGAAATAGCCGTCAGAAACAAAGGTTGCAATCACAAGTTGCGATCACAAAAGATGAGCAGTCTGAGCATTCATTTAAGGGAGCAGCGTCTGCCTGCCGCGTCTCCCTGCCTTGTCATCACTGCGACGACTCATGGCATTCTGTAGAAGCAGGCAGTGTCTCCAGGAAAGCTTTGAGTAGCACTCTGTTTCCAGAACTTTCTTTGCTATTGCATATGTTATGAGATTTCTTCTTCTTTTTTGCGGTGGTTGTGTTTTTCAGTTTCTCCAATTGCTGTTAGGATAGATGTTTGACTTACAACCCTGCTATTTAAATATTCTGGGATTATTTTTTTTTCAAGAATAATATCCAGGCTGATTTTCTACCACCCCTAAGACAGATTAATTCTTCACTTCTCCTCTTTGAAAATAACGGATATTTCACCATACTGGGTTTTTTAATCATTAGTTGGCAAATGTGTAAAGTACAGCCAAACCCAGTCCGTCTTTTCTGGGTGAAGCATCTTATCATGCAAAAGAGAAGCTTGAGACAGAAATGAAAAAATGTTTTGTATGCAGAATAGGAAGGGACGTTCCTACATCCCTTGGACTTTTTCTTAGATTTGGAAGGATTTGTTACTTAATTACAAGCAGCTATTACGCATTTCTTCTTCATGAGCATTTCTGTTATGCTTCGGTGTTAAAGTCTCAATACAGCTCACTATTTCAATATACAGATCAAAATCCATGGTGTAGCTGCACATTCTTTGCTATATAATTCTCTCCACCTGAAGTGACCAATGATATGCACCTTCCTAAACCTTCATCTCCATGGAAGACTGTGAAATTACAAATTTATGTGTGACTCTGTATTTCGTCTGGCCAGTTTAAGTTTTTCCTGAAGGAGAGAGTGGTAAGAATAACAGTCACAAAAAACAAAATAAAATAAAATAAAATAAAATAAAATAAAATAAAATAAATAAAATAAATAACGGTCACATGGTTTAGGAGTTTTAGGTGCAGGGCCAGTATGCTTGGTCTTTGTAGGTGAAACGTCATTTAGTGATAAGTAAATAAATGCTGAATTTAATAAAAGGATTTAAGAAATGATCATAGTTTTACAAGCAACAAAATCCTGTCCAGGAAATAGCAAAAATTGTGTCCTTAGTTCTTGTGTATATCCACTGTGGCCCATCTGTACAGGTCTGTTCATTCATAGACAGGCTGGGCAAGTTTGAGAGGTATTCCTGGTTTTTTTTTTTTTTTTAATTTTTTTTTTTAATTTTTTTTTTTTTTTTTTTATGATAGTCACACAGAGAGAGAGATAGAGAGGCAGAGACACAGGCAGAGGGAGAAGCAGGCTCCATGCACCGGGAGCCCGACGTGAGATTCGATCCCGGGTCTCCAGGATCGCGCCCCGGGCCAAAGGCAGGCACTAAACCGCTGCGCCACCCAGGGATCCCCGTATTCCTGGTTTTTAAAGACACAGATGGGGGTGTGTAATGGCATGTTCATGTGTGCACATGCTGGAATCACACATTGTGATTGGGTTCCAGTCCATCTTTACACTTTGGGCAAGTTACTTAACATTTTCCTTTTCTGCAAAATGGAGATAGTAGTATAGACCTTGTAGAGTTGTGCTGAGATTTACCTTAAGTACTACATGGAAAACACGTAGAGTAGCACCTAATGCATAGTAAGTGTTACCATGGCAACAGAAGGGAGAAACCAGGTCTTCGTACGACATGTCACTTTCAGGCAACGTATATATGTGAGCAAATATCTGACATAACTGCGCATAGGTAGAAGTTTTGCTAAAGACTCATTTATTTATTTGAGAGCAAACGAGTAAGGGAGAGGGAGAGAGAGAATCCCAAGCTGACCGTGGAGCTCGATGCGGGGGGCTCAATCTCACCACCCTGAGATCATGACCTGAGCCGAAATCAAGAGTTGGATGCTAAACAGACTGAGCCACCCAGGTGCCCCTGCATAGGAACAATATTTTTTTAAGACCTTTGCTCCAAGAGAGGGAAAGAGAGCATGAGTAGGGAGGGGCAGCAGAGGGAGGAGGATAAATGCAGAGCTTGATGTGGGGCTCAATCCCATGACCCCAAGATGATCACCCAAACTGAGATCAAGAGTTGGACACAACCAAGTGAGTCACCCAAGCACCTCTCTGTTTGTTTGTTTTGTTTTTTTTTTTCAAATTTTTAAAAATCTGTATTCTTTTGTTAATTTTTTCAGTTTCTTCTTTCTGTCAGCCTAAACTTGAAGGTTAGGATTCCAACAAATGATGCGATTTAAGAGAATCACCGCACAAAACAGTTTCCCTCAATGCTTGTTATAATGCCTAAAAATTAACCATGAGGACTCCGTCTTTTGAAAATAAAAACTTCCCTAAAATTAAAAAAAAAAGACTTTTGCTCCAAATTATTAGCTGACTTTAGTTCTGACTATAGCTAATATAAATAAAAACTCTTGATCTAATGCTGCTGGCTTTCTCTGATTTATAAATGCCAGAGAAGTAAGATTTTAAAAGCCTAAAATGTCTTAATACTGCCTTCTAAGGACTTTATCCAGCAGTGTTGATCTGGCCATGGGTAGAAAAACAAGCAGAAAAAAAAAAAAGAAAGAAAGAAAAACAAGCAGTGAAGCAGGCAAGCTTATTTACATGAAGTTGGCATCACAAAACACTTGGACAAGGAGCCTATTATCTTTTAGGTAACAGGTGGTAGCTGGGGTATTAAGCTGTCCTGGGCAGGATTTCAGACTTCCATTCTTCCATGCCTCCGGCAGTATATACTTCTATCATAAAGTGATCAGTAATAATTAGGTGTCTGGAATGAAATACAGCGCGGCATTATGCTTCCCACATCTGGAAGGAGAAACTCACTTAACTAGCTCTAAATCAGTGCACTTTCTTTTTATTCCTGGGGGGCAGTGTTCGAGGCAGCAGAGAACACGGTGGAAATGTGAATTGTGGCCTGGTGCACAATCACACAAAAAATTAGGTGTTATGACACACTTTCCTACAAGTAATAGAAGCAAGCCCCAAAGCACAGAACCTTTATTTCTGACATGAACACTTTTATCACATTGCCTTCTCTGACTGTAGGGCCACCTGTTTCACATTTAATAAAAAGTGGCTGTCACAACGGGTGATGTATAGGTGAAAGGGACAAAGTGAAGCTTGTCAACGGGGCTTCATGTGAATTATTTTTCAGATCTTATAGTTTATTAAATCATGTTCTAGCATGTTCCCATCACAGGGTGCCAATAAATGGACAAGGAATTATTTCTCTTTTGTGTCTCGTAGATCTCAAAAGAGACAACTGATACTCACTCTGTTAGAATTTGATTTGAAGTTTTCCTGTGCAAGTGGGGGATTAAGGAGCCAGAACATGGGCACTTTTCTCAGGGTGCTCCCAAGAGTGCTGAGCCTGGTCCTCACAAAATCACTTCCCCTAAGTTGACTCCTTCCTTGTCACTCCAGGTTTGGGTGGCAAGAGCAGTGCATCCTGCTTTCAAAATTCAGAATCCTTATTTGTGCAAAATTACCTAAAATATTCTGCCCCCAGGCCTTCCAGTCCCTGCCCTGCTGCCTAGAGACTTACGAGCATCAAGCGCAGCTCTTCCACACTCTTGGCTGACCTAGTTGAAGAAATGACCAGGAAACAAATTACAGTATTTATTGCCTTATAATCACCCGTTCTTTTATTAACCGGAGAGAGTCTGCTGGCCAACTGCATAATTTCATTATCTGGTGGCTGAGTTTTTTATTCCTCTTCAGAGACCATTGCAGCAGTACAAAGGGAAGTCCAGTTAGTGAGAATGTTCTCTTAATGTTTTTATTTTGGAAAATAGAATATATTCGAAAAGTGCAATTTAACAAGCAAACTCCATGTAACCACTGCCCACGTCAGGAGAATTACCAACAGCCCCTGGCAGTGTCTTTCTTTTTTCTTTTAAGATTTTATTTCTTTATTGTGGGGTGACAGGGGCAGAGGGAGAGAGAGAAAGAGTCCTTAGCAGATCCTATGCCCAACAGGGATCCCAGCATGGGGCTCGATCCCATGACCCTGAGATCATGACCTGAGCCGAAATCAAGCGTCACATACTTAGCCAACGGAGCTACCCAGGTGCTCCAATTACATTTCTAATTATGCATCTCTAAAAATAAGGGAAATGTCCTATATAACCACAAGACCCTTATCATATGTACCAAAACTAATAATAATTGCCTAATAATACTCAGTTCATATTCGTGTTTTTCCAACTGACCCCAAAACACTTTTATAGCTGGTTTGTTCAAACCAGGATCCAATTAAGATCCATAAAGAATTTTTGAAGTAGTTTTAACAGTCCAACTTGCAGCTTAAAATGAGTCTATGACCCTGCCTTTTTCCCATACACTTAATCAGTGGCTAGAGCTCCCGTGGGACCTGGCTGCAGGCCCTTCGCCCACAGGAAAGAAGAAAACAAATCACCTCCTCTCTGCTAGTAACATGGTCCTACTCTTCTGCTCTGTGACTCCAGAGGAAATTGCTCAGTCCAAATTACTGTCAGAAATAAGTGCCTAATATCAATTATGTCAAAGCCAAATATGTTATTTTGGGCACGTACTCTGTGGTATTGGCCTTCTCAAGATTAAAGAAATCTAGTTATATTTATCTGGAGAATGCATGGGGGGCCAGCCCATTTGGGAAGCTCACTGGAATGCAGCTCCAATCTCTGCCAGCTGCAGCTTTTACCAGGACCACAAGAGGACAGGTGGATGGGTGGCTGGTCCCTTTGCTCTGTTAGGATCTTTCTAGTCACTCATATCTTGCTTGCTTGGTATTGCAGGACTTTGGGTTTTTGGTTGTGTTTGTTTCCTTGGCCAAAAAGCTCTTTATGAAGGAGCTTGGCCCTCTCTGACCCTGCTAAGGTAAGACGGGCCAACCTCTCTGGCTCCTCTTTATAAAAGAACACCACAGTGTTTTCCTGTGATCTGGTATGATTTTAGATCAGCATTTCCCAGAAGGTTTTCCTTAGAATGAAAGTCCCAAAGTACTCCCAAAGTACCCCATTTGATCATACTGTCAAATGAATTTGAGAGAAACACTGGCTTCTCTACCATACGTCCTTTTGTGCTAATGAATACTGTGATTCTCCGGTGGTACATGACATTTCCCCAAATTATTGTCCTCGCAACCCTTTCCACAGAGCATCTCTGGAGGTTACTGTTCTGCAGAAGAGACTTTAGAAAGTGCTGATTTGGAGGACTTGGAGAGAATCACAAACAATAATACATAAACAATCTCATCTACCTCATACATTATGAAGACTTTATCCAAGCTAGCTACATACCATACTCTAGGACAGTGGCTGCGTTACTGTGTTGGAGACGAGGAACTTTGTTCATGTACCCCCTGCACTTGGACTTCTGCTGAGGTTCATACTGGAATGATGGGGGAATCAGGATCTGTACATGGGACAAGGGCAGTTAGGCCTGAGATTCCATCTTATAGATGGAATTTCCACATGGTTTGGACTTATAAAGGAAAAAAAAAATCCATACTGGTCAGCCTCTCTGATTTTGAGGATCACTTGACTTTAATTGCCAGATATTTTGTTAAGATTTTATTTATTTATTAAGAGTTTACTTATTCATGAGGGACAGAGAGAGAGAGGCAGAGACACAGGCAGAGGGAGAAGCAGGCTCCCTATAGGCAGCCCAATGTGAGACTCGATCCCAGGACCCCGGGATCGCGACCCGAGCTGAAGGCAGATGGCTCAACCACTGAGCCACCCAGGTGCCCCTATCTAATGGTTGATTGATTGATTGATTGATTGGAGAGAGTGGAGTAGGAAGGAATAGATGGGAAGGGAGACAGAGAAGGAAAGAATCTCAGGCAGACTCCACGCCAAGCACAGAGCCTGACACGGGGCTTGATTTCACCACCCTGAGATCATGACCTGAGCCAAAATCGAGAATTGGACATGTAACTGATTGAGCCATCCAAGTGCCCCACCAAATTTTTTTAAACTTCATTTTGATTTAGTAATTTGGTAAGCTTTCTTTAGATGATCAAGTAATCAAACGTTCTTGCCTACTTATTCCACATTTGGCAAAATGTTTGGATATTCCTAGAACTTGAACGTCTTTGCTAATAAAAGGCACAATATATGGTGCTCATACCAATTACTTCTAGATTAACATGATTTCTTGAATATGTTTCTCATACCATTCTGTCTGAAACTAGACCTTCACAGGGGCATTCACCTCTGCTTTCTCTTCTTTTTCAATATAGAATTTAGATTGACCACCTTGTTGCTTTTATCATTAATTTTCTTGGGAAATAACTGATGAGCTGGTGTTGGCCATTTGGTTTTTCAAAATGGAAGATCTCCAGGTTTATCCTATTTCTTCTTCCTTGCCTTTCTTGGTTTTTATAGATTGCATGTGTAAATTTAATTTTGAAACTGTCTCTTCATCTTTAAAGAAATGAAAGCATTTCACATGAAGACAGTGTGAATATGGCTTGATTATTTTATACTGGGTTTCCTAGGCTATCGCTGTTGTATTATATGAATAATCCTCATTATTCATACTCAGGTGGGAAGGAGAGGTATGTTCTAGGTTCTTGAGGTACATTCCATTTGTCATTTGTAGATTTCTAGACTAAATTCACGTTCCCTGGGGTTATAAAATTTCAAAGAGATGAAAGCCACCAATTTTACATACAAGTTGACTATTTTAACAACTGAAGGTATAAGACTCTGGAGTAAGCTACTGCAAATTTCATCATTGCTCAATTGTTTTTCCTACTTCAAATGTCTGGCTCCTCCATAGTGTAATTTAAAGGCAGCTGAGCAGAGAATTCAACAGAGATGGGTTATCCTAGAGGACAAGCTGCACAAGTCCCTGCATTGGTACTCTGAGTAGAACCAAATAACTTGTTCTGGCATCACTATTGCTTCCCCCACCACTGGCCCTGTTTCCTCATTTTTTAAAAAATAAAAAAGCAGTACTTAAAAGTTATGAAACATGGGTTTTTTTTCTTCTATCACTACTGAGAGCATATAAAAAATGGGCTGCCCATGGGGCACGTGGATGATTCAGTTAAGCATCCAACTCTTGGTTTCTGCTCAGGTCATGACCTCAGAATCATAGGATCGAGCTCCATGTCAGGTTCCGTGCTCAGCAGGGAGTCAGCCTGAGATTCCCTCTCCCTCTCCCTCCCACTATTTCTTTCTTTCTCTCTCAAATAAATGAATCTCTTAAAAAAAGATGTACTACCCAGAAATTGTACATCTTGTGATATAGTCTAGAAGAACTCAAAAAATTAATTTAAAAAAAGGAAGGATGCCTGGGTGGCTCAGTCAGTTAAGTGTCTGCCTTCAGCTAGTCATGATTCTGGGGTCCTGGGATTGAGTTCCACATTGGACTCCCTGCTCTGTGGGGAGCCTGCTTCTCCCTCTCCCTCTGCTCCTCCCCCTGCTCATGCCCTCTCTTGCACGTGCATGTGCACACACACACACACACACACACACACTCTCTCTCTCTCTCTCTCTAATAAAAACAAATAAATAAATAGAAATTCTTATACCTGTTCACATGCATGCTGGAAGAAATACATTCATGGTATAAATGTTTGTATGCCCCAAATTTGAAACAAATTTCAGGTGGGTAAATAAATGACACTTCTGTCCCACGTAATGGTGTGTGGTGTTCAAACAGAATGAGTAAGTACTGATAGGGAGATCTCTAAAGCATATTGACCAATGAGAAGGAAGAAAGTGTTATAAGATAATATGAGCAGAATGATCCCATTTATGTTTTTAAAAACTGCGTTTATATATAGTGAAGGAGTGAGTGGAAAGGGAAGGAGCAAAGAGCAGAAAAAAAGAGATAAACAGAAGAAAAATCTCAAAGGAGGGCAGTAGTGAAATTTGAGGAGTTTTGTCGAGAGAAGGACAGAGTAAAAAAGACTTTTTTCACTCTATTTCTTGAATTATTTACAGTAAAACATTTTCATAAACAAAATAAAAGCATATATATGTGTATGGGCACACGCACAAAAATAAAAAGAGAATGTGTCTGTTTTTTTTTTTAAGATTTTATTTGTTTATTTTAGAGAGAGATAGAGTGTGAACAGAGGGAGGAGCAGAGGAAGAGGGAGAGGAAGGGGAGAAGAATCTCAAGCAGACTCTGCACTGAGCACAGAGCCCAATGAGGGGCTCGATCTCATAACCCTAAGATGATGGCCCGAGCCAAAATCAAGAGTCAGACACTTCACTGACTGAGCCACCCAGCTGCCCCGAGAATGTGCCAGTTATTTTTAACAAATTCATCCAACTCAGGCATTTGCTGGGGAGAGCAGCCCACCCAAGACGTCTCTGTGTTTAAGTTCATCAATGTCAGAGAAGCGTGGGATTCCTTGGCTGAGCACAAACCTGTGTGGATAGCGAGGCTGAGAGGGTAATGGAGGGGAGATGCTGGGGACCTGGCTTCTGGTAACCATGGCATACCCTAAAGTGCTGGCTCAGAAGAGCCCCCAGGCAGCTCGGGTGGCTCAGCGTTCAGTGCTGCCTTCGGCCCAGGGCATGATCCTGGAGACCCGGGATCGAGTCCCACGTCAGGCTCCCTGCATGGAGCCTGCTTCTCCCTCTGCCTGTGTCTCTGCCTCTGTGTGTGTGGTGTGTGTGTGTGATGTGTGTGTGTCTCATGAATAAATAAATAAAATCTTAAAAAAAAAAAAAGAGCCCCCAGAAGCACTTAGACAGGAACCACTCCATTGGGAGGGTTGGTCTCTGGGCTTTAGTGGAAGGATCAGTTCTTCACCACACTCTGCATTTCTAAAGCATTTGCTCAAGTGAGAACAGGCTTCAGAACAAGAGGTTAGAATGTAAAGCTGTGGGAAATACCCTTAGTTTTTCCTTTGTTTACAAACCACTGTGGGGATAGGTGGGCTTTAAGACGTAAGCCTTGCTATTATGTAGGTATGGTGAGGCCAACAGATCAGGAGATGCCCGCCATTAAAAAGATGGTTTGGGGATGCCTGGGTGACTCAGTGGGTAAAGTGTCAGACTCTTGATTTCAGCTTAGATCATGATCTCAGGGTCCTAGGATTGGGCCCCATGTCCAGCTCCCCACTCTGCACAGAGTCTGCTTGTCCCTCTCCGTCCCTCTCTGTTCCTTCCCAACCCCCACCCCCAGCTCTCTCTCTGTGTGTCTGTGTGTGTCTCTCTCTGTCTCTCTCTCTCAAATAAGGAAATAAAATCTTTAAAACAAGATGGTTTGTTATACTCACAGAGTCCAAGAGAAAGGACCATGCCATGGAGGGCCATGCAGGGAAGTACCAGTGTCAGTCAGGAGGCAGAGAGAGGAAGGAAAATGTGGAAAATGCAGGCAAGAGCCATAGTGTGTTTTCTACAGGAAAGAATGGAGAGAGTAAGCAAGCTTTCCTGGCTGGTATGAATCATTGCAGCAGGCTCCGGGGCATAGGGACTGTCTCCAGTTGTCTGGAACCTGGGCCTGGGCTGACTAGGGCAGGGGCAAGTGGCTGTAGAGTAAGATCTCCATGAAGGAGGGTTGGGTATGGGCCCTGGGTCAGTTGGTTTGCATGTGGAGGGTATGTTCACAGGCTAGTCACGTACTGTCTGTAGGATCTGGCTAGGCCTGGGAGAGGCAGTCTCACCAGGAGTTACCCAAAACTAACAAAACGTTGTAGGTAGACTATATTTAAATGAAAAGAAAAATACAGAAAGTCAAAAGACGAGATGAATAGGTAGAGATGCGAGAATAATTATGCGTCTCAAGGTTTTCTGCGTGGCTTCTGTATTGAGGCTGGGTTTGATGGCAAGCTTTGGAAGTCTTCCTTGGACATCCTAACTTTTGATTATGGTTGGTGAGGGGTGGGTATTTGGGGACCATTTTGGGCACAGTAATTGTGAAATCTTTCCATTCATTTCAGTCAAGAGGATACCGGAAGTTTCTTTTTGAGTATTTGGATCTACTCAGCTAATTCTTTGTCATCTATAAAAGCAGATCAGAACTTTTCCCCCTTTTCCTCTTCAGACATATCTCTCCATTGGGCATAGAATTTCAGACCGAATGGCCCTGCCGTAGACTTTCACACGTTTACTGGCTTATGCGATTTTGTTTTTGATGTTTTGCTTGCCACAGGACCACCTCAAAAGCCTATTACAGCATTCTGCATTTACTGCAGCCTGCAAAATTGGTCCTTTTTTTTTTTTTTTTTAAGATCCACTATCTGATCTGTATTTTCATTTTGAGGTGGGTGGGTGAGGATTAGATTCCTGCTTTTTCTATTTTGGTTCTACTGCTTAGAAATTTGGAAAAATGTTTTTAGAAATTTACCTTCACATGATAACTTCCTAACCCTTTGATTTTAATGTTGTCCTCATGCTTACTGTAGCCTAATGTTTATTTTATTTTTTATAATGCTTTTTTTTAAAAGATTTTATTTATTAATTCACGAGAGACAGAGAGCCTAATGTTTATTTAATTGTCTGCTTAGATGTACTGTTTTTGTTTTTAATGGATGGTTTTGCCATTATGAGAATTTTCTCTCATGGTCACTTTTTTTCTTTTTCATGTCTTAATAACTATATGGAGGTATCATTTACTTGCCACACAATGAACTCATTTCAAGTTTATAACTCAGTGATTCCAGTAAGTTTAAGAATTGTACAGCCATCACCATGGTCCAGTTTTATAACCGAAATGTTTAGTCCAGAGCATTCCCATGTGTGGTCACTCAGATTTCATTCTGCCCTGTGCTTTAATAACTCAGTAACATTTGAGTGATCCTTGTGTTTTATATTTTCTTTTTAAAATAAGCCCTTACTAACTTTATCTTTCTTTTTTATCAATTTTTTTTTTGAGAGAGGGAAAGAGTGAGTGAGACCAGGACTGGGAGGGGCAGAGAGAAAGAGAGATTCTTAAGCAGGCTCACATCCAGTGGCAAGCCCGACGTGGGGCTCGATCTCACGACTCTGAGATCATGACTTGAATGGAAATCAAGAGTTGGATGCTCAACCGACTGAACTACCCAGAGGCCCCTAAAAATACTGCTTTTTACCACACCTCTAACAAGACCATTTTTCAGGGTTTTTTTTTAAGATTTTATTTATTTATTCATGAGAGACAGAGAGAGAGAGGGAGAGAGAGAGAGAGAGAGAGAGAGAGGCAGAGACACAGGCAGAGGGAGAAGCAGGCTCCATGCAGGGAACCTGATGTGGGACTCGATCCTGGGACTCCAGGATCACACCCTGGGCCGAAGGCAGGCACCAAACCACTGAGCCACCCAGGGACCCCCAGTTTTCTTTTATTAAAAAAGATGGATGACTTTGTGCTGTTCCATTTTCTAGCATCCAAAGGCCAAGCATTGCCCAGTGAATCAGCTCATGGTCATGCCTTGGATCTCACTTTATCTGATTTATTCCTGCTATCTTTTGAGCAGATGTGGTACCCATTACACCTCCTCTCTTCCCTGAACTGTCAGTTCTCTGCTCTGACTTTAACTTTTTGTAATTTCTTCTCTGTTTTCCTTTTTTTTCATCTTTGTTCTACCCAACGCCAAAGTTGTTGGAGAGGGTAGATTGGATCTAGTCTTGGTCAGTGAACAGGAAAAACCATTACATTTTCTTTCTCCCCACATCAAACCCTCCTTCCCCCTGAGTTTTGTATCTCAGTAGTAGACCAGGTCAGAGGATCTTCTGCACCACACAGCCCACACAGCCCATTTTACTTCACTTCCCGGAGCAGTGGTGAGCCTGTCTTTGCCTGTAGTCAAACTTAGGTCTCACTTTGGAAGGGCTGCTAAAAATAAGACTGGAAGAGAGCATCACATATACCTTGTGTAAAAAAGAGCCCCAGATGGAAGACTCTCCTAAGAATAAAGTGTAATTATGCCATTTTACTATGACATACAGCCCCAAATAAACTAATAAGTAAATTGCTTTCCATTTTTAGAGCCTTGTATGTTAGATTATATTTAGAGCCTATAGTCACCCTAATGATCTTCACAACAATATGGTATGGAAAAAAACAAGCGTTAATAATTCTTTCTGCCCTGCCACTTACTGCTATTTGACCCTGAGCAAGTCAATTTTGCAGGGTTTCAGGTACCTCTGAAAAATGAGAATGATAATACTTCACAGGATGTGGTGAGGATTAAGTTAAATAACGTGACATGCCACGCTTCTCAAAATGATCTGGGTATCCCCTGTGGGAACAGGGTTCTGTGCTAGGAAATAAGACAAAGCGAAAGGATAAATAAGCCATCTCTTCCCAAGATGTCAGTTCAACTTGGAAATTGGTTGGGGGTGGAGTGTATTTTTGGATTTAAATAAGAGCAGATAGATCTATTATGTGAGCTCCACTTTAGTTCTTTTTTTTAAAGGAAATATTTTATTTATTTGAAAGGGAGAGACAGCAAGAGAAGGAGAGCGTGAACAGTGGGGAAGAGCAGAGAGAGAGGGAGAAGTAGGCTCCCAGCTGTTCAGGGAGCCTGACGTGGTCCTGGGATCATGACCCAGGCTGAAGGCGGATGCTTAACCGAATAGCCACCTGGGTGCCCCTCCACCTTAGATCTTAAGGAAGAACTCAATGCAGTTAAGAAATGACATGCTTGGGACAACCAACTCATTCCTACCCTTGGAGCCCCTGGCATTCATTACTGCTTCACCATTAGAAGTGTTTCCATGGGGCAGCCCCGGTGGCTCAGTGATTTAGCACCGCCTTCAGCCCAGAGTGTGATCCTGGGGACCCGGGATCAAGTCCCATGTTGGGCTCCCTGTGTGGAGCCTGCTTCTCCCTCTGCCTGTGTCTCTGCCTCTCTTTCTCTCTGTGTCTCTCATGAATGAATAAATGAAATCTTTAAAAAAAAAAGTGTTTCCATGGAGGGACCATGGGTGGCTCAATGGTTGAGCCTCTGCCTTTGGTTCAGGGCATGGTCCTGGGGTCCTGGGATCAAGTCCCACATCAGGCTCCCTGCATGGAACCTGCTTCTCCCTCTGTCTGTGACTCTGCCTCTCTCTGTGTCTCTCATAAATAAATAAATAGAATCTTTTAAAAAAGGGGGAGGGCAGGGAGTATTTCCATGGAAAAGTTTGAGAGACACTGGTACCTGAAAGAATTTATTGCAGTCTATGCTAATAAGCACAATCTCAGTTAGCCCCTCATCCTTGTCTTAGAAAGTATCCAGCTTCATTTCCGCAGCATGTGTTTGAAATCTCTTCTTAGGCATAACTAACATTGGGCGCACCATCTTCCCTACAAACCTGCTTCTCATCCCGCATCCCCCACTGCGTAATCAACACCACCTGTCCATTCAGTTGTGCAAGTCAAGAACCAAGCAGTTGCCCTCGACTCCTCTCTCTCCTTCACATCCTTACTTGACACCATGGCAACATTGCCACCTTCGTGTGGCTTGAGTGCATCCTTTGCCTTCATGTCCATCACCAGCACCTGGATCCAAGCAACCACCATCTCTTGCCTAGACTAGGTGATCCCTAGACCCGGCCTCCCTCTGATCCATTTTCCCCACGCTTAAGTAGGCCCTGATCTCTGATCATTTATTCCCATTGCCCTAAGAATAACATGGTCCATGAGGCCCTGCCTGGCCCAACCCCCATCCCTCTGGCCACATCTCGAGTCCTCTTCCATCTGGTGTTGGCAGCTGCAGCAACATCGGGTGCTTTCTCTTCACCAGCGGCACCATGGCTCCTCCATCAGGAGCCACTGCCCAGCTTGCTGTGCCTGGAGTGTCCCTCAACCCCTACCTGACTGCCCTTTGCCGAAATAATACAGATTCATCTTCCAAGCTCTGCTCCTGAGTCTCTTCCTCAGAGAAGCCTTTTCTCGTGGCCCAGTAGGGGAGTTAGAACATGTCCCTTTCTTTTACCATCTGATGACCATCTGAACCGCACGTTAGTCAGTCAACTCTGTAAGGGGTGGGACTGTCCCTTAGGTCACCATCATCTCCTGCCCCTGCCAGAATACCTTTCTCGATGAGCAGGGTGTCTGCCATTGTCAAATGAGCATGGGGAGCCCGCAGAGGTCCATGTGGCTGAGTGGTTGGCCTGGGAGCACCCACATTCTATGGAAACTTGCCATCTCAGACCACCAAGCCCACGGTTTTGCCCACCTCTCTGCGGATTCTTCCTTTGGTGCTGGGCATCAGGTCCTTCTACTTCTGTCTGTGGTTTTGAAAAGCCCCTGAGAAACCTCATTTTGATTAAGAGAAACCCATTCAATTGGTGGTTCGATATGGGACTGCAAGGCACCTCTTTATGTGTGCTTTCTGGGTGGCTTTATGCCACCCACAGGATCTGTTAACAAAGTCCTTTCTTAAAAACCCCTGCTCCACCTTGCCTGTTGAGTCTTTTCCCATGGGGCCCCTAAGCAAATCTTGGCTTTAAAGGGCTACAGGATTTTTGCCCCTCAGTGTCCACAGTTCTTAGTCACACCACTTTTGAAGAATGAAGCGTAGTGCGCAGGAAAGCAAAGTTTACTGAGCAATAGTTATAAAGCTCCTGAAGGGGGGGGGGGGCTCTGAGGGTTGCCTCAGAGTTTCTACGGTTAGGGGCTTTTATGAGCTCTTTTGCAGAACTATCTTAGGCCGGGCAGCATGGGTGGCCCAGCGGTTTTGTGCCTGCCTTTGGCCCAGGGTGTGATCCTGGAGACCCGGGATCGAGTCCCACGTTGGGCTCCCTGCATGGAGCCTGCTTCTCCCTCTGCCTGTGTCTCTGCCTCTCTCTCTGTGTGTCTCATGAATAAATAAATAAAATCTTTAAAAAAAAAAAAAGAACTATCTTAGTTCATTAGAGTGTGCTGGGTCGTGCCCATCAGGGCTTTGGTCACGAATCTGTCAACCTATTAGGTTAACGTCTCTGTGCTGATGGTCTTTTTTTTTTTTTTTAACTGACATCTGTGGGCTTATCTCTTAGCTGCTCCTTGCCCGTGACATTAACGAATGCTTTGTGATTAATTGTCTTATTTACGGACATTTTGCAGAAGTCATTTCTGCAAAGGCCGCAAAGCAGAATGCTGGTGTGGTCCTGTCTTCAGCTACAAATCAGGATGTTAGTGCTGTTTTATTTTTGCTGTCGTGACTCTATATTTTCTTGTTGGGGACCCTGGCCCTGACTGCCCACCTGTCCACCTAACTTTTGTTAGCAAAAGCAGACAGGGCTTTCTAACCTAACTGTGTGCAGGTCTGTCTCCCTTCTCTGGGTGTTCCTCTTCTGCAGAGAGGATATCTTTCTGCCCTCCTGCTACCACAGGGTGTCCTTTGGCATGAGTCATAAAACTCCTACATCCTGGAGACCCAGGATCGAGTCCCACGTCGGGCTCCCTGCATGGAGCCTGCTTCCCCGTCTGCCTGTGTCTCTGCCTCTCTCTCTCTCTCTCTCTCTCTCTCTCTCTCTCTCTCTCTCTCCCTGTGTGTGTGTGTGTGTGTGTGTGTGTCTCATGAATAAATGAATAAAGTCTTTTAAAAATAAGTAAATAAATCAGAGAAACTGGGGCTGGGGCATCAGTGTTTTCTCAGACTGGCAAGTGACTTGACCACGGTCACATGGCTCAGAGGTAACAGAATCACAGTCCCTATTTCTTTGCTTGCTTTCTAGTGCTTGCTTGTATTCTTTGGACTAAATTCTACCGAGCGTGGTCTGTGTATAATTAATCTGTATTTGAATTTGTCTGCATAAAAGTGTCTTTATTTTATAACTCGCTCCCCCCACCCCAAGGCATAACTGTGTATCCGAACCAGAGGATGTAGAGCTTCTCAAACTGACAAAAAACAACCAAAATACGCTCTCACCTCCTCCTCTCAGTGTTCAGGCAGGAACAGAAGTGTCAGCTGCTGGCTTTCCCCACCTTACCTGGAGCCACAGGCCTGCCCTTTGCGCTGCCACTCACTTTTCCACTTCTGGACTCTTCACTCACATCGCCTGTCATGCCCCCTGACCCCAGAGAAACCTTCCCTCTTCCCTCCTCCAGTGCCACCTGCATACGTGTTTGGCTCAGGCGCGCAGCTGGGTCCTGGTGGGTGCGTTTCATAACTGGGCGGCTCACACCTCGCTTGTCTGCTTGGATTTGGAGCCTAAGAGAGGAGAACAATGAGCACCTGTCCCCCGGGGGTCCCCCACTACCTGGCCCCATCCCCCATCTCTCAATCCAGAGCACTTTATAGGAGACATTTTCATACCTTTTCTTTTTTTTTTTTTCATACCTTTTCTTTTAATAGTTGGGAAGCAACAAAATTCTCAAAATATGAGACGTGATCCATATGAACTACATAATTTTTTTTTTAAAAAAAATCCCACTTACAAGGAAATGCCACCATCAGGAAGATGGGCCAAGAGTGGAGGTAGCATTTCCACCTTTGAATCCTGGCTCCTCGTGTCAATAGTTTTGTAACCCTGACAAGTTATTGAACTTCTCTATGCTACAGATTTCTCCACCTTAAAGCAGGGTGCAATAAAATGAAATAAAAGTGCCTACCTCATACGTGGTTTGAAGATTGTTTTGAGGATCAAGTGAAATAATCTGATTAAAATGCCTATCAGGTTTCATTCATTTGCATGAATAAAATGTGACTTATAGAAGCTTTCCCATAAGCTACTTTTTAATACGAGTCCTTTGAAAAGCAGCTCTGTTACTGACTCACACCTGCTTCTCTGTCTTTTGCTGTAGCCCTGGAAAGGAAAATATCAATGAGGCAAAGCAGAGAGGAGCTGATAAAACGAGGAGTCTTGAAGGAAATCTATGATAAAGGTAAGGGAGACTGGTCCCCCCCACAGGGAATCTGTGTGCATATTTCTCGGAGTTGGATTCCTTTCTCTGCGTCGCTTTATCAGGAGTTGAACCTTTAGAACTCCAGACGGTTTTGGAGAGAAAAGAGAATTTTGCAGACCACTCCAGAGCTCTCGGTATTATATTAGAGGAGAGAAATCAAGCTCCCTTTTTCTCAGCGTTGGAGTCACACCGCAGGATGCTGCACAGGCTGATGTGGCTGGAGGAATGATGTGGGTACCGGTGGGGAGCCTGTTGGTGTGCGAATACGCACAGCTGGGGCGAAGTTAATTGCTGAAGCTCTTTTGGGCACTAGGGGTTCCCAAGACAAATGTTAAAAATCTGCAGGCATCTAGAATTTCCTTAACAGATTGCTTGCTGGCAGTCTGTCTCCCCACAATAAAAGAAGTCGAAGTGAAGAAAATGATAAAGTATAACTGTATGCAGAAGAGATTTCAGATGATAATATTGACAGTGATGCTGCAGACGCTTTGTGAAAGTGGCCACAAGTGGTTGCCAAGGAACACCGCGCCTTTTGCTTATTGAGGGACGGTCTTTAAATACAAATTATGCAGCGGTTTAAGTGGTATATTAAGTATTCTTCATTTTTATTTTTTAAGAGGTTTGCTGTCCTAAATTAGGCTTTCTCTCCTACTCCCTCATTCCTCCTCTCCCCTCAGGTACCCTCCCCTCTCCCTCCTCCCATCTCCCTCTTCCCTTCTCCCTCCTCTCCTCTCTGCCCCTCCCTCCTCCCTGCCCCTCCATTCCTCTCCTTCCTGCCCTCTCCCTCCTCTTCCTCCATTTCCTCTCCTCCCCTCTCCCTCCTCCCCTCTCTGCTCCTCCCCTCTCTGTTCCTCCCCTCTCTGTTCCTCCCTCCCCCTCCATTCCTCTCCCTCCTGCCCTCTCTCTCCTCCTCCATTCTCCCTCCTCCCCTCTCCCTCCTCCCCTCTCTGCTCCTCCCCTCTCTGTTCCTCCCTCCCCCTCCATTCCTCTCCTTCCTGCCCTCTCCCTCCTCTTCCTCCATTTCCCCTCCTCCCCTCTCCCTCCTCCTCTCTCCCTCCTCCTCTCGCCCTCCTGCCCTCTCCCTCCTCCCATCTCCCTCTTCCCTTCTCCCTCCTCCCCTCTCTGCCCCTCCCTCCTCTCTCTCCCTCCATTCCTCTCCTTCCTGCCCTCTCCCTCTTCTTCCTCCATTTCCCCTCCTCCCCTCTCCCTCCTCCCCTCTCTACTCCTCCCCTCTGTTCCTCCCTCCCCCTCAATTCCTCTCCCTCCTGCCCTCTCTCTCCTCCTCCATTCTCCCTCCTCCCCTCTCCCTCCTCCCCTCTCTGCCCCTCCCTCCTCCCTCCCCCTCCATTCCTCTCCTTCCTGCCCTCTCCCTCCATTTCCTCTCCTCCCCTCTCCCTCCTCCCCTCTTCCTCCTCCCCTCTCTGTTCCTCCTTCCCCCTCCATTCCTCTCCTTCCTGCCCTCTCCCTCCTCTTCCTCCATTCCCCCCCCTCCCTTCTCCTCTCTCCCTCCTCCTCTCGCCCTCCTCCCCTCTCCCTCCTCCCCTCTCCTCCCTCCCGCTCCATTCCTCTCTGCTCCTCCTTCCCCCTCCATTCCTCTCCCTCATGCCCTCTCTCTTCTCCTCCTCCTCCATTCTCCTTCCTCCCCTCCCTGCTCCTCCCTCCCCCCGCCCCCTCCATTCCTCTCCCTCCTCCTCTCTCCCTCCTCCCCTCTCCCTCCTCCTCCATTCCCCCTCTTCCCCTCCCTCCTCCCTCCTCTCCCACCCTCCTCCTCTCCCCTCCCCTCTTCTCTTCTCTTTCCTGTCACCTCTTTCCCATTAGGCTCCATGAAATGACAAACTGTCCTCTTCCAGCCTTCATGCAGTCATCACCAGTAATTTTCTATTTCAAGTCTTACTATTGTTTGAAGCTGGTGTTACCTGGTGGGCCAGATTACTGAGCACATATTCTCCTGTGAAGATCCATCCTGGTAGTTCAGGCAACCCCGTGATCCTGGGTTTACCACGTTTCTATGCGTCTTCTGCAGGCCTGATATAAAACGGCAGCTTGCGTTTCTTACTCTGGTACACCCTTCTGATTCCACCGTTGTCAGTGACTTGGGCCTTATGCCTCGCGTACATTTGACCTTGTCCATTCCTGCCACAGGGCTTCCCGGTGGCACTCCTCGAGTACTGTTTCTTAGCACAGATTGCCCCCCTGAAACGCTACAAGGAGGAAGTGGCCCTGCCCTGCCCTAAGTGGCAGGGGTGCTGGAGGCAGGGTGTGAAATTGTGCTATTTCTGACTATCTTCTAGAACTATCAGAGCCTCCTGGGGCCCGGAAATCCACTTCGTGAGCCACTTTATCCTTCTTGTTCTGGCTAAGGCCTTACCAAAATACAAAACACAATACAATTGGCCAAGCTCTCCAGGGAAGAGGAATCCACAGCTTTGTCAATTTTCTCCAGTGTCTTGCTCTCTTTACAACTCCCAGGCCTCCCCTTAAATCTTCCTGCTTCCCCCTTAGGCACTCTGCAGCAAGGTGGCCAGTGACCGCAGGTGTCATGCTGCACGATAAGCATCCACCTGCTTGAATAAACACTCCCGTCGCATTTAAAGCCTGCTCACATCTAGTGAAATGATCCCTTCTAGCTTCTTGCAACCTTTATGTCTCTTACTATAAACCTCCGAGAATACTCTAGAGAACACATTCTACTTTAGCATTAATTATTCGCCTTGCACCTAAAACTCAGTTAGGTAAGTGTTGCCCAAGGAACTTCTGACTTAACCAAAGAAGCCATGGGTTGTTGGAGCAGAAGCCACATTGTCTAGAGACAGAAACAGGGGGCATCGAGGCTGGGGCCTGTGGGCACTGCTGACAGCTCCCAGGGGCTTCGTTGTGTGCGCTCAGAAACTGCTTGTGGAGGAAGGGACCAGCTGAGCTGCTGCTTGTCACCACCCCTTCCCGACTGGCTTGTCTTTTCGCTGTACTGTCTGTGCCTCTCTGTTTGGCTGGTGGCTGCCTTTCCTTACCAGCACGCACACTCCAGGAGAACACGGACCTCAAGGCTTGCTCCCAGGTCCCGCCAGCCTCAGGTAACGCTTGAGATAGATGAGGCTCCCACACACGTTTACTGTTTGGATGCTGGGAAAAGGAGAAGCAGAGAGGGACTAAAATTAGAAATCCCTTGCACACTGTACATGCAGAAGCGTGTATTTGCTATGGGTTTTTCTGATTAAAAGCATGCATTTGAGGGGCACCTGGGGGACTCAATCAGTTAAGCATCCGACTCTTGGTTTCAGCTCAGGTCATGGTCTGGGGTCCTGGGATCGAGCCCTGCGCTCAGCAGGGAGTCTACTTGAGGGTCTCTCTCGCTTGCTCGCTCGATCTCCCTCTGCCCTCCCCCTTCTTGTGAGCTCTCACTCTCTCAAATAAATAAATCTTAAAAAAAAAAAAACATCCATTTGTATCACTGTGGATATTAGTCACGTTACCTTATATGCTATCAGCTGTTAGGAACATGGGCCCTGGCATCCGATCACTTGGGTTCAATTCCAGCTCCCCTGCAGACTAGCTGTGCAACTTTTGTCAAGGTGCTTACCTTCTCTGTGCTTCAGTTTCGTCACCTGAAAGCATGGACAACGTGATGAGGTTTACCTGGGCTAACACACGTGTGTTAGCTGGTAGGGCTGCTGTAACACGGTGTCACAGTCCGAGTGGCTTAAGCAGTGGAAACGTACTTCCTCCTCATTGTTCGGGAGGCAGGAAGTCTGAGATTGTGATGTCACCTGGATGGATTTCCGTGCGGCCTCTCCGCTGGGCTGGCGGATGGCTGCCGTCGCACTGTGTCCCCATGTGGCCTCCCCTCTGTGCACACACGCTCCCGCTGTCCCTTCCCCTTCCAGGAAGGACATCAGCCCTATAGGATCAGGGCCCTGCCCTTAAAACCTCATTTAACCTTAATCACCTCCTTAAAGACTCTTCTTCCAAATAGAGCCGCGCAGTGGGGCGGGGGGCGGGGGGGGGATTCAGCACAGGCATCTGGGGGGCAGGTGCGGGGCATGCAATTCAGTCCTCAACAACATGCGAGGTTGCATAGCAGCCGTCATCCCATACATCCTCAAGAGGTGGTGACACACCGTTATTAGTATCATCCTCACCTTTCCAGGTGTTGAGACCCTTTCCATGCCTCACCATCGGTCCTCAGGCCCCAGAGTTAGGAAGGAGCATTGCTGCACCCTTTTATCTGAGGTGCCAGGATCCACAACCCCCCTTAGCAGTGTTGGGGGGGTGGTGACGCGAGACACCTCACCCCCGGCCTGATTCAGTTTCCCTCCTACACCTCTGCTTTTGGTTTTCCTGTCTTCCTCCTTCCCCTTCTAGGGCATCGCGCCCCTTGCTGTAGCTGGGATCCTGGTGGGTAAAACAGATGCAGCTCTGTTCCCACGACCTGAGTGAAATGGCAAGTGGCAAAAGGATTTCTTAATCATTTTCCAAGCTGTGTTTCCAAGAGACGTTTCAGAGATTTGGAGCGATCATTGCATAGTGCCTGGCTGGCAATTCCTCATTGTGTGCCGCCTCCTGGACTAGGACAAATGACTCCAGTCACCTCCTGGGACGTGTGGTGCCCGACAGCTGCCTGGTGTCTGGAACTACTGTACCCGCCCATCCACCTGCCCGCGAGGGCCGGCCTCCCTTCCCACGGTGGCCACGCTGGGCTGTGCATGAGCTTGCTGACCTGGCACAAAGCGGTTTATCCTCAGTAGGTCAGCTTTCCTCTTCTAGCTTCTTTACATTATTGATTTTGCTTAATAATACCCCACTTGGCCATAGAAAGTATAAAGGGAAACAGTAGTGATGTGAGATTTATCAGTATTGGGGCAGGGTGAAGTCAAAATCGATGAGATTTTATTATCCTGATAGTTCTCCTCAAAATTCTTTATATTTTTCTTAGCAGGTTAAAAATCCCAAGCTGAGACATAAATTTAAATGAGGGAAAATGAGAGACTGGGTGGAAGAGGGAAAAAGATCTCAGATATCTATAGGAACAAGGTCAAGAATCCTTCATTTAATGAAATGCATTGGAAATAAAGAGTACAAGCACTTGATGGCTTGTGGGTTTGTTTGCTTTTATTGATTTCCATATAGAATCACATAATTTTTGAGACCAGATGGAACTTTATTTTTTTTAAGATTTTTTAAAAATTTATTTATTGAAGAGAGACACACAGAGAGGCAGAGACATGGGCAGAGGGAAAAGCAGGCTCCCTGGGCGGAGCCCAGTGCTGGCCCAGGATCACGACCTGAGCCAAAGGCAGATGCTCAACCACTGAGCCACCCAGGTGCCCCTAGAAGGGACTTTAGATAAAAGTTTTAAAATCCGAGAAAATAATTTATTCTCTGGGCATATTGAGACCATGTGAGAATGAAGGACACTTTAAAGACTCCATAAAAAGAAAATTTTTCATGTTTAGTCAAGTTGTAGTAGGGACATGAAATCATAATTTTTTTAATCCCATTTTCCAAAATTTCCGCAATAGGGGTACAGCGGGTTTGGGAAGAACACAAGGTAAATGTTCAGAGAGGCCATCATCATTCTAAATTATAAAAATGTTAAAACCAACTAGTGATGGAAGATAATCTATAATTTGATAGCTTATTTTTTAACTGCTTATTTCCCGACCTTGTGGCCTGTTTGTTTGAATCAGAAGAACGTAAGGGCTCTCTTAGACTCAGGGTCATTTGTTCATCCAACAAATTGGTACTGAGTGCCCCCTGTGTGCCGGGCGGTCCCCCATGTGTTGAGCTACAGCGATAACCAAAAGATCAAAATTCTTACCTTCTCAGAGTTTCTGTTCTACTAAAGGAGATAGGAAATAAATAAACGTGTGATCTGCTGTCAAGGAGTGACAAGCCTCATGAAGAAAAACAAAGCAGCAGGGCAAAAAGATAAAGTCATAGGTAGAGCCATGATTTTAGATAAAGACAATCATGGAGAACTTCTGGAGGAGGTGATACTAACACAGAGAAATTAAGTGATCTGTGGCTGAAACAGGGGTGTTGGTCCTACCACTTACTTCCAAAAAAACTTTGACTCACTATGTTCCTTTTAAATTCAAGCCTATAGGAATGCCTGGGTGGCTCAGTCGGTTAAGCATCTACCTTTGGCTCAGGTCATGATCCCAGGGTCCTGGGAGCGAGCCCCGCATGGGGCCTCCAACAGTGCATGGGATATATATAGTTGGTGTTCACTTAAACGTTTATTGACACGTGCAACTGGCAGCTGTCTGTCTCTGGGTTTATTCACTTGGGTTGCTGAACTTCCTATTTCTCTGATCCCCCTTGTTTATTCAGCTCTATGGTCTGTGAAACTTCGTTGCCCGTTATTTAAATAGACAGTATCATATTATGTGTATATTTGTGTAGATGGATGCTACATATCCTACTTCCAAATAGTGACTTTTAAGTGTTAAGGAGAAAAAGATCCTGAAAACAGTGAATGGTTTGGCCATTAGTAAAATCCTGATGCTATCTCTCTGACTTAGCAGGGATCTCAAGAGGTCACCTGGCCAAGCTGGTGGTGTTTTTCCAACATAGAGATTAAGTGGTGGAAGCCCAGCGAGGTTATTGCCCTGTTGAAGGGCACACGGCCGCCAGCGAGTGTAGACTCTTAAAACCCCTGCTAAGCCTGTGTGTCCTCCATTTGGAATTTAGGGGAACACAGGAAAACTTTGTAACGTGTTGCCAGTTGGTGGTCAGAGGATCTCAGTAAGTATTGCTGTTTGTGTTTTTGCAAATAATCTCTACAAATAGCCGTAATGCTGGGTTTGAAGAATATCAGGGGTGTTAACGGTGGCCGTTGTGTGGATTTTCCTGGAAAACCTCTGTTCTCCCCCAGGGTCACCTGCTGCATATGGGATGGGTGTGTTTAATTTCACATGGATGTAGCCACCAGTTAGCAGGAGGGCAGGAGAGGGAAGGGAGACCTTGTCCGAGCAGTGGCCGGGACTCACTTCCACACGCAAAGGGGAGCCTGATGCTCCGTGCAGGGGTTGTAGCTGGGGCCGTGGCAGCTCCTGCAGGAGTCTCCACGCAGTCCCACTGAGACCCTGGGGAAGGAGAGAGCCCCTGGGGGAGGGAAGGGGAGCACGGGACATGCAGGATAGAACTGCCTGAACACCAGTGAGCAACTTCCTTCCCACTGTGTGCTGGGAATTAGAGATAACGTGTCACAGCAAATAATAAAGTGCCCTGAGATGTGCTTTTGGCCTTAATTGAGTGAGAGCAACATTTTGGAAGGTGTTCTTTTTAATGATAAGCACAAACAGAAGCTCCCTGCAATGGACAATGCTTTTTGTGCAAGAGGCTGCATTTTCCCTTCTCTGGGATTCAAGAGAAGAAAAAGAGAGAAAAAAAAAAAGCCCGATATTTAAATTAAAAGGTCATTATGTTTTAAAAATAAAGATTCTCCAGCAGATCGAAGGAGACAAATGTAGTAGTTGTTTATCTGGTACCCCAGGTGTGTAGGCTTTTCAAGTCAGAGTTTGTGGGAAATGCTTTTCACGGCCTTTACCAGGCACAATTACTTTGTCATGTTTTTTAGCTGTTTCTGATGCCTCATGTAGGAATGGCACCCTCGGAAAGCTGTGGTATAGGGTAGCTGTGTCGAAATAAAAAGAGTGCTTAGCTTCTGCATCAGCGACATGTAATTACTGATGGAGCTCCTCAAAGCCCAGTACAGTGGATTGCCCTAGTGGGGTAGTTGGGAAGTGCTTTAAACAATAAAGAAAGTAAATAAAAGTTGTGACCAAAATTCTCTTAAGCAATATGGTTCTTAAAAAAAAAAAAAAATTAGGGGCATCGAGATAGCTCAGTGGTTGAGTGTCTGGCTTCTGCTCAGGTCATGATCCCCAGGTCCTGGGATCGAGTCCCACATCAGGCTCCCCGCAAGGAGCCTGCTCCTCCCTCTGCCTATGTCCCTGCCTCTCTCTGTGTGTCTCTCATGAATAAATAAATAAATAAAATCTTTTTTAAAAAAATCACCACCCCAAGCCAAAAAATGACTGACATTTTTCTTATAGCCATGAGCACACATCCCCAGAAAATTTACTCACCTCTTGCGTGTATGGTGAATGCCTGTGATGTTGCAGGCACCGTCCTGGGCACCAGGAATATGAAACAGAGACAAGCCTGGCTTCCCTGGACAACAGAACCCATAGTTCCAGAAGTAGGGTTCAGGCACTCAACAGTTATGACAGGGAAAGTACAGTATGTCCGGGGATACCTGGAAGCATCACCCACCCAGGCCTGGGGACTTAGGGAAGGCATCCTGGAAGGAGTAGTGTCACAGAGGAAACCTGGCATGTGAGGAGAATTATCCTGCAGAAGCTGACAGGCAGGGGGAATGTCACAAGGGGAAGGACTAGCCCATGTAGAGGCACCAAGTTGAGGATAGAGAGGGAGAGACTGTGTGTCCAGTGGTCTGTAAGGTGAGGGGGGTGTTGGGGCAGATCATGCAGGCAGGGACACTATACTCGTTGCTTGTCCTTTATCCTGAGAGCCCTGAGGGGTTGCGGAAGGCTGCTCTGCATGATCAGATTTGCAGCCTCATTGCTCTGCCTATGGAGAAGAATATGGAGGGAGGCCAAGATGTGCGTCAGGATGGCCAGATAGTGACTATTGCTGGGATTCAGTGACATGACAGGGGGTAGCAGGGATGGGGTAAGGGTGGTGTGTGGGCTTGGCTGATACTCAGGATTCTGGCTTGAGCGACCAGATGGACAGAGATAGGGGCCATTCACTAAGCCAGGGAACCCAAAACAAGCCAGCTTAGGGCACCAAATATTGCCATGGTTTGACCACACTGGGTTTGAGATACCCAAGTGTCTATGTAGATCTATGTAGATCTGTAAAGATACAGATCTGGGAACACCTGGGTGGCTCAGCGGTGGAGCATCTGTCTTCGGCTCGGGGCATGATCCCCGAGTCCCGGGATCGAGTCCCACGTCGGGCTCCCTGCATGGAGCCTGCTTCTCCCTCTGCCTGTGTCTCTGCCTCTCTCTCTGTATCTCTCATGAATAAGTAAATAAAATATTTTAAAAAAATAAAGATACAGATCTGAAGCTCAAGAGAGAGAACTGGGTTGGAAATGCAGGTTTGGAATAGTCGTTGTATGTCATGAAGTCACACGAGTGGATGATCATTCTCAGAGAAGGTGTAGAATGAGAACATAAATGGTCCTGATGGAAGACCCCATGGAGCCCCAACATTAAATGATCTGGGAGTAAAGCAGAAATTGTCTGGGAATGAGAAAAGCCCTCAAAGGGGCACCTGGGTGGCTCAGTGGTTGAGCGTCTGCCTTTGGCTCAGGTCATGATCCCAAGGTCGTGGGATCGACTCTCGCATTGGGCTCCCTGCAGGGAGCCTGCTTCTCCCTCTGCCTGTGTCTCTGCCTCTCTCTCTGTGTCTCTCATGAATAAATAAATAAAATCTTAAAAAAAATAAAATCAAAACCCTCAAAGACTGAGAAGTGGATGGAGAAATAGGATGTAAACTAGAAGTGTGGATCAGAATGGAAGCCAAAACAAGCAGCAGTGGTTTGGGAAAAAAAGTGGTCTGAAGTGTCAAATATAGACATGTCAAATAAGATAGGAACCAAGAAGTGTCCTTTGGGTTCTTTTTATGCCACTTAATTGTAGGCTTTTAAATTACCTGTGGAGCCAATGTGTAGTCAACAGGGTGTAAGTTAAAGGACTTCTGGTTTCAGGTCACAAAGACTTCCCTTAAGAAGGATGAAGCAAAAAAAAAAAAAGATGAAGCAATAAGCAAATTTAAACCAATGATCTTTTGTGTTTTATCCTCTGTAGCACTCCAAATGCCTTGAGCAATGCTTGGCACTTCTCTGTGTTAATGTAATATTTATGGCATGAATGAGTGAGTGAGTGAATGAATGAATCTCCCATCATAAAGTCCAGCGGTAGGACAGCTCCAAGGATGGTTAATTCATCGGTTCAACAACATGGCCAAGGGATGCCGTCATTGGGCTCCAGCCCATCATGGTAACAAGACGGCTGCAGGAGTTCCAGCCCCCCATGCAGACCCAGTATCCAGAGGAAAGAGAGAAGGTTATCTCTTCTTGGTATCTCTCTCTAAAAGCAAGCAAACTTTGCCCCAAAGTTTCTCCAGAATAACTCTCATTTTTCATTGACCAGAATTTTGGGAGATAACCACTAGATATTTTGTTTCCCTAATTATCATGAATGTTTCCATAAACTGAAGTGTTACAGGCAATCTGCTCCCATGGTCAGCTGCCTTGGAGGAGTTATCCTTGGAAGACCCATCACCCTACCACCCTTTCCAACTGCCGATCCAGGCAGGGCAGGGTACCATGGGCATAGTGGGCATCGCTGTCCCCCACCTACCTGGCCCCAGCCTTCTGATGCTTGATCACTCCACAGCCACCAGTCTGCGCTGATGTTTGCAAGGCCAAGGCCAGCCAAACTTTGGAAGGCTGGTAGCTAATAAAAGGAAAACTAAAATAAATAAATAAATAAATAAATAAATAAATAAATAAATAAATAAATAAATATTAAAAAAAGGAAAACTGATCATACTTAGAAAACCCTCCTTTTTTTTTTTTTTTTTATTTTACTTAGTTGAGAGAGCATGACCAGGGGGAGAGGCAGAGGGAGAGGGAGAAATAAGCTCCCCTCAGAGTAGGGAGCCCAATGCAGGGCTCAATCCCAGGCCCTAAGATCCTGACCTGAGCTGAAAGCAGACACTTAACTGACTAAGCCAGCCACGTACCCCTAGAAAACCTTTCTTGACCTCCCTGGAATTTGCGTCGATTTAGACAAGCAAGCAGGGCATTCAGCTTTAACCATCACATAAGTGTCTGTAAAACAACAGCACTCGGATAGAAGCTCCCCACCCAGGATTCTGGTCCCAGCTCTCTCATCTTCTGTGTCTACAAGGCACAGGGCAGCTTTTCATCTCTCCGGACTCTGATTTCAGAGTGAATGCAACCCCAGGACCCTGACCGCTCCAGCACCAAAGCCATGCTTTCCTTTATTCCCCTCTCACTGTGCCTGGTCCTTCGCCTGCTTGATGGAAGGCCATCTGTCTGCCAACCAGGTGGTCCCCTAATGTCTCAGGGATACCCACGGAATGATGTACTCTTCAACTCCATCCTGCCCTGGCTTGTCTTCTCATGGGGCTGCTGGAGGATCAAAGGACAGAGTCACTTTGGCCTTTTAAGCCACCGGGGAGATTCCATTGTGAGGCCTCAGGACTTCACTGCTGGCTGGCCATGCCCAGCTCTGAGGCTCTTTGCTGCTGCAGTCAGGGCTCCTGCCTTCCACATGTGCCCCAGAACCTGTCTTCATTCCCCCAGCCCTCTCTTAATTTCTTGGAAGGAAATATTATCCACTAAACTGACCACGTACTGGGATGTGGGCCAGGTTAGCAACCTCATTTCAACCTCCCAGTTCCAGAAATGCATTCCCTTTTTCATAATCATTAGGGTCGTTATTGTGATTTTCAAGTGTGTCGTGAGCTAGTGCTGTCCAGTCAAATTTTCAGCTGTAACAGAAATGCTTTACCATCATCTGAGCTGGCCACCACAGCCGCCTTGAGCTAGCCTCACGTAGTTGTTGAACACTGCAGGTATGGTTAGTCTGACCAAGGGGTGTGGGAGGGGTCTGCATTTTAAATTTCATTTAGTTTTAACCAATAACAGCTACATGGGGCTAGTGGGGGCCCTATTGGAGAGCCCAGCTAAAGAAACAGAGTTGCTTACATCTTGCCTAGATATGACCAGCCCCTGACACCTCCTTTCCCCATTCTAGCCATTGAGGATTTTTTCCTTAAATCTTAGATTCCAGTTTTCAGCTCGGCTATATCCCAATAACCATGCAAGGCCCCTTGCACAGGAATGCGTGATTCTGGGAGAATCACATGATCACATAATAGCATAGGGGAGAAGCTGTGCCACCTCCATCAGTTTATGTTCAACCCCCGCCCTAGTTGCATTTTTGATATCAAAATGCCCAGGAATAGCAAGGCGGTAAGTCCTCTTCCAGCTACAAACCTTGGAGCCAGAGTCGTCTTTTGGAATTCATGGTCAAAGCCTTCATACTTCATCAGGATAGTTGATGTCAGAACCAGTGGCCCTCAGTGTGAAGATGAGGGAACAGGCGGAGCTGTACCCAGTACAGATGAAAGAAATAGCTCTGGGAGGAAGGCACCACCATTTGACACAATGCGGGGTTTGCAGTCCCAGCAAGCGACTGAGAATCCACGTGAGCTGTAGTTTGTATCGAGGAGAGGCAGGAAATGCTGATAAATGCAGCAGAAAACAGCTGCAGGAAAATACAATCGAAACAGGCTCCCAAGGTCAATGCCACTCTTGTGATAAGAAGTCCTTGCACCTCACGTATTTGATGGTTTAGGCAGAGGCCTCTTATTAATTTCAGAATAGGATATTCAACCCAGAACAATTGCAACAATAAAAAAAGCAAGATGATTCTCCAAGTACAAAAACATGTACCACTCCACTCTGTGTAAGAAATCGTCCAGAGTATCACAGAATCGATTAAATTATGATATTGAAACACATCTTGAACAGATTTTCAAGATAGTAGGTTCAGGAGGACTCTGAGTTACGAAGATGCTTGTATCAGGCAGAAAGGAACCTCATGGCTCTTGCCAAAATTGTTCCTCTGTGTAAGCTGGTCAGAATAATCCAAAGACTTGTAGCTGCAAATCAAGTGGAAGATTCTCTAACTTATAGATTCCTAAAATATTGGTTCCCTGATCCTGCATAATCCTGTGATTATGCAGAGACTTTTTTTTTTTAATTTTTTTTTTTATTTATTTATGATAGTCACAGAGAGAGAGAGAGAGGCAGAGACACAGGCAGAGAGAGAAGCAGGCTCCATGCACCGGGAGCCCGACGTGGGATTCGATCCCGGGTCTCCAGGATCGCGCCCTGGGCCAAAGGCAGGCGCTAAACCGCTGCGCCACCCAGGGATCCCATATGCAGAGACTTTTAAACACAGAGAGACACACACTCAAAGTGACCTTTCCACCATTGAAAAGAAAGCCCACCAGAAGAGAGAGGCTGCAGAGTTTGGTTTGGTTTGGTTCGGTTTTGCAAAAAAGATGTTCAGTTCAAGTGTTTTTAAATGCTCAGGAATCAAACGCATTCATCTGCAAACAGGCAACAGGAATGTATTACTTTCTGTGTATGTTTAAAATTCTGCAAAATATTATCTGTAGCGCCATTTAGTTTAATTACATCCCTTCCTTGAACTCGGGCAAATTGAAGAAAGTATCTCCCATTAAATTTAACACATGCCAGGGAGCCACTTCCAACTTCTTGGGCTTAAAGCTTTTAATCTCTCAATAAACTCATTCAATAAATTATTTCTTAGCTAACTGTTGGTCAGCAAATCATTTGGCTGACTATGAGAACAGCTAGTAGCTTTGACTACAATGATTTAAAAGGTTACTGGGAAAAAAAGAAAAAGAAAATAAAAAAAATAAAAATAAAAAAATAAAAGGTTACTGGGATTCGTGGAAGCTTTGCCAAAGCTCTGTATAGTGTTGCTAGAGTGACCCCTTTGTGGGTTTCAAAACAATGACTCTGCCACCTTCATGGGTGGATTTTTTTCCTACTCTAGTGGAAAAAGTCTGTGTCAAGAAAAAAAGGAAAGTCAATGAGTCTGTCCTTGGTGGCTTATTCATATTAGGACCATCGCTACCAGAGGAATGCTTTCTTGAGGAAGCATCTTCAACTTTAACTCATCAGCCACCCAGTGGAGGTTCCCCTTTTTGGTCAAATAGCATGTGTGGGAAGCTAAAATAGGCCATGAAATAGGCTGAATAATAGCTCTTGTCTCAAAGGGGAACAGGAGTTAGCAAATGCTTGCATTAGGCTCTCCTTACATGTCTTCACAAAGATAATGGTTTGCTTTAACATATGTGGCTCTGCTTTTTGGTTTTGCTTTAATTAGAGCCATTGGGGATCACTAATGAATGAAAATGTGTTTGAGTTTTCACCAGCGTGCAATTTCATGGTGTTGTTCGCTCTTCTGTATTGTAAGTACTTAATGGTAACAGAATTGGGGTTTTAACTCTGACATCAATGTGCTTTACATATAAAGGATTATTCTACTGTTCTTTTGCCATCCTTGAGGAAGTAAACTTTCAAAATAAGTCATTTTAAGTGAGATCACATGCTCTCACCGCTTACTAGCTCATTACCTACCAATTATGTAACTTTATGCAAGTTATTTTAACCAACTGGGGTTCACTTTCCTTTCTACAGGGAGGGTAATTTTGGTACCAACCCCATAGAACTGTTTTATGTATATATTAAATGAACAAGTACCTGGCTTATAATCAAGTCCCCACGTATCCTTTAAGGGGTTGTTACTATTATATATAAAATGTCTGGCGTTACACTTGACACTTTCAAATACTTAAAAATATTTCTTTGACCATCCCTTTCACTGTCCCATTTTTTTTTCCTTGTCTTTCTACTGAGTATATAGAGGCTTTGTATGTAGAGCGCAGACTTCTAGCCCTATGCTAAAATTTAACAGTTGTTTTTTAATAAAAATATAAAACTTTACTGGCAAACAATAAACCTGAAATTCTTCAATGTAGTTCCTGGTTCTTGTGACATGCCCAAATAGAGCAAGTAGACAAGGAGAAGAAAGCCTAAATGAAAGATGGTTTGCTATTTTAGCTTCTCTGTTATTTCAGGCTTATTTGCAAGTTTTCGGGGGGACTTCTTATTTCTTCCCACTGCCTTACACATAGCACTTGGATCTGGAAGGAAGTTGGGCATTATCCAAAACAGTCCTTTTTTGTTTCCAAGGGAAAGAAACAGAAGTCCCAGAAGTTCAATAGCTTGTTGCAAGCCAATGATGGCAAAAATAAGAACATGGCCCTGCCTATGCTGAGAGTCTGGGTTCTTTCCACTGTACCTGCTGCTTCTCTCTTCCCACCCAGCCCTCCTGAGTATGAGTTAGGAGTACTCACCAGCACCCTTCTGTTTGCAGACACATGGAGAGCATGGTTTATAGCACCGTCCTGTCACCTTTCATTTCTTTTTACCTGAGATAGAAAAAGCATTATCTTCCTTTGAGACTCCAGACTCCTAAGGATCTGAGGGGTCCAATATTAGTGCTGTTGGTAAAGGCTAGTCTACAGGAAGTCATTGATGGGCCTGACAACTTTCTACTCATGTCCTCCCCCAATCCTGGACTTTACATCAGCCCCCAAGAAGAAAGCTTGAGTCCTGGATCAATACTGGTCCAAGATGAGGAGGGGAAAATGCGGAGTACACCCACAGCACTCGCCATTTAGATTCTCTCCACCCAGTAGAGAAACAGGGACCTAGCAATGAGGTCACTGCAGAGAAGGGTAGAGCCAGGCAAATCTTCCAAGGCTTCCAAGACCATATGGTGTGCCCACAGATCCAGCTGTTGGTGGTCCTTTGGTCCATGGGGAGCCATGTCTTATGGACCTTGGGTGCCTAGAAGGGGAGGCCAGTATACTATCCCTAATATGCCATATCCTTCTCCAGGGCCATATCCCATGCCCCCTCCCCAAGCACCCGGGGCAGTGCCACCTGTTCCACGGGGCACTGTTCCACCAGGATCCTGGAGACCACCAGCACCATATCCTGCCCCTGCAGGATCATATCCCATGCCAGGACTCTATCTCACTCCCAATAATCCTTTTCAAGTGACTTCAGGACCTTTTGGTGCTGCACCAATGCATGGTGGCCCCCATTAAGTTGATGAATGAAGAGATGCTTTGCTTTTTGAAGTACATATATATACACATGAATGTATATATAAAAATTACTGGTTTCACTAATCTTAGAGGGCATTCATGAGCAACTCTTACACCTCTCAGAGAAGGTATCTGCCTCTTGTATGTATAGTACATCTTATAGTTACAATCAGATAAAAATATAAAAGTAAATCATTCAAATATGATTTTTTACTCAGTTTTTATGGAACATTAAAGTGATGTATATTGAATAGCTCTTTGATACAATCTGTTTACATCAAGTTTTCGATTTGCTTAAATTATGAAGCCATACACTTAAAAATCTAAGACTATATGGATTATTGTTAAAATCTGCAACCTCATTGGCAAATTACCTTTCAGTATTTTTTTGTAATCACTTTTTCCCCCAAATAAACACACTTTGAGAACAATCACATTGTCACAATTTAAATAATTGATGCCTCTCAACATCTTGAACTGCTCTGTCTATAGGATAAATAAACCTGGTTCTCTTGAAGTTGTACTTTGGGTATATATTTTAAAGCTATTGGTAATTATTGTCAGATGTTGAGCTCATTAGCCAGGAGTGTTCATTTTTATCCTTGATCTTTTAGTAAAAACTTCTCTGAAAAAAAGAAAAAAAGAAAAAGCAGCCAGACCAAAAAAAAAAAAAAAAAAAAAGAGGACTTGGGGAAAATTAGTGCCTCATCAAGAAATCAGAGGAGTGAGGGCGGGGTTTTCCCTCCAAAAAAAAAACTGTTATTTTTTCATTTAATGTAACAAGGCAACATGAAATTTTTATGTTGTTGTTTTGTTTGCCAAATATAAGCATCTATATATAGAAAAAAGTTAATAATCATTGAACTCTATTTCTATCTTACCAAGTTTACTTTGGAAAATTTGCCATCCCGCATACATATTTCATTTTGATGTGATCCTGATCCACAGGTACATATTGTTCTACATTCCTGCTTTTGTCCTTGACATTATCTCAGACACATTTTTTAATGTCTGGGCACCACCCACGTGGTCACTTCATTTGCATTTCTTTCATTCCAGCAAGGCTCTGCGTTTCACAAGAGGCACCTGGGACACTTGATTTTGACTTATTTGTACACATACTCTTCATTCTTGGAATAGTCCATCTTCTATTAGCTCTGTTTGCTTATGTTCCCCCACTACACTGCTCTTTTTCTTGTATTTGGTGTACACATTTTATTTTGCAAATTAAAAATCAAAAAGTTTTGTAAGCCAGCAACTCTCCATCTGGCCTCCCTCTTATGCAATCTGAATAAATAAATATGTGTGCACACTTTTATTTGTACTATTTAATCTTGTTTTAAAGTTTTACTTTTTTTTCTGATCCACGTGAAATATATTGTCATAATGGTTCAACATATAGGTATAAACCAATCCTTTATACTTGTAGTCAACTATTATTTAAGCAGAGATGTCTGATCCAACTAGAAATACATTTTTAAACATAGATTTTTACATAATTCATATGCATATCCTATAAAATCAGATTCAGGGGTGAGCTTAAGTTTATACTAAAATATTTCTTCAGGGATGCCTGGGTGGCTCCGTGGTTGAGTGCATTTGGCTCAGGTCGTGATCCCAGAGTCCTGGGATCGAGTCCGGCATCAGGCTCCTTGCAGGGAGGGAGTCTGCTTCTCCCTCTGCCTATGTCTCTTACTCTCTTTGTCTCTTGTGAATAAATAAATAATGTTTAAGTATTTTTTCAGAATTAAAACTCATTCTTTTTTGTCTTCAACTTCAAAGCGCCATGAACTGTGAGCCCTCTTGGAACAAAATATCTCTTCTGTGCAATTTTTAATGTGATTTAATTTAATGTTGTTACATGGCTATCTCTGAGAACCCAAAGAATTCCCATTGCTCATTCTCCCTGTGACCTTTATGTATTAAAAAAAACAAAAAACAAAAAACAGCTTCAGTTCATCTTAAGCTTTGAGAAAATTTAACTGATTACAAGGTGTCAGTCACCCTAAAGTCAGAGTATTCCTAAAACAAAACAACAATCAAGGAGGGACCATGGGTGGCTCAAGGGTTGAGCTGCCTTCTGCTCAGGTCATGACCCCAGGGCCCTGGGATTGAGTCCCACACAGACTCCCCGCAGGGAGCCTGCTTCTCCCTCTGCCTATGTCTCTGCTTCTCTGTGTCTCTCATGAATAAATAAATAAATAAAATCTTTTTTAAAAATGGAGGAAAATTAAAACAAACAAAAAAAACCTTCAAATATAGGCACAAAGGTAACATCCAGTTACAGGTGGATACAACTCCTAAATAAAGCAAAACATTTTTTTAATGTACCTTTGGAGCCAGTCCTCTGGAGCACAACTTTTATGTAAATCATGCTTTCAGAAAGAACATCAAAAACAACTCCACGGGAGACAAATCCTCCTCAAACACGTGGTCCCGATGTTGGGAGCTCAAGTCTTCTAAGTTACTTCAACTCTTTTTCCTTCTTTTTAAAGTCTTATCAGGGTTTAACTTCCCACTTTTGCTTCTTTTCCCCACGTCTCACACTAATGCCTGCCCGTGTCTGTGTTTCTGCATTTCTGCACCTGTGCTGTGTCCTCTTAGCACTTGGCACCGTGCCAGGCTCGTGGGTGGGGAGGCAGGTGCGCTGTGGTAAAGCTCCAGGGCTGGGGGCGGGGTGGGGGCAGCCAACCGGACAGGGGTCTCTACAAGCATCATAAGGTGCTGAAAGCAAACATCTGCCTGACCCGCAAGGTCATTGCGAGCGCCCGCAGTTCCTGGGTTGTGATGCATGTTGTTAGTTACAGGCTCTCGACAGATGTTTGCCTGTTGAACGAATTAATTCGCTGTCACCGCTCCCCTCACTCTCCTTGATTCGGTGTTAACCTGACTCTACCAACATCTTCATTTCTTAGCTCTCACAAGGGGTAGAGGGGAATAAGGCTGGCACAATTTCCATGGCCAGTTCCATACCTTAGACCCCATGGCTTTCTGTCTCATCATTTATAATTTACGACCTTGACTTGCACCCACTTCTGCATCATGTTCTTTGTCACTTCTGTGACCTGATTTTACCCTGTTGAATATGTCTGCATCTGGCTCAGATTTTAATTTTCCACCCTACCCTACTGCTCTTCCCAGTGCCCTAGTCCTTTGTGACAAGCTCAGATTCATGATCCACAGCTAAACAATGCAACTTCCTGCTCTCTTGTCTTGAGATTTAAACCAACTGTCTCTATTCCCTGCTAGCCACATAAACAGCATTTTCTGCCCCAAACCTCATCATATCAAGGCACTGTTGTCATTCCAGATTATCTTGCATCTCTGATTCCTAACCTCTAATCCGGTGGGTCTCAAAGTGTGGAACTCTGACCAGTAGAATCCGCCCCAGCATCCCCCAAGAGCTTGCTAGCCATGCATGTTCTCTGTCCCACCCCAAAACCACTGGAAACTCTGGAGGTGGAGCCCAGCCATCTACTTTAACTTCCCTGCAAAGAATTGTGATGCCTGCTGAAGTTAGAGCAGCACTGACTCAACCCCTCTGGCCTTGCATGCCTTCTCCTGCTTCCTATTCCTACTACTCATCCTGGTAGGAAACTTATTACTGGCAGTTGTTTTGGTTTTTATTTTTTTTAAGATTTTATTTATTTATTCACGAGAGAGAGAGAGAGAGAGAGAGAGGCAGAGACACAGGCAGAGACACAGGCAGAGGGAGAAGCAGGCTCCATGCTGGGAGCCTGATGTGGGACTCAATCCCAGGTCTCCAAGATCACACCCTGGGCCAAAGGTGGCGCTAAACCACTGAGTCACCGGGGCTGCCCCTGGCGGTAGTTTTGTGCAATTTTGAAAGCCATTATTATGGATAATTTTAGAAGATCATGTAAAGCATCAAAATAATTTCTGATATTACATAGGGCAATATTATTTCTAACATTATTTTTTAAAGATTTTATTTATTTGAGAGAGAGAAACAAAGATAGCAAGAGAGAGCACAAGAAGGGAGGAGAGGGAGAAGCAGGCTCTCCTCTAAGCAGGGAGCCCAATACAGAGCTCAGTCCCAGGACCCCAGGATCATGACCTGAACTGAATGCAGACGCTTAACTGACTGAGCCACGCAGGCGCCCCTCTAGTATTATTTCTAGTATAATTTCCAATATTACTATAAAGAGCAAATTCTTTCTCATCCCTGATAACAAGAGACAGTGATGATCTTGATAGATAAAAGTACAAATAGTCCATGAGACTAGACTCCTCCTAATCTGGAGGGTTAAGTTCTTTCTAAAAAAGGAAAATAGGACAGCCCGGGTGGCTCAGCCACCCTGTTTAGTGCTGCCTTCAGCCGAAGGCCTGATCCTGGAGACCTAGGATCGAGTCCCACGTCGGGCTCCCTGCATGGAATCTGCTTCTCCCTCTGCCTGTGTCTCTGCCTCTCTCTCTCTCTCTCTCTCTCTCTCTCTCTCGTCTCTCATGAATAAATAAATAAAATCTAAAACAAACAAATAAATAAATAAATATCTTTTAAAAAAAGGAAAATAGTTTTTCTAATAATGCTAATTAAAATGCCAATAAAGAGGCTGATAAATCATCTTTGTAAATTGAAAGGACACAGAGAGTTACATACTCTTCAAATTAATCAAATATGGAATTACCAAACCTTAGGAATTCCCAGCTGATTTCTTAGCTTGATGATGAGTATATGGGATCAGTTACATTAATATTTCTACTTTTGTGTATGTTTGAAAATGTCACAATAAGAATTTTAAAACAAGTTACTTAACAATGGCATCATCGTGGGAGCCCCATGTTATAAGAATCCAAACCAGATGGTCTTCACTTTTGTCACTACTATTCTTGGCCATAAATGATATTAATAATGGATTTGTCATATCTATTGAATGGCTTCAATTTATTTCTGCTAGATCATTATATGTATATAGATAGGTAGATAGGTGGCTCAGTGGTTGAATGTCTGACTTTGGGTCAGGTCATGATCCCAGGGTCCTGGGATGGAGTCCCCACAGGGAGCCTGCTTCCCCCTCTGCCTATGTCTCTGCCTCTTTCTCAGTGTCTCTCATGAATCAATAAATAACCATTATTAAAAAACGGTTATCAAGGTTAATATTGAAATGGCCAAAAGCTAAGAAATTCATGTGATCTGTACACTGCTGCTGTGTAAATAGAGAAATGCTTCACAAAACAATTATACAAGATTCGGGTATATGTCACTAGATATTGAAATATTAACACATAAGTTTCACCTATTGTGATTTCTCTTAAAAGGTCAGAATTCTAATTGCAGAAAAGGCTTTATGTAGGGAGGTGATCAGCAGAGCCTCCTTTTTTTTTTATTATATCATAAAATATTGGAAATCCCTTTATGACCAGCCATAGGAAGATAGCTAAATAAAATTCAGTTTATTTGGGGTGTTTGAGTGGCTCAGTCAGTTAAACGTCTGCCTTCAGCTCAGGTTATGGTCCCAGGGTCCTAGAATCAATCCCTGCATCCAACTCCCTGCTTGGCAGGGAATCTGCTTCTCCTTTTCCCTCTGCCTCTCCCGTGGCTTGCGTGTGTGCGCGCTCTCTCTTTCTCTCTTAAATAAATAAATAAAATCCCTTTTAAAAAATTCAGTTTATTCATCCAGTATAATCATTAAGATTATAATTATGCAAATTATAATGTTTATAATAGTAAGAAACCAAGACAGGAAATCTGATGCATAGTAAAATCACAACTATGAAAAATATATACAAACGGTTTCTGTTAGGTTGTCTTACTCTTTCTTTTTCATCTTTATTTTTTTGGTGGAAATGTGTATTTAGAAATTATGACAGTGGAATTCCCTAGATTGTTTCCTCTCCAAAGCGGTTTGAGTCTTTGTGACTCAGCAAAGGTACTTTTAATATATGGGGAGCTCAATATTTTGAGAATTGCAATGTCCCAAGGAGCGCATCTCCATTACCAGCAAAGCCTCCAGCCCTAAGTCAGCTGCCTTGATGAAACTGAGATTCATAGAGTCTAAGGTAATCCAACTACAATTGTATTTTTGCCCCAGAACTGTTTCCATGGTACTTCTTAACTGTTAAAACGTACAGCAGTCATTTGTATCATTGCCCTGAAGAAGCAGAACTTGGCAGTGGCACTGAAACCACCCCCTCCTCTGGTTGTCTTACCAGGACTTCTTTACATTGGAAACATCAAAAATCAAAGTGGTGGTGCTACTTCCCATGGCATCAGTGTGAACATGCTAAATTAAAGTGTGCTGCAGGGACTGGGGACCATCCCTTATGGGATGGCAATGCAGTAACCCACCTCCCACTCCACCTTCCCTCCTGCAGATGCTCAGTTCGGCAGTCTACTTTCCATAGCATCAGCCTAAGAGTCCACACTGCTCTTCTTCTCTTATTAATGAGGAGTAGTCATCATTTTATTTATTACAATTATACTAACTCCCATGCCCTTCCAGGCATCCAAAAAGGCTAAATGAAAAGAACAAGGAGAAAAAAAAAAAATCTTAAAGTATGTCAGTGCTTTATATCATCTGCCTCAGATGATTTTTTTGGTATCTATTCTGTTTTTCTCTGTTTATACAAGATTCAGGTCAAATATCCTGTGTCCTTGAACCATATGTTATCTAAAGCCTGTTGGTTTGTAGATTAGTCTGTTGACTGTTTTTCATCAGGCCAGTTCTAACTGGGAGGAAGGGGCCCACAGAGCATCCTTTACCACTGCTTATTGTTGTGTATAAAATTAAACCCTTGGGAGGAGCATGGCAAAAGAAAAGGATCATTTATACAAGATTCACCTTGGAGTCATCTCACTGTTTCATTCCTACAAGTAAATCATCTTTTGTCCAGTTTTAAGGCTTTGCTGGTTCCTGTGTTTCTGACTAAGCATAACTTGGGAGTCTTTCGTCTGGATGTTTATTCATCTTACTTGGAACAGCTTTCCGTCCTCTTTAAAAATTAATTTGACTTTAATGTCTAGTTATTTAGGACTCCCCTGGGCTAGGATGAAATCACACTGGGGGAATTTTGATTTGACAAATGGCCATTGTGCGGGAGCCTTTGATCCTCTACCATGGTGTTAACTAGCCGCCCAACCCTTGCTTTGAGAAGCTTTAAGCAAGATCAAAGTCTGCCCTTCCCCACCCCCAAGGTGTGATCCCTGGTGGGCAGGGGGAGAATTCTGACACTCCCAGCATCCTTAGGATGCTGCAGCCCTCAGCTTTGGTCGAAGCTCTCTGAGTGGTCAGTACTTGTTCCCTCAGAAGGTTTGCAGAAGATGGGACCTTCCCAACAGCCAGTGAGCTTGTCAGGAGGTGAGCCTCAAGGAACTTTGAGCCCTCCTAAACATTTACCTCTCTAGAAAAATTGGATGCTGGTGGGAATAGGAGAAAAAGGATGAATTTTTCCTAGAGCCTTAGCGAACCATGCTTCTGGTGTGTGTTGAGTGGTATGAAGCCCTGGGCTCCCTAGAGTAGGAATTCCTACTCAAGGTTTTCCAGCCTCTGAGGCCTGCTCGATTTTTCCAGGTTTTCCAAAATTACAAAGAATAGTTCATTTTAATTCACTTTCATTAAAAAAGGTACATCCAAAAATATGGTGAAAGACGGAGAGGGAGAGCAAACAGGCAATTTACTAGAGGTCACTGGAAATTGCTGCCTTCGTGGTCAGATGCCATATGTCTAAAAATAAAGTGTCTGAAAATCAAAAGATCAAGTGTAGATTTTACAGACTGACCTTGAAAAAGATTGTTCAAAAACATTTATATTCGATTAGCAAATGATAAATGTCACCCTTCCCTGGAAGGTGGGTGTTGTCTAACTGGGCCATCTCCTCTCGCTCCCACAGATGGGGAACTCTCCATATCGAATGAAGATGACTCGCTGGAAAATGGACAGTCCCTGAGCTCCAGCCAGCTGTCTCTGCCTGCCCTGTCCGAAATGGAGCCGGTCCCAATGCCCAGGGATCCCTGCTCATACGAGGTGCTCCAACCTTCAGACATCATGGATGGGACAGGTAATGCAGGACGCGATGGGACATGGAAGGGGCAGAGTTGTGGGATAGGCCCCCAGCACGTGACATTTGGGACCTGGAGCCTTGGCTGGACGAGGGGTTCTATTTTGAACCACCCTGAGCTTACGAATAGCCTGGAAATGGGGACAAAACTGCCCAATTAGTAGATATTCACACATGCCGTTCTACAGTTTTTTAACAACATTTTTTGTAATCTTAATGATTTTAAAGAAGACATGCCCTGTTTTTGTAATATCAAGGATTTAAAATGTCATTTTTGTTTTTTGTTTTTTTCTAGCACTTGTTTGTCTTAAGCTCAAGCTAAGGAATCCTATACTTTACACAGTTCCTACCTAACTCACATGCTTGTAAAGCCCTAGCACAGCCTTTAAGTCCAGTCTGGGCATACCAGCTAATGGTTGTATCTGGGTAGCAAATTTTATCAGTTTACAATCAACGTGTTAATTGGGTAACCGGTTAACTCACATGCTGCTGATGGATGATGTTTGGTACCATCAGACTGTCACTACTTCTTTGGTCCAAAGCCCTCTGAATGGTCAGTACCCACTCCCTCAGAAGGTTTGCAGAAGGTGGGATCCTCCCAACAGCCAGTGAGGAGTGCTCCCTGTTGTCAAGAGGTGAGCCTGGGTGGGGAGGGACCTCCTGAAATCTCCAGAGTTTGGGCAGAAAGGCCATGTCCTTTCGCCACACCATATGCAATGTCTGCGTCAGCAGAGCTCAGGTGGGAAGACAGGAGAGCTGGTGTTACAGAGTCCATTCCAGGCTTCACTTGGGGACCTGGTGAGTCATTTGCTCCATCAGTGTGTCCGATGCTGATGGTAATGGTGTCCCTTGTGAGAGGGGGAGAACTGAGTGCTCCTGAGGATTTTTGGCAAGGCTTTGATGCTGCTACCCAGATTAGGGAAGAAGAAGAGGGTGACGGGTGAGTCACTAGAGTCATTCCTATTCCAGCAGCTTTGGGAGGCAAGAGGCTATACATCTGAGTTACAGTCCCCCCAAGCTGAGGAGATTTTTTTCCAGCTAAAGAAGGGAATTGTGTTTCTGATCCAGCTTTCCTTGTGACATTAGAATCATACAGATTTGACTGTTAAAGGGAGATCTGTCATCCCAGTGAAATGAGAGTTTCAGTCTCGTTGGCCAGGCTGTCAGCATGGAATGAAGGCCTTTGTCTCCTACCCTCTCCTCCCCAGGACAGCTCTTAACTGGAGCCAGTTGGGGTCACCCATGGTAGAAAGGAAGAGTCAGACCCAATGCCAAGCCAAGAGAAATGGGGGAACCCAAACAGAAAGCCATAATTCTGGCAAGTGAGAGGACAGAAAGTGGGAGACAGAAAGACATTGTCTTGGTGCATCCCTTGTCTCATCAAGGTTTAGAAGAGCCCCTAAAGCTGCAAGGTGCCTGCTGGCAGCTGCTGCCCAGCCCGGGAGACACACGTCAGGGTGCCCGACCTGGTGTCAGCCTCGAGGGCTGCTCCGTTACTTCCTGGCCCAGACCCAGGGAGACCCAGGGGGTGCAAAAACAAGACCCCAGAATCTACCATGGCTTCCTCTCAGCAAAGGACAAAGAGGCCCAGAGGAAGATGCTGGTTCGGTTCACCTGGGGGCCTCTTTGTCCGCCACCCACTGCACCTGCCATCCGTGGATTGTCACTGTGGTCCCATGAATCACGTGTGAGAGCACTCACAGAACGTGTCATATGAGTGCCAAGATTGAAGTGGTGAAGTTTGGGATTGTTTTGAGAAAATAGCCTCTTCCTAACTCCCTTCTTGCCCCTCCTGCCTCTCCCTTACTGCCTCAACCTCCCTGGTGTGTTCCCCCACCCTCCCCACCCCCTGCTTGATTGGATTTCTAGCGGCCTCTCTTGAGCTCTCCACACATACGTGACGACCTGGAACAAGTCGGTGCTCTGCTGTGTTGCTAACCCACACCCCCGTCCTGTGCGCTCCTGCCGGCCCCACCTGCACTTCGTTTGTGTAATGTCTCCTGTGTGTCATATGGTTGTCCCCTCAGTGTCTGAAGAGAGTCCCTCTGCCAGTGAGTCTGGAATCCTCCTGGCCCAAGATCCTTCAGCCAAACCAGTCCTGCTACTGCCCCCCAAAAAACCTGCTGCTTTCTCTGGAGACCATGAGGAGACCCCAGTGAAGCAGCTGTCCCTTCTCAAGCAACCCCCCGCCCTGCCTCCCAAACCCACTGCCAGGATTGCCAACCACTTAACAGGTGAGTCCAGACGTCTTCTGGGGGCATGCGGCCCTGCCTTCCCTTCAAGGGATAATCTCTTGCTCTCTTTCTCTTTTTAGCCAAGGCCTGTTGCACCTCTTTGGTGAGGCTGCTCTGTGGGACGTTTGGGTGTTTCTATGTGCGTCTCGGTACACACAGTCATGACCTGGGTTTGTGTGTCTTTGTCAAGAAGCATTCGGTATACACCTGCCAGCCGTGTGCCAAGAGCCTTTGTCGTGTGTATCTGTAAATATGTACATTGGTATTTATGTGATTGACTCACGATTGTTTGCCCATCGAGGTAAATTAGATTCAATGTCAAAAATCCTTGCAAAGATGAAAAGTAGTACCTTGTTCCCTTCATAATGAGTTTGCCGAAGCTTTAAATTTTTTGTCTTTAAATTATTGATCTGAAGCCCAGCATATTTCCTCTATTAAAATTCATGTCTGTGCTGTTTGTTCTATTAAAAAAAAAAAAAAAAGACAAGTGAGACAAATCTGCAAAGCATCACGGGAAATACAGTTAAAAGAAGAGAAGGTTTAGGAATGCGGTCCTGAAGTGATTTTTATATTTTCAAGTTTAACGTGTTAGTGAACACACCCAGCGCTATTAAATTGGGCACCTAGTGAAATTGTATTTCACTGCACACGAACCAGACACTCCTCTTGGATTCAACGCTGTGGTTTGGGATTAAAGAGTAAAGATTTCAGGGGGTTGTTTCTGCAACCCTGAGAGTCTTTCCACTGACCAGTTGCCTTTTTACAGTGCGCTTAGTGTTTTTGTAAATGGTTTCTAATTGATCTCTGTAGGTTTTTGTGAGACGTGATGAAGATGGAGGTAGGAAGAATTTTCACCTGTTTTGTAGTGGAGAAGCTGAAGCTTCAGAAACATCAGGACCTTCAGCAGGGCCAGCAGGCGTTGTGCAGTAGGATCATCCGGGGAGCCTGGTCTCTGGTAGGAGGCTGCCTCCCCAGTGGTGCTGAGTTTTATTTAAGTCCAAAATAAACACAAGAGTGAGTCAAACCACTCTATCAGCATATGTGTCCACCCAGGTCAGATGTCTGTGGCTCAAAAGAGCATATTTCCATCTACAGGAGCCACCCAACACATTAATAACCCTTTAGTGCAGTGTCCTAAAATGTGAATGCATAGGAAACCACAAAGGAACAAATGACCCCATAAGCTTCCTTCTAAGAGATGACCCCTGTCCGTTTATCTGTCTAATGAAAATCAGATGCCTGCTATACATATCTCCTATCACTGACGTTTTGCACATGGTGGTATCTTCAGAACTGGTTCTCCTGTTTGTGAATACTGCACAACACGGTTTTGTTAGCCGCCCGGTGTGGAGTAGGGTTCCCTCATTTGGCTCCTTGTGGGCTCTCCCATCTTCTGCCGTAAAAATCACCACAGCAGACATCCTCTGCAGCATACACTGCATTATGAGCATCTGAATTTCTCCTAATTTATTTCGAGAATTAGAGTTGCTTATTCTGATTCCCGAAATCATCTATGTACCTTGGAAGAGCTATAGGCTTTTGAAGGCTTTGATGCCAAATTTTCCCAAAGATTAAATATTACAGAATCAGCTTCTGTATGTGGTTCATATTTATTCATCAAACATGTGCTAGGTTCCAACGCAGGTACAAATAAGTGACAGTTTACTGTATATATTTTGCATATGTATTTTTTATATATTACCTGTATAGTATAGACACACAATAGAGCACCAAAATACTGTCGGGAGTATCACTTCGAGTTCTGTGCAGTCTGATCAAAGGGCATGCATGGAAGGGCTGCAGCTTGAGCTGACCCTTAACTCATGAAGGGCGTTTATGGAGAATGAGGGGAGAACGTTCCAGGAGAGAAGCCCCCAATCAGAGAGGCCCAGAGATGGCATTGTTTTGGGTCCATCATGAGGTGGCTGAGCTGGGGCAGAGGGTCTGTCTCAGGCTGTATTGAAAAAAAGGTTCACTAGGTAAGGCATAGGAGGATTTAGATTTTATTTCTGGGGCAGTGGGGAGCCTTGGGAGGCTTTTGAGCAGGGGAGTGGTGTGATGAAAATGAGCCTTTTGAAAGTTTTCCCACAATCACTGTGTAGAGAGTGAATGGAAGGAGAAAGTTGAAGGCTTAAAAAGGCCAGCCCCATGCCTCATTCTCCAGAATCACACTAGTTGAGTGAAACTGAATAATTTGAACCAGGGAGATGACGGAGGAAGCCACTCCTGTTTCTGAGATAGGACCTAACAAGCAGGAGGAGAGTGAACAGAACAACAGAGATGGAATCTCGTAGCCGGTAGCATCCTCTAACTTATCTAGTTATCTAATTAATGAAGGCACACTTCATTCATTCACAGCTTCAGCTATGAGCTGTGAGCTTGGGCAGCCTGGTATCCATGGGACTCTTGATGTAGGAGAAACTGAGCCCAGTCTCTGGCTTCCCTGGTCCTTTTATAGGGAGAGTGGACTTCTCTACTCTCTATAAACCTCATCTCTACAGAGCTTGGATCACATGGATAAAAATACCTAAGAGCTAATAATCCTTGCCATGTTGGGTCTGGTAGCCTCTTAAATGAGAAGACAAGACGGGTGGAGGTCTCTGTGGGCTGCAAGCCTGGTGCTGGCCTTTTCGGTTTAAACTCATTTAGACGTGCTTAATTTTTGTAAGCGAACAATTATAATGAATCTGCATCACCACAAGGCAGCTACATTAACCCTGTTCTGTTAGTAATTACTCTAGAGACAACTGGGCTGTGTCAGAAGAAATTAATCAATGAAGAATGCTAGAACCCTACGTTGAGACTTAGCAGTTGTAGCATGCTCACACTGTCTGTTGTCCTGTTGACGTTTTTGAAAGGAAACCCAGGACAGTTTGAAAGCCACCAAGCATGATTAATAAGAGAGTGACAGTGGTTAACGGTCCGGTGGGATACTAGAGGAAGCACGAACCTGACCTGGGGCTACTTCCAAGTACATGATCAGGCAAAGACAGGCAGAAATATCTCTACTTTGGCATGTGCTTCCCATTTTCTCAGGAAAACCATTATAGACTTGGAGAATGTTCTCTGTTCTCCAGCAAGTGGAGAGAAGCCTCCTTGCTCTCCCAAACAATCTTTCTTCTTCCCTTGTCATCATCCTGTCTGTTCTTCTCTTCTCCAAGAGCGGCTGCAAGCAGCTCTGCCACGCACTGTACTTCCAGAGTGGAAGGAGAATCTGATGCTCCATTATTACATGCCTCTGCATAATGCATATGATCTGAGATGAATGATTCTCAAAATGCATCTCTCTTGGAATGATGATGGACCCCAGAGGAAAAGAGTTGATTGAAGTGAAGAAAAAAAAAAAAAAGAACTCCACCACTGTCTCCTATCTTTCTAAGTCTTCATCAATCACCTCTCCAGCCATCCTGGCTCCCAGAGTCTGATATGACACACTGCATGAATAATCCATGCCTCTGCATATGGTACCTGTGATTAGGTACCCCATCGATGCTATTTGAAGGAAGGATAATCAACTCCCGTGAGAGCTGGACTTCGTGGTCTGGCATTCACACTTGGGTGATAATGGCAGCTACCACTTTTTGAGAACTTCACGGCATATTGTTTAGTCCTACAGAGTCAATGCTATTATCATCATTCTTTCTTTTTCTTGGAAGAGGAAAACGAAATTTAGATAAGTTAAATAACTCTGTCATGGTTACATAGCTAGTAAGTGCCAGAGATGTATCCACTTTTTTACTCCAAAGTTCTTACTTGTAATCATTGGTTTCTAACATCCTCACTAAGATACCTATTCTTAAAATTCAAAACAATGGAATTATGAGCTTTCTTTGTTGTTTTTGGTTTTTTTTTTTTTGTCTTGCTTTGTTTTTTTGCCTTGTGACTTTCAGTCCTTTTAAGAAAATTGGCTTCTTGGGGGCACCTGGTTGGTTCGTTTGGTTACGCGGTCAACTCTTGATTTCAGCTCAGGTCATGAGATCAAGCCCCGAGTTGGACTCCGTGCTGAACCAGGAGCCTGCTTAAGATTCTCTCTCTCTTCGTCTCATCCTTCATGACCACCACCCCTACTCATACTCTTGCTCCCCCTTCTTTCTCTCAAAAATAAATAAATGGATTGGTTAGTTGAATTCTTAAAAAGGAAATCAGGGGGCACCTGGGTGGCTCAGTTAAGTATCTGACTCTTGATTTCAGCTCAGGTCATGAGATCAAGCCCCGAGTTGGACTCCATGCTGAACCAGGAGCCTGCTTAAGATTCTCTCTCTCTTCGTCTCATCCTTCATGACCACCACCCCTACTCATACTCTTGCTCCCCCTTCTTTCTCTCAAAAATAAATAAATGGATTGGTTAGTTGAATTCTTAAAAAGGAAATCAGGGGGCACCTGGGTGGCTCAGTTAAGTATCTGACTCTTGATTTCAGCTCAGGTCATGATCTCAGAGTCCTGGGATCCAGCCTTACATCAGGTTCCTGGCTCAGCAGGGAGTCTACTTGTCTCCCTCTTCCTCTTCTTGCTCTCTCTGTCTCTCTCTTAAATAAATAATCAATTTTAAAAAAAGGAAAGGAAATTGGCTTCTTTATTTGCATAAGTCAAAGACAAAAATGTATCTAGTCTTTCAAAAATAACTAATATTCTCAAGGCACTTGATTATAAAAAGGAGGACCTGAATGCAGTTGGGTTGGGTTTGGAAGAACATGTTAAAAGTTGAGAGTCTGTAAGAATCAAGAACAGGACAAATCACATAGGAAGCATTTGGTCACAATTAGAGATTGGCAGTTTAAGCAAAGAAAAGGAAATGTTGGGGGAGCCTGGGTGGCTCAGTTGGTTAAGCATCTAGCTCTTGATATGGGCTCCGGTCATGATCTCAGGGTTATGAGATTGAACATTGTGTCAGTGTGGAGCCTGCTGAGATTTGCTCTCTCCCTCTCCTTTTGCCTTTCCCCTACACACTCTTCCCCTCTCTCTCTAAAATAAATAAACCTTGAAAGAAGAAGAAAGAAAGAAAAGAAAGAAAAAAAGAAAGAAAGAAAGAAAGAAAAGAAGAAAGAAAGAAAGAAAGAAAGAAAGAAAGAAAGAAAGAAAGAAAGAAAGAAAGAAGAAAAAGAGAAAAGAGTTGCTGATCCTTTACAAATAAGTCCTTCTGCTAATGTGAACCTGCCCAGGGCTTCTTTGTCTTTAGACCCTGAAATACAAGGAACTTCTGTTGATCAATGGCTAGTTTCAACATTCCGAAGTTTTTACAACTACAGACTTTTCTGGCAAATGGCACCCATGCCCTGTGGTACTTCTTAGCCTCACCCGGGTCAAATGAGAATCTTCTATCCAGAGCTTATCATACCAAAACCAATGTTTCTCTTTATACGATCTCCCTAGTTCTGTGGACACTATCCATGGCTCACTCTTCTGTATTCCCATTCTCACCTCTGATTTTGTTGTTCCTCACTGACCCTGTTACTGTGTGTCCTCATTTCTCTCCAGTATCCTTCCCTATTCTCCTCCTGCAGATTCCTCTCCAACTCCACAAAATCATTCACTCTTACCTCTACCCTTGCATTCTACTTCAAAAACACAAGAAAACCACTAAGTGGACCACTGTGACTTTGGACCTTGTCTCTGCCTTTAAGTGGGAAACATGAACTATAACCCAGAGGCCCCAGAAGGTTTAGGGTTCATAGTCTCTGAGTAGTTGATACCTTGAAAGAATGGGAAATATACCCAAATTTACTCTTTATACCTAATTTTCTGTATTTTTCCAGTCTTTTTTTTTAAGATTTTATTAATTTATTCATGAGAGACACAGAGAGAGAGGCAGAGACACAGGCAGAGGGAGAAGCAGGTTCCCTACAGGGAGCCTGATACGGGACTCAATCCCAGGACCCCAGGATCACGCCCTGAGCCAAAGGCAGACACTCAATCACTGAGCCACCCAGATGCCCCAGTATTTTTCCAGTCTTGATTTACCTTTCTTAAAATGCAGAAATTCTTTCTGGGTGCATTGGAGGACTTTCTCTGAAAACCTTTTTTATTTTTATTTCTTTAGATTTATTTATTTATTCATGGGAGACAGAGAGAGAGAGAGAGAGAGAGAGGCAGAGACACAGGCAGAGGGAGGAGCGGGCTCCATGCAGGGAGCCTGTTGCGGAACTCAATCCCGGGACCCCAGGATCACGCCGTGGGCCAAAGACAGGCGCCAAACCACTGAGCCACCCGGGGATCCCCTAGAAACCTTTCTTAAAAAGGTGCTTTCTGCTCTCACCTCTGTGACCAGCGCAAAGATTACACCAAAATATCTTTCTTTTTTTTTTGTAGCACTGTTAGGTGGGAGATTTAATGCACTTGGCACTTATTTTTTATTGTGGTGAAAACATAATATAAAATTTACCTTCTTAGCAGTTTGTAAATGTGCAATTCAGTAACGTTGACTATATTCACATCATTGTGCAACAGATTTCTGGAACTTTTCCATCTGGAAGAATTGAAACTCCCCTTTTTCCTTCCTCCCCCTTAGCTCCTGATACTACCATTTAACTTCTTATTTCTATGAATATGGGGTACCTCCGGTAAGTGGAATCCTACAGCATTTGTCTTTTCATCAGAGGCTTATTTCATTTATACGCTGCCCTCAAGTTCTATCTACCCTGTAGCACACGATCGAATCTCCTTCTTTTTTAAGACTGAATGGCACTTCTGCTCTGAGTGCCCACCATGTGCAACGTGTCCCACCAGCCTTGCTACAGTTTATAAGAAGTGTTCCCTCATCAGCTGTAGGGCTTGTAGGCAATTATAAGCTACAGAAAATGCTTCATATGAAGATGTATAAACATGATTCTCAAGAAATTCAATAGCAAGAGACCAAATCCTTTTGAAAGAATTATACAGAGCATCCTAAAGGAGGATGTATTTAAAACAGGCCTGAAAGATGAGTAAAATTTGAAAAGTTAGGGAGGGGAAAGGAGACTGTGGTGGAAGGTGAAGCAGAGTAGACAGAGCACCTGAATACGAGGCCCAGTCTGTTCAGGAATTAGCACACGGCCCAGCTTGGCAGGGGTGCAGGATTTGTGGAGAGAAACAGGCCAGAAATGGGTTGAAGAGAAACTGTGGAAAGCCTCGAATGCCATGATCATGATGATGGATTTAACTTTGGTGGAGGAAGTGGGC